>NC_052325.1:20222279-21517279 GCF_016432855.1 Salvelinus namaycush | reverse complement strand
ACTGATGACTGATATAAGGGCATGTACATGATAGTCCTATCTTGCTTATATGATTATGATGGTCATAATGCTTCTTGACAGTGTCATAAAGTGTATTTTCTTAGTCCAAGTAAAGTGACACAGGATGGTCATAATGCTTCTTGACAGTGACATAAAGTGTTATTTCTTAGTCCAAGTAAAGTGACACAGGGTGATCATAATGCTTCATGACAGTGTCATAAAGTGCATTTTGTACAATTTATTTAAAATATGATGAAAACATGACTGTAGAAAATTAATTAGAACAACAACAAATGATTTAGAAACAGGGACAAAAATAATTTGAATAAATGTGGGTTTTGACTCTCTTATGTAGGTGTCCTAACCAGCCATAAAATAACGCAATACATGTCACAAGTAAATATCAAATCAAATCAAGTTTTATTGTTCACATACACATGTTTAGCAGATGTTATAGCGGGTGTAGCTAAATGCTTGTTTTTCTAGCTCCAACAGTGCAGTAATATCTAACAAGTAACATCTAACAATTTCACAACAATACACAGAATAAACACAAATCTGAAGTAAATGAATGGAATTAAGAATATATAACTATTTGGACTGGCAATGTCAGAGTGGCAGAGACTAAAATACTGTAGAATAGAATACAGTATAGACATATGAGATGAGTATTGCAAAATATGTAAACATTATTAAAGTGACTAGTGCTCCATTATTAAAGTGGCCAGTGATTTCAAGTCTATGCAGCAGCCTCCAAGGTGCTAGTGATGGCTATTTAACAGTCTGATGGCCTTGAGATAAAAGCTATTTCTCAGTCTCTCGGTCCCAGCTTTGATGCCCCTGTACTGACCTCGGCTTCTGGATGATAGCGGGGTGAACAGGCAGTGGCTCGAGTGGTTGTTGTCCTCGATTATCTTTTTGGCCTTCCTGTGACATCGGGTGATGTAGGTGTACTGGAGGACAGGTAGTTTGCCCCTGGTGATGCGTTGGGCAGACCGCACCACCCTCTGGAGAGCGATGCAGTTGCCGTACCAGGCGGTGATACAGCCCAACAGGATGCTCTCAATTGTGCATCTGTAAAAGTTTGTGAGGGTTTTAGGTGCCAAGCCAAATTTCTTCAGCCACCTGAGGTTGAAGAGGCACTGTTGTGCCTTCTTCACCACACTGTCTGTGTGGGTGGATAATTTCAGTTTGTCAGTGATGTGTACGGAGAGGATCTTGAAGCTTTCCACCTTCTCCACTGCGGTCCCGTTGATGTGGATGGGGGGGGTGCTCCCTCTGCTGTTTCCTGAAGTCCACGATCAGCTCCTTTGTTTTGTTGACGTTGAGTGAGAGGTTATTTTCCTGGCACCACACTCCCAGGGCCCTCACTTCCTCCATGTGAGCTGTCTCGTTGTTGTTGGTAATCAGGCCTAATACTGTTGTGTCGTCTGCAAACTTAATGATTGAATTGGAGGCGTGTGACTGCGTGTGAGTGGCCACGCAGTCATGGGTGAACAGGGAGTAGAGGAGGGGGCTGAGCACGCACCCTTGTGGGGCCCCAGTGTGAGGATCAGCGAAGTGGAGTTGTTGTTTCCTACCTTCACCACCTGGGGGGCGGCCCGTCAGGAAGTCCAGGACGCAGTTGCAAAGGGCGGGGGTTCAGACCCAGGGCCCCGAGCTTAATGATGAGCATGGAGGGTACTATGGTGTTGAATGCTGAGCTATAGTCAATGAACAGCATTCTTACATAGGTATTCCTCTTGTCCAGATGGGATAGGGCAGTGTGCAGTGCAATGGTGATTGCATCGTCTGTGAATATATTGGGTCGGTAAGCACATTGAAGTGGATCTAGGGTATCAGGTAAGGTAGAGGTGATATGATCCTTGACTAGTCTGGAGCGGCAGGGTAGCCTAGTGGTTAGAGCATTGGACTAGTATCTGAAAGGTTGGAAGTTCAAATCCCTGAGCTGACAAGGTACAAATCTTTCGTTCTGCCCCTGAACAAGGCAGTTAACCTACTGATCCTAGGCTGTCATTGAAAATAAGAATTTGTTCTTAACTGACTTGCCTAGTAAAATAAAAATAAATAGTCTCTCAAAGCACTTCATGATGACAGAAGTGAGTGCTATGGGGCAATAGTAGTTAACTTACCATCCCTTTTTTAGGTACAGGAACAATGGTGGACATCTTGAAGCAGACTGGGATAGGGAGAGAATGAATATGTCCGTAAACACTCCAGCCAGCTGGTCTGCGCGTGCTCTGAGGACGCGGCTAGGGGTGCCTTTTGGGCCGGCAGCATTGCGAGAGTTAAGACGCTTAAATATCTTACTCATGTTGGCCACGGAGAAGGAGAGCCCAGTGTCATGACCATATTATAGGTCATGACCATATTATAGGTCATGACAGTGTTATAGATCATGACAGTGTTATGACCATATTATGAGCGGTTATGACAAGTTATGTCAGCTGTTAAGATATGGTTATGACAGTGTCATAACGTGTTACGACACTGGGTGTCAAGTAAAGTGTTACCAAAACAACATTATGCAGATGTTAAGGATCAAGGCATTTCCCCTTTGACATACCTGGCTATCCTGCTCCCTCCCACTCCTTTCATTATATTAGCCTGCGATATTGCACGTCTTGAAAGCCTTTGTCTGCGACAGATGAGGAATTGAGACTGACTCTGTGTCCCGTTATTTTTTCATCAGAGAGCCCAAGTGTGTAAGGTCCTGAGAGTATCCTGTTGTATTAACTCTCTCAGATATGATCCAGTTGCCATATCTTAGAACCCACCCACCTTCCTTAAAAAAAACTTCAAACAAGCTATCATTTGGTATTTGTTTAATTAGTCTATTGTTGATATTGTCCCAAAATGTTTTGGATTTCAGCAATCAAGTTTTCAAGATATATAAGTCTCTTTTGTCTTGAATTGTTTTGAACGTACAATAAAGAGCTTTGCTTCCTAGAATGCATTTAAGACTTTGTATGGGATTGAATCCCCAAATGGCCGTGCTGTGCTTGTGCTTTAATTCCACTATTCCATGTTACATTGTTACATGAGTGATGTCTCCTTTGTCACTTCTAGGTGGAAAAACATCTTCAGGGCTTGTTCTGAATGATGAATCTAGTAGATTTACAAGTAGTAATTGAGGTAGTTGTCCCCATGGATATCTGATATACATACCCACAGAAAACAACAGGAACCCTATCTGGTTACCTCAGTACACATGCTGCCTGTCTGTTTTTTCTTTGTGTGTAACTGGGTAGTTGATGGACAGAAAGAGGACAAAGAAGCTTTTTTCTTTTTTAGACGTTGTCACGACTTCTGCCGAAGTCGATGCCTCTCCTTGTTCAGGTGGTGCTCGGCGGTCGACGTCACCGGTCTTCTAGCCATCATTGATCCATTTTTCATTTTCCATTGGTTTTGTCTTGTCCTCCTACACACCTGGTTTCAAACCCATTCATTACCTGTTATGTATTTAACCCTCTGTTTCCACTCATGTCTTTGTCAGAGATTGTTTGTTGTTCAGATTTCGTGTTGTTTGTATTGGTGCGCGACGGGTCCTCGTACCCACTTTGTTTTTATAGTTTTGGAGTTATGTTTTGTTTTACGTCATTAAAACCTCTTGATGCTAGGGGTCAGATTTTTTTTTAATTTTTAAATAACGTTCCCAAGGTAACCTGACTATTTCTCAGGTCCAGATTGTAGAATATGAATATAATTTACAGATTAGGATAGAAAACACTCCAAAGTTTCCAAAACTGTCAAAATATTGTCTGTGAGTATAACAAAACTGATTCTGCAGGCGAAAACCTGAGAATATCTAACCCGGAAGTGATTTAAAAATTGATTTTTTTTATCTGTGTTTCCTGGCCCGTCTTTCTTCCATTTAAAGGGGTATCAACCAGATTCCTTTTCCAATGGCTTCCTCCGCCTGTGACCAGGCTTTAGACATACTTTCAGGCTTTTATTTTGAAAAATGAGCGAGATTTTTCAAAAGTAGTCAGGTGTCCTCTGAATAGTTCCTGCGCGCGAGTGGGGTAGCTCTCCATTTTCCTTTTCTCTCTTATTGAATAGGTTACGGTCCAGGTGAAATATTATCGATTATGTTTGTTAAAAAACAACCTGAGGATTGATTATAAAAAACATTTGACATATTTCTACGACCATTACGGATACTTTTTGGAATTTTCGTCGAACGGAACGAGTCTTTGGTTTTCTGAACATAACGTGCAACCCAAATGGCGTTTTTTTGTTATAAAAGTAATATTTATCGAACAAAAAGAACATTTATTGTGTAACTGGGAGTCTCGTGAGTGCAAACATCCGAAGATTATCAAAGGTAAGCGATTAATTTTATTGCTTTTCTGACTTTCGTGACCATGCTAATTTGGGGCTAGCTGTTCTAGCATTGATTGATACACTCACAAAAGCTTGGATTTCTTTCTCTGTAAAGCATCTTTTCAAAATCTGACACGATAGGTGGATTAACAACAAGCTAAGCTGTGTTTTGGTATATTTCACTTGTGATTGCATGATTATAAATATTTTTAGTAATATTTTGCGCCCTGCAATTCAGCGGTTGTTTAGGAAAATGATCCCGTATTAGGGATCCGTAGCGCAGAGAAGTTAAACAACTCCATTCCACTAAGTTGATTCTCCTGCGCCTGACTTCCCTGCCACCTATACACACGACTTTGACAGACGTGAAACAATTCCTTTGAAAAGAATGGTGTAATATTTCGCCTTTGAAGAGAACTTTAGTGTAAGGGAGCCATTGAAACTGACTAAATAACTCTCACACACCACAACATACAGCTGAAGTCAGAAGTTTACATACACTTAGGTTGGAGTCATTAAAACTCGTTTTTCAACCACTCCACAAATTTCTTTTTAACAAACTATAGTTTTGGCAAGTCGGTTAGGACATCTACTTTGTGCATGACACAAGTCATTTTTCCAACAATTGTTTACAGACAGATTATTTTCACTTATAATTCATTGTATCACAATTCCAGTGGGTCAGAGGTTTACATATACTAAGTTGACTGTGCCTTTCAACAGCTTGGAAAATTCCAGAAAATTATATCATGGTTTTAGAAGCTTCTGATAGGCTAATTGACATCATTTGAGTCAATTGGAGGTGTACCTGTGGATGTATTTGAAGGCCTACCTTCAAACTCAGTGCCTCTGTGCTTGACATCATGGGAAAATCAAAAGAGATCAGCCAAGACCTCCGAAAAGAAATTGTAGACCGCACAAGTCTGGTTCATCCATGGGAGCAATTTCCAAATGCCTGAAGGTACCACGTTCATCTGTACAAACAATAGTACGCTAGTATAAACACCATGGGACCACGCTGCCGTCATACCGCTCAGGAAGGAGATGCGTTCTGTCTCCTAGAGATGAATGTACTTTGGTGCGAAAAGTGCAAATCAATCCCAGAACAACAGCAAAGGACCTTGTGAAGATTCTGGAGGAAACTGGTATCTATAAAAAAAAAAGTATCTATATCCACAGTAAAACGGGTCCTGTATCGACATAACCTAAAAGGCCGCTCCGAAAGAAAGAAGCCACTGCTCCAAAACCGCCATTAAAAAGCCACACTACGGTTTGCAACTGCACATGGGGACAAAGATCATACTTTTTGGAGAAATGTCCTCTGGTCTGATGAAACAAAAATAGAACTGTTTGGCCATAATGACCATCGTTATGTTTGGAGGAAAAAGGGGGATGTTCGCAAGCCGAGGAACACCATCCCAACCGTGAAGGACGGGGGTGGCAGCATCATGTTGTGGGGGTGCTTTGCTGCAGGAGGGACTGGTGTACTTCACAAAATAGATGGCATCATGAGGATGGGAAAATTATGTGGATATATTAAAGCAACATCTCAAGACATCAGTCAGGAAGTTAAGCTTGGTCACAAATGGGTCTTCCAAATGGACAATGACCCCAAGCATACTTCCAAAGTTGTGGCAAAATGGCTTAAGGACAACAAAGTCAAGGTATTAGAGTGGCCATCACAAAGCCCTGACCTCAATCCTATAGAAAATGTGTGGGCAGAACTGTGCGAGCAAGGAGGCCTACAAACCTGACTCAGTTACACCTGCTCTGTCAGGAGGAATGGGCCAAAATTCACCCAACTTATTGTGGGAAGCTTGTGGAAGGCTACCCGAAACGTTTGACCCAAGTTAAACCATTTAAAGGCAATGCTACCAAATACTAATTGAGTGTATGTAAACCTCTGACCCACTGGGAATGTGATGAAATAAATAAAAGCTGAAATAAACCATTTTCTCTGCTATTATTCTGACATTTCACATTCTTAAAATAAAGTGGTGATCCTAACTGACATAAAACAGGGAATTTTTACTCGGATTAAATGTCAGGGATTGTGAAAAACTGAGTTTAAATGTATTTGGCTAAGGTGTATGTACATTTCCAACTTCAACTGTACATTTAAGCCACACACTTTCTTGGGTCCTGGTGCTCAGTGGCTCATGGTGACATCCTGTTATAAGGATCAAACACAGCAGGTATTTATTTAACCCCTCTACTCGAGAAGCCATCGCCTTGCCATGCTGTCAACATGATTTTAATGAACGTGAGACCTTGACAGGATATGCCCTCTCCTCAGTGTCACTTCCCTTGACGATACCGTTCTCCAACTGGGACAGGTCAAATCCATTGGCAAGACAATGGATGAATCCCAAATGGCACTATTCCCTATACAGTGCACATTATTTATATATTTTTTAATTATAAAGGGTGCGTGTGCATGATAGTGATATCCCCCACAGTTCCCCAATAGCTGTCACTCAACCATTCGAGACCCCTCCCACAGCCCCCCCCGGAATATTTTTTTTAATATACAATACAATACATTCCATTCCCCACCCCCAAGAACCCCCTATGGGCCCTGGTCAAAAGTAGGGGAGAACCGAGACAAAAGTAACACTTTTTGTTTTTTACTAATTTCTCTGAGATCGATAGAAACACCATATTTTATGACAAACAACTTATACATGTCCTCTTCCATTAGCAACTGTGACTTCATTTCTAGGGTAAATTTATTGAAATACCAGAACATTACTTTTGTACCTGCCAGCGGGGCGGGAGTAACACAGCCTTGAGACGGAAGTAATAGCTGGCGAGAAGTGCACAATATCTGTCTTATCTCCATGTTTCTGGTTTGTAATGCTCATTACTTTCAACAAATGTACTATCAGACATAATTACGTGTTTGTGTCGATTTGAATAATTAATGCTATATGTTCGTAATTTCTGAAAATGAACCATGGGTCAACATCGCAATGTTGCACAACGAAAATATTTTGCCTATCAATATTACTAAAATGGATCACATAATAACTATGTTAAGGATACTTTTCTCATATCACTTTAATGGGAATGTTGTAGGATTTGTTTTTCACCATTTTCAATGACTATTCATACTTAGCCTACCAATCAGGTGCGATCAAGCTGTCCCTATTCATACTTAGCCTACCAATCAGGTGCGATCAAGCTGTCCCTATTCATACTTAGCCTACCAATCAGGTGCGATTAAGCTGTCCTTGTCATGCGCACACCTCATGTCTTGATAGAATAACCAGCTTTATTCTCTTCACAAATGGCAAACTCATCATGCTTATCACATTTCCATGGCTTGACATAAAATAATTGACCACCAAAATCATAAATATATACATGTATATATTTTTTTTAACCAACTAATCTGTTGATAAAAGATTATGTGAGAAGCTGATCCATCAAGTCATAATTCTAACTATGTTATACTGTATATCATTTTCAATCATTCAGTCACTTGTTGATTTTTTGCCAACATTATAAAAGCAATATTAAGTAAAGGAGACAAATGGCCTGTGCTTAATTTTTGTATAAACTGATGACCTGGAATATATTTTTTTATTGTGTTACTTTTGTCCCACCTGTCTCTCCTGTAACTTATCCCAGGCTAACACCCAAGTCAAGCTAGCATGGTACTTCAAACCTGTGCTGTCATTTAGACACTAGATGGGTTAACAAAATGATATACACTACCAGTCAAAAGTTTGGACACCCCGTCTCATTCAAGGGTTTTTCTTTATTTTTACTATTTTCTACATTGTAGAATAATAGTGAAGACATCAAAACTATGAAATAACACATATGGAATCATGTAGTAACCAAAAAAGTGTTAAACAAATCCAAATATATTTTCTATTTGAGATTCTTCAAGGTAGCCACCCTTTGCCATGATGACAGCTTTGCACCTGCTCCTGTAACGTTTGGTGGAGGAGGAATAATGGTCTGGGGAGGTTTTTCATGGTTCGTGCCCCTTAGTTCCAGTGAGGGTAAATGTTAACGCTTCAGCGTACAATGACATTCTGGACAATTCTGTGCTTCCAACTTTGTGGCAACAGTTTGGGATTGCTCTTTCCTGTTTCAGCATGACAATGCCCCCATGCACAAAGCGAGGTCTATACAGAAATGATTTGTCGAGATCGTTGTGGAAGAACTTGACTGGCCTGCACAGAACCTTGACCTCAACTCCATCGAACACCTTTGGGATAAATTAGAACGCCGACTGCGAGCCAGCTGCCTAATTGCCCAACATCAGTTCCTAACCTCACTAATGCTCTTGTGGCTGAATGGAAGAAAGTCCCCTCAACAATGTTCCAACATCTAGTGGAAAGCTTTCCCATAAGAGTGGAGGCTGTTATAGCAGCAAATGGGGGACCAACTCCATATGAATGCCCATGATTTTGTAATGAGATGTTCGACGAGCAGGTGTCCACATACATTTGGTCATGTAGTTTATATTAATATACTCTACTATATCGGGAAATATAGGAAATAGGGTGCCATTTTGGACACAACCAATGTGTTGGTTCCTGTTGGAAGAAATTAAAGGTTTATACTGTTGACCAAGCTACCCAGATACAGTAGCCCTTTATTATAAGTACTTTATTAATGACAGTAAATTCCATTATAGCAGTACCAGAGTCTAGACAGACTGAGTGATCTCTCTACGTGCGTGCATGCCTGTGTGTGTGTGGGTGCCTTCGCTCGTGTGTGTTTGTGTGTGACCGCTCACCACTCACACAAACAACAGTTTCAACGGCATCCAACGCTTAATCCCACAAAAATAAAATCACAGCAATAATCTGTGCGGAACATCAGCCGGCTGCCGGCCGGACAGGGATTTGTAATCTTTCTAAAAATACTATGAAAGACTGGAAGTCTGCTAAGCTGTTTCATATTCTGGTATTTATGTGTGTCTTGTTTATTTACTGGATTTAGTTGCACTTTCATTTTACTGTGTTCCCAGCCCTTGTTTCTGAGCAAAGCTGATTGATTTGTATGAAAAGTAAAGTCTGGTTTATGAGGAAGACTATGTTCCAGACAGGAATATGTGGATTAAATAGAACATGTTTGTGCCTCCAAACTGAGGGCAATCGTGCTGTCCTCATGATGACCACAAACAATGATCTCATCTGTAAAAGTAGAGGGGACCAGGGTTGGTTGTCTTTTTATTCTTGTGTGTATTTCTCAGCACCAGTGGTAGGTAGCCTAGCGGTTAAGCTTGAAAGGTGGAACAATCTGCTTTTCTCCCCTTGAGCAAGGCAGTTAACCCACAACAACTGTCGCCGATGATGTCGATTAAGGCAGCCCCCCGCACCTCTCTGATTCAGAGGGGTTGGGTTAAATGCGGAAGACACTTTTCAATTGACTGACTAGGTTTTCCCTATATCTTACAAGATCTTGGGTTGAAATGAGAACCCCATTTTATCCTCAGATCTTATTCCAACATTGCAGTATAAGCCATCAAACACACTCTGTCCACTTGTGACAACCAGTTGGATGTCACAATGTTTCTTAGTAGCTTATTTCTTTTGTAACAGGAAATGATCCAACGATATTCCTAACACAATTCAGCATTTTATGTTGTGAGAATAACAAATGACAGTTTTTTTTGTGTGTATGCGTGTTTGCACACGCGTGTGTGGGTGTGTGACAGAACAAATGTGTGTGTGAGAGAGGCAACAAAGGGAGCTCCTAATAGCAGAAGAACAAAAGAGTTTGGAATTATAGTGGAGTTGATAGTGATAACCATTCCATGTGACAACCCCTCCCCAATGCTAATTAAGATGCTAGTTACAACATGGCTTGACCTAGGAACTCAGAAATAGGTTTGAAATATAACTCTACCTTTCCTATTTTCAACAAACATAATTGTTCATGGATACTCTCATAATTCAAACATTTACAAATATTTTTTTTTTTACTTTCACCTATGAAAACCCCTACACAAAGAAGTACACAACGGTACTCATTTTGGAACACTCTAAAAATGGTTCTCATGACAGCAGCATATCACCCTGCATTCCACTGCTGGCTTGCCTCTGAAAGCATGTTCCGTCCCGGTCGGCTTCTGGATGGAAGACCTGATGCTGCTGGAAGAGGTGTTGGAGGGCCTCTGGTTTAAGGAGATCCCTGGGCAGTGAAGGAGACATTGCCCTGCGAAGGGTGCCGTCTTTCGGATGGGACTTTAGAATGGGTGACCTGGTCACTAAAGATCCCATTGCACTCATCGTAAGAAGATCCCATTGCACTTAAACCTAGTGTTGTAGCTAAATTCTCAATCCCCAGCTTCCAATTAGCTCGTTCATCCCCTCTCCTCCCCGCTGTAACTCTTCCCCAGGTCATTGCTGTAAAAGAGTATATGTTCTCAGTCAACTTACCTGGTAAAATAAGGATGAATAAATTAAGCACTGACAGCACTAATAAGGCATGGTGATATAGGCTACATAGGCAGTCAATATCTCACAACATAACAAGTAGGCCTAAAGTATTTCTATTCATTGTCTCTACATGTTTATGATTGTGCTGTTCATCAACACACTTTTTTTTTATTGACAGCTGATAACAGACCGGAGGGGTATCCCTGGCTCTCGATAATTCTCCAGGTGCCCGTAGTGTTTGCATTGCAGAGTACTAAAGTATCACCAATTTATTTGCAGAGTGGGGACTGAAGAGAGGGATCTGGCCAGCTTCCAGAGGTGGGCTCCTATTGCAGTGTTGAGAGCTCCATCTCACCTGCCATCTATTAACCCTGTCATTGATAGTGGGGTACAGCCACACTGTTTCTCTGTGTTTTTTAGTGTTTCTCATCTACAACAGGGAGATCAATTAAAATGTAGCCATAGGCATTTTGACTTCGCTGCCCCCAAGAGGTTCTAAGAAATTATCAAGTGGAAAGTGGAATTGGAACACTTGAAACACTTGGAATTGGAACACTCCTAATTATGTTCTAATAACTGTGTTCTTTCTCCGCTCTACTCCAATGGTACAGGAGGCCAAAAGTGTTCCCTGCAGAGAACCAGCTTATACTGTATCCCGTATATTGTGATTTGGCCTCTCATCCCATTGTGTTCCCCCGTCGTATCGATAACATGTGAGTTATAAACATATTGTCCCGCGTTTTACTTATGACACGCTGCATATTTCAGATTTCAATAACTTCGCAACTTCTCAGATAGATGTGTCATGCTAGTGTGTGTTACCTCCCCGAGGACATGGGGGTATCACTTTACACACAAACACAAGACTGAGTTGACACAGCACAGGTCACCTTCTCTCCATGAAACAGTGTTTGCGTCCCAAATGGCACCCTATTCCCTGTAAAGTGCACTATATATAGTCCTATATTTTGACCAGAGCACTATGGGCCAATATGGCTCTGGTCAAAAGTAGTGCATTATATAAGGAATAGGGTGCCATTTGGGATGCAGATAGTGTTCAGGAAACAGTGTTATACAATGGGATGGACTCCCATTGTGGGCTAATGTTGTTGACATCGATCTCTTGGTGCAGGAGAGAAGAGGAGCCTGAGACTGTGCCCTCTGTGAATGGAATGGGTCACTTGTCTTTCATTCAGCTTTATATAGGCTACACTCTCATCCCTTTACAAAGTTATTATAATGGGAAACTTGACCAAACCCTTATTACCTGGTAAGCAGGAAATCTCGCTTGTTGTGTAATGAGAACAAGAGGCAGAGAAAACCCCTATAAAGGTGCTTACGTAGGGTGAATTCAGATAGAGTGGGACATCATAAAAACTGGGACAGCTTAACCCTGAGCCGTTTATTTCTTGGCAGTGTACTATACCCTACCTGTCACTCATGTGTCCAACTTGGCCCTTCGTATGAGAAAGATGTGGTACAGGCTGGGTGAAGGGAGAGCTCTGGACAGATGCATCAGTCACATAATATATACTGCCAGATGTGGGACAGGCTGGGGTGAAGGGAGAGCTCTGGACAGATGCATCAGTCACATAATATATACTGCCAGATGTGGGACAGGCTGGGGTGAAGGGAGAGCTGTGGACAGATGCATCAGTCACATAATATATACTGCCAGATGTGGGACAGGCTGGGGTGAAGGGAGAGTTGTGGACAGATGCATCAGTCACATAATATATACTGCCAGATGTGGGACAGGCTGGGGTGAAGGGAGAGCTCTGGACAGATGCATCAGTCACATAATATATACTGCCAGATGTGGGACAGGCTGGGTGAAGGGAGAGCTCTGGACAGATGCATCAGTCACATAATATATACTGCCAGATGTGGGACAGGCTGGGGTGAAGGGAGAGCTGTGGACAGATGCATCAGTCACATAATATATACTGCCAGTCAGTTATGCAATCTTAGAAAAAAAGGTCTAGAAAATCTAGAATCTAAAAGGGTTCTTCGGCTATCCCCATAGAATAACCCTTTGAATAACAATTTTTGGTTCAAAGTAGAACTCAATTGGTTTCAGGTAGAACCCTTTTGGGTTCCATGTTGAACCCTCTGCGGAAAGGGTTCTACCTGGAACCCAAAAGGGTTCTACCTGGAACCAAAAAGGGTTCTACCTGGAACCAAAAAGGTTATTTTATGGGGACATCTGAAGATCCATATCTGTAAGATACAAATGTCGAGAGTTGCTATGAACAGGAATACACCCATTCTCAACAGCAGTGCGATGTGTTCCTGTACGCATTGGTCTTGCTCACTGACACCCTGAATAGTGTGGACTCTTTACTGTATTATGTGTCTGTGCTGTATGCTGCATACTGTTATCAGTGTTGTGTTTCTATGCCTTCAATATACTTCAATATACCTAATTGGTGGTAGTAATCCAGCCTTGGTTGACTGAGGCTGAGGTGTATGACGTGCCGGCAGACTACCCGGTCACTGCAGTCCAGATAGACAGGGATTTGGCCACCAGTCAAACTGGAACACTCCGACTGGGACCTAATGGTCTGGTCTGGTCCATCTAATGGCCGTCTTCTGTGACGGAGCCAACCCAGTCTGGGTTTCCACCGTGTCCCATTGGTCCAGATGCAACCAGTGTGCAGCTGGGTAGCCGTTCAGTGTCGGCTGTGGAGCTATTGAAAGCTGTCAGTCACCTAAGTAACTCACTAACGCTGGACGTGCTGCATGGACTGGATGTACTGTACATGCTAGAGCTACCGGTATGTTCCTGGTATTACAGGGATGGGATTTTATGGAAGAGTATTTAAGATTTATTGCATCTGACAATTGAATAGGAGTGGCTGTCGGCATGATCTGATCACCTGCTCAGGGTGAGTGTGCATACCTTACTAAAGCTTTGAAATGCTTGGGCATATGGAACAGTATAATTAACTGCTATACATGAGTGAGTTTGTGTGTTTGTGTATACTGTATGTGTGCATGCCCGCGTGCATTTGTGTGTATGTGTGTGTGCATGTGTGTTTGTGTATGTGTGTGTGCATGCGTGTGTGTTTACAACCTGGTTGAGCAGCAGGTGCTTACGTAGGGTGAATTCGGATAGACTGGGACATCATATAAACTGGGACGGCTTAATCCTGAGCCGTTTATTTCTTGGTCTGGCGAGAGAAAATCTAAACTATTGTTACTAAACCTTTACAGAGAAACCACATGATCAAAATCACAGCATTTCATTGGTGTGACATCATAGAGGGGGCAGGGCAAGCTTCAAACAGGAAGCTCACACTGCGAAGCACACGGTAAGATCAGTTACATAGCTTTTTTTCTGTTTTGATATGAATGTTATAAAACTGTCATAAATAATTGTGAATTAAATGTGCATACTATGTAATGGTGCATCAAAATACATAAAAAAGTTGCCATATTATGTTTCAATTTTGTAGTTCAGTCATTTTTGTTGTTATCCTGCTTTACCAACCATAGCTAGTTAAAAAGAGGACAGCATGGAGTAGCTAAAGTGGGACAGTCTTATAGGCTTTTCCAATGGCGGAAAAATATCCAGTTTACATTAGGGACCCCATGTACTTAGGTTAGGCAGGGCTCTGCTTCTTGTAGTATTACTGTATGTCCTGTTAACTTGTTTTATTCTAGTACTGTTATTAGTACTGTTATTTAAGTGAATTCAGAAAATGTGGGACACTTTTGGAATTTCCGTCTCAGGTAACCTCTTCAGACATTTATCCAACATACACTGAGTGTACAAAATATTAGGAACACCTGCTCTTTCCATGAAATAGACTGACCAGGTGAATCCAGGTGAAAGCTATGATACCTTATTGATGTCACTTGTTAAATCTACTTCAATCAGTATAGATGGTTAACTTCTTATGGCTGCAAGCCCGAAGCCGGGCACAATATGACAACAGCCACTTCAAGTGCAGGGCGCGAAATTCAAAATATATTTTTTAGAAATATTTAACTTTCACACATTAAAACCTTTTGTCAATAGGGGGTGCTATTTGCACTTTGTAATAATTTCGTTCCCAAATTAAACTGCCTCTTACTCAATTCTTGCTCGTACAATATGCATATTATTATTACTATTGGATAGAAAACACTCTCTAGTTTCTAAAACCGTTTGAATTATTTCTCTGAGTGAAACAGAACTCATTCTGCAGCACATTTCCTGTCAGGAAGTGAGATTTCTGAAATCGAGGTCCCTGTTCTAGGGTCAGTTTATAAGTCCCCATGTAAGCTATGGGGCTACATGCACTGCATACGCCTTCCTCTAGATGTCAGTAAGCGGTGAGAATTTGAATGGAGTGGATTGCACCATCTGGGCCACTATAAAAGCTCATGGAACGGAAGTACCGTTCTTTTCAACGGGGCGCCTGGCGCAAGAGGGACATCACAATGGCGTCCTGCAAAAGCTTTCGTTTTAGCAGTTCTATATCTCCGGTCATGTTTTTATTCGTTATAGGTGTTAAAGACATCATAAGGTAGTTAATTTAAACCGACTTATAGCAGTTTATATCAGTTTATTGCGATTTTCTGGAATTTCTTTGTGACGCGCTATCACGAGTTGGACACCTCTCCAGTGGGTGGCTATCGTTAGCTGCTATTTCTACAGGAGAAGAGGACATCTTTCAACCAAAATACGATTGTTCTGGAGAAAGGACACCTTGCCCAAGATTCTGATGGAAGCTCAGCAAATAGTAAGCCGTCTTTATGCTGTTAATTCGTATTTATGTTGACAAATGTCAAATAATAATTCCGCCATGAATTTCGGTGCGGTCTCGCTTGCGCAGTAACGTTAATTTTAAAAATCTAACACAGCGGTTGCATTAAGAACTAATGTATCTTTCATTTGCTGTCCAACCTGTATTTTTTTAGTCAAGTTTATGATTACTTATCGATTAGAATAGGTGCCTCTCCAAGATGGCGCCGGACAGATTGCTTGAAGTTTTGGCCACTAATCACATTGTATAACCACGATTTGTGCCGCTAAATATGCACATTTTCGAACAAACCCTATATGCATTGTGTAATATGATGTTACAGGACTGTCATCTGATGAAGAATATCAAGGTTAGTCAAAAATTATATATCTTTTGCCTGTTTGTTACGATCGCTAACCTTTGCTGCTGGTAAATGGTGTTGTGTTTCTGGCTATTGTGGTAAGCTAATATAATGCTATATTGTGTTTACGCTGTAAAACACTTAGAAAATCTGAAATATTGGCTGGATTCACAAGATCTGTGTCTTTCATTTGCTGTACGCTGTGTATTTTTAAGAAATGTTTTATGATGAGTAATTAGGTAATACACGATGGTCTCTGTAGTTATTCTAGTTGCTTTGGTGAGAGTTGTGATGGTGGCTGCAATGGTAAACTATGATTTATACCTGAAATATGCACATTTTTCTAACAAAACATATGCTATACAATAAATATGTTATCAGACTGTCATCTGATGAAGTTGTTTCTTGGTTAGTGGCTATTTATATCTTTATTTGGTCGAATTTGTGATAGCTACTGATGCAGTCAAAAAATGGTGGAGTAAAAAAAAGTGGTGTCTTTTGCTAACGTGGTTAGCTAATAGATTTACATATTGTGTCTTCCCTGTAAAACATTTTAAAAATCAGAAATGATGGCTGGATTCACAAGATGTGTATCTTTCATCTGGTGTCTTGGACTTGTGATTTAATGATATTTAGATACTAGTATTTACTTGTGACGCTATGCTAGGCTATGCTAGTCAGCTTTTTTACTGATGGGGGTGCTCCCGGATCCGGGTTTGGGAGGAACTAGAAGTTAACAAGTCCAATACAGCATTTGAAAGATAAACATCTTGTGAATCCAGCCAACATGTCCGATTTTTAAAATGTTTTACAGCGAAAACACCACGTATATTTATGTTAGCTCACCACCAAATACAAATAAGGACAGACATTTTTCACAGCACATGTAGCATGCACAAAGCCAACCTAACTAACCAAGAACCAACCAAACTAACCAAGAAACAACTTCATCAGATGACAGTCTTATAACATGTTATTCAATAAATCTATGTTTTGTTCGAAAAATTTGCATATTTGAGCTATAGATCAGTTTTACATTGCAGCTACCATCACAGCTACCGTCAGAAATGGCACCGAAGCAGCCAGAGTAATTACAGACACCAACGTCAAATACCTAAATACTCATCATAAAACATTTCTGAAAAATACATGGTGTACAGCAAATGAAAGACAGGCATCTTGTGATTCCAGCCAATATTTCCAATTTCTTAAGTGTTTTACAGCGAAAACACAATATAGCATTATATTAGCTTACCACAATAGCCAGAAACACAAGCCATTCCCCAGCAGCAAAAGTTAGCGATCGTAACAAACCAGCAAAAGATATATAATTTTTGACTAACCTTGATAAGCTTCATCAGATGACAGTCCTATAACATCAGGTTATACATACACTTATGTTTTGTTCGAAAATGTGCATATTTAGAGCTGAAATCAGTGGTTATACATTGTGCTAACGTAGCATCTTTTTCCCACAACGTCCGGATATTTTTCTGGCACTCACATATTCTGACCAAATAACTATTCATAAACATAACAAAAAAATACATGTTGTATAGGAAATGATAGATACACTAGTTCTTAATGCAATCGCCGTGTTAGAATTCTAAAAATAACTTCATTACGATATGCAGTTTACGTTATGGCGAGGGCGTGCCCAAAACCTGGCCGCAACCTACTAGTACAACATGTTCGACAGATATATGAAATAACATCATAAAATGGGTCCTACTTTTGATGATCTTTCATCAGAATGTTGTACAAGGGGTCCTTTGTCGGGAACAATCGTTGTTTGGATTTAGAATGTCCTCTTCTCCAGTCAATTAGCACGGAAAGCTAGCAAAGTGGCGCTAAGCTCTCCTTCGTGAACAAACGCAGACAACGCAACACGCCTAACATCCCGAAAAAAATTCAATAATCTAATAAAACTATATTGAAAAAACATACTTTACGATGATATTGTCACATGTATCAAATAAAATCAAAGCCGGAGATATTAGTCGTCTATAACGACAGCTGTACAGAAGGCAAAACCAGGTCCCTTCACGCGCTCTCCAGAAAACAGGAAACTGGTGACACGTCATACAAAGAGCATTTATTCGAGCCCAGATAAAGTTATACACTCAATTTCTTCTCTCACTGCCTGTCGACATCTAGTGGAAGACGTATGAAGTGCATGTATTCTAATAAATATCAAGGACCTTTATAGGCAGGGCCTAGAAGAGAGCATCGATTTCAGATTTTCCACTTCCTGTTAGGAAGTTTGCTGCAAAATGAGTTCTGTTTTACTCACAGATATAATTCAAACGGTTTTAGAAACTAGAGAGTGTTTTCTATCCAATAGTAATAATAATATGCATATTGTACGAGCAAGAATTGAGTACGAGGCCGTTTGAAATGGGCACCTTTTATCCGGCTACTCAATACTGCCCCTGCAGCCCAAACAGGTTAAAGAAGGATTTTTAAGCCTTGAGGCATTTGAGACATGGATTGTGTGTGTGTGCCATTCAGAGGGTGAATGAGCATATCAAGGCACAAGGTGAGACCCAGATGCAGACACAGGAGGCAGATGGTTAGAGTCTTACAATGTTTAATAATCCAAAGGGGTAGGCAAGAGAATGGTCGTGGACAGGCAAAAAGGTCAACACCAGATCAGAGTCCAGGAGGCACAGTGGCAGACAGGCTCGTGGTCAAGGCAGGCAGAATGGTCAGGCAGGCAGGTACAGAGTCCAGAAACAGGCAAGGGTCAAAACCGGGAGGACTAGAAGAAGGAGAATAGCAAAAAGGAGTATGGGAAAAACACGCTGGTTGACTTGACTAAACATACAAGACGAACTGGCACAGAGAGACAGGAAACACAGGGATAAATACACTGGGGAAAATAAGGCCTGGTGTGTGGAGCCGGCACAGGTGGCACCGGACTGGTGACACGCACTTCAGGGAGGGTGCGGGGAGCTGGCACAGGACGTACCGGACTTGGGAGGTGCACTGGCGGCCTGGTGCGTGTAGCCGGCACAGGTGGCACCGGACTGGTGACACGCACTTCAGGGTGAGTGCGGGGAACTGGCACAGGACGTACCGGACTGGAGAGGCGCACTGGAGGCCAGACGCGTGGAGCCGGCACAGACTTCACCAGACTGCTGACAGGCTCTTCAGGTCGAATGTTGAGCAGAACACACTTGACCAACATCTCTCTCCTTTCTCTCTCTCCCAACTTCTCCATCGCCTCCCTGACGGTCTCTGGCTCTTCAGGGTGAGTGTGGGAAACCGGCACAGGACGTACCGGGCTGGGGAGGCGCACTGGTGGCCTGGTGCGTGGAGCCGGCACAGATGGTACCAGGCTGAGAAGGCGCACTAGAGGTCTGGTGCGTGGAGCCGGCACAGATGGCACCGGACTGGTGACACGCTCTTCAGCACGCTTGCGCTGCAGCATACTCCTCGCTACCAACTCTCTCCGGTATCTTTCATTAAATTCCCCCACCGACTCCCGAACAGGCTCTGGCACTCCCCGCTGCTCAGTCGACCACCCCATGTGCCCCCCCCCCCCAAAAAAAATATTGGGGTTTCTGTGGCCGTTGACCCCGGCGTCGTCGCTGTCCTTCCCGATTACTCTGCGACTCCCACCAAGGAAGGGTCTCGCATCCTCCCATTATCTCTTCCCAGGTCCAACTCACTTTTCCCTCCGTTGCACGCTGCTTGGTCCTTGCTTGGTGGGATATTCTGTCACATTCGTGAGGAAAGACGGACCAAGGCGCAGCGTGTGTTGAATTCCACATCTTTTAATAAAGTGAAGCTTCTAAACAAACCAATAAACAAACAACGAAACGTGACACCCGTGGTTCTACATGCACATACACAAAACAATATCCCACAACCCAGGTGGGAACAATGGAGAACTTAAGTATGATCCCCAATTAGAGACAACGACAATCAGCTGCCTCTAATTGGGAACCGTACAACAAAACAAACATAGATATAGGAAAACTAGAACACCCCCTAGTCACACCCTGCCCTACAACACCATAGAGAACCCCGAGGGCTCTCTATGGTCAGGGCGTGACAGGCCTGGTACTCAGGGCTCTGTTGTTCATCTAACCACTCTGACATCAACACAAATACAATCTAAAATCACATCAAACACTTATCATCAAAACAGTATGTGCTTTAAAACTCACCTCACTGTCATCGATCAATTTGAAGAAAGAATTTCAACAGCAGGTGGAAACTGAGTGGAAAACATGGTATTTGTGGATGTCGTTTCAAAGCCTAACACAACAAAATGGACAGCAAATTCTAAGGTTTATGATTAATTCAAAACACCCATAGAGCTTATGCATGGGCCTATACAGTGCATTCGGAAAGTATTCAACCCCTTACCTTTTTCCACATTTTGTTACGTTACAGCCTAATCTAAAATGGATTAAACTGTATTTTTTCCTCATCAATCTACACACAATACCCAATAATGACAAAGCGAAAACAGGTTATCAGGCATTTTTGTACATTTATAAAAAAGTACAAAACAGAAATATCCTATTTACATAAGTATTCAGACCGTTTGCTTTGAGACTTGAAATTTAGCTCAGGTTCATCCTGTTTCCATTGATCAAGCTTGAGATGTTTCTACAACTTGATTGGAGTGCACCTGTGGTAAATTCAATTGATTGGACATGATTTGGAAAGGCACACACCTGTCTATTTAACTTTTTATGGCTGCAGGGGCAGTATTGAGTAGCTCTGATTAAAGGTGCCCATTTCAAACGGCCTCGTACTCAATTCTTGCTCGTACAATATGCATATTATTATTACTATTGGATAGAAAACACTCTCTAGTTTCTAAAACCGTTTGAATTATATCTGTGAGTCAAACAGAACTCATTTGGCACAAACTTCCTGACCAGGAAGTGGAAAGTCTGAAATCGATGCTCTGTTCTACTTCCTGCCTATACATGGGCATGATACGTAAGAGTATACGTGCACTTCATACACCTTCCCCTGGATGTCAAGAGGCGGTGAGAGAAGAAATTTCGTGTTTATCTTGGTCTGAGGTGGAATACAAGCTCTTTGTATGACGTGTCCCTCATTTCCGGTTTTCTGGAGAGCGCGCAGGGGGACATGGATTTGCCTTCTGTTTAGCTGCCGTTATAGTCGACTAATATCTCCGGCTTTGATTTTATTTGATACATGTGACCATATCATCGTAAAGTATGTTTTTTCAATATAGTTTCATCAGATTATTGAAATTTTTTCGGGAGTTTTGCCGTGTTCCGTTCTCTTCCGTTTGTTGACATGGAGAGCGTCGTGCCACTTGGCTAGTGTGCTTGCTAATTGAAGAGGGAAAGTTGCCGTTCTAAATCCAAACAACGATTGTTCTGGACAAAGGACACCTTGTCCAACATTCTGATGGAAGATCAGCAAAAGTAAGAAACATTTTATGATGCTATTTCATATATCTGTCGTACATGTGAACTAGTCGCCGACGCCCAACGTTTGGGTACTCTAGCTATACCGAAGCTGCATATCGTAATGAAGTTATTTTTAGAATTCTAACACTGCGATTTCATTAAGAACTAATGGATCTATCATTTCCTATACAACATGTATGTTTTAGTTATGTTTATGAATAGCTATTTGGTCAGAATATGTGTGTCAGAAAAAGTGTCCGAAAAAATCCGGGCGTTGTGGGAAAAAGTAGCTAAGTTAGCAGAATGTATAACCATTGATTTCAGCTCTAAATATGCACATAAATATGCACAACAAAACATAAGTGTATGTATAACCTGATGTTATAGGACTGTCATCTGAGGAAGAAAATCAAGGTTAGTCAAAAATTATATATCTTTTGCTTGTTTGTTACGATCGCTTACTTTTGCTACTGGGAAATTGCTTGTGTTTTTGGCTATTGTGGTAAGCTAATATAACGCTATATTGTGTTTTCGCTGTAAAACACTTGATAAATCGGAAATATTGGCTGGAATCACAAGATGCCTGTCTTTCATATGCTGTACACTATGTATTTTTCAGAAATGTTTTATGATGAGTAATTAGGTATTTGACGTTGGTGTCTGTAATTATTCTGTCTGCTTTCGGTGCAATTTCTGATTGTAGACTATGATTTATACCTGAAATATCCACATTTTTCGAACAAAACATAGATTTATTGAATAACATGTTATAAGACTGTCATCTGATGAAGTTGTTTGTTGGTTAGTTTGGTTGGTTCTTGGTTAGTTAGGTTGGCTTTGTGCATGCTACCTGTGCTGTGAAAAATGTCTGTCCTTTTTTGTATTTGGTGGTGAGCTAACATAAATATACGTGGTGTTTTTGCTGTAAAACATTTTAAAAATCGGACATGTTGGCTGGATTCACAAGATGTGTACCTTTCATTTGCTGTATTGGACTTGTTAATGTGTGAAAGTTAAATATTTAAAAAATATATATTTTGAATTTCGCACCCTGCACTTGAGCTGGCTGTTGTCATAAGTGTACCGACGTCGGGCTTGCAGCCATAAGAAGTTTTAAGGTCCCACAGTTGACAGTGCATGTCAGAGCAAAAACCAAGCCATGAGGTCGAAGGAATTGTCCATAGAGCTCAGAGACAGGATGTTTTTTCGAGGCACAGATTTAAGGAAGGGCACCAAAAAATATCAGCAGCATTGAAGGTCCCCAACAACACAGTGGCCTCCATCATTCTTAAATGGAAGACATTTGGAACCACCAAGACTCTTCCTAGAGCTGGCCACCTGGACAAACTGAGCAATCATGGAAGAAGGGCCTTAATCAGGGAGGTGACCAAGAACCCGATTGTTACTCTGACAGAGCTCCAGAGTTCCTCTGTGGAGATGGGAGAACCTTCCAGAAGGACAACTATCTCTGAAGCACTCCTCTCCTCAGTGAAAGGCACATGGCAGCCCGCTTGGAGTTTGCCAAAAAGGCACCTAAAGGACTCAGACCATGAGAAACAAGATTTTCTATTCTGATGAAACCAAGATTGAACTCTTTGGCCTGAATTCCAAGAGTCATGTCTGGAGGAAACCTGGCACCATCCCTACGGTGAAGCATGGTGGTGGCAGCATCATGCTATGGGGATGTTTTTCAGCGACAGGGACTGGGAGACTGGTCAGGATCGAGGGAAAGATGAACGTAGCAAAGTACAGGGAGACCCTTGATGAAAACCTGCTCCAGAGTGCTCAGGACCTCAGACTGGGGCGAAGGATCACCTTCCAGCAGGACAACAACCATAAGCACACAGCCAAGACAATGCATGAGTGGCTTCGGGACAAGTCTCTGAATGTCCTTAAGTGGCGTAGCCAGAGCCCGGACTTGAACCCAATCGAACATCTCTGTAGAGACTTAAAAATAGCTGTGCAGCGACGCTCCCCATCCAACCTGACAGAGCTTGAGAGGATCTGCAGAGAAGAGAGGGAGAAACTCCCCAAATACAGGTGTGCCAAGCTTGTAGCGTCATACCCAAGAAGACTCGAGGCTGTAATCGCTGCCAAAGGTGCTTCAACAAAGTACTGAATAAACGGTCTGAATACTTATGTAAATGTAATATTTCAATTTTATTTTATTTTTATACTGTACACTTGCAAACATTTCTAAAACCTGTTTTTTCTTTATTATTGTGGGTAGATTGATGATGAAAAAAATGAAAAAGTCTAGGGCTCTGAATACTCCCTGAATGTACTGTTATATGAGCTCGGAAAAAAACGGAATTAAAATAATGATTGCGCCATTATACAATACAGAGTTTACCGCATTTTACACATGGCAGAAAAACATTTTAAAAATACTGATTTAAGTTATCATTGGTACATAATTGGTCTAGCCTAAATTAAACACATTTAGAGTTAGCATACAAGTATAGTGAATTTGTATTTGATTTTGAATATCCTAGTAATAGTGCATTTTTTATATTTTCATAATTAATAGGCTGATACATTACATTTTACCTAAATTCCTTTCTCCAGCCTGCAGAGAGAGAGACTGTCAACAGTTTAATGGAATATGTTTAATTGTGAAAGCATGTTTCTATCGATGTTCACAAACATATTTTTCTTTTTCCCCCAAATTAAGCAGTGGGTAGCTGCTGCAGGATCAGGGTTGGAGTTCCCATGGTATACAGAGTTTGGGCGGAATATCACCTGTCGGGCAGCGAAATTACCTGAGTAGCCTACTTTACATGAGTGAAAAATGTACCCGCGGGAGAGTGGCCTCCATTCTCTATTCCAGTGTTTTTGTTGTCTTGCCCCTGATCCTGCCCGTTTGATAATGGGCCATTCTAAATCTAAACTCATTTTACATATTAGTAAAGACAATATTAAATTGAGAACAGTCTGATGGGTGAAAATAGAATATGATCAGCGTGTGCAGCCTGAAGCAAGGAACAGAATGTTTCTTTGCAACTTTCTCAAATCATCAATAGCCTATAGTCGCATCATGCGGCCCATATATATTTTGATTTGTAAGGCGTTCTAAGGTTTTTATCATTCACTACTAAAGTTGCAGAATAATTATAAATCTAGCATATAGGACCTGTCTCAAATTATAACTTTTACCTCAACATTGGAATGGGGAAAATATCCTTTGTATTTTATTCAGCTAAGTTCAATTATATTGTTCTTACTATAAAATCATATCATATAAAATAATGGCTTTGGACTTATAAGCATATCTTGTCTGCTAAATGAACAAGCCTACAGCCTATGGCATGGCGCATAGCCAGATAACGTAGGACAACTCATATTCTGTTCTTCTGAAATACATTTTTCTTCATATCATAATGTTTCTTTAGACCTGCCTAAAATAAATCATGGATTTATTGTGATTGTGTATATTAAATTGATTTATTATACTTTTTTACATGTAGATTTTCCAAAGGCAGCGCATCAGTGGCTTGTATGTGGAGGCCTGGAGATGCTAAACATGTTTATGTTAATAACGGTCAATTACTGTGAGACCAGCTGCTTTTGCATGACAATAACCAGCTGACAAAGTTCATTAATCCAGCCAACTTGACACAACTGTGGGAAGCATTGGAGTCAACATGGGCCACCATCCCCGTGGAACGCTTTCTACATCTTGTAGAGTCCATGACCCAACAAATTGAGGCTGTTCTGAGGGCAAAAGGTGGTGCAACTCAATATTAGGAAGGTGTTCCAAATGTTTTGTACACTCAGTGTATTAGCCCAGCACATGATACATTTCTGAAATCCTCAGATGTTTCTTAATCACACAAAATTGAATAGAATTGTCTATAATAATGGTGTACCAGTTTATCTAACCTGCTGTCCATCTACCAAATGTGAACTGAAAATATTGTTTTGACTCAGTGTACATATAGTTCATGCTTCCTGTGAATATGAAATCAACATTTATTTTTTCATGTGTGATTAGGAAACATTTTGAGAAGTTCAGAAATGTATCATGTGTTGGTTGGGCTAATATGTTGGATAGATGTTGAAAGAGGTTAGAGAAGACAGAAATGAAAAAAGTGTCCCACAAATTCACCCTACTCCCTGATTGAGAGGGCTGAGAGCGTGTGTGTGTGTGTGTGTGTGTGTGTGTGTGTGTGTGTGTGTGTGTGTGTGTGTGTGTGTGTGTGTGTGTGTGTGTGTGTGTGTGTGTGTGTGTGTGTGTGTGTGTGTGTGTGTGTGTGTGTGTGTGAGGCTGAGGGGCTGAGGGTGTGTTTGTGTTCATGTGAGTGTGAATGTTCTCTTAATGTGCAGCAATCAGTGAGTTCTGTTCCTGAAATAAAGGAAAACACTGTAGGAACATGCAGCATGTCGTTGGCTCATTAAATCAGGCCTGGTGTTTATAATGTAGCTGAGAGGAACACTAAATCACTCTGTTCCCATGAGCGCTGTAAACTAGCAGTCAGCCCTGCCCTGTTACACAGTGTGTACGCGTGTGTCTGTCTGTCTATCCCAGCCCTGTGTGTGTGAGTGTGACTGTGTCTGTCCAGCCCAGCCCTGTGTGTGTGCGTTTCGTTTTATATGTGTGTCTGTTACAGACTATTAGTGTTGTGTTTGCTCCCCCATGTGTTCATGTGTCTGCTACGGCTGCAGTCATTCCTTCTGGTCTCCTCCAAGGCCTAGCTGCTGCCATGGTTGGACACCACGCTGCCCCAGGATGGTAGACAAGGCCTAGCTGCTGCCATGGTTGGACACCACGCTGCCCCAGGATGGTAGACGAGGCCTAGCTGCTGCCATGGTTGGACACCACGCTGCCCCAGGATGGTAGACAAGGTCTAGCTGCTGCCATGGTTGGACACCACGCTGCCCCAGGATGGTAGACAAGGCCTAGCTGCTGCCATGGTTGGACCCCACACTGCCCCAGGATGGTAGACAAGGCCTAGCTGCTGCCATGGTTGGACACCACGCTGCCCCAGGATGGTAGACAAGGTCTAGCTGCTGCCATGGTTGGACACCACGCTGCCCCAGGATGGTAGACAAGGTCTAGCTGCTGCCATGGTTGGACACCACGCTGCGCCAGGATGGTAGACGAGGCCTAGCTGCTGCCATGGTTGGACCCCACGCTGCGCCAGGATGGTAGACAAGGCCTAGCTGCTGCCATGGTTGGACACCACGCTGCCCCAGGATGGTAGACAAGGCCTAGCTGCTGCCATGGTTGGACACCACGCTGCCCCAGGATGGTAGACGAGGTCTAGCTGCTGCCATGGTTGGACACCACGCTGCGCCAGGATGGTAGACGAGGCCTAGCTGCTGCCATGGTTGGACACCACGCTGCCCCAGGATGGTAGACAAGGCCTAGCTGCTGCCATGGTTGGACACCACGCTGCCCCAGGATGGTAGACGAGGTCTAGCTGCTGCCATGGTTGGACCCCACACTGCCCCAGGATGGTAGACGAGGCCTAGCTGCTGCCATAGTTGGACCCCACGCTGCCCCAGGATGGTAGACGAGGTCTAGCTGCTGCCATGGTTGGACACCACGCTGCCCCAGGATGGTAGACAAGGTCTAGCTGCTGCCATGGTTGGACACCACGCTGCGCCAGGATGGTAGACAAGGCCTAGCTGCTGCCATGGTTGGACCCCACGCTGCGCCAGGATGGTAGACACAGAGGGTTGTACTGAGTGTAGCACACATATGGTGGGTTAGTGAGTAACACGCAGACACACACACATAAGCGTGAAAACACACACGCACACACACACCAACGTTCATGGACAAGGGTTTGGACGTCTGATTCTGCAGTGAGACTGTGAGAGCTTGTTTACACACACACACACACACACACACACACATACACACACACACACACACACACACACCCACGCACCCACCTTCGCACACGCAAGCAAGCACACGCACGCACACACGCATCCACACACGCACACATGCACACACACACAAACATTTCTCTTTCTGTGCTCACATATTGTGCACATACAGTATTCATCTGACTGGAACACTTTGGGATATCCATCAGCAAGCAGCACATAGACTGGTGCTGATGTGAACCAACTGGGATAACAGAAGCCAGTGTGGCTGCAGTGTGAATTGTGCCATTGTGCTCTGGCTGATAATGGCTGACTTCTTACATACGTTAAATGCCCCTCTCAAAGACCCCCGAGGCTCTCACACATGGCCTGTTTTTGCATGAACTAAATGCCTCCCATTGAAACAGTCCTAGTCAGCCCAGTTAACATTTATGGAGGTTGTTTAAACAGCCGTGAACTGTGGCTTAAGTGGGATCTGGTCTCCACAAGACCTAAAGGATCTCTGTCCTGCAGCTAGAGCCTTTTCTGTGAGGGTTTTTACACACACACACACACACACACACACACACACACACACACACACACACACACACGGTCTTACGTCAGAAATAGACGTTCACCCATGTTTCTCAAACGTCATCTGGCATCCCCGTCCATAACGCCCTAGCAAACATCCTCCTGCACAACGCCCTAGCAAACATCCTCCTCCATAACGCCCTAGCAAACATCCTCCTGCATAACGCCCTAGCAAACATCCTCCTGCACAACGCCCTAGCAAACATCCTCCTGCACAACGCCCTAGCAAACATCCTCCTGCATAACGCCCTAGCAAACATCCTCCTGCATAACGCCCTAGCAAACATCCTCCTGCACAACGCCCTAGCAAACATCCTCCTGCACAACGCCCTAGCAAACATCCTCCTCCATAACGCCCTAGCAAACATCCTCCTGCACAACGCCCTAGCAAACATCCTCCTGCACAACGCCCTAGCAAACATCCTCCTCCATAACGCCCTAGCAAACATCCTCCTGCACAACGCCCTAGCAAACATCCTCCTGCACAATGCCCTAGCAAACATCCTCCTGCACAACGCCCTAGCAAACATCCTCCTGCATAACGTCCTAGCAAACATCCTCCTGCACAACGCCCTAGCAAACATCCTCCTGCATAACGCCCTAGCAAACATCCTCCTGCACAACGCCCTAGCAAACATCCTCCTGCATAACGCCCTAGCAAACATCCTCCTGCATAACGCCCTAGCTAACATCCTCCTGCACAACGCCCTAGCAAACATCCTCCTGCATAACGCCCTAGCAAACATCCTCCTCCATAACGCCCTAGCAAACATCCTCCTGCACAACGCCCTAGCAAACATCCTCCTGCACAACGCCCTAGCAAACATCCTCCTGCACAACGCCCTAGCAAACATCCTCCTGCACAACGCCCTAGCAAACATCCTCCTGCATAACGCCCTAGCAAACATCCTCCTGCACAACGCCCTAGCAAACATCTTCCTGCACAACGCCCTAGCAAACATCCTCCTGCACAACGCCCTAGCAAACATCCTCCTGCACAACGCCCTAGCAAACATCCTCCTGCACAACGCCCTAGCAAACATCCTCCTGCACAACGCCCTAGCAAACATCCTTCTGCACAACGCCCTAGCAAACATCCTCCTGCACAACGCCCTAGCAAACATCCTCCTCCACAACGCTCTTGTAACGTTCGTCTTCGGAATGAGAAGGATCGGACCAAAGCGCAGCGTGGTAAGTGTTCATGATTATTTATTTAAACTGAACACTGAGACAAAATAACAAAATGGAACAACACGAAACAGTTCTGTCTGGTACAGACACAAAACAGAAAACAACTCCCCTCAAAACACAGGTGGGAAAAAGCTGCCTAAGTATGATTCTCATTCAGAGACAACGATAGACAGCTGCCTCTGATTGAGAACCACACCCGGCCGAACACAAAGAAATACAAAACATAGAAAATGAACATAGAATGCCCACCCAAATCACACCCTGACCAAACCAAAATAGAGACATAAAAAGCTCTCTAACGGTCAGGGCGTGACAGCTCTAGCAAAACTGAAACCTGCTTCAAGATAACAGTGCTCACTGTTGCCCCTAGTGTCCGGTTTTTACGTCATCTTCCAACGTCCTCATGGATCGACGTCTAATCCTGACATGACCTGGATGCACACACACGCGCGGGCACATGAGCACAAACACACACAGAGCTGTGCAGGAATGCATTCAAGATCTGCAACAGTATACTGCTTCACAAAGTTGGGGTTGGGAACTTGATGTCCTTCAAAAGTGGATTCTATTTTGACAAAATAGAATCATAAAAAATTGAAACTTCAGGGTGAGAGTCCAGACACACTATCTGAGACATTCCAGACAGTCCAGTACAGAATGATCATGTGTGGCCTTTCTCGCTAATCTGGCCTTGCAGCCCAGTAGGGAGAGGAGAGGTCTGTATCTGAATGTCGAGGCTGAAGCTGAGGTGGCAGAGCAGCAGTAAGAGATATTAACCTCTCTCTCTCTCTCTCTCTCTCTCTCTCTCTCTCTCTCTCTCTCTCTCTCTCTCTCTATGTCTCTCGCTCCCTGTCTGTCTGTCTCTCTGTCTGTCTCTCTCTCTCTCTCTCGCTCCCTGTCTCTCTCTCTCGCTCCCTGTCTCTCTCTCACTCTCTCTCTCTCTCTCTCTCTCTCTCTCTCTCTCTCTCTCTCTCTCTCTCTCTCTCTCTCTCTCTCTCTCTCTATGTTTCTCGCTCCCTCTCTCTCTCTCTCTCTCTATGTCTCTCGCTCCCTGTCTCTCTCTCTTTCTCTCTCTCTCTATGTCTCTCACTCCCTGTCTCTATGTCTCTCGCTCCCTGTCTCTCTCTCTCTATGTCTCTCGCTCCCTCTCTCTCTCTATCTCTCTCTCTATGTTTCTCTCTACCTGTCTCTCTCTCTCTCTATGTCTCTCGCTCCCTGTCTCTCTCTCTCTCTCTCTCTCTATGTCTCTCGCTCCCTGTCTCTCTCTCTCTCTCTTTTTTTCTCTCTCTCTCTCTCTCTCTCTCTCTCTCTCTCTCTCTCTCTCTCTCTCTCTCTCTCTCTCTCTCTCTCTCTCTCTCTCTCTCTCTCTCTCTCTCTCTCTCTATGTCTCTCGCTCCCTGTCTCTCTTTCTCTCTCGCTCTCTCTCTCTATGTCTCTCGTTCCCTGTCTCTCTCTCTCTCTCAGACAGGAAAGTTCTGGGCCACTGTCGTATTGTCTCGTGAAAGTAAGCTACTGGGCTCTCTCTCCAATATGGGGTTAGCCTCCTTTCTCCACTGTGGTGTTACGTGGCTGGGAGTGCTCAAGGAAACAATGTGAGGTCATCCCACGTGGGGCCACTGTCAGGATCATGGGCTTATTACCTTAAGGTGTTTGTGTTTGTTTTTTTGGTCAAAAGGGAGCGCTGCATGGACCTAGAATCACTTAGTGGCAGCGAGGGGGCTTGAATGAGGACAAGGCTATCTACTATTCCCAAACAGATTATTGGTGATGGCCATGACTCACTTCATAATGACCAATGAATATAGGCTATAAATTCATGATTTACATACATTATTCAATAAAATAACAATGAAACGTGTCGCATGACAATGAATTTTAGGAACACTATATTCAAAACTCTTCAAGTAAATCACCATCATTCAAATACATTAATATGTTTAATTCTCATTACTAGTGTTTGTGTTTGGTATCTGCCGTTACATGTTGGACCTGCCTGGTACTTAATGATTTGGTTAATTGGCAACTAATGCTGTTTTTTGTGGGATTTTGTGTGGTGGGCTGGAGTGTAGGGTGGAGTGTGTGTGTGTGTGTGTGTGTGTGTGTGTGTGTGTGTGTGTGTGTGTGTGTGTGTGTGTGTGTGTGTGTGTGTGTGTGTGTGTGTGTGTGTGTTTGCGCTGTAGGGGTGGCGATGGCCCGGCCAGCTGGTCCGTCTGATCCCTCAGTCTGCTGGTAAATTGGTTTTAGCGGCAGGCAGTGCTAATAAAGCTGATTATCTTTACGGCTCAAGACCCACTAACCCTGACACTCAGGCAGCTGGGGCCCTAGCTCACACACCACATACCCACTCCTCCAGCCCTCCCTCCCCTGTGCTCCCTCCCCCACACTCCCTCGCTAGCCTCCCTCTCTACCGCTCCGTATTCGCTCCTGCACTTGCAATACTTCTTTCCACCCTCTCCCTTCCTGCTTACCCTTTCTTCCTCCCGCTTCTGCACTCCCACCCTCCATGCTCAATCCCTCATTAGCCTCCTTCCCTAACGCCCCATACTCCCTCCTGCACCCTCTTGCTCCCTTTTCCAGCCCGTCCTCCATCCCTGCGCACCCTCCCTCCCTTCCTCTCCGCCTCCCTCTTCCGCGCTCCCACCATCCATCCCACCCTCCATTCCACGCTCCCACCCGCCCTCCTGCCAGCCGTACCTCCCTTCGCTCCCTCCCTCTCTCCACCTTCCCACTCCTGCAGTCACTCCAGGCAGCTGCCATTAACACTGTGCTGTGGCCACTCCACTTCCAAACCTCCCCCCTCCATCCCCAAAATTACACCCCCCACATACAAACTTTAATTTACAGACGCACAGAGATGCAGTCATCAGAAATGAGCATGTACATTGTGTGTATGTGTGCCTGCCCATGTGTGCATGTTTTCATTCATGCATGTCTGTAGTGTGTTTCTTACCATTCTCCTCCTCTTGTACAATGAGCAACATATTGTCCTGGTATTGAACGAGGGGTCTCGTCCCATTCACAGTTAATTGTATAAAGCGCTAAGTGACCTCGCAGTCAGCATGAGGTGGACAGTTACAGCATGGTGTAACACAAACCAACACAAACTCTCCTTCAGTGAGATCAGATCCCAAACTCTCCTTCAGTGAGATCAGATCCCAAACGCTCCTTCAGTGAGATCAGATCCCAAACGCTCCTTCAGTGAGATCAGATCCCAAACGCTCCTTCAGTGAGATCAGATCCCAAACGCTCCTTCAGTGAGATCAGATCCCAAACTCTCCTTCAGTGAGATCAGATCCCAAACGCTCCTTCAGTGAGATCAGATCCCAAACGCTCCTTCAGTGAGATCAGATCCCAAACTCTCCTTCAGTGAGATCAGATCCCAAACGCTCCTTCAGTGAGATCAGATCCCAAACTCTCCTTCAGTGAGATCAGATCCCAAACTCTCCTTCAGTGAGATCAGATCCCAAACTCTCCTTCAGTGAGATCAGATCCCAAACGCTCCTTCAGTGAGATCAGATCCCAAACTCTCCTTCAGTGAGATCAGATCCCAAACTCTCCTTCAGTGAGATCAGATCCCAAACTCTCCTTCAGTGAGATCAGATCCCAAACTCTCCTTCAGTGAGATCAGATCCCAAACTCTCCTTCAGTGAGATCAGATCCCAAACTCTCCTTCAGTGAGATGAGAGCAAGAGGCACAGAGAGAGAGAGGCACAGAGAGAGAGAGAGGCACAGAGAGAGAGAGAGGCACAGAGAGAGAGAGGCACAGAGAGAGAGAGACAGAGAGAGAGAGAGACAGAGAGAGAGAGAGAGAGAGACCAAGAGAGACAGAGAGAGAGACAGAGAGAGACAGAGAAACAGAGTGATAGAGACAGAGAGAGAGGGAGAGGGAGACGGAGACGGAGATGGTAAGAAGGAACTTCTATGCCATCAAAAGGAACATAAAATTCAACATACCAATTAGGATCTGGCAAAAAATACTTGAATCAGTTATAGAACTCATTGCCCCTTATGCTTGTGAGGTTTGGGGTCCGCTCATCAACCAAGAATTCACTAAATGGGACAAACACCAAATTGAGACTCTGCATGCATAATTCTGCAAAAATATCCTCTATGTACAACGTAAAACACCAAATAATGCATGCAGAACAGAATTAGGCCGATACCCGATAATTATTCAAATCCAGAAAATAGTTGTTAAATTCTACAATCACCTAAAAGGAAGCGATTCACAAACCTTCCATAACAAAGCCATCACCTACAGAGAGATGAACCTGGAGAAGAGTGTCACGTTCTGACCATAGTTCTTTTGTGTTTTTTTTGTTTTAGTGTTGGTCAGGACGTGAGCTGAGTGGGTAGTCTATGTCTGTTTTTCTAGGTTGGGGTTTTGAGTTCGGCCTGGTATGATTCTCAATCAGTGGCAGCTGTCAATCGTTGTCCCTGATTGAGAATCATACTTAGGTAGCCTGGGTTTCACTTTTGAGTTGTGGGTGTTTGTTGCCGTGTCAGTGTTTGTTCGCCACACGGTACTGTTTCGTTCGTTTGTTCACTTCGTTTGTTGTTTTGTATTTTGTAGTGTTCTGTTTGTTGGATTAGCATTAAAATTCATCATCATGAACACTTACCACGCTGCGCCTTGGTCCTCCTCTCTTTCACCCGAAGACGAGCGTTACAAAGAGTCCCATAAGCAAGCTGTTCCTGCATGGGGCTCTGTTCACAAACACAAACAGACCCCACAGAGCCCAGGACAGCAACACAATTAGACCCAACCAAATCATGAGAAAACAAAAAGATAAGTACTCAACAAATTGAAAGGAATTAACAAAAAAACTGAGCAAACTAGAATTCTGTTTGGCCCTAAACAGAGAGTACACAGTGGCAGAATACCTGACCACTGTGACTGAAACTTAAAGACAACTTTGACTATTTACAGACTCAGTGAGCATAGCCTTGCTATTGAGAAAGGCCGCCGTAGGCAGACCTGGCTCTCAAGAGAAGACAGGCTATGTGCACACTGCCCACAAAATGAGTTGAAACTGAGCGGCACTTCCTAACCTCCTGCCAAATGTATGAGCATATTAGAGACACATATTTCCCTCAGATTACACAGATCCTCAAAGAATTCGAAAACCAACCCAATTTTGATAAACTCCCATATCTACTGGGTGAAATACCACAGTGTGCCATCACAGCAGCAATATTTGTGACCTGTTGCCTCAAGAAAATGGCAACCAGTGAAGAACAAACATAATTGTAAATACATCCCATATTTATGTTTATTTATTTTCCCTTGTGTACTTTAACTATTTGCACATCGTTACGACACTGTATATAGACATAATATGACATTTGAAATGTATTTTTTTATTTTGGAATTTCTGTGAGTGTAATGTTTACTGTTCATTTTTATTGTTTATTTCACTTTTGTTTATTATCTACTTTACTTGCTTTGGCAATGTTAACATGTGTTTCCCATGCCACTAAAGTCCTTGAATTGAATTGAATTGACAGAGAGAGACAGAGAGACAGAGAGACAGAGACAGACAGACAGAGAGACAGAGACAGACAGACAGACAGACAGACAGACAGACAGACAGACAGACAGACAGACAGACAGACAGACAGACAGACAGACAGACAGACAGACAGACAGACAGACAGACAGACAGACAGACAGACAGACAGAAAAGAAGGAAGAAAGTCTGTGTAAATATTGATATTAATTTGTGTATGATGTTCTGCTCAGAGGAGAGTGTGGGGTGAGCGGTGGGGCGAGTGAGGTTAGACCACTGTGAGGACTCTCTCTCTCCTGAAGAATAGCGGGACACTGGAAGCAGGCAGGAGAGCTTTCAGACCATGTCACAACACAAATGTTCTCCACGGTAAACTGGTGGTCCAACTCAGTTAAAAGCACAGGGACTACTCATTGTGCTAATGGCTCTCTTCAACAAGTTACATGTGGGGTTGAGATTCAGTAGTGCAGAAGACACATTCTGATGTAGCAGTTGGATAACTACAATTGTATTTTATTTCCTGAATTGGTGTCTTGGATTTTGTTTCTGTGTCCTGATGTGTGTTCTTATTCATGTGATACATTACAGTAGTTAAATCATGAGCCATGTTTATCTTTAAAATCTCTTTAATAATTTTGGATGAAGAATATTGAAGATATTTCCACTGTTTTTTTGTCTTGTTGAAAAAAGGCAATAGCCAGGGTGTCTTTGCATCTCTGGCTCAGTGTCTGTTCTCGTAGGATTTGCCATTTCTCTGGTTTCTCCCAAAGAGCTACAGTGATTTGGCTTGGGGGGTTTCCAGCACCTTAATCTTAAGGATCAGTCCCTTTTTTTCAATTTCCGCCTAAAATGACATACCCAAATCTAACTGCCTGTAGCTCAGAACCTGAAGCAAGGATATGCATATTATTGATACCATTTGAAAGGAACACTTTGAAGTTTGTGGAAATGTGAAATTAATGTAGGAGAATATAACACATTAGATCATTAGATATTCCAGGTTAGCTCGCAATTCTGATTTTGACCACTAGATGGCACAGTGTATGCGCAAAGTTTTAGACTGATCCAATGAACCATTGCATATCTGTTCAAACTGTTGCGTCAAGATTGCCCAAACGTGCCTAATTGGTTTATTAATACATTTTCAAGTTCATAACTGTGCACTCTCCTCAAACAATAGCATGGTATTATTTCACTGTAATAGCTTCTGTAAATTGGACAGTGCAGTTAGATTAGCAATAATTTAAGCTTCTGCCAATATCAGATATGTCTATGTCCTGGGAAATGTTCTTGTTACTTACAACTTCATGCTAATCACATTAGCCTACGTTAGCTCAACCGTCCCGCGGGGCGGGACACGATCGTGTAGAGGTTAAAGAGACTCTTTTACGGTAATCTTACTGTGATGGTTTCTGTCAGGGTTTCAGTGTAAATGCAACGTAACTTTGGCTGACTCTTCCAGATACTCTACGGTATATGGAATGCCTTACAGTTCCAGCTTTCTCAACACTTTGGGTTGAATTCTTAGTTCCCACTAAGCATTTGGTCCTCTGACTTTTTTGGGTGTTTTCTTTGGTGCGGTTCAGACCAGCTTTGATTTCAACATCCACGGATGTAGATTTTTGGTCCGTACTGTACTTTACTCTACTGTACTTTACTGTACTCTACTGTATTCTGTACTGTACCGTACTGTACTGTAATGTACTGAATAAAACTCTACTGTCCTGTATGATACCATACCGTACCGTATTGTACTGTACTACTCTTCTGTGTTCTACTGTGCTCTACTGTACTAAACTGTGCCGTACTGTACTGGGATGTTCAAATTTGTGAAACATAGTCTAGACATCTATGATTCATTAGAATAAAGCCTGCGGAGCTCATTTGAATAATACCCAGCATGTTTTACCAGTGTTTGTTTTTACATTTACATTTTGGTCATTCAGCCAACGCTCTTATCCATATTGACCCACAGTCAGTGCATTCAACTGTAACCGTTACTCAGAATGTTAATGTAGTTGGTGGTCAGTTGGTTTATTCTGTATGTTAGACTCCTTGAACATCATTGCTGCCAGTTTTAAAGCTTTTGAAGAAGCTAACAGAAGTGGATGTGATAGATGGGAGAAATAATACATTGTTTGTTCCAGTCTTCAGTTGGCTCCTCTTTTATTTAAGAGGTGTGAACAATTATTCTTGTGTTATAATGCTTACTTACTGTAATTGAGAATGTATAGCACCTGACATTTGCCCATAGAATCAATGACCAAGAAATATGTATTTTCAACATCTGGAAATGACATATTTTCAATGTCTGGAAAATACATATTTTCACCTTTCGTTCAGCACCTGAAATGCACGTGACATCAACGTCTGAAAATACATCTTTTCAACATCATTTTGCTTACTGGGTTTGTTATGGATTTCTCTGTAAAATACTTTACAAAATATCTCCAAGACACCAAAACTCGCCAAGACAATGGCACCAGGCAGCAGACTAATGGCATTAATTCAGCTCCCAGTCACAGGCACAGACTTGTGTTACCATAAATTGTGCTTCTTCTGTTTCCCATTCCTGCCTAAAGCCCATGCAACATATGACCCAGGAAAGGAACATGGTACTTGTTTATGGAATTTGGAATGGCTGCATCACAATTGGTTTACTTCCTGAAAGCAGTTGAAACGTATCCGTTGCCTTTGAAGTTGTGTCCTGGTTCCTGGCAGTTCCTCTCTGTTTAAGTGTATTGGGGTAGCTGACTAGCCTTAAGCAGTGAACAGTCCCAGCTGTGGCCCATACTTGCCCTGTCCGTACTCCGTACTGGCCACTCCTGCCTGGCAGTCACCCTGGTTATACTGTAAACAGGGGAAAGAGAGTTAAAGCATGCAGTCACACAAGCTTGGACAGATATTGCCTTTAATATGTTGGGTGCTGCATCCCTCTCACTGAATTATGGTTTAACACTAGCAGCACTCAGGGATGGGCAACATTTTTCAAATGAAATTATTAAAGACAGATACAAAATACCATAAAGATAAATTAATGAATTTTTAAAAAAACGATTGAATTAAAATACATGTATTTTGTATTTTAACTTATAAAAATACATTTGCAAGTAGCCAGCCCGAACAACTCTGGATAATAATGTCTGCTAAATTACCAAAATGTAAATGTATATGTGAAAATGAACATACCAAAATGAATTGCAAAGCACAGTGGGTATTATTATTGGCTTTGTTTCGGGGCAGAGCTCATCATTTGCAATTGTTATTTTTTAAATACACATTTCTATTTAGATCATTTAGCAGACACTCTTATCACACCTGATATCAGACGTCTGATACCAATGCACGGTGAAAGGGGGTCACAAAATGTGAACCGCTATAAAAATGATTATAAGGGCACAAGGCGAGACCCAAATGCAGACACAGCAGGCAGATGGTTGACCTCCGATATTTAATATAACAAAAGGGGTAGGTAACAGGCTGGTCAGGCAGGTGGGTTCGGAGTCAGGACGGACAAGGGTCAAAACCAGGAGGGCTAGGAAAAAATAGAGATTGGGGAAAAAGGAGCTAGGAAAAACTCTGGTTGACTTGGCAAAACAAGACGAACTGGCACAGAGAGACAGGAAACACAGGGATAAATACACCGGGAATAATAAGCGACACCTGGAGGGGGGTGGAGACAAGCACAAGGACAGGTGAAACAGATCAGGGCGTGACAATGATATAGAAAACTATTTTGTATTTTGAAAATAACAAATACACAATACATTGGAGTGTAATTCAGCCCAGTGTAATTCAAAAATAATTCAAATATGTTTTTCAAATACATGTAATTCTGAAATACTGCCCATCTCTGTTAACACTGATAGTTGGAAATATAGATGACAAGCTGGCAAGTATTGATTTGTTTTCTCAGAGGTAGTTGCAAGTGAAATTCCATGGAAAATGTTATTATTTACTGTTTCCTGTTTTCTTGTAATCAGCTCGAGCAAAAGGTATCTAAAAGATAGTAACCAAGCACCAATAAATATTAATCTCCTCCAAAAGTTGAAAAAATGTCAACCGAGTGGGAGAGAGAGGCGGCCAGGGCTGTCTGTTGCGTTAGGGAGTAACGTTATGGTGTGGATGCTTCAAGGTCTTCAGTATCCCAGCCCACTCTCTGATTCTATGACCTGCAGAAGGACAGCTTCTCTCTGGACTATACATCTACACATACAGTATATTGAGCTATACCAGCCAGCACAAACAATGATTCTTATGTTACATTTGATATACCTATTACATAATATTAGATAAGGCTTTAGAAAATGAAAGAAGTTTAAACTAAATAGTTGTAGTCTCAAACCTGTAAAGTACAGCTTAATCCTGGGTATATTATATATTGTATAATGTTATATTGGTTTTAAAAATAAAATACGTTTAGATTAATAGTAACACTGTCCTTGGACACAACAATGGTTATCTACAAGCTATAGATTAGGAGCACATTGCATACCCAGTCTCTGCGGCTATACAGTAGCATTTTCCTGCTCTGGCACATGATTGTGGAGGCAGTAAGTGGCAAGACTTGATAAATGTCATTTTTATCTTATAGGCTATAGGACAAGTCACTCACACAGGTTTTTATTTCAGGCTCAACTTTGCCCTGTGTTATCAGTTTCCGTTATCAGGGATTGTGAATGTAAATATGTACATTATTATGAACCTTTATTTAACCAGGAAGGGCTCATTGAGATTTAAAATCTCTTTTTCAAGAGCGTCCTGGCCAAGATAGGCAGCACCAAGTCATTACAGAAATTACAGACAGACAACATGAAAAACTACAAGTAATCTAGTAAAAACCATTGAATTCACTAGAGTATAACAATATCAAAAACAGCAAATTAAAAACATTGACAGGTCAGGGACATACATATGTCCAGTACAAGGCTTGAATAACGTTATATGATAAAGTAGTTTGACATGTGAGTTATAAGTTGACCAAAGATAGTCTACCTATGGAATGTGTAGCCTAAATCAGTATCATTAGACAACTATAATATACTTTAGGCCTTTGGCAAAAACATCACCGTCACATAACCGTCACATAACTGTACAGCTGAGTCAGCCTTTGAGACGGACATAATCACAGCATTGGGATATAAAGCCTGAAATAGCTGTTTCCTTTTGGCAATTTTATCCCCTCTGCCCAAGGACTCAGTCTGAGTATAGTCTGTAGGCTGTGTTGACCATGAGAGAGGTTAACAATTCACATCTGAAATCGTTTTGAGGAATATTTTCTGAGGGGTAACATTACCAAGATTTACGAGGGATGTTGTGTGTGTCTGCACTTCTGAGAATTCCGTCCTGATATTAAGCAGATTTATTTTTATAGTCTAACTCATAAACAACAGCTTTAAAATCCTTCTGCTGTTATTCAGCCTGGCAGCGGCAGCACACTAGAAGTGAACATTTAGGACCATGCAGTTTATTTTCCTAAACAGAGTTTTTACTCCTTCCCTATTCTGTTGAAGTAAGTGTGAAACAATATCATTGTTGGACTTTCATAATATCATCAGTACTAGTTTGGTAACTTTGAATAACAGGTATTTGAATAAACAGTGCTTTGCAACTAGCTGTTTTAACGGTGGAAAAAAACAGGCTTTGGCCTTCATGTTTTTTATAGCTGCCGGGCGGGCGGGTGCTGATCCCAAATCCCTGGGTTCCAAAGCCAACTGAGCTGTGCACAACCCCCCCCCCCCCCCCCCCCAACCCTTCCATAGGGGCACTCACAATAGGCCCTCATTTGTGCTATCTCCTTTTAAATGCCAATAAAAGGTTTTACATTTCCTCACAAGGCAGTTAAATTCAGCTGACTGCTGTGTCTCCCCCTCTACACTGCCTCTAACTTAACCAGAACCTCCCCTTGCTACCTGTCAAGTTCGCTTTTGCTTTTTTTATGTCTGTTGCTTTACCAGCTCAGGTTTTGGACTCCTCAGTATCTCCAGTATCATTTAAACCTGTAGCTAGTAAACTCAAACCCAGAGCTGGAGAGAAAGGCTTTGGGTGTTTTGTTTATTTTCTCGGCTTGCCTTTTGGCACCCTGAGGATTCTTTTTTTACATGAGAGAAGGGTGCCAGGCCTTAGATATTTCACAGCTTCGGGGCCATTTGTGCTGCACTGGGTGTTATGAGTGGAGTGTGCTCCCTCCCTGGCTGCCTGCGGCGGTCTTGCATGCCTCTGTTCCCAGTCCAATCACAAATGGAGTGCCCTCATGACAGCCAACCTTGCCAATTCTGCCATGCAGCAGCCCATTTCATACCCATGACCAACTGCTGGCGGGTAGACCAGGACAGGACTACAATATCCCGCTCTCTCACTAGGCTTATACTACTGCTCTTTAGCCCTAGTATCTACAATACCTGTCTTTTCCACTCTCTTACTAGGCTTCACTTCTCATTCTGCTGTTCTGTTCATATGCCCCATCTTAGTCTCACTAGCCCAATACAGTCTCAGTCCTCACAAACTCACATAGGCCTTTACTCAAACTCTTTACAATAATACCCTGTGCCTAATGGCACTAACATCACAACACCTGTACACAGGCTGGGGTAGGGTGGGGATATAGTAAAAAAGAGTGTTGGGGGATTATTTCTCCTCAGGATGGTCCCAAAGCATCGCTCCTGTCATGACAAGGTCAGGTTACATGGTTGACCTCTGACCCGACAGTGAGGTGACTGAGGCTGGCTTCTAGAAGCTTCCAGAGGTGAGGAGTTCTGAGGATCAGTTCAGTGTCTGTCATTCTTACCCTATAGATAAACATAAACACTCACCCTATAAATAATCATAAACAATGCACATGAAGAGCACTCTGGGCCTTAAAACCATTTAACCCCAGACACCATCCCAGAAAAAGTGCGAAAAGAGGCACTTAGGCTGTGTTCACACAGGCAGCCCGTTCTGATCTTTTGCCCTACACAGGCAGCCCTATTTAGGCAACCTTAGATGTCTGCAATTTCAGATTAAGATCACTTTATTGGTCAATTGCACACAAGGTTCAACCAAAATGTGATTGTCGCTTTTAACCCAACCTCTCCGAAAGACACATGCATGCACATTTTACATTTTAATTTACATACACATACAGCTTTTGGAGAGAGGCGTGGGGAGCTGCCATACTGGGCACTCTGGGAGCTGTTGTTGTGGGGGGTTTAGTGCCTTGCTCAAGAGCGAAACAGCAATAAATTGCATCTAGGATTTTATACCAACAACGCTCCAATTACAAGCTCACTTCCCGACAGACCACGGATTCAAACTGGCAACCCTCCGGTTGCTGGCTTGCCTCTCTAACAAGCTAGTCTACCTGCCACCCCACAATGATCCTGAATCACATTTTGGCATGTTAGCAATAACGCATGTTAGGGTGTGCATTATCAAGAATTACCGCCCACTTCTTACCTCATGTCAGAAGGCACTAAGGCACTATGGCCTAGACCAGGCCTGGGGAATTATTTTCCATGGAGGGCCACATTAGAATATATTTTTGCCATCACGGGCCAGAATCATATTACAGGATTATACATCATGTGTATGACTGTGTTGACAGATATATCTACTGTAAATCACATCCAGATATGCAACTTATTTTACTTTTTTAACATGCACAGAAATAAACCACATCCATGTTCTCCTTTTGGAAGGTATTTTCATTATTAAACATGCAATGAACTACACGGAGGGAGAAGTACACTGTGCATTCAGCACCACGGACAGAACATAACAGGTATGCACAAAAACACAAGAAAGAGAGCGCTCAACATTACATTTAAACTACTCAATCAGTGTGGGGAGTGAAGTCTCTGATGGGCATTGACTAGAGCAGTGAAGTCTGGTATAGTTTCTGACGTCGCTATGCACAGGATTGCTGAGAGGTGAGAGTCAGTAAGAGATGATCTGTGCCTTGACTTGTTATATTTCATCACTGAAAATGTTCACATTCATAGGTTGACCCAAACAGTACAAACATCTTCTGAGTATGACGTCTAATCTTTGGAAAGTTTTGTTCATCGCTAGATTCTGTAGCGAGTGCGCTGAGAGTCGGGAAGCAAGTTCAGGAAGTGAGTGTTTTAATAAATAAAATAAACAATGAACACAAAACACAAACAACGCACCGACATGAAAACTGAGTCAATAACACCTGAGGAAAGAACCAAGGGGAGTGACAGATATAGGGAAGATGATCAAGGGGATGATGGAGTCCAGGTGAGTGTCATGATACGCAGGTGCGCGAGATGATGGTGACAGGTGTGCGGGATAATCAGCAGCCTGATGACCTAGAGGCTGGAGAGGGAGTATACATGACAGTACCCCCCTCCCCAACGCGCGGCTCCAGCCACAGGACGCAGTCAAAGGGGACAAATCCAGGGGATCAGGAGCGGACCGGTCACCCCTGCTGATGCGCGAGAACCTGTCACGCCAGCAGATGCACGTAAACCTGTTGAGTCAGCTGGGGGGCGGGAACCTGACAGATCGGTTGAGGCATGGGAGCCTGGCGATCCGGCTGAGGCATGAAAGCCCGACGAGCCGACTGAGCCTGGCGATCTGGCTAAGGCGTGAGAACCTGACGAGGCGGTGGAAGCAAGGGAGCCTGGCGATCCGGCAGAGGCATGAGAACCTGACGAGCCGGTGGAAGCAGGGGAGCCTGGCGATCCGGCGGAGGCATGAAAGCCCGACGAGCCGACTGAGCCTGGCGATCCGGCTAAGGCGTGGAAGCCCGACGAGCCGGCTGAGGCAGGGAAGCATGGCAATCTGGTTGAGGCATGAGAGCCTGTAGCAGTTCCCGGACCCAACGTCATTACTCTGACACATAAAATAAAAAAACTCCCTAATGTTCCCTTAAGTGAGGTGTTATTCTGTAATGAGTGCACTTTAGAGTTTGGAAGCAAGTTCAGGAAGTGAGTGTTTTAATAAATAAAATAAACAATGAACACGAAACACAAACAACGCACCAACATGAACACAGAGTCAATAACACCTGAGGAAGGAACCAAGGGGAGTGACAGATATAGGGAAGATAATCAAGGAGGTGATGGAGTCCAGGTGAGTGTCATGAGGCGCTGATGCGTGAGACGGTGATGACAGGTGTGCGGGATAATCAGCAGCCTGATGACCTAGAGGCCGGAGAGGGAGTATATGTGACAGATGCATAGAACCTCGTCAGTGACATTTTTTTTGAATAGTTCTCCAATCACTGCATCAGACGGAAGATCGATAAGTTCAAGTTGCAGGTCAGTGGGAGCGTTATCCACATTGAAGGTGAAAGGAGAGGAAATCAACAGCATGTCATTTTCCAACACTTTGAAATCCTCAAGACGCGAGAAAACTCAGCGTTCAAAGCACACAGCAGCGATGTATACTTCTCCCGCTGGTCATCTGATAGGGAACAGACTATTAGTGTCGGAAGGTGGGTGAGATTGTTGGCTTCTACTTGGCGGGTCAGGAGGAGTAATTTTGACAAGGCTGTACATCTGATGTGCAAAAAGGCCCTTCCTCGTAGTTTGGAATTCAGTTCATTCATGAGGGCCATGATGTCCACTGTGAAGTCAAAATCAGCCAACCATTCTTTATCTTGCAGTTGAGGGAAATCCACATATTTTCCTTTCATTTGCAAAAACTCAGCAATCTCTGACTTCAGGCCCCACACCCTTTTAAGCACCTTCCCCAAACTCAGCCATCTCATGTTTGTGTGGTAGGGGAGATCTGCATGACCCAACTCTGTCTCTTCCAACAGTGAGACAAACTGCCTGTGGTTTAAAGATTTTGCTCTTGTAACAGTATAACTTTAAACCGTCCCCTCGCCCCGACACGGGCGCGAACCAGGGACCCTCTGCACACATCAACAACTGACACCCACGAAGCATCGTTACCCATCGCTCCACAAAGGCCACGGCCCTTGCAGAGCAAGGTGCAACACTACTTGTAGGTTTCAGAGCAAGTGACGTAACTGATTGAAACGCTAGTAGCGCGTACCCGCTAACTAGCTAGCCATTTCACATCCGTTACACTCACCCCCCTTTCAACCTCCTCCTTTTCCGCAGCAACCAGTGATCCGGGTCAACAGTATCAATGTAACAGTATAACTTTAAACCGTCCCCTCGCCCCGACACGGGCGCGAACCAGGGACCCTCTGCACACATCAACAACGGTCGCCCACGAAGCATCGTTGCCCATCGCTCCACAAAGGCCACGGCCCTTGCAGAGCAAGGTGCAACACTACTTGTAGGTTTCAGAGCAAGTGACGTAACTGATTGAAACGCTAGTAGCGCGTACCCGCTAACTAGCTAGCCATTTCACATCCGTTACACTCTTATGAAGTTTACCAATTTAGTGACTGTATCCACAACATGGCTCATTTTCAGAACACATTTACAGAGCACCTCCTGATGAATAATGCAATGCATGTAACGTTCTGGTTGGTGTGGGTGCGAAGTCAGGCGCAGGAAGCAGAGAGTTCAGGGTAGTGCTATTTATTGCACACAAGCGAACATAAGCCACCCCACGAAACACAGGGCGCACACAAAACAAATGCCCCAAACAGGGGCACTCAAACAGTCCGGAAGAAAACCCACGCACGAAACACGTCAAACTAGAACGTGCTCAAAGCAACACAAAAACAATCCCGCACAAAGAGCAGGCGGGCCTACTGGCTAATATAGCCCGCCTAATCAGCCTACACAAAAAACAGGTGAAACCAATAAACGGAAAGGGGAAAAAGGGATCAGTGGCAGCTAGTAGGCCGGTGACGACGACCGCCGAGCACCACCCGAACAGGAAGGGGAGCCACCTTCGGTAGGAGTCGTGACAATGTAGGAAAATACTTCTCTGATGTGGGTTCAGCTCAGTTACTTGATCTTGTGTCCGATTCAAAAGTTTTTTTCCTGTCAAGTTTAAATTATTATTTTTTATTTATTTCACCTTTATTTAACAAGGTAGGCCAGTTGAGAACAAGTTCTCATTTACAACTGTGACCTGGCCAGGATAAAGCAAAGCAGTGCGACACAAACAACAACACAGAGTTACACATGGAATAAACAAATGTACAGTCAATAACACAATTGAAAAAATCTATATACAGTGTGTGCAAATGAGGTAAGATAATGGAGGTAAGGCAATAAATAGGCCGTAGTGGCGAAGTAATTACAATTTAGCAATTAAACACTGGAGTGATAGATGTGCAGAAGATGAATGTGCAAGTAGAGATACTGGGGTGCAAAGGAGCAAAATAAATAAATAACAATATGGGGATGAGGTAGTTGGATGGGCTATTTACAGATGGGCTATGTACAGGTGCAATGATCTGTGAGCTGCTCTGACAGCTGATGTTTAAAGTTAGTGAGGGAGATATGAGTTTCCAGCTTCAGTGATTTTTGCAATTCGTTCCAGTCATTGGCAGCAGAGAACTGGAAGGAAAGGCTGCCAAAGGAGGAATTGGCTTTGGGGGTGACCAGTGAAATATACCTGCTGGAGCACGTGCTACGGGTGGGTGCTGCTATGGTGACCAGTGAGCTGAGATAAGGCGGGGCTTTACCTAGCAAAGACTTATAGATGACCTGGAGCCATTGGGTTTGGCGACGAATATGAAGCGAGGGCCAGCCAACGAGAGCATACAGGTCGCAGTGGTGGGTAGTATATGGGGCTTTGGTGACAAAACGGATGGCATTGTGATAGTCTGCATCCAATTTGCTGAGTAGAGTGTTGGAGGCTATTTTGTAAATGACATCGCCGAAGTCAAGGATCGGTAGGATAGTCAGTTTTACGAGAGTATGTTTGGCAGCATGAGTGAAGGATGCTTTGTTGCGAAGTAGGAAGGCGATTCAAGATTTAATTTTGGATTGGAGATGAGTTTGGAAGGAGAGTTTACAGTCTAACCAGACACCTAGGTATTTGTAGTTGTCCAAATATAAGTCAAAACCGTCCAGAGTAGTGATGCTGGACGGGCGGGCAGGTGCAGGCAGAGATCGGTCTGGAGGTTAGTTAACACAGTGTCCAAAGAAGGGCCAGAAGTATACAGAATGGTGTCGTCTGCATAGAGGTGGATCAGAGAATCACCAGCAGCAAGAGCGACATCATTGACGTATAGAGAGAAAAGAGTCGGTCCGAGAATTGAACCCTGTGGCACCCCCATAGAGACTGCCAGAGGTCCGGACAACAGGCCCTCCCATTTGACACACTGATCTCTGTCTGATAAGTAGTTTGTAAATCAAGCAAGGAAGTCATTTGAGAAACCAAGGCTGCTGAGTCTGCCAATAAGAATGTGGTGATTGACAGAGTCGAAAGGCTTGGCCAGGTCAATAAATATGGGTGCACAGTAATGTCTTTTATCGATGGCAGTTATGATATTGTTTAGGACTTTAAGCGTGGCTGAGGTGCACCCATGACCAGCTCGGAAACCAGATTGCATAGTAGAGAATACGGTGGGATTCGAAATGGTCGGTGATCTGTTTGCTAACTTGGCTTTCGAAGACCTTAGAAAGGCAGGGTAGGATAGATATAGGTCTGTAACAGTTTGGGTCTAGAGTGTCTCCCCCTGTGAAGAGGGGGATGACAGCGGCAGCTTTCCAATCTTTGGGGATCTCAGACGATACGAAAGAGAGGTTGAAGAGGCTAGTAATAGGGGTTGCAACAATTTAAAAGGTTAGTTTTAGAAAGAGAGGGTCCAAATTGTCTAGCCTGGCTGATTTGTAGGGTCCAGATTTTGCAACTCTTTCAGAACATCAGCTATCTGGATTTGGGTGAAGGAGAAATGGGGAGGTTTGGGCAAGTTGCTGTTGAGGGTGCAGGGCTGTTGACCAGGGTAGGTTTAGCCAGGTGGAAAGCATGGCCAGCCGTAGAAAAATGCATATTGAAATTCTCAATTATCGTGGATTTATCGGTGGTGACAGTATTTCCTAGCCTCAGTGCAGTGGGCAGCTGGGAGGAGGTGCTCTTATTCTCCATGGACTTTACAGTGTCCAAGAACTTTTTGGAGTTTGTGCTACAGGATGCAAATTTCTGTTTGAAAAAGATAGCCTTTGCTTTCCTAACTGCCTGTGTATATTGGTTCCTAACTTCCCTGAAAAGTTGCATATCGCGTGGGCTATTCGATGCTAATGCAGTACACCACAGGATGTTTTTGTGCTGGTCGAGGGCAGTCAGGTCTGGAGTGAACCAAGGGCTATTTCTGTTCCTGGTTCTACATTTTTTGAATGGGGCATGCTTATTTAAGATGGTGAGGAAAGCACTTCTAACGAATAACCAGGCATCCTCTACTGACGGAATGAGGTCAATATCCTTCCAGGATACCCTGGCCAGGTCGATTAGAAAGGCCTGCTCGCTGAAGTGTTTTAGGGAGCATTTGACAGTGATGAGGGGTGGTCGTTTGACCGCAGACCCATTACAGATGCAGGCAATGAGGCAGTGATCGCTGAGATCCTGGTTGAAGACAGCAGAGGTGTATTTAGAGGGCAGGTTGGTCAGGATGATATCTATTTTTACAGATTTGGGGTTGTACCTGGTAGGTTCATTGATAATTTGTGTGAGATTGAGGGCATCTATCTTAGATTGTAGGACGGCCGGGGTGTTAAGCATGTCCCAGTTTAGGTCACCTAACAGTACGAGCTCTGAAGATAAATGGGGGCAATCAATTCACATATGGTGTCCAGGGCACAGCTGGGGGCAGAAGGTGGTCTATAACAAGTGGCAACAGTGAGAGACTTGTTTCTGAAAAGGTGGATTTTTAGAAGTAGAAGCTCGAATTGTTTGGGCACAGACCTGGATAGTATGACAGAACTCTGCAGGCTATCTCTGGAGTAGATTGCAACTCTGCCCCTTTGGCAGTTCTATCTTGTCGGAAAATGTTATAGTTAGGGATGGAAATTTCTGGATATTTGGTGACCTTCCTAAGCCAGGATTCAGACCATGCTTGGATATCCGGGTTGGCAGAGTGTGCTAAAGCAGTGAGTAAAACAAACTTAGGGAGGAGGCTTCTAATGTTAACATGCATGAAACCAAGGCTTTTATGGTTACAGAAGTCAACAAATGAGGAAAGGGAGTGGAGCTAGGACTTTGGGCACCCATCAGTGGTCACACTGGATAACTTTTCAAAACTCAGTCCCAGCTTTGCCACACTTATTAACCTACTCCAATAAATATTTCCCTGTGGATATGTTCTTCATTGACTGCACTGAAGCAAGCTCCTCTGTAATTTCAAAGTCTGGGGTTATGCCTCGTAAGAATATCCACAACTTAGGCCGTGTCACGTGCATCACTGCTCTCATCCAGGGCCAAGGAGAAATAGGTGAAATCCTTTACCTTGCTCCATATTCTGTGCGATGTCCTCAAACAGCTCTTTCTTGTCGGGGCAAAGTATTGCTGCAGAGTCAATTAAACATTAATTAATGCATTTGCCCTCAGCGAATGGCTTGCTCTGTTTAGCAATCTTGTGTGACAGTACATAGCTAGCTCTCGCGTTTCCGTCATTTGCTGAATGCAGTTTTGTGAAAGGTCCATGCTGCTTTTGCAACTGAGAAAGAAACTCTTTCGATGCACTTGCCCTCTGCTCAGAAGACATATTCCTATATTTCTCTGCATGCTTCGTCTGGAAGTGTTGGGACAAGTTGTTGTCTGTCAAGACAGTGATGCTCTCTTTGCACACTAAGCACACAGCTTTCCCTGATACCTCAATAAAGAAATATGTCGATGTCCACTCTTGCTGGAACACACTACATTCTTTGTCTACTTTCCTTTTCTTAAAAATCTTTGATTATTTATTTTTTGCACTTTCTAGCTAGCTACTATCTGTAACTGTGACGTGTGTGTCAGCCTGTCAGTCACTGTCTGTCCTCGTGCAGTTGTTATTTATATGGCCTTCAAAATAAATGTCCCACAAGCGGTGTGAGTTAAATCATTACACAAAGGCATTCATTGGGCTTTTAATTTAAATAACAAATACGTTTTTCAAAACTTTACTATCGCAAATTCTTTATGTGATCTGAGCATTATTCCGCGGGTTGTATTGAATTAGGTCGCAGGCCGCCTACAGCCTCCGGGCCGGCCTTTGTTCAGGCCTGGCCTAGAATATACAAATAAATCTGCTTAATATCAGGACAGAATGCGAAGTAGTGCAGACACACACAAAATCCCTCGTAAATCTTGGTAATGTTGCCCCTCAGAAAATATTCTCCAAAATGACTCCAGAAGTGACTTGTTGACCTCTCCCATGGTCAACACAGCCTATAGACTATACTCCACTACACTCAGACTGAGAGGAGGGAAAACTGCCAAAAGGCAACACTTATTTCAGGCTTTATATCACAGAGCTGTAATTTTGATTGTCTCGAAAGCTGACTCAGTTGTACAGTTACCTGACGGTTGATGTTTTTGTGAAATGCTGAACAGAGAAATGGTGTGTTGTTACTTTACAACATGATGTAGTTGATACTGTACAGTATGCCTGCTCCTCCTCTCTCTGCAGGTGTGTTGTTGGTATACAACATGATGTAGTTGATACTGTACAGTATGCCTGCTCCTCCTCTTTTTGCTGGTGTGTTGTTGGTATACAACATGATGTAGTTGATACTGTACAGTGTGCCTGCTCCTCCTCTCTCTGCTGGTGTGTTGTTGGTATACAACATGATATAGTTGATACTGTACAGTATGCCTGCTCCTCCTCTCTCTGCTGGTGTGTTGTTGGTATACAACATGATATAGTTGATACTGTACAGTATGCCTGCTCCTCCTCTCTCTGCTGGTGTGTTGTTGGTTTACAACATGATATAGTTGGTACTGTACAGTATGCCTGCTCCTACTCTCTCTGCTGGTGTGTTGTTGGTATACAACATGATGTAGTTGGTATTGTACAGTATGCCTGCTCCTCCTCTCTCTGCTGGTGTGTTGTTGGTATACAACATGATGTAGTTGGTATTGTACAGTGTGCCTGCTCCTCCTCTCTCTGCTGGTGTGTTGTTGGTATACAACATGATGTAGTTGGTATTGTACAGTATGCCTGCTCCTCCTCTCTCTGCTGGTGTGTTGTTGGTATACAACATGATATAGTTGGTATTGTACAGTATGCCTACTCCTCCTCTCTCTGCTGGTGTGTTGTTACTTTACAACATGATATAGTTGATACTGTACAGTATGCCTGCTCCTCCTCTCTCTGCTGGTGTGTTGTTGGTATACAACATGATATAGTTGGTACTGTACAGTGTGCCTGCTCCTCCTCTCTCTGCTGGTGTGTTGTTGGTATACAACATGATATAGTTGGTACTGTACAGTGTGCCTGCTCCTCCTCTCTCTGCTGGTGTGTTGTTGGTATACAACATGATATAGTTGGTACTGTACAGTGTGCCTGCTCCTCCTCTCTCTGCTGGTGTGTTGTTGGTATACAACATGATATAGTTGGTACTGTACAGTGTGCCTGCTCCTCCTCTCTCTGCTGGTGTGTTGTTGGTTTACAACATGATGTAGTTGATACTGTACAGTATGCCTGCTCCTCCTCTCTCTGCTGGTGTGTTGTTGGTATACAACATGATGTAGTTGATACTGTACAGTATGCCTGCTCCTCCTCTCTCTGCTGGTGTGTTGTTGGTTTACAACATGATATAGTTGGTATTGTACAGTATGCCTGCTCCTACTCTCTCTGCTGGTGTGTTGTTGGTATACAACATGATATAGTTGGTATTGTACAGTATGCCTGCTCCTCCTCTCTCTGCTGGTGTGTTGTTGGTATACAACATGATATAGTTGGTACTGTACAGTGTGCCTGCTCCTCCTCTCTCTGCTGGTGTGTTGTTGGTTTACAACATGATATAGTTGATACTGTACAGTATGCCTGCTCCTCCTCTCTCTGCCAATGGTGGAATAGTATTCCCAGGTACTGTAGGATTTTCCTTCTGTAAAAGCCAGAGGTCATAGGTGAGATAGCATAGGCTGCTCTTTTCAACCTCTGTCAATGGGGATGTTTCAGTGGCAACAAGATGCTCATATCACATCATATCACAGTGGACAGAGCTTGTTTGTTGTTGTCACTGCTGTATGCCTAGAAGGAGGGAGAGAGAGAGAGTGAGATAGAGAGATTACATGTGTTTAGTATGGTGAGTTGTGGGTGAATCTGATACAGGTTCAATGGCCTGATCCCAGATCTGTTTTGTGCTGTCTTGCCAACTCCTATGGTCCTTTTCATGCCAAACATGACAACATGACAGCAACATTAGGAGTTGGCTATACATTACAAAATAAATCTGTGACCAGGTTACAGTTTCAGTATACATTGACATTCTGTCATGCCCTGATCTGTTTCACCTGTTCCTGTGATTGTCCCCACCCCCTCCAGGTGTCGCTCATTTCCCCCAGTGTATTTATCCCTGTGTTTCCTGTCTCTCTGTGCCAGTTTGTCTTGTAGGTTTAGTCAAGTCAACCAGTGTGTTTTTCCCGTACTCCTTTTGCTATTCTCCTTTTTCCAGTCCTCCTGGTTTTGACCCTTGCCTGTTCTGGACTCTGTACCCGCCTGCCTGCCTGCCTTGACCACGAGCCTGTCTGCCACTCTGTACCTCCTGGACTCAATCTCTGGTTTTGACCTTTTGCCTGTCCACGACTATTCTCTTGCCTACCCCTTTGGATTAATAAACATTGTAAGACTCCAACCATCTGCCTCCTGTGTCTGCATCTGGATCTCGCCTTGTGCCTTGATACATTCTAGATACTTTCCTAATTTGGCCTGAAGTGAATGCCTGTATAGTGGAACTACATTGTGATTGTTTGGAATGGAATATCAATGTCATAAAACAGTGGTAAGGTCTGTCAGTGGTTACGTCCCAAATGGCACCCCATTCCCCATATAGTGCACTACTTTTGATCAGACCCGGTCAAAAGTAGTGCACTTTATAGGGATTAGGTTGTAATTTGGGACACACACAGTGTTAGAGGCAGCTGACATGAATGCTCAGTGCCCACAGTCCAGTCCATATCCAGTTTCATACCACTGCTCATATAACTTTTATGAAACTCATGCAGCCACAGAGACTTTGGAAAGGTCATCCTCTCCTCCACCACAGCCTAGAGATGTAATCTAATACAGTCACACATGGTTCAATGACAAAAGTGCAGTATCTTTCATTATAATTTTGTTGGGGGCACTGTGTGTGTGTGTTTGTGTGGACATTTTTAATTATACTTGTGGGGACCAGAAGTCCCCACAAGAATAGTAAACCAACAAAAAATGTACCAACTGGGGACATTTTGTTGGTCCCCACAAGGTCAATGCTATTTCTAGGCTTAAGGTTAGAGTTAGTGTTAGGCTTAGAATTAGGTTTAGGGTAAGGGTACGGGTTAGGGTTAGGGATTAGGGCAGATATGATTTTGAATGGGATTGAATTGTGTGTCCCCACAAGGTTAGTTGCATAATACTGTGTGTGTATGTGTAAAATAACAATGTATTCCTTCCAAAGGTAAGGTGAGATGCAGTGTAACTGGCCCCTGTGTCGATACTATTTTCGGTCAGACTGTATGCAACCATCATATATGCAACCAACATATAGCCTACAGACAGAAACTAAAACAGGAAACGCCCATGCTCAGGTCTGTTCAACGCTGGTCCGACCAATCTGATTCCACGCTTCAAGATTGCTTCGATCACATGGACTGGGATATGTTCCGGATAGCGTCGAACAACAACATTGATGTATATGCTGATTCGGTGAATTAGTTTATTATCAAGTGCATCGGTGATGTTGTACCTACGGCGACAATTAAAACCTTCCCCAACCAGAAACCGTGGATTGATGGCAGCATTCACGCAAAACTGAAAGCGCTGCTTTTAATCAGGGCAAGGCGACCGGAAACATGACCCGAATACAAACAGTGTAGCTATTCCCTATGCAAGGCAATAAAACAAGCTAAGCGTCAGTATAGAGACAAAGTAGAGTCGCAATTCAACGGCTCAGACATGAGAGGTATGTGGCAGGGTCTACAGTCAATCATGGACTACAAAAAGAAAACCAGCCCCATCGTGGACCACGATGTCTTGCTCCCAGACAAACTAAACAACTTCTTTGCTCACTTTGAGGACAATACAGTGCCACCAAAATCTACGGATTCTCCTTCACTGCAGCCAAAGTGAGTAAAACATTTAAACGTGTTAACCCTCGCAAGGCTGCAGGCCCAGACGGCATCCCTAGCCGCGTCCTCAGAGCATGTGCAGAACAGCTGGCTGGTGTGTTTACGGACATATTCAATCAATCCCTATCCCAGTCTGCTGTCCCCACATGCTTCAAGAGGGCCACCATTGTTCCTGTTCCCAAGAAAGCTAAGGTAACTGAGCTAAACGACTATCGCCCTGTAGCACTCACTTCCGTCATCATGAAGTGCTTTGAGAGATTAGTCAAGGATCAAATCACCTCCACCCTGCCTGACACCCTAGACCCACTCCAATTTGCTTACCGCCCCAATAGGTCCACAGACAATGCAATCGCAATCACACTGCACACTGCCCTAACCCATCTGGACAAGAGGAATACCTCTGTAAGAATGCTGTTCATCGACTACAGCTCAGCATTTAACACCATAGTACCCTCCAAACTCGTCATTAAGCTCGAGACCCTGGGTCTCAACCCCACCCTGTGCAAGTTGGTCCTGGACTTTCTGACGGGTCGCCCCCAGATGGTGACGGTAGGAAACAACATCTCCACCCCGCTGATCCTCAACACTGGGGCCCCACAAGGGTGCGTTTTCAGCCCTCTCCTGTACTCCCTGTTCACCCATGACTGCGTGGCCATGCACGCCTCCAACTCAATCATCAAGTTTGCAGATGAAAGTACAGTGGTAGGCTTGATTACCAACAACGACGAGATGGCCTACAGGGAGGAGGTGAGGGCCCTCGGAGTGTGGTGTCAGGAAAATAACCTCACACTCAACGTCAACAAAACAAAGGAGATGATCGTAGACTTCAGGAAACAGCAGAGGGAGCATCCCCCTATCCACATCGATGGGACAGTAGTGGAGAAGGTGGAAAGTTTGAAGTTCCATCACGGAGAAACTGAAATGGTCCACCCGCACAGACAGTGTGGTGAAGAAGGCGCAACAGCGCCTCTTCAACCTCAGGAGGCTGAAGGAATTTAGCTTGTCACCAAAAACACTCACAAACTTTTACAGATGCACAATCGAGAGCATCCTGTCGGGCTGTATCACCGCCTGGTACGGCAACTGCTCCGCCCATAACCACAAGGCTCTCCAGAGGGTAGTGAGGTCTGCACAATGCATCACCAGGGGCAAACTACCTGCCCTCCAGGACACCTACACCACCAGATGTCACAGGAAGGCCAAAAAGATCATCAAAGACAACAACCACCCGAGCCACTGCCTGTTCACCCCGCTATCATCCAGAAGGCGAGGTCAGTGCAGGTGCATCAAAGCTGGGACCGAGAGACTGAAAAAAAGCTTCTATCTCAAGGCCATCAGACTGTTAAACAGCCATCACTAACATTGAGTGGCTGCTGCCAACATACTGACTCAAATCTCTAGCCACTTTAATAATAAAAAATTGGATAATAATAATAAATATAAATATATTTAATTAATAAATATATCACTAGTCACTTTAAACAATGCCACTTTATATAATGTTTACATACCCTACATTACTCATCTTATATGTATATACTGTACTCTGTGCCATCTACTGCATCTTGCCTATGCCGTTCGGCCATCGCTCATAAATATATTTATATGTACATATTCTTATTCATTCCTTTACACATGTGTGTATAAGGTAATTTTTGTTAGATTGTAAAATTACTTGTTAGAAATTACTGTATTGTCTGAACTAGAAGCACAAGCACATTTCGCTACACTCGCATTAACATCTGCTAACCATGTGAATGTGACCAATACAATTTGATTTGATTTGATTTGACATGAATTACAGCTAGACTTACGTCTGAAGTTGATATCGTTATCTTTCATCATTTAGTATCCACTCTTTAGAACCAAGCTGTACAGTCAAACAAGATCACCCAACATTATGCATCTGTATAGCCCAGATTTGGATTTTCCCATCAAGAATACATCCCCCAAGGGCAAGTCCTCCTTTCTTTTAATCACATGATTCAACCTGTGATGTAAGCAAAGTTGTATGTCTTCTCTGCAACCGATCACCCCCTTGACCAAATGACAGTTGTTTCCCAGCCCAGAGCAACAACTCAGAGAGATAGATGCAGTCACGGACGTAGACCAAAGCCAGGTGATCGGCAACGTGTGTGAACTTGCCCTGACTGTCAGAGCGCTCTGACATCACAATGACCTCTTTGGAGGAACCCATGACTCATCACAAGTCAATGTGTGTCCCAAATGACACCCTATTCCCTATGGGTCCTGGTCAAAAGTAGTGTACTAAGTAGGGAATCGGTTGCCATTTGGGACAAAAGCATGTGATGCTGAATCCTGGTGGCCTACAATAGAAAGCATATTACATTATGCCATAGATGTTCATCAGCCATCCTCACTTACCTCAATTAATCAATACCCATAGATAGTACATACAATGTACACCTACAGTATAAGTCTGTATAAGGTGATTGTCACGTATAGTCACCTTTTAATTACAGTGTAGTGACGATGATTACAGTGTGATGCAATACCAGCACACACAGGGTGGTCCAGGTGTGTTACAACAGAGGACCCGCATGAGGCACACACATTCAAAGGTTGGTGGTTAGGCTGATAGCTGGCCAAAAGTAGGCTACATGAAAAGTGCAATACTGTTAATATAACCATGTGTTAGTGTGGGTTTTCAATGAATTTAGGTAAATCACAAGCTCATATGCATTCTCAGCAACAAGAGAGTGATCAAATTAGTCTACCATGTCCCGGACCTGTGTCTCTCTCTCTCTCTCTCTCTCTCTCTCTCTCTCTCTCTCTCTCTCTCTCTCTCTCTCTCTCTCTCTCTCTCTCTCTCTCTCTCTCTCTCTCTCTCTCTCTCTCTCTCTCTCTTTCTCTCTCTCTCTCTCTCTCTCTCTCTCTCTCTCTCTCTCTCTCTCTCTCTCTCTCTCTCTCTCTCTCTCTCTCTCAATTCAATTCAATTCAAGGGGCTTTAGTGGCATGGGAAACACATGTTAACATTGTCAAAGCAAGTGAAGTAGATAAAATACAAAAGTGAAATAAACAAAAAAAATGAGCAGTAAACATTACACTCATAGAAGTTCCAAAAGAATAAAGACATTACAAATGTCATATTATGTATATATACAGTGGTGCAAATGGTTAAAGTACAAAAGGGAAAATAAATAAACATACACATGGGTTGTATTTACAATGGTGTTTGTTTTTCACTGGTTGGCCTTTTCTTGTGGCAACAGGTCACAAATATTGCTGCTGTGTTGGCATACTGTGGTATTTCACCCAGTAGATATGGGAGTTTATCAAAATTGTTTATCAAAATCTTTGTGGATCTGTGTGTCTCTGATATGCTCATACATTTGTCAGGAGGTTAGGAAGTGCAGCTCAGTTTCCACCTCATTTTGTGGGCAGTGTGCACATAGCCTGTCTTCTCTTGAGAGGCAGGTCTGCCTTCGGCGGCCTTTCTCAATAGCAAGGCTATGCTCACTGAGTCTGTACATCTTCAAAGCTTTCTTTAAGTTTTTTACTCTCTGTTTAGGGCCAAACAGCATTCTAGTTTGTTAATTCAAGTAATTCATTATCTTTTTGATTTCTCATGATTTGGTTGGGTCTAATTGTGTTGCTGTCCTGGGGCTCTGTGGGATCTGTTTGTGTTTGTGAACAGAGCCCCATGCAGGAACAGCTTGCTTATGGGACTCTTCTCCGGGTTCATCTCTCTGTAGGTGATGGCTTTGTTATGGAAGGTTTGTGAATCGCTTCCTTTTAGGTGATTGTAGAATTTAACAACTATTTTCTGGATTTGGATAATTATCGGGTATCGGTCTAATTCTGTTCTGCATGCATTTTTTGGTGTTTTACATTGTACACAGAGGATATCTTTGCAGAATTCTGCATGCAGAGTCTCAATTTAGTGTTTGTCCCATTTTGTGAATTCTTGGTTGGTGAGCGGACCCCAGACCTTGCAACCATAAAAGGCAATGGGTTCTATAATTGATTCAAGTATTTTTAGCCAGGTCCTAATTGGTATGTTGATTTTTATGTTCCTTTTGATGGCATAGAATGCCCTTCTTGCCTTGTCTCTCAGATTATTAACAGCTTTGTGGAAGTTACCAGTGGCGCTGATGTTTAGGGCAAGGTATGTGTAGTTTTTTGTGTGCTCTAGGGCAACACTGGACCTTTTTTGGAACACCATTATTTTGGTCTTACTGAGATTTACTGTCAGGGCCCAGGTCTGGCAGACTCTGTGCAGACGATCTAGGTGCTGCTGTAGGCCCTCCTTGGTTTGTGACAGAAGCACCAGATCATCAGCCAACAGTAGACATTTGACTTCAGATTCTAGTAGGGTGAGGCCAGGTGCTGCAGACTGTTCTAGTGACCTCGCCAATTCGTTTATATATATGTTGAAGAGGGTGGGGCTTAAGCTGCATTCCTGTCTCACCCCATGGCCCAGTGGGAAGAAATTCATTTTTTGCCTATTTTAACTGGACACTTGTTGTTTGTGTACATGGATTTTATAATGTCGTATGTTTTTCCCCAACACCACTTTCCATCAATTTGTATAGCAGACCCTCATGCCAAATTGAGTCGAAGGCTTTTTTGAAATCAACAAAGCATGAGAAGACTTTGCCTTTGTTTTGGTTTGCTTGTTTGTCAATTAGGGTGTGCAGGGTGAATACGTGGTCTGTTGTACGAAAATCTGGTAAAAAGCCAATTTGACATTTGCTCAGTACATTGTTTTCACTGAGGAAATGTACGAGGCTGCTGTTAATGATAATGCGGATGATTTTCCCAAGGTTGCTGTTGACGCATATCCCACTGTGGTTATTGGGTTCAAATTTGTCTCCATTTTTGTGGATTGGGGTGATCAGTCCCTGGTTCCAAATATTTGGGAAGATGCCAGAGCGGGGAAGGTGCCAGAGCTAATGATGATGTTAAAGAGTTTTAGTATAGCCAATTGGAATTTGTTGTCTGTATATTTGATAATTTCAGTGAGGATATTGAGGATCAACACCACAGGCCTTTTTGGGTTGGAGGGTTTTTATTTTGTCCTTGTAACGGCTGTCATCGGTGGAAGAAGGTGAGGACCAAGGTGCAGCGTGGTAAGTGTTCATGATATTTAATAATAATCAAAACTGAACACTGAATAACAAAACAACAAAGAAACAACCAAAAACAGTTCTGTCTGGTGCAGACACACAAAGACTGAAAATAACCACCCACAAAACCCAACAGAAAACAGGCTACCTAAATATGGTTCACAATCAGGGACAACGATTGATAGCTGCCTCTGATTGAGAACCATATCAGGCCAAACACAGAAATAGAAAATCATAGAAAAACTAACATAGACAACCCACCCAACTCACGCCCTGACCATACTAAAACAAAAGACAAAACAAAGGAACTAAGGTCAGAACGTGACAGTCCTGTAGTTCATTCAAGGTAATTGGAGAATCCAGTGGGTTCTGGTAGTCTTTAATAGTTGATTCTAAGATTTGTATTTGATCATGTATATGTTTTTGCTGTTTGATCTGTGTTATAGAGCCAAGAAGATTGGAGAAGTGGTTTACCCATACATCTCCATTTGGATAGATAATTCTTCATGTTGTTATTTGTTTAGTGTTTTCCAATTTTCCCAGAAGTGGTTAGAGTCTATACATTTTTCAATTACGTTGAGCTGATTCCTGATGTGCTGTTCCTTCTTTTTCCGTAGTGTATTTCTGTATTGTTTTAGTGATTCACCATAGTGAAGGCGTAGACTAAGGTTTTCTGGGTCTATGTTTTTGGTTGGACAGGTTTCTCAATTTCTTTCTTAGGTTTTTGCATTCTGTTGTTCATATTCTTCAGTTTTCTGTTTGAAATTTTTAGATTTGATAGGGAAGCTGGGAGGTCAAATATACTTTTCTACTGCCAGGTTTACACCTTCACTATTACAGTGAAACATTTTGTCCAGGAAATTGTCTAGAAGGGATTGAATTTGTTGTTGCCCAGTTGTTTTTTGGTAGATTTTCACACTACACTCCTTCCATCTATAGCATTTGTTAATATTATTCAGTTCCTTTGGCTTTGATGCCTCATGATTGATCAAAGCTCTGTTCAAGTAGTGTGATTTTGCTGTGATCTGATAGGGGTGTCAGTGGACTGACTGTGAATGCTCTGAGAGACTCTGGGTTGAGGTCAGTGATAAAGTAGTCTACAGTACTACTGCCAAGAGATGAGCTATATGTGTAACTACCATAAAAGTCATCTCGAAGCCTACCATTGACTATGTACATACCCAGCGTGCGACAGAGCTGCAGGAGTTGTGACACGTTTTTGTTGGTTATGTTGTCATAGTTGTGTCTAGGGGGGCATATGTGGGAGGAGAGAATGCTGTCCCCTCCAGGTAGGTGTTTGTCCCTCTGTGTGCTGAGGGTGTCAGGTTCTTGTCCAGTTCTGGCATTTAGGTCGCCACAGACTAGTACATGTCCCTGGGCATGGAAATTGTTAATCTCCCCTGATAGGATGGAGAAGCTGTCATCTTTAAAGTATGGGGATTCTATTGGGGAGATATAGGTAGCACACATGAGGATATTTTTCTCTGTTGAGGTCATTTCCTTATTAAATTCTAGCCAAATGTAAAATGCTCCTGTTTTGATAAATTTAATGGAGTGAGTTAGGTCTGCTCTATACCAAATGAGAATACCCCCTGAGTTTCTTCCCTGTTTCACACCTGGTAGTTTGGTGGATGGGACTACCAGCTCTCTGTAACCTAGAGTGCAACCAGTGGGTCCGTCTCCTCTATACCAGGTTTCTTGTAGGATGACAATGTCTGCATTTCCATTTTCTTTGATGAAGTCTGGGATCCTGCTCTTTAGGCCAAAGGCAGTTGACCTCAGACCTTGTATATTCCAGGATGAGATAGTAAAAGCTTTGTGTTCCATATTGTCTAGTGTTGTTTTGTGTGGTTTAGGTCCGGACCTTCACAGTAGGTGTGAGCAGAGCATGTTGAGCATCTGATACATACCTCTTAGGTCGCATGATGGGGCTTGGGCGGGTGTACTAGTGGGGATTGGGCCTGTTGTTTTACTCACGGCCTGGGCATATGTCCTGCTATCATGTTGAGGTCCTTGCCACAGGGGCGGGGGGCATGGGGTAGGCAGAAGGGGCATAGGTCTGATATGGGGGGGGGGCTATATAGGGTGTGGTAGGGTTTTCTTGGGGTGGTCTTAGCTGGTTGGGGTGTGGCTGGTGATGCTGTGGTCTGGGTGTAGGTCCTCTTGGCATGGGTTCACTCGGTGCAGGTCCTTCGGGAGGGGGTCTTGCAGGTCTGGGGGGGTGTCTCGCTGGTCTCGGTGGGGTGTCCGTTGCTCTGTTGCTCCTGTGTGAGGTGCTGGGGCTACGGTTGAGGGTGACGTCCTTCAATCCTGGCAAAAGTTGGGATTGCTGCCTTGTAGAGGTGAACCTGGTCGTAAACTTTGCCAAAACATTTCAAACTACTTTTGTTATACAACTTTAGGTATTTTTCAACGTAAATATTCGATAAAATTGAAGACGGGATGATCTGTGTTCAATACAGGATTAAAACAAACTGTAGCATGCTTTCTGGTCACGCGCCTCTATCTAACAGTACACTTCAAGTGACCCTCGTTCAAGATGGCCGTACTTCTTCATTACACAAAGGAAAAAACCTCAACCAATTTCTAAAGACTGTTGACATCCAGTGGAAGCGGTAGGAACTGCAAGAAGGTCAATTAGGAATCTGGACAGTTTTAGAAACTTCAGAGTGTTTTCTATCCAAATCTACTAATAATATGCATATCTTATCTTCTGGGGATGAGTAGCTGGCAGTTGAATTTGCGTATGCTTTTCATCCAAACGTGAAAATGCTGCCCCCTATCCTAGAGAAGTTAATGGCCAAGTCTTGTGAGCGGAAACTTGAACATTCTGAGAATTTCGTGAGCGTTTACAGTGAACACTGAGGCTGTACACTTAAAGTTGTATTATTACCATACAGAGAATTAGACAACGTAGGCTACCCCTCTGCCTATTCGGTTATTTACATATTCAAACCTGTCTCAAAATACAACACTGCCCCTTTAATTAAGAAATATGCTTTATAAGTCCTTGCGAAAAAGAATCTAGTTTATCTACATTTATCCAACTCTAGATTGTTTCAAGAGAACTCAGGATCTCTCTCTCTCTCTCTCTCTCTCTCTCTCTCTCTCTCTCTCTCTCTCTCTCTCTCTCTCTCTCTCTCTCTCTCTCTCTCTCTCTCTCTCTCTCTCTCTCTCTCTCTCTCTCTCTCTCTCTCTCTCTCTCTCTCTCTCTCTCATTTACTCCCGGGGTGCTGACCTGTTGCACCCTCTATTATTTGACCCTTCTGGTAATCTATAAACGTTTCAACATCTTGAAGAATGATCTGGCCTTTTAATTAAGACATACGTTTTTTACCTGACTGGCATTTCAAAGACAGCTTGAAATGTAGCCTACACGTTTTGTGCTCTTGTAGGAAGCAGTAACTACACATTGCTGACCTATACCTATTTATAACTGGCCTGTTAACTCGCTAACTGGCAAAGAATATTAACAAATATGCACATGCCCTTACGAAAAAAAGATTGCAGTCAGAATGCAGTATAAGGTAAATTATTATAATATTATTATTTGTATTGGATAGAAAACACTCTGAAGTTTCTAAAACTGTTTGAATGATGTCTGTGAGTATAACATAATTCATATGGCAGGCAAAAACCTGAGACAAAATTCTGAGGCTGGTCGATTTTCAACCAAGATCCTATTGAATTCACAGCGAGATATGGATGAGTTTGCACTTCCTACGGCTTCCACTAGATGTCAACAGTCTGTAGAACCTTGTCTGATGCCTCTACTGTGAAGGGGGCCGAATGAGAGGGGAATTAGTCAGGTCTGCCATGACCTGACCATGCTCTGACCATGCGCGTTCACATGAGAGGGAGCTCTGTTCCATCGCTCATCTGAAGTCAATGTAATTCTCCGGTTGGAACGTTATTCAAGATTTATGTTAAAAACATTCCAAAGATTGATTCAATACATCGTTTGACATGTTTCTACTGACTGTTACGGAACTTTTGGACATTTCGTCAGCTTTTAGTGAACGCGCTTCCTGACGTTGGATTTGTTTACCAAACACGCTAACAAAAATAGCTATTTGGACATAAATGATGGACATTACCGAATAAAACGAACATTTCTTGTGGAAGTGGGAGTCCTGGGAGTGCATTCCGACAAAGATCAGCAAAGGTAAGTGAAGATTTAGAATGCTTTTTATGAGTTTTGTTGACTGCACAATTTGGCGGGTAACTGTATGGCTTGCTTTTGTGGCTGAACGCTGTCAGATTATTGAATATTATGTTTTGCCGTAAAGCTTTTTGAAATCTGACACAGCGGTTGCATTGAGAACAAGTGTATCTTTAATTCTATGTAAAACATGTATCTTTCATCAAAGTTTATGATGAGTATTTATGTTATTTGACGTGGCTCTCTGCAATTTCTCCGAATATTTTGGAGGCATTTCTGAACATGGCGCCAATGCAAACTGAGGTTTTTGGATATAAATATGAACTTTATCGAACAAAACATATATGTATTGTGTAACATGAATTCCTATGAGTGTCATCTGATGAAGATCATCAAAGGTTAGTGATTAATTTTATCTCTATTTCTGCTTTTTGTGACTCCTGTCTTTGGCTGGAAAAATGACTGTGTTTGTCTGTGATTTTGCGGTGACCTAACATAATCATTTGTGGTGCTTTCGCTGAAAAGCCTATTTGAAATCGGACACTTTGGTGGGATTAACAACAAGATTACCTTTAAAATGGTATAAGATACATGTATGTTTGAGGAATTTTATTTATGAGATTTCTGTTGTTTGAATTTGGCGCCCTGCACTTTCACTGGTTGTTGTCATATCGATCCCGTTAACGGGATTGCAGCCATAAGAAGTTTTAATCGACATCAATTTGCAGTATGCTGCAAATACTGCATCCAAAATACCACTGTTTTTTTTACTGCAGTAAATTTGCAGGGTAACTGCAGTTACAGTTTAACTTTAGTTCAATTCTGCAATTACTGCATTCCATACACACACCCAAAAAATTTGGTGTACAAATTTGATTACAACCCTGTTAGTGAAAATGTGTTCTTTGCCAATATAATCCATCCACCTGACAGGTGTGGCATATCAAGAAGCTGATTAAACAGCATGATCATTACACAAGTGCACCTTGTGCTGGGGACAATAAAAGCCCACTCTAAAATGTGCAGTTTTGTCACAAAAAACAATGCCACAGATGTCTAAAATGTCCACCAGAGCTGTTGCCAGAGAATTGAATGTTCATTTCCCTACCATAAGCTCCAACGTTGTTTTAGAGAATTTGGCAGTACGTCCAACTGACCTCACAACCGCAGAGCACGTGTAACCATGCTAACCTAGGACCTCCACATCCGGCTTCTTTGTCTGAGCCCAGCCACCCGGACAATTGATGAAACTGTTAGTTTGCACAACCGAAGAATCTTTGCACAAACTGTCAGAAACCGTCTCAGGGAAGCTCATCTGCGCGCTCGTCTTCCTCACCAGGGTCTTGACCTGACTGCAGTTTGGCTTCATAACCGACTACAGTGGGCAAATGCTCACCATTGATGGCCACTGTCACGCTTGAGAAGTGTGCTCTTCGCGGATGAATCCCTGTTTCAACTGTACCGGCAGATGACAGACAACGTGTATGGCGTCCTGTGGTTGAGCGGTTTGCTGATGTCAACGTTGTGAACAAAGTGCCCCATGGTGGCGGTGGGGTTTTGGTATGGGCAGGCATAAGCTACGGACAACGAACACAACTGCATTTGATTGATGGCAATTTGAATGCACAGAGATACCATGATGAGATCCTGAGGCCGATTTTCGTGCCTTGCATCTGCTGCCATCACCTCATGTTTCAACATGATAATTCATGGCCCTATGTTGCAAGGATCTGTACACAATTCCATGGCCTGCATTCTCACCAGACATGTCACCCGTTGAGCATGTTTGGGATGCTCTGGATCGACGTGTATGACAACATGTTGCAGTTTCCACCAATATCCAGCAACTTCGCACAGCCATTGAAGGCTTCTCAACAGTTTTTACCCCCAAGCCATAAGACTCCTGAACAGGTAATCAAATGGCTACCCGGACTATTTGCATTGTGTGTCGTCGTCGTCCCCCACCAACCACTCTTTTACGCTGCTGCTACTCTCTGTTTATCATCTATTCATAGTCACTTTAACTATACATTCATGCACATATTACCTCAATTAGCCTGACTAACCGGTGCCCCCGCACATTGGCTACCCGGACTATTTGCATTGTGTCCCACCCCCCACCCGCCAACACCCTCTTTTACGCTACTGCTACTCTCTGTTTATCATCTATGCATAGTCATTTTAACTATACCTACATGTACATATTACCTCAATTAGCCTGACTAACCGGTGCCCCCGCACATTGACTCTGAACCGGTACCAGCTGTATATAGCCTCGCTACTGTTATTTTCACTGTAATTTTTCCAGTTTTTTTTTTATTTCTTTACTTATCTATTGTTTACCTAATACCTATTTTTTGCTTCAAAATTGCACTGTTGGTTAGGGCTTGTAAGTAAGCATTTCACTGTAAGGACTAAACCTGTTGTATTCGGTGCACGTGACAAATAAACTTTGATTTGATTTGAGTGGGACAACATTCCACAGGCCACAATCAACAGCCTGATTAACTCTATGCAATTTGTCACGCTGCATGAGGCAAGTGGTAGTCACACCAGGTACTGACTGGTTTTCTCATCCACGACCCTACCTTTTTGTAAAAGGTATCTGTGACCAACAGATGCAGATTTGTGTTCCCAGTCATGTGAAATCCATAGATTAGGCCTAATGAATTTACATCAATTGACTGATTTCCTTATATGGAACTCTTTGGAATTATTGCATGTTGCGTTTATATTTTTCTTTAGTGTATAATCTCCACCTGGCACATCCAGAAGAGGACTGGCCACCCCTCAGAGACTGCTGGTTGCTCTCCAGATTTCTTCCTAGCTTCTGCTTTTCTAGGGTTTTTCCCTAGCCACTGTGCATCTGCATTGCTTGCTCTTTAGGGTTTTAGGATGGGTATCTGTATAAGCACTTTGTGACAACTGCTGATGTAAAAAGGGATTTATAAAATACATTTTATTGATTGATTGTTTAAGATCCTACATCTGTATGAGACCAGGGCTCACAACCAGGAATGAAAAAGGGGTGGGACAGACAGAACAAGGGTGGCACATTGTAACTCATACACACAAAACATCATACCACCTTTTCACCCATATGACAATACATTTGGCGAGTTTGTTTTGCATGGCTGGTGCCCCGGATACGTGGAGATTTCACCTAAGGACCAATGGAATGGTCAAACATTTACAAACTCTGCCCACCCGGGACACCGGGACATGCGAAACAAACTCACCCAAAGAGTTCTAAGTTGGCAGAAGCTCATGATAAAAACATTGGGTACTGTATGGCTACTCTGTACTTTAGTGGAATTAGATATGTTACTTAACAAGGACAATGTAGAATACAATGTAGAGAACAGGGATGATAGTAGTGACCCATACCTGCACAGCAAATTTTCCAGTGTTATTATTGATTTTGTATACTCTGAGAGTGTTAAATCAACACTGAAAGTGCTGCGTCTTTGGACCCATATAGACACCGGAACAGTGTTAAATTAAGACACTGCTTAGTACAAAGCCTTATTCAAATATTTCCCAGAGTACCTTTCAAGTACATTTTTAAGTTACCACCCATGACTGTAATTTCTGTTAGCGACAGAGACATGGCTGTTGCATTCATATATTTTGTGTCCTATGGACTTCACCAAGTGAGATCCTTAGCAAATATGTTATCATAAAATTACCACAATACCATACACATTTCATAAGGCCTCATTTTGAGGGGCTAGTTTTACACTGATACAGGGGCCTAAAACTCATACACATCTATTTTAACCAAAATCATGCCCATCATTATCATATTTCTCAGGATGAACTATTGCAGGTAAAGTAAGCCTGTATACTCATGAGGTGATACTGAAGTGATACACCATGGTGTGGCTTTGCCAGTATAAATCAATGTATTGATCAGTCTGACAACTGATTGACAATCGCATGGCCAAGCCGTTACAAAGAATCTGTTCATAATCAATAGATCAAACATGCCAACTACTAAATCAAACAATTTACTATTCAGATGACTGACAGATCAGGTAGGATATTCCTTTTTCTGTTTCCTCCACACAACGTGTGTTTGGTTAATCCCATGTATAACTGACAGCTATACGTTTCCAATCAACCAGAACTACGTATAACTGATTGCTATACGATTCCAGTCAATTCACCCACATAACCTATCTGCAAACAATTAAACAACTTCTGAGAGAGGGGAAACAAGTATTATTTTGAATTACAGTGAGCGATTGTATTTCCTTGTCTGATTCTGTAGCACTAAACTGGAACGAGCTGTTCGGTTGTAAGAGGGTAGCTGTAGGATTACATATGCTTCTGATAAACAACCTCCCCCTTCTGGTTATGCATTTCATATTTGACTTTGATGTTCTTTAATCCAGACGAACAACAGAGGTTTCCAATGTGTGATCTGGTGATTTGCCAATTTGCCAATATCCAATTGAACCTAGTGTTTATGGAAACAGGGCTTGAGGAAAAGTTTAAGCTGTCCAGTCTAGTTAGTGTTAGTTAGCTAACTGTGTGTGGTATGTGTGTGTGTGGGTGTGTGAGAGAGAGCTGTGCTTTACAGGAAAAGAGCAGGATATCCAACAGCATCAGGAAGGAACACAACTAATCAGCCAATCTGTGGAACCCCTTAAGTGGGCTGAGGCTTCGCGTCTGTGTCTGTGTGTCAGTGCTCGCATGTGTGTGTGTGTACGTGTAAATGAACAGATTCTCAAACCTCAATCCGGAATCCTATCTAACGTCTAACGGGCAGAGGCTCAAGTCCACTAATCAGGGCTTTAGACCCTTTTTATTAAGCATTGATAAATTCCAAGACCCTTTCAAATAATTTGGCGGAGATGAGATTTGAAAGGCTTAATATTGTGGCAATTAATCTACTGTAAGCCAAGAGCATTTTCCCTGCTCTGACTGTGGCCAGTGTGGGGGGCAATGTTTTGAGCAGTTTTGTGTGGATGGTACGGGGTGGGGGGTAACTGAGCTGGTGTAAGTGGGGGGGTAACTGTTTGAGTTACTTGTCCTAATTAATCAATTAATCCCTGACGCTTTTAAATTACAAGTGTGAGCGGGCAGGGGTGCCCAGTCTGAACCTTTTAAATACAAGAGAGGGCAACAAACAAGCATAACCCTTTAGTGAAAACCGAAACAACCAACTGACCAAACAAACAAATACGTTTCCACTCATTCATTTTCACAATTTTGGTACTGCTGTATATTTAAAATGTGCTCATGTAGCTCACCTGGAGTGTGGTTACTTGACCTAAAGGTCTACATATCTTAGCTAACAGAAAGGGGTCAAGGAAAGCCGCTCCCTCCCCCCCCACATATGTTCCCCCTCCCCTCCCATGCTGAACTCAATGTTGAATCCCAATCCCAATCCTGTGGCATGTTTCCACCCAATCTGACAGGTCAACCACCATGCCACAATCTGTTCTTGAAAACATTTCCTGGAATATCAGATCGCTCCCTCGTTAGCTTCAATTGGGAAGGAAGAAGGTCTGGTGCCGGGGAGGCCGGGGATTCAGGGCAGGATTTATGGGAGAGTGTAATTTGCCGGGAGCCGAGCCGGAAAAGAGCTACAGTTTCAGGAGCTTCCCATCATCCATGGACATCCACCTAATTTGGGACAGAACTGAGACTGCTCTGCAAAAAAGGCCTCTTTGCTTTATATAAATCTGTAGCATGTTTTTATAGGTCAACAATCATTGGGGCAGGAGGACAAGGACTACTGTACCTGCTTGTCTTTAAGAGACATTTGTCTCTTTAATAAATAAATATAGTTAAGCAGTGTAAATGTAAATCTATGTGCGGATTGATATGCTGTGTCCTGTATGGGCCAGTCAGCCAGCTAGTCGGAGTGCTGCAGGTAAGAGCAGCTGCTCTACTCTAAGTCCCAGTGAGACAGTGAAAGCAGCTTAAAGCTCCGCACAAGCCTGATAAACAAACAAGTAAGCAAAAGGGGGAAACCACCCCTAAGCCACGACAAGACGTCTGCTGCAGGAATAAACTCAACCACTAGATCTACTGCCACTAGATCTACTGCCACTAGATCTACTGCTATGGGTCAGCCTCAGCTAACAATAGCTGACTATAGGGTCTCAATTCATACAAAAGCCAACCAAACCCCGGCCTAACCATTCATAACTGTTGTTGTTGTGTGGAATGTCAAATGGAATGCTCTGTGGATAATTTATGTGCAGTGAACTTAGAATGCATTGATTTTTTAGGGTGGTTTGTGTTGAGCCTCATACCTGGCTCTTGGTTATGAATAGAGGGAAGGGATTAGGAACAGCTCAATAATTAACCTTTGTTCATTCTTGTTCTCCTCTCCTCTCCTCTCCTCTCCTCTCCTCTCCTCTCCTCTCCTCTCCTCTCCTCTCCTCTCCTCTCCTCTCCTCTCCTCTCCTCTCCTCTCCTCTCCTCTCCTCTCCTCTCCTCTCCCCACCCCATCTCCTTAACTGCCCTTTAGAGAAACACAAGGAGTACTTTATACCATTCCCCAAATAATAATATTTAAAATCCATATTAGTGTTCTTCTTCCCAAAAACTTTGGTCAACAGATGGTTTCCTATATCCCTCTCCACCCCCCATCACCACACACTCCTACTTGCCTTCCAGCTTGGACATGTGTTAACAAGACTCTGTCCTAAAAAGCCCCTACGGATATCTTGCTATTTCATCCCAAAGATAGATTTCTTTTAATATGTCACAACATGTACCCACACAAACATGAAAGGCTTTATGATTATGCTTTTATGAAGATAGTGTTTCATTCATGAAGAGACTGTAGGCTACTTGTGATATATAATTTGTCAGAATTATAAACCGCGTGTTGGCAACTTCTAGGCTACACTTCAAACTTAAAAACCCCAGTGTCGTGGTTCCACAAAAATCTGAAAGTTCCCAGTAGGCAAAGCTGGTTAAAGTGACGTCATTCTGGTCCCAAAATGGTTGTAATGATGTCAATTCAACCACTTCAAGACTTAGAGCTTAGCATAAAGACAGAGCAACAACATTGACTAGCGTAGCTTACAACTTATTCTGCACAGTAAGATTAGCCTAGCTACGTAATAATGACTTTACATAATCCACCATCATAAGATTTGCTCTCCCACTACAGCGTTGTTCTGCTCTTTTATGAGCTACGGGCTAAAGACTGCCCTTCCATAACCAATTAAGTGCCCTACCACTGGCTAGGAAGCTTCCCTGCTGAAGGCTTTAGCCACTGTTCAGTCATTAATTCCATGCAGCAGCAGAAGTGGCCAGTTAATAACAGTAATCCACAGGGGCTGGAACAACAGACACATTGTAGCATAAGACTACTACTGGGCTCCAGACAGCAAGCTCTCAGGAATGGTTGTTGTCTTGTGTAGAATGGGTTCAGTCAAATGTTTCTAAGGAGAGGCGCTGGTCAGTAGCTTAATCTCACAAAAACAACAAAAAAGTTTGGTCATGGGGCAAATTTTAATTTTTTTTTCCCTTCACTCTAGCTCCAACTCTATCTCCAACTCTAACCCTAACCCTAGCTCCAACCTAACCCTAACCCTAACTCCAACCTAACCCTAACTCCAACCTAATCCTAACCCTAACTCCAACCTAACCCTAACCCTAGCTCCAATCTAACCCTAACCCTAGCTCCAACCTAACCCTAACTCTAGCTCCAACCTAACCCTAGCTCCAACCTTACCAAAACCCTAACCCTAGCTCCAACCTAACCCTAACCCTAGCTCCAACCCTAACTCTAGCTCCAACGCTAACCCTAATCAGTAATCCTAATCCTTACCTTAAACCTAACCCTAACTTCAAGTCTATCCTAACACAGGTTGTTTAGTCAGTATGCCCTGTATCTTAAAACCTGTGCTCCAGTCCTGTGTCTAATAATGTTTTGAATCCCTGAGGTAATAAATTAAGTCAATGTGCCCTTGAGCAAGTCACTTAACCCTAATTTCTACTGCACAGTGCCTTCGGGAAGTATTCAGACCCCTTGACTTTTTCCACATTTTGTTACGTTACAGCCTTATTCTAAAATGTATTACATAAATAAAAATCCTTAGCAATCTTCACACAATACCCCATAATGACAAAGCGAAACAGTTTTTTTCTCCTTATTTACATAAGTATTCAAACCCTTTGCTATGAGACATGAAATTGAGGTCTGGTGCATTTTGTTTCCATCGATCATTCTTGAGATGTTTCTACAACTTCATTGGAGTCCACCTGCGGTACATTTTATTGATTGGACATGATTTGGAAAGCTACACACCTGTCTATATAAGGTCCCACAGTTGACAGTGTATGTCAGAGCAAAATCCAAGCCATGAGGTCCAAGAAATTGTCCATAGAGCTCCGAGACAGGATTGTGTCAAGGCACAGATCTGGCGAAGGGTACCAAAAATGTCTGCAGCCTTGAAGGTTCCCAAGAACACAGTGGAATCCATCATTCTTAAATGAAAGTTGTTTGGAACCACCAAGACTCTTCCTAGAGCTGGCCGCCCAGCCAAACTGAGCAATCAGGGGATAAGGGCCTTGGTCGGGGAGGTGACCAAGAACCCAATGGTCACTCTGACAGAGCTCTAGAGATCCTCTGTAGAGATGGGAGAACCTTCCAGAAGGACAACCATCTCTGAAGCACTCCACCAATCAGGACTTCATGGTAGAGTGGCCAGATGGAAGCCACTCCTCAGTAAAAGGCACGTTACATTCTGCTTGGAGTTTGCCAAAAGGCACCTAAAGACTCTCAGACCATGAGAAACAAGATTCTCTGGTCTGATGAAACCAAGATTGAACTCTTTGGCCTGAATGCCAAGCGTCGCGTCTGGATTAAACCTGGTACCATCCCTACGGTGAAGCATGGTGGTGGCAGCATCATGCTGTGGGGATATTTTTCAGTGGCAGGGACTGGGAGACTAGTCAGAATCGAGGCAAAGATGAATGGCGCAAAGTACAAAGAGGTCCTTGATGAAAACCTGCTCCGGACCTCAGACTGGGGCGAAGGGTCAACTTCCAACAAGACAACGACCCTAAGCACACAGCCATGACAACGCAGGAGTGGCTTCGGGACAAGTCTCTGAATGTCCTTGAGTGGCTGAGCCAGAGCTCGGACTTGAACTCGATCGAACATCTCTGGAGAAACATGAAAATAGCTGTGCAGCAATGCTCCCCATCCAACCTGACCGACCTTGAGAGGATCTGCAGAGAAGAATGGGAGAAACTCCCCAAATACAGGTGTGCCAAGCTTGTAGCGTCATACCCAAGAAGACTCAAGGCTGTAATTGCTGCCAAAGGTGCTTCAACAAAGTACTGAGTAAAGGGTCTGAATACTTATGTAAATGTAAAAATGTTTAAAATAAATTTGCTAAAATAAAAAAATAAAACGTTTTTGCTTTGTCATTATGGGGTATTGTGTGTAGATTGATGAGGAAAAAAATATATTTAATACATTTTAGAATATGGCTGTAATGTAACAAAATGTGGAAAAAGTCAAGGGGTCTGAATACTTTCTGAAGGCACTGCAAATCGCTCTGGATAAGAGCATCTGCTAAATTACTAAAATGTCAAATGTAAAATGCTGGGTTAAAAACAACCCAGTTTGGCTTATTTGGTAACCCATCATTGGGCAAATACTGGACAGAACACACGCTGGGTTGTAGAAATAACCTGACAAGTTGGGTTGTTGGGATTACCAAAACATAGGTTAATCATCAGTTGGGATTACCAAAACATAGGTTAATCATCAGTTGGGATTACCAAAACATAGGTTAATCATCAGTTGGGATTACCAAAACATAGGTTAATCATCAGTTGGGATTACCAAAACATAGGTTAATCATCAGTTGGGATTACCAAAACATAGGTTAATCATCAGTTGGGATTACCAAAACATAGGTTAATCATCAGTTGGGATTACCAAAACATAGGTTAATCATCAATTGGGATTACCAAAACATAGGTTAATCATCAGTTGGGATTACCAAAACATAGGTTAATCATCAGTTGGGTATTTTTTACTCTCATGCTGCGTTGGGTCTTTTTTAATGCAATCCTTAGGTTCATTTCTGGGCGTGTTTTTGGGTCGTGGATTTCAGCTGGATCTTACTGGCCACCGATGAGAGTAAATGTCATTCCTGTTCATCATGTTAAGTTCACATACTGCAAATTAAAATAATTTTCCTTACATTTTTTGGCATTTTACACATTCTTCTATAATATGAAAGGTGCAATATACAGAAATTTCTCTGCCATTTCCTGGTTGCTAAAATTCAAATAGTTTGCCTAATTTCAGTTTATGCAACAAAACAAGCAGTCATTGTGTAGAGAATCATTGTACCATCTAAACCGCTGTGAAGTATATTTTCCATAAACAAAAATATTGTATTTTCAGCTGTTTGAAGCTGGTGTACAAAGCCAAAAGTAAAAGATGCTAAAACAAAAGTTAAGAAAGGAAGAATAGAAATAGCACATTGCTTCTTAGACATGCTTTCAATGAGAATGACAGATATATAACTCTCATTTCTATGTGAATTTGTTCAAAGAGTTACATACTGCAGCTTTAAGATCATTTGTTTACGTATTATAATAAGGTACACCACCTTATTGCATCCCAGAAATGGGATTTACATAGGCTTTCTTTTTTCTTTATTTTTGGTGAAAAGTTTTATTGTTGCATTTCCTTTAAAACAGCTCATATCATATCATCATTTTATACACATAAAAACGGCATAAAAGCATAAAACACACCATTTGAATATTACATTTAAATTTGTTAAAAAGTACATGTTGTTAAAAACAATAGAAACAACCATGAATAAAAGTAATTTTTGTTGTAAAACATCCAATCTGTAAAAGCTATTTAAAATGTGTACAAATGATTAAACAAGAGTAAAACATTTTTAAGATATGAAAACATGTTAAAAGTCACTTTGTTAAAATGCTGTCTTCGGTCCTTTGTACAGGAACGGGGTGAGTTCTTATCAAACTCGCTTTCTCCTGCTCTTCTGAATTAATAACCGTCCTGTCCTTCGGGGCCCAGAGGAGATCCCTCCCCTAGGCGCATCGCCCTAGACGCCACAGCACTGTCAGGCCGTGGCCGCCGGGATCTTGGGTGTTGTGGGGGACCCTTCGCCTGGGGTCGAGGTCGATTTACATAATCTTTTAGCCTCATTGAAACTACAACAATTTAAATGTTAGATCTTAACATGTGAAAACTGTTCAACTGAACAGATTAACAGGAATGGCATTTACTCTCATGTGTGGCTAAAAATAACTATTTGAAAGCCACGCCCCTAAAGCCATGCCGCTAGTCTTCTGAGCCACATTATTATATATTCCATGTGACGGTTTGCTCCATGCTTACCTAATGCAGCTGTATTATTTGTTCATACTTGTCCCAGGAATTCTGCTGTGTTTTCCTGTGTTCAGCCCTGTTTCATGGGGTCCTCCTATTTATAGTCTCCAAAGGAATGCCTGGAATGACAGCATTGCAACACAAACACATCACATGTGACACTTTGCAATAAATTAGAGAATGATTGATGGTTTATTTTCTTTTTTAATGAGTGTTGAAGGCATTTCATTCCTCTCGTGACTCTGATAGAGAGTTACCTCCTCCCTATCTCTGTATCTGAGCTCTATAGATATGCTGTATAACAGCAGGAAGGTACATCGCTTGGAGTGTAACTATATGTTTATGTATGGGTTATCTTTGCACTTACACAACAGATGGTGTCTGTGTGTGTTTACTGTGGTGTGTGTGCGTTTCTCTCTCTCTTTCTCTCTCTCCTTCTCTCTCTCTCCCTCTCTCCCTGCCCCCCTACCTCTCTCGCTCTCTCTCTCTCCTTCTCTCTCTCTCCCTCTCTCCCTGCCCCCCTACCTCTCTCGCTCTCTCTCTCGCTCTCTCTCTTCTATATACAGTCATGTCCTTGCAGATCCATATCATAATTGTGTGTGTGTACATGTTCTGTATGTGTGTCTCTCTCTGTGTTAGTGTGTGTACTATACAACTATTTCAGTGTGAATTGGCTCCATTTCAAAACCCTGCCACAAAGCTCACAGACATGAGGAGTGTTTGTGTGACACTTCTAGTCACTTAGAGTGTCATATGGGGGTTTTGAGGGGGTCCAACTGCTGTACTGTGTGATCCTGTGTGAAGATGCTGCAGGTGCTTTTTGTACCCACTTTCCCACACCACCAAGGGCACTGGGGGGCACGGACACACTTGCTAACTATTCACCTGACACATTGTGCAAAACCCCACCCTCACAATAGGACTGGATGCTTCCCCTGCAGCTTATCAATGGGCACTGCTATCACTGCCCACCTATTCAAACCAGGGCGAGATTAAAACCCAGCAGCTCATAAGAGATGCTATCACTTTGACGGAACAATCAGAGCTTACCTCTTTTATGAAAGAAAACCTTAAGGAAAAATAGGCCTCTGCATTCCTTTACCTTTCCTTTATATAGAGAGCAGAGAGTAAAGGTGGTTCCTCTTCTCTAATCTGATGCTGATCTGACATGTTAAAGTGTAAAACAGAACAGTAGAGTGGAGAGATCAAAATCTACACTATAAAGACCTACCTGTCATGTCGGGCCTGACATCTAAATGACTTTCTGTTCATGAATCTCAGGAAGGGGCCATGGAGATGGGTGGGCCTAAAGATGGTCCTATGTGGCTCAGTGTTCTCCTGTTGGACTTAGTTGGTACCAGTGGGGTTCTATAAGCAAGTCAGTGGGTACTAAAAATACATGCAGTCTCTGTATTGTTGGTACATCACTTTGAATCGGAAGGGTCCAATTTGTAGCGAGCCCTCGTCCATAAAGTGTCTGGGAAACATTTAGTAGTGAGCTGCAGGCAGAGGGTACAAAAGGCCTCACACAGCTTCCCGTTAGCTATGCATGCTTCCTCTGTTGCTGTGAATAGAGAGAGGGAACTGGGATGGTCGAAAGCACTATTAGACTGAGTGCTCAATTTCTTTTTGCTTTGTTTGTCTCTCACTTTCTTTCCTCACTCCTGCCCTTTTCCTCTCTATCTCTTTCTCATCTCTCTGTCTACTTCTGTGTCACTCTTTCTTTTTCTTTTCCTCACCCCCTCTCATCTCTCTGTTTTGTCTCTCTCTAGTGTGATGCACCCTGAAGCCTCACCATGGAGACAGGGCGTCTGACTCACTGTTCTGTCCGTGTTCTGCAGCCAGGGCAGCCAGGCCTTTCAGGGATGATCTGTGTTAGTGGGTGACTGTGAGGTAATGGTTAGAGAGGTTGGCAGCACAATGTGGCACCACAGAGGTTCGCTTACTGCATCCCTTGGAACTCTGAATTTGTAACTTCTGAACTTTATTTCAACTTTTAGATCAGAATAATGAACCATTGCCCGCATTCGCCAAGGCCAAAATCAAACAAGCATGCAGTCCCAATTTACAGATATTTTATTTTATTTACATGCTGCAGCATTACTTGTCTAGCCACAGTTTTACTTAGTCTGATTTTACTCTGCATAAGTGTTAAACTGGCCACAATAAGGATTTTAAACAACAAACATTTCATTGTCTCAACTGCCAAGCAATGTAATCATGCTCCTTTTCGCTCTACTTTGTCTTGGCTCTTGCACTCGAAGGGGGAAAGAAAATGAAGTGAAACATGATATTACCCCAAACTTTTTAACAAAAAAAAAAATCCCTAAAATAATTCATTAATACCGAGTAGATTATTAATCATTCCATAGTTTGTTCCACTGTTCCACTACTTTATTACACTATCGCAATAAAACCTTGCAGGGCCGGAGTCCATTAAATCATTTTCAAATCACCGCTCGCTAAAGTTCGCCTAACATTGTAAAACAAAAAACAAACAAACGACCACGCTTATTTTAGAAACACTTAACAGAGTCAGTGATAGATTTACGAGGGAGGGAGTCAAAGAGCCTCTCTTCTTGTTATTTGGGGAGATGGAAAAGGGGCAAAGGCTCCATGAATGCAGCCCCAGTATTTGTGCATTATTTCATTTTGTGACGTTTTTCTTTCGTCAGTCTCATGTAAAACTCAGGCATCCTCATAAAGCAGCTTCTAGAACAGCATTAACTGTACGTATTTAGCACTTTTGTCATTTAAATTGTGGAAAATGTTTTCCTGCTCTGATGGATGGGGGCTTTAATGAATGATGTTTATGTATGTGGATTTCCACACATGACTCCACTGTAGACTTTACAACTGTTCTCCCCTCTCCTCCTGTCATTACTGTAAAGTTCGTCTTGTGGTGCATGAACAGACCAAGGCGCAGCGGGTGATGAATACATAACGATTTATTTAAATGACAGACGAAACACGAAAACACTAGAACAAACTACAAAACAATAAATGAAGGCAACAGACCTGAAACAAACGAACTTACATATAGACGAAGAACGCACGAACAGGAACAGACTACCTAAAACGAACGAACAAACGAAACAGTCCCATGTGGTATACACTGACACAGGAACAATCACCCACAAACAAACAGTGAGAACCTCCTACCTTAATATGGTTCTCAATCAGAGGAAACGACAAACACCTGCCTCTAATTGAGAACCATACCAGGCCACACATTAACCCAACATAGAAAACACATAACATAGACTACCCACCCCAACTCACGCCCTGACCAACTAAACACATACAAAACAACAGAAAACAGGTCAGGAACGTGACAATTACAAGGTTGAAACAAGCGTTAATTTCATCATTCATCATTTTGATCCTCTGATTTCTCTAATAGGGTCGACTGACTCAAACCCAAACTACATGCCAACTTTTAGGCAGGCTCGTTTGACTCCATGAAAAACAATGATGGCTTGGAGACAGACTGTAGTTAGTTGAAGAGCACCTACTGACTCAGCTCACTGTACTGTAAGTTAATAAAAGCTTCTGATAAGTGACATGTCAGTTTGATGAATTATATTGCCTGTAACGGCATTCCTCCTCCTCTTCATACGAAGAGGTGGAATAGTGATTCGACCAAAATGCAGCGGGTTGTGAATACATAATGATTTATTAAACAAAAAACGACGAAACACGAAATAACACTCTTAGAAATACAAAATAACAAAACGAACTAGACAGACCTAAACTAAAAAACTTACATGAAACGAAGAACACACGAACAGGAACAGACAAACCGAAACAGTCCCGTGTGGTAACATCTACTGACACGGAAGACAATCACCCACAAACAAACAGTGAGAACAACCTACCTTAATATGACTCTCAATCAGAGGAAACGTCAAACACCTGCCTCTAATTGAGAGCCATACCAGGCAACCCAAAACCAACATAGAAACAGAAAACATAGACTGCCCACCCAAAACTCACGCCCTGACCAATAAACACATACCAAACAGAAAACAGGTCAGGAACGTGACAGAACCCCCCCCTCAAGGTGCGAACTCCGTGCGCACCCCTACAACTCAAGGGGAGGGTCTGGGTGGGCATCTGTCCGCGGTGGCGGCTCCGGCGGTGGACGAGGACACCACTCCACCACTGTCTTTGTCCCCCTCCTTAGCGTCCTTTGAGTGGCGACCCTCGCCCCCGACCATGGTCCAGGAACCTTCACTAAGGCCCCTCCTACATAGAGGAGACAGCTCAGGACAGAGAGGTAGCTCAGGACAGAGAGGTAGCTCAGGACAGAGAGGTAGCTCAGGACAGAGAGGTAGCTCAGGACAGAGAGGTAGCTCCGGACAGAGAGGTAGCTTAGGACAGAGGGACAACTCTGTACTAATGGCAGCTCCGGACTGAGTGGCAGCTCCGGACTGGGTGGCAGCTCCGGACTGGGTGGCAGCTCCGGACTGAGTGGCAGCTCCGGACTGAGTGGCAGCTCATGACTGAGTGGCAGCTCATGACTGAGTGGCAGCTCATGACTGGAGGGCAGCTCATGACTGGAGGGCAGCTCATGACTGGAGGGCAGCTCATGACTGGAGGGCAGCTCATGACTGGAGGGCAGCTCATGACTGAAGGGCAGCTCATGACTGAAGGGCAGCTCATGACTGAAGGGCAGCTCATGACTGTAGGGCAGCTCATGACTGTAGGGCAGCTCATGACTGTAGGGCAGCTCATGACTGTAGGGCAGCTCATGACTGTAGGGCAGCTCTAGCAGCTCCTGACTGGCTGGCGGTTCTGGCTGCTTCTGACTGGCTGGCGGCTCTGGCAGCTCCTGACTGGCTGGCGGCTCTGGCAGCTCCTGACTGGCTGGCGGCTCTGGCAGCTCCTGACTGGCTGGCGGCTCTGGCAGCTCCTGACTGGCTGGCGGCTCTGGCAGCTCCTGACTGGCTGGCGGCTCTGGCAGCTCCTGACTGGCTGACGGCTCTAGCGGCTCCTGACTGACGGACGGCTCTAATGGCTCGGGACAGACGGGCGGCTCTAATGGCTCGTGGCAGACGGATGGCTCAGAAGGCGCTGGGCAGACGGATGGCTCAGAAGGCGCTGGGCAGACGGATGGCTCAGAAAGCGCTGGGCAGACGGATGGCTCAGACGGCGCTGGGCAGACGGATGGCTCAGACGGCGCTGGGCAGACAGATGGCTCAGACGGTGCTGGGCAGACGAGCTGTGCAGGCGGCGTTGGGCAGACAGCCGTCTCTGACCCGCTGAGGCGCACAGTAGGCCTGGTGCGTGGTGCCGGAACTGGTGGTACCGGACTGGAGACACGCACCTCAAGGCTAGTGCGGGGAGCAGGAACAGGGCACACTGGACTCTCGATGCGCACTATAGGCCTGGTGCGTGGTACCGGCACTGGTGGTACCGGGCTGAGGTCACGCACCTCATGGCGAGTGCGGGGAGAAGGAACAGTGCGTACAGGGCTCTGAGGACGCACATGAGGCTTGGTGCGTGGTGCTGGAACTGGAGGCACTGGGCTGGAGACACGCACCACAGGGAGAGTGCGTGGAGGAGGAACAGTGCGTACAGGGCTCTGAGGACGCACATGAGGCTTGGTGCGTGGTGCAGGCACTGGTGGTACTGAGCTGGGGCGGGAAGGTGGCGCCGGATATACCGGACCGTGCAAGCGTACTGGCTCCTTTGAGCACTGAGCCTGCCCCACCTTACCTGGTTGCATGCTCCCCGTAGCCCGTCCAGTGCGGGGAGGTGGAATAACCCGCACTGGGCTGTGTTGGCGAACCGGGGACACCATGCGTAAGGCTGGTGCCATGTACACCGGCCCGAGGAGACGTACTGGAGGCCAGATATGTTGAGCCGGCTTCATGGCACTTGGCTCAATGCTCACTCTAGCCCGGCTAGTACTGGGAGGTGGAATAACCCGCACCGGGCTATGAACACGTACAGGAGACACCATGCGCTCTACTGCGTAACACGGTGTCTGCCCGTACTCTCGCTCTCCACGGTAAGCCCGGGAAGTTGGCGCAGGTCTCCTACCTGACTTCGCCACACTACCCTTTAGCCCCCCCCCCCAAGAAATTTTTGGGTTGTACTTGCGGGCTTCCAGCCTTGCTTCCGTGCTGCCTCCTCATATCGTCGCCTCTCCGCTTTAGATGCCTCCAGCTCCGCCTTGGGACGGCGACACTCTTCTGGCTCTGCCCAGGGTCCTTCTCCGTCCAGAATCTCTTCCCATGTCCAATCCTCCTTGACCCACTGCTGCTGTCGTTGCTGTCCGTTAACCTGCTGCTTGATCTGGGTTTGGTGGGTGATTCTGTAACGGCATTCCTCCTCCTCTTCATACGAAGAGGTGGAATAGTGATTCGACCAAAATGCAGCGGGTTGTGAATACATAATGATTTATTAAACAAAAAACGACGAAACACGAAATAACACTCTTAGAAATACAAAATAACAAAACGAACTAGACAGACCTAAACTAAAAAACTTACATGAAACGAAGAACACACGAACAGGAACAGACAAACCGAAACAGTCCCGTGTGGTAACATCTACTGACACGGAAGACAATCACCCACAAACAAACAGTGAGAACAACCTACCTTAATATGACTCTCAATCAGAGGAAACGTCAAACACCTGCCTCTAATTGAGAGCCATACCAGGCAACCCAAAACCAACATAGAAACAGAAAACATAGACTGCCCACCCAAAACTCACGCCCTGACCAATAAACACATACCAAACAGAAAACAGGTCAGGAACGTGACATTGCCGATATGAAGTGTAAAGAGATGGTGTTGGTGGCCCCTCTCTCATGCCAGCCCAGACAATGCCAGTGCAGCCCCCATGGAGACACATGGGCCAGATCCCAAATGGCACCCTATTCCCTATAGTGCAGTACCATATGGCTCTGCTCAAAACTAGTACACTTTATAGGGAATATGGTGCTATTTGAGACACAAGCACGGTGACATGGTCAGTGAGGTAATGTTGGGAAAAATGCCATGCAAAGACATGTGTTGGTATCTATTTACTGCTATACTCAATGAGTAATTCAATGTTTTTCATATTCAATGTCTATCTAGCCATTTGATTTGTGTGAATTCAGATCATATTTAAGAGCAGTTTTTTTACAGTCTTTTTAATAAAGAGCTATGAGACATTATATAATACAAATAATCATGATTTTGAGAGGTAGAAAATCTCCATGAAATACTCCCTAATATCTTCATGCAGGTCATAGATGGCTGAGAGCAGTTTAGACTATGTATTATTACACCATAATTACACGGCTTACCATCCTTCCTTTCCTTAATCCTTTCCCACTCCTCCCCTGGGGCCAAAAACCCAATCTTGACCACCAGCTCCCTATTCCTTCGATACAGAACAGAGATGGAACAGTTCATTAATATAATGGTTAATAACATTGATATAAATGTTACTAAAATTGATATAATGGTTGTTTAATTAGGTTAAACCGCTTCAACAGGAAGACAAAAGTCACATTTCGGTTGGAACTTGTGTGCAATTGACCAATAAAGTAATCTTAAAGGTCAATTCTCTTCTATTCACTCCAATTTATCAGGCAATATCACAACATTACATAGTAGGCAAATGTGAATGTACTGGGGATTGTGTTCCAAAGACAAAAGAGTATGTTGAATACACTTTTAAAAAATGTGTTTATGGAATCAATGCGGACAAGTGAGATTTAAGTGTCCTTTGGTTTTGAGATAGCAGATATTTCATAAAATGTGTTTAGAGTACTTTCGGGAGAAATCTGCAATGTGCGCAACTGTGCATAACCTTGAAAGCCATAGGCCTACTGTATATCTGGACACCTGCAGAAGTCATGTTTTGACTGTGTGCCATGTATCTCATACTGTAGTAGAAAACAAACTGATACTAATCCCTCCACACTCCAATAGCTCTCCAACTTCTACTTACATGTTATAGTAGTAACTGCAAACTCAACCATCTTTCACACACAAACTTTAAATAATGGGATGGCATTCACCTTTTTATTGCTGGTTATTCATTTGTGTATCTGTCTGAAGATACAAAGTAAGTCAAATCTGTGGGAATGTACAGTGGCTGGCTGTCTGCCCTGAGGACCTGCGTCAGACAGACGGTTAAAGCAACAGTGTTTTTATGGAAGTTGTAGATTAGATGAGTATGCCTGGCCAGGTGGGCTTTATGGTCTGGTGGAACAAGGGAACAGTTTGGCCCTATAGTCAGTAGATATGAAGTAAGTAAACAAATACTTTATTGGATATATATCATCCTTTTATCAATATTGGTTCACCTCTCATTTTAGTCCTCTCAGGGCACAGTAATCAATGTTTTAAATTATTTCATAAAAAGTCAACTCTGCAGCCATTGGACCAACTGCAGGGTGGTGTGTCTTCCATGTTGACCTTGTCGACCCCGCATGACCTCTCTGCTCAGGGCCCTTAGTAAGTGTTACTGCTCCTGGGCTGCAACAGAACGGTCGAACATTATGTCAATAACAATTAATTAAGGTGTGAATGCACCTGATCCTGATCTAATTCCCTTTGAAAGGAGGATGCTCCAAATCTATACTATGTTTAACAATGACCTCACTGCCAGAAGATCTTCTGGAGGATGAAATGTGGTTTGATTTATTGTACCTTTTTATTGCTACATAAAGTGTCCTTAAGAGCTCTGTGAGGATGAGCACAGATCCCAGAGATAACAAACCTGTGCTTTGAGGTGAGGAAATCAGTCATGGAATATTACCTATATTCAAACACCCTGTAAACATGACCTACCAAACCACCTACAAACATTCCCTACCAGACACCTTACAAACATGACCTATCAGACACCCTACAAACATGACCTACCAGACACCCTACAAACATGACCTACCAGACACCCTACGAACATGACCTACCAGACACCCTACAAACATGACCTACCAGACACCCTACAAACATGACCTACCAGACACCCTACAAACATGACCTACCAGACACCCTACAAACATAACCTACCAGACACCCTACAAACATGACCTACCAGACACCCTACAAACATTCCCTACCAGACACCCTACGAACATGACCTACCAGACACCCTACAAACATTCCCTACCAGACACCTTACAAACATGACCTACCAGACACCCTACAAACATAACCTACCAGACACTCTACAAACATGACCTACCAGACACCCTACAAACATGACCTACCAGACACCTTACAAACATGACCTACCAGACACCCTACAAACATGACCTACCAGACACCCTACAAACATGACCTACCAGACACCCTACAAACATGACCTACCAGACACCTTACAAACATGACCTACCAGACACCCTACAAACATGACCTACCAGACACCCTACGAACATGACCTACCAGACACCCTACAAACATGACCTACCAGACACCCTACAAACATGACCTACCAGACACCCCATATTTCTCTCAAATGTTGTGCACAAATTTGTTACATCCCTATTAGTGAGCATTTCTCCTTTGACGAGATAATCCATCCACCTGACAGGTGTGGCATATCAAGAAGCTGATTAAACAGCATGATCATTACACAGGTGCACCTTGTGTTGGGGACAATAAAAGGCCACTCTAAAATGTGCAGTTTTGTCACACAGCACAATGCCACAGATGTCTCAAGTTTTGAGGGAGCATGCAATTGGCATGCTAACTGCAGGAATGTCTACCAGAACTGTTGCCAGAGAATTTAATGTACATTTTTCTACCATAAGCTGCCTCCAACGTTGTTTTAGAGAATTTGGCAGTACGTCCAACCGGCCTCACAACCGCAGACCACATATAACCACGCCTGCCCGGGACCTCCACATCCGGCTTCTTCACCTGCGTGATCATCTGAGGGGAGGTGGGGCGGGGTGCTGAGGAGTATTTGGTAGGTCATGTTATAATAAGGCCCTTTTGTGGGAAAAAGTAATTCCAACCATGGGTGGGCATGGGAGGGCATAGGCCCACCCATGGTTGCACCACTGCTCAGTCATGTGAAATCCATAGATTAGGGCCTAATGAATTTATTTAAATTGACTGATTTCCTTTTATGAACTTTTATGTTGCGTTTATCTTTGTTCAGTATATATGTCAAATAAATAAAGTATTTCCCAACTAGCATTCACAGCTATGACACAAACCTAGAGCCAGCTCGCTAAGCATGCAAAACATGTTAAATAGGACACATGAGGACCACTCATCCCCAAACAAATTCTATCATAGACCCTCACATTGAGCATTGACCGTGCCTTGCCTTCTGTGGACCCCCCAACACCCCCCAAAATCACCACACGCACAATAACCCAACCTCCACACCCCTCTACCCCTACCACTCTCCACCCCCCCCCCCCCCCCCCCCCCCCCTCTGTCCCATCCACTGGGGGTCCAGAGCGGAGTGGAGGAGTGGAGTGACAGACTGGCCTTACATGTCCACTAACGGCCACTTTAACATGCTGGAGGTCAAGGGATTAGTGGTCTGGGTCACTTCCACAGCTAGATTTCTAATATAAACCGTACTAAGAGGTCAGTGTCCAAGAGCGGGAGGTCCCTCCTCTCTCCCCCTCCTCCACACCCTCCCTCCCTCCCTCCCTCCCTCCCTCCCTCCCTCCCTCCCTCCCTCCCTCCCTCCCTCCCCCTTCCAAGAGGACAGGCAGGCACCCCATTCCTCTCCTCCTTTATTTCCGTAAGTCATGCAGAACTCACGAGTGAACATGCTGAGTTTGAGCTCATCGGATTAGGCTCTGAGATAGGGATAGACCAAGGAGAACTCATAAGGAATACTATGGCGCTTCCTGTGTTCTCTTCACAGCCCAACACAGACCAACACTCTGACATAGTCAGTGAGTAAACCTATAATCCAAAGTAACACTGACCAAACACTGCTGGAGAAAGAAATGCCTGTGATATTTGGTGTATTTATTGAGACTGGAGTTCAGATTTTGGATTTGACTTTTCAGTTTGAAGTCTGTATTACAGTAAAAGAGGAGAGGGTATTTTGGTCACCTGTTGATTGAGGCAGTCCCTCCTTGTCCCTCCTCTCTCTCTCTCGCTTCGTCCTGTACATTTCTTCCTTCTTTTCTTCTTTGTTGTTTCACCAATAATAGCTCCCATTCAGTGGACAGAGGTAAACAGTCAACAGTCACATCACATCATATCAAAGTTGGTATTCAAAGTGAATTACTGTCTGAACAACACCACCTCTGTTCTTCAGGGAAACTCCGGGGGAAGAGGGTACTTTTTGTTGACACCATACTGTCTCCAACTTCAAAACTAGTATCAACTTGTTCTTAATGACACCAAATACCGTAATGACATACTGTAGGTATCAGATCAAAGATAACAGAACCAGACTGCATCCTATTACACTAGGTTTTCCTATGCATGTTTATGTTGTTGGACCACCAAATGGGATGAACTACAGTATCTATTTTAGCTGATTTAACCAGTGGGGTAGCTGGGGTTTCATGTGGTAGGAGGCCGTCTTTTGAAATGATAAAAACAAAGACAGAAGTATGTTATGGGACGATTGAAGTATATGACGATAGAGGTATGGTATGTGACGGTGACCGAATTCAGCCAGCGGCAGGGGGTGTGGAGGCAAAAATCTGAAGGGCACAGTCAATGTGGGAGTCTGGCCGTGGTAGAGGAACCACCATGGAACGCTGTGCAGTTTCTCCTTGTTGGCGGACGTCGTTGTGTGGAGGGAGGCGGTTGTTGGGATCAGTGAGTAGCAAAAGGAGAAAGAGGGGGATAGAAAGTAGGGCTGACAGGGATGTAGGAGCTGAGGGCTTGACCTCTGAGTTGTGACCTTTGTTCTTATCAATAGGTTTATGTTTCACGGACCCTCGTGCTACAATCGCTCTACTTGGGCATCCCTTCCTCCTCTCTTCCTTCTCTCTGTTATTCCCTCATTCCCCCATTTCTCTGTTATTCACTCTTTCCCCCCGTCTCTCTGTTATTCCCTCTTCCCCCCGTCTCTCTGTTATTCCCACTTCCCCCCCATCTCTCTGTTATTCCCTCTTCCCCCCATCTCTCTGTTATTCCCACTTCCCCCCCATCTCTCTGTTATTCCCTCTTCCCCCCCCATCTCTCTGTTATTCCCTCTTCCCCCCATCTCTCTGTTATTCCCACTTCCCCCCATCCTCCTGTTATTCCCTCTTCCCCCTGTCTCTCTGTTATTCCCTCTTCCCCCCCATCTGTTATTCCCTCTTCCCCCCCATCTCTCTGTTATTCCCTCTTCCCCCCATCTCTCTGTTATTCCCTCTTCCCCCTGTCTCTCTGTTATTCCCTCTTCCCCCCGTCTCTCTGTTATTCCCACTTCCCCCCATCTCTCTGTTATTCCCTCTTCCCCCCATCTCTCTGTTATTCCCTCTTCCCCCCATCTCCCTGTTATTCCCACTTCCCCCCCATCTCTCTGTTATTCCCTCTTCCCCCCCATCTCTCTGTTATTCCCTCTTCCCCCCATCTCTCTGTTATTCCCACTTCCCCCCCATCTCTCTGTTATTCCCTCTTCCCCCTGTCTCTCTGTTATTCCCTCTTCCCCCCATCTCTCTGTTATTCCCTCTTCCCCCCCATCTCTCTGTTATTCCCTCTTCCCCCCCGTCTCTCTGTTATTCCCTCTTCCCCCGTCTCTCTGTTATTCTCTCTTCCCCCCCGTCTCTCTGTTATTCCCTCTTCCCCCCATCTCTCCGTTATTCCCTCTTCCCCCCATCTCTCTGTTATTCCCTCTTCCCCCCATCTCTCTGTTATTCCCTCTTCCCCCCATCTCTTTGTTATTCCCTCTTCCCCCTGTCTCTCTGTTATTCCCTCTTCCCCCCATCTCTCTGTTATTCCCTCTTCCCCCCCATCTCTTTGTTATTCCCTCTTCCCCCCATCTCTCTGTTATTCCCTCTTCCCCCTGTCTCTCTGGTATTCCCTCTTCCCCACCGTCTCTGTTATTCCCTCTTCCCCCCCATCGCTCTGACATAGTTTAACCATAGACAGCAGCACCCCTCCCCATCACTAGGAGGACAGAGGGGCAGAGGGGATGTGGGTTGGTTGTAGAATGTTTACCTCTGGTGAGTTAGTTAATTCTCATTTCCTCCTCAACAGTTCCTGTGCAAATGTAATGTCAAATTCTGGAGGGAGTGATCGTGGACATGGGCCCCTCAGAGCTATAGCTGCTCAGGACGAGGTTCAAATGAGGATTAAGGTCAGGTTACACTCCTCCTCACATGTGGGAACACTGCTCAGGGAAATCAGCTCCATGCAATTGTGTGTGTTTACGGAAAACAGCTTGTAAGTTAGGAAATGAGCACTCTATGGGCCCCAATGGAAATCAGAAGCTCACCCTTCCAGTTGCAACCATAAAAGTGTTATTTTCAATGTTAACATATGTGACTTTAGCAGGCCTTTAGTGTGCTTAGTGCTCCTCCTTATCAGAGTTACTCAAGTGGCCCTGTGATATGTGTTTTGTTGTACTCTGTCTAGAGAAAGCCTGGGCTTGACAATTATCATGAAACTGAGCCTTAGTGTAGTCTACATTCCACATTATTATTTTGTATTATGTTTGACATTGTTGTCTGACACCATTTATAGTTATGGGTCAATTTTTGGGTTGGAGCAGGACTCTTATCATGTCTACCATTGGTTATCATGCAACAGCCAGCTCAACAAGAGCTCAGCCCCTTGAGTTTGTCCCCAGTCCGCTTCTTTGTTTGTTTAAATTACAGTCTGGGGTGTTTGGGTTATAGAAGGTCATTTCATAATAGTGTTTAAGTAGCCACAAGATTGAGACACAGACACAGAGGGAAGAGGGTGGTAAAAACACATATCTGTATGCAAATTGTATGCAAAACTCAACCTTTAATTTGGTTTATTTTCCACCAAATTAACCTTGAATTGGCTTTTCTAGTCTTTCTTCTAGCTTTTTTATTAATGCTATTTTTATCGAATTTGCTGTATGGAATAATACAATAAAGTTTTACTCTGAATTTGTGTTTGTGTTTATAATGAATACACATTAGTTCCTGGCAAGGCAGCAGCTACTCTTCCTGCAGTCCAGCAAAATGAAGGCTATTATACCATTTTTAACTTCTCTGGGATATGTGGGAAACTAACGTCCCACTTGGTCAAAAGCCAGTAAAAATGCAGAGCGCCAAATTCAAATAAATTACTATAAAAATCTAATTTTCATGAAATCACACATGAAAGATAGCAAATTAAAGCTACACTTGTTGTGAATCCAGCCAACATGTCAGAATTCAAATAGGCTTTACGGCGAAAGCACACCAAACGATTATGTTAGGTCAGAGCCAAGTCACAGAAGAACACAGCCATTTTTCCAGCCAAAGAGAGGAGTAACAAAAAGCAGAAATAGAGATAACATTAATCACTAACCTTTGATGATCTTCATCAGATGACACTCATAGGACTTCATGTTACACAATACATGTATGTTTTGTTCGGTAAAGTTCATATTTATATCCAAAAATCTGAGTTTAGGCGGGACACTACTGTCTCACTTGGCCAAAAGCCAGAGAAAATGCAGAGCGCCAAATTCAAATAAATTACTATAAAAATCTAACTTTCATTAAATCAAACATGAAAGATACCAAATTAAAGCTACACTTGTTGTGAATCCAGCCAACATGTCAGAATTCAAATAGGCTTTTCGGCGAAAGCAAACGATGCTATTATGAGGATAGCACCATAGTAAACAAAGAGAGAGAAGCATATTTCAACCCTGCAGGCGCGACACAAAACGCAGAAATAAAAATATAATTCATGCCGTACCTTTGACGAGCTTCTGTTGTTGGCACTCCAATATGTCCCATAAACATCACAAATGGTCCTTTTGTTCGATTAATTCCGTCGATATATATCCAAAATGTCATTTATTTGGCGCGTTTGATCCAGAAAAACACCGGTTTCAACTTGTGCAACGTGACTACAAATTATCTCAAAAGTTACCTGTCAACTTTGCCAAAACATTTTTTACATTCTTTTGTAATACAACTTTAGGTATTTTTTAAAGTAAATAATCGATCAAATTGAAGACGGGATGATCTGTGTTCAATACAGGATTAAATCAAACTGTAGCTAGCTTTCTGGTCACTCGCCTCTAACTAACAGTACACTTCCAGTGACCCTCGTTCAAGATGGCCGTACTTCTTCATTACACAAAGGAAAAAACCTCAACCAATTTCTAAAGACTGTTGACATCCAGTGGAAGCGGTAGGAACTGCAAGAAGGTCAATTCGAAATTTGTATTCCCAAAATGAAAACTCATTGAAAAGAGAGTGACCTCAAAAAAAACCCATCTGAATGGTTTGTCCTCTGGGTTTTGCCTGCTAAATCAGTTCCGTTATACTCACAGACATGATTCAAACAGTTTTAGAAACTTCAGAGTGTTTTCTATCCAAATCTACTAATAATATGCATATCTTATCTTCTGGGGATGAGTAGCTGGCAGTTGAATTTGGGTATGCTTTTCATCCGAATGTGAAAATGCTGCCCCCTATCCTAGAGAAGTTAAAACATTACAATATATTCACAACAGATTTCACAACACATTAAGTGTGTGCCCTCAGGCCACTACTCTAATACCACATATCTACAACACAAAATCCATGTGCACATGTGTGTATAGGACATATGTTATCGTGTGTGTGTGTGTATGCATGTCTGTGCCTGTGTTTATGTCTCTTTCCCAGCTGTTCCATAAGGTGTATTTTGTATTTTTTTAAATCTAATTTTACTGCTTGCATCAGTTACTTGATGTGGAATAGTTCCATGTAGTACTTGGCTCTATCTATGTAGTACTGTGTACCTCCCATAGTCTGAATACCAAAGGTTTGCTCTCAGAGTGTCAAAAACAAAGCTTGGCTCTGTAAAGTCCTGTCTTCTATTCTAATCCTCTATTCTCCCATAGGGGGTTCCCCTTCTGTAAAGATCTCCATCCCCTCTATGAACATACAACTACAGTTAAAGTGTGTCACATTCCTCTCACAAGGTTTATGGAGATACGTAGGGCTCTGTAGATAATGAGGTTTGCTCAACTGACAAAATAATGGAAAAGGCTTTTGTTTCATTGTAAGTCTTGAGACCATAGTCAATGCCTGTGTAGAAACTGCACCATAACAAAACAGACTGATGATGTAACAGATTCTGTAGCTGACACACACTGTGACGTTGTTTCTCTGTAATCCTGGTTGTTGTCTTACTACCTCCACACGCACAACTCCTAATCACACATGGCCGTATGATCGTAGGGTACAGCTTAAAAATACCTACATGGGAAGACGTAAGAGACACTGACGATAGACATTTACACCATGTGTCCAGACTCTGACATTACTGCTAATCCTCACATGGACAATCTTATTCTGTCTACCTGATCTGAAACTCACTCTGAAACTGAAGCGGTTTGTGTTGTTTCATCTCAGGAGAATAAGGACAGACGATGTACTGTTTTACTTGACTCATGTCTGTTATGTGGTGATATGTCATAAGTTACAATGGTTGTTTTGTTTGACCAAACCAAAGCAATGTTATAAGCGATATCAACAGAGTAGCTAATGTGTCTCATGTTTCAGTTCCACTGGCATAAAAACATGGTACAAACAGCCACTCAAGTGCAGTTCAATACTAAATATGAGCTTACAAAACAATGAGTCAACATCACTCAGGAAATAACTCTCCAATGGGGCTTTCCTTAAAAAACAAGTATCTTGTCTTTGTTTACAAGCACAAAACAATCTCTGAGTTTGTCACACACAAAAATAAATGTTTATCTCCACCAGTTATTTTGGCTTTGAACTAATTATTACACCATCTGCTATAGTCCAGGAAATCATGTGTGTGCCCTACTTAATTGTTTCAACAACAACAAAAATGTCACTCCACATCCACAATAAACTTTATTGCTCTGTTACAACCGAGCAATCATTGAAAAACTCATTTAAGCTACTGAATGTATTAAGAATTGATCATGTTTTCTTTCTGTTATAGTAAGTTATACTGTGTCTGATTGACTTAGAGCTCCCATATCTTTTCCCCATGCCACATCACAACACCAGCCCAAACTCCAATGGATAAATGCCTCATGTTGCATTACCTTCACTCAGTTCAGGTGTGTGACCAATCTCTGCCAACTCACACCACTTCAGCATTTAGCTATGCTCTGGTCACAGTCAGAGTTGCTTTTTGTCCCCCCCCCCCATTACACAGAGAGAGATACCTGAGGGAGTGTCTATAAATCCTCATAGGTGAAGTGCAGATTCAAAGTTGTTTGCCATATCCCATCTACACTGAACCCACAGGGAGGGGGAGGGGCTTCCCCCATGATCACACCAGCATCGTCCACACACCACAGCTCACCAATAGGACCAGAAGAGAGGAGAGGAGAGGGTGTGTGCGTGCGTGCGAGAGACTAGTCCAGTCCTCACTCTAAAAGGGTTTGTTTCAAGTAATGTCACTGGGAAACGTTACAATATATTGCATCAATCTTGATGACTTAATCCCCTTCATCCCTAGGAACATAGGGATAAACATAGGCTGTAAAAATGTGAATTGTGAATAACATACAATGCCTAGTTCTCACCAGATTCCCAGCTCTTAGATATTTTCAGATCTGAAAGTTCTCTGGCCAGCAAAAACAAGTGTATATACCAATATACAAACAATATAATCTACAATTATCTTCTGTTCTAAGAATTAAAGATACATGACATGTTGGTTTGTGGTGACACGTCATGACACAGTGGTCTACTTATTATTTCACTTTTTTGCTTTACCCATATCTCTGTTTCTCATGCTAGCCATGACTCCCTGGGCTCAGTGATCTCTTCTGTCATTTGAAGCTGCAGCCGCAAACCTCAGCAAGCACAGAGCTGGAGTGGTGTTGTTTGATTAATGACCATCACATTGATACATTCCCTCACATGTGGTTTGGCTGTTGTGTCACGTGGTTAACCAACACAGAACAGATCTGGGGTCAAATGAAATACAGCTATATTTCTTGGCCTCTGTTTTTATTCTATTCATTACTTTGTCATTTGCCACTAAAAAATAATCATCCAAAGGGTCTTCTTATTTCAACCTGTCATTATTCTTCTCTTTCCCAAGGTTTTAAAAACACATATTTTTCACATTATTCACACACATATTTTGGCGTAAATTCATGTCACATATCAGTTTGCAAACAATGTAAAAAAAATTAAAAAAAAGGTTTATAAAGCCGCACACAAATATCGTCTCTTTCTTTCAGCTCAATCCCCCTTGTGTGCTGCTTTAGATTTACATTAGAAGTGCCCATCCAAGAAGGCATAAGGTCATTGGCCACAGATAAAATGACGTCAAATCTACCGTAGCTTTGATTGGACTAGCGAGCTAGAAAAGCGGTCATCATCATGAATCACGTCGACAATCTACTGGCAAATCCTTTTCAATCCTTGTCATACTGTATGAAGATAAATTATAGATAAAAGGTATCGTGCTCATCGTCCATTGGACATAAACATTACACAACAAGTCGGAAATCGCAAATTCAACAATGAGTGGTTTGGAAGGAATCAGTGGCTAACTGCAAGCGTTGCAAAGCAATCACTATTTTGCTTCCCTTGCCTGCTATTCGGTGGAGAAGGTGTGTGGTCCAAGTCTGGGTTTGAGGATTTAAAACATCTGTCTGAAATGGTCTTTTTTCCAAGCTTAAAAGGATAAACATTCACTCACAACCCCTTGGGCCAGAAAAGGTTGAATACATTGGCCATGCTGTCAATCCAGAATGTCTTCTGCCGTGTTCAAAACACTTGGAAACTCTGAACTGGAAAATCTCAGACTTCAGTGAGTTCAAGACAACTGTAAACTCTGTAAAAAACTAGCTCCGACTGGGAAAATACGTTTTCAATGGTCATCCAACTTGGAATTCTAAGTCGGGAACTCGGGCCTCTTTCTAGAGCTCCGACCTGAAGATCACTGACGTGGTGATTCAACCTTGTTTTTTTCAGAGTTCCCAGTTGTCTTGAAAGCACCTTTGATGACAAAATTTGCCCACAAGAAGGACCGCCGTGCCACCTTCCTGTTCAAGTGAGCACAGCACAACAAGGTGAGTCCAAAAATGTATTGTCTGATGCTGCATAAATTAGCTCATGTGCTTTTCTTCACAAAGAGGGGATACTATATAAAGTTGTTGGTTCTGTAACCATGTTTGCGAGTGACAGTCTCTTCAAATTCAAATATTTGTTTTCAACAAAAAGTTAAGAAATAGATCATTCCAGTTGATATTGCGAGAGTTGTTTTGCTTGCGAAATGTGCTGTCTGAGCTTCGGTATATTGTCTATAGAAAGTGGATCCTCGTGATTGTATTTTCCTTCCTTTTAAAACCACATACTGTAGGCCTAATAAAATACTTCAAATGGTAGGCTTACCACGTCTCTCTCTCTCTCGCTTTCTGTGTGTGGTGACTTAAAGAAGAGTAAAGTTAAGGCCAGATCACCTTGCTGAATTTATCTGAAGTAACATCTATCTGAATTTCTGTCTGTGTCCATTTTGAAAATGCAGAAGGAATAGGCCTACCTTGTCACAGCTCGTTTGCTTGCACTAGCTTATACTTAGTACTAAGTGTTAATGATATAAGAACAAATATTATGAATTTACTGAACATAAATGTAATAATGTTTGTGTATGAGTCAAAAGTCAAAACTCATGTTGCCGTTCATTATTCCTGAAGGACAATCTGGTTCTTATCGACTTACACAAATCCACAAGGAGTCAGCAGTAACCACTCTTGACGCACGGATCCCTTTAGCGGGATCATTTTCGTAAACAACCGCCGAATTAAAAAAAAAATACAAAAAATATTTATTTTCATGAAATCACAAGTGAAATATACCAAAACACAGCTTAGCTTGTTGTTAATCCACCTATCGTGTCAGATTTTGAAAATATGCTTTACAGAGAAAGCAATCCAAGCGTTTGTGAGTTTATCGATCACTAGACAAAACAGTAAGAACACCTAGCAGCCATGTAGAATGGTCACGAAAGCCAGAAAAGCAATAAAATGAATCGCTTACCTTTGATGATCTTCGGATGTTTGCACTCACGAGACTCCCAGTTACACAATAAATGTTCCTTTTGTTCGATAAAGATTTTTTTTATATCAAAATACCTCCATTTGTTTGGTGCGTTATGTTCAGTATTCCACAGCTTTAGGCAAGTCATCAAGGCTTGAAGAAAATTCCATATAGTATCCGTAAAGGTCGTAAAAACATGTCAAACGTTTTTAATAATCAATCCTCAGGTTGTTTTTAACATCAATAATCGATAATATTTCAACCGGACTGTAAACTATTCAATACTGGAGAGAAAGAAAATGTCGAGCAACGAGTGTCGCGCGCAAAAACGAATGGAGGGATAAATCTCGCTCATTTTTCAAAATAAAAGCTGGAAACCATGTCTAAAGACTGTTCACAGCCTGAGGAAGCCACAGGAAAAGGAATATGGTTGATATCCCTTTAAATGAAGGATTGGAACAGGGATGGAACAGGGATTTTTCCAAATAGAAGCTACTTCTGGGTTGGATTTCCTCAGGTTTTCGCCTGCAAAATCAGTTCTGTTATACTCACAGATAATATTTTGACAGTTTTGGAAACTTTAGAGTGTTTTCTATCCTACTCTGTCAATTATATGCATATTCTAGCATCTGGAACTGAGAAATAGGCAGCTTACAATGGGAACGTTATTTTTCCAAACATAAAAATTCTGCCCCCTAGCTTCAAGAGGCAAGTCATCCATATCAGCTATGCTTTAAAAAGGTAGCAAATGAGGCTGAATGAACTGTGTCGCTGCCAGACAGAGCTCCTCTGATAGCCAGGTGTAGCGGTGGTGAGGATTCACTCCATGGTGCTGAAAGGAAAGCTCTGCTGTTGGGACAGCTTTATGTGGGCCCCAACAGTTTGTGGGCACTGTTTGTAACCGTTACACTGCAATTAATGTATAGTTTAGTGCTGTGTTGTGTAGTGGCTTTGCTGGCATGCATCAACAACACAAAAATGGAGTTTGCCCCACCAAGACTTACATGCTAAAATCGCCACTGGTGGTGGCGATTGAAATAGAGTAGGCTGCCTACATGGGCAGTTAACTTGAATACAAAATTAACTTCAATATGATTAGACTGTAGTTTACTACAGTGTCTGTAAATAAAGGGCGCTCAACCAACGGGAGTCGAAGTACAATCAAAACTTTTTATCATCATTGAAAAGGAAAAGGCACAACACACACATAGGTTAGACTACTATGGTGAGCGAGCATTGCACCTTTTAATTTTCATAAGTATTGTTTACCCATTTATTTGTCTGTGCCTGTAAATCGTCCTCCTAAAAGGTAGGCTATGATTAGGCTACAGTTTACTACATTGCCTAGTAATAGGCGTAAATATTGATTGCCTGTATTTCTCTTTCCCTCCAACTCTGCTCTCTTCAAACTACATCTAACATATTGGCTGATAAAGCCCAGTAATACAATGTAAGGGCCATGTAGGAATCTCTGGTAATTTAACCTATTTCTTAAGTTATTTTTGCGCATTTGATATTGCCTATAGTGTACAAAACTGCTGGGACCATGGTTGTCAAGTAAGCTGCGTCACATACGGCTAAAATAGCATTGTGGGACTGAGGTTGGGTTTGGGACCAGTTTTTGCCGTAGCAGGTGGGAGTTGGACAGAACTCCAGCTGGTGCGGGTGGGAGCGGGATGAAGAAATCGGTCCAGCGCAGACCTCTACTTCACCATGACATTGAAGCCTGTAAAGTTAGAGCTGTTTATTACAGTGTCAGTGTGAAAAGTAGGGAATTAGCTTGGGAATCGTTTGATTCAGGTCTAGTGTGATTGAGGCAAAAGGAATAGCTGACATTAGCCAACTTTTGGCCAGCTCTCTCTCGGTACATCAACTGGCTAAAGCTAGCCAAGTTCATTTACTTCTGAAATGGGACAAAACAAAGGCTACAAAACATTTACGTACAAAAAACTGTTGTTAGATATTAACAATAGCCACCTCATATCGCTATCTGACAGGTAACTAGAGGCTAGAGCTGACCTGGCTGTGGTAGCTACTAGCTAGAGTAGCTTATTCATTCACCTCAGTCGAGAGGGGATGAAACATTAGCTAACGTTGCATGTCAGTTACAATACTAGCTCAGCACTGCGAATAAACACTAGTTTCGTTTTTTACTGTTACTTAAACAGCAGCTACCTTGCCAGCTACATCAGTCAACTAAATAGTAGCCACATACACATTGATCTACGGGTTCCCATGGGGGACCTGTATGAGAAAATGTATGACCTCACGAATGTAAGTCGCTCTGGATAAGAGCGTATGCTAAATGACTATAATGTAAAATGTAAATATACTCTCCCATGCTGGTCCAGCCAGCCTTCCAGAAGCTTCACCTTCACACAGCCTGTCAGCCCAGGTGTTCATTTGGTGTTTGTTTGGTCATAAATCTAGCCGCCTGAACACTCCAAGCAGCATATCCGACCGCTTGGAGTCATCCGCATGGTCCTAAAGCACACCAATTACCACTTTTTGTATCACATTGTAATGATAAAACTGGGGGGGGAACAGAAATGCAATTTCAGAATGTGTGAACGGCGGTCCAGTGAAAGTTGTGCCCCTGATGTGTACTGATTAAGGTCATGTGGGGTTAGCAAGTTTGGGATCATGTAAAGCAGGGGATTATCAGTCACAGATGATTTCTCTGTCTCTGTAGAGAATGCCAGTGTCTTTATTGTCCCTGATAACTGAGGGCATATAACAAATGTTCCTATTTCAGTTTTTACTTTCTTTTACTGGTAAATATATCAAATTAAATATGTGTGTGTTTATGTTTTTAATGTATGAGATAAGGCCTTGTTCATGCTTGTTTAGGGGTATGATAGTGTAACAGAGTATGCCTCTTTTGGGGGAAATGGGAGATATTTAGTTACTAATTATGCCGAATTATGGGTTGAATTATGTTGAATCACTATGAAGAGATGAATCATGTTTTATATTCGTGCAGTGTACAGAATAATTACAGTGCCTTCGGAAAGTATTCAGACCGCTTTACTTTTTTCACATTTTGTTAGGTTACAGCCTTATTCTAAAATGGATTCAATATAATTTTTTTCTCAGCCATCTACACACAAAACCCGATAATGACAAAGCGAAAACAGTTTTATGACATTTTTGCAAATGTATTAAAAATATAAAACAGAAATACCTTATTTACATAAGTATTCAGACCCTTGGCTATAAGCCTCAAAATTGAGCTCAGGTGCATCATGTTTCCATTGATCATCCTTAAGTTGTTTCTACAACTTGATTGGGGTCCACCTGTGGTAAATAGAATTCATTGGACATGATTTGGAAAGGCACACACCTGTCTATATAAGGTCCCACAGTTGACAGTGCATGTCAGAGCAAAAACCATGCCATGAGGTCAAAAGGAATTGTCCGTAGAGTGCTGAGACAGGATTGTGTCGAGGAACAGGTCTAGGGAAGGGTACCAAAACATTTCTGCAGCATTGAAGGTCCCCAAGAACACAGTGGCCATCATTCTTAAATGAAAGTCGTTTGTAACCACCAAGACTGAGCAATCAGGGGAGAAGGGCCTTGGTAAGGGAGGTGACCAAGAATCAGATGGTCACTCTGACAGAGCTCTAGAGTTCCTCTGTGGAGATGGGAGAACCATCCAGAAGGACAACCATCTCTGCAGCACTCCACCATTCAGGATCAATCAGGATCAATCAATCACCAATCAGGATCACGGCAAAGACGAATGGAGCAAAGTACAAAGAGATCCTTGATGAAAACCTGCTCCAGAGCGCTCAGGACCTGAGACTGGTTCACCTTCTAACTGGACAATGACCCTAAGCACACAGCCAAGACAACGCAGGAGTGGCTTCGGGAGAAGTCTCTGAATGTCCATGAGTGGCCGAGCCAGAGCCCGGACTTGAACTCGATCGAACATCTCTGGAGAGACCTAAAAATACCTGTGCATCAACGCTCCCCATCCAACCTGACAGAGCTTGAGAGGATCTGCAGAGAAGAATGGGAGAAACTCCCCAAATACAGGTGTGCCAAGCTTGTAGCGTCATACCCAAGAAGACTCAATGCTGTAATCGCTGCCAAAGGTGCTTCAACAAAGTACTGAGTTACGTTTGATAGCGGAGCACCGAGGCATGCGCCAAACTTGTTAAGCAGTTTATTTTGAAGCAGTGTGCCGATGCCTGTATCGCTTTATCAGAAGCATGTGATCAATTGTTACGCACGCCTCTGTGAAGAGGGAACGCAACACCCTGCTACAACTCAACTCCCCGTGAAGTGAAAGAGGTATGGACTGTAGGTGTGAGAAAGGACAACAAAAGGCAGAATTGACCATTTACTAGGATTTTATTCCTTTACACGGTAATATGGGGAAAAGGGGCTGGACGGAACCAAAGCAAAGAAAGTAAATATCAAAGCTCCCCCTCTCCTATCTAACCTGCCTACCCACTACTTACCTAATTTAGCACCGCCTGGTGCGCTTATCAAAATACAGGGGGTGGTCCGCCCAGGTCTTACCTACTGTGCCTAGACAGTGAATATACTACGGGTATATGTATGCCCGCGGGCCTCTTGCCTAAGCACTCCCTAGGTGCCTTCCCCTTCCCCCCTGGGAACAAATGAAACAGAATAACAAACAATTACTCAAACAAACTAAGAAACCAAGGACATCAAATAAGCTCTATCTGATAATGCAACAAACTAACACAGTACATACCAAATCGCTTTCTGATAAACAACCAACACTATATCACCCTCAGCCATGATCTCTCTAAATCACAATTAATCTCCTCAGCCTGCAATCTCCTCAGCCTGCAATCTCCTCAGCCTGCAATCTCCTCAGCCTGCAATCTCCTCAGCCTGCAATCTCCTCAGCCTGCAATCTCCTCAGCCTGCCTATGATCTCTCTCTTCTGAACAAGACAGAACACTGGCTTTTATAGCTTCAGAAGGCATTGGTAATTAGAGACAGCTGCGTCTTGACGAGGGGGCGGGGTCAGCCCCAATTAGCCATGGAGTTGACCAATCAGCTGCTTGGGGAGAATTCAGGAAGCCATCTTCTGAAACACACACTCAAATACACAAACTACAACACAGAAACTGGGGAACGTAACATCAATGACGTCTGAAGCTTTGTTTCGTCAAACAATGACCTGATTTGGTATTGGTTTTGGTAGAAGACAAAAAGGCTACTCTGCGTAAGCTCTACGGTGTGTGGGACGTCTTCTATAATAATTTGTCTACTCTAAATTATTTTGACCAGCAGGTGCCTCTACTGTACACTGTTGATCAACGTCTCGAAGTAATGAATCTAATAGACACAATTGGATGGAAAGCTTATTCCTTCAGGAAGCTTCGTTTCCCCATCACTAGTTATACCGTAACACAGGGGTATTAGGAAACTCCTGGTTTACAGGCCACATCAGGCCTGCAAGTCACATTATGCTGGCTTGTAAAGTGATGTGTAATTCCTAATGGAATCCAGACAGAGTTATGATAACCAACAAGTGGAATTTTGTATCACCTGCAACCTGCATTCAAAATGACTAACAGGGTAAGGAAAGTTGAATACTGAGACTGTTACAATTGAGATGATTGTGGTAATCATCCCAATAATGCTAACTGCTAACAGATTGGATTAGTTTAGAAAATGTATGTTATTTATTATTATGTACCATTCAAACCATCAAGCAATCAACATACATGCAAAAATACAGATTAAAACAAACAATGCTGAGAATCACCCTGCAATAGAGCATGCTGGGAAATAAATATGTGCCTCTATGTAAAATCCTTCTTACCTTCCAAAGAATCATCAAAGAACCCTTTCTTCCTAAAACGGTTCGCAGGATGTTAACAGTTCTAGGTAGAACCCTAACCCTAACCCTCGTCTTCCAAAAAGGGTTCTTCAGATCAAAACGGTTCTTGGTAGAACCCTATCCCTCCACATAAAACCCTTTTTTATAAGAGTGCATGGATTTCCTCAACCCATAGGTATCTATATTAAAGAGGTTTGTACTGTTGTACACATGTAACTGATCTCATCTCTTCACAATGAAGATGTCAGAGAGTTAATATGGTTCACGCCTGTTATGTTTGGCTATTGTACACAGCACAGGAACAGACCTGTAATGGAGGAGGGAGATTATGAATCTGAACAGTGGGAAGGGCGTTTTCCAAATAGATGCTTTGTCGTATAAAAGGTAATTGCTTTTATGCTCAGTCTTTCATTCGTGTGCCATTCAGCCACGTTTATGCCATTACTATCAATTGATGAACAGTTTCCACAGAAACACATATATACAATACATGACCAAAAGTATGTGGACAATTGCTCGTCGAACATCTCATTCCAAAATCATGGGCATTAATATGGAGATGATCACACCTTTGCTTCTATAACAGCCTCCACTATTTTGGGAAGGCTTTCCACTAGATGTTGGAATATTGGTGTGGGACTTGCTTCCATTCAGCCACAAGAGCATTAGTGAGATTGGGCACTGATGTTGGGCGATTAGGCCTGGCTCGCAGTCGGCGTTCCAATTCATACCAGGCCAGTCAAGTTCTTCCACACTGATCTTGACAAACCATTTCTGTATGGATCTCGCTTTGTGCAAAGGGGCTTTGTCATGCTGAAACTGGAGATGGCCTTCCCCAAATTGTTGCCACAAAGTTGGAAGCACAGAATTGTCTACAACGTCATTGTATGTTGTAGTGTTAAGATTTCCCTTCACTGGAACTAAGGGGCCTAGCCTGAACCGAGAAAAACAGCCTCAGACCATTATTCCTCATCCACCAAAATGTATGCATTGGGGCAGGTAGCGTTCTCCTGGCATCCTCCAAACCCAGATTTGTCCGTCAGACTGCCAGATGGTGAAGTGTGATTCATCACCCCAGAGAACACGTTTCCACTGCCCCAGAGTCCAATGGCTGCAAGCTTTACACCACTCCAGCTGACTCTTGGCATTGTGGATGGTGATCTTAAAACCTTTCTGGACTCCCCATCCCAGATCCGGGATATTTGTCATCAGAAACCCTGACTAGCATAGCGTAGCCTAGCGCGAATGGTATATAATAAAATATAATTTCATGAAATCACAAGTGCAATATTGCAAAACACAGCTTAGCCTTTTGTTAATCCATCTGTCGTCTCAGATTTTGAAATTATGCTTTACAGCGAAAGCAATACTTGCATTTGTGTAAATTTATCGATCGCTTGACAAAACAATAAGAACACCTAGCGTCAGGTAACTTGGTCACGAAAATCAGAAAAGCAATCAAATTAATCGTTTACCTTTGATGATCTTCGAATGGTTTCACTCACGAGACTCCCAGTTAGACAGCAAATGTTCCTTTTGTTCCATAAAGATATTTTTTATATCCAAATACCTCCGTTTGTTTGCTGCGTTATGCCCAGGAATCCACCGGAAAAAGCGTTCGCGACAACGCCGGAAAAAATTCAAAATTATATCCATAATGTCCACAGAAACATGTCAAACGTTGTTTATGATCCAACTTCAGGGTGTTTTTCAAATATCTATTCGATAATATATCAACCGGGACAGTTGGCTTTTCACGAGGACCGAGAGAAACAATGGCTGCCTTTCAATTTTGCGCAAAAATCACTCGGAGAGCCCCCACCTATCCACTTACGCAATGTGCCCTTTCACGCTCATTCTTCAAAATAAAAGCCTGAAACTATGTCTAAAGGCTGTTGACACCTTAGGGAAGACATGGAAAAATAAGTCTTATTGATATCCCTTTATATGGGCAATAGGAATGCATGGGAACAGAGAGGTCTCAAAAACCGGGCCACTTCCTGGTTGGATTTTCCTCAGGTTTTCGCCTGCACTATCAGTTCTGTTTAACTCACAGACAACATTTTTACAGTTTTGGAAACTTCAGACTGTTTTCTATCCTAATCTGACTATTGTATGCATATTCTAGTTTCGGGGGCTGAGAAATAGGCAGTTTCAAATGGGTACGCCTTTTTAGCCAAAAGTGAAAACTGCGCCCCCTAGTTCTAAGATTAAGCTTGTGTGCGGCTGCTTGGCAATGGAAACCCATTTCATGAAGTTCCCAACAAACTTGTGCTGACGTTGCTTCCAGGGGCATTTTGGAACTCGGTAGTGAGTGTTGCAACAGACGATTTTTACACACTATGCGCTTCAGCATTCGACAGACGAGTTCTGTGAGCTTGTGTGGCCTACCACTTCGCGGCTGAGCCATTGTTGCTCCTAGATATTTCCACTTCACAATAACAGCACTTACAGTTGACCGGGGCAGCTCTAGCAGGGCAGAAATTTCACGAACTGACTTGTTGCAAAGGTGGCATTCTATGACGGTGCCACGTTGAAAGTCACTGAGCTCTTCAGTAAGGCCATTCTACTGCCAATGTTTGTCTATGGAGATTGAATTGCTGTGTGCTCGATTTTATACAACTGTCAGCAACGGGTGTGGCTGAAATAGCCGAATCTACTAATTTGAAGGCGTGTCCACATACATTAGTATTTATAGTGTATATCATTCAGCCGAGGGCAGTGGCGGATTTAGGTATAGGCGACATGGGCAGCCGCCCAGGGAGGCATCTTGCCGGGGGCGGCACAGGGGGCCCACACCAAAAAAAACGTAATGGTGACATTTGCACGATCAGTTTCTATCGCTCATTTGCACGTCACGTCAATGATATCATGTCACCGTGTGGGACTGTGGGTCAATTAACCTTGTCGGAGTGGTCACCCTGATTCTAGTTTGTGAGCTAGGCAGGCTACTCCCTGGGAAGGTCTTCCACTCAAAAATACAAGATGGGGAGGGGGGGCGGGGATAGGTTGACCTCAGGTCTCCCCACTGGAAGTCCGAGTCTAATCTATCAAATAGCGCACCTCTAACATTGTACAGTACTTAGGCAATTCGTAAAATCAGTCACACTATGAAATGCTACCAAATAAACCACATTCATAATACTGTGAATATATAGTTTCACAGACATATTGTTGCATTTTTTTCTGGTTTGTGCGAAATCGTTAAGAATAATATAAAACCAGTCTGCACACCACAAAGGTGAATTGGTTTAGTCTTGACTCTTGGTTGACTGTGTTGAGGAACGGGTAATGTATTGATGCTCGAGTGCCAAATCAACACAAATTTGTTTCTATTTTTCTTTGTTACTTATTTTTGATATATATTTCTATAATTATATAGTTTTAAATGTCATGATTATTTATTTGTGTTGTTCCAAATGTCTGAATAAAAATTACAGTTAGTGCAGAATGGTGCTTTTTTTTGGAGGGGGTGTGCTGAATGGGGGGTTCGCCCACGGAGCCATACAAGCTAGAACCGCCACTGGCCGAGGGGTATATGTCATTTAGCCAAACTACACTTCCTAGGTGTGGTTATAAGCACTAGGAAGTCAGAATAAGACAACTCAGGTTCTTTACTTGGGAGGGAGAGCAGTGTCACAATTACACATAAGGCAAAGACTGGAATAGAATACCAATACAAATTATATTCATTTAATACAAGAAATGCAAAAAAAAGAGCCCAGTTAGCAAAAACAGTGTTCTTTCACCGCTCGTAGATGGTGACCTCGTACCACACAGTTCTGTTCAGATTGACTTGAATTTGATTTCCACAGCCTGCATCCCATCGTCTACAGCCCAGAAGCATTGGTAATTGTACAATGGGAGCCTCGTTAGGGAGTTCAGAGTTCACGACGGGAGCGAGTATCAGTTCTGGGACCAGGCAAATGCTGCTGTCTGTCAGTCATATCCATCTTGGTTTTGCCTTTGCCAGGTCTCCCTCCCATAAACCTATCTTTATTAGCCATAGGTCCTCAGTATCACTTCTAGGAGCACAGTCAGTGACGTCTGGCATTGTTATAGCCTCTCTGCTGTCATACTGATGGTTGAGTAAATAGTGCATTTAATTAACATACACCAATCCTGACCTTTTTGGAGGGGGAGATGGGCTTTAGGGTGTGTGGTTTAAGCTTACACAGGAAAAGGGATGGGCAAAATGTACAAATACCATTACAAAATACACATCCAAAATACAATCTATCAAAATAAACTACAAAATACTTGTAACGTATTTAATTAAACAGCAACAGCTTTCTCAGTAAGGGTTACAAAAAATGTTTCACTTGCCATGACTGTGATATGTTGTTGTTTAACTACATTAGTTGAGCAAGTCATTCTGGATAAGAATGTCTGCTAAATTACCCAAATATAAATGTACTGTATATGTGAAACTTATTAACATATAGGAGCGGAACTCATTAGAATAATATTCAGCATGCTTTGCAATTGTTACTGTCAGTCATTTATATTCATCAAAAATATAAACGCAACATGCAGCAATTTAAACAATTTTACTGAGTTACAATTCAAAGAAGGAAATCAGTTAATTGAAAAAATTCATTTTGCCCTAATCTATGGATTTCACTTGACTGGGCAGGGGTACAGCCATGGGGGACCTGGGAGGGCATAGACCCACCCACTGCCCAGCCAATTGGAATGAGTTTTTTTGCACAAAAGGGCTTTATTACAGACAGAACCATCCCATCTCCCCCTCATCAGATGATCCCTCAGGCGAAGACACCTGCATTGCTTGCTGTTTGGGGTTTTAGGCTGGGTTTCTGTACATTACTTTGAGATATCAGCTGATGTAAGAAGGGCTATATAAATACATTTAATTTGAATTTGATTTGAAGAAGCCGGATGTGGAGGTCCTGGGTTGACATGGTTACACGTGGTCTGCAGTTGTGAGGCCGGTTTGATCTACTGCCAAATTCTCTAAAATGGCGTTGGTGGCGGCTTATGGTAGAGAAATTAACATTAAATTCTCTGGCAATAGCTCTGGTGGACATTCCTGCAGTCAGCATGCCAAATGCACGCTCCCTCAAACCTTGAGACATCTGTGGCATTGTGTTGTGTGACAAAACTGTACATTTTAGAGTGGCCTTTTATTGTCCCCAGCACAAGGTGCAACTGTGTAATGATCATGCTGTTTAATCTTCTTCTTGATATGCCACACCTGTCAGGTGGATGGATTATCTTGGATCTTTTATTTCAGCTCATAAAACAGGGGACCAACACTTTACACGTTGCATTTATATTTGCGTTCAGTATAGTTAATTTAGCAGATGTTCTTATCACACCATAGTGCTATCAGCCTTCTGTTACCAATGCATAGTGAAAGGGGGTCCACAAAATGTGAACTGGTATAAAAATGATTTTTATAGAAAAGTATTTTGAAAATACAAATGACAGTATTTTGAAAATACAATATAATATTTATATTGAAGTGTAGTTCAAGCCAGTGTATTTCAAATGACAAAATATTCAGAAGTAATTAAAATATGTATTTCAAATACATATAACATAAATATTGCCCAGCTCTGTTTGGGAACAAGTGAATGTGAAATTGCCCTAGCTAGAACATGCTTGATGATATGATATGATAAGATGATGCGTGAGAAGAAACCACTTTACTTTCCCTGAAGAACGTGTCAAGAGATCTAATTGTTCTGGCTCGTGGCTAAATGTTTTTGGACTGTAACCTAGTCATGTTATGACTTTTAAGAATAATGCTTTTTAACACTATCAAATGACACAAGGTGCTACTTCTTAGGTGGCCCAATTGCATTTCAGAAGAAAACTAATTTGATGAATGATATGGCTGTGCTGCTTGAACAATAGAAATAGAGTAACTAGAGTGGAAAAATTCCCTCAGTCCATGATAATTTATGGGTTCATTCAATGGGAACATCCAATATGGCTGTTGGTCCACCCAGCGTAAAATGTTGACTTGAATGGGAATGTCCATTGCAGTCATTCTATTTCTGTGGGTTCAAAAACCTTCTCCTCCTCCTAATAAGATCAACTAAAACTCAGTGAACTGGAGGCTGGTGGTGTTTGTCATTGACCTGTGTTGACATGGGCCGGTCCCAGGCTATTACCCTGTTTATTACTGTGTCACTCAGCTCTCAGTGGTCAAGGTTGTGTCAGCCAGCCAGGGGCTGTGTATGTGTGTGTGTGCATGTGTGTGTGTGGGTGTGCTTGTGTGTGTGTGTGTGCGTGCCACGGGCTCACCGCTGACCCCTGGAATGTGTCTCACAGTGGAAACAGCCATGACAGATAACTTCTCTCCCTCTTCCACAGCACAACGCATCTCCCAGTTTGGACAGAGGGAGATTAATTGTGAGGATAATTTGACCATTTCCTATTGCCAAGTGATGAGACATGCCATGAAATCCATAAACCACAACATGTAAGTTTGAGAAGTGCCCACTGCATTTCACATGCTCTCTGTTGAAGCTGACCGAGAATCAGGGGAATTGTAATTCACTGTCCTCGACCTCTGTCTTGTTTTAACATCCCTCTCTCATTGCCTGTCCAAACCAATGCTCTGTAGATGAGATTCCTGGGTAGGTACTACTGATATCTTGATTCATCAATATACAGGCATGTCTCTGAACGAGGTGCTGCTTGCTTTTGGCAGGGTGGGTCAGGGAAGGTGTAGCGGGCCTATAGATGTGTGAGTGCCTGTACGTACATGTGCTCACGCCTGTGTGTGTGTACCTCACACTGTATTACTAGCACCAGCGGGCGCTGGTGTAATCCTGGCAGAACGCTAGTTCATTGTTAGCCTTGGCAGAGATGAAAGTCCCCAGGGAGGGGAGGGTGGGGCGTGACACAAAGGGAGTTCTGTTACCCACTGGAGTGCTTATTGTTCCGAAATTACCCCCACCAGGAATGAAATGAGCATAGCGAAATGTAGCATGGATAATGTTCAAAGAGGAACTGACAGCTGCTTAGCTTGAGACAATCGCTGCAGGATGGCTTTTGCTTGGCTCTTCTTCTCAGGGAAATCAACAGACGAACGAGTGAACAGACGCATGCACGCTCGCACACGCACATTTTGTTTGTTTGTACCCATATGCTTCATTCGATTTTGACTATATGGGGACTTGACTGGGGAGTGATGATAGTTGTGAAATTGGATTGACATGTTACTGGACTGACATGTTTTCTCTTAGACTCAATGTGTTCACACTCTTACAAAAAAAGATAATAAGTACAACCATACAGGGTTCTTCGGTTTGTCCCCATAGGGGAACCCTTTTTGGTGCTGGATTGAACCCTTTGCAGAGATTTATATCTAGAACCCTCTGTGTATGGTTCTTCAAAGAACCCCCTGTATATGGTTCTATCTAGAACCCTCTATGAAGGGTTCTACCAATAACTATTTTATAATCTAAAGGTTCTTCCTAGAACTGTCTATGAATGGTTCTACCGAGAACCCCTTTGTCTTTGGTGGGTTCTAGAACCATCTATGAACTGTTCCATCAGCCTATTAGACTTTAACATTTTATTATTTATAACAATACATATGTCATAAGGCCTTTCTTTGAGGGCCTAGTTATGCCCTAACACAGTGGTGTTAGGAATTTCCTGATTTACAGGCCACATCAGGCCTGCAAGTCACATTATGCTGGCTTGCAACGTGATATGTTATTCCTATTTGAATCGAGCCAGAGTTAGGAGATTCAACAAATGGAATTGTTAATCAGCCGCAACTTACATTCAGAATGACAGCCAGGGTTGGAAAGATTGATTACTAAGACTACCGCAACCATTTGAACTGGAACAACCATCTCAGTAACGAGCGCAAGAAATCCAACCGATTGGACTAGTTTAGAAAACTATGTTATTTATCTTTGTGTAGCATAAAATGTATTAACCAATCAATGCACATGCAAAATCACAGATATTCCAGTAAAACAAACAATTCTCAAAATCTCCCTGCATGATGGAAAATATTATACATGGTTCTAGTAGAACCCTTTTCCTTACAATGAACCTATGTCTTCCAAAAATGGTTCTTCTGATCAAAATGGTTCTTGGTAGAACCCTATCCATCCGTCAAGAACCCTTTTGGAATCAAATCAAATTGTATTTGTCACATACACGTGTTTTGCAATGTTATTGCGGGTGCAGCAAAATGCTTGTGTTTCTAGCTCCAACGGTGCAGTAATATCTAACAAGTAATATCTAACAATACACACAATCTAAAGTAAAGGAATGGAATTAAGAATATATAAATATTTGGACGAGCAATGTCAGAGCGGCATAGACTAAGATACAGTAGAATAGGATAGAATACAGCTTATACATATGAGATGAGTAAATCTACAATTTAAAAACATTAATGGCTAAATGATTAATTGAAAAGTCCAAACATGGATGTACCAATATACCATCTGAACAGGAACGAGAACTTTACATCAAAGCAAATCAAATTGTATTGGTCACATACACATGGTAAGCAGATGTTAATGCGAGTGTAGCAAAATGCTTGTGCTTCTAGTTCCGACAGTGCAGTAATATCTAACAAGTAATCTAACAATTCCCCAACAAAGTCAGAAGTTTACATACACCTTAGCCAAGTACATTTAAAAACTCAGTTTTCCACAATTCCTGACATTTAATTCTAGTAAAAATTCCATGTCTTAGGTCAGTTAGGATCACCACTTTATTTTAAGAATGTGAAATGTCAGAATAATAGCAGAGAGAATTATTTATTTCAGCTTTTATTTCTTTCATCACATTCCCAGTGGGTCAGAAGTTTACATACACTCAATTAGTATTTGGTAGCATTGCCTTTAAATTGTTTAACTTAGGTCAAATATTTCGGGTAGCCTTCCACAAGCTTCCCACAATAAGTTGGGTGAATTTTGGCACATTCCTCCTGACAGAGCTGGTGTAACTGAGTCAGGTTTGTAGGCCTCCTTGCTCGCACACGCTTTTTCCTTTCTGCCCACAAATTTACTATAGGATGGAGATCAGGGCTTTGTGATGGCCACTCCAATACCTTGACTTTGTTGTCCTTAAGCCATTTTGCCACAACTTTTGAAAGTATGCTTGGGGTCATTGTCCATTTGGAAGACCCATTTGCGACCAAGTTTTAACTTCCTGACATGTTGCTTACAATATATCCACATAATTTCCCCATCCTCATGATGCCATCTATTTTTTGAAGTGCACCAGTCCCTCCTGCAGCAAAGCACCCCCACAACATGATGCTGCCACCCCCATGCTTCACGGTTGGGATGGTGTTCTTCGGCTTGCAAGCCTCCCCCTTTTTCCTTCAAACATAATGATGGTCATTATGGCCAAACAGTTCTATTTTTGTTTCATCAGACCAGTGGATATTTCCCCCAAAAGTATGATCTTTGTCCCCATGTGCAGTTGCAAACCGTAGTCTGGCTTTTTTTATGGCGGTTTTGGAGCAGTGGCTTCTTCCTTGCTGAGCGGCCTTTCAGGTTATGTCGATATAGGACTCGTTTTTCTGTGGATATAGATACTTTTGTACCTGTTTCCTCCAGTATCTTCACAAGGTCCTTTGCTGTTGTTCTGGGATTGATTTGCAATTTTCGCACCAAAGTATGTTCATCTCTAGGACACAGAATACGTCTCCTTCCTGAGCGGTATGACGGCTGTGTGGTCCCATGGTGTTTATACTTGCGTACTATTGTTTGTACAGATGAATGTTGTACCTTCAGGCATTTGAAAATTGCTCCCAAGGATGAACCAGACTTGTGGAGGTCTACAGTTTTCTTTCTGAGGTCTTGGCTGATTTATTTTAATTTTTCCCATGATGTCAAGCACAGAGGCACTGAGTTTGAAGGTCGGCCTTGAAATACATCCACAGGTACACCTCCAATTGACTCAAATGATGTCAATTAGCCTATCAGAAGCTTCTAAAGCCATGACATAATTTCCTGGAATTTTCCAGGCTGTTTAAAGGCACAGTCAACTTAGTGTATGTAAACTTCTGACCCACTGGAATTGTGATACAGTGAATTATAAGTGAAATAATCTGTCTGTGAACAATTGTTTGGAAAAATGACTTGTGTCATGCACAAAGTAGATTTCCTAACCGACTTGCCAAAACCATAGATTGTAACAAGAAATTTGTGGAGTGGTTGAAAGATGAGTTTTAATGACTCCGACCTAAGTGTACGTAAACTTCCGACTTCAACTGTAGGTATTCCTATTGTCCAGATGGGATAGGGCAGTGTGCAGTGTGATGGCGATTGCATCGTCTGTGGACCTTTTGGGGCGGTATGCAACCTGAAGTGGGTCTAAGGTGGCCGGTAAGGTGAAGGTGATATGATCCTTGACTAGTCTCTCAAAGCACTTCAAGATGACAGAAGTGAGTGCTACGGGGCGGTAGTCATTTAGTTCAGTTATCTTTGCCTTCACAAATTCCTCTAAGAAGGCTCAAACCACAAAGACGAATGGGATCACGTATACAAAGAAAACAATAATCTGCTTTAACCCCAGCCCTTATCCTAACCCTTTCTTTTACCCTCACCCTAACCTTAACCCTTAACCCCACCTCCTAACCCTAACCCCTAACCCTCATTTTAACCCCTAAGGCTAAAAAATATTTTTTCAAGTGAGGACTTGCAAAATTTCATCACTTCTCTGAATTTTAGTTGGTTTACTATTCTTGAGGACTTCTGGTACTCACAAGTATAGTAAAACGTGTACACACACACACACACACACACACACAGAGCACAACCCACAAACACGCCTTGCTGTCAATGAGCCTTATTGTCAACATCCTAGGGGCCTGCTTTTTAAAATGTGTCAAGATCAAGCGGGTTGTCTTACAATACATGTTCTTCTCTTAATGCCGAGGAAACCATAAGCTTTTAATGTTGGGAAGCAATTACAATAATTTAAGTACAAACCGTAGAAGTGGTTGAGTCTTTGAGGAGTTAACCACAAACAAAACAACAAAAATACATTACACATAGATGTAAATACCTGTTTAAACAACCGGCTCTTTGAAGTGAGATTTTGATGAGTCTCTGTGACCTGGTGTAGGCCTACGCAGATACACTGTGTAGGCCTTCGTAGATACACTGTGTAGGCCTTCGTAGATACACTGTGTAGGCCTTCGTAATTACACTGTGTAGGCCTTAGTAGATACACTGTGTAGATCTACGTAATATGCACTGGGAAGTGAGGGCAGGTGACATTCTAATCAGCCTTCAGAACATAGGTCAGAGGCACAGAGATCCTGTATGTATGCATGAGATTCAGTGAGTGTCAAGTTTACTCACAAATATTTTGGTGCATGACAATATGACGGCCAAAATATAGTAATCAATCGTTTATAATTGGATAAAGTGATGAACCGGGCATAGGCTACTAGAGGATGCCAAGAAAAGCTATGATTTACTGACGAAATTCCCCTGAAACAGGAGGACAAATAGAGAAGAAGAACGTTTCCATCACAACAAGATGTGTCTCTTGTGTCACCAAGTTTCTCACCAAGTTTCTCAGTCCATTAAGGTATTTGATCTTGATAGATTGTACTGCAAGCTGTCAACAAATGCAATAGTCATAACTTTTGCCATTACCATTATAACAACAACAACCTCAATAAAAAAATGTTTGACTGAAAAATAATTGGTTCTTTTCTACGTCAAGGCAAGGTCCTCCCTGCGGAAAAGCTGAGATATTTATTTAGTCTCAAATTAATTTATTTTCAACAGTTAACATTTCCTTTTCCATCAAATAATTTTCTTCAGGCTTTCCTCAATTGACATGACTGAGGAATTCAGGATTTGGCCTTTTAAACAGACCATGACAATATGACAGAGAGCCAACAGAGCAACTATCCCCTGCCTGTTGGTTGCCTTGTAGTGTGGAGGTTTTGGGCTTCTCTGCAAAGTGAACTCATGCCTACCGGTTGCCCTGACTTTGGGGTTGCTGTGCTGTGCTGTACAGACTCAGCTTTCCATGCCTGTTGGTTGCCTTTCAATGTGGGCTTCAGAGTGAACTCTCACTGTCGGTTGCCCTGGGCCTTAGTGTGGGGCTGCTGTGCTGTGCTTTGCTTCTGTGAAAGCCTGGTGGCCGTGCCATGCCGTGGCCGGGGTGACTCTGCCCTTTCCTCATTGTCCTCCGAGCTTGGTATTCCCCTCGCACCGCCACCCTGCTTTGGGCTCTGGAGGATGTGCTTTTAGGATTCCAGCTCGCCGCCTGTCTTTCTCAGTCTCTCAATCGCACTCTCTGTATCTCTCTCTCTCGCTTACCGCCTATCCTATACATTCCACCCCCGTCCTCTCCCAGTCCACCCCTTCTCCGACCCCCGACCCCTCCCTCCAACTTCATCTGTCCATCGGTCAGCTCTGAATGGAAGAAGCACTTATTCAGATATATAATATAGGAGGGGAGGAGAGAACATTTCTAAAAATGAAACTGGCATTGGAATGAAATGAACCTACTTTTTTTCTTTGTTTGCTCTTCCTTGAGATTTAATCCACATTTGTCTCTCTTTTACTTGCTTGTTCTCTTTCTCTCTCTCTCTCCCGCTCTCTATTGCTCGCACTGTCTTGTTCTCTCTCTCTTATACTCTTGCTAATGCGCTCTCTCGCTCTTTACTTTGCTCTCTTGCTCTTTCTATCCTCTCTCCCTCTGTTCCTCTTGCTCTCTCTCTCTGTGCGTTGCTCTGCTGGCCAGCACCTTTTCATTCTGAGCCTGTGGAATTGTACCATGCATGTCAAGTGTACCCATTTGAATGAGCGTTTAGATGAGAGGTGCTTTTCAGGTTTCTGTCCCCCCCAAGGGTACAATAGAGCTGTTCTTCATTTCTAGATGCCAAAACTTACTTTAAGAAACCTTAGCCTTCCCATAAGCATCAACTCAGATCTCACTGGATGACTATACATTGGCATAGTAAGTATACATTGAATAGTAGGTTAACAATCTTCAGTCCTTTCTCTTTAGTGTGGATAGTTTTGCTACCTAGTTTTCTAGATTCTAGGGCTAGAAGTTTGACTGTTTCACCTAAGAGAACCGACACCGTAACATAATTAATTCCTTACCTCTTTGACCTTTCTGAACAAATGACACAACTGGTTAAGGAGGGATCATGTTATATTGTGCATGAATGGTGTTGGGGGGTGGGTTCTGGAAGTGAGACGATTAAATGTGTCTCCTCTAATCCGTCCTAGCTGGCGTTCTCGTTAGTGTGTGTGTTCTTGTTAGCGTGTGTGAATGTTTGTCTGTGTGTGTCTTAGTTCTTGTTAGGGGCATCGGAGGCAGCCCGGGCCGGATCAGACCCGGGGACAGCAGACATACAGCAGCTTGTGTTGACACACACCAGGCCCAACCTCAGCCCTCAGATCAGCCACAAATAAACAAACATTGGTCCGGGTTAGAGATAGCTGAGAGATGCCTGATGGTGGACAAGACTCTTCCGCTACATTGCAGAATAAACCATTTTCAATACAAAAGGATCTTAGATGACATTTTTCTCTGTAAAGACAGGAGAATCCATGGAGCCTAGACAGATGTTTAGAAATCTTAAGCTTGTAAACTAGGATGAGTTCTGGAAGACCAGCTTATAGCGATTACACGTCAAGATAGAGGAGATATGGATAAGAGAAATAAACATGTGAATAAACATCCAGCACACCGTTACAACATGTTGTGTGTGACAGTCAAGTCCAATGTCTAATAAAGTGGAAGTACATTACACCTGATTTGTTAAACTCTCTGCACTGTAATTTCATGGACCAGTGTCATCATGACCTATTGTGGTCATACTCACAGTCTCTGACATTCTTATCTGAAAGGTCTAAGCAGTCAGCTTTAGAGACTTACACCTTTAAACAAGCTGGGGGATCTGTGGTAAGCCTGCAAAGGCATTCACATTCCCACCATGGGTTAGGGTTTGTTGTAAGCCCTTTAATGATAATGCTGCTCGGGGTGTGTCCCAAATGGCACCCTCTTCCCTATATAGTGCACTACTTTGGCCAGAGCCCATAGGGCACTTTGGTAGGGAATGCCTTTTGGGACGTAGACATAGTCACTCATACAAGCAGATTAGGGATCTGCACAGGGGCCTTGACCTGGGAATGGCAGGGGTGTTCTGTAATGTGCCCGTTATAAACACGCAGTGGTATGTAGCCTAGTACACCTCCTCTCCTCCCCCCATCCCACCCCATGGCCTGCCCTCCGCCCCTGTCTGTTTGTGTGTGTCTCCTCCGTCATACGCCTGCCACAGCCAGTCACCCAACAGGATAGGAATGCTGAATCTAATCTTCAGGTGCTCTTGGAGCATACCTCCCCACCGCCCCTCGCCCAGGCAGCAAGGCAGGCTGACTCCCTGACCTCAGCTCACTAATACACCCTGGGCTACACAAACACCAGGCAGGCTGACTCCCTGACCTCAGCTCACTAATACACCCTGGGCTACACAAACACCAGGCAGGCTTCTATTCTGTACTTAGTCACTCTATTAGTATAATTACTTCCATACTAGAGAAAGTTATTTTTCTCTATATATGTTTATTGAGTGATATTTAATTTAATTCACAGGCTACTTACAAAATCTGGTGGACTTGTTGTTCAGCGGTGTCGTGGGACCCTCCTACCTTATCAGCAGAAGGCTGAGGCAGTATGTGGCCAGGCACCAGTTCCACATCAGGTTGGTCACATTTGATCTGGTCATAGGTCAAAATAATATCACTTGTCTGTCCTGTAGCTGAGGTCAGGGAGTCAGCCTGCCTGGTGTTTGTGTAGCCCAGGAGTGTTAGTGAGCTGAGGTCAGGGAGTCAGCCTGCCTGGTGTTTGTGTAGCCCAGGGTGTATTAGTGAGATGAGGTCAGGGAGTCAGCCTGCCTGGTGTTTGTATATTAGTGAGCTGAGGTCAGGGAGTCAGCCTGCCTGGTGTTTGTGTAGCCCAGGGTGTATTAATGAGCTGAGGTCAGGGAGTCAGCCTGCCTGGTGTTTGTGTAGCCCAGGGTGTATTAGTGAGATGAGGTCAGGGAGTCAGCCTGCCTGGTGTTTGTATATTAGTGAGCTGAGGTCAGGGAGTCAGCCTGCCTGGTGTTTGTGTAGCCCAGGGTGTATTAGTGAGATGAGGTCAGGGAGTCAGCCTGCCTGGTGTTTGTGTAGCCCAGGGTGTATTAATGAGCTGAGGTCAGGACAGAATAGATTCAGGCCAGTGACGCTGACGCCATTACTATGCAACCAGCTGTGTAACGTTGTGTTGCTGAATGCTTGCTGACGCATATTTGTAGCATGTTAGCTAAAAAGACTGGTACTCAGGCTAGACAAGTTCCATCCTTCATTTATATTTTCCCAACAAAAATGCACAATAGACGTTTAGGAGTACAGGCATTTTGTCTTAATAACACTAGTGGTAGATGAAGCCCCCAAATGCTAACTAGTTCTAACCTATCCCTTGATCATGACTCCCAGTTCCATTACAGTAAAGGCAAAATACTGCCAGGGCCTGAGTTGAGTTATCGAGAGTAAGTGCTAACCCAAACAACAGACCTGTTCTCATAAAAGTAGCTAGCTACCTTGCGGGTTAGTTATCAATATCTCTGTCCGAGTTTAAATAAATTGGCTAGCTAGCTAACGTTAGCTAGCAGGGATCTTCTTAGCTAGCCAGTTCGAGTTGAAATATACATGCCTTCGTTGGTGCAAGTAGAAACAACATGTTGACTCACCCTACTTGTAGAGAAATGCCAATACCACCCTCCTCTCTTTCATGTTGATGAAACGGTCTATGACTCTGGCATAAAGTACACACTTTTATTTTTTGTTGTCCTAGGCTACCTAGCTAAAATGCTTGCTCATTAGCTTAACTTGCTTTAATGTGCAACGATGAGCCAGCTAGTTAACATTAGTCTTCCACATTTAGCTACATATTGAACTACATATTTAACTTCTCGGGCCAGGGGCACAATGTATGAATTTATAGTTGCGTCAAAATCGTCATTATAATCATTAGCCAGTATGGAGAATTAAGTAAAACCACAAGTCCATATCCCTATCTCCATCTATGGCTAATTTAGGAAAGCGCCAATGTTAGCTAGCTAGCTAACAACACAATGAGATGTAACAATTCAATTTGTTAATTCAAGTTATTTCTGTCAATGACGTTTGGCTCTCGATGTGATTTGAATGGAGCGAAGCCAAATCCAAACTGGCTTCCCTTGACACTTTTTTTTGGTGCGCCAGGACCATTCACATCTGCGCTCACTAAGTTTAGTTCAAAGCTGATTGGCTATAATTTTATTCATTTTTTTATCAAGGGAGGCCAAATTCTCACTGGCTTCCTTTGCATTGACCAGACAGCATCAGATAGATGGCCTACACATACAGAGACAGAGGGGCGCTGAGTGGCTCACTCGGACGCTTTCTCCATGAGATACATTCAGCCTCTTGCGAATTGAAAGGAAAATTAGGAAACACAGAGAGACGAAAGATGAATTACTATTATTATACTTTTTTTATACATTTTTTGGCGAAGCCTCCGTTGGCATCCATATATACACGCCACTTCTTCATCTTCTTCTCTACTCCTTCTCCTCCCTCCTTTTTCACGAGTATGAAGTTGATCACCAGTCAGGGTACCAGTCAGACAGCTCATGTCCATACAGCCAATGCCAAAGGGGGCACACCTGGCTGTGCCCTGTCCTCTGTATGCTCTCAGCTCTGGGCTAGCCAGTGGTCACGTGGTTAGATGTTAAACGTACGTCTGTCTGTGGTTTAGCCAGCCAAGCCCTGCATGCAAGCATGAGATGTGACTGATACCTGTCTGTGTATATTTGAGTCATAGGGCTTTCAAATGCCTCTCTGCTTCAGTCTCCTTATCTGCCAGTGGTTTGAGCTCAGTAGTGGTTTTTGTGTGTGTGTGTGTGTGTGTGTGTGTGTGTGTGTGTGTGTGTGTGTGTGTGTGTGTGTGTGTGTGTGTGTGTGTGTGTGTGTGTGTGTGTGTGTGTGTGTGTGTGTGTGTGTGTAAAACCCACAGTGCAGCTGACAGACAGCAGAACATCTGACATGGCTTCAAATCCTTCTGCCCAGCACAGCCTGCAGTCTGACACACACACACACACACACACACACACACACACACACACACACACACACACACACACACACACACACACACACACACACACACACACACACACACACACACACACACACACACACACACACACACACACACACACACACACAGACTCACCTGCAGTCTGCTCCTGGGATTACTAGACAGAGCTGTCTGTCTAGCGATACTTTACAAGTCAGAATCAGGCAACAATTTGCTATGTCTACTAACTCTCAATTATCAAGCCTTGTGATTGATATCTAATAATATTGTCATTTGTAGGTCTACACAGACATTGTTTTATTGCCTGTCAGATAGTGTAGCCTAAGGTGTTGAGATTGGATGACGACTGTCGAATAACAACATAATAACAATAGGTTACAAGACAATATGGCAACCCCATAGTGAGAATCAACTAATCTGAACAATTCAAGACAATATGGCAACCCCATAGTGAGAATCAACTAATCTGAACAATTCAAGACAATATGGCAACCCCATAGTGAGAATCAACTAATCTGAACAATTCAAGACAATATGGCAACCCCATAGTGAGAATCAACTAATCTGAACAATTCAAGACAATATGGCAACCCCATAGTGGGAATCAACTAATCTGAACAATTCAAGACAATATGGCAACCCCATAGTGGGAATCAACTAATCTGAACAATTCAAGACAATATGGAAACACTAGTGTGTCAATAAATTCATCACTACTGGAAATTAAATAGGTAAAAACTGCTAATTAAACATGTTGATGAAACATGTTCCTTCCTGTTCCACTCCAAGATAAACTCAAATCACCCTGCTGTGACTGTCTGGAACTCCCCACTTACTCACCCCAACCACTATATGAACAAACGCATAATGATGTTGATTAATTACTGAAAGATTAACAATGGGCTACATTACAAAATGGAAACAATTAATCAATAAATCACTACTGCAATTTACGGTAAACATTTTGATGAAACCTGTAATTCTTCCAGAATAACCTAACCTACTTCTCTATTCATCCCGAACACCACCCCGTTGTTATGTCTGGGACTCCCCAGTTACTCATCCATCCCAACCACTGTATTGCAGCAGGAACGATCCGCTGACTGATCCCTGCGGTGTTGAGAAAGCATCTGAAGCATCGCAATCTTTCCCTTTGAGAGCCTTTATGACTCATCATGGATGATAATCCAGATCTAGCAGGTCCTAAAACACAAACACAATTCACATTAGGGAGCCGCCACCGTGGGTCTAGTAAACAGGGCCTGAACCTGATGAGGAGAGACAGGCACATACTGCATCATCACTCCTGAGTGTTTATGCACTGACTTCTGGGCTAAACTGGTGAACCCTCCATGGCCCTCAGAAAGACCAGAGCTCGAATCTAATCTGGGCACTAGCCCGATACCAATAGATACCCTCGGCCCAGCCAGGGTCTGGCCACTCAGCCTGATACAGATGGATACTCCAGGGCCTTACAGGCAGCCTTACGTCAGCTGATACGCATGTGGTTAAGGGCCGGCAGGAAGTGAGTGAGTGTCTGAGATAATTGAGGCGTTACTTTGTGCAGCAGCGGCAAGCTTGATGAGGTAAGAGAAGAGGAATCTATAGATCATTAAACCCCCCACAGACTGTACAATGTTAGCAGTGTTATGCCATGATTTTGCCATCTCAGACAAAATGTCCACATTGTGGGCAAATTCTTAGGTCAGACATTTTATGCACCACTATGTGCGGTCGTAGTTCTGTCAGTGTCAGAAATATTTAGCCTTTATCGTGTAGTGTGGCTGGTTCAAAAAAAGATTTATGGTCAATCCTGCAAGTGGCCGTAGAGCATTTACGGTGATGATTGGCCTACACAAGTCAAGAGTATTCATAGTTCTTGCGCTTTGGGTCACGGAGCAGAGCTGAGTGTGTCATACACATCCACTACATTGGTCTTCACCACTTAAAACACACTACTGGTGTCACGACTTCCGCAGAAGTTGGTCCCTCTCCTTGTTCGGGCGGCGTTCGGCGGTCGAAGTCACCGAACTTCTAGCCATCACTGATCCCTTTTTCATTTTCCATTGGTTTTGTCTTGTCTTCCATCACACCTGGTTCCAATTCCATCAATTACATGTTGTGTATTTAACCCTCTGTTCCCCCTCATGTCCTTGTCGGTAATTGTTTCTTGTAGTGCTTATGCACGGTATGCTGGTATTTACAGGGTTTTGTTTGACCCATTTATTGTATTGTTCTGTTGACGGTGGTTTATGGATATTAAACGACACTGTTGTAAATCAGTTTTCGCTCTCCTGCGCCTGACTTCTCTGCCGGCAGTACGCACCTCACTACAACTGGTAGTGATTCAGAGCTAATCTCTACAGCCAGACAGCTATTTACAAGCAACTGAGCTGAGTCAAGATAGCATGCATTAAAAAGAAGCCACCGTGTCCCACCTGCATCCCCACTTCAACAGTTCATTTTATTTTGCTTTACAAGCTTGTCCCGCAACTGCTTGATTTGGCCTCCACAAGCCTCCGGAGGCTCCGCAATTGCCCCACACATTCCATATGGAGCCTCTGCAAGCATAAATCACTATTTTACCAGTGACTGACCAATAGGAACATGGCCGAGTATACACACAATAACATGATTATTGTAAATAGTCTAATTAATATAATACACTGAACAAAAATATAAACAGAACATGTATAGTGTTAGTCCCATGTTTCGTGAGTTGAAATAAAATATCCCAGAAAATTTCAATACGCATAAAAAGGACACTAAAATGTGCAGTTTTGTCACACAACGCAACAGATGTCTCAAGTTTTGAGGGAACGTGCAAAGGGAAGCACAGCCGAGAGCAGCCCAGTGACACGAGCCTACCATACGAGCTAAATAACTTCTATGCTTGCTTCGAGGCAAGTAACACTGAAACTGCATGAGAACATAAGCTGTTCCGGACGACTGTGATCAAGCTCTCCGTAGCCGCTGTGAGTAAGACCTTTAAACAGCTCAACATTAACAAGGCCGCAGAGCCAGACGGATTACCAGGACGTGTACTCTGAGCATGCGCTGACCAACTGGCAAGTGTCTTCACTGACATTTTCAACCTCTCCCTGTCTGAGTGTGTAATACCAACATGTTTCAAGCAGACCACCATAGTCCCTGTGCCCAAGAACACTAAGGTAACCTGCCGAAATGACCACCGACCCGTAGCACTCACGTCTGTAGCCATGAAATGCTTTGAAAGGCTGGTCATGGCTCACATCAACACCATTATCCAAGAAACCCTAGACCCACTCCAATTTGCATACCGCACCAACAGATCCACAGATGATGCAACCTCTATTGCACTCCACACTGCCCTTTCACACCTGGACAAAAGGAACACCTATGTGAGAATGCTATTCATTGCCTACAGCTCAGTGTTCAACACCATATTGCCCTCATAGCTCATTACTAAGCTAAGGACTCTGGGACTAAACACATCCCTCTGCAACTGGATCCTGGACTTCCTAACAGGCCGCCCCCAGGTGGTGAGGGTAGGTAACAACACATCCGCCATGCTGATCCTTAACACAGGGGCCCCTCATGGGTGCATGTTCAGTCCCCTCCTGTACTCCCTGTTCACTCATGACTGCACGGCCAGGCACGACTCCAACACCATCATTAAGTTTGGTGATGACACAACAGTGGTAGGCCTGATCACCAACAACAATGAGACAACCTATAGGGAGGAGGTCAGAGACCTGACCATGTGGTGCCAGGACAACAACCTCTCCCTCAACCTGATCAAGACAAAGGAGATGATTGTGGACTACAGGAAAAGGAGGACCGAGCACGCCCCCATTCTCATGGACTGAGCTTTAGTGGAGCAGGTTGAGAGCTTCAAGTTCCTTGGCATCAACATCACCAACAAACTAATATGGTCCAAGCACAGCAAGACAGTTGTGAAGAGGACACGACAAAACCTATTCCCACTCAGGAGACTGAAAAGTTTTGGCATGGAACCTCAGATCTTTAAAAGGTTTTACAGCTGCACCATCAAGAGCATCCTGATTTGTTGCTGCCTGGTATGGCAACTGCTTACAAGGCACTACAGAGGGTAATGCGTACCGCCCAGTACATCACCGGGGCCAAGCTTTCTGCCATCCAGGACCTCTATACCAGGCAGTGTCAGAGGAAGGCCCTAAAAACTGTTATAGACTGTTCTCTCTGCTACTACACGGCAAGCGGTAACGGAGCGCCAAAGCTGGGTACCAAGAGGCTTCTAAACAGCTTCTAACCCCAAGCCTTAAGACTCCTGAACAGCTAATCAAATGGTTACCCAGACTATTTGCATTGCCCCCCCCCACGCCCCCACCTTCTACGTTGCTGCTACTCTCCGTTATTATCTATGCGTAGTCACTTTAGTAACTCTACCTACATGTACATATTACCTCAATTACCTCTACACCGATGCCCCCGCACATTGACTCAGTACTGATACCCCCTGTATATAGCCCCGCTATTGTTATTTACTGCTGCTCTTTAATTATTTGCTATCTTATCGCTGACTTTTTTTTAGGTATTTTCTTATAACTGCATTGTTGGTTAAAGGCTTGTAAGTAAACATTTCACATTTCACATACAATTCGATTTGATTTTGGTTTGAGATCCTGAGGCTCATTGACACACCATTCACCTGCCGCCATCAACTCATGTTTCAGATCTGTAATCGAAGATGGCGTAGCAGTCGTACGTGTGTTTGTCTTGTCCCGTCTTGTCCCATGTAAATAGTCGGTCTCATCTTTTTTTCGTATATATTTTTTATATTTTAATCTCACTTTCCACCTACAATCTAAATATACATTCCTGCAACCCTCCCCACCCAATGAGGTACAGATCTGCTATTTTTATACATTATAACTGGAACCTCCATCAGAAGCTAGCCAGCTAACTAGCTACTAGCTAGTAGTCATTATTAGCCACGGCTGGCATTCTTCACCTTTAGCTCGGTCACCAGCCAGCTTTAGCTCGGTCAATACCTGCCAGTCTGCACAGTGAGATATCGGACTGCTTTTCTCCACCACATCACCGGATGTTCTGGGCCATTATAGCGGATCATCGCAGCTAGCTAGCTGCAATTGAGTGGCTACCCCTGGCTAACGCCTCTGTCCCGAAGCAAGCACCAGTTAGCCTTGAGCTAGCCTCGAGCTAAGCCCATCTCCCGGCTAGCCGAATAGGTAGACCAGCTAATACGTGGGCTACAATACCTGTTTTGCCAATTGGCCTGGATCCTTTATTGCCGATACGGAGCCCCGCCAATCAATCATGACTGGTCTGCCGACGTAATCATCCGATGTGGTTTAAACAGGCTTTTCCATTGCGTTGTCACGAAGACCCATCTGCTAGCCCCGGCCCGCTAGCTTTCTGAACGCCGTGCCTCCCGCTCACCAACATAGTAGCGACTACCGAATGGCTCCCAGACTCACCTATTGCTGCTCATTGTACCCCACACACGGGGAGACCTCACCTGGCTTAGCTGGTGTCTCCAGAGATGCAAGCTCTATCATCGTCACTCAATGCCTAGGTTTACCCCCACCGTACTGTCATCCTACCATACCCTTGTCAGTACATTATGCCATGAATCTATTCTACCACGACCAGAAATCTGCTCCTTTTATTCTCTGTTCCCAATTCACTAGACGACCAGTTCTTATAGCCTTTAGCCGTACCATTATCCTGCTCCTCCTCTGTTTCTCTGGTGATGTAGAGGTTAACCCTGGCCCTGTAGCCCCCAGCATCACACCTATACACAGGCGCTCTCATTTGTTGACTTCTGTAACCTCCCTAAATTTGTTATATTCACTGCTTTAGCACACTCTGCCAAACCTGATGTCCTAGTCGTGTGTGAATCCTGGCTTAAGAAGGCCACCAAAAATTCTGAAATTTCCATCCCCAACTACAAAATTGTCCATCAAGATAGAACTGCCAAAGGGGGCGGAGTTGCAATCTACTGCAGAGATAGCCTGCAGAGTTCTGACATACTATCCTGGTCTGTACCCAAACAGTTTGAGCTTCTACTTTTAAAAATCCACCTTTCCAGAAACAAGTCTCTCACTGTTGCCGCATGATATAAACCCCCCTCAGCCCCCAGATGTGCCCTGGACACCATATGTGAATTGATTGCCCCTCATCTATCTTCAGAGTTCGTACAGTTAGGTGACCTAAACTGGGATATGTTTAGTTTAGCACCCCGGCCGTCCTACAATCTAAGATAGATGCCCACAATCTCACACAAATTATCAGGGAACCCTAAATCAGTAAACATGAGCACCCTCATAGATATCATCCTGACCAACTTGCCCTCTAAATACACCTCTGTTGTCTTCAACCAGGATCTCAGCGATCACTACCTCATTGCCTGTGTCCGTAAGGGGCCCGCGGTAAGATTACCACCCCTCATCACTGTCAAACGCTCCCTAAAACACTTCAGCGAGCAGGCCTTTCTAACCGACCTGGCCCGGGCATCCTGGAAGGATATTGACCTCATCCCGTCAGTAGAGGATGCCTGGTTGTTCTTTAAAAGTGCTTTCCTCACCATCTTAAATAAGCATGCCCCATTCAAAAAATGTAAACAACTAAGAACAGTTATAGCCCTTGGTTAACTCCAGACTTGACTGCCCTTGACCAGCACAAAAACATCCTGTGGTGTCCTGGATTAGCATCGAATAGCCCCCGCGATACGCAACTTTTCAGGGAAGTCAGGAACCAATATACACAGTCAGTTAGGAAAGCTAAGACTAGCTTTTCCAAACAGAAATTTGCATCCTGTAGCACTAATTCAAACAAGTTTTGGGACACCGTAAAGTCCATGGAGAGTAAGAACACCTCCTCCCAGCTGCCCACTGCACTGAGGCTAGGAAATACTGTCACCAACGATGAATCTACAATAATAGAGAATTTCAATATGCATTTTTCTACGGCTGGCCATGCTTTCCACCTGGCTACCCCTACCCCGGCCAATAGCTCTGCACCCCCCCGCAGCAACTTTCCCAAAACTCCCCCGCTTCTCCTTCACCCAGATCCAGATAGCTGATGTTCTGAAAGAGCTGCAAAATCTGGATCCCTACAAATCAGCTGGGATAGACAATTTGGACCCTCTCTTTCTAAAATTATCTGCCGTAATTGTTGCAATCCCTAATACTAGCCTGTTCAACCTCTCTTTCGTATCATCTGAGATCCCCAAAGATTGTAAAGCTGCCGCGATCATCCCCCTCTTCAAAGGGGGAGACACTCTAGACCCAAACTGCTACAGACCTATATCCATCCTGCCCTGCCTTTCTAAAGTCTTCAAAAGCTATGCAATCTGGTTTCCGAACTGGCCATGGGTGCACCTCAGCCATGCTCAAGGTCCTGAACAATATCATAACCGCCGTACATAAAAGACACTACTGTGCAGCCGTTTGTCGAACTGGCCAAGGCTTTCGACTCTGTCAATCACTGCATTCTTATTGGCAGACTCAATAGCCTTGGTTTCTCAAATGACTGCCTAGCCTGGTTCACCAACCACTTCTCAGATAGAGTTCAGTGTGTCAAATCGGAGGGCCTGTTTTCTGGATCTCTGGCAAACTCTATGGGGGTGCCACAGGGTTAAATTCTCGGGTCTACTCTTTTCTCTGTATACATCAATGATATCGCTCTTGCTGCTGGTGATTCTCTGATCCACCTCTACGCAGACTACACCATTCTGTATACATCTGGCCCTTCCTTGGACACTGTGTTAACAAACTTCCAACGGAGCTTCAATGCCATACAACACTCCTTCCGTGGCCCCCAACTGCTCTTAAATGCAAGTAAAACTAAATGCATGCTCTTCAACCAATTGCTGCCCGCACCTGCCCGCCCGCCTGCCTAGAATCACTACTCTGGACGGTTCTGACTTAGAATATGTGGACAACTACAAATACACTAAGTATCTGGTTAGACTGTAAACTGGTTAGACTGTTAGACTGTAAACTCTCCTTCCAGACTCACATTAACATCTCCAATCCAAAATTAAATCTAGAATCGGCTTCCTATTTCGCAACAAAGCCTCCTTCACTCATGCTACCAAACATACCCTCGTAAAACTGACTATCCTACCGATCCTAGACTTCGGCGATGTCATTTACAAAATAGCCTCCAACCTCTACTCAGCAAATTGGATGTAGTCTATCACAGTGCCATCCGTTTTGTCACCAAAGCCCCATATACTACCCATCACTGCAACCTGTATGCTCTCGTTGGCTGGCCCTCGCTACATATTTGTCGCCAAACCCACTGGCTCCAGGTCAACTATAAGTCTTTGCTAGGTGTAGCCCTGCCTTATCTCAGCTTTCTGGTCTCCATAGCAACACCCACCCATAGCACACGCTTCAGCAGGTATATTTCACTGGCGATCCCCAAAGCCAACACCTCCTTTGGCCGCCTTGCAAAAATCACAAAATAATTGCAAAACTCACTGAAGCTGAAGACTTATATCTCCCTCACTAACTTCAAGCATCAGCTGTCAGATCAGCTTACCTATCACTACTGTACCTGTACACAGCCCATCTGTAAATAGCACACCCAACTACCTCATCCCCATATCATTAAAAAATATATATTTTGCACCCCAGTATCTCTACTTGCACATCATCATCTGCACATCCATCACTCCAGTGTTAATTCTAAATTGTAATTATTTCGCCACTATGGCCTATCTATTGCCTTACCTCCCTAACCTTACTACATTTGCACACACTGTACATAGATTTTTCTATTGTGTTTTGACTGTACGTTTGTTTATCCCATGTTTAACTCTGTGTTGTTTTGCTTTCGCAGTGCTTTGCTTTATCTTGGCCAGGTCGCAGTTGTAAATGAGAATTTGTTCTCAACTGGCCTACCTGGTTAGCCCCATGTTGCAATTCCTGGAAGCTGAAAATGTCCCAGTTCTTCCATGGCCTGCATACTCACCAGACATGTCACCTTTTTAGCATGTTAAGGATGCTCTGGATTGATGTGTACTACCAAGTGTTCCAGTTCCTGCCAATATCCAGCAACTTCGCACAGCCTCTGAAGAGGAGTGGGACAACATTCCACAGGCCACAATCAACAGCCTGATCAACTCTATGCGAAGGAGATCGTGCTACATGAGGCAAATGGTGGTCACACCAGATACTGACTGGTTTTCTGATCCACGCCCCTACCTTTTTTTTAAGGTATCTGTAACCAACAGATGCATATCTGTATTCCCAGTGAGGTAAAATCCATTGATTAGGGCCTAATTAATTGATTTAAATGTACTGATTTCCTTAAATGAACTGTAACTCAGTAAAATCTTTGAAGTTGTTGCAGGTTTGCGTTTATATTTTCTTCCAGTATAGTTCGATTTAAACGTGTACATGCTTTGCAAGAACGATTTCCCTAATAATCTTGTTTACATGACACATCTGAAATCAGGCTACCTGATGGGATTTTGAGAAATGCACAAAATAGCCAATCAAAATAAATGTTATACTACAGCAACCATGTTATTTTGGGGAAGCTTATTTGATTCTGAATTCAGACATGTAAAGTTTGTATTTGAAAACAATTTCTGAAATGCATACTTTCAGAACTGACTTCACTCGCACATAAGCATAGAGGGAGTTTTGCGCATAAGCAGATGAAATACACCGCAGCAGTTGACATAGCCTACGTCGGTTGACGTAGCCTCGCAAGCCAATCGCAGAATGTGACGACGGAAATGAAGCATATCGTGCAATCTGGCCAGATTTTTATTTGGTAACATCGCACAGTGCGAGGTGATAATCGTAAAAGACTGAATCCAACATACAGTCTGCAAAGGACTTTACTTCAGTCTGGCTTATCTGGGTCTTGTCTAGGACCAACACACACACACACACACACACACACACACACACACACACACACACACACACACACACACACACACACACACACACACACACACACACACACACACACACACACACACACACACACACACACACACACACACACACACACACAGAAAACATGAAAACATCTCTTTGAAATGGGGTCCTTTGTTCCTGCTCGATTATTCTTTAAATAGTCAGTGATAACCACCTTCTTTTGGAAAACAATGTCACCTTTACATGTTGCAGTTTTACTGATACAGTCATACTGTGGTGGCTAATCTATCTTGAATCTCTCTCACACCCTCTTGGAGCCTATGCTTCTTTCTTCTTCCTTCTTTAACAATTACCTTTGGTGCTTTGGTTACTGGCATGGAATCAAGGAATGTTCAGAATACACCTGAGAATGTCAACAATCAAAGTATTTAGAAGACATAAAATCCCACACAATGGCTGCTTTTTACAAGAGATGCTTTTGTTGTGTGCTCTGCTCTTGCCCGGTGGTAGAGTGTGGGCATGTCTTCTCAGTTTCCGAGATAAAATAAAACATCTGATAAAAAAACTTTTGCAGAGGATTGGAAAACTGAAGATGGTATCGCAGCCTTTACATCGTCTAAGAAATCAGAGACCGTGTGTGGCATGGCACTCACTCTCTTCCCCTGGTCGCGATCAAATGATAACCACAACAAACTCTGGACTCCTGTCCACACCCAAAGGGAAACCACTCCAGTCAGCCTGCCAGACAGCCCCCCTCCCTGTATGCTTTGATTCCATGTCCTTTTCGGTAATGTCTCACAATGCCTAGTAAATGAATATGGAAAATCAAGCTGTATGTATACTCTCTCTGTGGAGCTATCTACCATCAGATACAGATCACAAGTAAACGTTCCTCCGTCATTATTCATCTTTCAGATACAGAGGATTTGTTTTTTCTCTCTCTCTTTCCTCCTAGCAGAAGGCAATCATGTGTTTGAAGAGCACTGTTGGCTTTTACCTACTGTCGCCGGAGAAAGAGAGAGAGAGAACGAGAGAGAGAGACTTCTGTTCAAGCCAGAAAAACTCAAACCAACTCAAGGAGCTGCGGTTTGTACAGTATAATATTGGTATTTGAGTAATCATGGCACCCAGGATCAAATCTTCTGCTATTAACATCTGTTATGAGAGTCTAGCATATGAGGGCATAAGATTTATTTTATTATATCAGTCAATACATCATTCATAACTGACTGCATGCCATAGGCCGTGCTGAAGGACCAATAGGACTTCACCATAAGGTCATCCATACACCAGGTATCAGCAGAACAACACCACAGCTCTCCTCTCCACATCAGATCAGTGCTGTGTTGTTGATACTGTCTGTTGGCTGGAATTATCTTGAGACATAGACATGTTTTGATAATCATGGTTGTATATTCCAATCATTCCCTGCCATAAAAAAGGACAAGTAGACAAGTAAACAACGAGTGAAGTGCAAAGGAATGGTGACTCCCCGTCTCTCTGTCTGACTCACTGAACCGATTTTGCTCTCACAGGGCTAATGATGAACCCTGATGCCCTGTTTAACACTATTATGCTCTCTCTCTCGCTCCTTCGCTAATACTATAATAATAATAATAACAACATATATGCTATTTAGCAGAAGCTTTTATCCAAAGCGACTTACAGTCACGTGTGCATACTTTTTACGTATCTCTCTGTCTGTCTCTTTCTCTCTCTTTCTCATTCTCCACCCAATGTGAGAAAATTGTCCGGCTCAGAATGTCCCTGCCTTTGTAGGTGTATGACTACAGAACCACATACAACATCCCAACTTTCTCTACCGTTTACATTTTTATCTCACCAGACATTCATACTTACTGGTAGGCCTAGCGTCCTTTTTCCCTTCTTTTGATGGGTCAAGTTACGTTGTGTTTTGGAGATGGGTGAGGATGAAAGTTAGGTTGTGTTTAGGAGAGGGGTGATGAAAGTTGTGTTGTGTTTTGGAGATCAGTCAGGATGAGAGTTAGGTTGTGTTGTGTTTTGGAGAGCGGTGAGGATGAAAGTTAGGTTGTGTTGTGTTTAGGAGAGGAGTGATGATTAAAGTTAGATTGTGTTTTGGAGATCGTCATGATTGTGTTATGTTAGGTTGTGTTATGTTTTGGCGAGGGGCAATGATGAAAGTTAGGTTGTGTTGTGTTTAGGAGAGAGGTGAGGGTGAAAGTAAGGTTGTGTTGTGTTTTGGAGAGAGGTGAGGGTGAAAGTTAGGTTGTGTTGTGTTTTGGAGAGAGGTGAGGGTGAAAGTAAGGTTGTGTTTTGGAGAGGGGTGAGGGTGAAAGTAAGGTTGTGTTGTGTTTTGGAGAGAGGTGAGGGTGAAAGTTAGGTTGTGTTGTGTTTTGGAGAGAGGTGAGGGTGAAAGTAAGGTTGTGTTTTGGAGAGGGGTGAGGATGAAAGTTAGGTTGTGTTGTGTTTTGGAGAGAGGTGAGGGTGAAAGTAAGGTTGTGTTGTGTTTTGGAGAGAGGTGAGGGTGAAAGTAAGGTTGTGTTTTGGAGAGGGGTGAGGATGAAAGTTAGGTTGTGTTGTGTTTAGAAGAGGAGTGATGATTAAAGTTAGATTGTGTTGTGTTTAGGAGAGCGGTGAGGATAAAAGTTAGGTTGTATTGTGTTTAGGAGAGCGGTGAGGATGAAAGTTAGGTTGTATTGTGTTTAGGAGAGCGGTGAGGATGAAAGTTAGGTTGTGTTGTGTTTTGGAGAGAGGTGAGGGTGAAAGTAAGGTTGTGTTTTGGAGAGGGGTGAGGATGAAAGTTAGGTTGTGTTGTGTTTAGGAGAGGAGTGATGATTAAAGTTAGATTGTGTTGTGTTTAGGAGAGCGGTGAGGATAAAAGTTAGGTTGTATTGTGTTTAGGAGAGCGGTGAGGATGAAAGTTAGGTTGTGTTGTGTTTTGGAGAGGGGTGAGGATGAAAGTTAGGTTGTGTTGTGTTTTGGAGAGAGGTGAGGATGAAAGTTAGATTGTGTTTTGGAGATGGGTGAAGGTGAAAGTAAGGTTGTGTTGTGTTTTGAAGATGGGTGAGGATGAAAGTTAGATTGTGTTGTGTTTTGGAGATGGGTGAGGATGAAAGTTAGGTTGTGTTTTGGAGAGGGGTGAGGATGAAAGTTAGGTTGTATTTTGGAGAGGGGTGAGGATGAAAGTTAGGTTGTATTTTGGAGAGGGGTGAGGATGAAAGTTAGGTTGTATTTTGGAGATGGGTGAGGATGAAAGTTAGGTTGTGTTTTGGAGAGGGGTGAGGATGAAAGTTAGGTTGTGTTTTGGAGAGGGGTGAGGATGAAAGTTAGGTTGTGTTTTGGAGAGAGGTGAGGGTCAAAGTTAGGTTGTGTTGTGTTTTGGAGAGGGGTGAGGATGAAAGTAAGGTTGTGTTTTGGAGAGGGGTGAGGATGAAAGTTAGGTTGTGTTTTGGAGATGGGTGAGGATGAAAGTTAGGTTGTATTTTGGAGAGGGGTGAGGATGAAAGTTAGGTTGTATTTTGGAGATGGGTGAGGATGAAAGTTAGGTTGTGTTTTGGAGAGGGGTGAGGATGAAAGTTAGGTTGTGTTTTGGAGAGGGGTGAGGATGAAAGTTAGGTTGTGTTTTGGAGAGAGGTGAGGGTCAAAGTTAGGTTGTGTTGTGTTTTGGAGAGGGGTGAGGATGAAAGTAAGGTTGTGTTTTGGAGAGGGTCAAAGTTAGGTTGTGTTGTGTTTTGGAGAGGGGTGAGGGTGAAAGTTAGGTTGTGTTTTGGAGAGGGGTGAGGATGAAAAGCACCACAAGGACAGAACAATGGAGCACCTGCACAATAATGAGCACTCAGACTGTACACACATGCAGATGGCTTGGCTGAGGAATCTCTCGCCACACACACACACACACACACACACACACACACACACACACACACACACACACACACACACACACACACACACACACACACACACACACACACACACACACACACACACACACACACACACACACACACAGACAGCTGGCTCTCTTTAAAGTGGTCAGAGATTATCCTCCACCACAACTTACCTTACATCTGCCTGGATGGAATTCCCCCTCTCACAACCACCCACACCAACGCTTCATTCTTCCCCTTTGTCGTATACTGGTATCTTCACAAAGGGAGAAACCGTATTTGTCTTTAGGCAGCCGGGCCATTCATTGGCGCTAGAGAGAGAGACAGGGCCTGAGCATGTTCATTCACACGTGTTGTCCGTGTCACTATCACTACCCACGCAAGTCACCCGTGATGCAAATCAGCATTCGACGTCCATCCACGTCTGAGGACGTCGGGAGAGGATGTGGAAACTGGCCACGAGGGGGAACAGTGAGTGCTGTTAACGGCATGTAGGTTTCGGTTTTGCTAGGGTGTTGTTTAATGGGGATGGCTGGTCGGCATAAGCATCTGCCTTAAGTTTCTAAAGGTTGCATGTTTGAATAGAGCAAAGTAGTTTTTATATATTTTCTGAGCCTATTCCAAACCTTAACCCTTACATTAACCATTTCGGAGTTAATGCCTAAACTAAACCTTAAACACTTAGAAATGTGATGTTTGGAACAACTTCGAAATTTGACGTTTGAGAAAATGAATGAACGTCTAATTCTGACGTTGAGGCTGTGAGAGCTTGTTGCACTACCAGCTATCAGCTTTCTATCACATGCACCACCTCACTTGAATGTCGTACAGAAACTATGTTCAGTTCAAGAGTGAACAAAAGACAGACTGTTTACTTCCTGCTTCTACTTTTAACTGCCAGCGAATGAGCGAGTCACCAAGAAGGATTTTCACTTTTAAAGGTAAAAAAAATCCCATCATCCAGAATACTGGGCTTTGAGCAGTTAAATTGACCCTGGCTGGTAAACAGGTCTCAGGCTAACAACAGCAAGATATCCAGACACGTGGATAACATAGATCGTATTGAAGGAATGAGGGGTGCCAGAGGGGTGACGTGAAGATAGGGCCGAGGGGTGAGGGGGAGTTGAGCGGCTCCCGGGCTCCATGGGGGCTCAGAGTCACAGTGAGGGAATCAGTCCTACCTGTCTAACCCTAATTCCCTGTCTAACCCTAATTCCCTGTCTAACCCTAATTCCCTGTCTAACCCTAATTCCCTGTCTAACCCTAATTCCCTGTCTAACCCTAAGCCCCTGTCTATGTGGCATATTGGACTATCAGCTCTTTCACAGCCATGGCCAGTGCTGTGGTCGGGGGGCTCCTGTGGAGGGTGGAGGTGATCCCTGAGCTGGCTGGTGCTGAGCTAGGCTAGCCACTGAACGACACACAAACGAAGGCTTTGTGGCCCTGAGTGTACCTCAGTGGTCTGGGAGTCAGGAGGTCAAGATGGAGGAAGGAGGGGGTGAGAGTTTAAGAGCTAGGGGGGGGTGAGGGGGAGTGGGGGATGGTTAGTGACAAGGCTCTAGTTGTTTTCCTACAGAGGGAAGAACCTTGACGTTATTGATTCACTGTGTCAACTCCCCCTTCAAGAAAATAACATTCCTGATGATACACTACATGACCAAAAGTATGTGGACACCTGCTCGTCGAACATCTCATTTCAAAATCATGGGCATTAATATGGAGTTGGTCCCCCCTTTGCTGCTATAACAGCCTCCACTCTTCTGGGAAGGCTTTCCACTAGATGTTGGAACATTGCTGCGGGGACTTGCTTCCATTCAGCCACAAGAGCATTAGTGAGGTTGGGCACTGATGTTGGGCGATTAGGCCTGGCTTGCAGTCGGCATTCCAATTCATCCCAGAGGTGTTCAATGGGGTTGAGGTCAGGGCTCTGTGCAGGCCAGTCAAGTTCTCCACACCGATCTCGAAAAACCATTTCTGTATGGACCTCGCTTTGTGCACGGGAGCATTGTCATGCTGAAACAGGAAAGGGCCTTCCCCAAACTGATGCCACAAAGTTGGAAGCACAGAATCGTCTAGAATCCTATTGTCTGCTGTAGCGTTAACATTTCCCTTCACTGGAACTAAGGGGCCCAAAACATGAAAAACAGCCCCAGACCATTATTCCTCCTCCAACAAACATTACAGTTGGCACTATGCATTGGGGAAGGTAGCGTTCTCCTGGCATCTGCCAAACCCAGATTCGTCCGTTGGACTGCCAGATCCTGAAGTGTGATTCATCACTACAGAGAGCTGCTCCAGAGTCCAATGGCGGCAAGTTTTACACCACTCCAGCTGACTCTTGGCATTGTGATCTTAGGCTTGTGTGGGGCAGCTCGGCCATGGAAATCCATTTCATGAAGCTTTCATGAATTCGGTATTGAGTGTTGCAACCGAGGGCAGACAATTTTTTATATGCTACGCGCTTCAGCACTCGGTGGTCCCATTCTGTGAGCTTATGTGGCCTACCACGTCGTGGCTGAGCCGTTGTTGCTCCTAGACATTTGCACTTCACAATAACAGCAGTTACAGTTGACCGGGGCAGCTCTAGCAGGGCAGAACTTTGACGAACTGAGCTGTTGAAAAGGTGGCATCCTCTGACGGTGCTACGTTGAAAGTCACTGAGCTCTTTAGTAAGGCCATTCCTATGCCAATGTTTGGCTATGGAGATTGCATGGCTGTGTGCTCGATTTTATACAACTGTCAACAACGGGTGTGGCTGAAATAGCCGAATCTACTAATTTGAAGGGGTGTCCACATACTTTTGTATATATAGTGTATCATGGTACTGCTGACCTGGCAAGGTGGTTCGTTCACTATCTACACCTGTAGGTCTCAAGAGGTCAGCCACTGTGGCGTGCTGATCTGGAGTGCAGCGTATATATTGTTTTTTGTTTCCTCCATTAACATGGTTGAAGAAGGGAGCGCAGGCAGCGCAGCCAGTAAGATGGATTTGATTAATGAACTTTCTGCTCATTAGCCGCTTGCAAATATGCTTTCAAGTCTCTTTTTCTCCGCTTTAATCCCCCTGTGAGAGTGTGCTAGTGGCTTTTAGTGCAGGTCGCTCCAAAGGTCACAATGTCACCCTGAGTTGGAGGGTGAGGTAAACAAGGGAAGAATAAGCCTTGAGGTTGATCCTATGGCCCTGAAGCCCAAATCAAACAAATGTGCGTGAACGAGTGTGTTCACACTGGAATTGCACTGTAGTGAATGAGATTAAACAGACGGGCCGCTAGCATCAAGAGCATCAACGGCGTCATGAGCTTCAAATTAGAAAGCAAGTCTATTTTCTCGCCTGTTTGCGAAGCAATGCTGGTAAATGAGTGGATAAATTGCCAGAATATAGACTCTTTGTGCATTGTTACGTCTGGATTTGTAACATGTATAGTTAAAAAGTTTATATTTAGTGTTGATAAGTTTAGCTGCCAGTGACAATAATATATATTTGAAAACAATAACTTTACGCCTACCTTTGTTGATTTCAAACACAGGCATATAGCTTAGGCAGGCTACGGCTGAGAAACTCCATTCAAGAGAGAATAGTTTTATGTAGAAAGAACGAGACTAGTTACATTTGTAATAAACTGCTAGGGTGTATTAGCTACAACTCTCCTCACATTTGTGAGCCAACATAACAGGAGGCAGGTACGGTGGCTCCCGTAGGACATATAAGGTGAGTCAAAAGGAACACACAACAATAATTAATATCGGCTACATAGTGAACACAACAAATACAACTGTTTGTTATGGATTCTCATGAGAATTAAGTTTGCATACGCTACGCAGTGTATGTGAATTGACACTCTCTACTCTTTCATACAAATTTTGACACCTGTGTGGTTTTGGCTTAAGACTGTTTATTCATGTCTGTGTTCTTAAGAAGAAAGGAACAGTTTATTTAAAGGGTATCTAAAGTACATATGTCCATCACACAGCTACACAGCTAACAAGCCCTAATATTACAGTAGGCCTAAGAAGAATCAGTTGTGAGAAGATCAGTGTTGCTCTATATAGTTATCCTGAGATCAAACACATTGGTGAACAGGCTGAGAATGGTTACTGTATTTTCACTGGAGATTATCTGTTGAATATTTGACGAAAAGCCAACACTGATAAAGTATGTTTCTAACAGGCAGGCAACTTGACCAACATAAAACTTGTATAACATAAAATGCTTTTACATGATTTCGTCAACAACAAAATGAATGCTCTGATCTCTACACAGCTGGGGAATGGTATGCCTCCTATTCCAGCCTATGCCAGGCAATGTATAGTCATTAATTTATTGGTGAATAATGTTGTCAAAGTCATTCTGAAGAATCATGTTTTTTTCACTCGACAATGAGCCTGTCAACAAGGCATCTGTCATGAGCACTGCAGGGTTGTGTTGTTGGAGTGAAAGTTGGCAGGGATAATATTTTGTTAGCTGATTGCTGAAGGTATGAGGTGTGTGTGTGTGTGTGTGTGTGTGTACTTGCGACTGCGTGTGTGTGTGTGTGTGCGCACACGTGTGTGTGTGTGTGCGCACACGTGTGTGTGTGTGTGTGTGTGTGCAGTACTACATGGCCCGGAGCGCTCCCCTGGTGTCATTAACATTCCTGTTGTGGCGGCTCCGCTAATATTGAGGTGCCTGACAAGACAGCTAACAGCTATAGCTCTTTCCCTGCAGCTTGCTGCTGTACAGAAACACATTCACTAAGTATTCAATCAATCATGGCGTTCTGTGAGCTTGTGTGGCCTACCACTTCGCGGCTGAGCCGTTGTTGCTCCAAAACGTTTTCCCTTCACAATAACAGCACTTAGAGTTGACCAGGGCAGCTCTAGCAGGGCATACATTTGATGAACTGACTTGTTGGGAAGGTGGCATCCTATGACGGTGCCACATTGAAAGTCACTGAGCAAGCCATTCTACTGCCAATGTTTGTCTGTGGAGATGGCATGGCTGTGTGCTCGATTATATACACCTATCAGCAACGGGTGTGGCTGAAATAGCCAAATCCACTAATTCGAAAGGGTGTCCACACAATGTAGTGCCATGTAGTGTATTTCTACTGTCTCTTAATGTGGCCCAGGAGTGACAGATCTGTTACTCATCACATTCACATTGATTCTACTTTTATTTCTTCCTCTCCCTTCTTTTTCTCTTTCTCTATTTTATTTTTCTCTCTTCCTCTCTTCCCCTCTCCCTCTCTCTCTCTCGCTCTTTCTTTCTGATTCATTCAGTTCAAGCAAAGTGTTAAATTGAACCGTCCCTCCCTCCCAGTCCCAAACATGTTATTCACGCTACAGGCCGGCGTCAGGTGTAGATATCTATCTCATCCACTTGGCACATCCACATGGACACATTTCAACCAATTATCTCAAGCAATGTTTTTGTGAACGTGTGGTTTGTGTTTGTGTATGTGTTGCTTGTGTTGCAAGAAGATTGTTGCATTGCAGAAACACTTGACGGGTTAGTAGGTGTGCAGGCCGCCCATTCTGTTTGCACATGGTATTTAGAGATAAAGGATCTTCATTTGATCACCCTGCTGCAATGCAAGACATTTAAAACTTGTAGTGTATCTACAAGTTTAAAAAGGCTTCTAAAGTTTGTAATTTCCACTTTGAAATTTCAGACTTGATTTTCCCTGACAAATGTTTTTTCAACCACTCCAAAAATGTCCATTAATTATAATCCACATAATAATTCACATTTACTGTTGCTGCAGGATTATTTTCCTGCTGTAGCTAACTGGCTCGAATTAAGATCCTACAAATGTACACATAGCTACAACTGTCATTCTGGCAACCTTAGCCCGTGGCTCTGATAAACAGCAACAGTCAAATAAGACTCTTTCAGGGGAACCCGTTGGCTGTAATGTAATAAGGCCATGTGGCTACACGCTGCTGCCCCTAGGATCTCTCAAATCTGTACTGTTCCCAAATGAAACCTACCCAACCCACCAGCACAGCACTGATCGGGGAGCATCAGGAATTAAGATGATATGTGACAGTCTGTCTCTCAGTTGTATTACATTCAGCAAATGACAGACAGCTAGGTACAACTAGTACTGTTCTGACAGACAGTTACATGCTTACCAGTTAGCGTTTTCACCACTTCAGCAAATGATGAGGAATAGTACAGCTAGTAAGCAAGGGGCACAGTCCTGACACTGACAGTGAGATGTTTTACATATATGGAGCAGTATAGATGCAGATTGCTATTGAAGTTCCTTTGTTTTCTTTCCACCTCTAGAAGCTGCTGAATGTTGAGTGCCTGAAAGGACTCACTAAAAGGATTTCGACCACAACACTGGAGAATACAATAATAATGCAGAGTAAGAATTTATTTTAAAATTACAAAATATTTTAAGAAAACACATTTTATTTTACATAAACTGTACAGATGACATTTACATGACTAAATTATTCTGAAACAGGAACTAAAAATATATTTTTATTAAATAGAAAAACTGAAAAAATAGAATTAAAGATGAAAAATTAAGTGTTCCACATGTTTATTGTACAAAATAGACAGAGAAAGGAAATAATAGAACTAAGAAATGGAATCATCATAGTGTACCCTGATACGTAGATTAGGCCTCTTATGATCAAGCTAAAATAATCTTGGCCTCTTTGGTTCCATTATTACACAGCAAATTCCCCAGAGTTAAATTAACACTGAAAGTGTGGACCCGTATAGACACTGAACAGTGTTGAATTAACACACTGCTTAGTGTAAAGCTTGATTTGCATATTTCCCAGAGTGCTTTGCATTTCGAGTGAATTGTGGAGTTACCACCCATGACTGAATTTGTTAGTGACAGAGACAAGATTGTTGCATTCATCCACTTACAACCCTATGGTCTTAACCAAGTGAAATCCTAAATTAAAATACCATTATTAAAATGTAATTATTTAAAAAATACAATATGTATATCATGAGTCCTTATTTTGAGGACATAAACAAAAGAATACTGGATTGTTTGCATGAACCAACTGCTGGGTTGCAGGCATTGGGTCACAGTTATTTTCTAAAAAAAATTAAGACATAGTTTGGTTTGTTGACGCTTGTTTATTGAGATATGACCCAGCAGGTCAGATCACAAGACAAGGAGGCTTGGCTTTTTAGGGGCGTGACTTTCAGCAAGTTATTTTTGCCACCCATGAGAGTAAATGTAATTCCAGTTAATCTGTTCTGTTGAATTGTTATTGCATGTTATGGTTGAACACTAACACTTTGGTAGCTTTAATGAAGCGTACAGAAATGTGTGAGTTCCTTAACAGCCTATGCAAATGTGATCTTCCCAGTAGGATAGTTAACACTTTCTTGCTATATGTATATCATAATGTTAATATTTTTGTATTAAAATATGTAATGTACAATAATATTTATAGAATTGTTACATTACAGTGTACAAACTTACATTATCAACAGGAATTACATTTAATCTCACATGACCAAAAATAACTTTCTAAAAGCCATGCCCTTAATAAGTCCTGCCTCCTGAAAATAACCGATAGATTACATTCAAAAAGACAGAGCTGTTTGGTCAACCCAGCATGAAGGTGAATAAAAACTAAATTCATGGTTAAATTAACCCATGTTGGGTAATCCAAACAACCCAACATTTTTGCCTTATTCATGCAACCTTGCTGGCTTGTATAATGCTGTGTAATTCCGATTGAACTCTAGCCAGAGTGGGGATATCCAACGTTCTGCATTTTTTATCATATGCAACTACCAGAGTTGGGAAGACTGAAATATGAGACTACCTAAAGCATCTAAACTGGAACAACCATTTCAGTAACAGGTGCAACAAATCCAAGTAACATATTGAATTAGTTAAGAAAATGTATCTCATTTATATTTGAGAAGCATAGGATTAATCAATCAATTAATGTACATGCAAAAACATAGATATTGAAACAAACAATTATTCAAATGAACCCGCAATAGACCATGCTGGGAAATATAATAATGATGAGCGCGGTTTTGGTTAAACTCCGGTTATTAACACCAACACTGGGTGTTATTTTAAACCAATAAGTGTTATAGAGTTAATTGTTATGTTTAGAGTGTAGTCTCTGAAATTAAGGCCTTATGAAATACGCATTGTATTGTGTTAAATACTACCATTTTAATCAAATATTCTCTCAGGATCTCACTTGCTGAAGTCCAGAAGACTGAAAATGGATGAATGCAACAACCATGTCTCTGTCACTAACAAAGACAGTCAGGAGTGGTAATTCTATAATTCACTCAAAGGCAAGGTATTCTGGGAAATTAGGCTTTACACCTATCAGTGTGTTAATTTAACACTGTTCCAGTGCCGATACGGGCCAACACATTCAGTGTTAATTTAACACTCTCAGTGTGGATTTAACACTGGAGAATTTGCTGTGTAGGTAAATTACTTTATTAAACAAAAAATGTAAATTTACTTCTATAAAAATAACTTTTCAATGGCAGTTTGTTTATTAACTAATCTCGCAACTTTTCAGTGCAAATGTCATAACAATCATTCGCTTTGAAAAAACGGAAGCGAAAGATCACATTTCAAGTATTTGATAGGAGATGCATTAGCATAGGAGGAGGAGAAAGTTCAGTTCAGTCTGGTATGTTCAGTTGTATGGGTGGGCATGGGTGGGTTACTATACATTGCATAGATCATGTGGCACTTATTTATGACAGGACACTCAGTACCACTTTGAAGGCATTTCAATATGCAAGTGCTATTAGGAGTGGGAGTGTGCATTTAAAGAGTTTAGTCTGCAAGTGCTGCACTGCACCATCATGCCCTGTTGGGCCCTAACAAAAAACTCATCACCACTTCGAGGTCCACTTTATCGGAACAAGTAGGGTCAGTGGGGACTCTCCGTTCTCAGGATTAAGTGTATGTAGTGCAGTTTGCACAAAGGTCCATCTTCACCTTTGAACTCAGTGAGCGATTGCTTGCAGCATGGTCACAGACAGACAGACAGACAGACAGACAGACAGACAGACAGACAGACAGACAGACAGACAGACAGACAGACAGACAGACAGACAGACAGACAGACAGACAGACAGACAGACAGACACTTACACAAGCAGGAGGAAAGAACGTGGTCCAATGTCAACAACAATATGTCAATGTTGTGTCGTTACCTCACTTGGACATGAGTGTAGTCCTGGAAAAGCTTAATTCAATAATAAGCACTTGCTGATACAGTTTATGTTATAATTCCACAGGATCAGACAGTCACAGTGTCTTTATGACTTTCTTTATGGAAGTGCTGGTGTTTCTGAATTATATAAGCTGATGAATTGTCATTGTCAGTGCTTTTGTTTTGTCAATGTCCTGGTGTGCTGTTTCCTTAAGCGCTTTTCTTTCCATCTTCATCGGAGAAGAGATGAAGGACCATTATTTTTCCTCTAGAAATGGCAAACTAGAAAAATGTTATCATTTGGTGATCAACCATTTCCTTCTCTTCCCAAAACTCTGGAACCGTTCTGAAGTTCTTAATATGGAATGGACAGAACCTGGCCTCACTCAGCCAGATAAATACAACAAACCATAAATACATCTTGTTTGTGTGTACCTGTTGGTGTGCTTCCATATAACTATATATTTATATGTGTGTCATACAAAAAGGTATTTTTGTACAAGACATTTTGACTATCGTCGTTTGATTTAACTTTCAAAGTTTAAAAAGTCACAGACACTCAGGCACAGCCACACTCTTCCACTATCATATTGGGCACGTCTCGTTTTACTATGTTGTACTCATCGTCGAAGTACAGCATAGACATGGTGCTGAGCTTGGTGGGGATACAACAGGAGTTGACCGAGCCGGGGCTCATGCCCCTCATCCGGTACTGGTTGACCACCGCCGTGTGGAACGATGACGCCGACCCCGGTACCCCCGCCATGTACGCCGGGCAGCTTCCCTCGCAGTAGTTACCGTAATAACCCGCGGGTGCGATGATCCAGTCGTTCCAGCCAATGAGGCGAAAGTCTATGTAGAACTGTCGTCTGCAGCACAGGCCTCCACTGCTCCCGTCACACTCCAGCCCCCTCTTCCTGATGCGGTGGTTCCCTTCCACCTGCCGTGCCCGGACCACCAGAAAGGGCCTGTGTGAGGGTTCTGCTGGGTCAACTAAGATAGGAACCACTTTGAATGCCTCACAGCCCTCACAACGCACCTCCAGGTCCTGCCGCCGGCCGCCCTTACCAAACAGGGCCCTCACTGCCTCTGACAGAGGGAAGGTGTGCCAGCCGCTGCGCTTTAGGTCCACACGCTTCTCCACTAGGGTCCACCGACCTCCTCCCCCTGCCCCTGGCCCTGTTCCTCCCCTGGCTCCACCTGCAGCTCCAGTCCCTGCCTCATGGTAGTGGATTTTAACTGTGACTCTCCGTCGAGGCCCTTTCTCGGAGCCGGTGGGCAGCAGCCTGAAGTAGAGCCACAGGTTGGCCTGAGACACATGCAGGTTCTGGTTCCCTTCACTGGAGATGAGGAAGTGGAGGCTGGACTTAGAGGCTTGAGAAGAAGCCAGCTCATCTGATCGAGAAGAGAGAGAAACGTGGGTTTAGTGATATATACCGTACAGTCAAGGGTCAAGAGAATAAACTGACCATTTTAAAGGGCAAGTTAGAAAAGCTGACAAGATTCACAAAGTAAAACAGGACAGGAGGATGAAATCCACACAGTTTTCCAACTTGTGTCTCTGTGATTAAAGTTATGTCACACTACATATGAGTGTCATTTGTAAGAGGGAAGAAAAGTGGACAAACATTCACAGGGAGCCCCAAGCAGGGAGACAGAAAGAGAGTACTTCAGTCACTTCTGTCCATCCTCTCCTCCATCACCACTCTCTTTCTCATACATCACATGCCGTTAGCCTAGTTCCTTATAGTCTGTTCCTCCTGACAGCCCAGTTCTGGGAGCAGGCCCAGTTGGCCTCAGGTCTGATTGTGAACACTATGAGAGTGGAGGAGGGGGGTGGACAAGGCCCGGGCCCCAGGGGGTTAATTGAGTTTGCTGTTTGTGTGTGTGCGTGCGTGCGTGCGTGTGTGTGTGTGTGTGTGTGTGTGTGTGTGTGTGTGAGGCACTGCTGTGAAACCCCCTGAGCTCCCCGGAGCCTCTGAGACTGACAGCATAAAGACTCCATTGAGGTATTAGGAGACAGCCTCGCTACTGCCTGGCATTGAGCGCGTGGCCCAACTAACCAATAGCATGATGAGGCAAAAATAAAATACATTTGCATGACATTGGCCACTTTCTAAAATGACACAATGAAGAGATTCCAAATGTCTACAGCATAATGGAGTTTGGAGTCGGCCGTATCTTTTTTGAAGCCTAATTATGTCTTCCAAATGACTGTGAAAACCGAGAGGGTTCTGTCTGGGGGTTAGCCAGGATCGGCTTCAGCTGAGCACATGTTGAAGCGGCCAAATTTCTTTGTTTACACACTGATTAGCGTGAGTTGGTGTCAACAGCTGACCACCAAAGATGGTCCTTTTAAAGCAATCCTACGTTTACAACGTACTCCAGTAACAGTGATTTTACATTCATTTCACCCAGACCTGTTCAGACTAGTTCTGCCTCCCGCTACAGTATGTCAGCTGGGAGCCAAAGTAACACACACACACACACACAAACAAACACATCCCTGTGGCAACAACAAAAGCACAAGGTGCATTCATTTCAGCAACATCGACATCGAACCCTCAGGGTGCAGTATCAAGAACGTAAGAAGAACTGTATGTATGGAAATGCATCAGAAGTGTAGATATAAAGGTATTGACTCAATAACAGTTTTCCCCTGTTTTAACTGCTGTCATGGCCCGAGGTAAGGAGTATCTAACCTCGCCTCATTTACTACCATGCCTTGCTGCTTGCCTCAACAGCTCCCAGTGATCAACAGGGGAGCTTCTAGGCCAGGGCGTTTCTCTATCTGTACCCTGAGTGACAGTGTATGTGAGGCAATGAAGTGCTGGGTGGGAGAGATGGCAGTCTGAATCTCTGACTACAAAGATACTCCAGTCTAAAGCATGGTCATATAGTCTTGTAAAAAAAAAATGTGGTGGAGTGTATCTGTAGCTTTATATCCCATCTGGGAAAAAAATAACATTTTTAATGACCCACAAGTTAGAGTATCTGAGACTGCCCACTGGCCACAGACGTAAATTCAACATCTATTCCACGTTGGTTCAATTTCATTGAAAAGCTGTGGAAACAACATTGATTCAACCAGTGTGTGCCCAGTGGGTGGCCACATTAAAATGGATGCTGAAGTGGATTGAGAATCATCCTTCTAGAAAACACTTCAACTATTTAGCTTTTCATTCATTTTCTAAAATACCACAAAAACACATAGCCAGGTGCTTTAACCCTGGTGTGCACTGACTGCAGGCTGTGGGAAGGTGAGGGGGGAAGCGAGGTGAGGAAGGAGGTTAGGGAGGAGACCAGTTAAACCAGGAGGTGTGCTGCCTGACTCGGAGTGTGCCTGGGGTCAATGTGCTCCTGGGCCAGGCATGGTTAGGGCAGGGCAGGTGAAGGGAGGGTGACATCTGGGTGGGCCTCTCTCTCTCTGGTGGAGCTAGCGCTGCTGGAGCTACAGCTGCCTCAGCGTGTCCCCACCTGCGCTATCAACACCAACAAGGCAGGCCGACAGGCAGACAGGTCGGTAAGCAGGCGGGAAATCAGGCAGACGGGTATGTAAACAGGCGGGAAATCAGGCAGACAGGTAGGTAAGCATGTGGGCAATCAGGCAGACAAAAAAATCAGGGAGGCAGGGAGGCAGATGCGCCGGCAGTCAGTGTGTGTATGTGTGTTTGTGTGTGCATGTGCGCAACATAGGCAGGGTGTATGTAGCAGGGTGCTATGCTGATTACTCAAAGTCTGTGTCAACAGAGACCGCACATCGCGGAGCACCGCTGCTTTGACAGGAGCCTCGCCTCGCAGTGACACACACACACGGCTCTGACAGGCATCCCTTAGGCTGCTGGAGCACAGCGCTCAGCTCAGCACTCCAGGAATTCCACACAGGGAAATAGGAGAGGGGGAAAGAGCACAGCAGGTCAGGGTGAGCTCCATTTGGCCAGCAGTTAGTAAGCTGCTTTGGTGGTAGTGGTGGAGAAATGACACACAGGGAGGGGGTTGGAGGGGGGGGTGCATGGATTGAGTGTGATGTGGAAAATGCCTGGAGCGGCTCCAGACAGGGCATGATTGATGTTTCTTCATGAAAGACTGTGTCCCAGAGTAAACCCAGAAGCCAGCCCTATAGCCCTGCAGGGTTGCATCCCAAATGGCACCCTATTCACTCTATAGTGCACACATTTTTACCAGGGCCCATATAGCTCTGGTCAAAAGTAGTGCACTATATAGGGAATAGGGTGCCATTTGGGATACAACCCGGGGACTGGGCCAGAGTTAATGACATCCAATAATGAAGTCTTAATTCCGTTACTTGGACCGGAGTCACAGGGAGTTCAACCGGTCCAAGCGGCTATACCAACGACAATCGAGATGCTCACATCTCCCCCTGCCCTCCGCTTCGCTCCCGTGGTTACGGGACACCGAATACCGCCGCCAAAGCGAGGGCCCGCGGGACCGTGTCATAAGAGACGGGAGGTTGGCACTGTTCCTTACCTGGAACGTTGGCAGTGAGCTCAGTCTCAGCCTCTGCTCCGCTATGCAGTCTAAGACTGATTGGTGACTGAGAGCAATAGCTGCCTCCTAGCTCCTAGCTTGCTGAAAACAATACAGTTAAAACTATGTGAATTAGACAGGACAGCGTCCCACACACCTCACAAAATACTTTGGCCTGATACTTCGCAGTCATCCAGTAATGTCCAGCACAAACTCCTCTCAGCCCCTATCAGTCATCCAGTAATGTCCAGCACAAACTCCCCTCAGCCCCTATCAGTCATCCAGTAATGTCCAGCACAAACTCCCCTCAGCCCCTATCAGTCATCCAGTAATGTCCAGCACAAACTTCCCTCGGCCCCTAAGCAGCACACCTTGATCTTTGACTGTGACATCACCCGGCCTGTGCCTGGGCCAGGTCTAGCTGCCTCTCTCCAGGTCGCTCTAGGGGCCTTGTCCCTCTCTCCATGCCCTGGCTGGCAGCCTGGACTCTGGGCTCTGGGGGTGAGTGCCAGCTGGCCTGAAGGCAGAGGGGGTCTACAGAACAGGGAGCAAAGCCAGTTCCATGGCACAATGCTGCACAAAGGCTCAAAGGTGTCGTGAATAATGGCAAAAGCAAAGAGGCCTGGTTGGTGAACCATTATATGACAAAAACATTCTTTAGAAAACTGTGATATGGGCACACCATGCACCCTCCTCCTCCACCTCTCCATCACCCGAACCCACAACCGGGGGTGCTCTCCTAATAATTGCCTTGCGTTTAACATGGACTCAGAGGTATATGTAACATAGTAAAATGTAATTCTGGCACACTCCAATTAGTATGTTACGTTTCATATGGTATGTATTAATTTGCAATTCGTACAATTTGTTACAAATTGCAATTCCTACAATATTTTACGAATTTGCGAAATGTATGATATGTCACAAATTCCAATTTGTTGTGGCTAACGTTAGCTAGGTCACTAACACTAATGTTAGTTGGGTGGCTAATATTAGCTAAAGGGGTTATGGGTAAGGGGTTTTAAGGTTAGTGTTGGGGTTAAGTTAAAGGGTTAAGATTAGGGTTAGGGGAAGGGTTGGCTAACATGCTAAGTAGTTGCAAAAACACGCAACCTTTGGGTTGCTATACGTTCGCGTAACCTGTCCCATAGGGCGGCGCACAATTGGCCCAGCGTTGTTAGGGTTTGGCCGGGGTAGGTCGTCATTGTAAATACGAATTTGTTCTCAACTGACTTGCTTAGTTAAATAAAGGTTAAATAAAATAAAAACATTCCTATTCGAAGGCAACAGCTAGGAATCCATCCAAGCTGATTGTACTGTTTGTGCTGCAGCTTCGTACTGTGGGACCGGCATCTATGCTTCCTCTGCTAAAAAAACTTTTTTTTTTTAAACAGTTAAATAGGACGTTCTCACCTCACTAACCTGCCAATTATTGATTTCAGTTATCTAACTGATGATAGATTAGAGCTCACAGAGTGTGTGTGTGTACAGGGCCGGATTAATAAAGGGGCTTACAGGGGCTGAGGCCGAGGCCCGTAGTGTGCCCAAGAGGGAAACAAAATAAAGAATTAAAAACTAAATAGACAGTTTACTGTATATTATATATGTAGTATATATATTTATTATATTTAAAAAAAAATGCAAACACCAACCACAGGAGGACTCAGGAGCCCACTCTCAATAAGTCATCAGATGGGGGAGGAGAGGAAATGGAGGGCCCTGCCTTGGTTGTGTAACGTAGAGAAAATATTGCAGTTTTAAAGCAAGTTTTCTGCAAATTATAAATATTTTCCATGGGGCAGGGAGTAATTTTTGCAGTTTTAACGCTAATTACCTGCGATTCTACACATTCTGCCATGACTTATGGCATGTTAATGATATCTGAGTGAAAGTGACAAACAAAATGAATTGGGGCCCCCTGGGGGTCAGGGCCCCTGGGAACCTGCCCTGCGTGCCTGGTCGGTATTCGGCCATGATTACTACAAGTTTAGATAGCTGGCTAGATTAACTTACCAATCAAAAAATTGGTAACTGACATGGCTAATTGAGTTACTGTCAGTGTCTGACATAACAGGAGAAAAACTGTTGATCCACAACCATCTATGATTTGCTCATCTGGCCTTGTGTGTGAGTCCACTGTAAACCCCAATGTGCTGTTATTACTCAAATGTTTTGTACAGAAAAACATGCTGATTGTCTACACTGTAACGGAAAACTGTAATTTATCCGGTAATTTGGGGTATTATCAACAGAAAAATACTCTGAAACATTTTACTGCAGTATGCTGCAAATTATGGTGCATTTTGGGAAATGTTATGGGCAGGGAAATATTTCCAATGGTACTGTAATTCCACCCCAAAGAAGGTCACCCGTGATACAAGTCAGTATTAGAAGTTCATCCATGTCTGAGGATGTCAACTGGCCACTAGGGGTAACAGTGTGTGCTGTTGCCTTCAAGTAGGTTTCAGTTTTGTTTGGGTAATATGGAAAGGGATGGAGGATGGGCGTAAGCCTCTAATGCAAAAGGTTGCATGTTCAGTGACAGAAAGTTGTTTTGTAGATTTTTGTTTTATATCCCAAACCTTAACCCTTACCTTAACCATTCAGAGTTAATGTCTAACCTTAACCCTTACCTTAACCATTCAGAGTTAATGTCTAACCTTAACCCTTACCTTAACCATTCAGAGTTAATGTCTAACCTTAACCCTTACCTTAACCATTCAGAGTTAATGTCTAACCTTAACCCTTACCTTAACCATTCAGAGTTAATGTCTAACCTTAACCCTTACCTTAACCATTCAGAGTTAATGTCTAACCTTAACCCTTACCTTAACCATTCAGAGTTAATGTCTAACCTTAACCCTTACCTTAACCATTCAGAGTTAATGTCTAACCTTAACCCTTACCTTAACCATTCAGAGTTAATGCTTAAACTTAATCTTACATTTGAGAAACGTGAATGAACGTCTAATTCTGACGTGAGAATGTGCGAGCTTGTTGCAGAATACAGTACCATACCATATCTTTGGAGTGCCAAAAACTTTTTGACCTCTAGTGGATGCATGGTATTGTTGTTTCTGGCTTATTAAGATATTATGAGGTGTGCATTGTAAGAGGCTATATTTGTTGCACCTGTGAGTCAGAATGCTGTTCCAATTTAACTCCTATGTGGTTATAGTGCCCAATGAATTTAAAATGTATGAAAACAGATTCGAGTGGCATCAAGTCTTAAACCTTAAATAGTTGAGCATTTTGCCATGTCCTTTTGGTCTGTTTTGTCCTGTAGTTGCTGCCAGTTTGGAAGCCTTTGTTAAGACCTCTAGAAGCGCAAGTGATATAAAATACCAACTATTAATTAATATGTTGTAATGTTGAAACAATTTACCTAGCAAAAAAAACCTTGTAATTACAGTAAAATCATGTCAAATACAAACCCCTCCACTCAATTAATGTAATTCATTCCGATAATGGTAGCATTTACTTTTTACAGTTTAATATAGAGAATTTTACAGTAATGTACTGTGTGTCACTGAATGAATCATAACTCAGAAATAAAGGGAGATAAAAGGAGTGATCAAATTAGTGATATGAATCATACGATTATCGATAATTACCTGATTCTGCAAAACTGATTATCTCCGACGTCTCCCCATGCACCTCGTTACTGTAGGAAGCTTGTCCATCAAGGTTGGGGATCTCAACCCTCCCGTCTTCCCGTACCTTACCGGCGTGAAGCCTCCTCAGCGCTGTTACCATTGCAGCCTTGGGAATAGGATGAGTGATGTTGGGTCTTTCTCTCATTTGTAATCTGTTCAAGATGTGCCTCTTAACTGCTTCCAAAAGGTCTATGTCCACCCGTTCTGACGCCTCCGGCAACCCACACGATGCGCACGACTCCTGGGTGACGGTTTGAGTCTCTGCCCCTGTTATGCGCGCCCGCGTTGACCCCAAGGTACCGCGGATTGAAAGTATGCAAGCCATTAAACAAGCCAGTGTGAGATTATATCTTCTCATTTTCTATTTTTGAGACTGGAATTCCAAAGCACGCTGGAAAGGAATTGTGGTTCGTGAATACAGAGATTAAAGTTAGAGGGTTAGGCTATTTCACAAGTATCACGGTAATGATCCTACTATGCGCCACCGGGAATACACATGGAACGATGATTGATTCACAAGTTATGGTAATCCAAAACAGTCCATGTAGTTTTTGCATTCCAAAAGATCTTGCTGTCAAGAGCTAATGATTATTGCAGATATTATGTTATTTGCTTAATCTCCAGCCCTGTTAGGCTTGGGTCCTTTTTGTCCAAAGCTCACTATCAGTCCAGTTCTCATCTAAAGCACAATTCCAGAGGTTTTGGTCTTGACCGGCGAACTTGAAATGATCACTAAATGAATGGCTCTACCGCGTTTTCAAACGTATCAAAACGAATTATTACAGTCCATATCCTTTGCAAACCACTCATAGTTATCAAACGTATCTCACCGGTACGCTGGCTTTGTATTCGAAACGTCTGATGTGAAGTTCCAAATATGAGGTTACCACTGCTCTTTACATTCAATTCACTCATATAAGCGCAACTTTAGGAATCCAACTAAATTGCAATCCATTTCATACCAACTGATCCCTTGATCACTGTCTTCTCTGTCTATTGGTGAGTTGGTTATGGGACGTATCTGCGCCCAGTAAGAGATGCTGTTATCTTTACAGTTTTCTCCTTTGCAATCACGACACGGAGCCACCTAACACCGAAAGTTTTTATACAGGAGTTGAAACCACGTGGGGAGTTCCACCAACAGCGCGCAAGGGATAGTGCTGCTGGGAGAAAAGCGCAGCGCAGGATGGAGAGAATACTGGTGACACCTTTTAACCCCGAATATCAATTTGTCTGTTATAATTTTACACTAAATTACCTCATAAACAATATATTTTATTATAGGCCTAAAACAGATTGTCATTTTAATAAATATGGAGCTATATCTACAAGATTCCTCATACCCTAAAATGTGAAGGATTTTATCGATATTTTGAGATTATGGTGTAAACACACACACACACACACACACACACACACACACACACACACACACACACACACACACACACACACACACACACACACACACACACACACACACACACACACACACACACACACTGTAGTTTTCGGAGTTGATTGAACATGGTACTTTTTAATTCTATTCCAATGTGTTTAACCATCACATTTTTGTAAGGTATTCACAAGTTCCGACACTCAGTGAACGACTCGGTTTTGTCGATAACTTGGAATTGAAAGACAAATTCCTGGAAACTCGTGCCATCGGTGCGTTTTTACGCACAAGAAAAAAGAAAACAAACAGCGCCATCCTTTGTTGAAACAACTTCACTACACTATTGGCCCATTAATCTGAAAACTCTGTTAATTATTTCTGAGTAAAGTGCCAATGCATGCAACAGTTTGTCAAAAAACACCAACACCTTCCGATACCTTGATGTAGGTTAGTAGGACAAGTGAAATGGCGCATTAGCCAACGGTCAAGCGTGGTCGTGGATTAGGCTACAGTACTTAGTTTCCCTGGCACAAGCTTTGTTAGTCACATAAGGACACCAGAGAGAGAGAGAGAAAGAGAGAGTTAATAGTAATTTATATATACTGAACAAAAATATACAGTGCATCCAGAAAGTATTCAGAGACCTTGACTTTTTTCACATTTTGTTATGTTACAGACTTATTCTAAAATTGATTAAATTGTTTATTTCTCTCATCAATCTACACACAATACCCCATAATGACAAAGCAAAAACAGGTTTTTATAAATTTTAGCAAATTTATAAAACATAAAAAAACTGAAATATCATATTTACATAAGTAAATGCTCAGTACTTTGTTAATCTAATTTACAGTGTATTACCGTAATTACCCATGCAAGTTTTCATTTTTATATTTAGATGTTGGTCATTTAGCGGTGCTCTTGTCTTTAGCAACTTACAATCAGTGCATCCAACTTGAACGATTCATTGACGAGAGATACTTACGAACTCAAAGAAACATGTCGCTGGTTTTGGAGGATTCAAGCATTGTTAAGGACAACCAACCCAATCAACAAAACAAACCAAAACCAGGTTGTCCTTTATTAGGTATCAACGATGGAACCAAACCATCCCCTAGTAAGAGGGCGCGTGTGGCGAGAGGTTTACTGATATGGATGTGGACTTGTTAAAATCCATCAATGAAAGGCTTGCCAAACTTGATATCTTGGATATATTACGAGAGGACATCAATGCATTATGTGCCAGTCTAGAATTCAGCCAATGTCAGATTGATGATCCAAGGAAAGAGAACACGGCGCTGAAAGGTTCTGTAGACTCTATTCATAGCAAGGTGGAGGTGGTGCAAAGGGAGAACAAACAACTTAAAGAAACCTTGCTTGATGTACAGTGTCGATCAATGCGGAACAATCAAATTTTTTCAGGGATAACGGATTTTCAGGGATAACGGGATTTTCAGGGATAACGGAGAATGACAACAGCAGAGGCTGTGAGGACAGAGTCCGAGACTTTGTGTCAACTAAACTAAAATTGCCCACTGATGTTGTGCGTAATGTCACTTTCTCGAGAGTCCATAGAATAGGTAAGGCCTCTGGAAATAAATTTAGACAAATTTAAGCAAAAGGAAATGACGAGGAACATGGGCAGACAACTCAGAAACACTGATTTTGGAATGAATGATCACTTCCCCACCGAGATCAATGAAAGGAGAAAAAAACTATATCCCATCATGAAAGAAAAGCGTTGCCTGAATCAACGAGTCTCCATGGTGATGGATAAACTTTATATCAACGGGCAATTGTATCGGGACTCTGGAGTAACTCCCTGGCTATTTTAATTTAATGTTCAAATGTGAGTTTGTGTGTTGTGTATCATGACAACTTCAACTATAACGAATACATGCTCTATTGATCTCCACTTGACAAGGAAAGGGCTGCATATAGCTCAGGTTAATGTATGTAACCTTCCTAACAAAATACATGAGGTTTTTAACTTGGTCGACATAAATAATATTCATATTTTGGCTTTGACCGAAACACATTTAGATGCATCTGTAAATGATGGGCAAATTAACATTCAAGGATATAGTCTACTGAGAAGGGACAGGAATAGGAATGGTGGGGGTGTAGCACTGTACATTCAGAATCATATACCTTTTAAGAGAAGGGATGACCTTAATGTATGTCAAGTAGAGGCACTATGGGCTCAGGTACATCTGCCTCACCAGGCACCCATATTGGTAGGATGTGTATATAGACCTCCTAGCTCTAAGGTGTCCTATCTGGATAACTTATGCACTGGTTTTGACCAGGCCACAGATAGCAACAGAGATGTATTTATCTTGGGTGATTTTAATATAAATTGGAAGGATCATAATAATTTGAATAGAACAAAATTGATGAGATATGCCAAGAACTGTGGTTTGAAACAAATGGTTAATGATACTACTAGATCATCAATTAAGTTGGGTCATCGTTCAGACACATGCATTGATCTGATTTTCTGTAATATACCATTGCAATGCTTAAAAGCCAGATCAATGCCAGTGGGCTGGACAGACCATAATATTGTGACCATAACCATGAACACCAAGGTTCAATTAAGTATGGGAGGAGTACAAATTGAAGAAGAGGCAGAAACCAAACTATTGGGAGTGCAGCTAGACAACTGCTTATCATGGTCGTCTCAAATAACTAATCTATGTAAAAAAAAATATTAAAACAGCATGCATAATCAGAAGGATAGCTAAATATTTACCAGGAAAACTTCTTCAGCAAATAACACAAGCATTAATTGAGAGTCAGGTGAACTACTGTTCTGTGGTCTGGGGAAATGCAACATCAAGTGAAGTTAGGAGGCTGCAGAATGCACAGAACAAAGCAGCAAGGATTGTTTTAAGGTGGAGATATGGTTCTTCTGTTGCAGTCATGCGCAATGTTCTTGGTTGGTCATCAATCGATAAGATAATTGAAAGGAAAATGCTTATTTTATTTCATAATATACATCATTTAAAACGGCCAAGTTCTATTCACAAAGGTATTCAGTTGGTAAGAGACAGACATTCAGTAAATACTAGGAATAGATTGTCCACCATCTATGCGTTGTACAGACAGAAAAGAGAAATAGGCAAAAGAACATTTCGATTTAGAGCAATAAAGAAATTGAATAAATTAACTGAGCAAACCAGAAACCTTTGAATATATACGTTTAAACATTATTTTAAAACGATTTAAATATAATACATAGAAATGTTGTGGGACTATAGTAGATGAAGAATCAATATTTTTTTAGATTGAGTATTTATTGGGTCATTATGTTAGTATATTATATATGTTTGTAATAGTGTGTTATATGTGGAAATGTGTTCGTATTATAAATAGTATGTTAATGTTTAAGGACTCTTGGAAGATTAGTCCGAATGGGGACTAAAAGAGATCCCCCAAAAAATAAAAATCTACCAAGGTTGATTTAAAAAAATACTTAAAACATATCAGTCATAGCAAGTAAAATGTTTCTGTAACCGTTACTGAAAATGTTGTTGTAGCATAATTACAGCCTTGCATTGATGGACTTGGTTATAATAAAGATAAGTTTGGTCCAGTGGGAGTGAGATTTTTTAAGAGGGTGGAACCAGGCCTTTTGGCTGATCAATGGATGGTTTCAGGTTGGGTGGAAAAGATGGTGGGTGAAGATAACCCGCATTGGTGAAGATAACCCGCAGTGGACTTGTGATGTTTGTTTGTGTTTCTTCAGATCAGAGGGAGCAGGCGCTCCGTGCGACACAACTTGGGGGAACGACCTGTATCTTGCTTTGCGCTTAGGAACAGGGCACCATTGAAGGGAGTGATTTCTGGGGTAGCGTTAAGTGTGGAGGTGGAGCAATTGAAGTTGAAGATTTCTGGTGTTTGTGATGCCCGCCGCTTGGTGCAACGCAGACCCAGTGGAGAGCGTGGTGAAACAGAGTTGGCGCAGTCTGTTCTTTTGAGCTTTTATTTAGTATTTTCCTGCCAAAGTAATGTTATTATATATCAGTTATGCTGTTAGAGCTTTTGTGTCCGAATCCATTGCAGTGTTCTAGGTGACACGTTTATGGGCATGTTGCAGCAGTGTGTAGGAGGGAGATTCCAAAATGTGGGAAGTGTGCAGAAGGACATGGGACAGAGGAATAGTTCAGTGGATAAAATGGTGTATGTCAACTGTAGGGTGCTCATGTATCTTTGGATCAGAGGTGTCCAGTGTGAGAGAGGCAGGTTGAGGTGGCCAGGGTCAGAGTAGTGCAGAAGATGTGGTATGTTGAGGCAGTGAAGAAGGTAGAGGAGGGTGGATGAAGGGTGAGGGATTCTGAGAGGATCCATGTGAATAGTAGATATATGCCAGAACAGAGGAATAGGCCAATGAGTGATATACAGAGTGGACAAAACATTAAGAACAACTTCTCTTTCCATGATATAGACTGACCGGATTGTGAGACATGGATTGTGTATGTGTACCATTCAGAGTGAGAATGGGCAAGACAAAATATTTAAGTGCCTTTTTATTTTTATTTATTTAACTAGGCAAGTCAGTTAAGAACACATTCTTATTTTCAATGACGGCCTAGGAACAGTGGGTTAACTGCCTTGTTCAGGGGCAGAATGACAGATTTGTACCTTGTCAGTGCGGGGATTTGATAATGCAACCTTTCGGTTACTAGTCCAACGCTCTAACCACTAGGCTACGCTGCCGCAATGGTCTATTTGTATATACATTATAGGGATATTGCAGCTCTGATTCGTTAAGCTGCACCGGGGTCTATAGAGTACGGGCTGAGTCATGCCTGTCAATGCAATAGAATTCTACTCCTGTTGTAAGAACCGACGCTGGAGATGAGAAGCAGGTTCAGGGAGTTGAACATTTAATGAACAGACAAGTGACAGAATAGACAAGTGACAGAACAAGACCAGCGTCCGTACAGGGGGGACAAAGCGACAATAATGTTGAAGCGGGGAACAACCTCGGGAACAGACAGATATAGGGGAGGTAATGAAAGCAGGGGATTGAGTCCAGGTGAGTCCAATGAATCGCTGATGCGCGTGTCGAGGGAAACAGGTGCGCGTAATGATGGTGGCAGGAGTGTGTAGTGCTGTGCAGCCTGGCGCCCTCGAGCGCCAGGGAGGGAGAGCGGGAGCAGTCATGACAACTGTGCATTCTGCCTACAAGAAAATCCCTTGCATAGTTAGTTTTGTTTCGGTATGTTACATTGAAAGTGGCCAATATTGGCAATTCCCACAGTAGAAGGAAACGTTGATAGTGTTAACTAAAGGGGAAAACTAGAATGTTGAATGAAGTTCAATCTCAATCTCAGCTTCTCTGCGTGGGCTGATATTTCTTCTGCTGCTGCAGTCCCAGGGGAGCTGCACAGCTTAAAGGGAACATTGCCCCCAAGTACTTCTCTGCAGCTGCCACCACAACATTTATTTCCTGTGACTCACGTTCCATCTCTGCGGAACAGTTGATAACATTTACATTTTTACATTTTTAGTCATTTAGCAGACGCTCTTATCCAGAGCGACTTACAGTAGAGTGCATACATTTTATTACATTTTTATTTTTTTTACATACTGAGACAAGGATATCCCTACCGGCCAAACCCTCCCTAACCCGGACGACGCTATGCCAATTGTGCGTCGCCCCACGGACCTCCCGGTTGCGGCCGGCTGCGACAGAGCCTGGGCGCGAACCCAGCCCAGCCTGGGCGCGAACCCAGAGACTCTGGTGGCGCAGCTAGCACTGCGATGCAGTGCCCTAGACCACTGCGCCACCCGCTATGATAACCATTGCTATGAAGCCAACCTTACTGAAACATACATTGAGTGTACAAAACATCAAGGACACCTTCCTAATATTAAGTTGCACCATCCTTTGTCCTCAGAATAGTCTCAATTCGTTGGGGCACGGACTTTACAAGATGCCGAACGCATTCCACAGGGATGCTGGCCCATATTGACTGTAATGCTTCCAACAGCTGTGTTAAGTTGGCTGGATGTCCTTTGGGTGGTGGACCATTCTTTATACACACAGGAAACTGTTGAGGGTGAAAAATTCAGCACTGTTGCAGTTGTTGACACAAACCAGTGCGCCTGGTACCTACTACCATACCCCTTTCAACGTTACAGCTTTATTCTAAAATGGATTAAATGAAACCATTTCCTCATCAATCTACACACAATACCCCATAATGACAAAGTGAAAAACAGGCTTTTAGAAATGTTTACAAATTCATTACAAATAAAAACTGAAATACCTTATTTACATAAGTATTCAGACCCTTTGCTATGAGACTTGAAATTGAGCTCAGGTGCATCTTGTTTCCATGTATCATCCTTGAGATGTTGCTATAACTTGATTGGATCCACCTGTGGTAAATTCAATTGATTGGGCATGATTTGGAAAGGCACACACCTGTCTATTTAAGATCCCACAGTTGACAGTGCATGTCATAGCAAAAACCAAGCCGTGAGGTTGAAGAAATTGTCACTCCTCAGTAAAAGGCACTTGACAGCCCGCTTGCCGTTTTCCAAAAGGAACCTAAAGGACTCTCAGACCATGAGAAACAAGATTCTCTGGTCTGATGAAACCAAAGATTGAACTTTGCCCTGAATGCTAAGTGTCACGTCTGGATGAAACCTGGCACCATCCCTACGGTGAAGCATGGTGGTGGCAGCATCATGCTATGGGGATGTTTTTCAGGGGCACGGACTGGGAGACTAGTCAGGATCGAGGGAAAGATGAACGGAGCAAAGTACAGAGAGATCTTTGATGAAAACTTGCTCTGGACCTCAGTTTGAGGCAAAGGTTCACCTTCCAACAAGACAACGACCCTTGGCACACAGCCAAGGCAACGCACAACGGACAAGTCTCTGAATGTCCATGAGTGGCCCAGTCAGAGCCCGGACTTGAACCCTATCGAACATCTCTGTAGATACCTGAAAAAAGATGTTCACCAATGCTCCACATCCAACCTGACAGAGCTTGAGAGGATCTGCAGAGAAGAATGGGAGGAACTCCTTAAATACAGGTGTGCCAAGCTTGTACCGTCATACCCAAGAAGACTCGAGGTAGTAATCGCTGCCAAATGTCTTTCAACAACCTACTGAGTAAATGTTCTGAAAACTTATGTAAATGTAATATCCGTTTTTTAAAATGTTTTATAAATTTGCAAACATTTCTAAAAAACTGTTTTTGCTTTGTCAGTATGGGGTGTTGTGTGTAGATTGATGATAAAATACAATTATCAATTTTAGAATAAGGCTTTAACGTAATAAAATGTGGATAAAGTCAAGGGGTCTGAATTCTTTAAGAATGCACTGTACATTATGATCAAGTAGCCACAGTTGTCTACTTGGCCACTGTTATAACTGTAATTTAAAGTGAGTACAGCCTCAGTGTTCACAATAAGCGAATGCAAGAAGTTGCACAGAATTGCCCGGAGTTGCACAGAAGTTTGAGCTCAGCAGACCTGGAATTTGCTCAGTGCATTGCTTGGGGGTATGAGATTTGACTTCAGAAGAGTTACAGCATGTGTTAAGTGGTGGTGTCACATCCTCTCAGTCTGTTGGCCTGGGGTAGGATCAGATAGGGTTTAAGTAATGGAATAAGGTGATGGACCGCAGAGTGAAGGAAAAGCAGCCAACAAGTGCTCAACCTATGTGGGAACTCCTTCAAGACTATTGGAAAAGCATTCCAGGTGAAGCTAGTTGAGAGAATGCTAAGAGTGCGCAAAGCTGTCAGCAAGGCAAAGGGTGGCTACTTTGAAGAATCTCAAATATTGAATATATTTTAATTTGTTTAACACTTTCTTGGTTACTACGTGATTCCATATGTGTTATTTCAGTGTTTTGATGTCTTCACTATTATTCTACAATGTAGAAAATAGTAAAAATAAAGAAAAACCCTTGAATGAGGTGTGTCCAAATAATATGACTGGTACTGTATATATCCAGCTCAAGTCGGAAGTTTACATACACTTAGGTTGGAGTCATTTAAACTCGTTTTTCAACCACTCCACAAATTTCTTGTTAACAAACTATAGTTTTGGCAAGTCAATTAGGACATCTACTTTGTGCATGACACAAGTCATTTTTCCAAAAATTGTTTACAGACAGATTATTTCACTTATAATTCACTGTATCACAATTCCAGTGGGTCAAACGTTTACATACACTAAGTTGACTGTGCCTTTAAACAGCTTGGAAAATTCCCGAAAATGATGTCATGGCTTTAGAAGCTTCTGATAGGGTAATTAACATCATTTAAGTCAATTGGAGGTGTACCTGTGGATGTATTTCAAGGCCTAACTTCAAACTCAGTACCTCTTTGCTTGACATCATGGGAAAATCTAAAGAAATCAGCCAAGACCTCAGAAAAAAATGGTAGACCTCCACAAGTCTGGTTCATCCTTGGGAGCAATTTCCAAACACCTTAAGGTACCACGTTCATCTGTACAAACAATAGTACGCAAGTATAAACACCATGGGACCATGCAGCCGTCATACCGCTCAGGAAGGAGATTTGCCAGTTCTTGCTGTGAGATGTTACCCCACTCTTCCACCAAGGCACCTACAAGTTCCCAGACATTTCTGGGGGAAATGGCCATAGCCCTCACCCTCTGATCCAACAGGTCCCAGACGTGCTCAATGGGATTGAGATCCGGGCTCTTCACTGGCCATGGGAGAACACTGACATTCCTGTCTTGCAGGAAATCACGCACAGAACGAGCAGTATGGCTGGTGGCATTGTCATGCTGGAGGGTCATGTCAGGATGAGCCTGCAGGAATGGTACCACATGAGTGAGGAGGATGTCTTCCCTGTAACGCGCAGCGTTGAGATTGCCTGCAATGGCAACAAGCTCAGACCGATGATGCTGTGACACACCGCCCCAGACCATGACGGACCCTCCACCTCCAAATCGACCCCGCTCCAGAGTACAGGCCTCGGTGTAATGCTCATTCCTTCGACGATAAACGCGAATCCGACCATCACCCCTGGTGAGACAAAACCGTGACTTGTCAGTGAAGAGCACTTTTTGCCAGTCCTGTCTGGTCCAGCAACGGTGGGTTTGTGCCCATAGGCGACGTTGTTGCCGATGATGTCTGGTGAGGACCTGCCTTACAACAGGTCTACAAGTCCTCAGTCTAGCCTCTCTCAGCCTATTGCGGACAGTCTGAGCACTGATGGAGGGATTGTGCATTCTTGGTGTAACATGGGCAGTTGTTGTTGCCATCCTGTACCTGTCCCGCAGGTGTGATGTTCGGATGTACCGATCCTGTGCAGGTGTTGTTACATGTGGTCTGCCACTGCGAGGATGATCAGCTGTCCATCCTGTCTCCCTGTAGCGCTGTCTTAGGCGTCTCACAGTACAGATATTGCAATTTATTGCCCCGGCCACATCTGCAGTCCTCATGCCTCCTTGCAGCATGTCTAAGGCACTTTCACGGAGATGAGCAGGGACCCTGGGCATCTTTCTTTTGGTGTTTTTCAGTCCGTAGAAAGGCCTCTTTAGTGTCCTAAGTTTTTATAACTGTGACCTTAATTGCCTACCACCTGTAAGCTGTTAGTGTCTTAATGACGGTTCCACATGTGCATGTTCATTAATTGTTTATGGTTCATTGAACTAGTGTGGGAAACAGTGTTTAAACCCTTTACAATGAAGATCTGTGAAGTTATTTGGATTTTTACGAATGATCTTTGAAAGACAGGGTCCTGAAAAAGGGACATTTCTTTTTTTGCTGAGTTTATACATATACACATGTATATATATATATATATATATATACACATAAATCTGAAGCAGCCTATACTCATACTTAAGATTAATAAAAAGTATAGTGAATCTGACATTTGCTAATCTCAGAAGGAACCCAGAAGAAAATATAGCTGGTCAACATGCCCGCAAGACTAACAGTCTGTCACCAGAGACTAGTTACTTACCAACACTATACCTCCAGAAGTCCCTAAGCGAGTGGCACGCTCTCCCTCCCAGAATGAACACATTGCCCCCGTAGGAGCAGCAGGCGTACTGTCGTGGTAATTTCCTGTATTACTACGTGATGAGAGAGCAAACCACACACAAAAGTCAGAGTTATATTATAAAGTCCATCTTTAATTATATGAGCTTCACCATAGCCCTTTTGACTCTCAGATCAATTCAGTGTCTATAAATGAATTCTCTGAGAGTCCTTACAAAACAATTCTTAGTATCTTTTATAGCCAAGATACACCCCTCTCAACTCACATGACGAACCACAGATCTTAGGAACATTACAAAGAACCTTTTACTTGAAAGAGGAGTATCCCATAGCTAGATAGCATTAGCTATAAATTATCGTTCAGTTTGATCTCCTAAGACGAGGTTCTAATCTCATGCTTGGTACTTCTTAGTACGAAAACATTACCTCATCCAATGGCATATATCAATTGTCAATTCTAGATCCTCCCATCTCAAATACACCCCTTCCTGGACAAGCTCAGAAAGGGGAGTGATTCTCTAGGTCATATACCAGGTCAAGATTCATACAACATCAGAGGGGTAATACAATGATTCCAGACAGTGCCATCCTCCTCCCCCCAATGGGGAAAGAAGGGAGTGACCAGCGTACAGACATAGTGGAGCCCTTCTCCCTTTCTGATATTCTGCAAGAAAATAAAACATCATATTTATCTATGTTACCTAACTAATTCTGATTCAGCTACGACATTCCCCTCTCAAGGGACTCTGTCCCTTCTGGAGAATCAGAACAGTAACTTTACTAACAGTAGTTGCAGAGTATATGAATATTTTTTTTAATCAATATTTAAAAGAAAATAAAGAATCAAATCCTTTCAATGTCAAGTACCTTAGCTTATATGTAAGCTTTCTTCCTTCTGAAACTAAGTTTACAACCTTTATTCTACAAGACAGACTTGCACAGTTTTAATCACACAGAATAATCCATTGTTGAGAAAAATTAAAATAAAAAACAGAACATAGAAATGCTCCCTAAGTTACATGAGAACCAGTATCTAAACACAGGCCTCATCACAACATATAAGTCCTTATGCTCAGAATAGGTCAGGGAAATCATTCATATTCCAAATCATAATTAAAAACCCAACCAAAATTTAGAATGACATTCCTCAGTGATTCAAATTGGTCTTATCACTCAAAGTAAAAAACTCAATTTAACACATCAATATTGGCAGAATTTACATTCATATTTACATTCAGTATAATTATCCCATAATTCTACAATTAACTTTTTAATCATGATTATAATACAGATCAGTATCTCAATGCATTCCTTATCTAAATTACTATAATTTTACGTGGTGTAGACCTCTACAATCAACCTGATACCCCAAAAGTCTAAAACAATTTATTGGCACAGTTGACCAACCCCCTCCTTCAGCCACTGATTCTTCTGGCGTCCTTTACATTCTTCTTCAGATAACGTTACAGTTCAAAGTGGATGGCCCATGATAATGTCCCAATTTCAATGTCTCACCTTTACCACTTATTATGTCTTGTCCATTCGTCATCCAATATACCAGCAACATAAGAAAAGTTTAGAACAGATCTCTCTCCATGCTCAATCCACGTGGACTCCTCTCACACTCCTGAGAGAAACATGAAAGAAAAGCAGTTGATAGCTTAGATCGGATACTGTACACCGATTTCTGGCTTGGTTCCTTTCTCCGGTAGAAGTGGTCCAGACAGGGCCTTATTCAACGCCTTTGTCACTCTTCTTCAGCCAGTTAGAGGGGGTTTTGAGGTACACACACTGTTCGGTCCAATTATCTCTTCCATGCATTAAGATACCGTCTGATGTCACTTTTCATGATAACCTCGGAAGAACAGATCAGAACAACAGTTTAGTTCATTAACTACATGATAAATTATTACTTTTAACAATTATTCTTAATACACATTCTAAACATATTTCAAAGAGAATATCCACACATTCTATTGAAACTATTCTTTCAAATTGGCTTATACTCCCCATCACACTGTCAACTCCATCGTAGAGCCAATGATCAGGAAGTTAGACCTATACCCCCTCGGGAATAGAACAGAACAAACACAACAATACAATACACTCCTTCACATATCACTCAAGGTGTATAAACTTCAATCCAAAACCTCAAAGAACTGAATCCTCCCCCACTTTTAACACATATCTCTCAGTATGAGAGTAATGTATAAAACAAAACTACTACTGGTGCAAAAGATAAAACAAAATTTCAAATAACATAATCAAATCACTAAACTGAAAAACTCCAAAGAAAATTGATTTAACCCATATGGTCATAGGAAAATAGAATTAAAACAGCCTTAGTTAATATGGCTAAGAACTATATTTTTCAAATATACAAATTACCTTGAAATCAGTATTACAAATGACCATAAATTCATTATCCAACTGGCTTTTCAATGAGGGTGATCAAGCCACTATGGAAAGTAATGTTAGAGGTCAAGAGTCGTACCATCCTTTTACAGTCGTGTTACTCAATTTATATTATACAAATTAAAGAAAAACACTCAAACATTTTCTACATGTTGTATCCCAGATTCCCAGAGCATTCCCTCAAAAGAATTCACGTGTTTAATTAAAACTCAGAAAATAAAAACTCAGAAAAATTCCATGTGCGTGTGTGCCCCTTTAAGATACTTTAGCACTAACACAAATTTTAACACAAATCAAACATAGTATTTTAAAAACACCAACAACTAGTCATAACAAATGTTTTGTGTGTGTGTGTGTATTTGCAAACCTAAAGGTAACAACACACAAAAACTTAAGTTAACTATAAACAAAACCTAATAATAAATGATAAATTCCATTGTACTTCCTCCAATCATTAATCATACATTTTAATCTACACCAATGTATATGTATGCTTAAGTAAACATGCTACCCTTAGATACAATTATCCCGATATCATTACTATCTAAATGTAATTATTTTTCCTCTGTCCCAAATGTAGTACATTTCTCAGCGTAAGAAATCAGTGATATTTAATCCCAGGCATTTAATAAAAATGTAGACGTGTTCTCCCATGTCTCCTTTAACTTACATACTTTAGATAACTTCCATCCGTCCTGGAAGAAAGAATCCTACTCAAACACATCAGATAATACAATGTTTAATTAAGTAAACTCAACACCTAAAATAAACAATAAACAGTAAACAAATAAACAAACCCATAACCCCTTTAATCAGCAATCTAATCATTTCAACCTGTTGATATGTTTAGTAAAAACTAGCCTGATCTTTTTAACAAATCAAAAATCTTTCAAAAGTTGGCGCTGTCTCATCAGCGTAAAAATCAAAACTAACTTTTTCCACTCATATCCACAAGGTTTGCATTCCCCAAAGGTCAATGCTGTTCAGCTCGTACATTAATGATCTTCCTTCTGTCTTTACAGGGTCTGAAGTCCCAAAGTATGCAGATAATACAGTGATAAATTCATGCAAATAACAAACTACACAAGAACACACTACTATAATGGTTCAGATGACAAAATTGCTCAGAGACTCATGTTTGCATCTCAATAAAAAAATATTTTTAAAAAAACACATTCTGCATGTTCCTCACAAAGAAAACAACTGATGCCCCTGATGAGACAGATGTCTATGTATCAGGGGAAAAGCTCAAATAACCAAATTCAACCTAGCTAATTTTCCAAAACATATGAAATTGTTTTGACTATAGAGGTAACCAAACTATAATAAAACCTTATGGCAACAGATCCACAAGATCCGCCATGAGATATGACTGTATAGTTCCCTAAGGAAAAGTACCTTTAGTCAATCTGCTTTCAGTGTGAGAGCTTCCCATGTCTGGAATACCCTGCCATTAGACACACACACACACAACTGTGATTAATGATGCACTGTCCCTGAAAAAATAAAAACTACTCAAACTGCAATCAACTTTAATGACCTGACATTGTTCCACGTGATGGAAACAGATTTCAATGTTAGAATACATTAACTTTTCCAGCTCAAATTCACTGGTGTTACATTATCACAATGTTTCCTTACTCACATCTGAATAACTTTCAGCTTAACATATCCTATTTTTCTTTCTTTCTGGTGGGCAAAAATATAACCCCTCTCCAACAACGTTTTTGTCTTACCTCTTATCGTAAGATTAAAACCAAACCTTACAACTTTCTCTTCTCTTCCTCTTCCCACTTATGAAATGTCCAAGACTTTAAAAATAACACGTACTACTAAATGTATAACATATGTCAGTCAATCCATAAGAATGAAAAACATTTCGGTGGGCACCACTCTATCGCCATTATCTCTCCGCTATTATTTAGAATTTCTTTAATTTAGGTAACTGTCTCCTATGATACAGTAATTTAAATACGACTCAATACATTATTCCAGCAGATCATTTAGGCAACAGACACCGTCTTGCATTGAAATTAGCTTCGCTATTATTTTGAATGAATTAGTCTATCAATTTAACCTAAACAATTAAAAAGTTCAATTCATCCCTTCTTTCAATTTGAACCAAACAAGCTATTAAAACGTTCAGTTTATATCTTATACAAACACTAGCGACCATATCTTTCCAGGCAAAACATACAATTATTTGAATTACAATCAAAAACTCCGATTTTAGTTAGTGCCTTTGCCGGGAACCGAACTCGGGTCTCAAGCTTAGAAGGCACTATTTAACCACTGAACCACCAATGCTATTTGAATGACTAAGACTCTCCGCAAGTAAACCCACTTTACAATTGTCTGTATTCGTAAAAACAAAACACTTCCTAGAAAAATAGCCCTAATTTAAAGGTCCAATCGTTATTCCAGCTATGATTCTCATATGCCAAATTAATAAATTAGCAGTCAAAGAATAAAATCGACATTTATAGACTAGGAAACAGATCTTGCGCCTTTTAATAAAAAAGTAGATTATGTTTACTCATGCAACGTTACTTTACTACATCACATTAATCACGCAATGATAATTCATTTGATGGAAACCTTAGGCTTTGTACGACATTATAAATTACGTTGAGATTCCCTCTTAATTCGCTCTAATTTATGGAAAACGGTTTATTCAATAAATCCCGCAACTCCTCTCATACTGGGAAGAAAAAACAAAACAATTTTAGACCTTAAGGGCAGTTTTATTTCAATGGTTGTACCCAGACGGAGATAATCCAATAAGCGTTTTATAGTTCCATCGTTAGGGTAAAATAACCAAAAGTGGTGAAATGGAGAAAGGTGGAGTCAGGCGCAGGACACAGAGATGAGTTTAGTCCGATAGTTTACTCAAAAAATGAGAGAATAACGTTCCAAACACGGAACACAAAATCCAAAGCACAAATAACACGAACCCACATGACAAACAATAACGCACAAAACAGAGCGGGAAAGAAGGGGGTTAAATAAGGAACATAATTAATGGAATAAAAATCAGGTGTGTAATAAGGAAGACAAAACCAAACGAAAATGAAACATGGATCGGTGGCGACTAGAAAGCCGGTGACGTCGACCGCCGCCCGAAAAAGGAGAGGGACCAACTTCGGTGGAAGTCGTGACAAGAGCTCAATTTCCCAGATTTTGTAGACTAGTTTAATAGTGCTTAAAACCTCATCTTTATCAAATTATCCATTAAAGATACCAACTCAAAACCTACGTACGTCTACGAATGGGTGGTTTAAATTGTATCTAATTATATTCTCAGCATTACTTTATCAAATCTCTAGTAATCGATTATACACACATACAATTTATCATGTTTTCATATATTCACAGAATCCATATAAAACGTAAGAAATCTTAGGTACTCACACAGAACTTTAAGGATCCCCCACACAGGATTGGTCAGATGTTCACACAGAACTGGTCCGATGTTCACACAGAACATAATTAAAAGGTTACCCACACAGTCAACCTATCCCGCTCACACAGAACGCTCCTACAAATATTACCTAGTGATCCCATAACAAAATACTCACACAGAGTAACCCAGGGCATATGGCTAGCACATTTAAAATAATTGGAATTCACCACCTCTGAGGGTCACTTAGACAGTCACACAGACACTTTCAGATTGAGGTCCTTCTTCCAATAGGGCTTCACCAAGTATTCTTGGTCAATACTTTAAATACGAGGTGCTTACAAGGTGCTTATCTTGACAGCACCCAACTTTAAGTTGACCATGGAACTCCTGACTGAGTGGGGAAGTCAGTGGGGAAACCCACCCTCTGCAGGCAATTAAAACATATCAAGGTATCATTTATAACTCCTCTCACTCCTCTTGTGACTCCATACAGGCTTGAGCCTAGCTCTGTTTTGTTGTCTTGCCAAGTCGTATGTCATTCTCAGGCCAAACATAGACAGCACAAACAGATCTGGGACACACTGAATACAAGTATGTTTCAATAGTTAGCTGCCCAATAAAACCTTTTCAGTGGTGATTTTTTGCCATGTATCATAGACTTATAAGATAACGAGCACCAAAGAATAGTTGATTTACCAAATTACAAAGGACAAACCACTTAGGGTGATTCCTCTCAAAACAGGACCATGATTTTTGTGATATTCACTCAATTGAAAGTCATAGAAGGGTCTTTTGGAGGAAGGATTGTTGACATATTTGACATTTGTACCTTAAAGCAATTGAGCAATTAAAGCAATTGAATAATTCATTGAAGTTGGACATTTTGGCCTTATCCTGTCCTCCTTTAATCTCCATAATGTTTCATCTGTATGTGCTTGCTCTGTAATATGAGTAGTATTTTGATTTCAATACCAATTTTCTTACATTATTATATAAATATTGAAAAATATAAACATGAATATTGAAAATATTTTTGTATATATTGTTGAAAATAATATAGTCTACTGGCATATCAAAGTTACAGAGTGGGATCTCTGCTAGTTTTTGAGTTATGATCCAATTTGTAAGCATTACAAATGCAGTTAATGTAAAAATTCATTAAAATTGGTCACCCTCTGCTGGTTTATATTTTTCTATATATGTCAGAAGATTGTTATTGCAAGCAAAATACTACTCATATTACAGAGCAAGCAGTAAAGCTTCATATGACACCAATCTTTCCTTGGTAGGACATATGCTGCGTTTAGATGGTACGAGGTAGACGGTAGGCAGCAAACCAGATGTCATTATTTTGAATGAGAGCATCACGGTAAATGCCATTGAGGCTGGCGGTGGCGGCAATTGCCGCCAGAGTTCAAATATTAATATAATCATTTTCATTTTGACGTTTGCTGTAGCATTGTTTTCTTCCCGATGTTGATTTGCACTGTTTGTTTACTGAAATCCCCATAGCAATGCATACCGTCTAAATGCAGCACTACAGATAAAACATTAAAGGAGGCCTGGGTAATTTATTTTTTCTCAATTATGCTTTAAGATACAAATGTCAAAAAACCTTCCTCCAATGGACCCTTCTATGGATAACATTTCGTGAAAATCCCCAAATCATGGTTCTCTTTGGTTCTAGTTTAGTGAGGAATCACCCTTTAGAACTCTAAGGGAAGAAGCAAAGCTTTTTTGTATGACTTCTTTCTATCTTTACTCTCTCTGATATCAACGGAGCCATTAAAATAATCTCACCTTCAGAGCACCTTTGGTTTCTTTATTATGAGATTGGTCAAATGAGTAAATACTTCTGTAACGCCATTTAGGCAACAGGTTTTGTCCTGCCTTGATAAACAACTGATGTGTTCTAAGAATGTTTACTTACTGAGAAATGGCATCTTGAATTGACAATTTTGATAACTGCAACTAGAATGATTGCACATATACAGAATATACACACACACAGTACCAGTCAAAAGTTTAGACACACTCATTCAATTTTTTTATTTTTTATTTGGACTATTTTCAACATTGTGGAATAATAGTGAAGACGTCAAAACTATGAAATAACACATATGGAATCATGTGGTAACCAAAAAAAGTGTCAAAACTATGAAATAACACATATGGAATCATGTGGTAACCAAAAAAAGTGTTAAACAAATCAAAATATATTTTTTAGATTCTTCACCTTTTGCCCGAATGACAGCTTTGCACACTCTTGGCATTCTCTCAACCAGCTTCACCTGGAATGCTTTTCCAGCAGTCTTGAAGGAGTTCCCACATATGCAGAGCACTTGCTGGCTGCTTTTCCTTCACTCTGCGGTCCAACTCATTTCAAACCATCTCAATTGGGTTGAGGTCTCGCGATTGTGGAGGCCAGATCACTCTCCTTCTCGGTCAAATAGCCCTTACACAGCCTGGAGGTGTGTTGGGTCATTCTTGGCCCAAGCAAGTCTCTTCTTCATATTGGTGCCCTTTAGTAGTGGTTTCTTTGCAGCAATTTGACCATGAAGGCCTGATTCACGCAAAGTCTCCTCTGAACAGTTGATGTTGAGATGTGTCTGTTACTTGAACTCTGAAGATTTGATTTGGCTGCAATTTCTGAGGCTGGTAACACTAATGAACTAATTCTCTGCAGCAGAGGTAACTTCCTTTCCTGTGGCAATCCTCATGAGAGCCAGTTACATCATAGCGCTTGATGGTTTTTGCAACTGCACTTGAAGAAACTTTAAAAGTTCTTGAAATTTTCCGTATTGACTGACCTTCATGTCTTAAAGTAATGACGGACTGTTTTTTCTCTTTGCTTGTTTGAGCTGTTCTTGCCATAATATGGACTTGGACTTTTACCAGTGGTACAAAAAGTACCCAATTGTCATACTTGAGTAAAAGATACCTTAATAGAAAATGACTAAAGTAAAAGGGAAAGTCACCCAGTAAAATACTACTTGAGTATTTTACTGGGTGAGTCAATGTAATTGCTAAAATATACTTAAGTATCAAAAGTAAAAGTATGAATAATAAACAATTCCTTATATTACAGAACAATTCTTGTTTTTTAAATTTACGGATAGCCAGGGGCACACTCCAAAACTCAGACATAATTTACAAACAAGGCATTTGTGTTTAGTGAGTCCGCATGACCAGGGGTGTTCTCTTGATGAGTGTGTGAATTTAATCATTTTCTGTCCTGCTAAGCATCCAGAATGTAACGAGTACTATTGGGTGTCAGTGTCAAGATCGTCATAACATTGTGGAAGAGAGGAGGACCAAGGCGCAGCGTGATAACAATACATCTTCCTTTTATTTGAAGACGAAAACGAAACGAAGAACACTGACAAACTATACAAAACAACAAACGACCGTGAAGCTATAAAACGAAAGTGCAGACACAAGCAACTAACGTAAAGACATACAGAATCACCCACCAAACTCGGACCAAGCAGCGTGGTAACGGGCAGCAGCGGCAGCAGCAGCAGCGATGTCAAGACTCCTGGACGTGGGAGGAAATCCTAGACGGGAGAGGACCCTGGGCACAGCCAGGGGAATATCGCCGCCCCAAGGCAGAGCTGGAGGCAGCGAAAGCAGAGAGGCGGCGTTTTGAGGAGCTAGCTCGGCAGCAGAATGTGGACTGTGTTACAACTTGGGAAGAGATAGAGAGGTGGTCGGTCGACCCAGGGAGAGTGCCCGGAGCCCGCCTGGGATTCTATGGAGCAATGTGCGGAGGGATACCGGCGAATGGAGGCAGCACAACGACGCAGTAGGAAGCCCGAGAGACAGCCCCAAAAAATTCTTGGGGGGGGGGGGGGGCTAAAGGGGAGTGTGGCGAAGTCAGGTAGGAGACCTGCGCCAACTTCCCGGGCTTACCGTGGAGAGCGAGAGTACGGGCAGACACCGTGTTATGCGGAAGAGCGCACAGTGTCTCCTGTACGTGTGCATAGCCCGGTGCGGTACATCCCAGCTCCACGTATCGGCCGGGCTAGAGTGGGCATCGAGCCAGGTGCCATGAAGCCGGCTCAACGCATCTGGTCTCCAGTGCGTCTCCTCGGGCCGGTGTACATGGCACCAGCCTTACGCATGGTGTCCCCGGTTCGCCAGCACAGCCCAGTGCGGGTTATTCCACCTCCCCGCACTGGCCTGGCTACGGGGAGCATTCAACCAGGTAAGGTTGGGCAGGCTCGGTGCTCAAGAGCTCCAGTACGCCTTCACAGTCCGGTCTATCCAGTGCCACCTCCTCGCCCCAGCCCAGTACCACCAGTGCCAACACCACGCACCAGGCTTCCTGTGCGTCTCCAGAGCCCTGTTCCTCCTCCACGCACTCGCCCTGTGGTGCGTGTCTCCAGCCCGGTACCACCAGTTCCGGCACCACGCACCAAGCCTCCTGTGCGTCTCCAGAGCCCTGTACGCCCTGTTGCTGCTCCCCGCACTAGCCTTAACTTCTTTGGGCTGCAGGGGCAGTATTGAGTATTTTGGATGAAAGGTGCCCATTTCAAACGGCCTCGTACTCAATTCTTGCTCGTACAATATGCATATTATTATTACTATTGGATAGAAAACACTCTCTAAAACCGTTTGAATTATATCTGTGAGTAAAACAGAACTCATTTTGCAGCAAACTTCCTGTCAGAAAGTGAAAAATCTCAAATCGAGGCTCTGTTCCAGGGCCTACCTAATCTTTTGCTTGAAATCTATTAGTATACATGCACTTCATACGCCTTCCACTAGATGTCAATAGGCAGTGAGAGAAGAAATGGAGTGTATAGCTTGATCTGAGGTCGAATAAGAGCTCTTGGCATGACGTGACACCAATTTCCTGGCGCGAGAAGGAACCGGGGATTGCCTTCTGAAAAGCTGTCGTTATAGACGGCTACTATCTCCGGCTTTGATTTTATTTGATAAATGTGACAATATCATCGTAAAGTATGTTTTTTCAATATAGTTTAATCAGATTGTTGAATTTTTTTTCCGGGAGTTTTGGCGTGTTCCGTTCTTTGCGTTTGTTCACGATGGACAGCTTCGCGCCACTTGGCAAGTTTTGCTTGCTCATTCGAGAGGGAAAAATTACATTCTAAATCCAAACAACGATTGTTCTGGACAAAGGACCACTTGTACAACATTCTGATGGAAGATCAGCAAAAGTAGGACCCATTTATGATGTTATTTCCTATTTCTGTGGAAAATGTGTCGTTGTGTTTTCCGCTTTGATTTTGGGCGCTCTCTCGCAATAACGTAAGCTGGATGTCGTACTGAAGTTCTTTTTAGAATTCTAACATGGCGATTGCATTAAGAACTAAGCTATCTTTAATTTGCTGTCCAACATGTATTTTTTAGTAACGTTTATGAATAGTTATTTGATTAGATTAGGTGCCTCTCCAAGATTTCTCCGGACATTGTTATTGCATTTTGCCTAGTATTCACATTGTATAACCACGATTTGTGCCGCTAAATATGCAAATTTTTGAACAAACAATATATGTATTGTGTAATATGATGTTATAGGACTGTCATCTGATGAATTTTGAGAAGGTTAGTGAAAAAATTAATATCTTTTGCTGGTTTATTCGTTATCGCTACTATTGGCTTGAATCAATGCTGTTGTGTTTTTGGCTATTGTGGTAAGCTAATCTAATGCTATATTGTGTTTTCGCTGTAAAACACTTAAAGAATCGGAAATATTGGCTGGATTCACAAGATGTTTGTCTTTAATTTGCTGTACACCATGTATTTTTCATAAATGTTTTATGATGAGTATTTAGGTATTTCAATTTGGTCTCTGTAATTGTTCTAGCTGCTTCGGTGCTATTTCCGATTGTAGCTGCAATGTAAAACTATGATTTATACCTCAAATATGCACATTTTTTGAACAAAACATAGATTTATTGTATAACTTGTTATAAGACTGTCATCTGATGAAGTTGTTTCTTGGTTAGTTTGGTTGGTTCTTGGTTAGTTAGGTTGGTTTTGTGCAAGCTACCTGTGCTGTGAAAAATGTCTGTGCTTTTTTGTATTTGGTGGTGAGCTAACATAAATATACGTGGTGTTTTCGCTGTAAAACATTTTAAAAATCGGACATGTTGGCTGGATTCACAAGATGTGTATCTTTCATTTGCTGTATTGGACTTGTTAATGTGTGAAAGTTAAATATTTCTAAAAAATATCTTTTGAATTTCGCGCCCTGCACTTGGACGGGCTGTTGTCATAAGTGTACCGACACCGGGCTGCAGCCATAACAGGTTAAGGTGCGTGTCCTTAGCCCGGTACCACCAGTTCCGGCACCACGCACCAGGCCTACTGTACGCCTCAGCAGGCCAGAGTCTGCCGTCTCTCCAGCGCCGCCTGCGCTGCCCATCTGCCCAGCGCCGTCTGAGCTGCCGCCTGCGCCGCCCGTCTGCGCTGCCGCCTGCGCCGCCCGTCTGCGCCGCCCGTCTGCGCCGCCCGTCTGCCCAGCGCCGTCTGAGCCGCCCGTCTGCCCAGCGCCGTCTGAGCCGCCCGTCTGCCCAGCGCCGTCTGAGCCGCCCGTCTGCCCTGAGCCGTCTGAGCCGCCCGTCTGCCCTGAGCCGTCTGAGCCGCCCGTCTGCCCTGAGCCTTCTGAGCCGCCCGTCTGTCCTGAGCCTTCATAGCCGCCCGTCTGTCCTGAGCCTTCAGAGCCACCCGTCAGTCAGGAGCCGCCAGAGCCGCCCGCCAGTCAGGAGCCGCCTGAGCCGCCCGCTAGTCAGGAGCTCCCTGAGCTGCCCTTAAGTCATGAGCTGCCCCTCAGTCCGGAGCTGCCCCTCAGTCCGGAGCTGCCCCTCAGTCCGGAGCTGCCCCTCAGTCCGGAGCTGCCCATCAGTCCAGTGGGGTTAATTTGGAGGGTCGCCGTTGAGAGGAGGCCACGGAAGCGGGGATTAACTATGGTGGGGTGGGGGCCACGCCCAGCGCCAGAGCCGCCACCGTGGACAGATGCCCACCCAGACCCTCCCCTATAGGTTCAGGTTTTGCGGCCGGAGTCCGCACCTTGGGTGGGTTGTACTGTCACGTTCCTGACCTTATTTCCTTTGTTTAGTCTTTGTTTAGTTGGTCAGGACGTGAGCTGGGTGGGCATTCTATGTTTTGTGTTTCTATGTTGGGTTTGTTGTTTGGCCTAATATGGTTCTCAATTAGAGGCAGGTGTTTGTCATTGTCCCTGATTGGGAACCATATTAAGGTAGCCTGTTTTCACTGTTTGTTTGTGGGTGATTGTTCCTGTTCGTGCGTTCATGTGTTTTATGTTCTCAGGTTCAGGACTGTAGCTTCGTTGGTTTTCGTCTGTTTATTGTTTTTTGTTCGTATTGAAAGTAGTATTCTAATAAATATGGATACATACCACGCTGCGCCTTGGTCCGATCCTTGCTACACCTCTTCAGAGGAAGAAGAGGACGACAGCCGTTACAGTCAGGGAAAATGTATGGAGTAAATAGTACATTATTTTCTTTAGGATTGCAGTGAAGTAAAAGTAAAAGTATAAATAGTAAAGTACAGATGCCCCAAAAGACTACTTAAGTAGTACTTTAAAGTATTGTTACTTACTGACTACCAAATAGGGCTGTCTTCTGTATACCACCCCTACCTTGTCACAACACAACTGATTGGATCAAACGCATTAAGAAGGAAAGAAATTCCACAAATTAACTTTTAACAAGGCACACCTGTTAATTGAAATGCATTCCAGGTGACTACCTCGTGAAGCTGGTTGAAAGAATGCCAAGAGTGTGCAAAGCAGTTATCAAGGCAAAGGGTGGCTACTTTGAAGAATCTAAAGGTAAAATATATTTTGATTTGTTTCACATTTTTTTGGTTACTACATGATTCTATATGTGTTATTTCATCATTTTGATGTCTTCACTATTATTCTACAATGTAGAAAATAGTAAAAATAAAGAAAAACCCTTAAATGAGTAGGTGTCCAAACTTTTGACAGGTACTATATATATATATATATATATATTAATTATCATATTCATTACATAGATATGAAGCTGATTATATTGAGATGCATCAACACATCCCAGTGACTGTGTGAAGGCCTGCCCTATACAAAAAAGGCTACGGATATTTACACTGAACAAAAATATAAACGCAACATGCAACAATTTCAAAGATGTTACTGAGTTACAGTTTATATAAGGAAATCAGTAAATTTGAATAAACCCATTAGGCCCTAATCTATGAATTTCACATGACTGGGAATACAGCTATGCATCTGTTGGTCACAGATACCTTCTTTTTTTTTAAAGTAGGGGCGTAAAATCAGAAAACCAGTCAGTATCTGATGTGACCACTATTTGCCTTATGCAATGCGACATCTCCTTCGCATAGAGTTGATCAGACTGTTGATTTTGGCCTGTGGAATGTTGTCCCACTCCTCTTCAATGGCTGTGTGATGTTGGTGGATATTGGCGGGAACTAGAACACGCTGTAGTCTGGCGAGTTTGCAGGCCATGGAAGAACTGGGACATTTTCAGCTCCCAGGAATTGTGTACAGATCCTTTGCGACATGGGGCTGGGCATTATCATGTTGAAACATGAGGTGATGGCGGCGGATGAATAGCATGACTATCGGCCTCAGGATCTTGTCAAGGTATCTGTTCATTGAAATTGCCATCAATAAAATGGAATTGTGTTCGTTCTCCGTAGTTTATGCCTGACCGTACCATTACCCCACCACCATGGGGCACTCTGACCAAAAGGACATGGCAAAATGTTCAACCGTTTAAGGTTTAAGACTTGCTGCCATTCCAATCTGTCCAGCTTACATGGTGCACTACAATCACATAGGAGTTAAATTGGTGCAGCATTCTCACTCACGAGTGCAACAAATATAGCCTCTTACAAGGCAGGCCTCAAAATATGTTAATAAGCTAGTGTAACGGCTGATTTCCTCCTCTTCGTCTGAAGAGGAAACCAACAGTGAAAACAGGCAACCTAAATATGGTTCCCAATCAGAGACAATGCAAAACAGCTGTCTCTGATTGAGAACCATATCAGGCCAATTGACAAACCTAAACATAGAAACACATAACAGACTGCCCACCCCAACTCACCCCCTGACCATACTAACTAAAGACAAAACAAAGGAAAATAAAGGTCAGAACGTGACAAACAATATGGTACGGTACTGTATTCTGTAGGTTGGAATTGTAGTACAATTTGAAATAAAGCAATTACTTTCCCCGCCCACAACGTTTTCACACAATGCACCAGAATTTACAGTATGCTGCAGTAAAATGTTTCAGAGTATTTTATAGTTGATAATACCCAAAATGACTGTATAATTGACATGTTTTCCAATACAGTGTACATTTCCCTACTACATCAGTACTATAACCTAGTCAGTAAAATCTCAAGTTGAAGGATAGGCTACTTACTGTTCAAATCTCCTTTGCCAACAGGCTACTACATTATAGTAAGTGCATTTTACCGAAGTGAAACCCAAAAGTGACTAAAGTTGAGCAACAGTGTGAGTACCAGAAACTTTTCACAGTTCAAGATGAGATCAAGAGATGATTTGCGTTGCCTACTCATTACAATGCAATAATTTTTGCTTTATAATGTCATATATTATGATTTTAAAATAGTTTACTAAACACCACAATTGCAATAGCCTAATAAAAACATATTACATTTTAGGCTACATTTTACATAGCCTAGGCTACTGTAACGTCTGCTTCCAACTCACTCTCAAACACATAGATCCCCTGAACGCAGCTCACTCTCCAGATCCCAATCACCTGAATTCTGATCACCTGTTCACACACCTGTATGTCATTATCACACACTATTTAGTTCAGTTCTTTGCACCCCATTACTGTGGGGGGCATGGCTTGTTTTGTGGCACACTGCTTTTGGAGTGCTGGGTTTCCTGTGATGCACTCCTCCCCTGTATGATAGTGAGGCAGGCAAAAACTAACGGCACCTATTGCCTGCCTGTACTTTAGCCTATTGGATTTCCTGTTATCTACCTATTGCCTGTGTATGTCCTTCTGCCTGCCCTTGGATCCATCTACCTGCCTCCTCCTGTGGTCCTTTGCAATAAAAACCTGCTGCGCTTGAAACCAGCTCTCTGTCTCCCCTCCTGTTCATTACAGCTACACAGCCCAAGCTGAACCCACTTACTGCATCGTTGAATAACCTATACATTGATACTTAGTTTTAAGTTACATAATAGAGAGCATACTTACAGATTTGATATCCCATCTGTTCCTCTTCGTTAGGTTTTGCTGCTCTTCTGTGAGCAGCAAAGGCTTTTAGAACATTTCAGAAGGAGGGGCATTGTAACGCTTGTCGTCTGGAGGAGAAGAAGAGGACCAAGGTGCAGCGTGGTAAGTACTCATAATTACTTTTAATGAAATAAAAATGACAAACTAACAGTCCAGAAAGGTACAAACAAACACTAAACCGGAAACAACCACCCACAAACACAGGTGGGAACAGGCTACCTAAATAGAGACAATGAATGACAGCTGCCTCTGATTGAGAACCATATCAGGCCAGACATAGAAATACAACACAAGGACAACATAGAACACCAGACATAGAATGCCCACCCAAACTCACGCCCTGACCAACCAAAACAGAGACATAAAAAGGATCTCTAAGGTCAGGACGTGACAGGCATGTTGTAGTTTGAGCAGGAAGGGTGGGTGTCTCTCAATTGATAATGAGAAACCATTGCCCAACACTAAAAAGCATGTGATAGCCTACAATTTACAGTTGCATATAGTCAAATGGAAATGTTGCCTGTAAGTGTAATTCACTTTATGACTATATAGGCTATAGTAAAAATATGTCCATGACATAAAAGGAAAAAGACAACATAGGCTTTTAGCCAATCCATCTGGACATTAAACACTTTAAACACTGTGAAAAGCATGATTATTTACGATACTGAAATATTCCATTCAACATCGGCCTTGACACTATAAAAATAACTAAATGACAATTATGCTACTCTGATTCATGTTCCTTATCAAATCACCAGTCAATCAAATTTCAGTCGAATATCTTCTGTCATTGTAAAACTATCAAAAATAAATGTTTCTAAAATAATTAGTCAAATCTTATCTGTCATCTCCATAACTTGAATTCAAATCAAATTTGATTCGTCACGTGCCGAATACAACAGTGAAAGCCCCTAACCAACAATGCAGTTTATTTTGCCCCTATAATTTGTGTAAATATACCAATTAGAGACAAAGAGCTGCTTAATGCAATGTTAAATAATTATAACACATTATTTTCTTGGAGGGATAGAGTGTGATAATTTATTTTTATTATTCCCCTTAATAGGTCATGGCATTTTTGTCTAATTTCCTTTGACATGTCAGTCTATTCTACTCTGTTCTATTCTAAGATTCTATTCTATTCTAATATTGTATTCTAAGATTCTATTCTAAGATTCGATCCTATTCTATTCTTATCAACAGGTGGCACTATAATACAAACGTATAGGCCTTGGCCAGGGCTCTTCAACTCTCCTTCAAAATCTAAAGGAGGGTAGCTCTCCAGAAACAGGGTTGGAGAGCCCTTGCCTAGGCTATCTCAGCAGAGACATCCTACACATCTTATTCAATCATCTACCATATGTAATCCATAAAGAAAGACAGACAAAATATAACCAATCATTTATGAACACTCAAAAATATGTGCAGAATTAGTTATACACACACGAAAGATAACTAATAATATCAATATTCATACAACAGAGTGCTGTGTGCCTATTCAAACGCTTTCAAACACAACCCTCACTTCCATAAAATAGATAGATTGGTGAAATGAGAGATTTAACCCATAGCCTTGACCCATCCATGTCACGCCCGATCAGAGATAACCGTACTACTTCAAGTAATTAGGGAAGGAAGGATGTATCTAATTGTATTGAAACGGGCCCATTTGGAGAACGCCAGCGCCTGAGCTGGTTTCCAATAGTTACCACAGCCACAAAATTGGGTATATCGTAAAAATTCAAGAAAACTAAAATTACGTTTTTGATTAGGGTTAAGGTTAGGGTTAGGCTTGAGTTTAGCAGTGTAGTTAAGGTTAGGGTTAGGATTAAAATCACATTTTAACAAGATAAATTGTGAAAATAGGCGGGGTTTATGACTTTGTGACTGTGGTAACTACTGACGACGATGGGCTCTCTACATCATATCCTGTCGGGTTTTTTCCTCCGTGCACGTCCGGAAGGTGGGGTTTTGTGTTGTAGCGGACAGTTAGTCATTCTGTGTTAAATCAGTGGTACTTAGCAGCCCTATGCCTCGGTATGCACCATTAACGCGCTTATCAAGATAGCAGCAAGAAAGGGGAGAGGTCAAAATCCTGCTTTGGTAAGCTTTCATAAATATCTCATAAATATATATTTATTACAGTATATTTATTTAGCCATAGGCTTTGGCTACTTCTCTGTACTTACAGAGTGAGAGGGAAGGAAGATCTGCCTAGATTGAATCTGAAAATCTTTTGATTTACAGACTATATAATACATGTCCGTATTTGTGACTGCTCTTTGAAACGAAGAAAATACAATAATTAAAAATAGTGGTAGGGCCTTTCCCAGTTGCACTGATCCAACTGAAAGCACACTCCCCGAGGCAGGCGGTAACGGATATGTGGCACGAGTATAATATACGTTCTTTGGAGACAGCCAATATGTTCTTGTATTTTGATACATTGTTGCAGTCGGCGGTATTATGAACTAAAGCGAACAATATTGCTATAATATTGCTCTTGTAACAAGGCCTAAACAACGATCATTGATGGGTAGGTTACTCTATCACTGCAATATTTTCTTATGTTTATTTTTTTGTCTGGTAGTCAGCTGTTTTAATAACCTCAACTAACAAATCATATTAATCATAGTCTACAAATGTTATGTTGATTGATGCTTTCCCAGTGACGCTCTGTGGCCAATACAGCCTTCATCCTGTAGAGGTCACTGATATTTTTTCCTTTAAATAGCCTACGGTAACAGATGCAGTAGGCCTATTAACTAGGCTACACATTAGATACAGTAACAGTGTGTTAGGCAATTCTATCTGTGATGACTTCCCCAGATAGAATATTTCATTCATCTCTCCTACCATGGATGATTTTAACTGACCATGCTGTAGATAAACACTGTTAACATTTATTTAGGAATACTCTGACTGCATCTACCCGAGAATCTGTAGAAGTGGACACTTCACAGCTTGTTCCTTATTTGCCTTATGCACGTAAACACTGTGCTGCCGACATGGTTTGTATCATGCATACATTGATTTTACCCATGTCTAATGAGGTGGACACACCCAAGGTAGCTCACATGCATGTGTGTTTAGTGAAATCTGACCAGTCAGCAAAACTCTATTTTGCTCATCTTGTCTGTATGTTAGGACACACCTATTAATCATGGCTTAGTATCTTGGCTCTCTGAAAAGGAATGATGTGTACTGCCTGGTCAAAATATGTTACCAGGCCAACAGAGCAAGGCTACTTAGGCCCTTTAAGTAATGGCATTTTAATTTGGTACTGAAATCGATGCAGAGTGTTTATGGTCCTAATGGTGAATTATGTTAGGTGTTGAAAGTATGTAGGCTAATAATAACACAGATCCTTCCTGGGTATGCCCAACAACAATCATGTCATGTAACCTTTAGGAAGTTTAGAAATTACTTCAATATTGCTTTTTTGTTGTGTTTTGATCAGTGCATGTGTGTTATTTTGCGGCTGCTTGTTACTGTTGTTGTTAGGGTTGAGTGTAACCTTTACATGTGGCCTTTATCACATGATATGACAGTCTGAGGGACCGTATGGTGTGGAACACCACACCAGGGTGTGAGGGGCACACACACACACACACACACACACACACACACACACACACACACACACACACACACACACACCTTACTGTGGTATGGTAATATAAGACACTGAGCTGTGTAATAGTAACATTCCCTATGAAGCTCTCTGTGGCTCAAAGTGGAGAAAGTTTAATTTGGTCCCTGAAGGAATACAGCCTGGAAAAGACCCAGACATTTTTACTAGGTTATGTGTTCCTCTGTTCTCTCATGTGCTAGTGTCACATTGGACTCTGGAGCGCAGCAACCTTAAAGGATACTCCACCCCAAAAGCAAGATATTTTGGGACTATATACACTGCTCAAAAAAATAAAGGGAACACAAAAATAACACATCCTAGATCTGAATGAATGAAATATTCTTATTAAATACTTTTTTCTTTACATAGTTGAATGTGCTGACAACAAAATCACACAAAAATGATCAATGTAAATCAAATTTATCAACCCATGGAGGTCTGGATTTGGAGTCACACTCAAAATTAAAGTGGAAAACCACACTACAGGCTGATCCAACTTTGATGTAATGTCCTTAAAACAAGTCAGAATGAAGTCCTCACGAACAACTACAGGCCCATCTAAATGTGCCCTACTTATTCAAGCCTTTCTTCAGAAATATGCCATGTTTGAGGCCTGGCGTTTCCTACATCCTACAGATAGACAGTATTCCTTTTATTCTCATGTTCATCAAACATACTCCCGGATTGATTACTTCTTTTTGGACAAAAAACTTTTGCCTAACCTTCGGCAGTGTACTTACAAGAGTATTGTTATTTCTGACCATTCACCATTAGTGCTTGAACTAGAGTTTCCCCAGCGACCTCCTATGTGTTATCAATGGCGTCTTAACCCCATTTTACTATCAGATAAGGAGTTTGTCAATTTCATTTCTTCTGAAATCACCTTATTCCTAGAAACTAATTCAACACCAGGTATGTCCTGCTCTACCATATGGGAGTCTCTCAAAGCATACCTACGTGGCCAAATTATTTCTTATACAGCCAACCAAAACAGAGTTCGCTCTCAGCGACTTCGGGACCTGAGCGAATCCATAGCCACATTGGATGAGAAGTATGCCACGGTTCCTTCCTCTGATCTGCATAAAGAGCGCCAACTACTCCAATCTGAATTTGATGAGCTTTCTACCAGGCAAGCTGAACAGTTACTCTTGCGAGCTCGGTACAGAGTGTATGAACAAGGCGACAAGGCCAGTAAACTCCTTGCACATCAGATCCGTAAATCTGAGGCCTCACGTTTAATCCCACAAATAAGGACCCCGTCTGGTGCCACCACAGTTATACATAAAGAGATCAATGATCAATTCAAACAATTTTATTCTGCACTATACACCTCTGAATCCCCTCAAGACCCTTTGCTGATTGATTCCTTCTTTAATGGCCTGAATATGCCTTCAATTGATACAGACACCCATGACTGTCTAGAAGAAGAATTTACACCTGAGGAGATTGCAACAGCAGTGTCCGCAATGAAAAGTGGTAAATCACCGGGTCCGGATGGTTTTCCAACCGAATTTTACAGGACGTTTTCTGGTCTGCTTTGCCCATTCTTGTCTCGACTATTTGCAGAGTGCCTTAATACCTCAAAGCTACCGCCTAGTCTTTATCAGGCTTCAATTTCATTACTATTAAAGAAAAACAAAGACCCCCTGGAATGTGGATCCTATCGCCCAATCTCGCTTTTAAACTGTGATTACAAAATCCTAGCCAAGCTTTTAGCCATCCGTATGGAAGGCTCGCTGCATCAAGTAATACACTCTGACCAGACTGGCTTTGTGAGAAATAGGCATTTGTTTTTCAATATTAGGCGCCTTATGAATATACTGTACTCCCCTGCGTCGGAGGACCCAGAGGTGGTGGTCTCACTTGATGCAGAAAAAGCGTTTGACCGCGTTGAGTGGGATTACCTAACAGCTACCCTTTATAGATTTGGCTTTGGCCCCAAATTCATTGCGTGGATAAAGATTCTTTATTTTTCCCCCATGGCTTCGGTACGGACTAACAACTTGTCCTCTGACTATTTTCCCTTGCACCGCGGATCCAGACAGGGCTGTCCACTCTCCCCCTTGTTGTTTGCTTTGGCAATCGAACCTCTCGCCATTGCACTACGCTCTAATGATGCCATTCAAGGAATAATCCGGACGGGCTCAGAGCAGAAAGTCTCGCTATATGCGGATGACCTCCTTTTGTTTATCTCTAACCCTGATACCTCATTGCCACGCGCCTTATCTGTTCTTAAAAGGTTTGGATCAATCTCAGGGTACAAGCTGAATCTAGGCAAGAGTGAGCTTTTTCCTGTAAACAAGGCTGCTTTAAAGTGCTCTTTTACAAGTTCTCAGTTTAGGATTGTCCGGGATCAATTCACCTACTTGGGAGTTAAAGTGACAAGGAAATATTCAAATCTGTTTCAGGAAAACTTGGTTGCTCTAGCAGACAGTTTGAAACAATCTTTTACTTTTTGGAATGCGCTACCTCTTTCTCTTATCGGAAGGATTAATGTCATTAAAATGAGTGTGTTGCCCAAATTTCTATATTTATTTCAATGTTTACCCATTTTTATTCCAAAATCTTTTTTTATTTCACTGGATCAAACATTCATGCATTTTATTTGGGATGGCAAGGTACCACGGATTGGTAGAAAACATTTACAGAAGCCTAAGTCATTGGGGGGTTTAGCTCTACCAAATTTTCAGACATACTATTGGGCTGCAAATTTCAGAGCCCTTCTGTACTGGCTGCAGACTGATCCTACTGGCCCTAGACCAATCTGGGTCCAGATGGAGTCTGAATCGTGTAAACCTGCTGCACTTTCTTCTGTGTTGTGCTCGTCTCTCCCAGTGTCCCTAGGCAAAAGGTGTGTCAACCCAATTGTAAAGCAGTCTCTTAAAATTTGGAATCAGTTCCGTTTAGCCTTTGGCCTCCGAGGCTTTTCTCTATCAGGCCCAATCAATCAGAACATTTTATTTCCTCCATCTTTGAATGATGGGGCTTTTGGCATCTGGCACTCACTAGGCCTCTCCTCACTAGCCCAATTATTCTTTGATGATACATTTGCCTCTTTTGCTCAGCTACAGGAAAGGTTCAACCTCCCCCAATCCCACTTTTTCCGCTATCTCCAGACTAGGAACTTTGTCAGAGCTAACACACCTGAATTTCCCCATAGGCCTGTGAATACAGCTATAGAGAGCATCCTGGAGCTGAACAAGCTTCCTAGGGGCGCAATTTCAGATGTATATGCAATCATTCATGACTTACAGAACCCTTCTTTGGTGCCTTTAAAGACTCGATGGGAAAAGGATTTGGGGGAGGAACTTGGGGAAGACACCTGGGAATCTGTGCTGCGCAGGGTGCATTCGTCCTCTTTTAGCACTAGACACAGCCTCATTCAATTCAAGGTGGTTCACCGTATCCACTGGTCTGGGGCCAGACTTGGAAGAATATTCTCTGATTTTGATCCTACCTGTGTCAGATGTAAAATTGAACCAGCCACACTGTTGCATATGTTCTGGGGCTGTCATAAACTGTCAGGTTTCTGGGAATTAATATTTAAATGTTTCTCTGATATATATAACACTGTTATAGATCCCTCTCCCCTTACAGCCCTTTTTGGAGTACTGCCCATAGGCACCCCCCTGTCAAGAATCCAGTCAGACACTGTTGCTTATACAACTCTTTTAGCTAGACGGCTAATACTACAGAACTGGAAGATGGCAGCTCCCCCATCTTATAAATATTGGGTGAGAGATGTGTTGTGCTCTCTGAAACTAGAAAAAATTAAATTAAATTCACGTGGGAACCCCAAACTGTTTAATGAGGCTTGGGCTCCATTCCGGTCTTACTTTAAACAGTCCATCCTCTGATGGCATTCCTATTAAAACCAAAATAAGTCTGTATTTGACCCCCCTGTGACTTAGAGGTTGGATGAGCATTTCTCTGTTTTTTTCTGGGGTGGGGGGCATTAAGGTTGATGTGCTTATTGATTGTGACCTGCGGATGCCTTGTTCATCTTGCCCGGGCAGAGACTAAGGTGTGAGCTTGTTTTTCCCAGTTATTTTTTATTTTTTAATTCTGTTCACGCCTACATAAAATTATTATTATTCATTTTTTATTTTAAAGCATTGTAAACTTTTTATTTTTGGTCCAGTGGATGGTTGGTCTGTGGCCTTGACTGTCTGTGAGTGGTTGCATTTCTCCACCCCATCCCTTGACTGTTTACAGGAACAATGGTGAGGTGTTTGCTCTGTCCCTATACTATAGATTGCCCTTTAACCTTTTGTAGCCTTCTGCCTGGTGTGTTTAACTTGTCTAAAGTATGGTATCTTTAAAGTTATTTTTTTTATATGTATTATTTGTATTTTTTTCTAGTTGAGTATATTATTTATATTGCTTTGTCTTGTCTTTGTGTGTGTAAAACTTAATAAACAGAGTTTTCAAAAAAAAAAAAAAAACAAGTCAGAATGAGGCTCAGTAGTGTGTGTGGCCTCCACGTGCCTGTATGACCTCCCTACAACGCCTGGGCATGCTCCTGATGAGGTGGCGGATGGTCTCCTGAGGGATCTCCTCCCAGACCTGGACTAAAGCATCCACCAACTCCTGGATAGTCAGTGGTGCAACGTGGCGTTGGTGGATGGAGCGAGACATGATGTCCCAGATGTGCTCAATTGGATTCAGGTCTGGGGAACGGGCGGGCCAGTCCATAGCATCAATGCCTTCCTCTTGCAGGAACTGCTGACACACTCCAGCCACATGAGGTCTAGCATTGTCTTGCATTAGGAGGAACCCAGGGCCAACCGCACCAGCATATGGTCTCACAAGGGGTCTGAGGATCTCATCTTGGTACCTAATGGCAGTCAGGCTACCTCTGGCGAGCACATGGAGGGCTGTGCGGCCCCCAAAGAAATGCCACCCCACACCATGACTGACCCACCGCCAAACCGGTCATGCTGGAGGATGTTGCAGGCAGCAGAACGTTCTCCACGGCGTCTCCAGACTCTGTCACGTCTGTCACATGTGCTCAGTGTGAACCTGCTTTCATCTGTGAAGAGCACAGGGCGCCAGTGGCGAATTTGCCAATCTTGGTGTTCTCTGGCAAATGCCAAACGTCCTGCACGGTGTTGGGCTGTAAGCACAACCCCCACCTGTGGATGTCGGGCCCTCATACCACCCTCATGGAGTCTGTTTCTGACCGTTTGAGCAGACACATGCACATTTGTGGCCTGCTGGAGGTCATTTTGCAGGGCTCTGGCAGTGCTCCTCCTGCTCCTCTTTGCACAAAGGCGGAGGTAGCGGTCCTGCTGCTGGGTTGTTGCCCTCCTACGGCCTCCTCCACGTCTCCTGATGTACTGGCCTGTCTCCTGGTAGCGCCTCCATGCTCTGGACACTACGCTGACAGACACAGCAAACCTTCTTGCCACAGCTCGCATTGATGTGCCATCCTGGATGAGCTTCACTACCTGAGCCACTTGTGTGGGTTGTAGACTTCGTCTCATGCTACCACTAGAGTGAAAGCACCGCCAGCATTCAAAAGTGACCAAAACATCAGCCAGGAAGCATAGGAACTGAGAAGTGGTCTGTGGTCACCACCTGCAGAACCACTCCTTTATTGGGGGTGTCTTGCTAATTGCCTATAATTTCCACCTGTTGTCTATTCCATTTGCACAACAGCATGTGAAATTTATTGTCAATCAGTGTTGCTTCCTAAGTGGACAGTTTGATTTCACAGAAGTGTGATTGACTTGGAGTTACATTGTGTTGATAATTGTTTGTGTTTCTGCTGGTCAGAGGGAGCAGGCGCTCTGCGCTAAACGAATTGGGACGGGATGTGACTTGTTTTGCTCTCAAGAAAAGGGCGCCATTTAAGGGAGTGATTACTGGGGTAGTGGTAAATGTGAAAGCGGACCAACTGAAGGGAAAGATTCCCTGTGTTTGTGATGCTCGTCGTTTGGTGCGACGCATACAGGGTGTCGTGAGTGGTGAAACAGAAGAGTCAATGTCTGTTCTTTTGAGTTTTGATGTTGGTTCTTTGCCTGACAAAGGGATGTTAGGATATTTCAGCTATCCTGTACGAGCTTTTGTGCCGAACACATTGTTGTTACAGGTGTCAAGCTTATGTGGATGTGACAGCAGTCTGTAGTTGGGAGGTTCCTAGATGTGAAAAAATAAATAATAATAAATCAATATTGATCACAAGTATAAGGGAGTTATACTCCAGTCTAGTTGGTGGTGATAATGCAACATTTAATTTATCGGATGCCAACCGCCGTTAAACCTCATCGAAGAAGAAGATCTTAAGTTTGAACACTGACAGTTTTGTAGCTTCAATGAGGCTAACAGAGATGTACGAGTTCCTCAAGAGCTTATGCAAATCTCAAATATGGAATATTTACCACTATTACTGTATGTAATCAGCAATATTAATATAATATTAGAATATGTAATATGCATAAATATTCATAGGCACCTCCTTCGGGCTCCCGAGTAGCGCAGTGGTCTAAGACACTGCATCTCAGTGCAAGAGATGTCACTGCAGTACCTGGTTCGAATCCAGGCTGCATCGCATCCGGCCGTGATTGGGAGTCCCATAGGGTGGCACACAATTGGCCCAGCGTCGTCCGGGTTTGGCCGGGGTAGGCTGTCATTGTAAATAAGAATTTGTTCTTAACTGACTTTTCTAGAAAAATAAAAAATACTATTAATAGTGTAGGAAATAATCATGACAAAATCAAGGAAGTCAAAGGAATCACAATGAAATTAAAGAAATAAGAAGTGTATCTGGCTAGATATTGCATATGTAAACAGGCCTGAACACATATAAACTCAACGTTCAACAATTTCAACGATTTTGCCAATTGCACGCTCCCTCAGAACTTGAGACATCTGTGTTGTGTGACAAAATTGTGTGACAAAATTGCACATTTTAGTGGCCTTTTATTGTCCCCAGCAGAAGGTGCACCTGTGTAATGATCATGTTTAATCATCTACTTGATATGCCACACCTGTCAAGTGGATGGATTATCTTAGCAAAGGAGAAATTCTCACTAACTGGGATGTAAACAAGTTTGTGCACAACATTTGAGAGAAATAAGCTTTTTATGCATATGGAACATTTCTGGGATCTTTTATTTCAGCTCATGAAACATGGGATCAATACTTTTTATATGTTGCGTTTTATATTTTTGTTCAGTATATTTGTACAGCTGGTGTCGTCTTGTGTGTCCCTTCCTTGTGTTCTCTAGGTTTCAGAAAGCACCCAAAATAAGGTTGCATTCTGAGCATTCATCTGTCTTTGAAGGCGGAGTGTAGAGGCTGCACTATCAGATCCTCATTTAAGTCCTCTTAACAAGATAACACATCTTTTTACAGCAGGTGTCGTGTCTCGTCTTAATTCACATCTTTTGGAGTAACTTCAGACAACCAGTCTGACAAAGCATTCACATTCTCATTCCCACAGCTGGAGTGTTCGTGCTAGGTTTGTTTGTCCCTACCTGAATATACAGTTTTGTTTACATCCCATTAAAGTTAAAGGATTATGAATGTCTTATGAGAAGGATTATGAATTGGTAATGGCCTTGGGTATGGCATGGTTGTCAGAAAGGAATGACATTTTCAGAAGAGAAACTGTCAAGAATTCGGACTTGACATTCTGCTGCTGTTCTATCTCAGAGAAGCCGCTTTATTTAGCTGACTGCTTGTGAAGGACTGGCTGCATCTCTGTTTTTAAGAGGTGGAGAAAGGTCCTGAGAATGGGACTCGACTGGCCCTGAATTTCTTCTCTTCCCCCGGACCCCAAGGCACTAACTCAGTTACTGGATGTTTATTTTCACAGTCTCTGAGTTACTCGATGCTCTTTCGTTTAGAATGTTACTTTCTAATGTAATCCCTATGGTTACTTTCTGTTAAAGCAGAAAGAATATGAGGAGTATTATCTGATATACAAGTAGCAGGAGAGCCAAAACGATAGGTTTCCTCCAGGGTGCTTTCTTTCCAGTTTAACCTAACCACGGTTCATTTAGCTCCGATTCGAGACCAGGAACCTCATGCACTTTTAACAATCTTCCTAGGGACGTTAGATAGCTTACTCTGGCCTGTTTTCTAAAAAATCATTCAGAATGTAATGTCATCTGAGTTAGAAGACCATCTGCTAATGGTCTTGGCATTGAAGGTTGGGTTATACTGGCACCAATATACAGGTATTTTATGACATCTTGGGATGAGCTCCATTTTTCAGAGACTGATTCAGAAAGAGACCGATCATTATGCCATCAATCAACTGCTCTGGTCGGAGGGAATGCTGTATATTCTCTCTGCAGGAGTGTCAGCTCCTATCAGTGACCTGGTGATTAATGCCCTGTTGGCTGCCCCTTGTGCCTACTGGAGAGATAGGGGTCTTGTGGGTACCCTCTACACCTGGGTGCAAATACTATTTGAAATTCAAAATACATTAGCTGTGTTCGATTTGGCTTGAGCTTGGTGAAATGTAACCAAACCGCCTGGTACTCCAGGTAGACTAAAGCAAGCGATCAGTGTTTTAAATGATTTCAAATATAAACTGACCCCAGGTCTGGGTCTTAGATGGTACTAGAGGTCGACCGATTATGATTTTTCAACGCCGATACTGATTATTGGAGGATCAAAAAAAGCCGATACCGATTAATCGGCCGATTTTAAAAACAAATAAATAAAATTTAAAAAACAACAACATTTTTTTGTATTTAGTTATTTGTAATAATGACAATTACAACAATACTGAATGAATACTTTTATTTTAACTTAATATAATACATCAATAAAATCAATTTAGCCTCAAATAAATAATGAAACATGTTCAATTTGGTTTAAACAATGCAAAAAAAAGGTGTTGGAGAAGAAAGTAAAAGTGCAACATATGCCATGTAAGAAAGCTAACGTTTAAGTTCCTTGCTCAGAACATGAGCACATATGAAAGCTGGTGGTTCCTTTTAACATGAGTCTTCAATATTCCCAGGTAAGAAGTTTTAGGTTGTAGGAATTATAGGACTATTTCTCTCTATACCATTTTGTATTTCATATACCTTTCACTATTGGATGTTCTTATAGGCACTATAGTATTGCCAGTGTAACAGTATAGATTCCGTCCTTCTCCTCGCCCCTACCTGGGCTCGAACCAGGGACACATCGACAACAGCCACCCTCGAAGCATCGTTACCCATCGCTCCATAAAAGCCGTGGCCCTTGCAGAGCAAGCAACAACCATTTCACATCGGTTACACCAGCCTAATCTCGGGAGTTGATAGGCTTGAAGTCATAAACAGCTCAATGCTTGAAGCACAGCGAAGAGCTGCTGGCAAATGCACGAAAGTGCTGTTTGAATGAATGCTTACGAGCCTGCTGCTGCCTACCACCGCTCAGTCTGCTCTATCAATCATAGACTTAATTATAACATAATAGCACACAGAAATACGAGCCTTAGGTCATTAATATGGTAAAATCCGGAAACTATCATTTCGAAAAACAAAACGTTTCTTCTTTCAGTGAAATACGGACCCGTTCCGTATTTTATCTAACGGGTGGCATCCATAAGTCTAAATATTCCTGTTACATTGCACAACCTTCAATGTTATGTCATAATTATGTACAATTCTGGCAAATTAATTACGGTCTTTGTTAGGAAGAAATGGTCTTCACACAGTTCGCAATGAGCCTTGCGGCCCAAACTGCTGCATATACCCTGACTCTGCTTGCACGGAACGCAAGAGAAGTGACACAATTTCCCTAGTTAAAATAATTCATGTTAGCAGGCAATATTAACTTAATATGCAGGTTTAAAAATATACACTTGTGTATTGATTTTAAAGAAAGGCATTGATGTTTATGGTTAGGTACACATTGGTGCAACGACAGTGCTTTTTTCGCGAATGCGAATGTTAAATCATCACCCATTTGGCAAAGTAGGCTGTGATTCGATGAGAAATTAACAGGCACCGCATCGATTATTTGCAACGCAGGACAAGCTAGATAAACTAGTAATATCATCAACCATGTGTAGTTAACTAGTGATTATGTTAAGATTGATTGTGTTCAGATAAGTTAAATGCTAGCTAGAAACTTACCTTGGCTCCTTGCTGCACTCGCGTAACAGGTAGTTAGCCTGGCACGCAGTCTCCTCGTGGAGTGCAATGTAATCGGCCACAATCGGTGTCCAAAAATGCCGATTACCGATTGTTATGAAAACTTGATATCGGCCATTCCGATTAATTGGTCGACCTCTAGTTGGTACCAGCACTTCACTCTCTCGGGCCCATAAACATGTCTACTAGCAGAGCCTCTCTACGGAGGCTGGGCTGAGGCAGACTCTCCTCTCCCTATAACGTACCCCTGTCTGTCACCTAGTCAGCTCCTCCACCTCTCCTCTAGCTCTGCTCAAATTCACCTAGAACCCAGACCAATCATGGTCGGGTGACTTTGACAAGGAAAAAGTAGGTCTACATGAGGAAAAAGGGTTCTTCTAACTTGTCTTTTTGGCCCTGCTTAACTTATCTGCCAGCTACTTTGTAGTTTTTGTATCCATCTTGCCTTCTTTCCCCCTCTCCCTTCTCTCCTTCTCTCCTTCATTTCACATCTTTCTCTCTCTCTGGGTGAAGCTGAGAATCTCTTCACAAAATGCTTGTTTTCAATTCAATTTCAGATTAAGGGCTTTATTGGCATGGGAAACGTATGTTTACATTGCCAAAGCAAGTGAAATAGGTAAAACAAAAGTGAAATAAACAAACAATTAACAGTAAACATTACTTACAAAAGTTCCAAAATAATAAAGACATTTCAAATGTGTGAACTGTGAACAGTGTTTTAATGATGTGCAAATAGTTAAAATAAGAAAGGGACAATAAATAAACAAATATAGGTTGTATTTACAATGGTGTTTGTTCTTCACTGGTTGCCCTTTTCTTGTGGCAACAGTTCACACATCTTGCTGCTGTGATTGCACACTGTGGTATTTCACCCAATAGATATGGGAGTTTATCAAAATTTGATTTGTTTTCAAATTCTTTGTGGGTCTGTGTAATCTGAGGGAAATATGTGTCTCTAATATGGTCATACATTTGTCAGGAGGTTAGGAAGTGCAGCTCAGTTTCCACCTCATTTTTTGGGCAGTGTGCACATAGCCTGTCTTCTATTGAGAGCCAGGTCTGCCTACGGTGGCCTTTCTCAATAGTAAGGCTATGCTCACTGAGTCTGTACATAATCAAAGATCTCTTTAAGTTTGGGTCAGTCACAGTGGTCAGGTATTCTGCCACTGTGTACTCTCTGTTTAGGGCCAAATAGTATTCTAGTTTTCTCAGTTTTTTTGTAAATTCTTTCCAATGTGTCAAATAGTTATTTGTGTGTTCTTATAATTTGGTTAGGTGTAATTGTGTTGCCGTCCTGGGGCTCTGTGGGATCTGTTTGTGAACAGAGCACCAGGACCAGCTTGCTTAGGGGGCTCTTCTCCAGCTTTATCTCTGTAGGTGATGGCTTTGTTATGGAAGGTTTGGGAGTTGTTTCCGTTTAGGTGGGTGTAGAATGCTATGAGAGCTATGAGGCTCTTTTCTGGATTTTGATCATTAGCGAGTATCGGCCTAATGCTGCTCTGCATGCATTTGGTGTTTTACGTTTGTACAAGGAGGATATTTTTGCAGAATTCTGCATGCAGAGTCTCAATTTGGTGTTTGTCCCATTTTGTGAATTTTTGGTTGGTGAGCGGACCCCAGACCTCACAAGCATAAAGGGCAATGGGTTCTATAACTGATTCAAGTATTTTTAGCCAGATCCTAATTGGTATGTCAAATTTTATGTTCCTTTTGATGGCATAGAAGGCCCTTCTTGCCTTGTCTCTCAGATTGTTCACAGCTTTGTGTGCTCCAGGGCAATGGTGTCCAGATGGAATTTTTATTCGTAGTCCTGGGAACTGGACCTTTTTTGGAACACCATTATTTTTGTCTTACTGAGATTTACTGTCAGGGCCCAGGTCTGACAGAATCTGTGCAGAAGATCTAGGTGCTGCTGTAGGCCCTCCTTGGTTGGTGACAGAAGCACCAGATCATCATCAAACAGTAGACATTTGACTTCAGATTCCAGTAGGGTGAGGCCGGGTCCTGCAGACTGTTCTAGTGCCCTCGCCAATTCGTTGATATATATGTTGAAGAGGGTGGGGCTTAAGCTGCATCCCTGTCTCACCCACCGGCCCTGTGGAAAGAAATGAGTGGGGGGTTAGTGCCAATTTTAACCGCACACTTGTTGTTTGTGTACATAGATTTCATAATGTTGTATGTTTTTCCCCCAACACCACTTCCCATCAATTTGTATAGCAGGCCCTTGTGCCAAATTGAGTCGAAAGCTTTTTTTAAATCAACAAAGCATGAGAAGACTTTGCCTTTTCTGTGGTTTGTTTGTTTGTCAATTAGGGTGTGCAGGGTGAATACGTGGTCTGTTGTACAGTAATTTGGTAAAAAGCCAATTTGACATTTGCTCAGTACATTGTTTTCGCTGAGGAAATGTATGCATCTGTTGTTAATGATAATACAGAGGATTTTCCCAAGGTTGCTGTTGACGCAATTCAATTTCAACACTTTATTGGCATGGGAAACATATGTTTACATTGCCAAAGCAAGTGAAATAGATAATACAAATGAACAGTAAACACTACACTCACAAAAGTTCCAAAGGAATAGAGACATTTCAAATGTCATATGTCTATATACATATTATGTCTCTCTCTCTCATTTTCTTTCCTTCCATGTATATCTCTCTGACTGAAGCTGGGGATGTATTCACAAAATGCTTGTTTTCTCACTGCGTGTCCCAGCAAGCCCTAGGAGGTGGCTGGTCCCCCTGAGGCAGTGCTCCTAACACAGAACGTTAAGTCTAAGCATAGGCTCACTACCATAGGAACAGGCTTCGACAAGAATCAGACATGTCCTCCTTAGGCCTAAATGGTATGGAATCCAATGTAACCTTTTTGTGATTATTTTCATTTTAACACCAAGCAAAATTACTAAAAAGCAAACAGGGACGTATTTTGACGTAGGTCGGTGCAGAACCGTCATTGTGAAACAAGGCTAGCTCTACCATGCTACATTCTAATTTCTCAATGAACAACAATGTCACATAGCCTAGGCCCACCTTTACATTTTTGTCATTTAGCAGATGCTGTTATCCAGAGTGACTTACAGAAGTGAGTGCATACATTTCCATACTGGTCCACAATGGGAATCGAACCCACAACCCTGGTGTTGCAAGCGCCATGCTCTACTGAGTGAGCCACACGGGAGCCATTCCTCTGTCCTCTGCCATCAGTCTGTCCCTGACTGTGTGCTTTGTTGAGGTAGGCCTCAATCACATTTGTATGTTAGACTGTCTCTCTTTGTGCCTGCTTTGTATGGTAGTGTCTCTGTGCCTGCCTGTGCTCTATTGAGGTAGTTGGCCTGAATCCCATTTGACTGACTCTGGCTGTGTATCAATGTCTCTGTGCCTGCTTGTGCCGGGAGACGCTGCTCGAGTGCCTCTCAGGCTGATTACAGTACATGCCACTGCAGATGTGTGACATTCTCCCGGTCATGTCGAGCGCCAGCGGCCCCTCTCTCTATCATGATAATGGAACTGTGGTTTATGGTGCCAGAGCTGCACTAGCAGCGTGTTATAAAGCAGTAGTGGGAGACAGACAGACAGAGACAAAGGGGTCTGGATCCTGCTCAGTGCTATGAGAGCCCAGACAGAGAACCAGGAGCCAGTAGTCTGGAGTCTGCTCAGTGCTATGAGATCCCACACAGAGAACCAGGAGCCAGGAGTCTGGAGTCTGCTCAGTGCTATGAGATCCCACACAGAGAACCAGGAGCCAGGAGTCTGGAGTCTGCTCAGTGCTATGAGATCCCACACAGAGAGCCAGGGGTCTGGAGTCTGCTCAGTGCTATGAGAGCCCAGACAGAGAGCCAGGGGTCTGGAGTCTGCTCAGCGCTATGAGATCCCACACAGAGAGCCAGGGGTCTGGAGTCTGCTCAGTGCTATGAGATCCCAGACAGAGAGCCAGGGGTCTGGAGTCTGCTCAGTGCTATGAGAGCCCCGGCTGTGTCAGTGGGATGTGGGGCTGATATGTCTGGGATGGTTTGATTTCAAGCCACTATGGCCACATAGCATCTGAGTGAGTGGGATGTGTGAGATAGATTTGAGTGTCACAATCAGTTGTGGTTAGAGAGAGAACTGGCATTCATAAAATGATAGATCTTGTAGCACCATTAGGAAATGTAACTTTGTATGTCGTCAGACTTCTAGGACCTATGAGTAGTCATGTATAACTTACACTACTAACGGAATTATTTATATGTTACAGTATTCTTGTAATAAGATTTATATTGGGAAAAACATCCAGCGCCTTGAACGTACGTCTTGGAGAGCATAAATTCACTTTTAGATGTCAAGATATCACCCTTCGCCAGTTGCGAGACACTTTAAAGAACAAAATCATTCTATTAATTAATTGCGTTGCGTCAGGATCGAAAAAGTTCAACCACCACGTAGAGGAGGTGACTTTGACAACAAATTACTCCAAAGAGAAGCCATGTGGATATACACTACCATTCAAAAGTTTGTGGTTCCTTAGAAATTTCCTTGTTTTTGAAAGAAAAGCAATTTTTTTTGTCCATTTTTAAACTAACATCAAATTGATCAGAAATACAGTGTAGACATTGTTAATGTTGTAAATGACTATTGTAGCTGGAAACGGCAGATTATTTTATGGAATATCTACACGGGCGCACAGAGGCCCTTTATCAATAACCATCACTCCTGTGTTCCAATGGCACGTTGTGTTAGCTAATCCAAGTTTATAATTTTAAAAGGCTAATTGATCATTAGAAAACCCATTTGCAATAATGTTAGCACAGCTGAAAACCTTTGTCCTGATTTAAAGAAGCAATACAACTGGCCTTCTTTAGACTAGTTGAGTATCTGGAGCATCAGCATTTGTGGGTGCGATTACAGGCTCAAAATGGCCAGAAACAAATAACTTTCTCCTGAAACTCGTCAGTCTATTCTTGTTCTGAGAAATGAAGGCTATTCCATGCGAGAAATTGCCAAGAAACTGAAGCTCTCGTACAACGCTGTGTACTATTCCCTTTACAGAACAGTGCAAACTGTCTCTAGCCAGAATAGAAACAGCGGAGGCCCCGGTGCACAACTGAGCAAGAGGACAATTACATTAGTGTCTAGTTTGAGGAACAGATGCCTCACAAGTCCTCACCTGGCAGTATCATTAAATAGTACCCTCAAAACACCAGTCTCAACGTCAACAGTGAAGAGGTGACTCCGGGATGCTGGCCTTCTAGGCATAGTTGCAAAGAAAAAGCCATATCTCAGACTGGCCAATAAAAATAAAGGATTGGTAAAAGAACACAGACACTGGACAGAGAAACTCTGCCTAGAAGGCCAGCGCCCCGGAGTCGTCTCTTCATTGTTAATTAATTAAATTAATTAAATGTAATAATTAAAATTATTAATTAAACTTTTGAATGTAGTTTTTATAACGGTGCGTGGAGCTACTGCTGTGCATTTAAGCCCTATTGTTTATTCCCCAGTTGAAATAGCAAATACAGAATCAGTTCTATCATAGCGGAAATCAGACTTTTCTTTCGCTGTTACTGTTGGCCAAATTACCAGAGAAAAGCAAGCAGCCTGTCCGATGTTTACCTCTGCCATGTGGATTTGTGCCATTCTGATTAGGCAAGAGTTTAAGCACATTTTTTTTGTTGTTGGGGGAAATCTGAAAAAAAAGTCCTATTATTCGAATAGTAAAATAATTTCAAATGCCCATCCCTACTTGGGAGGATGAGTGTGTGGCAGTGTGTGACAGTAGTTTGGGATTGGGTGGGGGTGAGTGTTTGGGAATGTAGGAGAGTGTTAGTCATTGGGAGGTTCCTTGTATCCCCCTCTATTAGTAACTCCCTTAATCATTTCCAGATGACTCAGAAGAGCCATTTCTCTAATACTGGCCCCCAGCTGAACGACTACTCCACTCTGATGTCATCACATGGTGTTTTTGCTCTATATATTCCAGAACTTTGTGCATTTACTATATCTTTCTCTAAGACAGGGGGGGGGGGGGGGGGGGCAATTCCAGTCCTTGAGGGCCTGATTGGTGTCACAGTTTTTTCCCCAGCCCCAGCTAACACACCTGCCTCTAATAATCACCTAATCATGATCTTCAGTTTAGAATGCAGTTTGATTAATCAGCTGTGTTTGCTAGGGATGGAGAAAAAGTGCGACACCAATCAGGCCCTTGGACTGGAGTTGCCCACCGCTGCTCTAAGACATATATGTGCAAGTGTGTTAGATCAGCCCTTATCTATTCCCTCAATTTAAATACGAGGGAAGGCACTTAACAAGGGAATTTATGAATGAAGTGAATTAGGGGTGTTAAGAATTCGGAAGAGTGAATCTACTATTAAGCGACTAGGGTGGTTGGCTCAGGTTTGAAAGAGAGACAGAGTTTAGCATCCTGCTGCCAAAATTTGTCAAAGAGTCCTTTGTGTGTCCCTCTGCTGAAGATGGTTAGTATGCATTGTGGGGTGTCCGGCGGCACAAACTAGCTACAGAATCTGTATTTTAACCGAATGGACCTTACGTACTGTTTCAAACATGATCTTTAAAGAAAGTAAACGTTGACAAATATGCAATTAATGTAAAAGTAAAACCCTTTTCTCTCCTACGTTATTAATACCTACTCCATGATGATAAACAAGGGGTGTATCCCAATAATAGTTTATCTTCTCCTTAGGGCTGACCCCATTTAGTCCACTGGTCGATTTGTTTGGTCGATGGGCTGTTGGTCGACCAGGATTTTGCATGAAAGCGAGAAAAAGAATGTAATGCTCTGATCCTGTCGAAACGTCATAAAATTGCCTACCTGATTACTTCTTATCTGTTGCGCAAATAGCCTACAGCTGTGTTTGTCTGTCCGGTACTCACTGGTGCAGGAAACTATGAGGTCCAAGAATATTTTACATAATGTTGCAAGTTTGCTAGCATGAGCAGGCTGGACCAAGTTAATAGTTGATACAATGTTTCAAGTTCCTTGCAGACAGACCATGCATAGCCAATGTGATTTAAAGGATATATATTTTTATCAGGATATTTTCTACCTGTGGGCTGCAATGTTTTTATTTGTTGGCTTTATGTAGGCTATATTTACATATTGGCAATAGAAGTTACTTTTAGATTTGTATCATTTTCATTTAGATATAATTTTTATTAACCACATGACATTGATTTTGAGATATGAAGACTATTATAAATGAAACTCAACTTCCACGAAAATATACATATGAAAATCTTGGCACTCCAAATGGAAAAAATGTTACAGACCACTGGTGTAACTTACTACCGTTAACTTCAGGAGCTTAACAAGGCTAGCAGCAGAGGGCAGTGGGGAGGAGGGTCACAGGTTTTTTTCTTCTGGTTAGGCTATATGATCTCTGGCTCCCTCTTTTTAGTAATTTGTCTTCATTTTTAATGAAGAAAACATGGTGTCTATATTTCAAAAAATACTCGTTTTCAAATTCCATCGCTCTCGGTCGACCAAGATTTTTCTTTTTTTGGGGAGAGCCCTACTTCTCCTGATGTGTGCACTAATCCACTACTTCATACAAATCTAAAAGCATGGACATTTCCACCATATATCTTATACCAGTCATTCCCTTTCAAATCAGGGTAGTGTACACTTTTGAAGGAAGGGGAGATAATTGGGGAAAAGCCAGAGTCTCTCTGTACAGGGTGCTGCTTAGGTAACAAATGGAATCCCCTTTCCCATAAACACATGCCTTGTGGCTTCAACTGTAGCCCACTCTGACTACAATCAATACAACACTAGTCCATAAGCTATCTACGATACTTATTGTAGAGAAAGACTAGAAGGGAACTTCCTGCTAGTACCATTCACTGTGTTGAAATAGGACAAAAGAGAACAAGAAACTCTCTCATCAGTGCGGTATCATGGTTGACAGTCCTGTGCCCCTAGTGCATGGTATACTGAACAGGTGATGAGGAACTGGCTAGTCCTGGTATTGTTCTGGAATGATGTGAGCTCACCCAGAGCAAATGCATACTGTAGCTTGGAGTGAGAGCCAGGGTTTTCAGAAAGTTGAAGGGAAGAGAGGCCTCCTAGCTGGTGGATGTTTTCTGGGCCTGTAATTCCCCACAAAATTTTTCAGGAAGTCCCCAACTGGCCTCTGAGGTGAAAGCAGGGAGAGTCATCTGGTTTCCTGTAGATTCATTACTCATATCTAGAACAGTAATCTCTCTCTCTCATATTTATATAACTGGAATCTAGCCAGCCAACTGCATTCTGAACACTTTACCAGAGCTGATGTTGAAATCGAACAGCAGTTACAGTATGCTAACAAACTGGTCCCATCACGGCTCATGTGCTGAAACTCAGCAGGTTTTATAGCTTCAACTCATTTTTATGTTAAAGAAAGAAGGAAGGACTGACCCAAAATTTGTTGACGACATCGTAGCATGACTAATTGAATTAACTGATTAACTGATCTGATGTTGATCACGTTACATTAAATTAAATACTGTGCTGTGTCCCAGTACTGTACACGTCTATTTCAGTTGGTGTGCTATTGATGAGTCAGTGTAAAACTTAATTTGTAATTGGCAGGATATATTCTGTATCACATTAATATGTATCACCATTTTATTTAGGGCTTTATTTTTCGGCTGGCGTTGGGCCAGCACAATTGTCAAATGCATGCTAGTTGGTAATTTTGACCTGTTAAAGCCGGTGTTGTGCAGAAAATCTCCCCCCTGACAGAATTCCCCCACCCCCTTTCGTGTGAACGCGCACACACTCAATTCTTCATTGCTGCGACTTGCTTGCTAGTTGAGCTTTATGACCATGTTAGGCTGCCTTTCATTTGTATTTTTTATGTCGGTTTGATCGCGGGGGGGGGGGGGGGGGGGGGGCACTAGTAATGTCTGCAGTTTTTGGTTTGGCTATTTGTTTCAAGTGTATTAGGCTATAAATAAATCTCTTTGCCAAAATTCGTCATCTCTCAATCAATCACATTTATTTATAAAGCCCTTCTTACATCAGCTGATGTCACAAAGTGCTGTACAGAAACCCAGCCTAAAACCCCAAACAGCAAGCAATGTAGGTGTAGAAGCACGGTGGGTAGGAAAAACTCCCTAGAAAGGCCGAAACCTAGGAAGAAACCTAGGATGTGCGTTTTAAACATTTAAAAAAATACATGAAGACTATGGAACGAGAGATTGGATAATCCGGTGATGCTCATATTTAGAAACATTTAAATTATTTTCCTTTAACAATTGCTTGTTTTCTGTTTGTTTGATTAGAAAACAAGCCCTTACAGTAGCCTATAACGAAAACTGGTTCAACAGCAATGAGTCTGGTGTCTTTCTTATCCTAGCCATGCATTACCCAAGTATCCTATCCATAAAATATTTCTAAATGGTCTACTCATGAGGCTTCTGCATTATTCCCAATTCACATAGACCTACCTGCAGTACATACTCCATTCGGCTTGTACCCATCCCCATTTCCCAAGAGCGCCTCATGTCCGGTTAATATTCATTAAAGCCAGTTACACCAATGTTGACTGTCAACACTCCAAACATATGGAGCAAACACTGGATGTTATTTTATTTTTTTTACAGTTGCTATCGCTTGTTACAGTATTTTATGTTACTTAATAAACTGTAGTATCAGTCCACAATGGACTAGGACGAGAATATTATGTGCCCCCAGCTCAATTGGAGTTAATCTACAAAATTTGAGACTAACTAGTGCAGTATTAAGTAGAGGTCGACCGATTATGATTTTTCAACGCCGATACCGATTTTATTGGAGTACCAAAAAAAGCCGATACCGATTAATCGGCCGATTTTTGTTTAATGTATTTGTAATAATGACAATTACAACAATACTGAATGAAAACTTATTTTAACTTAATACAATACATCAATAAAATCCATTTAGCCTCAAATAAATAATGAAACATGTTCAATTTGGTTTACATAATGCAAAAACAAAGTGTTGGAGAAGAAAGTAAAAGTGCAATATGTGCCATGTAAGAAAGCTAACGTTTAAGTTCCTTGCTCAGAACATGAGAACATATGAAAGCTGGTGGTTCCTTTTAACATGAGTCTTCAGTATTCCCAGGTAAGAAGTTTTAGGTTGTAGTTATTATAGGAATTATAGGACTATTTCTCTCTATACGATTTGTATTTCATATACCTTTGACTATTGGTTGTTCTTATAGGCACTTTAGTATTGCCAGTGTAACAGTATTGCTTCCATCCCTCTCCTCGCCGCTACCTGGGCTCAAACCAGGAACACATCGACAACAGCCACCCTCGAAGCAGCGTTACCCATGCAGAGCAAGGGGAACAACTACTCCAAGTCTCAGAGCGAGTGACGTTTGAAACGCTATTAGTGCGCACCCCGCTAACTAGCTAGCCATTTCACATCGGTTACACCAGCCTAATCTCGGGATTTGATAGGCTTGAATTCATAAACAGCAGAGCTGCTGGCAAAACGCACAAAAGTGCTGTTTGAATGAATGCTTACGAGCCTGCTGGTGCCCACCATCGCTCAGTCAGACTGCTCTATCAAATCATAGACTTAATTATAACATAATAACACACAGAAATACGAGCCTTAGGTCATTAATATGGTCGAATACGGAAACTATCATCTCGAAAACAAAACATTTATTCTTTCAGTGAAATACGGAACCGTTCCGTGTTTTATCTAACGGATGGCATCCATCAGTCTAAATATTCCTGTTACTTTGCACAACCTTCAATGTTATGTCATAATTGCGTAAAATTCTGGCTAATTAGTTCGCAATGAGCCAGGCGGCCCAAACTGTTGCATATACCCTGACTCTGCGTGCAATGAACGCAAGAGAAGTGACAGAATTTCACCTGTTTAATATTGCCTGCTAATCTGGATTTCTTTTAGCTAAATATGCAGGTTTAAAAATATATACTTCTGTGTATTGATTTTAAGAAAGGCATTGATGTTTATGGTTAGGTACACGTTGGAGCAATGACAGTCCTTTTTCGCGAATGCGCACTGCATCGATTATATGCAACGCAGGACACGCTAGATAAACTTGTAATATCATCAACGTTGTGTAGTTAACTAGTGATTATGATTGATTGTTTTTTATAAGATACGTTTAATGCTAGCTAGCAACTTACCTTGGCTTCTTACTGCATTCGCGTAACAGGCAGGCTCCTCGTGAGGCAGGTGGTTAGAGCGTTGGACTAGTTAACCGTAAGGTTGCAATATTGAATCCCTGAGCTGACAAGGTAAAAATCTGTCGTTCTGCCCCTGAACAACGCAGTTAACCCACCGTTCCTAGGCCGTCATTGAAAATAAGAATGTGTTCTTAACTGACTTGCCAGTTAAATAAAGGTGTTAAAAACATTTTTTTTTTTTATCTGCAAAATCGGCGTCCAAAATTAACGATTTCCGATTGTTATGAGAACTTGAAATCGACCCTAATTAATCGGCCATTCCGATTAATCGGTCAACCTCTAGTATTAAGCCATGGAATGCCTTGATTGGTCAGTGAGTGTCCAAGCCCTTGTCACACCTAAAAGTTGATCATTCATCAAAAACCCAACATTTTGCGCCACCACCAGCTATTGTGCTCATAATAACGGCTGTGAAAATAATTTCTGACACCCCCCCGGATCTATAGTGCTACTGTCAGGGCTTAGATTTACAATTGGGTTAGGTTTGTTAAAATATAGTACTTCATGTTCTATTCGGTTGACTGCTGTTTAATTTGTATCAAACACCACAGTAGCTTATGTGCCACTTGCTAGGCTGTACTATGTGTCATGAGTGTAGTAACCAGTAAACAGCATGGTGCCTGCTGCCTGACTTTACCTTCACCGATCTAACTTGGCATGTCTCCAGCAGCAGTCACCTGCTCTGCTCCTGCTCTTCCTGCACCCCTTCCTCTCCCCCTGTGTCCTGGGCTGAGCTCCTGTCCTGACATGTGCCTTGATCGGCCCCAGCCCTCCCCCTTATCTCCTCTCTGCTATGGAGAGGGTGTGAGGTCACCCTGTTCAAGCACCTCTCATCCAACCCTGCACAGATCCAGAGATAAGCATTTAGTAGTAGAGTATTGGTGTCTCTGATGGGTCTTTGGCATGGTTTGCTAACTACCTCTCTCAAAGAGTGCAGTGTATAAAGTCAGAACATCTGCTGTCTCAGCCACTGCCTGTCACCAAGGGAGTACCCCAAGGCTCAATCCTAGGCCCCACGCTCTTCTCAATTTACATCAACAACATAGCTCAGGCAGTAGGAAGCTCTCTCATCCATTTATATGCAGATGATACAGTCTTCTACTTAGCTGGCCCCTGGATTTTGTGTTAAATGCTCTACGACAAAGCTTTCTTAGTGTCCAACAAGCTTTCTCTACCCTTAACCTTGTTCTGAACACCTCAGCACATATCAAAGCTGCAGGCGAAAGTTAAATCTAGACTTGGTTTCCTCTATTGTAATCGCTCCTCTTTCACCCCAGCTGCCAAACTAACCCTGATTCAGATTGCCATCCTACCCATGCTAGATTACGGAGACATAATATATACAGTGGGGAGAACAAGTATTTGATACACTGCCGATTTTGCAGGTTTTCCTACTTACAAAGCATGTAGAGGTCTGTAATTTTTATCATAGGTACACTTCAACTGTGAGAGACGGAATCAAAAATCCAGAAAATCACATTTGTATGATTTTTAAGTAATTCATTTGCATTTTATTGCATGACATAAGTATTTGATACATCAGAAAAGCAGAACTTAATATTTGGTACAGAGATCATACGTTTCCTGTAGTTCTTGACCACACTGCAGCAGGGATTTTGGCCCACTCCTCCATACAGACCTTCTCCAGATCCTTCAGGTTTCGGGGCTGTCGCTTGGCAATACGGACTTTCAGCTCCCTCCAAAGATTTTCTATTGGGTTCAGGTCTGGAGACTGGCTAGGCCACTCCAGGACCTGCATATCCTTGCTTCTGGGCCTGAGCTACAGGCAGTTAGATTAGGGTATGTCTTTAGGTGGAAATTGAGAAGAAGGGGGGGTACCCCAAAGAAGTTAACTCACTCGCCTAGTTAAATATAGGTTAAATAAAATTAAAATAAATAGTGTACAGTGTAGTACACATGCAAATGAATGCTGACTGAGACATGTTTTATATGCTGATACTACTCTGCATATTACACTAATAAATAGGCCTACAGGGACTGGCTGTGGAAGACTATGGCTAGGCTTCGGATTTTTACATATTTAGCTTATATATTCACTTTCTGCTTGATTAAAAATAACTTTGCCTTGGCAGGCTTGATTAATAAGGACTTTCCCCATTTGTGAGGTGTGTCGTCGACTGACATGACTGTAAATCCTGTGTACATTAGTGTGTAGGCCCATCTTGTCTCAATATATCAGATTCATTAATCATCACCCTGCTTTGAATGTATGAAACCCCTGTCGCTGTTGAAGAGTGAACATGCGTGTCTCACTGTCTGGTAGGCTATTCCAGGTGTCAGGGAGGAAGACAGTGTACTAGAGAACATGGGCTGCCTGGCTCTTCTATGCTGCTATATGGACTCACTGTGCTATCTGTTGTATGTATGTGATGTGGAAGGGGGGAAGGCAGTGGAGAACACTGGCTGCCTGGCCCTGCGCTAGGCTGTGATGTATGGGCTCACTGTATCATCTGTGTAGAGAACATGGGCTTTCTCCTAACTGCTATATGGACTCACTGTTTCATCTAGGGCAGTGGTTCCCAAACTTGTTAGTCCCGTACCCCTTCAAGCATTCAACCTCCAGCTGTGTACCCCCTCTAGCACCAGGGTCAGCGCACTCTCAAATGTTGTTTTTTGCCATCATTGTAAGCCTGCCACACACATACTATACGATATATTTATTAAACATAAGAATGAGTGTGAGTTTTTGCCACAACCCGGCTCGTGGGAAGTGACAAAGAGCTCTTATAGGACCAGGGCACAAATAATAATAATTAATAATTTTGCTGTTTTATTTAGCCATCTTACATATAAAACTTTATTTGTTCATCAAATTGTGAATAACTCACCACAGGTTAACGAGAAGGGTGTGCTTGAAAGGATGCACATAACTCTGCAGTTTTGGGTTGTATTGGAGAGAGTCTCAGTCTTGAATAATGTTCCACACAGTCTGCCTTTATTTAGTTTTAATGCTAGTGAGGGCCGAGAATCCACTCTCACATAGGTACGTGGTTGCAAAGAGAATCAGTGTTTTAACAGCGCGATTTGCCAAGGCAGGATACTCTGAGCGCAGCCCAATCCAGAAATCTAGCAGTGGCTTCTGATTTTAAATTCAATTTTCACAGAACCGCTTGTTGCAATTTCGATGAGGCTCGCTTGTTCAGATATCGGTGGAATGGAGGCAGGGCATGAAAGGGATAATGAATCCAGTTGTTTGAGTCATCCATTTCGGGAAAGTACCTGCGTAATTGTGCACCCAACTCACTAGGGTGCTTCACTATATCACATTTGACATTGTCCATAAGATTGTTCATTTGCACACACAAAAATCATACAATGATGGAAAGACCTGTGTTGTCCTTGTTAATGCAGACAGAGAAGAGCTCCAACTTCTTAATCATAGCCTCAATTTTGTCCCGCACATTGAATATCGTTGCGGAGAGTCCCTGTAATCCTAGATTCAGATCATTCAAGTGAGGAAAAAATATCACCCAGATACGCCAGTCGTGTGAGAAACTCGTCATCATGCAAGCAGTCAGACAAGTGAAACGCATAGAATTCACTGGCTTGTATGCGAAGCAGTAATTGTTTCAAAACATCTTCTGCCATGCCACTGATGCATCGTGAAACAGTGTTGTTTGATGAAGACGTTGTCTGTATAGTTTTTTTGGGGCCTTTTCCCCCATCATTGTCCCAGCCATATCTGGTAGCAGGAAAAATTAAGTCCTCCCCAATAGTATGAGGTTTGCATGTCCTAGTCACTCGGTAGCTCACCATATAAGACTCTTCTAGCCCCTTCTTATTAATGGTATCTGTTGCTTTTATACATGTCTTACTACTCGAAAGTCGTCTTCATTCTCGCTCCAAAAACTTCCGTGGCTTATTTTTCAAATTGGCATGTTTTGTTTCTAAATGTCTGCGCAAGAGTGACGGTTTCATCGAGTTGTGAGATAGTACTTTTGCACAGACAGTGGTTGCTCCTTTAAAAGTTGCTTCATGCTGCAGCACACTTTGCGGGGTGCTGCAGCATTCTGTGGCACGTTATCTAATTGTCAGCCATTTTTTCTGTTAATGTGAGTTAGAGCTAGTTTGACCACCAGAGGGCATCTTTGAGAAGCATTTGATAGTCTTCCATATTGGCATTACAAGAGAATTTAAAACCTTTTTTTATAACAACATAGTATATGGGATTGATTTTAAGAAATTTGGCTTGATTAATTTGATTAATATTATGGTGTTTCTATTCCGCGAAAAACGAAACCCTCTGGGTTTCCGTTAGGATGGAATGGAAAATATGACGCTATACAGTGTGACGGTCGGGAGTAGGCTACAGCATAAGAGGATTGGGGGATTCTAAATTGTTTGCCTTCATTAGACAACTTTGTTCCAATATTTCTGTAAATCAGTGATATTTAAAGCATTTTGAAGATAAGCCACCTGCATTTGTTTATTAGGCTACTGTGCAGTCTGACAAGTAAACATAGCCTACAATACATACTGTAGTAAACATGGGAAAATTCCTTACATAAGGGAGAGCAGGCCATGTCTGTACTACAAAATGCAGGCACGCAGGAGACTGGGGTTCAAATCCCTGACGGGGAGGAAGGAGTAGGCTGTCTTTGTAAATAATAAACTGTTCTTAACTGCTTCCATATGTGTTATTTCATAGTTGTGATGTCTTCACTATTATTCTACAATGTAGAAAATAGTAAAACTAAAGAAAAATACTGGAATGAGTAGGTGTGTCCAAACTTTTGACTGGTATTTGCTTAATTAATTTGCTTAATATTATGGTGTTTCTATTCCATGAAAAACCCTCTGGGTTTCTGTTAGGATGGAATGGAAAATATGGCGCTGTACAACGTGGTGGTCGGCAGTACAGTACTGAGCTATTTCGCTAAAGAATCCCTGTGTCGTGCGGGCAGGGCACGCAGAAGACCGGGATTCAATTCCCCGATGGGGAGGAAGGAGTAGGCTGTCCTTGTAAATAAGAATATGTTCTTAACTGACTTGTCTAGTTAAATTCAATCTGGCGTGCCTGTGCTCAAAGCATTGTCAGAGCATTGTCAGTTTGTGAATTCAGACCGTTTCACTCTTGGAGTGCACACTGGACGTTCGAGCCGAGGAGTAGTGTTGATTTGAGCATTCTGGCCTTACAACTGCAGTCAAGCACCCAAGCTAACGTTGGCTAGCTTGCTAGCTACTTCCAGACACAAATGAGGCCACTCTGACCATTTTACTTGCCCTGTTAACCAGAGCGTTTGTGACGTTTACTGACACCAGCCATATTCAACGGGTGTATAAATTCATTATTCTGCTCTCTGGTACACTGAGGAGAGTGCTCTGAAATCGGAGTAGATAGCCAGAGCGGATTTACGAAAGCACCCAAATGTCCATTGAGAACGCACAACGACTATACCATTTAGCTAAGCTAAGAATGACGGGAATAATCAAGTCAATAAACATTGGGTAGTTAGCCTATAGTTAATATACTGTCAAGTTTGATGCATAACTACTAACGTTAGGTAGATAGCTAACATACCGGTACATACTGCTGTAATGATATGCTACATGGTTCGTAAGGACAGCATAGCTAACATTGTCAGCCAACATAATGTGTAAGGTAACTTGTTTGAAAAGTCATTACTTTATTACATTGAGTAGCAAGCTACCGCGAGGACGCGCTCTATCAACTCTGCGGCTTGAGCATGCTTTTGGTGCACAGTCGATAGCGCGCTGGACTTCGTGCAAGAAGGTTGAGGGTTCGAAACCTGCTCCCTACTTGTTTCATTTGAAGTCATGCACAATTATCAATTTATTATTTGGTTTATATTTCCCATTCATTGTCAGTTAGAGACACAGTAGTGCCTTGGGACCCAAAAGCATAATCAGTGCTCTAACTCCCCCTTGGTCGTTAGGGCAAATCTGATCTGTGATAGGAGAGGGGTTTTTCACAACTAGCTCGGCTATTTAGACTATTCTTTAGTAAGGTTGAATAGTCTATTGTTCAGCTATTAGCCCCCCTCCCCAACTTGCAACAAATTGTTGTTACTCCCATCTTGTCCTTGCCCTCTTCCACGCGTCATTCTCCGCCTGAGTGGCTCGCTTGTGCCTGTGCTGGCAGGAAATGGCAGCATCTTCGATTGTGCGTCAAGACTTCTGGATAGCAAGTTTGTATGAAGGTCTGGTTATTCACGGGCAAGTTGTTATATGCTATGTAAGTACATTTGTGTCTTATTTTCAATCAAAAATAATTGTTCTGAAAGGAAAAACGAGGCTTCAAAGTAAAAAAAAAATATTGCAATCAAATATTTTGTAATAGAGCGCAAAATGTTATGCATTTATATATTTTGAGAACAAAACATTTATTTGAAAACAAAACTCCAATTTAATTTCGCTATCAACCACCCTCCATTTTGGCAATTTGAGTGTCGGTTTGGCTACAACCAATACTGTTCAACCTTTCTTACCAACACAAAGGAAGTCATAGCGGACACCTACGAAAGACTGTGATGATGGCATCTCAGGTAAGCAGCACTGGGCGTTCTTCCATCCAACTTCTATATAGCTAGTAGTTAGCTCCTACGATTCAGTGCCGGTTCATAACATTCTACTATATTACATACATACATACATACATACATACATACATACATACATACATACATACATACATACATACATACATACATACCTTAGAATGATAAATCATGCAATTATTATTCTCAAGCTAACCAAAAACATTTTAGCTACGAATGCCTATTCTCACCATTTTCAGTTGAAATCTAACTTTCTTGCAACTCATAAGCAGGCCATGTCCTATTTGTTTCATAGTCGATATATTATCATATTTCATGACAGTGTAACGGTTAGCTTTTTTTTACAGAAGGATGAAAGAACACAATATGTCTGTCAGGGAATGCTATTCTGATATGTCAGATGAAGAGTTAGACCAGAAAGTCAGAGCCATTAGGCAAAGATGCCCCATGCAGGCTTTAGAATGGTCAAAGGAAGTATCCAAGCCATGGGCCATTGTGTACAATGGCGAAGAGTTAGGGAGTCTTTGCAGCGTGTAGATGGTGCAGGTATCATTGCCAGAATGATCCAGCTTCGTTGCATTGCTCGGCAAAGATACTCTGTTCCTGCTCCCCTGCCTCTCGTCCACATTGATACAAATCATAAATTGATAACGTACTAAGATGTATAATATCTCCATAAAATCTAAGAAGTTATTTAAACTTTTTTATTCGTAGTTATTCGTAGACAAATGTTCAATGATGTATTGGAGTTGATCTTCATCAACTGGTAATACATAAATAATGAAGCAGGTTAATACGTTAAACATTTCACTTTTAATTCCAATGCTTTTTTTTCAAGATACAACATTGTCATCTTTGGCGGTATAGATCGATTTTCAAGGAAGGTAAGTATATTATTTTGTATGCATATTTCCCATCACCTAATGAACAACCACAATACCAGTCTGGTGTTAAGCACAGGCTAACTATTGTATAGATGTTCTATCTGGACACTGCGGCCAATAACAGCAGCAACTGCTTTTGGATACTTTATGGATGGAGTCTGCAGCAATGGATGGCCTTCAAGGTAAATATTGATATAGTAGAATGAAAAAAATTATTACTTGTATTATGCATATTGTAACATCTTGTGAGGAGTTAATTTCTGTATAAAAACCCTTGACATCTTCCTCATCAAACCTCGTAAGATTGCTTTCTGTGTTGTATTGACGTATCCTGAAAATGACATCTGCTCCTTTAGATCGAATGGTCATATGAAAACAATAACTGAGATATCTACAAACAAATAAGCTATTTTCTTTACTTTCAGAGTGTGCGCTGATCAAGGGGTCGGAAATGTAGATATTGCCAGATGTTCACTGTCCGAGGAACAGGCTGTGGAAGCTTTATTGCTGACAAAAGTGTCCATAACCAGAGGTAATTAAACTGTTCTGTGTTCTTTTTCTCTTTTCCTCTCTGCCTGTCTTGTTGTACATGGAACCTGTCTCACATGCATTCATTAAAAAACCCTTAAGATGTCAGCTGCTAATTTTAAGATTTACACCACATAAACATTGTCATTGTCACTGGACTATCAAGCCCCTGTTGCTGCCAAATTTATTGCCACTAATACAGATTTGTTTCTCTTGAGCATTCCAGATTCAGCAGCCGGAGGACCTGCTTTATTGTAAACATAGAGATTTTCAAAAAAAATGGATCTACATGCACACAAAATAAAAAATGTTTTGCATTTCACCTCCTGATGATTATGATGACTGACCGTGTTAGAATAAAAAAAAAGAAGCTTATTCATGCGCTCTATCTCTATCCGTCTGTCTCTTGTCTACAGGTATGTTTTGATGTGAGAGAGGAAGCCAGTCCCGTCATCGCCACCTTACCCACTCTTAAGATTCGGGCCGACTGGGAGCCCAAGGCTGATTAGGAGACACCGCTAGAGACACTGTGGAATTGTGATGAACTGAGAGAATATTAGGGTAGCACTGTAATTCATTAATCATATGCTTTCTTCCCTGCTCCTCTGTTTTACCTCTTTCCTTTTCTGTCTTCTACACCTCTCTCCCCACCTTTCTTCCTCTTTTTTTATAATGCACACCATATGTGCATTGAAGTACAGATTGAAATTGTATTTAGAATATTACAATTATAATATTTATAATTAATGTATTATGTATTTATAACACCTGGATAATGAACTTTCAATAAAGCATTTCACATTCTCCACTGGTTGAAATTAAGTATCTCATTAGAATAATACACCTATTCTGTGTCCTCAGATTAATGCAGGATTACATCACTCTTACAAGTTACAATGTGTAATCATTGATGTCCCAGGAGCAGGAATGGTAAACACTGTTGAATTGTATAATTGTAATACATACATGTATACACAGCATCATTCAAAGAATGGAGTTTGATACACCTGGTATTGGATATGACTGAAAAAGAATGTCTCACAGAGATTCATACCTGAACCGCACCTTTATTTGCCAAAGAAGAGTACATGATCAGTGAATATATTCAATGTACAGGCTACAATGTGGGCATCTCATGCGTGGGAATAACTACAGTACATGTATATAGGACTTGCATCCTTGGCACAATAAAGTTATTATATTCTACTCAATCCATAGGCTTCCTTAACCTTTCTGCGTACAGATCCCGATTACGGGATCATTTCCCTAAACAACCGCTGAATTGCAGGGCGCCAAATTCAAAAATATTACTAAAAATATTTATAATCATGCAATCACAAGTGAAATATACAAAAACACAGCTTAGTTTGTTGTTAATCCACCTATCGTATCAGATTTTGAAAATATGCTTTACAGAGAAAGAAATCCAAGCTTTTGTGAGTGTATCAATCAATGCTACAACAGCTAGCCCCAAATTAGCATGGTCACGAAAGTCAGAAAAGCAATAAAATTAATCGCTTACCTTTGATAATCTTCGGATGTTTGCACTCACAAGACTCCCAGTTACACAACAAATGTTCTTTTTGTTCGATAAATATTACTTTTATAACAAGAAAACGCCATTTGGGTTGCACGTTATGTTCAGAAAACCAAAGCCTCGTTCCGTTCGACGAAAATTCCAAAAAGTATCCGTAATGGTCATAGAAACATGTCAAATGTTTTTTATAATCAATCCTCAGGTTGTTTTTAACAAACATAATCGATAATATTTCAACCGGATCGTAACCTATTCAATAAGAGAGAAAAGGAAAATGGAGAGCTCCCCTCTCGCGCGCAGGCACTATTCAGAGGACACCAGACTACTTTTGAAAAATCTCGTTCATTTTTCAAAATAAAAGCCTGAAACTATGTCTAAAGCCTGGTCACAGCCTGAGGAAGCCATTGGAAAATGAATATGGTTGATACCCCTTTAAATGGAAGAAAGACTGTCCAGGAAACACAGATTTAAAAAAATATATCACTTCAGGGTTATATTTTTTCTCAGGTTTTCGCCTGCAGAATCAGTTTTGTTATACTCGCAAACAATATTTTGACAGTTTTGGAAACGTTTGAGTGTTTTCTATCCTAATCTGTAAATTATATGCGTATTCTACGATCTGGACCTGAGAAATAGTCTGTTTACCTTGGGAACGTTATAAAAAATAAATAAAAAAAATGACCCCTAGCGTCAAGAAGTTAATGCCATTCAGATTTGAAGTCGATACAACAACTATGATAGCTGAGGTTCATAGATAGGTTCTGAACTAATATTCATACCAACATTTTTAGGGTCCATACACAGATCGGCTACATACTGTAGCTAGCTACACATCCATAGGCATACAGTTATTTTTTATTCTCCACTACACAATAAGCAAATGAATAGTTAGCTAGCTATGTTACTTCAGCTGCATTGCATGGCAAATGTAAGCAAGGCATGCCAACACAATTGTACATTCAATTTGCAGTAAATGCTTTAACTAGCTAGAATCTTTTCATCCACTGTTTCACAAGACGACAGCCTGGTTTGCTGGTTTTCTCAGGAGTCCCTAAAACATTAAACAACACGAATTACAAATCCATACTAATGTCATAACACTAGCTAGCTAGTGTTAGCTAGTCAGCTAACTTGCTAAATAGCGATTTTCATAAATTAACTTTATGACAAAAAAATGCACAATTGTTTGTCTCTACATTAACTAACATATTCCTCTCAATTGTAAATGTTTTGCTTGACTCATTATGACGTTATAACTGCTTACATTTGCTTCCACTGTAATGTTTTGTCAGCCATCTTTGCTGAAGAAAGTCACCAGGGACTCATGGCCCGCGTCAAATTAGTCATTGGAACCACTCGATATGATTGGTCATATAAAAACCTTGGGACTCAAATGCATAATGAGTGCTCTAACTCCCCCTTGCGGTGGTCTGGAGCAATGAAGCTGTGACGCTGGGTACTTTTAAGTCCCGCGGTGTAAGCTTGCCACTTTTAAAGGAGGAACTACTGTATAACACACTGGCTGAGGAAAGGCACTACTCCCAATATAAGTGAACCCCAAATCAATGTAGTTCTCATCATATTTGCGCCTCGTCGATGGTCCAATGTCCCTGTCTGTTGTTCGGTGCTTTCCCCGGTAAGGGGGCAGTAGCTCTTCGGCTGCATCAGATTCACAACTGTCAGTGTCCATGCTAGGTGAGCTAACAACAAATGTAGAATTACTGATGCTAGCATTGGATGTGCCCGTGGAACCAGAACAACTTGTGTCGTTGACAGGTGCCAGTGTAGTACTGCTGGTAGTAGCAGTTGGACTTACTTTTTTTTAACCATCCATTTTCAAGCAAACGGAATGAGCAGCAGCTACGTTTGGCTATTAGTGGAATTCATTGTGTTGTTATTTCGCTGAACACTAGATGGTTTAGTTTTATCTTTGGCAGTGAAATGAGAATACTCATTTAAAAAAATGTTAATCACATTTTTTTGGGGCGTATCCCTGATGGCATTGCGCGAACCCCTGGGGTGTACCCCAGTTTGGGAATACCTGGTCTAGGGAATCCTAATGAATTCCTCTAGCCTGGCTGTACACTCCGGTCATTTATATTTCCACAGTCTCTAGCTGCCAGACACAGACCGACCAGTCAGATAGGCCTAGTACATCCTTACAGCCCTGTACTGTACTAGGCTGTATATATAGGTCAAGTAGAAGGCAGTGATTTCTGCTGGGGCCTGGCACGAGGGACCGCCCTCCATTTTAAACTTAGCTGAGACTTTCACTGACTGGCTGTGAAGTTAGAGGACATGATGAAGGGATCCCATGACTCTGACTCATTCACAAGCGATTCAGGGTTTGTTCTTCAATGAGCCTACAATGACATTATCCGTAATGATACTATTAAAGTACTGTAATGTAGATTAGGCAGTAGCATTGTATTGGTACAACATTTTAAACTGAGACCTAACTGAAAGTGAATGAGTGATAAACTAGGTTGAGTTGTAGTGTAGCAGGTCCGCTTCTCTTTCCCTGTCTTATTGTGTGTTGGATGGAAGTTAATAACACATGTACCTCCTGTTTAAAAGTGCTGAGTTCTGCAGTCAGCCAGAAGGGCCTGATGACTGCTGCCAGCCGGGGTGTGTCCTTCCTGTCAGTTCAGGGCTGCCTCTGTCAGTCGGCCTCCACGTTGCCATGGTTACTAGAAACAAAGACGACGTTACACGGGGGTAAAATAAGTTACATCCGATAAATGTAATAATGGCACCATAGGAGATGGCTGCCGCTTTACGGTCTCCTAACCAATTGTGCTATTGTGTGTTTTTTCGCTTTATTTGTAACTTATTTTGTACATGTTTCTGCCACCGTCTCTTATGAACGAAAAGAGCTTCTAGATATCAGGACAGCGATTACTCACCTCATACTGGAAGAATATTTTTTCTTTAATATTTTTTCTCATCTGAATCACAAGAATATTTCTTGTCGGGTGTCTGAAGGATTTACTTCAGACACCCGACAAGGCTCAAATCCCCGTGATTCAGATGAGATGGAGATATCGGAGACGTACGTCGGGGTACGGATCTGACGGCGAGTGGGTAATCTGCCTCTACCATCAGTACTATTAGCCAACGTACAATCATTGGATAACGAAATAGACAAACTACAATCACAAATATCCTACCAACGGGACATTAAAATAATAATATCTTATGTTTCACAGAGTCGTGGCTGAACGACAACATCAATAACATACAGCTGGTGGGTTTTACGCTGCATCGGCAAGATAGAACAGCCGCCTCCGGTATGGCAAGGGGTGGTGGTCTGTGTATATTTGTAAACAGCTGGTGCATGAAATCTAATAGTCAGGAAGTCTTAAGGTTTTGCTCGCCTGAGGTAGAGTATCTCATGATAAGCTGTAGACCACACTATTTACCAAGCAAGTTATCTATATTCTTCGTAGCTGTCTATTTACCACCACAAACCGATGCTGGCACTAAGACCGCACTCAATGAGCTGTATACGGCTATAAGCAAACAGGAAAACGCTCATCCAGAGGCGGCGCTCATAGTGGCCGGGGACTTTAATGCAGGGAAACTCATCCGTTTTACCTAATTTCTACCAGCATGTTAAATGTGCAACCAGAGGGGAAAACAACTCTAGACCACCTTTACTCCACACACAGAGACGTGTACAAAGCTCTCCATTTGGCAAATCTGACCATAATTCTATCCTGCTTAAAGTTTTTTTTTTAAATCAAGAAGGAAACACCAGTGACACGGTCAGATGACACAGATGCTTAGTTACAGGACTATTTTACTAGCACAGACTGGAATATGTTCCGGGATTCTTCCGATGGCATTGAGGAGTACACCACATCAGTCACTGGCATCATCAATAAGTGCATTGATGACGTCGTCCCAACAGTGGCTGTACGTACATACCCCAACCAGTCAAATAAAATTTGATTTGAAAAGAACTCTACTTCTGCCCTAGCTCCCGAGTCAGTGGAGTTTTACCTTGACATTAGGCCTAAATGTCCCAGCAGTATAGCCTAGGCCCAGCTGACCGTAGCCCGTAGCTGACTGTGATGCCCCACAGCAATACATCTGCTCTAATCAATTTATTATGGAGCCTGTGTGTGTCAGTGTTTCTCATGTATCACTTTGGTAATAATCAACTAACCTAATGGAGTTATTCGTTTTCTGCTGTAGATAAGTTATAATTTAACTGTGGCCAAGTGTGCATGAAAACAGATGCATGTTAATCAATATACGCAACAGTAATGAAACATTTGTTTTGTGTCATTTTCACCATTTGGATTTAAAATTCTCTATCCCGAATCCCATTCGTTTGACTGGCAGCTAGTCAAACAGTAATATGCACAGTTTAGTGAAATAGTGTTTGTGTTTGTTTATGTTGCGCTGACATGTTTGCTGATGACATTCACATGAAGCTGCGAAAGATGTGACTGAAATCCCCCGAGGCAGGACAGAGAAGAGAGAGGGGATGGGGAGGGGTAAAGATATGACAAAGTGGGTCGGGTGACATGCAGAGGCTTTGGAAATAGACTTAAGACTGGCTTACTGCTCTGCCTTAACAGGGACAGTTGTTTCTTATCTCTGTGTGCTGACTGTATGATGAATTGATTCCTGTTGTTCTTTTCTTCTGTCTGTCTGTCATGTGCGGGTAGTGTGCTCAGTTTTTGAATGGAAATGTCTGTCTTTAGGGCTCAGACACACCAGTAGCATTTGCTGGCCGAGAGTACTTAGCACCTCTGAACGTAATTTGCGAACCGAGTGGGCACCGATTTCATGATGTGGAATCATGTTTGGCAGTCAGCCAACAAGTCTGCAGTGGGTGGTCCCTAAAACACAGAGCGCTGAACAATCGGCAGAAGAACGCTAGATCCACATTCAGTGCGATGTGTGTGAGCCTTTACTCAGAAACCAAGCTGTAGTAGCAAAGTGTCATGTCAAGCCTGCACATTACCCATAAGCACTCAATTACGTTGCGCCGGATGTCATGCATTTCAAATGGGGACGTCCACAACCGAGTGGAATTGCAATGCCCCCTTGCGTTTGAAGGATCCGTTGCGAGACGGACTCCATATATTTCCAAAAAAAAAAATACTTTACGTTGTCTTCAGTCCAGCCAGAGTCTGTCGAAGAACAGGAAGTTACCAAACCATAGAAGAAGATGTAAATGTGGTTTTCGGTGAAGGCTTAATGGGATAGCTAGCAACTTGTTAACAATTACCCATTGCTACAAGTGAGTACTATATTAATAGTAGTATTAAATAATACACTTTGGTTGTTAAGCCAATTACATTATGACTGTTGCCTCACTTGTTTTCTCCCTAATATCCAATTGGTAGTTAAAGTCTTTACCCATCGCTGCAACTCCTGTACGGACTCGGGAGAGGCTAAGGTTGAGAGCCATGCGTCCTCCGAAACACGACCCTGCCAAGCTGCGCGGCTTCTTGACACACTGTTCACTTAACCCGGAAGCCAGCCGTACCAATGTGTCAGAGGAAACACCGTACAACTGGCGACCGAAGCCAGTTTGCAGGCGCCCGGCCCGCAACAAGGAGTCGCTAGAGCGCGATGGGACAAGGACATCCAGGCCGGCCAAACCTTCCCCTAACCTGGACGACACTGGGCCAATTGTGCGCTGTCTCACTGTTCTCCCGGTCATGGCTGGCTGTTACACAGCCTGGGATCGAACCCAGGGCTGTAGTGACGCTTCAAGCACTGCATTTCCTTAGACCTCTGCGCCACTCAGGAGGCCGTGATGTTTGTTTTTGATGATAATTATTAGATATAGGTCGTTAGCTACAGTGGTATCTTCAACCTAGGCTAGCTTTTAGGTAGCTAGCGGGACTTGCTTTAAAGTTAGAGAAAAAAGTGGAGGAAAAATAAACAAAACATGTTTTAATATCACCTGAAACAATCTATTATATATCATGTCTTGAATAAAAAGGTTGTATTTTGCAATCTCCCAATATAAATGCGATCTCTGACGAGACATGGGCTCACCTCCATTTTGTTTTACAAACACTACACTTGTTCGTTCAGTAGCGGGGCAAGAATTTGTGATGATGTGACGCATTTCATTAGGCCGTACAATGTAAACCGGGCATCAATTTTACAGCAGTTACAGTTCATGTGTTTACCTGTACACCCAGAACAAAATGTTTTGCATAATTGTGTCAGATGTTCGATTAAATTCTTCGGGAAGATGTGTTAGAAAATGTACTAATGAGACTAGTGAAGTCTCCACCCTCTAAACGGAAACATTTCTGCCAGTTTGGGGCAAGTCTATGGCAAGTCAATGGGCTAAATGTCCCCTTGAAATGATCAGTGACAAAATCAGCGTACTGGAACAAAGTTCCTTAGTCTTGCATCACACAGTCGGTCGACAGATGCTACAACCATTTATGTTATGTGCATGTGTCAACAAGACATTACCTGTACTGGGGTGAGGTGGGGGTTGTCATGGTAACCAGCTACGCTTGGCTGTGGCCATGCCTGGAGGGAGGGAGGGGTAGAGTGGAGAGAGAAAGATGTGTCTCAGTAGGCTATGCTACACAGAAGCAGGAAGGACAGGGCTTGGTCAAGACAAGGCCTTCACAACAGTGTGAAGGGAGTTGTTACAGTATGTTACAGGTTGCAGTTAATTTTCCAGATCCAATTTATCATCATTACAGTGACTCTGTACATAGCCGCTGGAAGTAGTTTGGGGTGGGGGTGCTGTGTTTGTTTTGCTCTAAAATGCTATTTGGAGAACAGCAAAAACACAACCAAAAAAGGTCCCCCAGAGAGTATCACAGTAGTATTAGGTTTACAGTATATTAGGTTTAAAGGTCTGTGGAATGGTGTGTACAATGTACTACTCAACCTCGTCATACAGAGGCTACATTGACTACTTGTGGAACAGTGCATACAATGCAACATGAAATAGATGCATAATACTCGCTATCAAGGCCAACATCAAATACCGACGTCAATGTAAAAGTAACCAGAGCATAAAACAGCTGACTGCAAATGCAAACTATGCCAGATAAATCCTACACATGCACTGAAATAAGGCATACATCAAAAGGAATGACTAAGGCCTACAATTGACAACGACAAGACAAACAAACTCGACCAAGGAATGAAGACAAATCTACACATTAAGGCCGCACCCGTGATTCAGTACCGCAGAATGGACAGCGCCTCGGTACAGGTAGGCATAGTGGAGCTCCGTGGGGTGTGGCTGAATGGACAGTGTCTCTGTCTAGTACCCAGCAAGAATTAGGCTATTCAGTTTGTGGGCAATTAGACATTTTCTGGGCACAGTTGAGTAGCCTACAATGTTTCATATGAAAATCCTGACTGCACACATCTTTAGAAATGGTAGGATCAATTGTAAGTTGCAGACCCCCTGCTATATGAAGTCACCCTTGTGGAACGGTGCATACAGTGTACTATGACAGTGTAATTGTCTCGTGCGCTTCCCACCAAAATTGTTGTTCTGCATTCAGAGAATTTCATTATAATGTGCACCCAGTTCATTTTTGTATTTTCCTGTCTGCATTATTCACTAGAAAAGGGAAACATTATGAGAATATTGAAACATTGTATAAAGGAACAAGGCGGCTCAGAGAATATTGAAACATTTGTATCAACAAGACCACTCCGAGAATATTAATATTGCAACATAGTAGCCAACGCAGAGTCAGCTTGTCTCTTTCTGATAGTATTGTGTTACCTACACAGCATCTGGGCGCTCACTATATACAAAAAAGCCCTACATCCACACTATAGCTAAATTATGTTTAATGACATTTTGCCAGCAAGATTGATCTGTTAGAATATCTCATTTTAATTCAGGAAGATGGACAAGCGAGACTAAGAGGTGGAAATGCATTATACCAGAGGCAGGTATACTACAGTGGCAAGAAAAAGTATGTGAACCCTTTGAAATACCTGGAATTCTGCATAAATTAGTCATAAAATCTGATCTTCATCTAAGTCACAACAATAGACAAACACAGTCTGCTTAAACTAATAACACACAAACAATTATACGTTGTTATGTCTTTATTGAACACACCAAGTAAACATTCACAGTGCAGGGTGGGAAAAGTATGTGAAACCTTGGATTTATAACTGGTTGACCCTCCTTTGGCAACAATAACCTCAACCAAATGTTTTCTGTAGTTGCGGATCAGACCTGCACGACAGTCAGGAGGAATTTTGGACCATACCTCTTTACAAAACTGTTTCAGTTCAGCGATATTCTTGGGATGTCTGGTGTGAACTGCTCTCTTGAGGTCATGCCACAGCATCTCAATCGGGTTGAGGTCAGGACTCTGACTGGGCCACTTAGGGAGGCGTATTTTCTTCTGTTGAAGCCATTCTGTTGTTGATTTACTTCTGTGTTTGGGGTCGTTGTCCTGTTGCGCTTCAATTGGCGTACAGATCGCCTAACATTCTCCTGCAAAATGTCTTGATAAACCTGGGACTTAATTTTTCCATCGATGATAGCAAGCTGTCCAGGACTTGAGGCAGCAAAGCAGCCCCAAACCATGATGCTCCCTCCACCATACTTTACAGTTGGGATGAGGTTTTGATGTTGGCGTATTATGCCTTTTTCTCTCCACATGTTCCACAGTGTTGTGTGTTCCTTCCAAACAACTCAACTGTAGTTTCATCTGTCCACAGAATATTTTGCCAGTTGCACTGTGGAACATCCAGGTGCACTTTTGCAAACTTCAGATGTGCAGCAATGTTTTTTTTAGACAGCAGTGGCTTTTTCCATGGTGTCCTCCCATGAACACCATTCTTGTTTAGTGTTTTACATATCGTAGACTCGTCAACAGAGATGTTAGCATGTTCCAGAGATTTCTGTAAGTCTTTAGCTGACACTCTAGGATTCTTCTTAACCTCATTGAGCATTCTGCGCTGTGCTCTTGCAGCCATAATTGCAGGACGGCCACTCCTAGGGAGAGTAGCAACAGTGCTGAACTTTCTCCATTTTCAGACAATTTGTCTTGCTGTGGACTGATGAGCATCAAGGCTTTTAGAGATACTTTTGTAACCCTTTCCAGCTTTATGCAAGTCAACAATTCTTTATCTTAGGTCTTCTGAGATCTTTTTTGTTCTAGGCATGGTTCACATCAGGCAATGCTTCTTGTGAATAGCAAACTCAAATTCTGTGAATGTTTTCTATAGGGCAAGGCAGCTCTAACCAACATCTCCAATCTCGTCTCATTGATTAAACTCCAGGTTAGCTGACTCCTGACTCCAATTAGCTTTTGGAGAAGTCATTAGCCTAGGGGTTCACATACTTTTCCCAACCTACACTGTGAATGTTTAAATGATGTATTCAATATAGACAAGAAAAATACAATAATGTGTGTTATTAGTTTAACCTCTCTTGGGCACGTGAGACGGTAGCGTCACACCTCTTCAACAGCCAGTGAAACTGCTGGGCGCCAAATTCAAATACAGAAATACAGAAAAAATCATTACAAACAGTAGCCAGCCAAGTAGAACAGTTATACATGTCAGAAATAGAGATAAAATTCATCCCTTACCTTTGATGATCTTCATATGGTTGCACTCAGCAGACATTCATTTACTCAATAAATGTTCCTTTTGTTCAATAAAGTCTCTTTCTATCCAAAAACCTCACTCGTTTTCTTCAGTAATCCACAGGCTCAAACGCAGTCAAAACAGGAAGACAAAAAAAATCCAAATTGTATCCGTAAAGTTCATAGAAACATGTCAAATGATGTTTATATTCAATCCTCAGGTTGTTTTTAGCCTAAATAATCGATAATATTTCAACCGGACAATAACGTCATCAATTTAAAAGGTAAACAAGAAAGGCACTCGGTCTCGCGCATGAAAAAGCTCTGTGACACTTTAGGGTCCACTCATTCCGACTGCTCTTACTTCTTCATTTTTCAGAATACAAGCCTGAAACAATTTCTAAAGACTGTTGACATCTAGTGGAAGGCATAGAAACTGCAATTTGAGTCCTAAGTCAATGGATACTGTAATGGCATTGAATATAAAACTACAAAACCAAAATAAAAACTACTTCCTGAATGGATTTTTCTCAGGTTTTCGCCTGCCAAATCAGTTCTGTTATACTCACAGAAACTATTTTAACAGTTGTGGAAACTTTAGAGTGTTTTCTATCCAAATCTACCAGTTATATGCATATCATATCTTCTCGGCCCGAGAAGCAGGCAGTTTAATTTGGGCATGCATTTCATCCAAAATTCCGAATGCTGCCCCCAACCCTAGTGAAGTTAAGCAAACTGTTTGTCTCTTGTTGTGACTTAGATGAAGATCAGATCAGATTTGATGACCAATTTATGCAGAAATCAAATAAAATTGTATTAGTCACATGCGCCGAATACAACAGGTGTAGACCATACTTACTTACGAGCCCCTAACCAACAATGCAGTTTCAAAAAAATAAAAGTAACTAAAAGTACTAAAAGTAATTAAAGAGCAGCAGTAAAATAACAATAGCGAGACTGTATACAGGGGGGTACCGATACAGAGTCAATGTGCGGGGACACCAGTTAGTTGAGGAAGTATGTACATGTAGGTAGAGTTATTAAAGTGACTATGCATAGATGACAACAGAGAGTAGCAGTGGTTTAAAGAGGGGGTGGGGGGGGCACTGCAAATAGTCTGGGTAGCCAGTTGACTAGATGTTCAGGAGTCTTATGGCTTGGGGGTAGAAGCTGTTTAGAAGCCTCTTGGACCTAGACTTGGCACTCCGGTACCACTTGCCGTGAGGTAGCAGAGAGAACAGTCCATGACTAGGGTGGCTGGAGTCTGTCAATTTTAGGGCCTTCCTCTGACACCGCCTGGTATAGAGGTCCTGGATGGCAAGAAGCTTGGCCCCAGTGATGTACTGGGCCGTACGCACTACCCTCTGTAGTGCCTTGCAGTCGGATGCCGAGCAGTTGCCATACCAGGCAGTGATGCAACCAGTCAGGATGCTCTCAATGGTGCAGCTGTAGAACCTTTTGAGGATCTCAGGACCCATGCCAAATCTTTTCAGTCTCTTGAGGTGGAATAGGTTTTGTTGTGCCCTCTTCACGACTGTCTTGGTGTGCTTGGACCATGTTAGTTTGTTGGTGATGTGGACACGAAAGGAACTTGAAGCTCTCAACCTGCTCCACTGCAGCCCCGTCGATGAGAATGGGGGCGTGCTCGGTCCTCCTTTTCCTGTAGTCCACAATCATCTCCTTTGTCTTGATCAGGTTGAGGGAGAGGTTGTTGTTCTGGCTCCACACGTTCAGGTGTCTGACCACCTCCCTATAGGCTGTCTCTTCATTGTCGTTGATCAGGCCTACTACTGTTGTGTCAACGGCAAATGTATTGATGGTGTTGGAGTCGTGCCTGGCCGTGCATTCATGAGTGAACAGGAAGTACAGGAGGGGACTGAGCACGTACCCCTGGGGGCCCCTGTGTTGAGGATCAGCGTGGCGGATGTGTTGTTACCTACCCTTACCACCTGGGGGCGGCCCCTCAGGAAGTCCAGGATCCAGTTGCAGAGGGAGGTGTTTAGTCCCAGGGTCCTTAGCTTATTGATGGGCATTGAGGGCACTATGGTGTTGAACACTGATCTGTAGTCAATGAATAGCATTCTCACATAGGTGTTCCTTTTGTCAAGGTGGGAAAGGACAGTGTGGAGTGCAATAGAGATTGCATCATCTATGGATCTGTTGGGGCTGTATGTACTTCCAAAGGGTTCACATACTTTTCTTGCCACTGTACATGTAGGGATGATGACGTAGGCCTACAGCAAGAAGTTAAAAAAAGTTAGGTAATCATTCATTGTTTGCATTCTCAATTATCATTCTGTCACTGCATGGGAATGCACATTTGTTATAGCCTAAAATTGTTATTGTCTTTGAAGCCAAAAACAAGACATGTATTTTGGGGAAATGTTCTAAATAGCAAGTTGTTCAGTTTATTTTCATACCAATAGGCTTAGGTTGCAGTAGCTCATTGGGTGAATAAATTAAAATAACAATTAGGCTCACAGCTATCACAACCTATATTTTAATAGCAAATAAAACAGCGTTTGGTTTTGAATGGTCACCAAAAAGGAGGGCTCCCCACTTCCCAGTTAAATTAACCCCTGGCTATCACATTACAACAAGGTTTGCTAGGCCAAGTTCAAATGCTGACATCAAATTCAAAGCAATTGGCACACTGCCTAAACCTCTAAACCAGTAAATCAAATGGAACTGTCTCTGCCCTCTAAAAGTGACAGAAAAGGGGCACAGGCTGGCAGCAATGCTCCGCATGGTCCTAAAGTCAGCCAATACGGTAAACAGCCATTGAATTTTAAATCGTGATTGGAATTTTTTTTGTATACTTTTTGTTGTTGTTGCCTACCCACATGACGCCCTTGCTGGGGGAGGAGGGCGGGGGAGCTGAGACAATGTGTTGTTGGGGGGGTGGGGCTATGATGCTGTAGGAGGGTATGACTCTGTATGAGAGTAGTTGTTGAAACATTTGGAGATTACTTCACTTGTGCTTGGTCAATGTGTGTAGGAGAGTTGCCTAAAAAAAAAGTTTAATCAACTATTTCCATGACTCTTTCTATTGATAACTCCCAGTTTGACACTGCTATAAGAATTTCTGAAACTGTTCTCACTGAAGCTCAAAGGCCATGATTGTTAATATATATGGCAGACGATATGTTATTAAACAGCCTTGTCAAGGGATATCAGTTGGCCAGAGCATATTATAATTTCACCCACTGAACTAGTTTGACATAATGTCTCTTGGCACTAAAAGTCACCTGACAGCAACTGCACAGTGTTCTGTGTATGCAAAGCTATTGCCCTGCCCTAAAGGTGTCTGTCTCTTTCTGAGGTTTTCTATGAGTTAGGCTGTCCTTAAGAGGGATTTATCGTATTTCAAAATGACACCCAACAGTAGTAGGCATGATGGCTTCATATCATCATATAGATTTTCATATCATCATACCGTCTTTCACAGTATTACCAGCATACCATACAAGGGGGTGCTAAAAAGGCAAGAAATGCCCATTGGGCCTAGATTACCAGAATGCTAACACAATTAGAACAAACTAATAGCGAAATCACAAATGCTAACGAGCAAAAGCGAAAATAAACAAAATTGCAAAGACAGGCAAATCCAGTTTATATACACTGCTCAAAAAAATAAAGGGAACACTTAAACAACACAATGTAACTCCAAGTCAATCACACTTCTGTGAAATCAAACTGTCCACTTAGGAAGCAACACTGATTGACAATAAATTTCACATGCTGTTGTGCAAATGGAATAGACAAAAGGTGGAAATTATAGGCAATTAGCAAGACACCCCCAATAAAGGAGTGATTCTGCAGGTGGTGACCACAGACCACTTCTCAGTTCCTATGCTTCCTGGCTGATGTTTTGGTCACTTTTGAATGCTGGTGGTGCTCTCACTCTAGTGGTAGCATGAGACGGAGTCTACAACCCACACAAGTGGCTCAGGTAGTGCAGCTCATCCAGGATGGCACATCAATGCGAGCTGTGGCAAGAAGGTTTGCTGTGTCTGTCAGCGTAGTGTCCAGAGCATGGAGGCGCTACCAGGAGACAGGCCAGTACATCAGGAGACGTGGAGGAGGCCGTAGGAGGGCAACAACCCAGCAGCAGGACCGCTACCTCCGCCTTTGTGCAAGGAGGGGCACTGCCAGAGCCCTGCAAAATGACCTCCAGCAGGCCACAAATGTGTATGTGTCTGCTCAAACGGTCAGAAACAGACTCCATGAGGGTGGTATGAGGGCCCGACGTCCACAAGTGGGGGTTGTGCTTACAGCCCAACACCGTGCAGGACGTTTGGCATTTGCCAGAGAACACCAAGATTGGCAAATTCGCCACTGGCGCCCTGTGCTCTTCACAGATGAAAGCAGGTTCACACTGAGCACATGAGCACATGTGCACATGAGCTCACATCCTCCACGTCTCCTGATGTACTGGCTTGTCTCCTGGTAGCGCCTCCATGCTCTGGACACTACGCTGACAGACACAGCAAACCTTCTTGCCACAGCTCGCATTGATGTGCCATCCTGGATGAGCTGCACTACCTGAGCCACTTGTGTGGGTTGTAGACTCCGTCTCATGCTACCACTAGAGTGAGAGCACCGCCAGCATTCAAAAGTGACCAAAACATCAGCCAGGAAGCATAGGAACTGAGAAGTGGTCTGTGGTCACCACCTGCAGAATCACTCCTTTATTGGGGGTGTCTTGCTAATTGCCTATAATTTCCACCTTTTGTCTATTCCATTTGCACAACAGCATGTGAAATTTATTGTCAATCAGTGTTGCTTCCTAAGTGGACAGTTTGATTTCACAGAAGTGTGATTGACTTGGAGTTACATTGTGTTTTTTAAGTGTTCCCTTTATTTTTTTGAGCAGTGTAGTTATACGAGCATAGCCAGTAGCTACCGAATGTCATTTTCGGATAGTGTGGACATTTACAAGCGAAAGTGAATGAGAGAAATTGCGCAAATGAACAAAGTTGTGATGCAAGCTTTTCTGAAGGAAGAGCAGCATGTGCAGAGGGGAGAAGACAACACTAGTAGGAAGCACAGGGAAAAAATGGCATTTGTACAGATAACTCATCCACAGCTCTTTGACTTCTGGCAGAAAGCCATTATAAGTTATCTGATGGCAAACATTTAGTAATGAATTGCATACGAGTGTAACTTCATCACTTCATGTGCACCGCACAACAGAGACACGCCTATAGATATAGAACGCTATGGACTCACCAGCTCCCGCTTTCTCTTGTTGTGCTATTTACAAACACGTGACTGGCTCAACTGTTCTGTGGAACTACGGTAAGCTTCATAATGTAAAATAATGTGACGGGTGAAATGAAGAACGTATTCTACTTTCTCTGTTAACGTATTGCACAAGTTGACTGCGGGTATTAACTTAAAAAGTAGCTACGAATATTGACATTTATTGGAGAACTTCAGAGAAATAGTTTTGATGGTATTGAAAAACCATCCTGTGTCTTTTTCCAGATACCACAGTATACGGTATATACAATATACCGCCCAAGCCTTGTAGACTGTTGACTGGGGCTTGTTTGTAGTACTGTGTGTAATATCAGTATTGTTTGTTTGTGTTTTACTCACTGTCTAACTGGTGTGCCCTCTGTGTCCACAGGTGGTGTCAGTGAGTGTTTTGAGCATAGTGACGGTGTGTGTGTGTGTGTGTGTGTGTGTGTGACGGTGTGTGTGTATGTGACGGTGTGTGTGTGTGAGACAGAGACCAGCGATGGCTGCCAGTAAGAATAAGACCCAGAGTTCTCTGGCCCTGCACAAGGTCATCATGGTGGGCAGTGGTGGTGTGGGCAAGTCTGCACTCACACTGCAGTTCATGTACGACGAGGTGAGAACATGCGCACACACACACTTAGCTCAACTCATTGCATAGCTACAGCAGTATTGACACGGTTCATGCTCACACAAACTGAGCATTCCATGTTTGCTAGCCTGTCATACATCATTGTTACATTGTGTTGAACCCTGTTATCTAACTTGACAAGAATTAAATAAAAATTCACATTACCCAAAGTTCAACTGTTTCCCGTTAAGTACTGTGACACAATGACTGTGTGGTTGAGGTGTTCGTCTTGGTCCTCTGTCCAATTTGTGGAGACACCAAGGCAGACAGCTACATACTATCTGCCTAACGTAGTCTTGTCTGCTGGAGACATTCTGACGGTTCTGTGGTTTCCTCCTCCTAGTTCGTAGAGGACTACGAGCCCACCAAGGCAGACAGCTACAGGAAGAAGGTAGTGCTGGATGGAGAGGAGGTCCAGATCGATATCCTGGACACGGCTGGACAGGAGGACTATGCTGCTATCAGAGACAACTACTTCAGGAGTGGAGAGGGCTTCCTGCTAGTCTTCTCCATCACAGAACACGAGTCTTTCACAGCCACTGCAGAGTTCAGGTTGGTGATCCTTCATTAGTTAGCATGTATGGCAGTGATGACAGTCATATGGCGGTGAGTCAGATTGGAGAGTCACAATGATGACAGTAACGATAGAAGACCCAAGCTGTGATTAGTGTGTGTGTGCGTGTGTGTTTGCCTGTGTTTCTATGATTTCCTACTTGCAAGAAGAGGTGCATGCATCTAGGACCTGTGTACCTTAAATGCTTGTTTGTGGATCTACAATCCTAATAAGTCTTTATAATGTGTTTTCTAGGGAGCAGATCCTGCGTGTGAAAGCGGAAGAGGATAAGATTCCTCTGTTGGTGGTGGGGAACAAGTCTGACTTGGAGGACCGCAGACAGGTGTCTGTAGACGAGGCCCGAGCCAAGGCAGAGGAGTGGGGGGTGCAGTACGTGGAGACATCAGCCAAGACGCGAGCCAACGTCGACAAGGTACAGTCACTGTGTGTGTTTGTGTGTATGGGTGGGTGGGTGTGTTTATAATTACATATTGCAGACAATTCTCTTCTATATGTAATTTTCAAGGTGGTCAAGTGATTCAGAAATAGTGGTGGACTATCACTTGAGTAATTGTCTGTTCAGGTAAATGTGTGTGGTAACATGGTTCCTTTTCATTCTCAAGGTATTCTTTGACCTGATGCGGGAGGTGCGGGGAAAGAAGATGTCGGAAAACAAGGACAAAAACGGCAAGGGGAAGCACAAGAATAAGAACAAGAAGAGTTTCAAAGAGCGATGCTGTTTACTCTGAACGCAACATGGACCTTTACAACACAAAACACCACAATCTATCGTTACGCTGAGGAACCAACTTGATCAGAATCACAGAGCATCCATCCTCACGTTGAGTTGAAATATGTGTCTGTTAGTATTGAATCTGGCCATATTAGTGTTGTTTAGCAGGTTTGGGGTCAGTTCTATTTAAACTGTCAATTCCAGAAGTTAACTAATATTCCAATTGCAATTTTGCTCATTGCTTTTCAATACAGAAAATTGGAATTTGGCATTTCAGTTTACTTGTTGAAGTGAAATGGAATTTTTTTCCCAAACGAGGTGTTTACCACATTCTCAACCACTGTTTTTGCATCTAAAACTTAAGCTTTGATAGATATTCTGACTGTTTATTGTTTTTAATGGAAAGTGACCACTGTTCTGCGACTTGGACTGCAATGCTTGACCTCTCCCCTGATGACAACCCAATTACCAAACTGCCCCAAACACTAACTTCAGTCTGCTTGGATCTTGTTCTGTCTATCTCAATATATCTGTCCTTTATGATCAACATATGGTCATGCCATTTATTTTAGTCTAGAACGTGCATGGGGATTTTAATCTAGAATGTGAATGGGGATAGGTTCAGTCAAGGACAGAAATGTAGCGAAACTCTATTCAATGCTTTTCACTGATGTCTGTTTATGTGGTATGGACATCAGACTAAGCTTTGTTTGTTAATGAACAAAAAAAGTATATTTACTAGTTAGTAAGAGGGACTAGGACTGAACGTGTCATTGTTTCCTCTACAATAGGATAAAGCAATTGTCAATCAAGAAGGCTCATCGTCTTATGATTCGAAGCACATGTGATATTATTAGGGCCAGTCAGTTTACATTGTCAGGAAAAACTCCTGGCCCTGGTCTAAGTAGGATGGATGTTGAAGTGTGAAGTTGTAAGATGTTGTAAGATGTTGTAAGAGCGGTCCCGTGTGGCTCAGTTGGTAGAGCATGGCGCTTGCAACGCCAGGGTTGTGGGTTCATTCCCCACGGGGGGACCAGGATGAATATGTATGAACTTTCCAATTTGTAAGTCGCTCTGGATAAGAGCGTCTGCTAAATGACTTAAATGTAAAATGTAAATGTAAGAGTTTACTAACCAGAGGTCCTGTGGTAATGGACAGGCAGTGTTTCTGGAGCCCCCTGCTGGCATTCCTTGGTAAATACAGGAACTAAAAATGGAACTGCCGCCACATCCATTAGTACTTTAGATATGGGTCAGTTGGCACCATAAGAGTTGGCACCATAACTATCAGCCAGTCACCTTCAGCTTTGGGGTATTAATATTTTAACTTATTTGGGGTTTTATTCAAATGCTTTTTTTGTAGAAAGTGCACTACATTGTTGCCAATACCTTAAAAAAATAACTGTTCAGAGTTCCCAAGCTAGAGAATGCTAAAGCAGTTTGTGCCATCAACACAAGGATAACATGATATCGCCTACCAACTAATCACTCCTCTCTATATAAATAATGTTTGTTAATTAACTGAGGGAATGTATGTGCATCAGACTACAGTTGATACTTCTGGTTCCTTTGTGTACGTGTGAATGAAACCTGGGTCATGTTATTTGGCACAAAATGGAAGAAAATTGACAAACAGGAAGGGACTTTTTTGTTGTTGCTGAAAAACATTGTGCCCTAATGAACGCCACTCTGGTGAGGGACAGTTTGTTTGCTGTTATTGTTGGATCAGTCACTCTGTTCTGCCCTACAACAGTAAAGTAATATTTTCAACAACTGTCCTAACTGTTCTGCTCTTTTATAAAAATGTGTGTCCTCTTCTGTTGTTTTAAAGCTAGTCTACTATTGCTAGGTTTTTCACTGTCTTCTGAACAAAAAAAAGACTTCAAAATGTTGCCAAATAAATGCTTTTTTCTTTGTAATATTGGTGGTCTTCTTAAAGTAAAATTGCCAATACAGTGTGTAAAATGTATTTGATTTAACCAAATGGGAGTAGACAATATTTCCTTTTGATGTACTTTTTTTTAATGTATATTTGGAAATGCATACTAGTATTCCAGTACTTGATAAACCTCTCAACTGTGTTTCTGATTGCATGCATGTGCAGTAGCCTACAGTTACCCTCCTAGTGTAAGTAAAGTAATGGTTTGCATCATGTCGTCATGGACCAGGGAAGCAAAAATACCATACGGTGGGTGTCCTTAGCTGGTCATTTGCTGTTATTTCGATGGATACATGTCACGTGTTATGATGGTGCAAAAAAAAACAGGGCTAATCTAGCAAACCTAATTTGAATAATTAGCTGGTTGATAAACTGAATCCGGTTAGTTACACCTGGGGTTGGATTGAAAACCTACAGGAGGTTAGCGCTCCACGAACGGGGGCCAGAGAGCCCTGGCATGCTCCGGTACTTTGGTGACTAAGAAAGTAATTTTTTTAACCTCCCACTTTGGGCTGGACGTGTCAATGTGTAGTTCATACTTGCTTAATTTATGAGTAGAATTACTGTTGTACCTCAATTAGCCATGAAATCCTTAGTTTGAAAGTGACTGTTTTCTTAAAGCTGTGTCATGCCATTTTCCCTACATTTCCCCCCACGGGGAAGCCAACAAGCTTGAGCCAATGAGCTTCAGCCTCTCGCATTTGAGTGACAGCTAGCAAGAGGCCTGCCCAGTGTTACCCAATGAAGTTGTAGGGCGGGCCCAACGGCTCAGTGGACAAAGCAGAGAGCCCAATGACATGGTGGACATTTCTGCACATATGTGACGTAGTATGCAATTGTCGGGGACCACTTTTGTCTCGTGAGTGCTACTTTCAGAACAACTGGCTAAAAAGTATACAAGAGTACCAAATAATCTTTTTAAATGCTGAAATATTGTAGCCATTAAGCATTTATGTTATGTTAGTTTATACTTGCTTGTTTCATTACAGTCATAAAGCATACAGATGTTATTAAGATATTGCCCCGGAGTTTACAGAAATAGTTATTAGGGCCCTTGGCTTGACAGCTCAATACCCCTAAGACTGCAAGCCTTACAGCTCTATATCAATAGCTAGCTTGATATTCCAACCAAGTCTATCTAGATTTTGATGGTTATATTGTTAAGATTTTCAGGTGAATTTTTTATTAACTAATACTTATTTTTATTCGGATTTAGCTGGCTTTAGACTGGCATGCGCTGTCTAGCTAGCTAGCTTGCTTATATATATCAATTTGAATGATTATGTTGGTAAATAAAAGTGCATTCATTTCGGGAGATGTTTTAACAAACATTTATTCAGATACGGTATCTTCTCAATTTTACCAATATTTCGGGACCGGGTGGATCTTTTTTCTTTCTCTTACCGGCTAGTTCGCTCGCTCCCTGATAAATTCCGTTCTTGTTTTGGGCATATTCGAACATGTGAAGGAGAGGATTGGAGAAAATAGCGGGTGCTTGGGCTGCTCGGATGATCTGTTAAAGGATATTTCATCTCAACCTCACATGTAAGCCATGCACATGTGGATAATATTGTAACAACTGAGCATATTTCCATGAAACTTTGAACACCAGAAGGTTAACTGGCTAGGCGTTATAGCGCTCCTTCTTGCCTTCCACGTTCACATTGCCGACTCAAAAAAGTGACCGGACGGCGCGACAACTCGTGGGCTAGCTAGCTGGTTTGAAAACACAAGTTTTGCTAGCTACATCCGGAATTTCAAACATAATAAATACTGGACTTTGAACCCCAAGACTTTGGTAATTTTCCTAAACATATCATGAGAATAAAATTGCAATTTACACAGTTTTATTGTTAGTAAGAGAGGAAGAGGTGGTTATATACACACGGAGTATACAAAACATTAAGAACACCTGCTCTTTCCATGACATAGACTGACCAGGTGAAAGCTATGATCTTTATTGATGTCTACTACCATTTTTAAGCCTTGAGACAATTGAGACATGGATTGTGTTTGTGTGCCATTCAGAGGGTGAATGGGTAAGACAAAAGATAAGTGCCTTTGAACCGGGTATGATAGTAGGTGGCAGGCACACCAGTTTGAGTGTGTCAAGAACTGCAACGTTGCTGGGTTTTTTCACACTCAACAGTTTCCCGTGTGTATCAAGAATGGTCCACCACCCAAATGAAATCCAGCCAACTTGACACAACTGTGGGAAACATTGGAGTCAACATGGGCCAGCATCCCTGTGGAAAGCTTTCGACACCTTGTAGAGTCCATGACCCGACGGATTGAGGCTGTTCTGAGGGCAAAAGGGGAGTGGGGTGCAAAAGGGGAGTGGGGTGCAACTCAATATTAGGAAGGTGTTCTGAGTTACAGTTCATATAAAGAAATCAACCAATTGAAATAATTTCATTAGGCCCTAATCTATTGAGTTAACATGACTGGGCAGGGACGCAGCCAGGGGTGGGCCTGGGAGGGCATAATCAGCCAATCAGAATGAGTTTTTGCCCACAAAAGTGCTTTATTACAGACAGAAATGCTCCTCAGTTTCATTAGCTGTCCGGCTGGCTGGTCTCAGACAATCCAGCTGGTGTGGAGGTCCTGAGCTGGTGTGGTTACACGTGGTCTGCGGTTGTGAGGTCGGTTGGACGTACTGCCAAATTCTCTAAAATGAAGTTGGAGTCAGCTTATGGTAGGGAAATGAACATTAAATTCTCTGGCAACAGCTCTGGTAGACATTCCTGCAGTCAGCATGCCAATTGTACGCTCCCTCAGAACTTGACACATCTGTGGCATTGTGTTGTGACAAAACTGCACATTTTATAGTGACCTTTTATTGTCCCCAGCACAAGGTGCACCTGTATAATGATCATGCTGTTTAATCAGCTTCTTGATATGCCACACCTGTCAGGTGGATGGATTATCTTGGCAAAGCAGAAATGCTCATTAACAGGGACGTAAACAAATGTTTGCACAAAATGTGAGAGAAATCAGCTTTTTGTGCGTATGGAAATTCTGGGATCATTTATTTCAGTTCATGAAACATGGGACCAACACTTTACATGTAACATTTATAATTTTGTTCAGGTTAGTTTAGTTAAAAATGTGACCTATTTATGAGGGCTATACATCCAGTAGCGCTCCTTTCTACTCTTTGAAAACTGACATCCAGATTCATCCTGCTGTTCAGCAGGGATGTGCAAAATTAAACAATACCATAAAGATCAATGTACAGTATCAAAATAAACAAAATACATATTGTATTTTCTGATTTAGGTTTTCCGAACAGCAACACCATTCTCAGTAACAGTTACAAAAATGTTTTACTTGCTATGACTGTGATGTTGTTTAACTACCTTAGTTGAGCAAGTCACTCTGGATAAGCGTGTCTGCTAAATGACCGAAATATACATTTATATGTGAAAAAGAACATACCAAAATGAACTGCAAAATACACTGGGTATTATTATTGGCCTTGTTTTCTGGGCAGAGCTCATTAGAATTATACTCAGCATGCTTTGCAGTTGTACATTTTTACATTCACATTTTAGTCATTTAGCAAATTTTCTTACAATTAAAGTGATTGAAGGGAGCTTGGGTGAGTTAGAAGGGGAGTTTTGTGATTTGGTGGTTAAAACCGTAGAGAAGAGGTTACCACTTACAAATAAGTGCATTCATCTTAAGCTAGCTAGGTGAAACAACATCGCATCAAGTACATTTTAACCCAACAAAGTATTTATCAAAATATGTTACATTTATGTATAGTTAATTTAGCAGATGCTCTTATCACACCATAGTGCGATCAGACTGCTGATACCAGTGTAGGGTGAAAGGGAGGCCACAAAATGTGAACATCTTGATAAAATGGTATGAAAAGGTATTTTGAAAATACTAATTATAGTGTTTTGAAAATACAAAAAAAAATTGATTGGAGTGAAAATACATTTCCCTGAATTAATTCATATCCACATTTCAAATACCTGTAACAGAAATACTCCCCATCACTGGTAATGTGAATGCTGGTTTTACCAGTAGACTTGTGTTTATTTTATTTAACCAAGTAAGTTGACTGAGAATGCATTTTCATATTGTCTGGTGGCTGATTAGTTTAGGTGGCTCTAGGCTTATTACCCTCCCTGACATCCAGCTCTGATACATATTTTTCTTATGCCCCTCTTAAGCACACAGATTAGGTGTTATGTTAAACTCAAAGCTTACTTATTTAGAAATGTATGAAAAGGGCAAACTGAGGAAGGCTAATGACCAATGCAGTGTCATCAGCACACTCCAAAGCCTTTTATCATTCCACAGAGTGGCTCGTCCTCTATAACCCTCGTTATATTTAAGCTAATGTTGGGGATGAGTAATGGTCAGTGATAAAGCACCCTCAGTCATTTTACTACACAGAAAGAGAAACAGACTCAGTGTAATTGCTCTGGAACAAAACATAAATATAATGGACATAAAGGACATTTTATTAGGGCACCCCACTATCGGCCTACTATTGGATGTTGGGGGGGGGTATAGTTGTTGGCCACAAGGTGGCGGTCACACCATTAATAACTTTACATGTCTGTTTGTATTCAATGTTCTCTTCTAGTCCTGATAATAGGATGGACGTGTCCATACCGCTGATTCGCCCTTTTCATATAGCCAGTAAATTATGTTTGATTGCACAGTACAAGAGACTCTTGTCAGTAAGACAAATTTCTATTTGAGTAATTGTCTCTTTGTAGATGACTGATGATGTATGGTGGATCCCCACGCAAACAAACCCCACATTGTGTAAAGGCCTGGATCCACATAGTGAGATGGGATAGACTAAAGGAGATATGAGCGAAATGGCGGTGGCAGAGGTTTAAGTAAGTGAGGCTTTATATACAGACGTAGGATCTTCATTTTATCACCCTGTTGCAGGAGAACTTTCCTGTAATGCAGGAAATTAAAAACGTGGGAGTGTATTTGAGTTTTAAAAAGGCTTCAGAAGTTTGTAATTTTCACTTTTGAAATTTCAGATTAGATTTTTCCTTATGAAAAATGTATGAACCTCTACAGAAATGTCCATAAATTAGAATCTACATAATAATTCACATTTCCTGTTGCTGCAGGATTATTTTCCTACTCTAGCAAATTGGCTCAAATTAAGATCCTACACCTTGCTTGAGAGTAGGCCTATCATTTTAGTACCTTATATGGCTGGTTTAATAGACCCAGATAGCCCGGAGTTTGGTGCCAGGACAACAACCTCTTCCTCAAAGTCAGCAAGACAAAGCAGCTGATCATGGACTACAGGAAACGGTGGTCCGAGCACGCCCCCATTCACATCGATGGAGCTGTAGTGGAGCAGGTCAAGAGCTTCAAGTTCCTCAGTGTCCACATCACTAAGGATCTATCATGGTCCAAACACATCGACACAGTCATGAAGAGGGCACAACAATGCCTCTTACCCCAGAGGAGGCAAAAAAATGTGGCATGGGCCCTCAGATCCTCAAAAAGTTATACTGTTAGAAGTTATACTGCACCATTGAGAGCATCTTGACTTGCTGCATCACTGCTTGGATATGGCAACTGCTTGGCATCTGACCGCAAGGCGCTACAGAGTGCAGTGTGTATGGCCCATTACATCACTGGGGCAAAGCTCCCTGCCATCCAGGACCTCTGTACCAGGCGGTGTCAGAGGAAGGTCCTAAAAATGGTCAAAGACTCCAGCCACCCAAGTCATAGACTCTTCTCTCATGGCAAGCAGTACCGATGCACCAAGTCTGGAACCAACAGGACCCTGAACAGCTTCTACCCCCAAGCCATAAGACTGCTAAATAGTTAGTTAAATATTAAACCAAATAGCTACCTGTACTAACTTTTTGACTCATCACATACGTAGCTGCTACTGTTTACCTCAATTACCTTTGTACCCCTGCACATCAACTCGGTACTGGTACCTCTTGTACATAGCCAAGTTATCGTCATGCATTGTGTATCTATTATTACGTGTTTTACTTTATTATTTCTCTATTTTTTCTCTCTCTGCATTGTTGGGAAGGGCCGTAAGTTAGCATTTCACTGTTAGTCCACATCTGTTGTTTACGAAGCATGTGCCGAATAAAATGTGATTTGAGTAGGCTTAATCTTGGTCTGTAAAACCAGTCCATTATAATTGCTGTCCTGTTGTGTAGCCATCAGGGAGAGGGGATTTGGGACCATAAAGGTCTCCATTGTATCACAATAGATGACCCAGAGAGAGATGCCACCTTAAAGATCAGTGTAATTGTCTTTCTAAATGGCTGAACAGAGCCAAGGGGAGTACACTGCACTGGGAAATGTTAAATAGGCCACTTGATGATTCAAATTCAACAGCATCTCAGACAGTATCTGGCCTCACCTTTCAACAACCCTGTAGGTCTAGAGAACAATACATACCATACAGAGTTCAAACTATATTTTTTCATCAGAGCTAATACTTCACTACTTTGCAGATGCAGTGAAGAGAGAATTCATATACACAGTGTACAAAACATTAGGGAACACCTGCTCTTTACATGACATAGACTGACCAGGTGAATCCAGCTGAAAGCTATGATCCCTTATTGATGTCACTTGTTAAATCCACTTCAATCAGTGTAGATGAAGGGGAGGAGACATGTTAAAGAAGGATTTTTAAGCCTTGAGGCAATAGTATTGTCTATGTGTGCCATTCAGAGGGTGAATGGGGAAGACAAAATATTTATGTGCCCTTGAATGGGGTATGTTAGTAGGTGCCAGGCGCACCGGTTTGAGTGTGTCAAGAATTGCATCGCTGCTGGGTTTTTCACACTCAACAGTTTCCCGTTTGTATCAAGAATGGTCCACCACCCAATCGACATCCAGCCAACTTGACACAACTGTGGGAAGCATTGGAATCAACATGCATCCCTTTGGAATGCTTTCGACACCTTGTCAAGTCCATACCACAACGCATTGATGCTGTTCTTCGGGCAAAGGGGGGTGCAACTCAATATTAGGAAGGTGTTCCTGATGTTTTGTACACTGTAAGTTTTATTATGTGTTTACCATCATGATCTGCTGAAGTTCATGAACCTGTATTGTTTATCACCATACCTGACATGAACTATTTCCACAACCTCTACTTATAGAACACTGTTGGACACCAGAGAGGAAGAGGCGGGGTGAGAGAATTTACTCTGCCCAAAATCTGTTCGCATGGGATAAGCCCTCTTTTGTATGGAGGTCTATGAGAGAGTGTCGAATTATGTGAGGCTTATTTGATCAAATAGAAGTTTTGTAATGTTTTGGCTGTTACAAATGTACTGATATAAGTGGATGCATGTGGTATTCCAGACATTTTGAGAAAAGCAGCTTAGTTGTGCCTGTTGTTCACGGCTAGAATGGTCCCACTTGACTTCACTTGTGTTCACTCATTGAGGACGTGCATTTCAGTTGTTACAGCGGTCACTTGCTATCTTGTCAATATAATAGATCATCTTTGTGGACACTTAGTACAAGGACAGCCTGGAGGAGAGAGAGGGTAAAGAAGGAAAAAGTAAACAGCATGATCACACTTGTCAAGGTATTAGGCCTAATTTATAATTAATTAGGCATCATTTATATGTGTGAAGTGTAAAAATTATCCTGACAGCATAATTACATTTCTAATCATACTCGGCCATGACAGCCTACTTTTTACATAGTCATCAGATGAGGGGTGTGTCCCAATAATATCTCCTTTCTCCTAAGTGTACACATACCTAAAAGCTTTCATCAAATTCCTTATACCAGTCATTTCCTTTCAAATCAGTGAAGGGAAGTAAACAATTTTTTCCGTACACTTTCGGCAGAAGGAGAGATAATTGGGACGTAGCTGGGATGTTGTATAGGGCAACAATTTATTTATGATTATGCGTTTGACCCTGGGTGTCAGAGGGCTTTGTGATGGAAGGGACTCAGCATGGAAGGTGAGAGAGGAAACCTCTAAGTCATGGTAGACTGCAGGGCAGTGAGAATGAGAACAATGGCAGGAGGCATAGGAATACTATCCTATCCTACTATCTGCATTGATCTGCATGAGCTGTGTGCAATGATTGCATCAGGAATTCAGTGTGCTTTGTCTGGATGGAGCTATAAAGTAGGGAATGAACCAGAGAGAGTGCAGTGAATTGAGGGGTGAATTGATGGAAATCCTCTAACAAAATGAGTAACGTGTGAAATAATATTGTGTTTCGACATAAAGATGAGATATGGCCGAAACGAATGATTGATTGTGATTCTGATCTGCTATTTGTAACAACTGACTAATAATTTTACTGAGGAAGGATCTTGTACAGTACGCTGGTGGTACATAAACTCAGCAAAAAAATAAACGTCCTCTCACTGTCAACTGCGTTTATTTTCAGAAAACTTAACGTGTAAATATTTGTATGAACATAACTGGATTCAACAACTGAGACATAAACTGAACAAGTTCCACAGACATGTGACTAACAGAAATTGAATGTTTCCCTGATCAAAGGGGGGGGCAAAATCAAAAGTAACAGTCAGTATCGGGTGTGGCCACCAGCTGCATTAAGTACTGCAGTGCATCTCCTCCTCATGGACTGCACCAGATTTGCCAGTTCTTGCTGTGAGATGTTACCCCACTCTTCCACCAAGGCACCTGCAAGTTCCCAGACATTTCTGGGGGGAATGGCCATAGCCCTCACCCTCCGATCCAACAGGTCCCAGACGTGCTCAATGGGATTGAGATCCGGGCTCTTCACTAGCCATGGCAGAACACTGACATTCCTGTCTTGCAGGAAATCACACACAGAACGAGTAGTATGGCTGGTGGCATTGCCATGCTGGAGGGTCATGTCAGGATGAGCCTGCAGGAAGGGTACCACATGAGTGAGGAGGATGTCTTCCCTGTAACGCACAGCGTTGAGATTGCCTGCAATGACAACAAGCTCAGTTCGATGATGGACCCTACACACCGCCCCAGACCATGATGGACCCTCCACCTCCAAATCGATCCCGCTCCAGAGTACAGGCCTCGGTGTAACGCTCATTCCTTCGACGATAAACGCGAATCCGACCATCACCCCTGGTGAGACAAATCTGCGACTCATCAGTGAAGAGCACTTTTTGCCAGTCCTGTCTGGTCCAGCAATGGTGGGTTTGTGCCCATAGGCGACGTTGTTGCCGATGATGTCTGGTGAGGACCTGCCTTACAACAGGCCTACAAGCCCTCAGTCCAGCCTCTCTCAGCCTATTGCGGACAGTCTGAGCACTGATGGAGGTATCGTGCATTCCTGGTGTAACTCGGGCAGTTGTTGTTGCCATCCTGTACCGGTCCCGCAGGTGTGATGTTCGGATGTACCGATCCTGTGCAGGTGTTGTTACACGTGGTCTGTCACTGCGAGGACAATCAGCTGTCTGTCCTATCTCCCTGTAGCACTGTCTTAGGTGTCTCACAGTACAGACATGGCAATGTATTGCCCTGGCCATATCTGCAGTCCTCATGCCTCCTTGCAGCATGCCTAAGGCACTTTCACAGAGGTCAGCAGGGACCCTGGGCATCTTTCCTTTGGTGTTTTTCAGAGTCAGTAGAAAGGCCTCTTTAGTGTTCTAAATTTTCAGAACTGTGACCTTAATTGCCCACCATCTGTAAGCTATTAGTGTCTTAAAGACCGTTCCACAGGTGCATGTTCATTATTTGTTTATGGTTCACTGAACAAGCATTGGAAACAGTGTAAACCCATTACAATGAAGATCTGTGAAGTTATTTGCATTTTTATGAATTATCTTTGAAAGACAGGGTCCTGAAAAATGGACTTGTCTTTTTTTGCTGAGTTTAGTAACATCCAGTGAAGGAGATGACCGGTTACATTCAAAGATACATTTACATTCAAATGTATGCATCAGCATGTTCTATTTAAGACATGTAAACCAGTGATATTCTGATTCCCTCTCTGTGACTGGCTAAGCATACAGTATATATGCTTTGAGGTGTAGACAGTGCCAGTAGCACCCTTGGGGATAGCGTTGGGACTTTGGCCTGACACAAGATCACTTTTTATCTCCATGCTAATAAGCAGTCTATTCCATTTCCATTTGCTTTGCTGTTGTGTGGCCTTTTGCACACGGGTATAGTGATGGACTGAGAGAAACCAGGGATATTTACATATGCATTCATTGACTCTTCCCGGAAAGGTAGGTGGCAATTATATTAGTAAGGACCATACATAATATAAGACATTCAATACAGTTACTTAAATAATATTAACATCTATCATGGCAAATTACATCTGTAATGTAGACTATAGAAAAACTCCTTCTCCTCTGGTTCGTGCTTTACTCTCCAAAATGAGTTTGTTGTTTTTGTTTTTTATTTCAATTGAAAGTTATTATAGTGCAGTATTTCATATTGTATGGAGATGAACAGATAGAGATTCACTGATAATCATCTTGTTTTAGAGGATGTGTTAAATTGCTAAGATCATAATAATCATTTTGCTGCCTTATTTATAGACGTTTCCAAGGCCTTCGACACTGTTGACCATCACATTCTCATTCAAAGGTTGACTGAAATAGGCCTGATCAGGCTTCTTGCAAGTGGTTTGAGAATTATGTCACACAGGATACAATGTTTGATTTCTGATGGTGTTAACTCTAGTTTCCTGGAAATTACAAAAGGTGTAATTGGTAGGTATTGGGGCCTCTTCTCTTTGCTATTTATATAAATACTGTTGGTCTATCTGTTAAAACTTGCAATATTAATCTGTATGTAGATGATACTGTTAGGTATGTCACTGCCCCAACTGCAGACCAGGCGCTGTTTGAGCTGCTATCTGAATTTGTTGCCTTACAAAAAGCCCTGGTTAGTTTCATACCTGTACTTAATGTAGGCAAGACTAATTAAACAGTACCAGTCAAAAGTTGACACACCAGATGGGTGTTTTCTTAATCAAATAGAGCTATCTTCTGTATACCCCCCTACCTTGTCACAACACAACTGATTGGCTCAAACACATTAAATAGGAAAGAAATTCCACAAATTAACTTTTAACAAGGCACACCTGTGACTACCTCATGAAGCTGATTGAGAGATTGCCAAGAGTGTGCAAGCTGTCATCAATGCAAAGGGTGGCTACTTTGAAGAATCTCAAATATAAAATATATTTTGATTTGCTTAACACTTTTTGGGTTACTACATGATTCCATATGTGTTATTTCATAGTTTGGATGACTTCACAATTATTCTACAATGTAGAAAATAGTACAAATAAAGAAAAACCCTTGAATGACTAGATGTGTCCAAACTAATGACTGGTAGTGTTTGTAGTTCTCTAATTCTCACAAAATATTTTCAGATGGACTGCATATTTATTCATTGAATGGTTCTCCCATCGATCAAGTTCACATCTATAGGTATCTGTAAATTTGGATTGACAAGGATTTATCATTTAAAAAACATACCGATGAGCTAATTAAAAAGCTTAGATTTAAAGTGGGCTTCTTTTTTTTTTACAATAGATCTTACATTGTGCTTAACAGGAGGAAGCAGATTGTACAGTCAACTTTCATGCTAGTTCTTGAGTATGGTGACACCATTTACCAGAATGCAACAGCCACTACTCTTAAAACCTTTGGATGCCGTCTACTATAGACCTTTTCTTTTCCACAGGTGACAGTTTTAATATGCATCACTGCATCCTGAATCAAAAGATTGTCTTGTCCTCATTAAAGTCCCATTGATCACTTCCCTATTCCCTTTTTGTTTACGAAGCCCTACTACACAAGCTTCTGACTTACCTAACTTCATTAGTGAAGCATAAAAAACCTGAGATACCTAACCTGTTCACAGGGTTGGTTAACTCTTGAGGTTCCTTCGGTCTCCACCAAATTAGGTAAATCCACCTTCAGTTTCAATGCCCCCCATTTTTGGAATAACCTGCAGAACTCCCTAATTGTTGATGTCCTGGTGCCGTGTGCGCAGTTGAGGAGCTGTTACATTTGTTAAATGAGAATTGCATTTGTTTTGATTTCAATGTAAAAATGTATTGTGGTGTTGAAATGTTTGTTTTTGAAATTGTAACCTGTATTCTTTTTATAAATGTTTTATTGGAACGTTCGTGTTGTTGTCCTCAGGGCACCATTGAAAATGAAATCGTTGTCTCAACAGGCTCCCCTGATTAAATAAAAGTAAAATAAAAAAAATAAAAAAATAAGGGCTGCCTGCTGAAAAGGTCTTGATGCAAAAAGGTCACTCACTGTCAATCTGCTAGCTGTCATTCAAGCCTAGCCAGGGGCAATGATGACGCCCCTCAGAACCGTGTCATGACTTCTCAAAGTGCAATCTCTTATCTGAAAGTATATTCAGCTTTTTTTATTCAGACATCATAGTCTATAATTACTCATTTAGTGGAAATAGCCTATTAGCAACACACACACAGCGGTTACTACTTTATGCCTCATTTGATCTGGAAAAACACTAATTAAGGAAATGTGGGCGTTTGACAAGTTAAAAAGCATTTGGACTGACGGAGGTGAAGGTTTATTAAAAAATAACCTTATTTGAGGAAGAATGAAGCCTACAGTAAATGAAATAAGTGGATGGGGTATACTAATTAGACTTGAGATTGGCTCTTGATTGATGTACTGCTACTAGTGATATCATATATCATGGATCAAGGCTAGAGTTGAAGGGTCACTTTTGAATGAATGATGGTTGCAGATTGTTCTGATTCATAGACTTTCTGTTTTTTGGAAGACAGACGCCAGCTAAAGTTAAATGGAAACAGAAAACTAATGTTATATTGAAAAGTAAGACATACTTTGAAACTACATCGGTAGGACTATGGCTACTTTAAAATATGCTGGTACTTACTCTTACCTGATTTAAAGATGACATTATCTAGACATGAACCAACAATTGTCAGTTTCAATTGGTACTGAACATTAATATCTACATGAAGCCCAAAATGAATAGAACAGTAACTTAATAAAATGAAACATCAACTAATTTACTGGGCATTTTGAAAAATAAAGATGTTTATTTTTCTTGCTCACTTGGCAATAGAGTTCAAGAGGGTGCTTTGCTTTAAGGCATTTGACTCGAAATGAAGGGGCAGACATTTAGACACAAAGGAATGCTTTCATGTTTTCTACAGATATGACATGCAAGCTCGCATCTAGAAGCAATTATTAAAGTAAAAAACAATATTTGACAGTGCAACAGCTCCTCATTCATAGTGTCACTTTGGCTTCAGAGTACAACATAGATTCCCGCTATGCTACTGTCACATGTCCACACAAAGCAAAAACTGAAGTGGTTTCCTTAGATCCAACATTTTGTCAATGTGTAGGGTTGATCAATAACACAAGCCAGGGACTGTCCTACTGTATGTCTTTAGCCAACATGAAAAGGACCAAAGGCTTTGCATTGGAGATGCTTAATGCTCATTAAAAGATTACCAGAACAGAATAGTGAATTTGTGTGGAAACGGCCCTTTGCAGAGTATTGATTATACAGTGGAATTAAGTTGTAGTTATGAGCAGGATTTAAACCCTCTATCCTTCAATGTTACAAGTCCTCTCACGCCCCAGAAGACTTAGGTAGTGGCTTTTACAGCTGGCATGTGAACATACGTGAGTTAGGAGACAGGATCAATTCTGCCTCATCTCACAACCTGATCACTTGGGCTGTGTCCCAAATGGCACCCTATTCCCTATATAGTGCACCATGTTTGACAAGAACCCTGTAGTAGGGCCTGATCAAAAGTACAGTAAGTAGTGCACTACAGCCTTTAAAGCAATAACTCCTTCATTGCTCTTCACTACTCACCTTGCACTCTGTACTCATTTCCTTTGAAAAGAAATACAAGTAAATATAAAGTTCAGTGTAGAATAAAAATAAATGACCCACAGCACCACTAACATTGCAGCGTAGCTGGGACTACCATAATTCAAACATCCACGCACAAAGCTTTTTATCGGTCACAGTTTCCTGTCACTATCCTAGCCTGTCAATTAAACCCCAAGTGTGATGGAGAAGTTTTAAATAGATAACTGTGTGTTTGAGACTAACACTTGGACAGACAGAGGAAAGGAAAAGATGGATACCAGACACAAACTATATTTAGATGATATTAGATATCATTTGTTTTTGTGGAAAAAACATAAAGAGGAACCTGTATTCATTTTTGTCATAATACCATGTTAGTTGTTCTTGGCTATAATTGCCATCAGATAGATAAGAACAAGAGACAATAAGGTTTACATGCACATAATAATACAGTTATCGTGGATAGTCAAATATGTTGGTTCAATTATAATGTTTACATTCTTTCCAAAAATAACTATTTCCCTAATATGCCTGTTTAAATTGACTGATATGAAATGAGGCTGCCTGATAAATGCAGAAAATCGCTTAATCAAAATAAACATTCTACCACAGCGACCATGTTATTTTTGCGAAGCCTATTTGATTCTGAGTTGGGACATATAATGTTTGTATGTGAAAACTTCTTCTAAGTTGCATACTTTCAGGTGTTCCGAACTCACTTTACTCGCCCTAAAGAGAGAGGCTCCCTCGGCTGCACATGTGCAGATGAAATACACAGCTAGAACTCCGATTAAGGTGTTTACATGACTAATTCCATACTCGGCCCACTGACAATCAGTTAAATATCGAATTTTTAGTGTGCATGTAAAAGTACTCAAACCTAATTTCCTTTTATTTCTATTTGGCATTATTTTAGATGAACGAACCAACTGACATTCTGAAGACAGGGTGCACTGTGCATCCCAAATGGCACGCAGTACATCATAAAGGGAACAGGGTGCCATTTGGAACAGACACGATCACTAAAAGTGCATGGATTTTTCCTCACTTCATACCTCATGAAGTGGTGGATGCAGCCAGGATTTTTTATCTTCATAGGGAATACTACTAGGTTGCTTATCAAATGGCACCCTATTCCCTACAGTGAACTTTGTTTGACCAGAGCCCTATGAAATAGGGATGATGGTGTCATTTGGGACGGACTCTTGGAATCCTGCTTAGCTTTTGATAGGCAGGTATTTCACCCACAGACAGCACTTTTTTAAATGCACTTCAGCCATTGCCTGAGCATCTCTGAGCTCATTTTCTGTCTCAGTGCAGGTATGGACAAAGCCAAATCAAGAAGTAATGATGAAGCTAAACCATGTCTAAGCACTAAGAAAAACACTGAGGGTGATTTCCAAATGGCACCCTATTCCCTACATAGTATGGGCAAAGGTGACAAGTAGTGCACTATTTAAGGAATAGGGTGGCATTTGGGAAGCACTCGGAACAGTCTGCAGGTGTCAGGGAAGCAGATTCACACTCTTTCCCTAGGAACCTCATTAGCCCACAGCTGATTGACTCTCTAATGATTCATATAGAAGGGGGGGGGGGGGGTATTCATGTATTTTTAATACATAAAACTTCCTTATAGTTAGTACTAGGACATGCATTAGAAGGGGACAGCTCTCTACGGAACAAACTAGATTAGGGACATCCTTGTCCCATTCTTTTGGATCACTTAACAGCAACTTTCTTTGAGTTCAGGGGGAGAGGAACATAATTGTGTTTTTATGATGGATAGTAGAGAGTGAGAACCATGATTTGAGTCTCTGGGAGAGCTGTGGTTGTGACCAGTAGGTCAGCAATCGATTCCCAGCCACCTCTACTGAGCCACTAATAAGACACTTGGCATTTTCCCTCATGTTAGATTAGCTACTCCCCGTGTGTGTGTGTGTGTGTGTGTGTGTGTGTGTGTGTGTGTGTGTGTGTGTGTGTGTGTCTCTCCTCCACCCTGCCAGTTATACAGCCTCACTATGGCGAGTATGGAGTCGTGTGCGTGTATACCAGGAATACATTAAGTCCTCTGTGGCTCTATTTATGCAGTATTGCTGGCATAGGACTATGTGACTACAGTATGTACAGAATTGTTGTGTATGTTGGGGTTTGAAAAACGTTGAAATGTCACTCCTATCTGATTCCCATGATGTAATGGTCTCAGTGAAGTTGATGCCTACTGTGAGAGCAGGATCAGTGGTCCCACTTTAAGTATGAATTACTTTGTGCCTTATATCAAATAACAAACCTCGCTAGTGACCGTAGCAACTGGAGAAAGTTTGTGGTCGACAAGGAGGATGACTATGTGCCATAGATCCAAATGCCAATCATTTCCATCGAACCCCTCCTTTCCATCGAACCCCTCCTTTCCAAAGTGAAATAGATATACAGTACTTTGACACCAGCCTGGATACCCCAAGGTCCAATTGGTCTGATGGTAACAAATCTACGTGGACAGATGATAACAAAGCCCGTTAAATGTTCCCATTTTCTCTCCATGTCAGTAGAAGTTTATGTATTGCTACAAATTAGCCAGAAAGAGAAAATAATGCAATGCCAGTTGAGTTTCAGTCTGGACGGGAGGATCCCTTCTCTGGAGATGTACTTATAGGTACTTCTGTAATACATTTTCAATACAGCTACTGTAATACATTTTACGGCAATCCATTTACATTACCACAAATATTACTGTAATCTAATTTACAGTATAACACTGGAATTGCCAATGCAGCGACATATTGCCCAGTGTTCTTGTTAGTTTTAATTTACATTTAGGTAATTTAGTGAGCGTTCTTGTCCTTAGCAACTTACAGTCAGTGCATTCAACCAAGTTTGATACAACAAATCATATCACAGTCATAGCAAGTAAAACGTTTCTGTAACCATTCCTGAAAATTTTGTTGTAGTTAAGGATACATTGGTCTTCAAAATAATTTTAATTACAAGATATCTTATTATATATCTCTGGATAAGGCCAATACAATACTGAGATATTCACAGCAACTTGATGCCAGAGTGAATTACAAGGGGTAAGAGAAAGCAGATTGGCTGTATGCATTTGGATATTACAGCACATTAATAAATATTCTGTGTTTCATGTCACTCGTACTTCTAGAGGCATAAACAAAGGCTTCCAAACTGGCCGTGATTACAGGGCAAAACAGACATGAGTCGAAAGGTTTGAAAGGTTTAAGACCCACTACCACTCTACTCGCTATATACATTTAATTGTTAGATAACTACTACCACAAATAACTTAAATTGGTACAGGATATTCAATAAATATAACCACTTATAAGGCACGACTTAAAATATGTTAATAAGCCAGTGATTCTTTCACCTCCCACAATATTTCTCCACAATGCACCATCATTTACAATATACTTAAGTAAATATATAGCAAAACAGCAATACAGTACTTTATTGCTGAATTGTATTGAAAATGACATCTGCAATTGCTCATGGTAAATATACATTACATATTACAGCATACCAACTCATAATGGTGTTTAATATCACTTCCCTTTAAGGCGTAACAAAGGCTCCTAACTTGACAGTGACTACAGGGGAAAACAAATGAAAATGACATTGTTAAACACTCAACCATTGAAAGTTTGCGACTTGCTGTCAAACTTAGCTGTTTCCTGTATAAATATACTTGTCATGGAACTACTACCACATATCACTTAAATTGGTACAGCACTCTCACTAACAGGTGCAACAAATATAGCTGCTTACAAGACACGCCTCAAAATACATTCATTAATTTAGGGGCGGCACGTAGCCTAATGGTTAGAGCGTTGGGCCAGTAACCGAAAGGTTGCTAGATTGAATCCCCGAGCTGACAAGCTAAAAATCTGTCGTTCTGAACCTGGCAGTTAACCCACTGATCCTAGGCAGTCATTGTAAATAAGAATTTGTTCTTAACTGACTTGCCTGGTTAAATAAGGGTTAAAAACATTCTTATTTACAAGGACGGCCTACACCAGCCAAACCCGGACGAAACTGGGTGCCACCCTATGGGACTCCCAATCACAGCCAGTTGTGATACAGCCTGGATTCAAACCAGGGTGTCTGTAGTGACACCTCTAGCACTGAGATGCAGTGCCTTAGACCGCTGCGCCACTCGAGAGCTCAATGTGTAAGAAACAACAACACCATGTTCACTAATGTTCAAAAGATTTTTGGCACTCTAAAACTGCAGTATGGTACTGTTTTCTGAATTACAGTAAATCACTGGCAGCAAATGGTCAGTAAGTTACTATAGAGTTTCAGGACAAGGTTTGTAGAATTCCTAAATTACAGTATATTACCATATTCTGTGGGAGTACAGCATTCTCACTCACAGATGCAACAAATATAGCCTCTTACAAGGCACGTCTTTAAATATATTAATGAGCCAGAGACTCCCTGCCCACAACATTTTCCCACAATACAACATAATTAATACTGTAAAACACAATTACGGTATTTTACTGTGCATTCGACAGTGTTTTACTGTTGAAATTACAGAAAGGTCTTACAGGGAGCTGTAAAACAAATGTATGGGAGTTTACATTCTATGGTAATCCACTGTATTCAGTTTATCCAGTATCATACTTGATTAGTTGATTAATACAGTAAGTTACTGATAAAATTACAAAAACGGTTAACAGTGTAGGTTAAAGGTAGTGCTCGATATAGGGAATCGGGTGCCATTTGGGACTCAATCCTAGACAGCCCTGAATGGGCAATCGTCAACTAACTGCCTGCCCTTTCCCCCACAGAGGTCAGCCTGTTGCTTACTGTTTTTCGTGAACACTGCACCTTAGGGAATGCATCGACTGGCTGCCATCTTCAATGTTTTTCATAGTATGTATTTGGCAACTCAAGAGAAGCGAGAGAGGAATTCCTGTAGCTATAAAAAGCATATGTTGATGTCAAAAGGTTAAGAAAAGCTTAATAAACAAAAAGTTTAATGTCATCAATAGTTACATAATATTTACCATTTCAATTTGACACACACTGGGGCATAATGTAAGATTTCACTAAGCCTGATGCTCTGAATGATAGCTGAGCTGAATCCCTGTCCATGGTGCCGGAATCCTAAATCCCTTCTCCGTCCACCACATGGTGACCTCTATCCTCCAGATTGGTTGAGCAGAGCTCCACAGGTGCAAAGCCCCAGCATGGGCTTCATTAACTGATAGCAGCAGAGATGGAGACAGCAGCAGGGGAATGAGACTGGGAGATAGTGAGGAGTCAGATAGAAGATTGTCACCCACCTGAGACAGGGGGATGCGTCCCAAATGGCACCCTATTCCCTATATAGTGCCCATAGAGCACTGGTCAAAAGTAGAGAACTGTATAAGTAATAGAGTGCTATTTGGGATGCACAGAGGGAGACAGGGGCACAGTTTGCTGTTGGGACTTGCATCCACTCACCGGGACTCTATTTCAGATGTCGGATTCCGCTCATTGCCTCTGCTGACCCCTGAGGGCAGGGTATCAGCATGATGGGAGTGGCATCAACAGTATAAGAGTTGAAATATCATGAACCTGATCAAATGTAGGCCTTCATGTAGTCTTCAAACAGTCTAGTCTAGTGAGTTGTTTGGACTCATAATGGCTTCACTTCACTTTAATGTAATATATTAATATGATCGTACACTACTTTTTACTAGGATTCAGAGAGCCAGAGAACCTGTATAGAAACTGATCCCATATGAAAACATACTACATTATAATGTGGTACAAATACTATAGTATTTAATGTAGTGTTTTGCTGACTCTACTGTAGTATTCACTGTGGTGTTTTTTGCAGATTAAAGTCTGAATACTATAGTATTTACTGTAGTATACTGTAGTATTTACAGTTAACTATAGTATGAATACTGTAGTAAAATAACTGTAGTATATACTATAGTATTTACTCTAGTGTTTTTGTAGACATTACTGTAGTGTTTTTGTTTTGTCATCTTCAATACAGAAGTGCAGGCTTTCTCCTTGAGGAAACCTAATGGAGATATAGTGCATGTTTCACAGTCCGGAACCTCCTGAGACGGTCGGCGGTCCGGAACCTCCTGAGACGGTCGGCGGTCCGGAACCTCCAGCGACGGTCTACGGTCCGGAGCCTCCTGCGGGGGTTCCCAGTCCGGAGCCTCCGGCGACGAACCACGGTCCGGAGTCCCCGGCGACGACCTACGGTCCGGAGTCCCCGGCGACGACCTACGGTCCGGTTCCTCCGGCGACGATCCACGGCGACGATTCACGGTCCGGTTCCTCTGGCGACGACCCACGGTCCGGTTCCTCTGGCGACGACCCACGGTCCGGTTCCTCTGGCGACGACCCACGGTCCGGTTCCTCTGGCGACGACCCACGGTCCGGTTCTTCTGGCGACGAGCCACGGTCTGGTTCCTCCGATGACGTGTCCACGAGCGGAGTGGGTACTTCGCCCCGCACCGGAGCCGCCCCCGACGGTAGAGGCCCACCCGGACCCTCTCCTATGGAGTCAGGTTTTGCGGTCGGAGTCCGCACCTTTGGGGGGGGGCGGTACTGTCACGCCCTGACCATAGAGAGCTTGTTATTCTCTATGTTGGTTAGGTCGTGGTGTGATTAGGGTGGGTCATCTAGGGGTTTATATGTCTATGTTGGCCTGTTATGGTTCCCAATCAGAGACAGCTGTTTATCGTTGTCTCTGATTGGGGATCATATTTAGGCAGCCATTTCCCCTTTGTGTTTCGTGGGATCTTGTCTATGTATAGTTGCCTGTGAGCATTATTTCTAGCTTCACGTTTCGTTTGTTCGTTTTGTTGTTTTGTAGTTTTCTTTTCCTAAATTAAAGGATGGAAACATACAACGCTGCATCTTGGTCCACTCCTTGTAACGATCGTGACACTTTTTCCACATATTGTTACGTTACAGCCTTATTCTAAAATTGATTAAATTGTTTCCCACCCCCCCTCAACAATCCACACACAATACCCCATAATGACAAAGAAAAAACAGATTTCTTTGAATTTTTGGCAAATATGTAAAACTGAAATATCACATTTACGTACAGTGGCAAGAAGAAGTATGTGAACCCTTTGGAATTACCTGGTTTTCTGCATAAATCTCATTTGGGATGAGGTCAGGACTCTGACTGGGCCACTCCAGAAGGCATATTTTCCTTCTGTTGAAGCCATTCTGTTGATTTACTTCTGTGTTTTGGGTCACTGTCCTGTTGCATCACCCAACTTCTGTTGAGCTTCAATTGGCGGACAGATAGCCTAACATTCTCCTGCAAAATGTCTTGATAAACTTGGGAATAATTTTTCCATCCATGATAACAAGCTGTCCAGGCCCTGAGGCAGCAAAGCAGTCCCAAAGCATGATGCTGTCTCCACCATACTTTACAGTTGGGATGAGGTTTTGATGTTGGTGTGCTGTGCCTTTTTTTCTCCACACATAGTGTCGTGTGTACTTTACAAACAACTCAATTGTAGTTTCATCTGTCCATAGATTATTTTGCCAGTAGTGCTGTGGAACATCCAGGTGCACTTTTGCAAACTTCAGACATGCAGCAATGTTTTTTTTGGACAGCAGTGGCTTCTTCCATTCAACAGAGATGTTAGCATGTTCCAGAGATTTCTGTAAGTGTTTAGCTGACACTCTAGGATTCTTCTTAACCTCATTGAGCATTCTGCGATGTGCTCTTGCAGTCATCTTTGCAGGACGGCACTCCTAGGGAGAGTAGCAACAGTGCTTTCTCCATTTATAGACAATTTGTCTTACTGATGAACATCAAGGCTTTAAAAGATACTTTTGCAGCACTTTCCAGCTTTATGCAAGTCAACAATTCTTAATCTTAGGTCTTCTGAGATCTCTTTTGTTCTAGGCATGGTTCACATCAGGCAATGCTTCTTGTGAATAGCAAACTCAGTGTGTGTTTGTGTTTTTTATAGGGCAAGGCAGCTCTACCCAACATCTCCAATCTCGTCTCATTGATTGGATTCCAGGTTAGCTGACTCCAATTAGCTTTTGGAGAAGTCATTAGCCTAGGGGTTCACATACTTTTTCCAACCTACACTGAATGTTTAAATGATGTATTCAATAAAGACAAGAAAAATACAATAATTTGTGTGTTATTAGTTTAAGGACAATATGTTTGTCTATTGTTGTGACTTAGATGAAGACCAATTTATGCAGAAATCCAGGTATTTCCAAAGGGTTCACATACTTGTTCTTGCCACTGTACGTATTCAGACCCTTCACTCAGTAATTTGTTGAACTATCTTTGGCAGCGATTACAGCCTCCAGTCTTCTTGAGTATGATGCTACAAGCTTGGCACACCTGTATTTGGGGAGTTTCTCCCATTCTTCTCTGCAGATCCTCTCAAGCTCTGTCAGGTTAGATGGGGAGCGTCGCTGCACAGCTATTTTCAGGTCACTCCAGAGATGTTCGATTGGTTTCAAGTCTGGTCTCTGGTTGGGCCACTCAAGGACATTCAGAGACTTGTCCCGAAGCCACTGCTGCATTGTCTTGGCTGTGTGCTTAGGGTCGTTGTCCTGTTGGAAGGTGAACCTTCCTGAGCGCTCTGGAACAGGTTTTCATCAAGGATCTGTCTGTACTTTGCTCCGTTCATCTTTCACTCGATCCTGATTAGTCTCCCAGGCCCTGCTGCTGAATTACATCCCCACAGCATGATGCTACCACCACCATGCTTCACCTTAGGAGCCAGGTTTCCTCCAGACGTGATGCTTGGCTAAAGAGTTCAATCTTGGTTTCATCAGACCAGAGAATCTTGTTTCTTATGTTCTGAGAGTCCTTTAGGTGGCTTTGGCAAACTCCAAGTTTTTTTTGGCAAATGGGCAAGTCCTTCGACCTCATGGCTTTGTTTTTGCCCTGAGAATATAATTATTTAGATTTTTTTTTTTTTAATTGAACCTTTATTTAACTAGGCAAGTCAGTTAAGAACAAATTCTTATTTACCATGACGGCCTAGGAACAGTGGGTTAACTGCCTTGTTCAGAACGACAGATTGTCAACTCAGGGATTCGATCTAGCAACCTTTCAGTTACTGGCCCAACGCTCTCACCACTAGGCTACCTGCCGCCCCAAAATGTGAATATGTACATGTAATGTAAATATGGTATTTCAGTTTTGTTTTTATGTGCAAAAAATTTGAAAAACCTGTTTTACCTTTGTCATTATGGGGTATTGTGTATAGATTGATGAGGATTTTTTTTTATTGAATCAATTTTAGAATAAGGCTGTAATGTAACAAAATATGGAAAAAGTCAAGGGTCTGAATACTTTTCCAAATGCACTGTATATTAAAATAGCACATGTTCTATAACCTGTAAAGAAAATACAAAATAAAATGGAGGAAGAGGGGTTGGGTAGAGGGTACATACCCAGTTTAGGGTAAGGGGCTTGGGTTAGTGAAGGGGGTAAATAACTAACTAAGTAGGAGATGGAAACTTGTTCTTCAGGATACTGGGAAGGGGGTGGTGGTTTGTAATTTTTGAGTGGTGGGATGAATGCTTGTGGTTGTTGTTGTTTATGTTTTTTTATGTTTGTATCGTCCTCTACGGGATCGGTGTCCTTAAACAATTCCGGGACATAGACATGTCTTATATGGGCAGAAAGCTTAAATTCTTGTTAATCTAACTACAGTGCCCAATTTACAGTAGCTATTAGAGCTAAAAAAATACCATGCTATTGTTTCAGGATAGTGCACAACAACAAAACACTTATCACGGCAACTGGTTTGATACATTCACCTCTGAAGGTAAATCATGTACTTACATTCAGTAATCTTGCTCTGATTTGTCATCCTGAGGGTCCCAGAGATAAAACGTAGCATAGATTTGTTTGATAAAATATGTTTTTATATTCAAATGTTGGTAACGCTCGTTATTAAATGATTGCCTCAGACCACTCATAGAACAGATAAGTACGTTGTTAGATGCTTTTTTCCCCTTCCACGTCACTTTATGCACAGAAGATCTCTGCTATACACAAAAATCAACATGATTATCTGCCTTTCTGTGACCACCATTAACTTCAGAATGAATGTGACTGTTTTTGTTTTTCCATCTATTTTTTGAGACTTCAGCACGTATAGCGCTAGGGTGCACCAATTGGTGTCACCTCATTAGTCAGTATGTGTTACACCTGTGCTGGTTGCCATCTTGTTAGTGGGAAGGTGTTTAACCTGTGCTGGCCCAGGTGCAATTTAAGAGTGGTTGGCCCTGCTTCTGGCTGTTCTTGGGCAAATTTTGTGGAATAATACTAATGTTAAGGTAAGATTGGAAAGGGAGAACACTGATCCGAGAGCAGTGATTTCTTTCTTTCGATGCTATCAGTATCAACACATGCCTCAACGACAAACTTAGCGAATGTTCTCTCTGCTTCGTTATTTTGGAAAACACAAGTTATATCTTCGGCCGTTGTAGGAAAGATACATTGTTAAAACACTCCTAAACCTAAATTCCATCACTATCTGGAAACTGAGCCCTGGACAGATGAGTTTTAATGGGTATAATGGTTTAAAGTAGGTCCAGGGGTTAAAAACCAGGTGTTAAAACTTTCAAATATCAGCGGGAATAAGAGTGGATAAATCATAATAAAATGTATCATATGTCCACTCTAAAATGGTTTTAAAAGTGTTGCACAATATTTCAGAAACACGGAGAGGGGCTGCTGGATAAAAATCTGGGTGGGTCAGCCTGTTCCTCCTGAATCATGGACTTCAGAGATGGGTTGTCCACCGCAATGAGGGTAAACCTGCGCCCCAGACCAGCCATCTTCTCCTCTAATGTTCTCAGTCCTGAAAGTTAATGTATGTAGTGTGTGTTTGTGTAGATGGGGAGTCTTTATGCCATCTTGATGGTAAGGTTTTGAATGGTCTCAAGTTTTCTGACAGGAGACCTCCCCAAGTTACACCAGGCTTGCGTAGCACACTAGCTCAGTTCGCAAACAATTCGTTCTTTTTGAAAGACTCTTATACTGACTCGACAGTCATGATTCGTTTTTCTGAGTGACTACAGCAGGACTAAAGGCTCTGCATGGTCAATCCGACATTTGCAGTGGCCATAAAGCATTCTTGCTTCTTGGCTTCGGGGCATCCATATGCAATCAACCTGGTCTCAGAGCATTTTGTATTATTCTCTACATAAATCCATTTCGTATTATTCTGTAAGTAAATCCCAGACAATCCATTTAGTATGATATGTTATGTTTCATATTGTATGTATTAATATGTGGATGTCCATCACCCATTTTGTATATATTACTAATTACAATTCGAAATTTGCAAAATGTACAATATGTTACAAATTTGCAAAACATACAATGTGTTACGGATTTGCAAAATGTATGATATGTTATGAATTCTAGCTAGGTGGCTAACGTTAGATAGACTAGGGGTTAAAGTTAGGAGTTAAGGTTAGGGTTAGGTTACAGGGTTAGGGGTGGGGTTAGCTAACATGCTAAGTAGTTGTAAAGTAGCTAATTAGCTAAAGTTATCCATGATGAGATATGAACTCGCAACCTTTAGGTTGTTAGACGTTTGCGTTATACGCCCACCCATCCACCCTACTTTCATTTTCCCCTTAAGTAACCATCTGTCTTATGCAACCATACCCAACGTAACATATCATACTAATTTGAGTGTTCCGGATTTACATTTACTATGTTACGTCTGTGACGACCCTCCCACTCTGTCTGCCGAATTCTTTCTTTTTAGCTCTTGTTTTCCTTAATAGGATGTCGGTGGGTGGAGCCAGGAGGGTCTTCAGCGAAATGGGACACACCTGGGCTCGGGTGTGTCCAAGGATAAATGCACCACTTTCCCATTTATTGAGGACACTCTCTCCATGCAGACACACTGATAGATATTTGTTGTGACATTTTTTTGTTGTGGCTGTTTTGTTTGTTTGCTTTGGCACCTTTCAACACCCCTCATTATTACATTTGTGCATGCAAACACTCACACTACTGACTACACACACCATTGTTAAATGTATTGAGTTTCCTTCAGTTAATAAATATATTTTGTTATTCCTAATCTCCACGTTGTCTCCCTTTTTTGTTAAGAACTTCGAGCTGGTTCGTGACAAGTATTTCATTCGGTGATGTCACTCGCTCTGAGACTAAGTAGTTTCCCTTACTCTGCAAGGGCCGTGGCTTTTGTGGCACAATAGGTAACTGATGCTTCGAGGGTGTCAGTTGATGTGTGCAGAGGGACCCTGGTTCGAGCCCAGGTAGGGGTGAGGAGAGGGACGGAAGGTAGACTGTTACATTGATGCTGTTGACCCGGATCACTGGTTGCTGCGAAAAAGGAGGTCAAAAGCGGGGTGAGTGTAACCGGTGTGAAATAGTTAGCGTTTCATTCGGTGATGTCACGTGCTTTGAGACCTTGAAGTAGTTGTTTCCCTTGCTCTGCAAGGGCCATAGCTTTTGTGGAGCGATGGGTAACGGTGCTTCGAAGGTGATGGTTGTCGATGTGTGCAGAGGGTCCCTGGTTTGAGCCCAGGTAGGGGCGAGGAGAGGGACGGAAGCAACACTGTTACACACGGCACATTGTACAGTGCTCGATTTGGCCTCCGCAGGCTTCCAGAGGCTCCACAATTGCATCACACCCTCTGTACTGAGCCTCCTAACCACATTGGCTTTAGTACAAGTTCCTCCGGCACAGCGGCTCCAGAGAGGTGCTCCGACCAACCACTAACAGCATAAAGAAGAAAAATCAATTTTTAGAACTGTTAATTGATTGCATTGTATAAGAGTAAATGCAATTCAATTGATTATTGAATGTTATGATGGACACAGCTTTGTATTATCAAAACATACACTCAGTCTCTGCTCAATTTTTTTTTACTCGAGAACGAATCATTTGGGGTGATGCAGTTCGTGAACGATATTGTGCTTATCACCCTCACAGTAGTCAAGCATGCATTCCGCCAAGAGGTCATTCACAATCTAGTCTGGTTGCGGCCACGACTAGACCTAATTTCAAATGTATGAGGAAATAATCAAATTTGTATGCCTAGCAATTAAGAAATGTAGGCTACATTGTTTAAAACACACATTTACACGTATCAGTCACAAATGAAAGCTCCAATAAGCCTCTCATGGTGAATGACATGTGAATGAGAGGCTTGTAGAATCATGACTCTTTCAAGTTTTCAGTTCATCGTTTGCTGGTAGGGGGTCCTGCGTGCTTTGGGCATTACTGAGTCAAATGAATGAAGTGAGTTGAAAGATTTGTTATTTTTACTGAACCTGTCGAAACGATCTGAGTCAGTAAAAAGAGCTGAACTACCCATCACTATAGCATATTATAGAAGACTCAGAGAGCGTCTGGATGTAGCTCGGGTACACTCTGATGGTTGTTCTGGGTGTGTCTCCTCCTTTTCTTCCTCAGGCGCTTCCTTCCCCCCTTCTCCAGGCACTCTATGTGGGCACTCCCAGACATGTTTTCTTGGAATGGGACCCCAAGGAACTTGACCATTGGGGTATTCTGGAGTGCCTGACCATACAGTTTAAGATTCACTTTCTTGGTTCTTTTGGTGTGCCTGTAGAAGCGAACACACTGGGTTTTCAGGGGGGTTGAGCTTGACACTCCACAGATTGGCCCTGTAGGGAACACAATATATTGTCCATACTTGTTATGTAGGTTTCTCACTTATGAGTAGCAGAAATTGAGACATGGGAAGAGGAATTTGCAAGGTATATGCAAATTAAATACTGTAGTATTTACTATATTTAAAAAAGGTGTAGTATTTTTACAGACTGTAGTGTTTTGGCAGACATTACTGAAGTATTTACTACAGTGTTTTTCCCCCCGGATAAAATTTGTATTTATTATAGTATTCTACAGTATACTACAACACTCTATAGTAAGCGCTACACGATTGAGGGATACTACAGTGTGTAGTACAGTATTCTACAGTTTACTACAGAATTCTATAGTAATTACTGTAGTATTCTATAGTAAACTGTAGTATGTTTTCATGTGGGATGATAAAGAACATATTATAGAATGTGATTATGTCTGTCTATTGGTCTGAGCAGAAGAAGATTATCAGAGTTTATGGTGTCTTTTTTTCTGGGCTGGAGGGGATTCTCTCATCCTACTGCTGCATATTCATGATCCTGTCCTCTTTTGTTGGGAAAACTAAGAGAGTAACATCCTGATTACAGCTCTGGGAGCTCAGCCCTGTTAATCTATCCATAGAGGTGCGCTAGAGGTACACTAGAGATGCACTGGTAATTATGAGGAATAATTGGCCAAGCAGGAATCCTCTAATATAAGATGAAAGACATAAGTCCAGGTGTACTACCCTAGTAATGACCTTGAAATATAGACAGTGTTGATCCAATGGTACAGTGAATGGTGAAGTTAGCTGGTGGTGACTATCAAACACACAGTGAATTGTCACGACTCCGACTGAAGGTGACTCCCCTTCCCGTTCGGGTGGCGCTCGGCGGTCGTCGTCACCGGCCTACTAGCTGCCACTGACTCTTTTCCTCCCCCTCCTTATGTGTTTATTGGTTACACCTGTGTTGAGGTGATTGTAATTAGTTGGGCTTTATTAGTCAGCCAGCCCGCCCATTTCTTTGTGCGGGATTAATCATTTTGTACCTTGGTATCGGGAGTAGACGAACGTATTGTTTATTCGTTCGTAGAGTGTATTGGACTGTTTTTTCATCCCCCGTGTATGGGGCATTTGTTTGTACACCCAGTGTTTTCGGGGGGCCGTTGTTTACCGTGTGTGCATTAAAAGCACTATATTGAACTCTCTGTTGTTCCTGCGCCTGACTTCACACTCCCGACACCCAGAGCGTTACTTGAATATGCCGTTGATTCAATATTGCTAGACAAAATGACCCATAACAATCAAAATTATTTAGCAAAATAATTTTTTCTGTGATGAAAATACAGTGGACATTGAGGCTGCATGCACTTGAGACTGGACATTGAGGCTGCATGCACTTGAGACTCCTGAGTGGCGCAGCGGTCTAAGGCACTGCATCTCAGCGCTAGAGGCGTCACTACAGACCCTGTTTCGATCCTGCCTAGTTAAATAAAAGTAAGAAAAGTAAAAGGTTGTTGTACTGTATATCATGAATACTGTCATAGCTAGAGGGGAGTTGCCTGGCATGAGGCTAAATATTTGCAATACATATACCACAGCATCTTGTGTATTATCTCTTTATTGATTTATCTCTTATGTGGACAGGATCTGTATCTCAAAGCAAAAATATGATACCCTGTCATGATTCTGTTGATAGAACAGTAATGACTAGTTTTAGTAATAACCTTATACTGAACAAGATGACTCTATTACCATAATGTAAACTATCCAATCTGGAGGGATGTCAGAGGGGGTTTACAAGAGGCAGACAGATGACAGGACAGACATTATTCTAATGGTTTCCAATGACTCTGTTAGATGTGTTTTTAATCAACATGGAAATCCACAGAGAGGAGAGGAGAGGAGAGGAGAGGAGGGGAGGGGAGAGGCGGGGAGAGGGACTGGAGGATGCAGTTCTGTTTCAGAGTTATCAGTGTTTAATATAATCTAATGTCTCTCAAGAAGTGTCTCTCATGTGGTGTGTGACATATCATTAATGGAGGATACAGTGGCTCTCAGGACTGCTGGATAACTAAAAGCTTCATGTCACAAATTGTCCCTCTTGATTCACGTGTGCTCAGAACGAGAGAGACTGAAGCTCTATATGTACAATGCATATTTATCAGGTCTATTGTTTAATCATCTGTGGATGGTTTTGGTGACTAATGATATATTCCAAAATTGTAATACTAAAATATTTCAGTTGTGAACCAGACACATTTTACAGTGTAGAAACAGTACTGTCAGATATTTGTCCTGCTATCCATCCAGTGTACAGGGTGTTTGTAATAATGTATCCTAATGTGGAGGTCTCTGCTGTGAGATCAGAGCTTTTAAACAAGGGGCTGGTCAGTCAGCATACTCCACCATGTTACAATCCTTTATTGTTCCACATGAAGGGGTGAACTCCTCCTCCAGCAAACAGGCCAGCAGCATTACATACATACATACATACATACATACATACAGCCAGCCAGCCAGCCAGCCAGCCAGCCAGCCAGCCAGCCAGCCAGCCAGCCAGCCAGCCAGCCAGCCAGCCAGCCAGCCAGCCAGCCAGCTCCACAAGTCCCTGAGGGGGTCATTACGATGAGGATGAGAAGCTCAGAAGACACAACTCATATTGACAGATAGAAAGAGAGAAAGATAGAGAGTGACAGAGAGGAAGAGGACAGAGAATGACTCAGAATAATCAAACTGGAATAGATCAGTGTCTCATGCATTCTGGTAAAGCATAGTTTAAAAAAAATGTTTGACGGAAAATAATCTTGTTGTTTCAGCTAACCACTTGTCATGTTAATATTATCTTAATCTTCTCTCAGAATGAATAAATATTGTACAATCACTATTAAATATGGATGTCGCTCCCACTACCTGCTCCCCTCCCCCCCAGTTATATCTTTTGATACTATGACTAGCTTTTTGTGCTCTCAAGATTACTTACTGAGTTGCCTTTTATGGATTACTTAATTTACATACAGTACATGTAAGGTGAGGTCAAAAGATGTAAAATATTAAAATGTTCAACGGCTCTTCAGTTAGCTTAGAATCAACTAACTTCGTTCACACTTCTCTCTAAAATTTGAATTAAGTGGCTGTCCCTAAAACAAGACCCTTGTACACAGCGATCCAAACATTAATACTGTAGTGACCCACTGTATCCCTTCACTAACAGCTAATGTTATGGGGTTGTGGAGGAGACATGTCATTTCTAAACATATAACTTACCTTGATTGGTTTCACTCTTTTCTAAAAAGGAGGAATTAGTCAAATAAACAAATAACGTATCCAGCAGGTTTAGAATCAAAAGTTCAGAAAAGTTCAAAGTTCATAACAAAAGAAATACTAAACATGTTTATGCCCCAGCGTAGTATACCTGGGCAGAAAAGAGTTGTATTTTGTAGTTTATTTGAAAATGTAAACTTTTCAAATACTCAAGGTAGTCGAATATAGTTTATATAGAGTTAACTAAAAGGCAACTCTTTTCTTTGATATCCAAATGTGGTGTCTCAGAAAAACTAATTATATTTGAAAGTATTTTGAATACCTCCTAGAAAAGGTTTTTGAATATATGCAATTTATTTGAAAAGACTAATAACTATTTAGTTGATGTCTGCCACATATTTAATGAAGAATCAAAAACTACAACAGTTGAATTAGTCTCAATATATGATCATAATCACATGGTTTGGAGGGCTCTGAGATATTAATCTTAATATAGCCTATAGCTAGAATTAAATACTAGGGACATGGAGTCATCTCAACATTAGAGTAGACCACTTTCGCAGCTTCAAAATGAAGTAACACATATATTTTCGTAATAAGTGAGACACAAGGTAATGCAGTAACACTTGACATAAAGTTCTTACACGTGTGTAGTAACTTTGATTATTACAATAGCAACATTGTTGTTCCATAGGACTTTGGAAATTGCTTTATAATTGAATAACAATGGAGTTATAATATAAACTGTGTGGATGAAAATGATCTAAGGCATTTAACAATTCAAAAGATCTACCTGCAAAAGAGCCTGCTGGGAACTATCATAATGATGGGCATGATTTTGGTTAAAAGAGATGTGTATGAGTTTTAGGCCCCTGTACTGCGTAAAACTAAGCCCTCAAAATTAAACATGATGAAATACATATTCACACAAAGAAATGCTTGGATAAAAACAACCCAATTTGGGTGAATGTTGAACAGAACACACGTTGGGATATTTTGATCCAGCCAGTTGGAACAGGACAGAAAGTAACTCTCCCAACATTGGGATATGCATTACCACTTGTGTAAGCATTATAAAAGCTACACAAGTCTCAGTACTCAACATGTAATGACAATACAACAGAACATGAACTGGAATTAAATTTACTCTCACAGGTGGCCAATAAAAACGATTTGAATGCCACACCCCTACTAAGCCACACCTCCAGTCTACTGCTGCATTGGCCTATAGGCTATCTCTTAGTTCTATGCTCTCATTTCTTTAGCCTTCAATAGATCACAGTGTATGAATGTGTCCACATAGCAGAGGCTGGTGCTCTTGCCATAGTTAATAATTGTACTTGAGATTTTTATGACTAACAACGTGACAATGATTTTGAGAAACAAAAACAATATTATTGAAATAAAACTGTTCCTCCAAAATGCGCATATAAAAATATTCATAACTGGCATGCAGATCGGTAAAAATGGTAGGATAAATTGTAAGCTTCCACAAACTTGAAACTCATGAGATACCTATTTTCTTTACTATTACACCCATTAAAAAATTGTGAACATGAAAGCACGTGCACACATAGGAGGTCCCGTGAAAAAATCTGCCTGCCTATGGAAATCAAAGGCCCAACCAACTGATTAGTTCTGGCGTCGGCGCTGCAGTAATACTACATCTCAGTGTCGAGGCCATCAGCTGTTTCAGCACAGCTCATGACTAATGTTGGCTAAAATAGAAACTGGTACCAGTTTTCCTCTGTTACATCCATTCCCACATGCTTGTGAGTATAGCCAATATGTTTCGAGGTTGAATATTTACAGGAGTTAGGCTATTTCGTTTGGAAATGTGGGTGTAAGCTAGCAATATTTGTAAGCAGTGCACGTGCTGTGTTGACAATAGCCCCACCTGTTGGAAAAATGACACTATGCAACTGCAGTAGCCTATGTAGAGAGTAGGATTGTTCATCGAAGAGAGGGCAGACGCTCAATACAGTTATTATTCAACTAAGATATTCTTCATCCAACTTTTCTTTCCAATTATTTCTGCAATACTTACATCAACTGAAATGATTTTCCCCCAGTATCTTGACGGTTCAGAGATGAAAATTCAAGGCTTTGAGCTCCTCTGAAAATAGATCAAGGCTTTAGAAAAAACAAAACAGAACAGGACAGGGTCGACTTACCATGTTCTGACAAGTCTGAAAGGGGAGGATTGTATTGTCTCAGACAGCGTTTTGATAAACTGTCAACCGAACGCACAGTGCCGAGAGAAAGTGTCAACTCTGAAAAGCTTTGGACAGATCTGTCTGTGTCCCAGACACCATTTAAGGAAATACATAACTATTTGAATCGTGTCATGTTTTCATCCAGAAAGGTTACCTCTGACTTTAGGCTATTTATTAGTATGACCAGATAAAGGTCACCAGGAGCCAGTTGTTATAAGGTGGTCAAAATACATGTATTTATTTGGAAAGATGCCTCTATCCTTTTGAAAATGTTTGGTCTAGCTATTCTCTCTAGGGGCTAGATTCAATCAAACATCACCTGCCATAACAATGCTGAAGAACAGTGTCTTTGTTGACAAACTACTGCCCATGGAAGCATTCACTTCACTGGAGGAGGATATTGTATAGAAGTATTACCATTGCATCATGAGATGTCTGTTATAAATCTGGCCTCGGGGTGAGTCTCCCCCTGTGGATCTGATTGGCTCCCTGTCCTGGAGAAAGGGCCCGTGTCACATCCTGTGAAGTGTTTCAGGAAGGAGACAAGTACCCTCCTGTGAATGGTGCATGGAGAAACAAGACCCCTGAGCTAGAGAGAGAGGTGTCACACTGTTTAGTCCTGAACATCTATTGAGATAAGTCTGTAGTCCTACATGGAGGAAGAGACAAATACATATCCTTAACAGTATGTATATCCATATTGTTCAATGGTTTCTCTTTGAAGTTGATGTTGTCTCAGCAAGATAATGGTGAAGTGATGCAGAGTAAAGTCAGGATTAAAGTAATCTATTTACTTTAGTGGACAGGCTGTCAGGGGGAGTTTTTCCTCAGAAAATAAAGTTTTAATACACGTACTGTAACTATGCAACAAAAACAATGGTTTATGTAGTCCATTCCTTTCAGAGAAGGCAGTAGGTTTTTGTAATGAATGCATTCAGAACCATCTGTTGAACATTTGCAATTGAAATCAAGTCAGCTTCTTCTTTTAGCATTAAATTCAGCATAACCATTGTCAATACAGAAAGGAAGTGCATAGTCATTGTGGGTTTCTGGGGCTTGGAACTGGATGGAGAGTATATTGTTCAGTTGCACTAAGCTTACCTGTCCAGTGGCGGACTGGCCATCTGGCATTTCGGGCAAATGCTAGATGGGCTGGTCCATTTTTAGCCCAGTGGGTCTGTCTAACTTGTTTTTTTTAGTGTTAAATTATCTTTAACTGGCTAATAATGGGTGTGGGGGCCTCAAGGAAAGAAATTGGCTGGTGTTTTACAAATGCCTGGGGCTGCTTTCTGGTCCAGGTCCGTCCCTGTACCTGTCATATGTTGTATTCAATTTTTATTGCATACAATTTAAAAGGCCTGCTTGTTAGTAAAATCTTCTTAAATGTTATCAAAATGTGCTACATCATATGCAAGACCTTGGATTCAATAACATGGAATTTTCTCCCAGAACCAGAAAGCGGTTATATAATTTCAGGACGTTTTAAATCACCAACAAATAAAGCAATTTGAATTACAGGCCAACTTGTGAATCATCTCACAGACGCTAAGCCTGTGTTTGCAGCCAGGTATTATATCCAATCCATGCAAATGCAAACACCCACCCGCTAGTCGAGACCCGTGGAAATATTTGTGGAAATGCCATTGTTTGGGAGATAATACTGTGGCTGGAAAACAAAGAACTTAGACACAATGATGAAAATGGAGACTGTGTTTCATTGAGCAATGTGGCAACAAGGGAAGTTGGGGAGCTCCCACTTTAGACATACAGTTGAAGTTGGAAGTTTACATACACTTAGGTTGGAGTCATTTAAACTCGTTTTTCAACCACTCAACAAATTTCCTGTGAACAAACTATAGTTTTGGCAAGTTGGTTAGGACATGTACTTTGTGCATGACAAGTAATTTTTCCAACAATTGTTTACAGACAGATTACTTAACTTATAATTCACTGTATCACAATTCCAGTGGGTCAGAAGTTACACTTCTGTTATACACTAAGTTGACGGTGCCTTTAAACAGCTTGGAAAATTCCCAAAAATTATGTCATGGCTTTAGAAGCTTCTTTTAGGCTAATTGACATCATTTGAGTCAATTGTAGGTGTACCTGTGGATGTATTTAAAGGCCGACCTTCAAACTCAGTGCCTCTTTGCTTGACATCATGAGAAAATCAAAACAAATCAGCCAAGACCTCAGAAAAACATTTGTAGACCTCCACAAGTCTGGTTCATCCCTGGGAGCAATTTCCAAACGCCTGAAGGTACCACGTTCATCTGTACAAATAATAGTACGCAAGTTCAAACACCATGGGACCACGGAGCCGTCATACCACTCAGGAAGGAGACATGTTTTGTCTCCTAGAGAGGAACGTACTTTGGTGCGAAAAGTGCAAACCAATCCCAGAACAACAGCAAAGGACCTTGTGAAGATGCTGGAGGAAATAGGTACAAAAGTATCTATATCCACCGTAAAACGAGTCCAATATCGACATAACCTGAAAGGCCGCTCAGCAAGGAAGAAGCCACTGCTCCCAAACCGCCATAAAAAGCCAGACTATGGTTTGCAACTGCACATGGGGACAAAGATTGTACTTTTTGGAGAAATGTCCTCTGGTCTGATGAAACAAAATTTTTACTTTTTGGCCATAATGACCATCATTATGTTTGGAGGAAAAAGGGGGATGCTTGCAAGCGGAAGAACACCATTCCAACCTTGAAGCACGGGGGTGGCAGCATCATGCTGTGGGGGTGCTTTGCTGCAGGAGGGACTGGTGCACTTCACAAAGTAGGTGGCATCATGAGGAAGGATAATTATGTGGATATATTGAAGCAACATCTCAAGACGTCCGTCAGAAAGTTAAAGCTTGGTCGCAAATGGGTCTTCCAAATGGACAATGACCCCAAGGATACTTCCAAAGTTGTGGCAAAATGGCTTAAGGACAACAAAGTCAAGGTATTGGAGTGGCCATCACAAAGCCCTGACCTCAATCCTATAGAAAATTTGTGGGCAGAACTGAAAAAGCACGTGAGGGCAAGGAGGCCTACAAACCTGACTCAGTTACACCAGCTCTGTCAGGAGGAATGGGCCAAAATTCACCCAACTTATTGTGGGAAGCTTGTGGCAGGCTACCCAAAACTTTTTACCCAAGTTAAACAATTTAAAGGCAATGTTACCAAATACTAATTGAGTGTATGTAAACTTCTGACCCACCGGGAATGTGATGAAAGAAATAAAAGCTGAAATAAATCATTCTCTCAACTATTATTCTGACATTTCACTTTCTTAAAATAAAGTGGTGATCCTAACTGACCTAAGACAGAGAATTTTTACTAGGATTAAATGTCAGGAATTGTGAAAAACTGAGTTTAAATGTATTTGGCTAAGGTGTATGTAAACTTCCGACTTCAACTGTACACTACCGATAGAAATAACCTTGTTTTTTTAAAGAAAAGCAAATTTTTTGTCCATTAAAATAACATCAAATTGATGAGAAATACAGTGTAGACATTGTTAATGTTGTAAATGACTATTGTAGCTGGAAACGGCTGACTTTTTAATGGAATATCTACATAGGAGTATATAAGCTCATTATCAGCAACCATCACTCCTTTGTTCCAATGGCATGTTGTGTTAGCTAATCCAAGTTAATCATTTTAAAAGGCTAATTTATCATTAAAAAACGCTTTTGCAATTATGTTAGCAAAACTGAAAACTGTTGTTCTGATTAAATAAGCAATAAAACTGGCCTTCTTTAGACCAGTTGAGTATCTGGAGCATCAGCATTTGGGGGTTTGATTACAGGCTCCAAATGGCCAGAAACAAATAACTTTCTTCTGAAACTCGTCAGTCTATTCTTTTACTGAGAAATGAAGGCTATTCCATGCGAGAAATTGCCAAGAAACTGAAGATCTCGTACAACACTGTGTACTACTCCCTTCACAGAACAGCGCAAACTGGCTGTAACCAGAATAGAAAAAGGAGTGGGAGGCCCCGGTTCACAACTGAGCAAGAGGACAAGTACATTAGAGTGTCTAGTTTGAGAAACAGACATATCACAGTCCTCAACTGGCAGCTACATTCAATAGTACCCGCAAAACACCAGTCTCAACGTCAACAGTGAAAAGGCGACTCCGGGATGCTCGCCTTCTAGGCAGAGTTGCAAGGAAAAAGCCATATCTCAGACTGGCCAATAAAAAGATTAAGATGGGCAAAAGAACCAGACACTGGACAGAGGAACACCTTGATTGTGTATATCAAGGTGATGTGTGATGTGATGAATGTTGGAGAGCCAAAGCAGTACTGGGTTCAAACACTACTTGAAAACATTGATTGAGCTTGCCTGGAACCAATAGAATATTCACACAATGGCAAACCCTGCCCATCTGGCACTCCAAGCAGGCTAAAGCAAATGCTAAAAAGCGTTTAAAAGATTTCAAATAGTATTTGAACCCAGGTCTGAGCCAAAATTTTAGAAACTGGGAGAGATGAGAGAGAGGGAGAGGGCATAAATGGAAGCTTCTGTGGATTTTTCTACTTCGTTTAATTTCTACAGTTTATTGTCAAAGGATTATTAACACGTAAAGCACATCATTCTCTCTTTCTCATTATTTTTCCCTATTTCTAAGCCACCAGTTTATAGTTCAGTAAGGAGTTCATGCTGGGCTAGCGTCGTCAGCTGTATTTGCCGACTGTGACAACCACAATCATGTCTTGTCTCACTTTAAGCTGTCTCTAGGCTCTCTGTTGACCCTACAGAATTACCAAATAATGGATCAAAATACTGTTGTACATGAAGAGAATAATCATAAAGTTGCTGAGTGCACTATTTTATATAATCAAGGATATGGTTTAGGTATGAAGCGAGAGAGTACACCTGCCTGAGCTGTGTAATTCTCACCTGATTCCTCATTGGCTTTCCATAAAAAATTACATATTTGAGGTCAAATTCCCAGTGTTGTTTCTCTAGTCTGAATTTGGTACTTTTTGGAGACCGTGAGGTTCTTGGATGGGTTTCTTGAAGTAAATGATGCATAATACCTATATGTAACCAGGGTAATTGCCGAGTTACTTCGTGAACATGACAAATTGCTTCCACCGTAGTGAGATCCCTCAAGTGCTTTACGGGTAGCTGTAGGGGTCACTCTGGGATTAGAAGTGATATAGGCTGTTGACCTTGACGGCCCCTCTTCATACACATGGAAACGGTCGCACAGCAGTGAGGCAGTGTGGGTAGTGTGGAAGTCAGACGTCCATACAGTATGGTACATTCGTTGTGGTCACCATGCTAGATATACTGTATGAAGTAACTAATGTTTTAACTCCTCTAATTGGCAGGAAGCAGGTGCTTCCAGTTTGCTAATTATATACATTAAGTTGACAACATTTTTCTTTATAATTCATTACTTAATTTACAGTAAATAGAGTGGGTGGGACCCTTAATGCAATTCTGTAGTTGAAAATCAAATATTGTTTGTAGAATAGATTAACTGCAATGTGCTATAAGAGGCTGGTCCAATGCCATACCTATGTGCATTCCCTGCGAATCAGGATAGAAATCAGGACAATGTCATATGTTAATGAGCACAGCATAATTTGCTGTCTCAGCAACCCCGATAATGATTAAAGCTGCTATGAATGAACTGTAAAGGGGTTACCATGAATTTGACAATAGCTTACTGGCAGCTCGGTGGCAAGTAAAATTATTCACAGCAAATTCTCCAGTGTGAAAAAAACCTCTGAGAGTGTTAAATCAACAGTGAATGTGTTGAGTCTGTGGACCAATATAGACACCGGAACAGTGTTATATTAACACACTGCTTCGTGTAAAGCAGTGGTCACCAACCGGTCGATCGCGATCAACTGGTCGTTCTCCAAGGCATTTCTAGTCGATTGCCAAACATTTCTGTAAAAAACCCAACGATAAAGCCTTGTATTCCTATTTTTTTTATTAGTCTCGGGCTGTTGGTGGTAGGTGCCGCCAATTCAGCTGCCCTGCGCGCCGGGTAGGCAAACTGTTGCTATTTCATCTGTCTGAAGGTACAAACTCTGCCTTTCCGGTGGGCCTGGAGAGGAAATCAAGTGTACCATTCTACCGCTGGCCAATCAGATCGCTCAGATGACCGACTCTGCAGTAACGTAGCAGGCATAAAAGAAAGCTATGGCAAAATTGATACTGTGAGATTTCAAAACGTTTAAAACCATGAGTAGAGAGAGACTGTCAACGAATACAGCAAAGAACTGATGTTTTTATGAGTGAGTTCATGTTTAAGTTCTTACTCAGCACTGCCAAGACTTTGTATTCAACACTTTTATAAGCCATAAAATGTGCGTTCTTCCTATTTCCACTCAGCGCTACAACAAGCAGTGCAGCAGTAATGAATGAGTAGGAAAGTGTATCTATAGGCTTGCATTGTTGTTATTATTAGCGGCTTGAGTCTTTTAATATCAAGGAATATTTCACTTTCTCTGTTCATAGGAGTAACAACATGCATTTGTGCATGAGGCGGAAATAATACGGTGCGACTCGAGTTTCCCCATCAGCTGGAAGACGGTGTCCCTTTTTGGTCAGTGTCAGTGGAGGAAAGGGAGAGCGGAGGGATGTTGAGAGACGGACCCTCAGTCTGCTGTTCTCTCCCTCCACTGAGACTGAACATCAGATGCAGGCACTATCAGCCCAGTAAAATAAAAAGCTAATTATTTAAATGTATGCCCACTCAGCTGTGCCTCACAAGTAATACTACAATGGATCTATTACCGGTGTGATCATATAGCCTACCTCAAATTTTGAAATATAATTTAAAAAAATGTCTCGAACAACAACGCATTGGCAGATATATTCAAGCAAAGCCAGTATGCGGTGATAATGTACTGGGCATATAGCTTACTGCACAAACCTCATTGCTACAGTACTGTTTTTAATTGGTTAATGTTGCGTAGGCTTACATTTTTTAAGTCCTGTTAATAAAAAATCAGAGCAGTAGATCTCAGCATGCATTTTGACTCAGAAAGTGATCTTGACTCAGAAAAGGTTGGTGACCACTGGTGTAAAGCCTTATTCACATATTTCCCAGAGTGCCTTGTCTGTGAGTAATTCTTTTAGTTACCACCCATGTGGTAACTATGTTATTGACAGAGACGTTTATGTGGCATTCATCCTTTTTCAGTCCAATGGTCTTCACCACTTCTAGAGGCCTTAACAAAGTCTTACAAACTGGTAGTGACTACAGGATAAAACAGACCAAATGGACATGGTAAATTGTAGTGGTGTGTGTGATTATCAGAACTCTGTGGCGCAGCAGTAAGTCTTTGGCTTTAGTAGCTTATAATCAGTTGGAATGCCAGGTCTGCATCTTACATCTTGCAGAACTCAGAAATATCACAGGCAACCTGGATCTCAATGACAAATTAATATTTAATTTGTCCACATCAAATTGCCTTTATACAGTATGCTGTATTTCAATGGGACTGGGTAGTGCTAGTTCATGCCTCGTGTGTATTTAATGCAGAGAGAATGCAGCCAGTCAGTGCATGGATGATAACTTAGCTAACTCCCTTGATCTTAGGTTGGCTTGGCTCCTGGACTGAACCCTAGCTGCTGTGGTAATGGCGTTCGCCTCTATTTTAAACAAAACCATAGGGGATGCATCTATTTTGCATTAAAACATTTTGTTCTGACAACTGTCCCAGGACTATACCGACAGATTCACATTTTACAGGCCTGGTGGAAAGCCCAAGACCAAGCTCAGATGGAAAGGATTTTAATATTTGTACAAAATTCTGTTTTTGACAAAACTTTTTTACAGCATACAGATAGATACCTAATGCATTCTTAATAATGTCCTGTGGTTCCAAGGTTTGCCTGGAACAACAGCCCAGATACATTGTTTTACTAACTAGTGATGGGGAAACAAAGCTTCCTGAAGCCTTAATGTTTACCAGCCAATTGTGTCGAAAATAGGTTCATTGTTCAAGGCTTTGATCTACACACTGTACACTAGTGGTACCTGCTGGTCAAAATAATGTAGAGCTAACAAATTATTATAGATGATGTCCCACACTTCTTAGCGCATGCACAGTGTAGCTTTTTTGTCTTCTACCGAAACCAATGCCAAAACAATCAGGTGGTTGTTCAACGAAACAAAGCGTTGGATGTCATTGATCATGTGCTTCTGATACAGTTGTACAAGCTTCGAAGTAAACTGCTTAGTGATTTCAACGCATGCCTCAGAGTATCAAACATAACATCACTACAGGAAGCCTCTGGTTCTCTTTAAAAAATAGCTTTTTATTAGCTAATTCATTATGAAACAATGCACAGGTGGTTCACCAGAGAGCTCCCGAATGTTTGAACCTCATTTATTTATTGTTTTATATTCAACTGCAAAACCCCAACAGTACAGCTCACACTTTATCATACATCATAGTGGTGTGAAGCTGAATATATTGCCAAGAGGGAAACAGAAGGCGTATTTAAATCATAGGGGGATCAACTTTGATTACAGCAGTGTCTTTTGAGATGTAGACAGTAGAGGACCTGTCTTTTTGAACTAATGTAAGTGTATGTGCACAAACAGAGCTATGAAGAGAACAGGGCTATGAAGCTGAAGCTGAAGCTGCAGTACCTCAGCAGCTCCCTCCGTCTTACTTCTTCACAGTTAGACATCTAGACTATAGGCTTTAGGATTAACTCATCTATAAGATAAATAACCCCAGATCCATCCAGAGATACCTGGTCTCTCTCTCTCTTTCTCCCTCCCTCCCTCCCTCTCTCTCTCTCACATCAGTTTGCAAACAATGTTTTTAAAAAAGTATAATCTTTGAGTTAATAAAGCCGCATACATAAACATGGTCTCGTTTTTGCTTTCTTGAGTAAAGCAGCTCCAAAATGCAGGTGTTTCAGCCTAGCTCAGTGCTTTCTGTGGTGGTGGGGCAGTGAGTGGAAAATATGGAGAGTAGGGGTTGGTAATGTTTTCTAGTTGCTCCGTGATTGGCTCAGTGTTGTGTCACTCATGGGGACACTAAGTCGCCGCAAAATCTACGGGAGAGCTCGAAAATTCAAGCCCCTTGGAAGCTGCCTCAGAGTTACATTAGAAGTGCCCATCCAAGTGCCCATAAAATTTCGTCAAATAACGTTATATCTACCATAGCTTTGATTGGACTGATCATGTCAATATCATACTTCTAAAATCTTAGCTAGCAAGCTAGACAACCAGGCATCATTATGAATCAAGTCGACAATCTACTGGCAAATCCTTTTCAATCCTTTTCATATGAAGATAAATTATAGATAAAATGTATAGGTGCTCATCGGCCATTGGACATAAACATTACACAAAAAGTTGGAAATCGCAAATTAAACATTAAGTGGTTTGGAAGGAATCAGTGGCTAACTGCGAGCGTTGCAAAGCAATCACTATCCTGCTTTTCAGTGGAGTGGGTGTGAGGTCCAAGTCTGGGTTTAAGGGTCACATTTCCAAGCTTAAAAGGATAATCATTCAACACAGTGGGCCAGAAAAGGTTGAATACATTGGCCATGCTGTCAATCCAACAACTGGAAACTCGGAACTGGGAAATCTCAGACTTCAGTGAGTTCAACACAACTGGGAAAATACGTTTTGAACGGTCATCCAACTCGGAATTCCAAGACAGGATCTCTGGCCTCTTTCTAGAGCTCAGACCTGAAAATCACTGACGTCATGATTCAACCTTGTTTTTTAAAAGTTCCCAGTTGTCTTTAAAGCACCGTAAATCCAGATAATGCCAGACTTTGATGACAAAATTTGCCCACAAGAAGGAACGCTGAGCCACCTTCCTGTTCAAGTGAGCACAGCCCGACAAGGTGAGTCCAAAATTGTCTGCTATGCTGCTGCATAAATAATGTAATATGCCAGGGAGATATGTATACTGTAGCTAAGAAAGTAATACCAAGTGTAGTAAGCTGTTAGTAGCCCACGTGCCTCACCCTAATAATTTGGTCCCTTTCCCACTCTAATTACTTAGCCTACTGTTCTGACTTGTTGGTGCCTGTTTTAGAGAAATGTAATCATCGAATATTGTAACAGCTTTCATTGAATGCTTATATGCCCATTTTATTTATCCTACGGTTCTGACTTGGTGTACAGGGAGAATACTGTAAGAACTGCGCATGTTCTGAATTCTGTCACTGTACATTTTCAAAAGTGATTAAGAAATAGTTATATTGACTAAGTCCGTCCTAGTTCGCTCATTAATGTCTTAATCGAAATTACAGATTGCCTCTTATCTGCTCGTCGTCCCCTTATGCCATAGTTTGTACATCTCAATTATCAGTATAAACCACATTTGTTTAAGCAAGTCAGCCATATCAACTATCTTTTTTTAAAAGGCAGTAAATGAGGCTGCATGAACTGTTTCGCTGCCAGATAAGGCTCCTCTGATAGCCAGGTGTAGCGGTGGTAAGGATCCACTCCATGTCTCATTTGGGACAGCTTTATGTAGGCCCTAACAGTTCGTGGGCACTGTTTGTCACCGTTATAGTGCAATTAATGTATTGTTTAGTGTTGTGTAGCGGCTTTGCAGGCATGCATCCCCCAAAATTTGGGGAGTTTGCATCATCAAGATTTACATGCTAAAATGCCACTGGTGGGTACACTCTCTGCACTTCTACCTCTGACTCCCAGCACCTGAATTGCAAATCGCTCTAAACATTAAGAAAATATCCCCTCCCTTTTTCATGAAGGACTGTGTTCCAAAAAGTATGATAACAATATGTGCCATTTTACAGTGATAATAATAGTAATACATTGGATTAATATTTTCTAACCCCCACCCCCCCCCCCCTCAACGAACTTCATACTTCAAATGCCACAACTGTTTACTCTAGCTGGCTAATTATGCTGTTCCAAACAACACCTAAGAAGAGATTCACAGTGAGCTGTTAGACAGGTGGTTATGCCTCACTAGCATCTTGGACAACAGCAGCACACAGTACATGCTTAATTAGCAAACTTACAGTTACAGTGAAACCTTTTCTACTGAAAGCTGGAAGTGGAAACTATGCCTGAGTGGAGAATGACAGAGGAAATCTATCTTAAAGTTGTCTCCCTCCACTGTAACTGAACAGTAATCTATTTGAATAGCAGCCATGCTGCCACTGAGTGTATGCTGGCTATTTCAGCTGTGCTGTTGCTGCAGTGAGCTGAGCTGAGCTGAGCTGAGCTGCCTGGAGCAGGATCATTTGTTGCCAGTCAGACAGTGTCTCTACACCACACTGACACAGAAGGAAAATATATGTGTGTGTGTTTACCTACCTGACAGTCTGATGGAGGGAGAGTATCAGGTTTATGGACTGTGAATATACTAGATGATAACCGAAAGAGATAGGGGAGCAATATCTTTGAGGAAAAGTTATATTCTTGCAGGTTACCTTTCTAACGTACAGTTATGCTACATGATGGATTCTACAGTGTGCTTAAACACACATACTGTAACACACAACCAACCTCTCCTGCAACATTGATGTCTGACTGGGCTGGAAAATTGAACATATACTGGAATACATTATTCATCAAATGCTGTTTTGGAGCTGACAACATTGCACACTGTAGGTAGGAGAGTTATTGCTGCTTACAGTGAGACCGGGACAGAGGAGAAGAAAAACAGTCCACTCTGTAACCTCACTCCATCCATCATAACAGGCCATCGAGATGAGAGGGGTGGCACGCTACGACCACAAAGTGTCAGGTTACGTAAACACTATCTGTCCTATTCATGTGTAGAAGATAAACTGTGGATAGAAGAAAGAAGCGGACGAACATTGAGCAGGCTGGGAAGGCTGAGCCGGTGCTACAGTACAGTACAGTACAGTAGTTGATGAACAAGCTAAATTTGGCAAGCAGAATCAGTGGCCATGCCCTATACCTAAAAACATTGACTCTCCCTGACTCGATTCACACTGCATGCTGTGGTACTAATACTGACTCTTCATGCCAGGATTGTGGTATCTCCAGTGTGGGATCATGCTCAGCCTATTGTGCTCAAAACTAGGTTCTGTGTAAACAAAATATGGATATTTACTGATCAGGTGAAAGCTTTTGGTTGAGGTTGACCTATTTGTCTATCAGGGACTGCAATGAGGAAGTGAAGGAAATGCTCTATATCCATACATTCCCTTCCCTTCTTTTCATCTTGCTTTACAGCATTTATTGGCTTGATCACACACATCCATGCAGACTCATGTGCGCACGCACGCAAACACACATACAAACACACAAACACACCCACTCCCCCCCCCATCCCCACCACCCATTTCCCAAAATGTAGTTTAGGTAAAGTTGATTGCAGAATTGATCGCTAGCTGCAAGCAGTCATCAATGTAAACCATTGCATATTAATACAGCGACATCCAGATCAAAACCGTGTCACATCCACTGCTTGCAGGCAGAAAAATTAAATGTATGTTATTTGATTCTGTGTGGTTCCTCTCTTTGGAAAAATGAGTATATACAGTTGAAGTCGGAAGTTTACATAGACCTTAGCCAAATACATTTAAACTCAGTTTTTCACAATTCTTGACATTTAATCCGAGTAAAAATTCCCTGTCTTAGGTCAGTTAGGATCACCACTTTATTTTAAGAATGTGAAATGTCAGAATAATATTAGAGAGAATGCTGTATTTCAGCTTTTATTTCTTTCATCACATTCCCGGTGGGTCAGAAGTTTACATACACTCAATTAGTATTTCAAATCAAATCAATTTTTTTTTGTCACATACACATGGTTAGCAGATGTTAATGCGAGTGTAGCGAAATGCTTGTGCTTCTAGTTCCGACAATGCAGTAATAACCAACGAGTAATCTAACCTAACAATTTCATAACAACTACCTTATACACACAAGTATAAAGGGAGGAAGATTATGTACATAAAAATATATGAATGAGTGATGGTACAGAACGGCATAGGCAAGGTGCAGTAGATGGTATAGAGTACAGTATATACATATGAGATGAGTAATGTAGGGTTTGTAAACATATAAAAGTGGCATTGTTTAAAGTGGCTAGTGATACATGTATTACATAAAGATGTACAATTAGTATTTGGTAGCATTGCCTTTAAATTATTTAACTTGGGTCAAACATTTTGAGTAGCCTTCCATAAGATTCCCAAAATAAGTTGGGTGAATTGTGGCCCAATCCTCCTGACAGAGATGGTGTAACTGAGTGAGATTTGTAGGCCTCCTTGCTCGCACACGCTTTTTCAGTTCTGCCCACGAATTATCTATAGGGTTGAGGTCAGGGCTTTGTGATGGCTACTCCAATACCTTGACTTTGTTGTCCTTAAGCCATTTTGCCACAACTTTGGAAATATGCTTGGGATCATTGTCCATTTGGAAGACCGATATGGGTCCTGACTGATGTCTTGAGATGTTGCTTCAATATATCCACATACATTTCCTACCTCATGATGCCATCTATTTTGTGAAGTACACCAGTCCCTCCTGCAGCAAAGCACCCCCACAACATGATGCTGCCACCCTCATGCTTCACGGTTGGGATGATGTTCGGCTTGCAAGCCACCCCCTTTTTCCTCCAAACATAACGATGGTCATTATGGCCAAACAGTTCTATTTTTGTTTCATCAGACCAGAGGACATTTCTCCAAAAAGTACTATCTTTGTTACCATGTGCAGTTGCAAACCGTAATCTGGCTTTTTTTGGGCGATTTTGGAGCAGTGGCTTTGTCCTTGCTGAGCGGCCTTTCAGGTTATATCGATATAGGACTTGTTTTACGGTGGATATAGATACTTTTGTACCTATTTCCTCCAGCATCTTCACAAGGTCCTTTGCTTTTGTTCTGGGATTGGTTTGCACTTTTCGCACCAAAGTACATTAATCTCTGAGCGGTTTGACTGGTGTGGTCCCATGGTGTTTAAACTTGCGTACTATTGTTTGTACAGATGAATGTGGTACCTTCAGGCGTTTGGAAATTGCTCCCAAGGATGAACCAGACTTGTGGAGGTCTACCATTTTTTTCTGAGGTCTTGGCTGATTATTTTTGATTTTCCCACGATGTCAAGCAAAGAGGCACTGAGTTTGAAGGTATGCCTTGAAATACATCCACATGTACACCTCCAATTGACTCAAATTATGTCAGAAGCTTCTAAAGCCATGACATCATTTTCTGGAATTTTGCAAGCTGTTTAAAGGCACAGTCAACTTAGTGTATGTAAACTTCTGACCCACTGGAATTGTGATACAGTGAATTATAAGTGAAATAATATGTATGTAAACAATTGTTGGAAAAATGACTTGTGTCATTGTCACGTTCCTGACCTATTGTTCCTTTTTCTTTTATTTATTTAGTTGATCAGGGCGTGAGTTGGGGTGGGTTGTCTTTGTGTGTTTTTGTATTGTCTAGGGTGTTGTATGGTTTAGGGGGTTAAGTAGAGTAGATGGTTTAGTGTTCAGTGTAGGTGTCTAGGAAAGTCTATGGTTGCCTGAATTGGTTCTCAATTAGAGACAGCTGGTTATTGTTGTCTCTGATTGGGAGCCATATTTAAGGCAGCCATAGGCTTTAGCTGTTGTGGGTAATTGTCTATGTGTAGTGTTTGTGTCAGCACTATTTATATGTATAGCTTCATGGTCGTCAGTTTGTTATTTTGTTAGTTTGTGTATAGTTGTTTGTTTCTTGTTTTTTCTCTCTTCTTTAATAAAAGAAGATGTATTTTGCACACGCTGCGCCTTGGTCCTCTCTCTCACCCAAAGACGATCGTGACAGTCATGCACAAAGTAGATGTCCTAACCGACTTGCCAAAACTATAATTTGTTAGCAAGAAATTTGTGGAGTGGTTGAAAAACAAGTTTTAATGACTCCAACCTAAGTGTATGTAAACCAATCAGAATGAGTTTTTCCCCACAAAAAGGCTTTATTACAGACATAATTACTCCTCATTATCATCAGCTGTACAGGGGGGTTGGTATCAGACATCCCGCAGGTGAAGAATCCAGATGTGGAGGTCCTGACTTGGCGTGGTTACACATGGTCTGCAGTTGTGAGGCCGGTTGAACTTACTGCCTAATTTTCTATAACATATTTTAATGTGGCTTGTGGTAGAGAAATAAACATTACATTTTCTATCAACAGCTCTGGTGGATATTGCTGCACCCATCAAAACTTGAGACATCTTTGTCATTTTGTTGTGTGACAAAACTGCACATTTTAGTGTGACCTTTTATTGTCCCCAGCACAAGGTGCACCTGTGTACTGACCATGCTGTTTAATCAGCTTCTTGACAAACCACACCTGTCAGGTGGATGGATTATCTTGGCAAAGGAGAAATGCTCACTAACAGGGATGTAAACAAATTTGTGCACAAAATTTGAGAGAAATCAGCTTTTTGTGCATATGGAACATTTCTGGGAGCTTTTCTTTCAGCTCATGAAACATGGGACCAACACTTTTATTTTTGTTCAGTATAGTTAGCTAGATAATTAACTAATAGCAATTATCATAAACCATTATTAGTAGCTACAGTAGCTAAATATCTGTCAGATGTAAAATAAACAGGATCGTTGCATGTCAGAAACAATGCATGTTGGCTAGCTAGCTCACCTTAGCTAGATCACGTTAGCTATCTAGCAAGCTAATGCCTACAGATGTAACTCGGAGGTGAAGCCTACTTTCGAATTAAGCAATAGAGTCGATACTTCTAGAATTAATAGGGTTATCATTTAGCTAGCTAGCTACCTAGGCTAATCACCCTATTTTAAGTAGTTTGGCTCCAAAATTTGTCTGGGCTCAATCACAGGCTATATCTGATACAGTCAAATAAGGAGCATGATGTCTCTCTAAGTCGAGGTAGCAATTGTTAGTGAAATTATATACGGTGCAATTAATATAAATAATAGCTTAGCTACAAATTCACATGGATCCCATGTAATTTGTCATAACCATTATCACAAAATGGCGTGCATATTTTTTGTCAGCTCTGTTGGGTTTCCACTATTTACCAGAGCCACAAAGTCTAAATTGGTCAATGAAAATGAAGTGAAAACAAACTTTTGCTTTGGTCTTAATTTAAAGTTTGGTATAAGGTTATCAGTGTGTTTAGGTTAGGCTCAGGTTTAAAATCAGATTTTAAGAAGAGAAATTGTAGAAATAGACGGGATGTATGACGTTGTCAGCAGGAACACGGAGAACAAAGTTCTCCTTTACATTGTATTATACCATTTCAAGAGCTAATACTACACTCAAAAGAAGTGGAGAAGCCCTATGTACCATACAACTGTCTACTCCTGGAGTAACTACCTGTCAGAGAGACTGTGAGGCCCTGGACCAGTGGTAGGTCAGGGGTGAGGGCTGTCTCTTTCAAGCACACTCACCACTACCTCTATCTGTCTCACTCCAGGTGTTACAGAGACAGACTGGTCCAAGGACCTCCAGAGCCTTCTGACCAACTAGCTGCGATCTCTCTAGAGGGCTGGGATGTAAGCTCCACTCATAATAGTATACTTGATGCACTGTGTAAACCTCCTTCACTATGGCAGTCTGCATGTGTGATGCTAGCATATTATCCAGGGCAATGGTTGGATTGGATTTACTGTACTCACTTGAAAACTCATCCTCTCTCCTCCCTTTAAAAGCATCCCAGATTAAATATTAACACTGTTATTTACATATTGCAATAAAGTATCACTTTGGGATTGACATAGGCTTTTAAAGAACTCATACACTGTTGTACGCTTCATTAAAGCCTAAAAGGTGTCATGTTCAACCGTAACAAATAATAACAATTCAACAGAACAGATTAACCAGAATGATATTTACTCACATGGGTGGCCAAACACAACTTCCTAAAAGCCACGTCCCTAGCAAACCAAGCCTCCAGTCATCTTTTCTCTCTTATCGCAATAACCTAGCATCAACAAACCAACCTTGCTCTTTAAAAGGATTCCTGCAACCCAGCAGTTAGGTCATCCAAACAACCCAGTATTTTTTTGAGTGTAAGCTGTCAATATAAGGCATTATGAAATACATTGTAATGTGTTAATTCAAGACTGTTCAGTGTCTATACCGGTCCACACTTTCAGTGTTAATTTAACACTGGGGAATTTGTTGTGTGGTAGAAATGGCCAGATCTCTATCTAACATATGCATTTGATTATGGAAAAACAATTACTCCTTAGTGATTATGGGAAAACAATTTCTGACCTTTCACACCGTACATGATAAAACCAGCCATATGATGAGAATTGATTTTGTTAATGCATTTTTTTAAATCTTTTGATTGTTTTGAAAAATAATATTTGAACTTGATTATTAATTGATTTGATTGGTTGAAAAAAATCTACAATTTTGGAAAAAACTAATAAAATGAGCTCTTCTTTCTCTTTTCTATATCTTTCTCTCTCTTTCTCTTTCTTTAGCTCTCTAACTCTTTCGCTCTCTCTCTCTCTCTCTCAGAATGGCAAAATTCCAAGTACTGCAAACACATAACCTCCAAAGAGACACAGACAGTGAATTGTGCATTTCCGTTAGGTATTACTGACTGTGTTCTCTACAACAAGTAGACTGCAGTAAGTATCTATCCAAAATTAACTTTGCTAGAAAATATTGCGGCTGTTGAGGGTTAAATGGGTATGGACAAATGTTACACTCTCAAAACGGCTGTTGACTTGGAAAGGCAATTAATATTCCTGTGCCGAGAGGAGGGTTTAGTTTAAGGCTGGTCACGTGGGCCTTCCTGCCTCTCTCCGGCTCACACAAGTCAGATAATTACCTATTTAGATCTCAACCAGACAGCTAGCCTCGCTGCTGGTGAAGAGCCCTGTGTGTGTGTGTGTGTGTGTGTGTGTGTGGTGTGTGTGTGTGGTGTGTGTGTGTCTGTGTGTGTGGTGTGTGTGTGGTGTGTGTGTGTGTGTGTGTGTGTGTGTGTGTGTGTGTGTGTGTGTGTGTGTGTGTGTGTGTGTGTGTGTGTGTGTGTGTGTGTGTGTGTGTGTGTGTGTGTGTGTGTGTGTGTGTGTTTGCGTGTCTGTGTGTTTGGATGCGTAGGAATTGGCCGTCTGCCACACCCTTTGAAAGGCAGCTCCATGAAGGAGGTCTGTCAGTATGAGTTAGACATGGTGTGTGTGTGTGTGCGTGTGCACACGCGTGTGTGAGAGAGATAGAGACAGGGGATGCCTCCTAACTGGAGAAAATAAACAAATAACACATTAAACCATACTATACATTGGCCCCGGGGGAAAACCCTGGCAGACAATCTGAATGCAGGTTGCGGATTATAAAACATTCTGAAGGTTAGATATTACAACTCAGAGTGGATTTCAAAAGGAATTACACATTACTTCGCAAGCCAGCATAATATGACAGGTAATAATTAAATTGTTACCTAAAGAAAGAAACAAGTAGTTCATATAGGTTATTACTGTGCCATTATCTTTTTACCATGTACTTCCTTAGTAACTACCTGGTATTTTCAGAAATATAAATGATGTGATACTGATGATTTTGTTTTTTTCTTGTTTAATTTTGATATGATTAGCTTAAATTGGATTACTTACTTATTGCTTGAATTGTTTGTTTTGAATTTTAACCAAATTGATTTGATAATAAAATTTTGGAACAACCAAATAAATGGACTTTTATGACCACATATTATACATGTCATAAGGCCTTAAGTTATGGCCCAGCGTTACTCGTCACTGTGGTCTGAAAAATTAGCTCATTGGCCACATCAGACCTGTAATTCATAATATCCTGGTTTGTAAAATTATTAGTAATTCCTATCGGAATCCAGCCAGGTGGAGCATACTCAACAATTTCAATATTTTATCACCCACAACCTGCACCATAAATGTCTGATAGGGTGAAGAACTGAACAAACAAGAATACCTAAACCATCTAAACTGGTAAAAAGAGGTCCAAACCCTGTAAGTTATTTATCTTTGTATAGTATACGATCAATTAATCAGTCAATGTGCATGAGGAAACCTGCAACAAAGAATGCTCGGAAATATGAGGCCCCTCAAGCTTCTTTTTCACTCAGAGTTAACTGAAATGAACTCAACACAGTCGACTAACAACACCACACGACTGAAAGATTTCTTGAATCAAATGTCCTGTTCAGTTGTGCTGAAATGTATGTAAGGTGACAGACATTCCTAACACTGATCTGAATAAAAGGCATGTAAAGTCACATCAAATTCTAATGACTAAACGGACTATCATGTTTAATCTTGCGTTCTAAACACCTGTGTTTAAGATGAGAACACTTACTGGCAAATCTAAATGCCTAATGTTTTAAATACTGACGTTTAGGTTATAAACATGTTGCATGGTTTAACAGTGTAGAGGGTTGTAGTCTGGGGAGTGTTGGTTGGTTGGTTGACTTACTGTCAGTGCTGATGCTGACACCTCCAGCTAAGCCAATCAATAGCGCTTAATCTCAACTCAGTGGTCATTACTCATAAGTTAGGTGTCCAGAGGCTATACGCTCCCCTCCTCTTCTATCTGCTCGTCTGGTCTCGACCCAGTAAACACACACATGCCCATACACACACACACACCCACCCACACATTCACACAAACACGGCCCCCTGAGGTCACTGAGCAACCTGCCTACCAGGATATCACTCCAGCAACCTGCTCCTCTCAGCCCCCGGCATCACTCCTCTTCTCTTAAGTCAATCAGCAGGGTCTCTAACGCCCAGGGTGTGTATGTGTGCCTGTCTGTATGTGTGCCTGTCTGTATGTGTGCCTGTCTGTTATGTGTGCCTGTCTGTATGTGTGCCTGTCTGTATGTGTGCCTGTCTGTATGTGTGCCTGTCTGTATGTGTGCCTGTCTGTATGTGTGCCTGTTTGTATGTGTGCCTGTCTGTATGTGTGCCTGTCTGTATGTGTGCCTGTCTGTATGTGTGCCTGTTTGTATGTGTGCCTGTCTGTATGTGTGCCTGTCTGTATGTGTGCCTGTTTGTATGTGTGCCTGTTTGTATGTGTGCCTGTCTGTATGTGTGCCTGTCTGTATGTGTGCCTGTCTGTATGTGTGCCTGTCTGTATGTGTGCCTGTTTGTATGTGTGCCTGTTTGTATGTGTGCCTGTCTGTATGTGTGCCTGTTTGTATGTGTGCCTGTCTGTATGTGTGCCTGTTTGTATGTGTGCCTGTCTGTATGTGTGCCTGTCTGTATGTGTGCCTGTCTGTATGTGTGCCTGTTTGTATGTGTGCCTGTCTGTATGTGTGCCTGTTTGTATGTGTGCCTGTCTGTATGTGTGCCTGTCTGTATGTGTGCCTGTCTGTATGTGTGCCTGTCTGTTATGTGTGCCTGTCTGTATGTGTGCCTGTCTGTATGTGTGCCTGTCTGTATGTGTGCCTGTCTGTATGTGTGCCTGTCTGTATGTGTGCCTGTCTGTATGTGTGCCTGTCTGTTATGTGTGCCTGTCTGTATGTGTGCCTGTCTGTATGTGTGCCTGTCTGTATGTGTGCTTGCGCCGAGTGCGTCTGTTTCTGTGTGTCCGTGTGTCTATGTGTCTCACTGTGTGTCTGCGGCCGATCCATCCATCCACTCCCTCACTTCCACTCCCCCTCACTCCCCCCTCTCGTCCACCCCCGCAGGACAGAGCTAAGATGGTGTTCATTATTTGGTCAGAGTGTGTCCCCACAAAGAGCTGTATTTGAGGCTCCATCTGTGCGAGCTCTGCTCCTCTGGTTCTCTGCTCTTCTGGGACCCAGGTGGCTTATTGGAGAGGGAGAGAGAGAGGGAGAGGGACCTAAACTGATCCAGCCAGGCAGGGAAACAGTCATTGGTTTTGTTCTCATAACATGTGGATATACTGTAGGTAGTAAGTATAACGATGTGTCGTTGTCTTTTCATTGTCAAACAAACTTCATACAGTGTACCATAGAGTAACATATTGAATTACTCTATTTTATCTGTTTTCAAAATATATCAAATACAAAATTACAAAAAAATTGTGGGGGTCACTGTTATTGTTAGCACAATAATTTATTCCCCACCATTAATATTAAAATAATTATAAGGAGCTGCAAATGAGCAAGTCTCTTGTTCTCTAGATGGCAGTAGTAAGTTAAACATTTCACAGTGCATTTCCAACCATGCAACAAGTGTGTGTGGTGTGTGTGTGTGTGTGTGTGTGCGTGCATGCGTGTGCGTGCGCATGTGTTGGAGTTTGTGTGTTTGTGTTCATGCATGCGTGTAGTACAGTATGTATCTGTTATCGAGGGCATGCGCCATGGCAGTATTGCTTGAGTATTCAAAGGTGAAGGCTTAACTCAGTGTTCCGTTGTACTGTAGCGCTCCAGTAGTTTGATATTACATTACTGTGATGGAAAAATGTAATATATACGGTAATCTTAGGTATTATCTGCAGCATACTGTAAATTATTTTACTGCAGCATACTGTAAATGATGGTGCATTGTGGGGAAATTGCTGTATTTCGAATGGTACTGTAATTCCAACCCACAGAATACAATACCAAACCGTATCTTTGGAGTGCCAAAAACCCTTTGACCTCTAGTGGGTGCATGGTATTGTTGTTTCTGGCTCATTAACATATTTTGAAGCATGCCTTGTAAGAGGCTATATTTGTTGGACCCGTGAGTGAGAATGCTGCACCAATTTAACTTAATGGTAAACTATAACCACATTAAGATAACATTTATGTTGGATAGATTGTGATGGCAGCAAGTCTCAAACCTTTAATGGTTGAGCGTTTTGCCATGTCCATTCGGTCTGTTTTGTCCTGCAGTTGCTTCTAGTTTGGAAGCCTTTGTTAAGGCCTTTAGAAATGTAAAATATATTAATCAAATCATCCAATATTCATTAATATACTGTAATGTGTAAACCTAGCAGCCAGCATGCTTACACCAATCCCTTGTAATTACAGTAAAATACTGTGAAATACAAAACCCTCCCCAAATGAATTTCATTCATTCATCCTTTTATTCATTCATTCATTTATTCATTCAATTACGGTAGCATTGACGTTTTTACAGTATAATACACTCAATTGTACGGTATTGTACTGTGTGTCATTACACAGTGCTTGCTTTCATACCTTATTGATATTACAGTATTAATTCAAAATACCGAATTCTACCCAACACTGAGCTGTCTGTAAGATGCTGTCACATTCATGGCAAACTCTTTATACTGTATGCTCTGCTTGCCAAACACATATTATGGCTCATTCCTTGAATAAATTGAGAGGTTGTCATCTTATTCTGTTAAAACCAATCTAATTAACTTGAGATTGCTTTGTGTTTTAAAACAACTGCACCAGGCTTTGCAAATTATGCAAATTAGATTAGTATTTTGTAATAAAATGTAATCATATGTAATTCCTTTGATGACAATATTAATGGAAAATGTCAGGCAACTGTCAAATTCATTTATGGACACGAAAAGTCCATGTCTTTGTTGAATTTGGTGATTGTATCAAAATGGATTTCTGTGGAAGGCTTTCCATTTCAAAACTGTAAAATCAAAGACACCTCAACAGCACTTCTATGTTGGAGAGAACATGAAAAATAAATATAATTATGGCTAACTGTGTGGGTGTAGACCCTTAAATCATTTTGATAGTGGCTTATCCTCACCATGTACGCACACACACACACACACACACACACACACACACACACACACACACACACACACACACACACACACACACACACACACACACACACACACACACACACACACACACACACACACACACACACACACACACACACACACACACACACACAAACACATACAAAAAAAGCATTTTTTAGGCATGACTGAAAGGGCGATGGAGACGTTGCTTTTGTTCTCAACATTTTTGCGTTGCCAACCAGTCCCTGCTCTGTTGTTTTGTATTGGCCACATCTAGTGAAAATACCAATTAATTTCAATCTGACATGAGTGAGGTCAGGACACTCTCGCTATGTCTCTCTCTGTCTCTCTGTCTCTGTGGGATGCTGGACTTTTTGCCGTTTACAGTAGGACTGTTGTGCACAGCACAACAACACTGGCCTCGATACCTGTCACGCCCTGACCTTAGAGAGCCTTTTTATGTCTCTATTTTGGTTGGTCAGGGCGTGAGTTGAGTGGGCATTCTATGTTTTTGTTCTTTTTTGTCTATTTCTATGTGTTTGGCCGGGTGTGGTTCTCAATCAGAGGCAGCTGTCTATCGTTGTCTCTGATTGAGAACCATACTTAGGTAGCCTTTTCCCACCTGTGTGTTGTGGGTAGTTGTTTTCTGTTTTGTGTCTGCACCAGACAGGACTGTTTCGTTTCGTTCACTCTCTTTGTTGTTTTTTGTTGTTTCAGTGTTCAGTTTATTTATAAAATTTAAAATGAACACTTACCACGCTGCGTTTTGGTCTCCTCCCTTAGACGATCGTTACAGTACCTTTGTAACCCTGCTTGCCCATCCATTCCATGCTCTCTCTTCCATCAAATGTGTGTCAACATAAACAAGAAGCAATTGAAAAAATGTTATGTTCATTTTTGTTCTGCAAACTTAAATGCTATTTTTTAACCCCAGTTCTTTTAAAAGAGCAAAATTGGGCTGAATAGCAATCTGACAATGATGAACCAGACCAGGAGACAACCAGGACAGGAGGCGTCAAGGGTAAATAGCTACTCATGTTGTAAGTTACTTTGCTGACTCAAATTATGTTTAGCCTACTCTATTGGGTAAGGGTGAGAGGTTAGATGAGTATTCGCATTACATAAAATAAGTTCTGTTGTTTTGGTATGGCATACAGCACATTCCTCAAGACACCTGAGAAAGGCACTGGAAACCACGCATAACTAATCTCTATGTGAACCCCATCATTTATGACCTTGGGACATGTTGTTTGCATGATTGTGTCCATCTCCCTGCGTATGTCGGTGGAGGACAAGTGAGTGACGTGATGCATGAGGGGAAGATTATTGTGTCCTTCTTGAAGCCTAGTTCTAAAAGCAAGGCCGCCAGGTCCAGTGTGTGTGAGTGCATGCGTGTGTGTGTCGTGCAAGTATGATTATGTCAAGCACGTAAGTGTAAGTGTGTGTGTGTGTGTGTGTGTGTGTGTGTATAAATATGGGACCAAATACTTAACTTTTTACTACTTTAATATACATATAAGTGAAGTTGTCCCAATTCTTTTGGTCCCCTAAAATGGCTACGTACAATAAGTGCTGTAATTTCTAAACCATTCACCCCATATGGATGGAAATACCCTCAAATTAAAGCTGACAGTCTGCACTTTAATACTATAGCCATTACTTGATTTCAAATCCAAACTCTTGGTATATAGAGCCAAAAGAAGAAGAAAAGCTTCACTGTCCCAATAATTACAGAGGGCACTGTAGTAGCTGCTCCTTGTGGAGAAAAGCACATGTGTGTGTGTGTGTGTGCGTGTGTGTGTGTGTGTGTGTGTGTGTGTAGGGCTGCCAGGTCCGGAGTGAGCGTTACACTTATTGACTGATGCAAGCCCTCCCAGGACATGGCTGCCATCATTATTAGCATAAGGGCTCTATGTCTAAGCTGACATGATTCTATAGGTGTTACAGTGTTGGTAATTAGGATCTAGGGCTGACACGACAAGCAGATAGAGTTTGTTTCATTGTTTTCTCTAGTAGGGAAATGTTTAATATGCACGAGGTGATCTCTGAAATAATGAGGGTCTCTCAATGGTGGTCACTGGTCACCAGTGTCAATGCTGGGAAAAAGTACTTGCACGACATGTCTTTAGAAAATGTAGTTGTAAGGAAACAAAATAAATCCACAAACATATTATACGTGATGTGCAATACAATGTAAAACATTTTGAACCATACACAAACATTATTACATTTATGTTCTGTAAATTCATGTTTGTTCAAATATCATCAACACTTAGCTCCATGTATAAGCAAGTGCAAGCAAATGAGCTGCGATGAGATAGGCCCATTCGTTCAGCACTTTCAAAATGGACAGCGGCAGAAACGCAGATCGATGTTAGTTCATATAAATTCAGCAAGATTTTGAGGCCTTATCTTTACCTCTCTTTAAGTCACCACAGAGAGAGCGAGAGAAAGCGAGAGGGAGAGACTCAGCCCACAATTTTAAGTATTTTATTATGTGGTCTAAAAAGGAAGGAAAATACAATTACGAGGATCCACAATATACCGACGCACAGACAGCACATTGAGCAAACAATACAACCCTCACAATATGAACTATGACTGAACTTTTTCTGTAACAAAAATATAATAATGAGAAGACTGTCACTGGCAAACCTGGTTACAGACCCAACAACATTATACACAGTGCCATCTGTAATTATTGGGACAGGGACATTTTTTTCTACTATTGGCTCTATATTCCAGAAGATACAGAAGCACAAATGTCATACCACGCAAAAAATCAAAAAATGCCAACCTGCCCTGTTATTGTAATGGTGAGAGGTTAGCATGTCTTGGGGGTATGATATTTGCCATCTGTAACTTTCTCACTCATCATTATTCAGGATTATCCCAAATTAAATATAGAAGTGTTTTGAAACAAATTATATGCTTATTTACAATTAAAATGACTCCAAAATGACACATTTGGTTGGGGCGTGATGGTGACTTGGGTGGGTTATCTAGGTGAATTTGTATGTCTATGGTGGCCTGATATTGTTTCCAATCAGAGGCAGCTGTTTATCGTTGTCTCTGATTGGGGATCCTATTTAGGCAGCCATTGTCCTTTTGTGTTTGTCTGCACCATTTGTATAGCTTCACGTTTCGTTAGTTTATTTTGTTGTTTTTGTGAATGCCACGCTGCACCTTGGTCTCTCTCATACGACGATCGTGACAATATGGGACCAAATACTTAACTTTTTACTACTTTAATATACATATAAGTGAAGTTGTCCCAATTCTTTTGGTCCCCTAAAATGGGGGGACTACGTACAATAAGTGCTGTAATTTCTAAACCATTCACCCCATATGGATGGAAATACCCTCAAATTAAAGCTGACAGTCTGCACGTTAACCCTATAGTCATTATTTGATTTCAAATCCAAACTTGGTATATAGAGCCAAAAGAAGAAGAAAAGCTTCACTGTCCCAATAATTACAGAGGGCACTGTAGTAGCTGCTCCTTGTGGAGAAAAGCACATGAGCTAACTGTAATACAAAAAGTAAGCAATTAACGGCATCAATCTAACATTGCCTAAAATGATGAATAAGTTACTAATGAGATAGCAATATACTGTAACAATGGAGATGTAAACTATGGCGTAAGGGAACAATGAGTGGATAAATGGCAAGCCGTAATTTCGATTAAGACGTGAGCTGAGACGGACGTAGCCTATACGCCTATTCGTTCAGCACTTTTGAAATGGACCACAACAGAATTCAGAACATGGGCCATTCTCACAGTATTCTGCTTGTACACCAAGGCAAGGCAGAACAGTAGGCTAATTAAACGGGGGCACATAAGCAGGCAATGAAAGCTCTTACAATATTCGATGATGACATTTCTCTAGGCTACATGTGCACTACCAAGTCAGAACAGTAGGTTATGTTCTGAGGGGTAGAGGGACCAAATTATTAGGGTGAGACACAGCTTACTACACAACATACAACTGGTGTTACTGCAGTATACAAATCTCCCAGGCATATTACGTCACAGATGCAGCAGCATAGAAGACATCTTTTTTGACTCACCATTGTTGAGCTGTGCTCACTTGAACAGGAAGGTGGAGCCAAGGTCCTTGTGGACAAATTTTCAATTACTTTGGCATTACTTTGGCATTCTCTGGATGAATTTGAAGTCATGCTGGATTGACAGCATGGCCAATGCATTCAACCTGTTCTAGTCCATGGTGTTGCGTAAGAAGGTTTTTATCATTTTAAGGGTGTTTGTTTTGGATCTTGCTTGATGTAGGCTGCCCTCGCAAAGGGGTTGGTCATCATAATGCCTTTGTAGCCTGTCATCTCCTTCATGCATGGGCTCAAAAATACACCTGAAAATACCTAGCAGGCAGGGGAAGCAAAATACTGATTGATTTGCGATGCTCACAGTTAGCTACTGCTTCCTTCCAAATCACTCAATGTTTAATTTGCGATATCCAACTTTCTGTGTAATGTTTGTCCAATGACGGAAGAGCATCCAGATGTTTTATCTCCAACTTCTCTTCATATCACAAGGATTGAATGGATTTGCCAGTAGATTGACGGCATGATTCAGGAGGATGACTGCTTATCTAGCTAGCTAGCTTGCTAGCTAAGATTTTGAAAGTATGATGTTGACATGATCCGTACAATGCTTCCATTCAGCCACAAGAGCATTTGTGAGGTCGGGCACTGATGTTGGGCGATTAGCCCTGGCTAGCAGTCGGCGTTCCAATTCATCCCAAATGTGTTTGATGGTGTTGAGGTCAGGGCTCTGTGCAGGTCAGTCAAGTTCTTCCACACCGATCTTGACACACCATTTCTGTATGGACCTCGCTTTGTGCACAGGGGCATTGTAATGCTGTCCCCAAACTGTTGCCACAAAGTAAGTTGGAAGCACAGAATCGTGTAGAATGTATGCTGTAATGTTAAGATTTCCCTTCACTGGAACTAAGGGGCCTAGCCCAACCCATAAAAACAGCCCCAGACCATTATTACTCATTCACCAAACTTTACAGTTGGCACTATGCATTGGGGCAGGTAGTGTTTTCCGGGCATCCGGCAAATCCAGATTCGTCCTTCGGGCTGCCAGATGGTGAAGCGTGATTCATCACTCCAAAGAACGTGTTTCCACTGCTCCAGAGTACAATGGCGGCAAGCTTTACACCACTCTAGTCAACGTTTGGCATTGCGCATGGTGATCTTAGACTTGTGTGTGGCTGCTCTGCCTTGGAAACCTATTTTCATGAAGTTCCTGACAAACAGTTATTGTGCTGACCTTGCTTCCAGAGGCAGTTTGGAACTCGGTAATGAGTGTTGCAACCGAGAACAGACGGTTTTCATGCACTTTGCGCTTCAGCACTCTGCGGTCTTGTTCTGTGAGCTTGTGTGGCCTACCACTTCACGGCTTAGCCATTGTTGCTCCTAGACGTTTCCACTTCACAATAACAGCACTTACAGTTGACTAGGGCAACTCTAGCAGGGCAAAAATTTGACAAACTGACTTGTTGGAAAGTGGGCATCCTATGACGGTGCCACGTTGAAAGTCACTGAGCTCTTCAGTAAGGCCATTCTACTGCCAATGTTTGTCTATAAAGATTGCATGGCTGTGTGCTCGAATTTACACACCTGTCAGCAATGTGTGTGGCTGAAATAGCCGAATACACTAATTTGAAGGGGTGTCCACGTACTTTGGTATATAGTGTATAATATGATTTGAAGTCATTTTATCTGTGGCCAATGATCTTGAGCCATTTTGGATGGGCACTTCTACTGTAAACGACCACTTCTACTGTTTGACAGCACCCAAGGGGAGCTTGACCTGCCTAGGTCTCCCGTAAATTCTGTGGTAAAGTCGTGTCCCCATGAGTGACAGACCCCTGAGCCAATCACGGCACAACCAAAAAAGATTAACAATACCTACGTTCTGTGCATTCGCTGGCTGCCACTCCACCACAGAAAGCACTGAGCTAGGCTGAAACACCTGCATTTTGGAGCTACCTTACTCAAAGAAAGACACCATCTGGTATGTTTCTTTATTTAACTCAAGGATTATTATTTTTACATTGTTTGCTAAACTGATATGTGACACAAATTAATGCTAGATTTACATGCAAAACAAGCCAACCTTTTTCATATATATTTTTTAACCGATGTGGATCAAAACACAGTATTTATATTACAGTAGGTGTATTGTAATATAAATACGGAATTTTACTTGCCACTGAGTACGCTGTAAATTGTCAAATTCATGATAACCCCTTTACAGTGTGTAGTGTTCAAATGGTTTTTGGTGCTCCAAAAATTAAGTATGTTTTTTTCTTTTGAATTACTGGCAGCAATTGGCCTGTAGGTTACTGTAGATTTTCAGGACAAGGCTTGTGGAATACATAAAATACAATATATTACTGTATTGTGTGGTAGTAAAACATTCTCACTCATGGGTACAACAAATATAGCCTCTTACAAGGCACGTCTTAAAATATGTTAATTAGCCAGGTACTTTTTCCCCGCCCACAATATTTTCCCACAATGCACCATCATGAATTATGTAAAACACATTTACTGTATTCTGCTGTGCATTCTAGTGTTTTACTGTTGAAATTACAGAAACGTCTTACAGTGTTTCACTAACAATGCGAAATTAAAGGCCCCGAACAGTCAAAATCATGTTTTCTTTTGAAATTTGATATTTGGATGAAACCAGATCAAAGTAAGATGATCAAAGTATGAAAATGACTTTTGCTTCAGCATTGGTAAAGTTTGATCATAAAGTTACATCAACATTTGAATACATCAACATTTGAATACACACACCAATGGTAATGTCTTATTCTCTTACTTAATTAAAATAAGTACCGCCTTGTAACCAATATCGCAGAAGTCATGTTCGCAAAGGGGCGTGGTTTAACTTCTTCTGGCTGCAAGCCCGAGGCCGCCCACAATATGACAACAGCCACTTCAAGTGCAGGGCGCGAAATTCAAAATATATTTTTTAGAAATATTTAACTTTCACACATTAACAAGTCCAATACAGCAAATGAAAGGTACACATCTTGTGAATCCAGCCAACATGTCCGATTTTTAAAATGTTTTACAGCGAAAACAGCACGTATATTTATGTTAGCTCACCACCAAATACAAAAAAGGACAGACATTTTTCACAGCACAGGTAGCATGCACAAAGCCAACCTAACTAACCAAGAACCAACCAAACTAACCAACAAACAACTTCATCAGATGACAGTCTTATAACATGTTATTCAATAAATCTATGTTTTGTTCGAAAAATGTGCATATTTCAGGTATAAATCATAGTTTACATTGCAGCTACAATCAGAAATTGCACCGAAAGCAGACAGAATAATTACAGACACCAACGCCAAATACCTAAATACTCATCATAAAACATTTCTGAAAAATACATAGTGTACATCAAATGAAAGACAGGCATCTTGTGATTCCAGCCAATATTTCCGATTTCTTAAGTGTTTTACAGCGAAAACACAATATAGCGTTATATTAGCTTACCACAATAGCCAAAAACACAAGCCGTTTCCCAGCAGCAAAAGTTAGCGATCGTAACAAACCAGTAAAAGATATATAATTTTTGACTAACCTTGATATTCTTCATCAGATGACAGTCCTATAACATCAGGTTATACATACACTTATGTTTTGTTCGAAAATGTGCATATTTAGAGCTGAAATCAGTGGTTATACATTGTGCTAACGTAGCTACTTTTTCCCACAACGTCCGGATATTTTTCGGACACTTTTTCTGACACACATATTCTGACCAAATAGCTATTCATAAACATAACAAAAAAATACATGTTATATAGGAAATGATAGATACACTAGTTCTTAATGCAATCGCCGTGTTAGAATTCTAAAAATAACTTCATTACCACATAAGGCTTACGTTATGGCGACCGAGTGCCCAAAACCTGGGCGCAAAACTAATAGTACACAGTTCGACAGATATATGAAATAACATCATAAAATGGGTCCTACTTTTGCTGATCTTCCATCAGAATGTTGTACAAGGTGTCCTTTGTCAAGAACAATCGTTGTTTGGATTTAGAACGTCCTTTTTCCCTCTTGAATTAGCAAGCGCACTAGCCAAGTGGCGCGAAGCTCTCCTTTCTGAACAAAGGCACACAACGCAACACGCCTAACGTCCCGAATAAATTTCAAAAATCTAATAAAACTATATTGAAAAAACATACTTTACGATGATATTGTCACATGTATCAAATAAAATCAAAGCCGGAGATAGTAGTCGCCTATAACAAAAGCTTTTCAGAAGGCAATTCCAGGTCCAACCTCGCGCCTTCCTGAAAACAGGAAATGGGTGACACGTCATTCCAAGAGGATTCATTCCACTTCAGACCAAGATAAACACTCCATTTCTTCTCTCACCGCCTCTTGACATCCAGGGGAAGGTGTATGACGTGCATGTATACTAATACGTATCATGCCCATTTATAGGCAGGACCTAGAAGAGAGCATCGATTTCAGATTTTCCACTTCCTGGTCAGGAAGTTTGTGCCAAATGAGTTCTGTTTTACTCACAGATATAATTCAAACGGTTTTAGAAACTAGAGAGTGTTTTCTATCCAATTGTAATAATAATATGCATATTGTATGAGCAAGAATTGAGTACGAGGCCGTTTGAAATGGGCACCTTTTATCTGGCTACTCAATACTGCCCCTGCAGCCCAAACAGGTTAAATAGCTAGGTAGCTTGTCTACTGGTGCCAAAATTTGATTGCAGCGTGTCAACAAAGATTATTATTTGTTTCACCTATTCATCTAAGGCAGTGGTTCCCAAACTTTTTATAGTACCGTACCCCTTCAAACATTCAACCTCCAGCTGCGTACCAGAGTCAGCGCACCAGAGTCAGCGCACTCTCAAATGTTGTTTTTTGCCATAATTGTTTCCAGTGGTTTGCAGAAGAGGATGTCTTCCTTAACTTCTACTTCCTCCCAATCCCGGGTCCGGGAGCACCCCCATCAGTAAAAAAGCTGACTAGCATAGCCTAGCATAGCGTCACAAGTAAATACTAGCATCTAAATATCATTAAATCACAAGTCCAAGACACCAGATGAAAGATACACATCTTGTGAATCCAGCCATCATTTCTGATTTTTAAAATGTTTTACAGGGAAGACACAATATGTAAATCTATTAGCTAACCACGTTAGCAAAAGACACCACTTTTTTTACTCCACCATTTTTTTCCTGCATAGGTAGCTATCACAAATTCGACCAAATAAAGATATAAATAGCCACTAACCAAGAAACACTTTCATCAGATGACAGTCTGATAACATATGCTATACAATAAATATGTTTTGTTAGAAAAATGTGCATATTTCAGGTATAAATCATAGTTTACCATTGCAGCCACCATCACAACTCTCACCAAAGCAACTAGAATAACTACAGAGACCATCGTGTATTACCTAATTACTCATCATAAAACATTTCTTAAAAATACACAGCGTACAGCAAATGAAAGACAAACATCTTGTGAATCCAGCCAATATTTCAGATTTTCTAAGTGTTTTACAGCGAAAACACAATATAGCATTATATTAGCTTACCACAATAGCCAGAAACACAAACCATTTACCAGCAGCAAAGGTTAGCGATCGTAACAAACAGGCAAAATATATATAATTTTTGACTAACCTTGATATTCTTCATCAGATGACAGTCCTGTAACATCATATTACACAATGCATATAGGGTTTGTTCGAAAATGTGCATATTTAGCGGCACAAATCGTGGTTATACAATGTGATTAGTGGCCAAACTTCAAGCAATCTGTCCGGCGCCATCTTGGAGAGGCACCTATTCTAATCAATAAGTAATCATAAACTTGACTAAAAAAATACAGGTTGGACAGCAAATGAAAGATACATTAGTTCTTAATGCAACCACTGTGTTAGATTTTTAAAATTAACGTTACTACGCATACAGCGTGCGCTAAAGCGAGACCGCACCGAAATTCATGGCGGAATTATTATTTGACATTTGTCAACATAAATACGAATTAACAGCATAAAGACTTCTTACTATTTGCTGAGCTTCCATCAGAATCTTGGGCAAGGTGTCCTTTCTCCAGAACAATCGTCTTTTGGTTGAAAGATGTCCTCTTCTCCTGTAGAAATAGCAGCTAACGCTAGCCATCCACCGGAGAGGTGTCCAACTCGCGATAGCGCAAGACAAAGAAATTCCAGAAAATCGCAATAAACTGATATAAACTGCTATAAGTCGGTTTAACTTCTTATGGCTGCAAGGGGCAGTATTGAGTAGCCTGATAAAATATGTCCATTTCAAACGGCCTCGTACTCAATTCTTGCTCGTACAATATGCATATTATTATTACTATTGGATAGAAAACACTCTCTAGTTTCTAAAACCGTTTGAATTATTTCTCTGAGTGAAACAGAACTCATTCTGCAGCACTTTTCCTGACCCGGAAGTTCAAAGTCTGAAATCGATGCTCTCTTCCTCTTCCTGCCTATAAATGGGCACAAGAGCTATTAGTATACATGCACGTCATACACCTTCCTCTGGGTGTCAAGAAGGCTGTGAGAGAAGAAATGAGGTGATTATCTCGATCTGGGATGGAATAAATCCTCTTGGAATGACGTGTACCCCATTTCCGGTACTCTGAAGAACGCGATTTGGACAGTGGGGTTGCCTTTTGTTTTGCTGACGTTATAGGCGACTATTATTTCCGGCTTTGATTTTATTTGATACATGTCACCATATCATCGTAAAGTATGTTTTTTCAATATAGTTTCATCAGATTATTGAATTTTTTTCGGGAGTTTTGCCGTGTTCCGTTCTCTTCCGTTTGTTTACATGGAGAGATCCGTGCAACCCGGCTAGCGCGCTTGCTAAATGGAGAGAGAAAGTTGCCATTCTGAATCAAAACAACGACTCATCTGGACAAAGGACACCTTGTTCAACATTCTGATGAAAGATCAGCAAAAGTAAGACCCATTTTATGATGTTGTTTCATATATCTGTCGTAGTCGCCGGCGCCCAAGTGTTTCTGGCTATTGTGCTAAGCTAATATAACGCTACATTTTGTTTTCGCTGTAAAACACTTAATAAATCGGAAATATTGTCTGGCATCACAAGATGCCTGTCTTTCATTTGCTGTACACTATGTATTTTTCAGAAATGTTTTATGATGAGTAATTAGGTATTTAACGTTGGTGTCTGTAAATATTATGGCTGCTTTCGGTGCAATTTCTGAATGTAGCTGCAATGTAAACTATGATTTATACCTGAAATATGCACATTTTTCGAAAAAAACATATGCTATACAATAAATATGTTATCAGACTGTCATCTGATGAGGTTGTTTCTTGGTTAGTGGCTATTTATATCTTTATTTGGCCGAATTTGTGATAGCTACTGATGGAGTCAAAAACTGATGGAGTAATAAAAGTGGAGTCTTTTGCTAACGTGGTTAGCTAATAGATTTACATATTTTGTCTTCCCTGTAAAACATTTTAAAAATCGGACATGTTGGCTGGATTCACGAGATGTGTACCTTTCATATGCTGTATTGGACTTGCTAATGTGTGAAAGTTAAATATTAAAAAAAATATATCTTTTGAATTTCGCGCCCTGCACTTGAAGTGGCTGTTGTCATAAGTGTACCGACGTCGGGCTTGCACGCCAAACAGGTTAAATTAACTACCTTATGAAGTTTTTCAGACAAAAATCAAATTAAATCAGAGCCGGAGATATAGAACTGCTAAAACGAAAGCTTTTCAGGACGCCATTGTGATGTCTCTCTTGCGCCAGGCGCCCCGTTGAAAAGAACGGTACTTCCGTTCCATGAGCTTTTATAGTGCCCCAGATGGTGCAATCCACTCCATTCACATTCTCACCGCTTACTGACATCTAGAGGAAGGCGTATGCAGTGCATGTAGCCCCATAGCTTACATGGGGACTTATAAACTGACCCTAGAACAGGGACCTCGATTTCAGAAATCTCACTTCCTGACAGGAAATGTGCTGCAGAATGAGTTCTGTTTCACTCAGAGAAATAATTCAAACGGTTTTAGAAACTAGTGTTTTCTATCCAATAGTAATAATAATATGCATATTGTACGAGCAAGAATTGAGTAAGAGGCAGTTTAATTTGGGAACGAATTTTTACAAAGTCGAAATGGCGCCCCCCTATTGACAAAAGGTTAATTGACCCCCCATAAACGTAACAGACATATACCAGGAGCTGTGCCAGGCCCGCCACATCTCTTAACTCATCCAGCTGTAATGCATATAATTCACTGGCTTGTATGCGAAGCAGTAATTGTTTCAAAACATGTCAATGATGCGTCGTGAAACAGTGTTGTTTGATGAAGGAATTGTCTGTATAGTTTTTTGGGCCTTTTCCCCCAGCATTGTCTCAGCCATATCCGCGGCAACAGGAAGAATTAAGTCTTCCACAATAGTATGTGGTTTGCCTTTCCTAGCCACTTGGTAGCTCACAGAGCTGTATATTTAATGAAAAAGTACCCTTAATGAAAAGTACCCTGACCTCACCCTGTAAATTTTCAACTGAAATGACCTAAGATTACTTATCTAGCTAGCTTGATAAACAGTGCTGACAAGGTTATTAGGGCTACATTATATAGCTAACATTGTGGCGATATTGATTACGTTAAAATAACCAAACAGGATAAACAAATAATTTGTGAAACCATGTGATGTATGGTGTTTTAGTTGCTGTAACGGCAGTCTAGCTCTTCCTCCTCCTCGGACGAGGAGAGGAGAGAAGGATCGGAGGACCAATGTGCAGCGTGGTAATTTTCCATGAATTTAATTAACACAAAGACAAGATACTGACAAACTAATACAAAACAAACGACCGTGAAGCTACAAACAAAAGTGCAATACACAAGCTACTAACGTTAGACATAGACACTATACAAAATAACAAACAAACTAACCGTCACAGTCCTAGCTGGTGCAGACAAAACACAAAGACAGGAAACAACCACCCACAATCCCCAACACAAAACAAGCCACCTATATATGATTCTCAATCAGGGACAACGATTGACAGCTGTCTCTGATTGAGAACCATATTAGGCTGAACACAGAAACAGACGAACTAGACACACAACATAGAATTCCCACCCAGCTCACGTCCTGACCAACACTAAACAAGCAAAACACATAAGAACTCTGGTCAGGACGTTACAGTTGCTTTGTGATTTGATAATTTCCCTGCAACACTGCCCACTGCATCCATGTTGCTTGACATAGGTGATTTCAAAGAACCGCCAGTCAAGGTGAGCTCTCCATCCATCCATCCATCCACTCAGTCTGTCTTTGCAGACTTCTTGGTAATTTGACATGAGAGGAAAAGTAATTTTTCTCAAATTTTAAGGGTTTTTATAATGGTAAAATATTATGGGTTATATTTTAGTCACTAAAAGGGCTATTTTACATGGGAATCAGAATCAGTGCATGGGACCTTTAACGGATTCCCATCTTCCAACGCCTCTATGTAATATAACACAATACTATGTGTTTAAATAAACCAAGACGTGCAACATTATGTATCCTCCCACACTCCCACCCCCCGCCTCCCATTATTTGCCTCTCTCTCTTATACTGTCTCCCGTACGTCTGTTTAGCTGAGCACCTAGCAGATAACTACAGATCTATGTGAATGTACGGAGTGAAGAAGTGTTGCTGATCCGTTCTGCATATTCCTCTTGGCATCCCTGAAGAACGACGTTCGATCAGGGGAGCTCTCCGAGACTCTCGTGATAGAAGTGCTGTGGCTGTTTAATCCACACTCCGCAACGATGTCCGAATTTATAAACGCCTTTCTCACAATATCGGGATTATTTTCGTGCGTGAAGACCCTGACAGCCGTTAATGCAGAGCAAGGTAAGAGAAGCAGTGAGGCAAGGGCGTAAGAGATGCGCAGTCCGATCAAACTTGCCTGGTTCACGCTTTACCCGTAGGCTACCGATGCATGCTACCGGAATAATTCAGTTGTCTACCATTATGTTTTAACATAATGTTCCTTTATTCGCCCTTTGCTAGTCAGTATCATTGATGCCTAATTTACAAATTGCCCACTATGGTTCTGGCGAAGGTGCAAATGTGAATGGATGGATTGACTTCCCATTCATCCCCATTTTTTGACACCGGACTCATTTAGTCAAAATGATGGTATTTGTGTATGGTGTATTTCTATTCAGGATGATGAAGTAATATAACTTAATACTGAATTTACTCTGAATTTTATATGCATAAGTAGACTAGATCATAGTTCATGGAATATTGTGAGTGGACTGTGGAGCCCTGTGTTTTAGGGTGTAGAATGCAGCAGGTGACAACCGCAACATGGGATGCAGTGACACGCGCACGGTGTATTCATAATGATATGAGTCCTTTCAAGAGCAGACGCCTTTTATTGGCATGAAGTAGCCTACATGAATGTTGCGTTTCTTTGTGGGGTTGTTACAAATGGAGTGTGTGCAATAGTGGTATAAATTGGGAAATGATTGTGGAAAGTGAATTAATTGGAGAGTGGATTTGGGTTGCCCCCTTCAATAAATCAGCTGATCAATAAGATCGTTTTGATGCTCTCTAAGATTAGTTTTCTACCTTTTAGCTCACCTTTTGTTTTACTTTGTTGCTCTAGTTGCTGTGTTGAGAGGTAGGCAATAGAAATATAGAAAATGTAATCAAATACACCCAACAGAGCGTGAATACCATGGAAACTACAGTAATCACAGAAGGTGAGAGAAACAATGTTTACTTTAGTCTGAAATGAAACTATTAAATAGAAGCTCCAACTCCCGGTGGACGCCCTCCTGCTCAGACAAACCACCTGAAATGCAAAAGAGAGCTTTGAGTTTGTGTTTTGTCAGCATTGCGCTGCTGCTATGACTCAGGCATCTCAAATGAAAGTAAGGAAATTGGTGTTATAGGCTTTGTAAATTCGCATGGTGTTTCAAGTGCGAATGAATTTTGGCATGGATTTCTGTACAATTCAATAAAAACAGACATTCACTCTGAGCACATGTATACACACACGTCATTTAGCAGATGCTCTTATCCAGAGCAACTTACAGTAGAAATACCATACATTTTGATTTGTACTGCTCTCCGTGAAAATCGAACACACAACCCTGGCGTTGCAAGTGCCCTACTCTACCAACTGAGCCACACGCACGCACGCGCGGCACACACACGCATTTAATTATTTGTTATTTAAATACTTATTTTCTCTATGTTTGAGTTATTTCAAATACTATTTTCAAATACCTGTGTTGCATGGGAGTGTATTTGAGTTAGAGAGCATTTGAGTATTTTCAAATGATTTCCAGGTGTATTTCCAAATCCAACTACTTTTCTTTTCAAATAAAACATATCTAAATGCATATCTATCTTTGAATGTAATGGAAATACCCTAAATAGTATTTGAATCCAGGTCTGACACACACGCATATCTAAAACGTTGTTGCTGAGATTTTAATGTATTTCACCATACTTTTGAGTGCTCTGTAGCAATGCGATTTTGACCACCTTTTCCACAGAGGTTCATTTTCTTCAGGTCTGCACATTAAATAGTCTTATAAAACTGGTTGTTTGAATCCTGGATGCTGATTGGTTGATAAGCGGGCTTCACCTTGGGCCTAAGAACAGCCCTTAGTCAGGCGTTATCACACGATAATACCAGGGTTCTTATGCCTTATTGCTTACTTATGCACACAGATGATATCAGACATATTTGTATACAGCCATTAGAATAGCTAGAGTGAAATCCAGGTCGCTTCTTAAAAAGAAACTATGAACTGGTCTGGTATCCATCCTCCTGTGAATACTTCTGTAGAAACGAATTATTCATGGGAGAGATGGAGGAACCTGTTCATAAAGAAGTCAAGATAACATTACATTTTGGATTTTATAGACCTTCAGCATGCCTGGGCAAAATACCAGATACTGGTCAAGTCATTTGGGTATTAAGTTTTGATTTTAAATTACTGTTGGCTAATGGTTTCCCTCAGAAGAAAACCAAGGACTTCCCTGTAAGTATTCGGCATGAGAAATGTATAATACAGTATTTAAGCACCCTTTTTATGATATTGTACTTTTTCTTAAATCAGTCCATGCCATCCTGCATTGAGCTGAGCAGCCAGGGGGTAGCAGTACAACGCTGAGCAGACACAATGATATGATGAGAGTTGAGGTAGCTATGGCCCAAACCAACCTGCTTTTATTTTATCGCAGTACCCTTGATCTCATGTGGTGACCGCCATACTAGATAACCATCACTGCATACAAACAGCTCAAGGTTGTTAGAAATGTATAGCCCCTTTTACCAAGCTGGGCTAAGGTTATATGTTTCACGGCACAGGACAGGAACAGTAATGTTTCCCTAATTAAATCTAATGAGATCAGAAAGGTTGCCTTCAGGGGCTAATTAGATGAAATGAGATGCTATCTATCAGAGTGAGCATTATGCTATGCAAGACTATCGTCCAATGGGACGGAAGGCGTTCCTGTTGACGGATACTAATCAGTAGTCTATATACAGCGCTACAGAGCAAATTCTCCCGTTTTAAATCAACACTGAAAGAGTGGGACCATATGCACAATGGAACTAGGGTTAAATTAACACACTGCTTAGTGTAAAACCTTATTTGAATATATCCCAGAGTGTTTTAGCTTTTGAGTGAATTGTAGCGTTACCACCCATGACTGTACTTGTTAGTGACAGAGACATGGTACGGGAGAATCTGGCACAATGACATTGGATTGATGTGAAGAATGCTAAATGCTCTCACACTGTAATTGTTAAGCTGTGGAACTATCTGACCAAGACAATATTCTGAGGGCACGGGGGGAAGGAGATCAAGGTCCAGGGACAGTTCATTCAATTCGTCCAGGACCTGTCTGCCAGACTGAGGAAAAAACAGCAGCAATTCACTCTGATCAGACAATCACTTGAGTAAAAAGGAATCAAATCCAACTCCGATTCCCGGCAGTACTGTGGGTATGGAAGGGAACACAGAGAATGGAGTTCACAAGCTCCGATGAAGCCCTGAACAGGCTGCAGGAAACCTTTCCAGTTGAAAGAGAGCCCAGTTCCCTGAGGATAGGCAGAAGTGGAAAAAACAGAGAAGCACACTAGGCTACATATAGTGATGCCTAAGACCAGCTTATCGTAAATTGAGACAATATTCCTTCCCCCTCCCTCCAATACAATCTCTACTGTCCCCAAGTAACTGTTCTTCTCTAGGAAGTAACTATAGAATTAGCCGATGCCAATGAGATATATGGACGCTGAAAGGACAATATAAAAGAGGAAATATAGAATGTAAGTCAATCATTTTTAGTGATTGTTCTATGGATGTGTGTGTATGTGGGAAAGAGGCTGTGAGTGAGTGTATGCGTGGTTATGAGTCTGTGCATATGAATGGAGAGTGAGGGAGGGGGAATGGGGATGTGTGTGGGAGGGTGGGTGGGCGAAAATGGGTGTGCTGAGGCGTGGGGTGTATGTTATGTGTGAATGGATGAGTGGGTGGATGTGTAGAGGGGTGTAGATGTGTATGAGAAGAGGGGAAGGGGAAAAGACAGAGGTTGGGATAAACAGGTCCTGAGCGGGCGAAGGAGGGGAGGTGGTTATAAGCTAGGGGGGGCAAGGTTGGGTAAATATGGGAGGTGGGGATAAGCTTGTCTTGGGGGGGCAAGGGGGAGTAAAGATGGGAGGGGGGGATAAGCCTGTCTTGGGGGGGACAAGGGGGAGTAAAGATGGGAGGTGGGGATAAGCTTGTCTTGGGGGGGCAAGGGGGAGTAAAGATGGGAGGTGGGGATAAGCTTGGCTTGGGTGGGACAAGGGGGAGTAAAGATGGGAGGTGGGGATAAGTTTGGCTTGGGTGGGACAAGGGGGAGTAAAGATGGGAGGTGGGGATAAGCTTGGCTTGGGTGGGATAAAGGGGGAGAACAGGTGGTGGTGGTGGTGGAGAGCGAAGGATTTGGTTTGGTAGAGAGAAAAGGAATCATTATTTTGCTTAAAAAATATGACTTTTAAACCCCTGGTAAAATGAATAAGAGTTCTGGACAGATTAGGAAAGGATATCAAACCATTATTATTCCTTGTTTGTCATTGCAATAAAGCTTTAATGGTGGTTATTGGTGAGAATGGATAGGGGCTATTTCCAGGGGATTGGGATGGGGTGCCGGCAGGGCTTCAGACACTTTTCTTAGTTGTGCGTGGGGCCTTCACTCATCCCATCTGTCTCTCTGAGCACCCACTCACCACAAAAATACTTTCACCAGCCACTGTACTTTAATTTAATTTATAAGGTAATATAAACCAACCACAGTATTTAAGGGGCAGTCTTCAAAATGATGTACAATGTATGCATCCGTAGTGTTTTTGTTGTTGTTGGTACATTAGGAGAGGAGTCGGTGCTAAAAAGCTCTAAAAAAAGGCATAGCGCCTCAAATACACATACTTTGTTTAAAAAAAGTTTTTTTGGTCTGCTAAGACCACAAACTCTATATATGTAATGTATACACTAACTATGAATTTATATTATGATCCTCCCATTCTATGGAATTCCCACCACCCTCATATGTCATGTCTGTTAAAAATGTTTTACTTTGTTCTTCAATGATAGACGGAACAGATAAGGTTAAGCAACAAAATCCAACTTATCACATGGAATGTCCACGGGCTCCATGATGGGAGAAAAAAATATGGTTCAGCGGTGGAAAAAGTACCCAATTGTCATACTTGAGTAAAAGTAAAGACACCTTCAAAGAAAATGACTCAAGTTAAAGTGAAAGTCACCCAGTAAAATATGACTTGAGTAAAAGTCGAAAAGTATTTGGTTTTAAATATACTTAAGTATCAAAAGTAAATGTAATTGCTAAGGTATACTTTAGTATCAAAAGTAAAAGTATAAATCATTTAAAATTCCTTATGTAAAGCAAACGGCATCATTTTCTTATTTTTTATTTGTATTTTTTTTACAGATAGCCAGGGGCATGCTTCAACACCCAGACATAATTTACAAACAAAGCATGTCTTTAGTGAGTCTGCCAAATCAGAGGCAGTAGGGATGACCAGGGATGTTCCCTTGATAAATGTGTGCTAAGCATTCAAAATTGAACGAGTACTTTTGGGTGTCAAGGAAAATGTACGGAGTAAAAAAGTACATAATTTTCTTTAGGAATGTAGTGAAGTAAAAGTAACAAAAATATAAATAGTAAAGTAAAGTACAGATATCCCAAAAAACTACTTAAGTAGTACTTTCAAGTAGTTTTACTTAAGTACTTTACACCACTGATATGGTTCTTGAACACCTAAAGAGATTGTCAGCAGATGTGTTTTATGTTGTTGCAAGAGTTACAGTACATAAAAAAAGAGAAATTTAACTTTTAAAGAGGAGCTGGGTTGGAGAGGCCTATGCTGCTATCTACTGTAGTAACAGCAGAGGTGTAGGGATCCTAACAAATAAAAATTCACAATTTTCCCTTATATCCCAGCATATGGACCAAGAAGGCCATTTTCAAATGTTGAATTGTACATTACACTGTGAAAAATACACATCGATTTCATTGTAAGCCTCCCGGGTGGCGCAGTGGTCTAGGGCACTGCATCGCAGTGCTAGCTGCGCCACCAGAGTCTCTGGGTTCGCGCCCAGGCTGGGCTGGGTTCGCGCCCAGGCTCTGTCGCAGCCGGCCGCAACCGGGAGGTCCGTGGGACGCACAATTGGCATAGCATCGTCCTGGTTAGGGAGGGTTTGGCCGGTAGGGATATCCTTGTCTCAGTATGTAAAAATGTAATAAAATGTATGCACTCTACTGTAAGTCGCTCTGGATAAGAGCGTCTGCTAAATGACTAAAATGTAAAATTGTATATCCAACCGGGAGCAAATCTGGTGTTTTTAGATAGAATTCCAGCTATATTAGATCGAATCCAGACAGGAACGATTATTTTAGCAAGTGACTGAAATCATACATTTGATAACATTGACAGATGTATTGATAAAAAAGGCTAATTTAGGGAGCCTCCAAAGAGGCTGAAAATGTTCATCTCTACTATCCATGAATTTACATTTTTATTTCCCAAAATGCGCTCAATTTACTGCATAAAAAAATGCATGACATAGGGATATTGGATAATTCTCCGGTATTACGCTTAATTACACTAATAGTAAGTATATTTAGAGACAGAATTTGGAGAATGAACAGAGCACATCTCCCGGAACCGAATTTGTATTAAATACATAAACTTAAAAATCTAATTAAATAAAAATGACAAATGTAGACATAGAGGACAGAGAAAAGCTGACCCCCGAAACAGTAATTTGGGATGCCTTTAAGGCATATATTAGGGGAATGGTAATCTGATACTTGGCAAAAGTTAAATCTGATTTAGAAATTAAAATACAGTATAAAAAAATAAATCACTATCTTAGAAAAAGTCTTTACAAGGTAAAAAAAAAAAATACAATTTCTTACTTTAAGCAGGAACTTGATCTTTTACTTCTGAAGAGAGCTAACAACTACAGGTTAAACTCAAATTAAGCATACTACTTAATGGCAAATAAACCTGGTAAGTATCTCACAGCTCTCACAAAACAAATACATGCTAAACCAGTTATAATTTTAAAAGATAAAGATACAAAAGCGGTAATTATAAAGAATGCGATTAATGACAATTTTAAAAGTTTGTGAAAATTTATATAAATCAGAATTAAATAACAGTGGGTTGGCTCCTATAGCCTTCTTAGACTCAACAACTCTGAAGCAACTATCAGCAGACAAAAAAGTATCATCATTAACAGAGATCACCCAAGAAGAAATATTAGATACTGTGAAAACATTGCATGTAAAAAAGCACAAGGATTGTATGGCTTTCCCATAGAGTTCTACTCAACATTTTGCGACCAAGTAGCCCCCCTATTTACACAAATGACAACACACGTCACTTAATTCAGTACTTCCTAGTTCCATTTATCAGTTATTTCTGTTATATTAAAACCAGAAAGATCTGGAGAGTCCCCTTCTGATTATAGACCCTAAGTTTAATACATTGACAATACAATAATAACAACATTTACAAGCAATTGAATGGTAAAAGTCTTACCAGACTTGATATACAGTGGGGAGAACAAGTATTTGATACACTGCCGATTTTGCAGGTTTTCCTACTTACAAAGCATGTAGAGGTCTGTAATATTTATCATAGGTACACTTCAACTGTGAGAGACGGAATCTAAAAAATCCAGAAAATGACATTGTATGATTTTTAAGTAATTAATTTGCATTTTATTGCATGACATAAGTATTTGATCACCTACCAACCAGTAAGAATTCCGACTCTCACAGACCTGTTAGTTTTTCTTTAAGAAGCCCTCCTGTTCTCCACTCATTACCTGTATTAACTGCAACTGTTTGAACTCGTTACCTGTATAAAAGACACCTGTCCACACACTCAATCAAACAGACTCCAACCTCTCCACAATGGCCAAGACCAGAGAGCTGTGTAAGGACAGTAGGGCTAAAATTGTAGACCTGCACAAGGCTGGGATGGCCTACAGGACAATAGGCAAGCAGCTTGGTGAAGGCAACAACTGTTGGCGCAATTATTAGAAAATGGAAGAAGTTCAAGATGACGGTCAATCACCCTCGGTCTGGAGCTCCATGCAAGATCTCACCTCGTGGGGCATCAATGATCATGAGGAAGGTGAGGGATCAGCCCAGAACTACACGGCAGGACCTGGTCAATGACCTGAAGAGAGCTGGGACCACAGTCTCAAAGAAAACCATTAGTAACACACTACGCCATCATGGATTAAAATCCTGCAGTGCACGCAAGGTCCCCCTGCTCAAGCCAGCGCATGTCCAGGCCCGTCTGAAGTTTGCCAATGACCATCTGGATGATCCAGAGGAGGAATGGGAGAAGGTCATGTGGTCTGATGAGAAAAAAAATAGAGCTTTTTGGTCTATACTCCACTCGCCGTGTTTGGAGGAAGAAGAAGGATGAGTACAACCCCAAGAACACCATTCCAACCGTGAAGCATGGAGGTGAAAACATCATTCTTTGGGGATGCTTTTCTGCAAAGGGGACAGGACGACTGCACCGTATTGAGGGGAGGATGGATGGGGCCATGTATCGCGAGATCTTGGCCAACAACCTCCTTCCCTCAGTAAGAGCATTGAAGATGGGTCGTGGCTGGGTCTTCCAGCATGACAATGACCTGAAACACACAGCCAGGGCAACTAAGGAGTGGCTCCGTAAGAAGCATCTCAAGGTCCTGGAGTGGTCTCCAGACCTGAACCCAATAGAAAATCTTTGGAGGGAGCTGAAAGTCCGTATTGCCCAGCGACAGCCCCGAAACCTGAAGAAGGTCTGTATGGAGGAGTGGGCAAAAATCCCTGCTGCAGTGTGTGCAAACCTGGTCAAGAACTACAGGAAACATATGATCTCTGTAATTGCAAACAAAGGTTTCTGTACCAAATATTAAGTTCTGCTTTTCTGATGTATCAAATACTTATGTCATGCAATAAAATGCAAATTAATTACTTAAAAATCATACAATGTGATTTTCGAGATTTTTGTTTTAGATTCTTTCTCTCACAGTTGAAGTGTACCTATGATAAATATTACAGACCTCTACATGCTTTGTAAGTAGGAAAACCTGCAAAATCGGCAGTGTATCAAATACTTGTTCTCCCCACTGTATATTAATCAAATAGGGTTTATTAAAAATAGACACTTACAAACAAATACAAGAACATGTTTCAGTTTAATACAATACATAAAAAAACAAGATACATATTTATCAATAATGGCTGTCAATGCCGCAAAGGTCTTTGATCGTCTTGAATAGCCTTTCCGATTCAAGACTTTGGAAGCTTTCAACTTTCCAGCTGAAATAATACATTTAATACAAATATTATATAAATGTCCTAAATCAAAGTAATATATTATCTAATGAAATTGCTTTATAAAAGGGGCACAATGCAGAGATGTCCCCTATTGTTTGCACTGGCAATTGCACCGCTTTCCGAAAGAATTAGAGAGGACCCAAACGTAGCAAGTATCAGTATTGGTAAACAGGAATATAAACTAAACTGATTTGCAGATGATCTCCTGATATACCTGACCAATCTTGAAAACTCAATGCCCCCTTTGCAAAAAAATAATATTTCCAGAATGTTAAGAATTCTCAAGTTATAAAATGAATGCAACAACACGTCTGCCACGCTGATCCGCAACACTGGGGCCCCTCAGGGGTATGTATTTAGTCCCCTCCTGTACTCCCTGTTCACCCACGAGTACGTGGTGAAACATGACTCCAACACTATCATTAAGTTTGCTGACGACACAACAGTGTTGATCACTGACAGCGATGAGACAGCCTATAGGGAGGAGGTCAAAGAACTGTCAGTGTGGTGCCAGGTGTCATGACGTGGCCCTTTCTGGGTATAGATTGTGGCTTCCCCCTCTCTCACTCTCTCCTACACCCAGGTTCTGTTATCTCAGGTCGTAAATTCCTGGCGGAGACTCTCTCCCCCTTTTCATGCAGAGAGTTTCACAGTAGAACAAAGGAACTCCCGCCAAATTCTACTACATTCCAGAATTTGAGAACTGAACAACATCCATATTTTGGAGAATGTGTAAACGGTCGGTGGAGAAGCCAGCTACGACCCGGTCCATTTTGTTTCATGTTTGTGGAAGACAATACAGCCACATTACTCTAACTCTGTTTATACAGGTGCCTCAGTTATAAGGTTTACATCTAATTATTGTATAAAATGAATGAGTAAAGATTAAACTATTTGTGAAATTCTGTAATGTGATGTTAAACCTTTGTGAGAGAATTGTATTCCCTTTAAAGTTTAACTAAGTCATTGGCCCGCCCCCGTGAGCACAGACATGATTAGGCGTCATAGAACCGCCTTTTCTACTGTTACAAACAAAAGCCCCTCCCAAGAAAATCCTCTTCAGACTGAACAAACCCACAGTGTGAACTGTGATTGCAAATAGTTTAGACCACGCATACCTCAGTGTAAGCTGAGGTGGAACGGGTTTGAGTACCAAGACTGGAAAACCATACCACGTGGAGCATTGGCTACACGGCTGGAAATGGTTAAACTCTGAGACTATCTTTCCCTACAGAATAAGAGCAAATCTTAGATACTAATTACTAGTCTGCAGCTAGAAATTATGTAAACCTGGGATGCGAATACCGACAACCACCGAAACATCTATTCTATGAGAACATTTCTGAATGGTTCTCTGACGTATCCATTCTAACCACAAAATACTTTGATCTTCAGGGAAACAGAAAGAGAGAGAGAGACTCAGATGAACTCTCCAGCGATGGACTGAGATCACAATGACACATGGGCATAAATATATACTGATTGCTATTAATTCCGAATGAGTGAGTGTTCATGTGCAAAGGATTAGCATTTCAATGAATATAATTATCGACTGTGTGTAGTGATCCCTTTTGTCTTTCCCGCTCTCTCTCCGTCCACACCCCCTTCCCTTTGTCCACCAAGCGGTCATATCGGCTTAACCCACTAGGGAATCTTCCCTATCCTTTGTTAGTAACATATATCTACTGTTTGTTTGTTTATGCATTTCTGTGATTATTTAGTTAGTAAATAAATGATTTAGCCAATTGGTGTATGGATGATTTATAGTAAAGGCTGGGTTTGTGCAGATAACCAACAATTTACGACGTTTGAAATGAGACTGACGTGAGGTAAAGAATAATTAATTAATAGAAGACTAATTGATCAGATATTAAAATATCAGAAGAGTTATATTCGGAAAATTATAACTTTGTAATCTGTAGATTTTCCTTGGTGCCCCGATATCCTAGTTAATTACATTTACATGATTAGTTTAACTTCTCTAGGGTAGGGGGCAGTATTCGGAATTTTGGATGAAATGAATGCCCAAATTAAACTGCCTGCTTCTCAGGCCAAGAAGTTATGATATGCATATAACTGGTAGATTTGGATAGAAAACACTCGAAAGTTTCCAAAATGGTTAAAATAGTGTCTGTGAGTATAACAGAACTGATTTGGCAGGCGAAAACCTGAGAAAAATCCATTCAGGAAGTAGTTCTTTTTTGGTTTTGTAGTTTTCTATTCAATGCCATTACAGTATCCATTGACTTAGGACTCAAATTGCAGTTTCTATGCCTTCCACTAGATGTCAACAGTCTTTAGAAATCATTTCAGGCTTTTATTCTGAAAAATGAGGAAGTAAGAGCAGTCTGAATGAGTGGACCCTAAAGTGTCACAGAGCTTTTTCATGCGCGAGACCGAGAGAGTGCGTTTCTTGTTTACCTTTTAAATTGACGACATTATTGTCCGGTTGAAATATTATCGATTATTTAGGCTAAAAACAACCTGAGGATTGAATATAAACATCGTTTGACATGTTTCTATGAACTTTACGGATACAATTTGGATTTCTTTGTTTTCCTGTTTTGACTGCGCATGAGCCTGTGGATTACTGAAGAAAACGCGCAAACAAAACTGAGGTTTTTGGATATAAAGAGACTTTATCGAACAAAAGGAACATTTTTTGAGTAAATGAATGTCTGCTGAGTGCAACCATATGAAGATCATCAAAGGTAAGGGATTAATTTTATCTCTATTTCTGACTTGTGTAACTGTTCTACTTGGCTGGTTACTGTTTGTAATGATTTGTCTAGTGGGCTATGTTCTCAAATAATCGCAAGGTATGCTTTCGCCGCAAAGCATTTTTTAAATCTGACACCGTGGTTGGATTCACAAGAAGATAATCTTTAAACCTATGTAAAATATGTTCTGTTTTCTGAATTTTTATAATGACTATTTCTGTATTTGAATTTGGCGCCCAGCAGTTTCACTGGCTGTTGAAGAGGTGGGACGCTAACGTCTCACGTACCCAAGAGAGGTTAATCACGTAATAATAATTGCAGAGATTTGATTTGATAAAATAACATATGCCAATAAATTATGCCAAAGACACGATACAGGACAAAAACCTCTCCCTCAATGTGAGCAAGACAATGGAGTGGATCGTGGACTACAGGAAAAGGCAGGCCGAACAGGCCCCCATTAACATCCTGGTGTCCACATCACCAACGAACTATGTGTAACTTTTAGTTAACTAAGCAAGTCATTTAAGAACAAATTCTTATTTTCAATGACGTCCTACCCCGGCCAAACCTGGGTCAATTGTGCGCCGCCCTTTGGGACTCCCAATCACGGCCTGATGTGATGCAGCCTGGATTTGAACCAGGCACTACAGTGACGCCTCTTGCACTGAGATGCAGTGCCTTAGACTGCTGTGCTACTCGAGAGCCCCGAGCCCTGAACTATCATGGTCCAAACACACAAAGACAGTCGTGAAGAAGACACAACAAAATCTTTTCCCCCTCAGGAGACTGAAAATATTTTGTATGGGTCCCCAGATACTCAAAAAGTTCTACAGATGCACCATTGAGAGCATCCTGAACGGTTGCATCACCGCCTGGTATGGCAATTGCTCAGCATCTGACTGTAAGACGCTACAGAGGGTAGTGCGTACGGCCCAGTACATCACTGGAGCCAAGCTTCCTGCCATCCAGACTGCTGAACAATTAATCAAATGGCCACCGGACTATTACATTGACCCCCCCCATTCCATTTGTTTTGTACACTGCTGCTACCTGCTGTTTATTATCTATGCATAGTTACTTCACCCCTACCTACATGCACAAATTACCTCAACTAACCTGTACCCCTGCACACTGACTCTGTACCGGTACCCCCTGTATTTAACCTCGTTATTGTGTTACTTTTTATTATTTATTTATTTTATTTTGGTTTATTTGGTAAATATTTTCTTAACCAACAGTGCAGTTTAAGAAGAGTTAAGGGCCTGTAAGTAAGCATTTCACGGTAAGGTCTACACCTGTTGTATTTGGTGCATGTGACAAATAAAGTCTGATTTGATTGAATGTGAAGAAAAACAAATAATGGCAATACATTTTTTTTATATTAACTCATGATATTTATGTGGACCACAAAACATATAAAATTCTTAGGATGGTTGATAAGTGACAAACAACAAATATATTTGTTTAATTCAATTAAATTAAATCGAATAATCTTCCCATAAATCTTAGAGGTAGAATAAACCTCTTTAGAATGGCATGGCTACCAAATTTTTTGTATTTATTTTCGGTAATACCAATTACTTTCTTTAAAAAAGTATACTTGATCATAACAGACTTTACATGGGCAAATACAATTCATAGAATAAAAAGGAAAGTGTAGAATCTTCCTAAGTCTGATGGTGGTTTTACCCTTCCAGACTTGGAATTGCATCAACTCGCTACCCAAGGCTTTTACTTGTGACATACAGTATAGGTATAGTTAAATGCACTAAAGAGAAATAATTGGTACATATTGAAGACGTGCATGCTCATCCCCATAATCTTTTTACATGTCTATTTTCAAAGGATAAAGCTAAAGCACAACTTCATAGTTAAGAACACTATAACGATATGGAAGAAAATTAAATGTATATATTTAACACAAACCAATATCCTTCCCTAGAAACACAACGTTATGGAACAATCCTTGCATAGCTTTTTCAGAATTCATCGATAAAAATTGGCCCACATGGAAAACTAAAGGCATGGAAACATTTATTCCCATGACAGCTTTCAAAAGCAATTTTGGCTCGACCAGTGTAGATATTTTCAAATACATCAAACTTAAAAGTTTCATATCACAAAATTTTGATATGAAATCTTTTGGACAATAGAGCAATCTTGAGGGAATCCTATTTGTCAGAAAAGGATATTCATATGATAGGTAAACTATACAAAACCTTGCAGAGAGCCTATACAACAGTAATATTTTAGAAAAAATATAAACTATGGTAACCAAGTTTTAAAAAATAACTGATATCGGTACAAGATGGAGGGAATGTTGGAACATAACTAACGAGATTAAAGTTAACGAAAATGTACGCTTAATCCATTATGAATTAATGTATAGAATTTTATACACAAGCAACTAATTTCACAAATTCTACAGCACAATGGCAGAGTCAAGTCTGAAGTTTAAAAATACTAAAGACTCAGAAATTCATGCCTTCTGGGAATGTATTTTTTTTTTTAAAGAGTTGGGGGGAGTTGGAAGATTAAATGTCTGAGGTTGTCACGCCCTGACCTTAGAGAGCTTTTTATGTCTCTATTTTGGTTTGGTCAGGATGTGATTTGGGTGGACATTCTATGTTAATTTTCTATGTTTTGTATTTCTTTGTGTTTGGCCGGGTGTGGTTCTCAATCAGAGGCAGCTGTCTATCTGATTGAGAATCATACTTAGGCAGCTTTTTCCCACCTGTGTTTTGTGGGTAGTTATTTTCTGTTTAGTGTTTTGCACCTTACAGGACTGTTTTGGTTTCGGTTATTCGCTTTGTTATTTTGTTATTGTGTTCAGTTTTTTTCAATAAAAAGCATGAACACTTACCACGCTGCGCTTTGGTCCGATTCCTCTCAGACGACGAAAACCGTTACAGAACTACCCACCACAAGCGGACCAAGCAGCGTGGTATGGAGGAGCAGAGGGTTCAGGACTCCTGGACATGGGAGGAGATATTGGACAGACAGGGACCCTGGAGACAGGCTGGGGAATATCTCCGCCCAAAAGAAGAACTAGAGGCAGCTAAAGCTGAGAGGCGGCGATATGAGGCAAGGCAACGCAGCAGGCACAGGAGGCAGACGGGGAGATTGGCGGAGTCAGGCAATAGACCTGAGCCAACTCCCCGTGCTTACCGGAAGCCCGCACTGGAGACACCGTGCGCTTTACCGCATAACACAGTGCCTGACCAGTACCACGCTCATAGCCCGGAGCGCTATATGCCAGCCCCCCGCAAGTGCCATGCGAGAGTGGGCATCCAGCCAGGGCGGATTGTGCCAGCTCAGCGCGCTTGGTCTCCGGTGCGCCGTTTCGGGCCCCGGACTGAGCACCCCCTGAGCACCGCTCTGCATACTGTGTCTCCGGGGCGCTGGGACGGTTCAGTTCGTCCTATGCCTGCGTTCCGCCCGTGCCGGGCTAAAGTGGGCATTGAGCCAAGTGGAGTGGTGCGAGTGGTAAGCACCAGATCTCCAGTGCTCCCCCACAGCCCGGTTCGACCTGTGCCTGCACTCTGGAGTGGCCGGGCTAGAGTGGGCATTCAGCCTGGAGGAGTGGTGCCAAGGCTGCGCACCAGAGCTCCAGTGCTCCCCCACAGCCCGGTTCATCCTGTGCCTCCTCTACGCACCAGGCCTCCTGTAGGTCTCCCCAGCCTGGTGGGCCCTGTGGTAGCCCCACGCACCAGGCTGTCTCTGCGTCTCCTCCCTCCAGAGTCGCCCTCCAGTCCAGACCCTCCAGCGACGCCCTCCAGTCCGGAGCTTCCAGCGACGCTCTCCAGTCCGGAGCCTCCAGAGGCGCCCTTCAGTCCGGAGCCTCCAGAGGCGCCCTTCAGTCTGGAGCTTCCAGCGACGCTCTCCAGTCCGGATCCCCCAGCGTCGCCCTCCAGTCCGGAGCCTCCAGCGACGTCCTCCAGTCCGGAGCTCCCAATGAGGGTGCTCAGTCCGGGGCCCAAAACGAGGGTGCTCAGTCCGGGGCCCGCTACGAAGGTCCCCAGTCCGGGGCCCGCTACGAGGGTCCCCAGTCCGGGGCCCGCTACGATGGTCCCCAGTCCGGGGCCCGCTACGAGGGTCCCCAGTCCAGGGTCGGCGGCGAGGGTCCCCGCTCTAGAGGCGCCACCTAAGTGGGCCGAGCCAGAGGTGGAGCGGGGTCTACGTCCCTCACCAGAGCCGCCACCACGGGGAAATGCCCACCCATACCCTCCCCTATAGGTTCAGGTTTTGCGGCCGGAGTCCGCACCTTTGGGGGGGAGGTACTGTCACGCCCTGACCTGAGAGCTTTTTATGTCTCTATTTTGGTTTGGTCAGGGTGTGATTTGGGTGGGCATTCTATGTTCATTTTCTATGTTTTGTATTTCTTTGTTTGGCCGGGTGTGGTAAATCAGCCAACTGTTCACCCAATGGAAAGGTCAATGCTTGATTATCAAAAAACTGAAAGAACATGGTTGACGGAGAGAAACAAAATTGTGCAGTTTGAGACCGTGTGGCAGAAAGTGATGCGGGCACTGGAGATAGGGGTGGGGACTAGTGGTTCTGGGCAGGTGTGATGTAGTGATGTTGTATGATGTAATCGTTTGTATTGTCTATAAAATATATTTTTTAAACTTATTAAAAACATGTTTTTCATGAAATGTGATGATATTTGGAAGAAATCAGATCATAGAATGATTACCAAAGTATGACCAACAACTGTTGCTTCTACATTGATAAAGTTTGATCATATTGGTCCCCTCCCCATGTCAAACACTTCAGGAGGCGGGATTATTAACTTCTCTACGCTACGGATCCCTTTAGCGGGATCATTTTCCTAGACAACCGCTGAATTGCAGGGCGCAAAATATTACTAAAAATATTTATAATCATGCAATCACAAGTGAAATATACCAAAACACAGCTTAGCTTGTTGTTAATCCACCTATCGTGTCAGAATTTGAAAATATGCTTTGCAGCGAAAGCAATCCAAGCTTTTGTGAGTGTATCAATCAATACTAGAACAGCTAGCCCCAAATTAGTATGGTCACGAAAGTCAGAAAAGCAATAAAATTAATCGCGTACCTTTGATAATCTTCGGATGTTTGCACTCACGAGACTCCCAGTTACACAATAAATGTTCTTTTTGTTCGATAAATATTACTTTTATAACAAGAAAACGCCATTTGGGTTGTGCGTTATGTTCAGAAAACCAAAGCATCGTTCCGTTCGACGAAAATTCCAAAAAGTATCCGTAATGTTCGTAGAAACATGTAAAATGTTTTTTATAATCAATCCTCAGGTTGTTTTTAACAAACATAATCGATAATATTTAAACCGGACCGTAACCTATTCAATAAAAGAGAGAAAGAAAATGGAGAGCTACCCCTCTCGCGCGCAGGAACTAATCAAAGGACACCTGACTACTTTTGAAAAATCTCGCTCATTTTTCAAAATAAAAGCCTGAAACTATGTCTAAAGCCTGGTCACAGCCTGAGGAAGCCATTGGAAAAGGAATCTGGTTGATACCCCTTTAAATGGAAGAAAGACGGGGCAAGGAAACACAGATAAAAAAATAAAAAAATCACTTCCGGGTTAGATTTCCTCAGGTTTTCGCCTGCAGAATCAGTTTTGTGGTACTCACAGACAATATTTTGAAAGTTTTGGAAACTTTGGAGTGTTTTCTATGCTAATCTGTAAATTATATGCATATTCTACGATCTGGACCTGAGAAATAGTCCGTTTACCTTGGGAACGTTATTTGAAAATTAAAACAAATCTGACCCCTAGCGTCGCCCTAACTCTCATTTTAATACACCAATGGTAACATGATATTCTCTTACCTAATTTAAACAACTAGCTCCTTGTAACCAACATCGGAGAAGGCGTGTTTGCGGAGGGCTGTAGTTTATATAGCTAGACAGCTCAAATCAAATCAAATTTTATTTGTCACATACACATGGTTAGCAGATGTTAATGCGAGTGTAGCGAAATGCTTGTGCTTCTAGTTCCGACAATGCAGTAATAACCAACAAGTAATCTAACCTACCAATTCCACAACTACTACCTTATACACACAAGTGTAAAGAGATAAAGAATATGTACATAAAGATATATGAATGAGTGATGGTACAGAACGGCATAGGCAAGATGCAGTAGATGGTATAGTGTACAGTCTATACATATGAGATGAGTAATGTAGGGTATGTAAACATAAAGTGGCATAGTTTAAAGTGGCTAGTGATACATGTATTACATACAGATGGCAAGATGCAGTAGATGATATAGAGTACAGTATATACATATACATATGAGATGAGTAATGTAGGGTATGTAAACATTATATTAAGTGGCATTGTTTAAGTGCTAGTGATACATTTTTACATAATTTCCATCAATTCCCATTATTAAAGTGGCTGGAGTTGAGTCAGTATGTTGGCAGCGGCCACTAAATGTTAGTGGTGGCTGTTTAACAGTCTGATGGCTTTGAGATAGAAGCTGTTTTTCAGTCTCTCGGTCCCTGCTTTGATGCACCTGTACTGACCTCGCCTTCTGGATGATAGCGGGGTGAACAGGCAGTGGCTCGGTGGTTGTTGTCCTTGATGATCTTTATGGCCTTCCTGTGACATCGGGTGGTGTAGGTGTCCTGGAGGGCAGGTAGTTTGCCCCCGGTGATGCGTTGTGCAGACCTCACTACCCTCTGGAGAGCCTTACGGTTGTGGGCGGAGCAGTTGCCATACCTGGCGGTGATACAGCCCGACAGGATGCTCTCGATTGTGCATCTGTAAAAGTTTGTGAGTGTTTTTGGTGACAAGCCGAATTTCTTCAGCCTCTTGAGGTTGAAGAGGCGCTGCTGCACCTTCTTTACCACGCTGTCTGTGTGGGTGGACCATTTCAGTTTGTCCGTGTTGTGTATGCCGAGGAACTTAAAACTTTCCACTACTGTCCCGTCAATGTGGATAGGGGGCTGCTCCCTCTGCTGTTTCCTGAAGTCCACGATCATCTCCTTTGTTTTGTTGACATTGAGTGTGAGGTTATTTTCCTGACACCACACTCCGAGGGCCCTCACCACCCTGTAGGCCATCTTGTCGTTGTTGGTAATCAAGCCTACCACTGTAGTGTCGTCTGCAAACTTGATTGAGTTGGAGGCGTGCATGGCCACGCAGTCGTGGGTGAACAGGGAGTACAGGAGAGGGCTGAGAACGCACCCTTGTGGGGCCCCAGTGTTGAGGATCAGCAGGGTGGAGATGTTACCTACCCTCACCACCTGGGGATGGCGCATCAGGAAGTCCAGGACCCAGTTGCACAGGGCGGGGTCGAGACCCAGGGTCTCGAGCTTAATGACGAGTTTGGAGGGTACTATGGTGTTAAATGCTGAGCTGTAATCGATGAACAGCATTGTATGACATTGTTGCCGCCCGGGAAGCGGCAAGGGAAGCCAGTGAGCATTTGGCCTCACTTGATATTTTTTTTTGCCAATCAGCATTGAGCTAGACTGAGCGAGCGCAACTGTGAATGGTCCTGGCGCACAAAAAAAAGTGTCAAGGGAAGCCAGCTTGGATTTTGGCATCACTCCTATTAAATCCCATTGAGAGCATACGTCATTGACAGAAAAACTTGAATTGTTGCATCTTGTTGTGTTGTTGTCCTCCAGTGGCTAGCTTGCTAGCTAAAAGTGTCCCTTTCCTAAATTAGCCATGGATGGAGATAAGGATTTTGACTTGTGTGTTTTTTTTGTTGTAATTTTTTTTTTTTAACCCCTTTTCTCCCCAATTTTCATGGTATCCAATCGCTAGTAATTACTATCTTGTCTCATCGCTACAACTCCCGTACGGGCTCGGGAGAGACAAAGGTCGAAAGCCACGCGTCCTCCGAAGCACAACCCAACCAAGCCGCACTGCTTCTTAACACAGCGCGCCTCCAACCCAGAAGCCAGCTGCACCAATGTGTCGGAGGAAACACCGTGCACCTGGCCCCCTTGGTTAGCGCGCACTGCGCCCGGCCCGCCACAGGAGTCGCTGGAGCGCGATGAGACAAGGATATCCCTACCGGCCAAACCCTCCCTAACCCGGACGACGCTAGCCCAATTGTGCGTCGCCCCACGGACCTCCCGGTCGCGGCCGGCTGCGACAGAGCCTGGGCGCGAACCCAGAGACTCTGGTGGCGCAGCTAGCACTGCGATGCAGTGCCCTAGACCACTGCGCCACCCGGGAGGCCTTGACTTGTGGTTTTACTTAATTCTCTGTACTGGTCAATGATTATAACAGTGATTCTGATCCAACCATTAATTCATAAATGTTTGTGCCCCTGGCCTGAGAGGATAGAATTCAATATGTAGCTATAAGGCAAATGTTAACTAGCTAACGTTGCTCATGAATGGAAGTTAGGCTAGCGAGCATGCATTTTAGCGAGGTAGCCTAGGACAACAACAATAAAAGTGTGTACTGTATGACAGTGATAGTCCGTTTCATCAACATGAAAGAGAGGAGGATATCATTTCTCTACAAGTAGGGTGAGTCAACATGTTTTTTCTACTTGCACGAAAACGCACACACACAGAAATCAGAAACATGGACAGCCACATATTTAGCTTACATTGATTGGACTAAATTGTTTTTGGTATCTTTTAGTTGTCACTGTATTAGACTAAGCAGAGGTGATTTGATGATGTTGAAATGTTGAAATTGAAATGGTGCTGGAATAGTGGAAGCAGCTCCTGTTTTCTTTGTAACTTGCGGTTACTCTGTGGTTATAAATCAATTATTGTTTAGTGGTCTGAAAAAGTCGGAAACATTAACATGCTTGACCATGCTGTAGGGCATGTCTGTTACATGCAATATGCGTTGTTGCTGTGCGGTTTTATGATAAAACAAAGGTGTGGTAGGATTTATTCTGCCACTGTCTTCTTATTGTCTCGGCCTTTAGGCTTATTTATTATGGTCGCAAGGCATATGAATTAACATGATATAGCGCAAACAACACAATTATCATTACAGATTGGTTGTAATATGGCTTTTTGGGGGGGTGATGATTTTACCCACACACCGCTACTGATGGTATGCAGTTTATCATGAGGTGTTCTAACTCAGGCGAGCAAAAACTCCAGACTTCCTTGACATTAAAGATTGAGCCCGAGCTGTTGTTAACAAAGAGATACCCCCCCTCTCCTTACCGAGTCTGCTGTCCGATCTTGATGATGCATAGAAAAACCAGCGAGATGTCCTTGTTCAGCCAAGACTCGGAGAAACATACAACATTACAGTTATTCAGGTCCCATTGATAGGATAGTCTCGAACGGAGTTCATCCAGTTTGTTGGTTGTCCAGTGACTGCACATTCGCCAACAGAGGTCAATGGCGGTCTATTTGTTTGGAGGTCCCCTCGTCTGGCTCTTTTTCGCCACCGCATCCTCTTTTGAATCCCGGGGATTAGGGCCTGGTCCGGAGTAAGCAGAACGTCTAGAGCTGCCAACTCGTTTATCCAAATCAAGGTTTTTTGGTCATAAGAAATGATGGGGGAGATATGATGTACAAAAAAAGGTAAGATCCACATATAAAAACATTGCAGAATTGGTCGGGAGCCCTTAAAACGGACGCTATTCACTGCAGTGCCATAGATTCTGGAACTGTGCTTAAAAGGACAATGTGAAAATAAAATATCAAAGCCAGCAAAGCACAGTTCGGGTCAGAAGTTGGAATTATAGTGTGAAGTGTGTACAAGTGATGGGAGAAACCACAACGGATATTGGTCAGCAGAGTCCCCTTATACTTGACCCCTCTTGAAACCAGGGTGAAATAGAGCTTGTTGTCTCAGAGCAGTGAGAGTGCTGAAAGCTAGTTTGATTTATAGAGGAAGAGATGAGGCAGTGGAGAGGGCTATTTTGTCGAGGGCAGCACTGCTGAGAAGGGATTCATACAACACCTGTATGGTTGACTCTGTTATTTTAGTTGGCATTATTTATCCCCATGTTTCATATTTATAGAATTTTACCCTCAAGCTTAACTTGGGTAGAAGACTTGGGATACTTTTATTAACTTACAGTTTGACTGTTAGGAAAAGGTGCAAAGGTGAGATGTATTTTTGCAGATGTTGAGATTTTGTTGAACTACAGTAAAACGGATGGAGAAAGATGAAATAGCCTTTTAGTATGTGTAATGCTTTGGGACTAACTCAGTTAAGCTGACACTGCGAGAAGCCCATTCTATGTTAAAATCTCAAGGTGTCAGCAATAAGAACATTTTACATTTCATGAAAGTAATAAATATTTTTGATTTGTGTACTCCGTAAACATTCCACCATATACAGGTAACTGCCAAAATAAATGGAACACTTGAGTAAATGAGGTATACAAAGTATATTGAAAGTGGATGAGTTCCTGAGTTAATTAAGCAATTAACATCCCATCGTGCTTAGGGTCATGTATAAAAATGCCCAGTTGCTCATTATTTTGGCTACCTTGACTAGAAGAAGAGATCTCAGTACTTTGAAATAGGGGTCTCAAATGCGCATAGGGAGTTTAATATATATACACTGAACAACAATATAAACGCAACGTGTAAAGTTTCATGAGCTTAAATAAAAGATCCCAGAAATGTTCCATACATACAAAAAGCTTATTTCTCTCAATTGTTTCTCACAAATATGTTTACATCCCTGTTAGTGAAGATTTCTCCTTTGACTAGATAATCTATCCGCCTGACAGGTGTTGCATATCAAGAAGCTGATTAAACCGCATGATCATTACAGAGGTACACCTTGTGCTGGAGACAATAAAAAGCCACTCTAAAATGTGCTGCAGGACTGTCCACCAGTGGTGTTGCCAGAGAATTGAGTGTTAATTTCTCAACCATAACTTGTCTCCAACGTCGTTTTAGAGAATTTGTCAGTACGTCCAAGAACACAGTGGCATCCATCATTCTTAAATGGAAGAAGTTTGGAACCACCAAAACTCTTCATAGAGCTGGCCACCTGGTCAAACTGAGCAATCGGGAGAGAAGGGTCATGGTCAGGGAGGTGACCAAGAACCTGATGGTCACTCTGACAGAGCTCTAGAGTTCCTCTGTGGAGATGGGGAAAAACTTCCAGATGGACAACCATCTCTGTTGCACTCCACAAATCAGGCCTTTATGGTAGATTGGACAAATGGAAGCTAATCCTCAGTTAAAGGCACATGACAGCCCGTTTAAGACTCAGAACATGAGAAACAAGATTCTCTGGTCTGATGAAACCAAGATTGAACTATTTGGCCTGAATGTCAATCGTCACGTCTGGCAGCATCATGCTGTGGGGATGTTTTTAAGCGGCAGGGACTGGGAGACTAGTTAGGAGAGAGGCAAAGATGAATGAAGCAAAGTACAGTGAGATCCTTGATGAAAACCTGTTCAGGACCTCAGACTGAGGAGAAGGTTCACCTTCCAATAGGACAACGACCCTAAGCACACACCCAAGACAACCCAGGAGTGGCTTCGGGACAAGTCTCTGAATGTCCTCGAGTGGCCCAGCCAGAGCCCAGACTTGAACCCGATCCAACATCTCTGGAGAGACCTGAAAATAACTGTGAAGCAATGCTCCCCATCCAACTTGACAGAGCTTGAGAGAATCTGCAGAGAAGAATGGGAGAAACTCCCCAAATACAGGTGTGCCAAGCTTGTAGCGTCATACCCAAGAAGACTCGATGATGTAATCGCTGCCAAAGGCACAAAGTACTGAGTAAAGGGTCTGAATACTTATGTAAATGTGATTTCAGTTTTTTATTTGTCATACATTTATAGAAAACAGTTTTTGCTTTGGCTGACAGCCGTGGTATATCAGACCATATACCACGGGTATGACAAAACATTTATTTCTACTGCTCTAATTAAGTTGGTAACCAGTTTATAATAGCAATAAGACACCTCGGGGGGTTTGTGGTATATGGCCAATATACCACAGCTAAGGACTGTATCCAGGTACTCCGCGTTGCGTTGAGCATAAGAACAGCCCTTAGCCGTGGTATTTTGGCCAAATACCACACCCCCTCTGGCATTATTGCTTTATATATATATATATATTTTTTTTTAATAGATATATATATATATAGTACCAGTCAAAAGTTTGGACACACCTACTCATTCCAGGGTTTTTCTTTAGTTTTACTATTTTCTACATTGTAGAATAATAGGAAAGACATCAAAACTATGACATAACACATATTGAATCATGTAGTAACCATAAAAGTGTTAAACAAATATATTTTATATTTGAGATTCTTCAAAGTAGCCACCCTTTGCCTTGACAGCTTTGCACACTCTCGGCCAGGCAGCCAGCTCTAGGAAGAGTTTTGGGGGTACAAACTTCTTCCATTTAAGAATGATGGAGGGCACTGTGTTCTTGGGGACCTTCAATGCAGCACACATTTTGTGGTACCCTTCTCCAGATCTGTGCCTCGACACAATCCTGTATTGGCGCTCTACGGACTATTCCTTTGACCTTGTCTTGGTTTTTGGGTCTGACATGCACTGTCAACTGCGGGACCTTAAATATGTAGACAGGTGTGTGCCTTTCCAAATCATGTCCAATCAATTGAATTTACCACAGGTGCACTCCAATCAAGTTGTAGAAACATCTCAAGGATGATCAATGGAAACAGGATGCACATGAGATCAATGTTGAGTCTCATAGCAAAGGGTCTGAATACTTATGTAAATAAGGTATTTTCTTGCGGAAGAATGGTCCAATCCCTCCAGTAGAGTTACAGACGCTTGTACAATCTGTGCCAAAGTGGACTGAAGCTGTTCTGGCGGCTTGTAGTGGCCCAATGCCCTATCAAGACACTTTATGTTGGTGTGTCCTGTATTTTATTTTACCTGTACATGGCAATGGAACAAATGTGATGTTGCAGGCAAAGCCTGCTGCAGTGCATATATGTTATAAAAATAAGTTAGCTACCAAGACAAGACATTCTATCCAATTCTATCAGTTATGTGCTATTGTCAGTGGACTCCTCAGTTCTACACAGGATTAGGCTAGATAGAGTAGCTCATTGCCCCAGGGTATGTAAGCAGGCATTGACAGTCAGGTGCTTCTAGAGGGATTGATATGGTCTTGATGTGTTTACTGTATGCTACGGAAGCTCAATAGGACACTTATTGAAAGTGGCACCATTGGATTTTGATTGTGCTAACTTAGTGTCACACTGCATGATCTTAATAGATGACAATTCAATCAGCTGTAGATTGGGTGGCAGGGTGGAAGATCTCCAGTCACCCGCTGGTAAATTGACTTGACTGGATTGATCTGAGTCCGCAGAAGGAGGAGGAGCCTGTTTGTTCGACCCACATGATCTGTTTGTGCTAATTCAACTTAATTGTTCATCGGCGAGGGGTTTAATGTTACAGAATTGGTTTGTGATTAATGAATCAATGAGTGTTTCCTACTGAACAGGGGCCTGTCTCTGCTGACTTGTCTCTCAAAGTGCCGGGCTAAGCCAGCTAGTACTACTGAGATGGCTGTTGCCTTGGAAAATAATCACAATAAATTATTGATATGATAAAAAAAATTAAGTAATCATCCTATTATAACCCTAATATGATCATAATTAGTTTAGTTCAAGATAAGCTTATATAATGGTAGATGAGACAATATTGTTGTAACGACTTTCCTCTTCTTCTGACGAGGAGTAAGATATATCGGACCAATGTGCAGCGTGGTAAGTGTCCATTTTAATATATCAAACTGAACACTACAAAAATACAAAATAACAAAGTGAATGAACAAACAAAAATTGAAACAGTCCCGTATGGTGCAAACACAGACACAGGAAACAACCACCCACAAAACACAAAGGAAAACAGGCTACCTAAATATGATTCCCAATCAGAGACAACGACTGACACCTGCCTCTGATTGAGAACCATACTAGGCCAAACACATAGAAATAGAACAACAGAACAAAACATAGAAAAACAACAGAATGTCCACCCCAACTCACGCTCTGACCAAACTAAAATAGACATAAAAAAGGAACTAAGGTCAGAACGTGACAATTGTATATATTTATTGCAGAACACATTGTAAAAGCTGCAAAGGTCACAGTAAATTATCCAGTGTTAAATCAACACCGAAAGAGTGGGACCATATACACACTGGAATTAACACACTGCTTAATGTAAAACTTCATTTGAATATTTTCCAGAGTGCCTTACCTTTCGAGTGAATTGTGGCATTACCACCCATGACTGTATTTGTTAGTGACAGAGACATGTTTGTTGCATTGATCAATGTTGACTCCTATAGGCTTCACCAAGTTAGATCCTAAGTAAATATGTTATTCACATATGTGACCCACCACCTTGATTCAGTCTTATGTAGCAATATTTGAAATGGTGTTTTTTACATTGGATAAAAGTAGACTCAGAGCTAGAAAATTGTATATCATACACTGCAGTTGAGGGAAAAATGGGAAAGTAATTCTGCTTTGAAAGTTGATACATTTATCACCCCACCTTTGAATGTTTTGGTAGTAGTAAAAATACACTTTATCTAGTCCTTGGCCTACAGTGGGGCAAAAAAGTATTTAGTCAGCCACCAATTGTGCAAGTTCTCCCACTTAAAAAGATGAGAGGCCTGTAATTTTCATCATAAGTACACTTCAACTATGACAGACAAAATGCATTTTTTTTGCCAGAAAATCACATTGTAGGATTTTTAATGAATTTATTTGCAAATTATGGTGGAAAATAGTACTCCATGATCACTTTCAAAAAAGCCACAGTAGCAAGGATTATCTATACATACTGAGCAGCTTATGTTATAGACAGAAGCATGCTACATGGCGGATCAAGCCGAACTCATCTCCCAGCATTTCCAGCCCATCCATCATCTCAGCCAAACATGGCTAGCGGCAAGGTTCCGGTCTTTTCCGTGGCTAAACCAACTAGGCTCGTAATTGAACAATTTTATTCCTATTTACAGATGGCATACAGGTTTGTAATTAAGGCACATGAAAAGTTCACATGTTCTAGAGGGCATTTATTCCAAAAAAAAGCATTTTGCTTACACAAAACGTTTGTTTTTGCTAGGGATTTTACTTTTGATACCAGATCTTCGAGGCATGCGTCGAAATCACTAAGCAGTGTACTTTGAAGCAGTGTGCTGATGCCTGTATCACTTTAGCAGAAGTACGTGGTCAATGGCGTCCGAAGCTTTCTTTTGATCACATGATCACCATCGAACAACCACATGATTGGTTTGGTAGAAGACAAAAAGGCTATGCTGCGCATGCACTACGGAGTGTTGGACGTCATCTATAATAATTTGGCTGCTCTAAATTATTTTGACCAGCAGGTTCCACTAGTTGATCAAATCCTCTTGTAATGAACCTATTTAACTTCTCTGCGCTACGGATCCTTTTTACGGGATCACTTTCCTAAACAACCGCTAGAATTGCAGGGCACCAAATGCATAAATATTACAAAAAATATTTATAATCATGCAATCACAAGTGAAATATACCAAAACACAGTTTAGCTTGTTGTTAATTAAGCACAGTTTAGCTTGTTGTTGTTAATCAGATTTTGAAAATATACTTTACAGTGAAAGAAATCCAAGCTTTTGTGAGTGTAGCAATCAATGCTACAACAGCTAGCCCCAAATTAGCATGGTCACGAAAGTCAGAAAAGCAATAAAATGAATCGCTTACCTTTGACAATCTTCAGATGTTTCCACTCACGAGACTCCCAGTTACACAACAAATGTTCTTTTTGTTCGATAAATATTACTTTTATCACAAATAAACGCTATTTGGGTTGCGCATTATGTTGAGAACTACATTCGTTCCGTTCGACAAATTCCAAAAAGTATCCGTAATGGTCGTAGAAACATGTCAAATGTTTTTTTATAATCAATCCTCAGGTTGTTTTTAACAAACATAATCGATAATATTTCAACCGGACCATAACCTATTCTTTAAGAGACAAAAGGAAAATGGGGAGCCCCTCTCTCGCGCGCAGGGACTATTCAGAGGACACCTGACCTCTTTTGAAACATCTCGTTCATTTTTCAAAATAAAAGCCTGAAACTATGTCTAAAGCCTGGTCACAGCCTGAGGAAGCCATTGGAAAAGGAATCTGATTGATACCCCTTTAAATGGAGGATAGACGGTCCAGGAAACACAGAAAAAAAAAAAATATATCACTTCCAGGTTATATTTTCTCAGGTTTTCGCCTGCAGAATAAGTATTGTTATACTCACAGACAATATTTTGACAGTTTTAGAAACTTTGGAGTGTTTTCTATCCTAATCTGTAAATTATATGCATATTCTACGATCTGGGCCAGAGAAAATGTCCATTTACGTTGGGAACGTTTAAAAAAAAAAAAAAAAAGACCCCTAGCGTGTCAAGAGGTTTAAGACACAATTGGATGCAAAACCTCAATGCTTCAGGAAGCTTTGTTTCCCCATCACTAGTTTTTGCATGTACATTGATTGATTAATCTTATGCTACACAAAGATAAATAACATACATTTTTCTAAACTAATCCAAACAGTTAGATTTTTTGCACCCGTTACTGAAATGGTTGTTCTAGTTTGAATGGTTTACATAGTCTCCACACAATTTCCTAATCCTGACAGTCATTCTGAATGCAAGTTGATGGTGACAAAAAAATCCATTCTTTGTACATACTAACTCTGGGTGGATTACAATAGGAATTATACATCACTTTGCAAGGCAGAATAATTTGACTTGCATGAAGGGTTGCAAAATGTGGCTACATTTCCCAGGTTTTCCGCACATCCTGGTTGGAAGATTCCTTGAAATGAGAGGGAATTATCAGGAAATCTGGTATCCTTCAACCAGGATTTCAGGGAAGTAATTAGATTTTCGCAACTCTACTTGCAGGCCTGATGTGGCCTGTAAACAAACCATCAGTGTCAAGCCACTGTATTAGGGTTACACTAGGCCTCAAAATATGGCCTTATGGGATATATGTTTTCATATTTTTAATGATAACATTCAGCTAGGAACTCACTTGCTGAAGGAGAGAGTGAGAGAGATCCTCTTGGCTGCGGCTGAGGAAAGTGTCTCATTCAGGGGGCTAAAGTCTGTACTCTCACTCTGGCTATTAGTTTGACAGGGTGAACCACAATCACAGCAAGGCAGCACACAAGGAGCAGGCCTGCTACTTACTGTGTGCTGATCATAACCTATAGGAGCCAGCCAGGTCTCGCTGAGGCTGTGTGACATGCTGTTCTCCCTGTTATCTTGTTTCCCACTCTATCCAGACTGGACATGAAGGTTTCCCTTCAGGAAATACCACTGCAGGTTGTCTTTTTGCCTAACTTTGAACTAGTTTGTGTAGTTGACCTTAGGCCTCCTCCTCTGCCAGGTACGGTTACCTTGGCAGCAGAGTGGTTGTTGTTGTTGCCCTGGGGGTTGTTACCATGGAGATAGCCTCCTGTTGCACTGTACTGTACAAGCCATATACACAGCAATAGAGAGAGGGAGAACTCTCTAACTATCCCTGGGAAAAACAAGGATTGTAAAACCAAACACATACACAAATAGATCCAGTTCTGTGGGTCAGTAATGCTCATTTCATGCCCCTGTGCCATGGCAGCAGTAGCTGTGTTGTGGCTGTGGCCCAGGGACCAGGCTGTAGTGTGGAGCAAGGCCCAGGGCCCAGGGCTGCTGAGCCTGGCTGAAGAGACTCTCTCCTTCCCAGCTGCCACCTGGCACAGGCCAAAGGCAGAGCAGAGGGCTAAGGGGCCGATGCAGTAGTGGCCCAGAAATGAGAACAGGCCAGGGATTCATCCAACACCCAACCAGCCTTATTCAGGATGAACAGAGAGAGAGACACCCAGGGCCAGATGGTGATGTCAACATAGAAATATAATTAATGATAGTCATTTCATGCTACACTGTCCTTTGTTAAATCAGGGTGCTAAGACATATGAAAATTGGTGTTGTAAATACATCAGTGGTCACCAGAATTTTGAGTCAAGATCGCTTTCGCAGTCAAAAAGCAAGCTGAGATCTACTGCTCAGATTTTTTACATTAACCTCACACAAACAGTTTTGTAGGAATGAGGTTTGGGCAGTAGGCCTAATACATTATCACAGCATATTGGCTATATGATTGGCCTGCCAATATTGTTAATCAGACCCTATTATATTTCAAAACTCGAGCTTTGATAACAAAATAGATCAGTTGGTTTAGCACTTGTGAGGCACTGTGGAACATGAATTCAAATAATTAGCTTTTTTTTTTTTACTGGAGGACTGGTGGTACCTGTATCTGATGGTCAACGAGGTCAAATCACGACGTCAGTGATCTTCAGGTTGAAAAGTCGGAGCTCTAGAAAGATGCCTGAGTTTCCGAATTGGAATTCCGAGTTGGTTGACTGTTCACAACTATTTTTCCCAACAGCCTCTCATGGTCCCTGCTCTCTCATTCCTTTCCTCCGGTGAGACTGACCAGAGAGAGGATACACCGTCTTCCACCTGATGGCGAAACTAGAGTCACACCGCATCTGCCTCATGCACAAATTCATGTTGTTCCTATGACCAGAGAAAGTTAAATATTCCTTCATATTAAAATCGACACGACGAACTGCTAATAATAATAAAATGCAGGGCTATCGATACTTGGCTACTCATTCATTGCAGCTGCAGCCTGAGCGGAAGTACGGAGAAGCGCGTTTTGTAATAGTGTTGAATAAAAACAGTGACAGTGCTGAATATAAACTCAAACATGAACTCACTCATAAAAACAGCAGCTCTTTGCTGTATTTGTTGACAGTCTCTGTGGTCATGGTTTTAAAAGTTATTAATAGTAGCTTTTTAAACTTAGCTGTGGCCAGGGTCATGGAAGCTCTGTAGCCATGTTGATTTGAGCTATCCAATTGGGCAGTGCAGTAGGTGCACTCGATTTAGTCACAGATTTGTTCGTTGGCTTTTGTACAGAAATATTTGGTAATCGACTAAGAACACCTTGAAGATCAACCAGTCAATTGTGATCGACCGGTTGGTGACCACTGCTCTACATAATGTAATCTTTTTTTATAGATATGATCATACTGTATGAATGCATAGGCAACAATAGTAAAATGGGCAGTCACTGTATCAGATATATATTTTGCTTTTACTCATAAAACATTATCGGTAAACTATTAGTGGTATGAGTCACTGATAGGAGAAAGACCAATTGGAGAGGTGCAAGGCACTGCCATAATATGTGGTCATTGGTTATTACTGCATTGTCGGAACTAGAAGCACAAGCATTTCGCTACACTCGCATTAACATCTGCTAACCATGTGTATGTGACAAATCAAATTTTGTTTGATATACATTATGTATAAGGAATGCATAGGCACTACTGTGTATGGGCATAACACACAGACACGAGGAGGCTGGTGGGAGGAGCTCATTGTAAAGGCTGGAATGGATTCAATGGAATGGAGTCAAATGGGGTTTCCAGATGTTTGATACCATTCCAGTCATGACAATACGCCTGTCCTCCTATAGCTCATCACACCAGCCTCCTCTGACACACAAAAACACAAACACGCACAGGCTGTCATTTTTAAGTAGTTCATTGAGCTGCAGCACATGTAGAGAGGATTTGGCTGTGTACACTGTTACCCAGTCCAGGGCTTTGGAGGTCTAGATGGAAGAGAGAATTATTTGCATTCATTGTTACAACATATTGTAACATGGAATCTACGTGGAAAAGACATTGTATTTTTTTATTTTTTATTATAAGTAAACTGTTGTTTTGAGGGTGAATTTTCAACCCCAGAATTATGTCATCCCTGTAACCAATTTTCGACAGACATTGAATTTGTACCTTTGAAAACATAAAATCTTCAATGTTATATCCACTATCAGAAGAAAAAATAAACTATAGGCTGGACAGCATCTCCTACTGGAGAGTATATCTACAGCTATTAATTGATATTTGTCACTACTACCAATGTTCTATCGTGAGAAATCTTAAAAACGAAATAATAATATGTTGCTATCAAACTCATTCCAAAGGGTAGGTTTAACAGAGCAAATGAAATTTAACAATACTTTGTCATATATAATCAAATCAGTAGAGGCTGCTGAGGGGATGACGGCTCACAATAATGGCTGGAACAGAGCAAATGGAATGACATCAAACACATGGAAACCATGTTTGATACCATTCCACTTATACCGCTCAAGCCATTACCACAAGCCTGTTCTCCCCAATTAAGGTGCCACCAGCCTCCTGTGTCATCAACAGCTTTTGTTTAAATTCAACCCAGGAAACAACTAAAAGCAGACAATACATGCAATGCCTTCAGAAAGTATTCACACCCCTTGATGACTTTTTCCACATTTTGTTGGTTTACAGCCTGAATTTAAAATGGATTACATTTAAATGTTGTTTCATTGATCTACAAACAATACCCCATAATGTCAAAGTGGAATTATGTTTTTAGAAATGTGTACAAATTAATCAAAAATGAAAAGCTGAAATGTCTTGAGTCAAAAACTATTCAACTCCTTTGTTAGGGCAAGCCTAAATAACGTCAGGAGTAAAACATGTCTTAACAAGTCAGATAATTGCATGGACTAACTATGTGTGCAATATTGGTGTTTAACTGATTTTTTAATGAATACCCCATTTCTGCACGGTCCCAGTGAATTTCAAGCACAGATACAAAGACCAGGGAGGTTTTCCAATGCCTCATAAAGAAGGGCACCTATTGTTAGGTGGGTAAAAATATATAAAAAAGCAGGCATTGAATATCCCTTTGAGCATGGGTAAGTTATTAATTACACTTTGGATGGTGTATCAAAACACCCAGTCACTACAAAGATACAGGAGTCATTCCTAACTCAGTTGACGGAGAGGACAGAAACCGCAGTGATTTCACCATGAGGGCAATGGTGATTTTAAACCAGTTACCGAGTTAAATAGATGTGATAAGAGAAAACTGAGGATGGATCAACAACATTTTACTTACTCCACATTACTAACCTAAATTACAGAGTGAAAAAAAGGAAGCCTGTACGGAATACAAATATTCTAAAACATCCATCCTGTTTGCTATAAGGCACTAAAGTCCAAGATGGCGTAGCAGTCAGGCGTCTTTGTATTGTCGTGTCCCGTGTACATGCATCTTTTTTCTTCGCATATATTTCGTATATATGTTTTTCATATTTTTTAACGTCAACTTCAACATACTCTCCTGCAACCTGCCTCACCGAATGTGGTATGGATCTGCTATTTTCCTTACTTTAGAACCAGAACCCCCAGCAGAGGCTAGCCAGCTAACTAGCTCCTAGCTAGTAGTCAGCTAGCCACTGCTAGCAGTCATCAGCTAACCTTTAGCCCGGACAACTCCTGCCAGTTTGCACAGCGCGATTCAACCCAGAGCATATCGGACTTCTTTTCTCCACATCTCCGGATTCCTACCACAAGCTCTGAACATTTTCACCTGGATCATCACAGCTAGCTAGCTGCTATCCGAGTGGCAACTCCTGGCTATCGTCTCTGTCACGAACCAAGCACAAATTAGCCTGGAGCTAGTCTATGCTAGGCCCATCTCCCGGCTAGCTGAAGAGGTCCATCAGCCACTCCTTGGGCTACAATACCTACTTTGCCAATTGGCCTGGACTCCTTTTACTGCCGATACGGAGCCCTGCCGATCCATCACGACTGGTCTGTCGACGTAACATCACGAGGGGGCTACAACAGACTCCTCCGTCACGACGTCCCCCTAAGGCCATTCTGCTAGCCTCGGCCCGTTAGCTGTCTGAATCGCCGTGTCTCCAGCCCGCCTAGCCACCTACTGGACCCTATGATCACTCGGCTACGCATGCCTCTCCCTAACGTCAATATGCCTTGTCCATTGCTGTTTTGGTTAGTGATTGTCTTATTTCACTGTAGAGCCTCCAGCCTTGCTCAATATGACTTAGCTAAACCTTTTCTTCCAACTCCCACACATGCGGTGACATCAACTGGTTTAAACGGTGTCTCGAGACAATAATGCTCTCATCGTCACTCAATACCTAGGTTTACCGTCTCTGTATTCACATCCTACCATACCTTTGTCTGTACATTATGGCTTGAATCTATTCTACCGAGCCCAGAAACCTGCTCCTTTTACTCTCTGTTCCGAACGTACTAGACGACCAGTTCTTATAGCTTTTAGCCATACCCTTATCCTCCTCTGTTCCTCTGGTGATGTAGAGGTTAACCCATTCCCCAGGCACTCTCATTTGTTGACTTCTGTAACCGTAAAAGCCTTGGTTTCATGCATGTTAACATAAGAAGCCTCCTCCCTAAGTTTGTTTTATTCACTGCTTTAGCACACTCTGCCAACCCGGATGTCCCAGCCGTGTCTGAATCCTGGCTTAGGAAGGCCACCAAAAACCCAGACATTTCCATCCCTAACTATAACATTTTCCATCAAGATAGAACTGCCAAAGGGGGAGGAGTTGCAATCTACTTCAGAGATAGCTTGCAAAGTTCTGTCATACTTTCCAGGTCTATGCCAAAACAGTTCGAGCTTCTAATTTTAAAAATGAATCTCTCCAGAAATAAGTCTCTCACTGTTGCCGCCTGTTATAGACCCCCCTCAGCTCCCAGCTGTGCCCTGGACACCATATGTGAATTGATTGCCCCTCATCTATCTTCAGAGTTCGTTCTGTTAGGTGACCTAAACTGGGATATGCTTAACACCCCGGCAGTCCTACAATCTAAGCTAGATGCCCTCAATCTCACACAAATCATCAAGGAACCCACCAGGTACAACCCTAAATCCGCAAACATGGACACCCTCATAGATATTATCCTGACCAACTTGCCCTCCAAATACACCTCTGCTGTTTTCAACCAGGATCTCAGCGATCACTGCCTGAATGCCTACATCCGCTATGGGTCCGCGGTCAAATGATCACCCCTCATCACTGTCAAACGCTCTCTAAAACACTTCTGCGAGCAGACCTTTCTAATCGACCTGGCCCGGGTATCCTGGAAGGATATTGACCTCATCCTGTCAGTCAAGGATGCCTGGTCGTTCTCTAAAAGTAATTTCCTCACCATCTTAAATAAGCATGCCCCTTTCAAAAAATGTAGAACTAAGAACAGATATAGCCCTTGGTTCACTCCAGACCTGACTGCCCTTGACCAGCACAAAAACATCCTGTGGTGGTCTGCAATAGCATCGAATAGCCCCCGCGACATGCAACTGTTCAGGGAAGTCAGGAACCAATACATGCAGTCAGTCAGGAAAGCAAAGGCTAGCTTTTTCAAACAGAACTTTGCTTCTTGTAGCTCGAACTCCAACCCCGGCCAACAGCCCCCCCCCCCCCCCCCGTAGCTACTTGTCCGAGCCTCCCCAGCTTCTCCTTCACCCAGATCCAGACAGCAGATGTTCTGAAAGAGCTGCAAAACCTGGACCAATACAAATCAGCTGGGCTAGACAATCTGGACCTTCTCTTCCTAAAATTATCCGCCGCCATTTTTGAAACCCCTATTACCAGTCTGTTCATCCTCTCTTTTGTGTCGTCCGAGATCCCTAAAGATTGGAAAGCTGCCGCAGTCATCCCCCTCTTCAAAGGGGGTGACACTTTAGACCCAAACTGTTATAGACCTATATCCATCCTGCCCTGCCTTTCTAAAGTCTTCAAAAGTTAAGTTAATAAACAGATCACTGACCATTTCGAATCCCACCGTACCTTCTCTGCTGTGCAATCCGATCATCAATGATGTTGCTCTTGCTGCTGGTGATTCCCTAATCCACCTCTATGCAGACGACACCACTCTGTATACATCTGGTCCTTCTTTGGACACTTAACTAACCTCCAAACGAGCTTCGATGCCGTACAACACTCCTTCCGTGGCCTCCAACTGCTCTTAACCTCTCTGGTGCAAGTGGCTAGCGTCCCACCTCGACAACAGCCAGTGAAATTGCAGGGCGCCAAATTCAAAACAACAGAAATCCCATAATTAAAATTCCTCAAACATACAAGTATTATCCACCATTTTAAAGATAAACTTCTTGTAAATCCAACTACATTGTCCGATTTCAAAAAGGCTTTACTGTGAAAGCACACCATGCGATTGTTAGGTCAGCACCTAGTCAAAGAAAATCATACAGCCATTTTTCCAGCCAAAGAGAGGAGTCACAAAAAGCAGAAAGAGATCAAATTCATCACTAACCTTGGATGATCTTCATCAGATGGCACTCATAGGACTTCATGTTATACAATACATGTATGTTTTGTTCGATAAAGTTCATATTTATATCCAAAGACCTCAGTTTACATTGGCTCGTTATGGTCAGAAAGACATTGTCTCAAACAAACATCTAGTGAAAGTGCAGAGAGCCACATCAAATTACAAAAATACTCATCATAAACATTGATAAACTATACAAGTGTTAAACATACGAATAAAGATAAACTTCTCCTTAATGCAATCGCTGTGTCAGATTTCAAAAACTCTTTACGGAGAAAGCACACTTTGCGATTATGTTAGGTCTGCACCTAGCCACAGAAACCCATACAGCCATTTTCCAGCCAAGGAGAGTGTCACAAAAGCAGAAATAGCATTACAATTAATCACTTACCTTTGATGATCTTCATTTGCACTCCCAGGTCTCCATGTTAGACAATAAATGTTTGTTTTGTTCGATAATGTCCCTCTTTATGACCAAATACCTCCTTTTTGTTCGCACGTTTTGTCCAGTAATCCGAATGCTTAAGGCGCGTGCACTAAAAAGTACAATAAAAGTTAGTAGAAACATGACAAACGATGTTTAAAATCAATCCTCCAGTTGTTTTTGTCATAAATAATCAATAATATTTCAACCAGACAAAAGCTTTGTCAATAGGAAAGGAGAAACAAGAAAGGCGCGTTCCCGATCAGGCGCATGGCTGATGAATGGAAATTTCCACTGGCCACTGATTTGAAAGTGGTGTATCTCCCTCATTATATAGAGTAAAAGCCTGAAACAATGCCTAAAGACCGGCCACATGTAGAAGAAGTCACAGAGCTCGTGAACTGGGTCCTAAGTCTTTGTATGGTGGATAGGCTTTCAATGGAAAAACAGCCTTTACAAAATAATAGTACTTCCTGGTTGGGTTTTCCTCGGGTTTTCGCCTGCCATATCAGTTCTGTTATACTCACAGACAAAATCTACTAATTATATGGATATCCTATCTTCTGGGCCTAAGTAGCAGGCAGTTTAATTTGGGCACGCTTTTCATCCAAAATTCCGAATCCGTTCGCTGCCTGCACCCGCCCGACCGACTAGCATCACTACCCTGGACGGTTCTGACCTAGAATATGTAGACAACTACAAATACCTAGGTGTCTGGCTAGACTGTAACCTATCCTTCCAGACTCATATTAAACATCTCCAATCCAATATCAAATCTAGAATCGTCTTTCTATTTCACAGACAAAGCCTCCTTCACTCACGCCGCCACACTTACACTAGTACAACTGACTATCCTACCGATCCTCGACTTCGGCGATGTCATCTACAAAATAGCTTCCAATACTCTACTCAGCAAACTGGATGCAGTCTATCACAGTGCCATCCGTTTTGTTACCAAAGCCCCTTATACCACCCACCAGTGCGACCTGTATGATCTAGTCGGCTGGCCCTCGCTACATATTCGTTGCAAGACCCACTGGCTCCAGGTCATCTATAAGTATATGCTAGGTAAAGCTCCGCCTTATCTCAGCTCATTGGTCACGATAACAACACCCACCCGTAGCACGCACTCCAGCAGGTATATCTCACTGGTCATCCCCAAAGCCAACACCTACTTTGGCCACCTTTCCTTCCAGTTCTCTGCTGCCAATGACTGGAACAAATTGCAAAAATCGCTGAAGCTGGAGACTTATATTTCCCTCACTAACTTTAAACATCAGCTATCTGAGCAGCTAATCGATCGCTGCAGCTGTACATAGTCCATCTGTAAATAGTCCACCCAATCTACCTACCTCATGCCCATATTGTTTTTATTTACTTTTCTGCTATTTTGCACACCAGTATCTTTACTTGCACATCATCATCTGCTCATTTTTCACTCCAGTGTTAATCTGCTAAACTGTAATTACTTCGCTACTATGGCCGATTTATTGCCTACCTCCTCACACCATTTGCACACACTGTATATAGACTTTCTTTTTTTCTATTGTGTTATTGACTGTACGCTTGCTCATTCCATGTGTAACTCTGTGTTGTTGTTTGTGTCGCACTGCTTTGCTTTATCTTGGCCAGGTTGCAGTTGTAAATGAGAACTTGTTCTCAACTAGCTTACCTGGTTAAATAAAGGTGAAATAAATACAAATATCTCGCCTTCAAAGAAGGCAGGAATTTTGGTCACAGGCAGGCAATGGTCATACACAGGAAGGCAAACAGGCAGGTGAATCAAAACTAGCACTGAAGGCTGTAACTGGTTCTTACAAACAAGCTAGGAAAAGGCTTAGGAGAGTCAAAACGAACAATACCTCACAAAGACACAAACAGAATGAACTGAACTAAATAAGGAGCTGATGAGACCAGGTGAGTAACTAACACAGGTGAAATCAGTGAACAAAAATGAAATACAGGGCTACGTTCAAGAACACAAAGAAACAGGGCTACGTTCAAGAACACAACGAAACAGACCACAAGGTTGACTAAGAAAATTAATACAGAACCTTACATGTATTGTATAAGGCACAATCATAATCTTATTTCAGTTTTTTTTTCTGGCTTGGGCTCATGAACCTATGTGTATGGGTGTTTTGAATTAATCATCACCTTAGAAAACGTTGTCCATTTAGTTAGTGTTAGGTTTTTAAATAACAACCACAACGACCATGTTTTACACAGTTTCAACCTGCTGTTGAACTTCTTTCTTCAAATTGAGCATCACAGTGAGGTGAGTTTTAAACACGGGATACTGTTTTGATGATGTGATTTTTGATTGTGTTTGCGTTGATGTCAGAGTGCTTAAAGGAACAATAGAGCCCTGGTTGTTAGCAAGTTGGGTACTACCAAAGCATCTCCAGAGTGCATAAAAGAAGATTACCGTGACTCAATGATCACATAGAATTTTACTGCGGTCATGACTCAGGACTGCCACTGTGGCAGTAATACGGTCACCGCAACGTCCCTACTCAGTACTGTACTGTATTGTACTGTGCTCTACTCACTGTACTCTACTGTTTTCTACTCTACTGTGCTATCTAAACTTGTGAAACATACGTCTGAGATGTTCAGTCCGGTCCGTCTGTGGGCGTTAACATCAAGGCCAGTGTCGGTCAGTGGGTGACAGTAAATGGAAAGAGAGAGGGCGGCTCATGGGTAGGTGTCAGTAAGAGCTGGGAGAGGTGACATTAATTGGAGAGAGAGAGACACAGAAACAGAGACAAAGAGGTTGTCCAGACCACCAGAATCATAAAGAAAACAGTTATGATCTGAACATAACAGTATGCCATAGGAAGCGAGTAATCCAACTGTGGTTTGTGACTATTATGATTTCCCATTGTAGCCAATTCAGTAGCAGTAATTACGTTACTGATTTGTAGGTTATTGAATTACGAGTTTTGATCACTTAATAATTAATAAACTGAATTTATATCAGTAAAATCACTACAACTAATCGGTAGGTCTACCATTACTTGTTACTTCTGCAAACATTATAATCCTGTCACGCCCTGACCTTAGAGAGCCTTTTTATTTCTCTATTTGGTTAGGTCGGGTTGTGATTTGGGTGGGCATTCTAGTTTTTCTATTTCTTTGTTGGCCGGGTATGATTCCCAATCAGAGGCAGCTGTCTATCGTTGTCTCTGATTGGGGATCATATTTAGGCAGCCTTTTTCCACCTGTTGTGTGTGGGATCTTGTTTTTGTATTGTAGCCTTTTTGCACTACAAAGCGGTATGTTCGTTTTTGTTACTCTTTATTGTTTTGTTGCTGGTTCACATTAATAAACATGATGAACGCCTTCCATGCTGCACCTTGGTCCAATCCTTCCAACAACGATCGTTACAAATCCTCCCTTCTCATGTGGGGGAGAAATGTTAAACTATCTTAAAGATACTGTATGTGGGTTTTTGGTAATGAAATAACAAAGCACAAGGCAATATTTCTTAAACAATATTATCTTTTGATGTATTTCTGATACCCTTTAAGACTCTTTCTGATGCTTACTAAGACCCCTTTTCCATCTGTTTATCCAGAAATCATAGCCTTTACTTATGCCTGATATTTAAGATGGAAAATGGTTGAAAAATGTATTCATGCCTTTATTTCCCTAAAATATAGCCTCTGCTTTCATTTGACACCCAAGTTTGAAACTTGGTTTAAAACTCATTCTCTGCTGTTGGTTTGAAATGTGCAATCAGACCTTTTTGCCTTGCTTCGCTGTGCTATGCCTCAGTGCTCAGTAAAAAGGAGCAGAGATTAAGCTCTCAGCCTCAGACACTGTCACAGTTACAGGTATCTGCTGCTCACCGACTAATAAAGGACGTTTGTCTGAGACAGCCCTTGCAGTCGCAACTCCGAAACAATAGCATTTCTTCTAGGACCGTTTTTGATACTGTTATTTACCAGAGAGGCTAAGGATGAATTACACTTAATCAGAATGGATGCGATGGCTTGTGTGTTGCAAGCCAAGTGTTGCAAGTGGATGTACTGCCTCATGGTTTTCTAAATAGTTCCAGACCCTTCATACTTGGTGTTGTATCTTCCTGCTGATGTCTGCTAAGTTATTTGAAATATCTTTACTTGCAACCGAAAGGTTGCTGGTTCAAATACCTAAGTCCGGAAAAGGGGCAAAATCTGTCGATGTGCCCTTGACCAATGCACTTAACCCTAATTTGCTCCAGGGGTGCCCTACTACTATAGCTGACTCTGTAAAACAACACATTTCACTGCACCTATCCGGTGTATGTGACAAAACATACTAGATCTGACCTTCATCTCTTTACTGAACAGAAGTTAACAAAAGGTGTGTAGGGTCAGAGAGGTAGGAGGGGAATGGCTGTTGTGGTGGTTGAGTTACCCACTTCCCTCCACACTGTGCATTAGCCCACCGTCCACTGAGGTGAGAATTTATGGTAGTGCATTGTAAGGGCAGGGTGTTATAAATAGTAATGATTCATCACCTTAAGGTCACAGCAGGTCTTTGCTTAAGGTATTGATATTAGCAGGCGATTAGCTCTCATGGTCATTAGCTTATATCATGGGCAATAAACACAATACTAATCTGAATGGAAATATTGGCATTGAACAATGTATATATATAAACTACTCCGAGTCAACACTGATTGTTGAAAGTTTGTGAAGAAGAGACGAGGAGGTTGTTTTCAAACATTCATGCTTTCATCTATCAGTGGTTTGATAGATTGGTAGTGAAGAGGAGAAAGAGCTGTTGATTTTGGTTGATTCCGGTAATTTCTCGCTCCAGTTGGCTCAATTGACACATTGTAAATCAGCCGTGTAAACTGTCTTTTTATGTAGCATAGCCAGTAAACAGAGGTTGGAATGGGATGGAGTGAATGAGAGCCTGGACATAGGAGAGGTTAACACCTGGACCGATCTGTCTCTCACAGTGTTGCTCACATCATACTGTATGGTGACTCTTCCACCTCACTAGGACTGGGGCACTTTTTTTTTTCTCTCTGTCTCTGTCTCTCTCTTTATCTTTCTCTCTCACTCTCTCTCTTTCTCTCCCTGATCACACACTTCTTTTTCTCTTCTGTCCCCTCCAAAGATAATTAATGTCTTTCTGGGGACAAAATCAAAGGCATGATGCAAGTCATGCAATCACAGGTGTGAGGCAGGAGTTGGAGCTGAGAGGGAAAAACCACACACCCCCTTCACCCCTGACTGTATAGCAGTCTGAACAAGCTCTAAGTATGGAGGGGATGAAATCATCTGTTTATTCGTTTATTTTGTCATGAGATGAGAACGACGAGCACCTCTGCTGATGATTCATTATTGTCAAGTTGAGGGAAACCCTCACAATCAATCAATCTGCTCTGAGCTTAAATTTTACCTTGATTGGCAATTACACACCATTGTTCACAGCAACAGATCGCTCCGTTAATAATATTATTGGGTGGTGACTCAGTCACTGCTGTTCTGTGGCTATGAAAATGGGCCTTTATCCTGTTTTGATTTGGTACTCATAAAGGCTTTTGAATTTCTAATGTTAATGTGCATTGTGCAAACATGAACCACCATTAGAGTTTTAGTGAACAGTTTTTGATGTTTGACAAATGATTATGCACCCTGATTGTTCTGCTATCCCCTGAAGCAAACTGACTTGTTTCTTGTAATCAAGTGATGGCTTGTCACTTCACTGACGTGGTGTCTGTTCCGTTCACATCACTGGATAAGCAACCTGCTCTCATTAGTATTTCAACTTTCATTTGAGTTAAGAGACAGAAACAGCGAGAGAGAGAGCCAGAGCGAGAGAGAGAGCCAGAGCGAGAGAGAGAGAGAGAGAGAGAGAAAGAGATAGAAAGTGACAGTCTCATCACCTATGGAACAGACCTAATTATCGGAGAATACAAACACTGCAGCACAACAATTACATTGCTGCTTTGAGAGATTCCCTTCTTCCATGTAATCCAAAAACAAAATACAAACAAGGCATGTTTATTGCCTCTTGGTACAGTAGTGTATATACATGACTTTGTGTGTGTGTGTGTGTGTGTGTAGATGCATGCATACATCCAAAACCAGCCTTTTAGATTACAGCCACCAGGTACACTACACCACTGACATTTCACACTCTGATAATGACAAACTTGATTTTGAACATGCCTTATAAGATTGACCGGCTGACTGTAGATATAATTTTCTAAATTTTATTTCACCTTTTTTTAACTAGATAGGCCAGGTAGGCCAACAAGTTCTCATTTACAACTGCGACCTGACCAAGATAAAGCAAAGCAGTGTGACAAATACAACAACACAGAGTTACACATGGGATAAACAAACGTAGAGTCAATAACACAATTGAAAAATCTGTATACAGTATGTGCAAATGAAGTAAGGAGGTAAGGCAATAAATAGGCCAATAGTGGCAAAGTAATTACAATTTAGCAATTTACACTGGAGTGATATATGTGCAGATGAGGATGTGCAAGTAGAAATACTGGTGTGCAAAAGAGCAAAACAACTAAAACAAATATGGGGATGAGGTAGGTTGTTGGTTGGATGGGCTATTTACAGATGGGCTGTGTACAGCTGCAGCGATCGGTAAGCTGCTCTGACAGCTAACGCTTAAAGTTGGTGAGGGGGATATAAGTCTCCAACTTCAGCGATTTTAGGAATTCGTTCCAGTCATTAGCAGCAGAGAATTGGAAGGAAAGGTGGCCAAAGCAGGTGTTGGCTTTAGGGATGACCAGTGAAATATACCTGCTGGAGCGCGTACTATGGGTGTGTGTTGCTATGGTGACCAGTGAGCTGAGATAAGGCGGAGCTTTACCTAGCAAAGACTTATAGATGACCTGAAGACAGTGGGTTTGGCAAAAAATATGAAGCGAGGGCCAGCCAACAGGAGCATACAGGTCGCAGTGGTGGGTAGTATATGGGGCTTTGGTGACAAAACAGATGGCACTGTGATAGACTGCATCCAATTTGCTGAGTAGAGTGTTGGAGGCTATTTTGTAAATAACATCGCCGAAGTCAAGGATCGGCAGGATAGTCAGTTTTACGAGGTTATGTTTGGCAGCATGAGTGAAAGATGCTTTGTTGCGAAATAGGAAGCCAAATCTAGATTTAGTTTTGGATTGGAGATGCTAAATGTGAGTCTGGAAGGAGAGTTTACAGTCTAACCAGACACCTAGAATATGTGGGCAACTACAAATACCTAAGTCAGAACCGTCCATAGTAGTGATGCTGGACGGGCGGGCAGGTGCGGGCAGCGATTGGTTGAAGAGCATGCATTTAGTTTTACTTGCATTTAAGAGCAGTTGGAGGCCATCGAATGAGAGTTGTATGGCATTGAAGCTCGTCTGGAGGTTAGTTAACACAGTGTCCAAAGAAGGGCCAGAAGTATACAGAATGGTGTCGTCTGCGTAGAGGTGGATCAGAGAATCACCAGCAGCAAGAGCGACATCATTGATGTATAAAGAAAAAAAGAGTTTTGAACCCTGTGGCACTCCCATAAAGACTGCCAGATGTCCCGAAAACAGGCCCTCTGATTTGACACACTGAACTCTGTCTGAGAAGTAGTTGGAGATCCAGGCGAGGCAGTCATTTGAGAAACCAATGCTGTTGAGTCTGCCAATAAGAATGTGTTGATTGACAGAGTCGAAAGCCTTGGCCAGGTCGATGAATACAGCTGCACAGTATTGTCTCTTATCGATGGCGGTTATGATATCGTTTAGGACCTTGCGTGTGGCTGAGGTGCATCCATGACCAGGTCGGAAACCAGATTGCATAGTGGAGAAGGTACTGTGGGATTCGAAATAGTCGGTCATCTGTTTGTTAACTTGGCTTTCGAAGACCTTAGAAAGGCAGAGTAGGATAGATATAGGTCTGTAGCAGTTTGGGTCTAGAGTGTCTCCCACTGTGAAGAGGGGGATGACTGCGGCAGCTTTCAAATCTTTGGGGATCTCAGACGATACGAAAGAGAGGATGAACAGGCCAGTAATAGGGGTTGCAACAATTTCAGAGGATAATTTTAGAAAGAGAGTGTCCAGATTGTCTAGCCCAGCTAATTGGTAAGGGTCCAGATTTTCTCAGCTCTTTCAGAACATAAGCTATCTGGATTTGGGTGAAGAAGAAATGGGGAGGCTTGAGCAAGTTGCTGTTGGGGATGCAGAGCTGTTGACCGGGGTAGGGGTAACCAGGTGGAAAGCATGGCCAACCGTAGAAAAATGCTTGTTGAAATTCTCAATTATCGTGGATTTATTGGTGGTGACAGTGTTTCCTTGCCTCAGTGCAGTGGGCAGCTGGGAGGAGGTGGTCTCATTCTCCATGGACTTTACAGTGTCCCAGAACTTTTTTGAGTTTGTGCTACAGGATGCACATTTCTGTTTGAAAAAGCTAGCCTTTGCCTTCCTAACTGCCTGTGTACAGTATACTGGTTCCTAACTTAACTGAAAAGGTGCATATTGCGGGGGCTATTCGATGCTAATGCAGTACGCCACAGGATGTTTTGTTGCTGGTCAAGGGCAGACATGTCTGGAGTGAACCAAGGGCTATATCTGTACCTGGTTCAAATTTTTTTGAATGTGGCATGCTTATTTAAGATGGTGAGGAAAGCACTTTTAAAGAATAACCAGGTGTCCTCTTCTGATGGAATGAGGTCAATATCCTTCCAGGATACCCAGGCCAGGTCAATTAGAAGGCCTGCTTGCTTAAGTGTTTTAGGGGGCGTTTGACTGTGATGAGGGGTGGTCGTTTGACCGCAGACCCATTACGGACACAGGCAATGAGGCAGTGATCGCTGAGATCCTGGTTGAAGACAGCAGAGGTGTATTTGGAGGACAGGTTGGGTAGGATGATATCTTATGAGGGTGCCCTAGTTTACGGATTTGGGGTTGTACCTGGTAGGTTCATTGATAATTTGTGTGAGATTGAGAGCATCACGCTTATATTGTAGGATGGCCGGGGTGTTAAGCATGTCCCAGTTTAGGTCATCTAACAGCACGAGCTCTGAAGATAGATGGGGGGGCAATCAATTCACATATGGTGTCCAGGGCACAGCTGGGGGCAGAAGGTGGTCTATAGCAAGCAGCAACGGTGAGAGACTTGTTTCTGGAAAGGTGGATTTTTAAAGTAGAAGCTAAAATTGTTTGGGCACAGACCTGGATAGTAAGACAGAACTCTGCAGGCTATCTCTGCAGTAGATTGCAACTCCGCCCCCTTTGGCAGTTCTATCTTGTCGGAAAATGTTGTAGTTAGGGATGGAAATTTCAGGGTTTTTGGTGGCCTTCTTAAGCCAGGATTTAGACACTGCTAGGACATCCGAGTTGGCTGAGTATGCTAAAGCAGTGAATTAAACAAACCTATGGAGAAGGCTTCTAATGTTAACATGCATGAAACCAAGGCTTTTGCGGTTACAGAATGAGAGCGCCTGGGGAATGGGAGTGGAGCTAGGCACTGCAGGGCCTGGATTAACCTCTACATCACCAGAGGAGTAGTAGGATAAGGGTACTTCTAAAGGCTATAAGAACTGGTCATCTAGTCCATTCGGAACAGAGAGTAAAAGGAGCAGGTTTCTGGGCGCGGTAGAATAGATTCAAGGCATAATGTACAGACAAAGGTATGGTAGGATGTGAATACAGTGGAGGTAAACCTAGGCATTGAGTGACGATGAGAGAGGTATTGTCTCTAGAGACACCATTTAAACCAGGTGAGGTCAGCGCATGTGTGGGAGGTGGAACAAAAGGCATAAGCTAAGGCATATTAAGCAGGGCTGGAGACTCTACAGTGAAATAAGACAATAATCACTAACCAAAACAGCAATGGACAAGGCCTATTGACATTAGGGAGAGGCATGTGTAGCTGAATGATCATAGGGTCCAGTGAGTAGCTAGGCGGGCTGGAGACACGGCGATTCAGATAGCTAGCGGGCCGGGGATAGCAGGCTAGCAGAAAGGCCTTAGAGGGACATCGTGATGGAAGAAGTCTGTTGTAGCCCCCTCGTGAGGTTACATCGGCAGACCAGGATCAGCAGGGCTCGGTGTAGTAAAAGGGTCCAGGCCAATTGACAAAATAGGTATAGTAGTCCAAGAATTTGGCTGATGAACCTCTTCAGCTAACAGTCCGATATTCTCTAGACAGCTAACGGGCTGCGGCTAGCAGATGGGCATTCAGGGGACGTCGCGACGGAGGAGCCTGTTGAAAAACCCCCTCGGGTGGATTACATCAGTAGTCCAGTCATGATGAATCGGCGGGGCTCTGTATCGGTAGTAAAAGGGGTCCAGGCCAATTGGCAAAATAGGTATTGTAGCCCAAGGAGTGGCTGATGGACCTCTTCAGCTAGCTGGGAGATGGGCCTAGCATAGGCTAGCTCCAGGCTAATTGGTGCTTGATACGGGACAGAGACGTTAGCCAGGAGTAGCCACTCGGATAGCAGCTAGCTAGCTGCGTGAAAGGGTTCTAGCTGGTGAAAAGGTTCAGAGTTTGCGGTAGGAATCCGGTCATATGGAGTTGAATAAGTCCGATATGCTCTTATGCCATTCCTGGCGCAAATATGCAAGCAGCTCGGCTTTGTTTGATGGTTTTTGACCTTCCTCTTGATCACATTCCAGAGGTTTTCAATGGGGTTCAGGTCTGGAGATTGGGCTGTCCATGACAGAATCTTGATCTGGTGGTCCTCCATCCACACCTTGATTGACCTGGCTGTGTGGCATGGAACATTGTCCTGCTGGAAAAACCAATCCTCAGAGTTGGGGAACATTGTCAGAGCAGAAGGAAATAAGTTTTCTTCCAGGACAACCTTGTACATGGCTTAACTCATGCGTCCTTCACAAAGACAAATCTGCCCAATTCCAGCCTTGCCGAAGCACCCCCTGATCATCACCGATCCTCCACCAAATTTCACAGTGGGTGCGAGACATTGTGGCTTGTAGGCCTCTCCAGGTATCGCACCATATAAATAGTAAAACCAGAGAAACTGATAATTTTGCAGTGGTCTCTTAATTTTTTCCAGAGCTGTGTGTGTATATATATGTGTGTGTGTGTGTATATATAATTATAATAATATAAAAAATTATTCAAATCTTTAAGATAAAATTCAAACAGAGAGGGCTCTTAGATACACTTGAATGGCTAGGCCTGCTATGATTTAAAACCACACACTATTAAAGAGACTTTGATATTACTGTCCGGAATTGATATGGTAAAAACAGTGTGGTGAGGCAGAAGTACAAAAACTCACACCAATACCATTATCAGATAACACCTTGAAATGAAGAATTTATGCTATTGGTAGCAATCAAGAGGAAACTGACTGATGACTCAAACTCCACAGCTTATGCTCTCCAAATGGACGTTAACTGTGAAGGCCTAGATGCTCATGCATTGACTTTTGTTCGCTATACTGTTCATGTCGGGGGATGCTATTCACGAGGACATATTGTTCTGTCTCACGATTGCAACTGCACAGAGGATGTTCAGTGTGCTGTGTGGCTATATTGACGAAAAACAGATTCCATGGGATCGAATGGTGGGCTTTTGCTCAGATGGGGCTCCATCTATGGCGGAACGGCAGGCAGGCCTCTGCACTCTAGTTATGAATGTGTCTCCCTCTGCCATATTGAGGCATTGTATGAAACACTGAGGCTTGGTGTTATCGAGAGGGGGTGTTGCAAAGATTTTTTTGCATTGGGAAAGAAACTGTTGTCATTCACAATGCAAGTAAAAAAAAACAGACTTGGTTGACTTTCTGTGATTTTAAAATGTGTCTTATTGCCTATGTATCAGATATATTTGGAAAACTGAACAAGCTGAACGTAAGCATGCGGGGAAATACAAAACCATTCTACATATGAGTGACCGAATCAGTGGACTCAGAGGAAAGAATTCTTATTGGAGAGTCTTTCAAAAGGGAACCATGCCCTTCTCTCAGCTGTGCATGTTTCTAACAGAAAACCGCATCAGTAAGTGTCCCACACGATTGATGACTGCTCACTTCCAACGCTTGGAAGAGCACATTGGGACATAATTCCCAATCAGTTTGACTGTGATCCTGGTTCAGTTGACATGCCAGTAAGTGAAATCGAACAGCTGATCAAGCTGGTATGTGACCGAATGCATTCCCCAGTAACTACGGAGGAGTTTTTATTTCCTCAGTCAAAGAGAATAAATACACTGCCATGTCCCTCTGAACTTTAATACCACGTTCAAAACAACTGGGAACTTAGCTCTGACATGGAAAAGTCGTTTTGAACGGTCATCCAACTCAGATTTCGAACTCGGGCCTCTTTCTAGAGCTCCAACTTTCCGACTTGAAGATCACTGACTTCTTCATTTAACTTCATTTTTTTCTAAGTTCCCAATTGTCTCGAAAGCACAATCAGTGCTCTCGTCAGCATTAAAACCAAATATCGATCCACACCCCCAGACTTTGAGAAGCTCCTACGTGACATGCATCAAGCACACACATCTCATTAGTGGTAAGATACATTATGTCAGACTAATTTGGAATTGACTGTCATAGCCCCACATTAAAATATGTGATTGTGAGTTGAGAAGACAATCAGAATTACTGTTAAAATATAATTCAATTGACTGCTATAGCCCCAATTAAAAAAGTTAACATTGGCTGTGAATTAATTATATACTTTTTTGGGGGTCACAAGAATTTTCAGATATCAAAATGGGGTCGTGTGCCAAAAAAGTTTGGGAACCCCTGCATTAGTTCCTTTTAGGTAGCAATTGTACCTGGGTATTAAGGGTATTGAGGGTACACAAAATACATTTGTTCCCTGGGAAACAGAAATGTATCTTCACATTGTACCCATTTTTGAGAATGAGAGTGTGATAATTGTACCTTAATATTCAAAATATGGGGTACATAAATGTACCATTATACTCTTTATCCGCACATGTACCCTAAAAGGTAGCGAACAGTAACATGTGAGATCATATGAGTACCTCTGAAGGTACATTTTTACACCCCAGGGAGCAATACCATACCCTTATTTCTAAGAGTGTAGGGAACTACGAATGTAGTTTGAATATTTCTGACTATCAAAGTGTCAACCTAGAACCAGCCTCCACTGGCCAAAGAATTCAAAGAGAAATGTCCGAGACAAAGAGCTGTTGAAGAATTCCAATATGCTCCTCCTCTAAAACCAGTGAAGCATCTAGCCTCGTAGCGTAAATCTCCAGAAAGAGCTTGAATTTGGGGCTTCATTCAAAGTTTAGGAGCTTGCCTGAGGGGATTTGTCTCACCCTATTACAGTATGTTGATGTGCCTAATTCATCTCACTGTAAAGTTTCCCAACTAGAAATGCAGAACTGGGTGATAGAGAGAGGAGGGGCCATCATTTCACTGTTGTGGTCTTCAAAGTGATTTTCTGTCCTATTTAGATTATATGTACTTTTCTATGGTAAATTTTACTAGGATAGTCCATCATTTGATGCAACAGGTGTATTGAGCTTCTGTTCATTCCTTTATAGCTATCCACAAATTCTATAAACATCCAGGAGTGCTGTGCCTTTAGAATGCCTGGTCTTGATTCTATCATGTATTTGCTACGTCAGCATTATAACAATGACTGATGTCTCAGCCCATGTGTACGAGTGACACGTCACTTGCTAGTTAGGCTATTCAATCTCTGGTAATTTGGAATAGCCACTTTACAACTACGCTTGCAGATACAGTTCTGATATCAACCTGTCCACACAGTTAGTTTGTGATACTTGCAGATACAGTTCTGATATCAACCTGTCCACACAGTTAGTTTGTGATACTTGAATGAAAACGTGGCAGGTAAATCGACAATATTTTAGGGATTGGATGAAATTGCATTAAAATTACATTCTCTGAATTTGTCTGTCTGTGTGCTGTTCTCGGGGTCTGTGGTAATGTGTTTCTCAGGGATGGTCGGTCAATCTAACGGACATATCAAGCACATAGAGTCTTCATTGTTCATGATTTTCAGAGAGAGACAGTCAGTCTTATTTTAGTGACAGTCTGTCACAGATTAAAATGGCTGTTAACAGATTATAACACCTTGGATGGTCTCTAGGTGTGGCAGCCCTGGGGGACCTTTCTGCAGATAGCACCTCAAACCTCCTTCATTTTTATATCCACCTCAATGCAATCACCTTGTCTCTTCCCGGCAGCTAGTGTTTCCCAGAGGACACATGGGGTGCTTCATTATAGTGAGTCCCCTTACCGTCCATCCTCCACTCTACTGTGGCCTAATGACTTTCTACACAGCATAGCCACGGATTAAAGCTCTGAAGCTCCTCCTCCTTGTTTTCCTTTTTCCTCTTGCCTTTCCTTCTCAGGAGAGAAGATGCAGTCAAAGCTGTAGCAGAGTGCAGACGTGTTTTATATTTATTCGTAGTACGAGAAAATGAAAATGGCATTGCCCTTTGCTGCATTGAATTGATGTTCCCATTGTAGGATTTAAAGCTTATGTTATATAGAGAGAGGCCAGCTAATCCACATACAGCTAGACAGTAAGTAGCTTTTTAGTGACTACACAGTTATCAGCGTTATGGCGGTGCTAAGGGATTCATTTTATGAAGCAAACAGAAGAGTCTGCTTGTGTTACAGCAAACCTGGTTGTTTAAAAGAAGTAGCCAGTATAATCGTATTATATAGGAGGAAAGTTGATTGGACATAGATGTATAGAAATACAGAATGCTGATGGTTGCATTTTTTTTTTTACCATGTCCATAATTACAGTAGTTTATGGGTGATTGACGGTTAATCACGGGCTGCTCTTGCCCTCAGACCACCTATTGAGTAGCCTGTGAAAATGGTTATGGTTATTAGAAGGGGGACTGGGCCCATAGATGTAGATAGAGCTTATTAAACAAGACAAGAACAGATCCTAAGAAAGATGGATCTTAGGAGCTTTCATAATATTTTTTTATATGATTTCCAATACCTTATTTGAGTGGATTGTATGTCGTTCAAAGTGAATAGTAAATTGGGACTCCACTATTTCTTAAAGTCATGTTGAGTATTGGTGTCAAAACAGTCTCATTGATAAATCCCTGTCATTGTAGCAGCAAACGATTTGCAACTGTCAAGCTAAAAGAGCACAATGATGCTTCTCCCATCTTATTATTATTCACACTTCAATAGATAGTGGTAAGAATTATACACATCAAGAGGAATGGTATGAGCAAGTAATATTCCTCGTAGTGTAAGACTATTAGTGTACGGTTCAGTGTGTGTATTTTGAATTGTAAAACTACTGTTAAGCCGTGCATTCTAACTAGCTCATGGCACATGCACTGCATGTTAACTATTACAGGGAGTGAGATGTGTTGTTGGCAGATGAACTGAAACAGGCAGAGAATATGAGCTGCCTTTAGAAGCTTATTTAAACTTTAAATAGAAAAATAAATGCAATCGTTACTGTATGCCTGAGTCGACGGCAACACTTCATGTCATTAGTTACTTGAGTAGGGGAACAACTTTGGTTTTAGAAGTGGGGGGGACATATTTTCTGTTTTATTTTATCTAGTCAGATAAACACTCCAAACAGCCTACCCGACCGCTCGGAGCCGTCCACATGGTCCTAAAGCACACTGTTGCCTCGCTTTGTATCACATTCCAATGATGAAACTGGCGGGGGGACAAAAATGCAATTTCAGAATGTGGAGGGGACATGTCCTCCCTGTCCCTAGTGAAAGTTGCGCCCCTGTACTTGAGGATATATTTGAATGACTTGTGGTAGTCTGCTGTGATTAAAAAGGAAGGCCTCCAACTGATGCACATTGATTGGATGCTTGTTGCTCATAAACCTGTGTCAGCCCATACTCAGCCAGCCATGGTAAAACTCAGCCGCCACAGTGCCCACATCAAAAACAATAACAACTGCTAACACAAAATCAATTTTTTGTTGTTGTTGCCCCCCTTATCTTGTCATTCTGAAATAGTTTTTTGGTATTCTCAAGTTGTGCCCCAGGAGCATAGTTCTCTGTAAGTATTGGAAATAAGAGGGTAAATTGTTCCACTTTCAGATGCATAGAGCATGTTCTACACTGTAAACCACACTGGTCTTTCATTACTCAAAACATTTGAGTAAGCAGGTTGCACTTAATATATCTGAGTACAGTTACTTGAAGTGTTTTTGTAGTAATTACTGAAACTGATATAGTCACTGTGACCCTGTAAGGGTTCAGATTTGAGTTGTATCAGCTTGAAAATGTTGACTAACGCCCCCACTAAGCCATGCCTTTAAGTTTCAAGTTTTATAGGGAAATGTCAAAATGTTTCAACTTAATATGTATCACCTCCAGCACCACCCCAACATCAACATATGTGAAAATGACACGTTTCTATGAGTAAAAAGATAAAGACCAATTAGTAGATAACTAGTTGACAATTAGTGGGCAGGGCCTACTCACAATTGGTAAAAATCACATGATGCACACCAATGGTTTCATTGGAAACACATATCTTCCTCTATCTTTTCTACTACAAAACATAGAAATGCACCATTTTCACATATGTTGAGATGATGAATATGAAGTTGATACATTTTGAAGTCATGTGCAAAACTATAGTGAAATGTCTTTCTTGCAAGCTCCAAACCCAACAATGCACTAAAAATAACATAAGGTAGATTTCAATTTCCCAGTGTGCCTTGCCTTTTAGACTGAATTGTAGAGTTACGGTAAATGTGACAGAGACATGGTTGTTGAATTTGTTCAGTGTCACAACTGTAGCCTTCACCAAGTGAGTTCCTAGGTGAAAACTATCATTATAATTACACTCTTTATGACCGTGCATAACATATCCTATAAGGCCTTATTTAGAGGCCTGGCTTTACCCTAATACAGTGGCCTGAAATTTATGGTTTACAGGCCATATCAGGCCTGCGAGTAGGTTTGCAAATAAAAAAAATATCCTGGTTGGATGATCTCCAGGAATTTTTCAACTGGGATTTCTGGAAAACATGGGACGTTTACCACAATTTCACAACCCTACCAGCAAGTCACATTATGCTGGCTTGCAAAGTGATGTGTAATTCCTAGTTAGGATATCCAACAGTTAGAATTTTATTCACCCGCTATCTGCTTTCATACCAATTGCGAGGGTTTGGATTAGGAACAGTGTGAGGAAACTACCTAAAACAATTAAACTGGAACTACCATTTCAGTAACTGTTACAAAAAAATCTAACTAAATGATTGCATTAGTTTAGAAAAATGTATGTTATTTATCTTTGTGTAGCATAAGATGAATCACTCAATGTACATGCAAAAACACAGATATTAAGAACAATTCCAGAACATCAGCCTGCAGTAGAGCATACTGGGTAAAAAAGTGCACTTGTTACCATAATAAACAATTATAATAATTTTGCTGTGACTTCTCATGTAGTTTTGAGTCAGTACCACATACATCTTTTAAGTAATAATAATGATTTGATTGACTTTGAGTTCAACTTACTAGAAGTATTTGAGTAAAAAATTCCTTGGGATTAACAGGTCAGTTCTATGTTCTGTGTCTTCTATTTTCCATGTTCAGGTACTTCAAATCCATTTGAATATAAATGTCATGAATGACACCAGGAGATATCCACGAAATGCTTATCTGACTGATTATATGCAGAGCCTTTATGTACACATAATTAGATTAGATTGGATGAAGTTTATTAGTCACATGCACAGGGATGCAGATGTAATTGCAGGGTACAGTGGAAATCTTATGCTCCGGGCTCCAACAGTGCAAGTCTGTTGTGGAATTTGAGCCAATCAGTTGTGTTGTGACAAGGTACGGGTGGTATACAGAAGATAGCCCTATTTGGTAAAAGACCAAGTCCACATTATGGCAAGAACAGCTCAAATAAGCAAAGAGAATCGACAGTCCATCATTACGTTAAGACATGAAGGTCAGTCAATACGGAACATTTCAAGAACTTTGAAAGTTTCTTCATGTGCAGGCGCAAAAACCATCAAGCTATGATGAAACTGGCTCTCATGAGGACCTCCACAGGAAAGGAAGACCCAGAGTTACCTCTGCTGGATACGTTCATTAGAGTTACCAGCCTCAGAAATTGCAGCCCAAATAAATTATTACAGAGTTCAAGTAACAGACACATCTCATAAACAACTTTTCAGAGGAGAGTTTGTGAATCATGCCTTCATGGTCGAATTGCTGCAAAGAAACCACTACTAAAGGACACCAATAAGAAGAAGAGACTTGCTTGGGCCAAGAAACACGAGCAATGGACATTAGATCGGTGGAAATCTGTCCTTTTGGTCTGCTATCCAAATTTTAGATTTTTGGTTCCAACCGCCGTGTCCTTTGAAGACGCAGTGTTTGTGAACGGATGATCCCCGCATGTGTAGTTCCCACCGTGAAGCATGGAAGAGGAGGTGTGATGGTGTGGGGGTGCTTTGCTGGTGACACTGTCTGTGGTTTATTTAGAATGAATTCAAGGCACACTTAACCAGCATGTCTACCACAGCCTTCTGCAGCGATACGCCATCCAATCTGGTTTATTTAGAATTCAAGGCACACTTAACCAGCATGGCTATCACAGCATTCTGCAGCGATACGCCATCCCATCTGGTTTGGGCTCAGTGGGACTATCATTTTATTTTTCAACAGGACAATGATCCAACACATCTCCAGGCTGTGTAAGAGCTATTTGACCAAGAAGGGGAGTGATGGAGTGCTGCATCAGATGACCTGGCCTCCACAATCACCTGACCTCAACCCAGTTGAGATGGTTTGGGATGAGTTGGACCGCAGAGTGAAGGAAAAGCAGCCAACAGGTGCTCAACATATGTGGGAACTACTTCAAGACTGTTGGAAAAGCATTCCAGGTGAAGCTGGTTGAGAGAATACCAAGAGTGTGCAAAGCTGTCATCAAGACAAAGGGTGGCTACTTTGAAGAATATAAAATATATTTTGATTTATTTAACACCTTTTTGGTTACTACATGATTCCATATGTGCTATTTCATAGTTTTGACGTCATCACTATTATTTTACAAATGTAGAAAATTGTAAAGATAAAGAACGATACTTGAATGAGTAGGTGTCCAAACTTTTGACTGGTACTGTGTATATATATATTATTTTCCCCCATTCTACTTATGCATATTTTTTATACTGAATGTTATCAGATCTTCAACCAAAACCTAATATTAGTTAAAGGAACCTGAGTGAACAAATAGCACAACAATTACGTACTTACTTAATTTGTTTCATAAACAAAGTTATGGAACACCTGTGTGAAAAGGTAATTGCTCCCTTTCACTCAATAATTGGTTGTACTACTTTTAGCTACAATGACTCCAACCAAATACTTCCTGTAGTTGTTGATCAGTCTCTCACGTTGCTGTGGATGAATTTTGGCCCACTCTTCCATGCATAACTGTTGTAACTCAAAGCCATTTGTGGGTTTCCAATGAACTGCTCGTTTCAAGTCCTGCCACAACATCACAATTGGGATTAGGTCTGGACTTTGACTAGGCCCTTCCAAGACTTCAAATTTGTCGTTTTAAAGCAATTTTCATGTCGACTTTATTGTGTATTTTGGATCATTGTCTTTTGCATGACCCAGCTGCTCTTCAGCTCGTAGATGGATGGCCTGACATTCTCCTGTAGAATTCTCTGATACAGAGCAGAGGCCATGGTTCCTTCTATTAAGGCAAGTTGTCTGTGTCCTGAGGCAGGAAAGCATCCCCAAACTATCAAACATCCACCACCATGCTTGACCATTGGTATGAGGTTCTTACTGTGGAATGTCGTTTAAAAAGTTATGCTTTTGAATCATCTGTCCATAGAATATTCTTCCAAGAGTCTTGATGATCATCAAGGCGCTTTTCGGGCAAACCTGAGTCAGCATTTTGGATGACATCTTGAAGCAGGTCGGGGTAGCGGCCTGAGCTACAGAGAGAATGAAAATGTCAGAAAACACAATATCCAGCTGGTCTGCACATATACTAAGGGCGCGGCTAGGGATGTCGTCTGGGCCGGCAGCCTTGCGAGGGTAAACAGGTTTGAATGATTTACATACATTCTCTGTGGAGTCTGTAAGTATGTAGCCCTCGTTGTCCTCTGGGTCTCTCCTCAACACCTCAGAGTCGTCGTTGTGCTCAAAACGTGACAAAAAGGTGTTTAGCTCGTCCGGTAGGGCGGCGTTCATGTCTGCAACGTGGGCGACATTCTTTTTGTAATCCGTGATTGTTACGAGACCCTGCCACATACGCCTCGTGTCTGACTCGTTGAATTGCTCCTCCACTTTGACCCTTTTTACTTATGTTTCGCCATCTTGAACGAACTGCGTAGGTAGTAATTGTACTGTTGACCCCATAGAGTCAATGTCCACGCCTCTGTGGAAATCCAATTACTGGACACTGACATTTGAGAAGAGGGGTGGGCAAACTACGGCCGGCTCAATCCGGCCTTTGGGAGGGTTGACTATAAAAAAGAGGAACAGCAAACAGAAGGAACACCATCCTAATATTGAGTTGCTCCCAATGGTGCACCTGTAGATTTTTTTGAGGATCTGAGGGCCCATACCAAATCTTTTCAGCCTCCTGAGAGGCAAGAGGTGCTGTTGTGCCTTCTTCATGACTGTGTTGGTGTGAGTGGACCATGATAATTCTTTAGTGATTTGTACACCGAGGAAGTTGAAGCTCTCGACCCGCTCCACTACAGCCCCGTTGATGTGGTTGAGGGCATGCTCGGCCCTCCATTTCCTGTAGTCCATTTCCTGTCTTGGTGACGTTGATGGAGAGGTTGTTGTCCTGGCACAACACTGCTAGTTCACTGACCTCCTCCCTATAGGCTGTCTCATCATCGTCAGTGATCAAGCCAAACACTGTCATGTCATCAACAAACGTAATGATGGCATTGGAGTCGTGTGAGGTCACACAGTCGTGGGTGAACAGGAAGTACAGGATTGGACTAAGCATGCACCCCTGAGGGGCCCCCGTGTTGAGGGTCAGTGTGACGGATGTGTTGTTGCCTACCCTTACCACCCGGGGAGGCGGCCCGTCAGGTAGTCCAGGATCCAGTTGCAGAGGGAGGTGTTCAGTCCCAGGGTCCTGAGCTTAGTGATGAGCTTTGAGGGCACTATGGTGTTGAACACTTAGCTATAGTCAAAGAACAGCATTCTCACATTCCCTCATGTCCAGGCCAGTGTGGAGTGCAATAGAGATAGTATCGCCAAGTTAAGGTTGGTCGTACATGATCTGTGCTACGCCAAACAGTACCTATCCTTTAACGCTCAATGGAGAATCACATTAGCCCGTTACAAATCAGTAGCTAGCTTCAGACAGTAACTTCAGTGCAATGACCTCCATAGCAACTATGTTTCTATACTCAAGCGGAACTTTCCAATATAATCTAGGTAATTTATGCTTTTAAACTGTTAAATGTTTTCCTAGGGATAACATTTGTGGTGAGAATATACTGTAATATCCTCTCAGGATCTTCTTTTAAAGCAAGATCGGAATGTAAAGCATAGGCCCCCTTTAGATGGATCCAAGTCTTCAACAACCATTTCAATGATCATGCTGCATGTTCTTGGCATGTGCCTCCAGGCCAGGCATCTGAACGACATGTCAGTGCTCCATCAGTCATCTTCTGCTGTCTGCTAGATGACCTCCTCTTCTCCTGGCCATAGACCTGAGAGCAGCTGCTGCTGGTAGTCATCAAAGTAGAATAGACTACATCAGACCTGGGATAACTATAGTTAATATAGTTACTAGACTACGTCTCTGTGCTCACAACATGCAAAATGAATGATTTATATTGAACTGAAGGGATTCTTATCAGAAAGGAAATAACCTACTGGCTGCCAATCATTGTCTTCCTGCTCTTTTAATTAAGTCGAACACCTGGGATATAATGGGTCTGTGCCCTATGGGGAGATACACGATTTAATTTTCCTTTTTTATAGGTGTTTGTATTTCTGCTAAGAGAACTTTCATCTGCCTGTTGGCACCTCTTCTTCTGCCTGATCATAGACACCTGTCATTTCCCCTCGCAGAATTTTTTTTTTCAGCCTTATATATTATACTGGGTTTTATCTGGGTAGATTGCAATGCATGAGGAAGACTCTCTCTGGGTTTGTTTGAGCTGTTACCTTTTTAACACTGTGCTTTTTTACTTTTGTGCAGTGGTATAGCCTAATTAAAGTGTGCTGTTTCTGTATATCTGTAACGGCATTCATCGGAAGAAAATGAGGACCAAGGTGCAGCGTGATACGTGTTCATATTATTTATTCAAAACTGAACACTGAATACAAAATAACAAAAGGAATAACCGGAACAGTTCTGACAGGTGCAACAAACACTAAACAGAAAATAACCACCCACAACTAACAGTGGGAAAACAGGCTACCTAAGTATGGTTCTCAATCAGAGACAATGATAGACAGCTGCCTCTGATTGGGAACCATACCAGGCCAAAACATAGAAATACAAAACCTAGACATACAAACATAGAATGCCCACCCACATCACACCCTGACCAAACAAAAAATAGAAACATACAAAGCAATCTACGGTCAGGGCGTGACAGTAACCCCCCCCCCCCCCCCCCAGAGGTGCGGACTCCGACCGCAAAACCTGAACCTGTAGGGGAGGGTCTGGGTGGGCATTAATTACTCCGCGGTGGCGGTTCTGGTGAGGGACCCCGCTCCACTTCTGGCTCGGCCCACTTTAATAATGCCTTTGGAGCGGGAACCCTCATCGCCGACCCCGGACTAGAGGACGCCACTGGACTGATGGTCGAGTCTGGAGTGAGTGGCGCCTCTGACAAGCGGCTCTGGAGTGAGTGGCGCCTCTGGACTGACGAGCGGCTCTGGCGCCTCTGGACTGACGGGCGGCTCTGGAGTGAGTGGCGCCTCTGGACTGACGAGCGCCTCTGGACTGACGGGCGGCTCTGGCGCCTCTGGACTGACGGGCGGCTCTGGCGCCTCTGGACTGACAGGCGGCTCTGGCGCCTCTGGACTGACGAGCGGCTCTGGTGCCTCTGGACTGACGGGCGGCTCTGGCGCCTCCGGACTGACGGGCGGCTCTGGCAGCTCCGGACTGACGGGCGGCTCTGGCAGCTCCGGACTGACGGGCGGCTCTGGCAGCTCCAGACTGACGGGCGGCTCTGGCAGCTCCGGACAGGAGGGAGGCTCTGGCAGCTCCAGACGGAGAGACAACCTGGTGCGTGGGACTGCCACAGGGCCCACCAGGCTGGGGAGACCTACAGGAGGCCTGGTGCGTGGAGGAGGCACCGGATGGACCGGGCTGTGGGGGAGCACTGGAGCTCTGGTGCACAGCCTTGGCACCACTCCTCCAGGCTGGATGACCACTAGCCCGGACCCTCCAGAGTGCAGGCACAGGTTGAACCGGGCTGTGAGGGAGCACTGGAGATCTGATGCATACCACTCGCACCTCTCCCTTAGGCTCAATGCCCACATTCGCCCGGCACGGAGCTATATACATGGAGTACCAGTACCAGATCAATGTCCAGGAGTAGGAGGTATTTGAGGTAGATGTGTACATGAAGGCAGGGTAAAGTGACTCGGCATAAGGATAGATAATCATAAGAGTAAAATGAAGATCAGAGTAGCAGCAGTGTATAATGAGTATAAAAGTGTGTTTGTGTGTGTGTTTGTGTTGTGTTGGTATGTGTGTGTGTGTTATGTACAGTATGTGTGTATATATAGTATGTAATGTATGTGAATGTGTGTGGATTTTGTGTGAGAGCGTCAGTGTAGTGTGTGTGTGGATGTATAGTCTCATGAGAGTGCATAGAGTCAGTGCAGATAGGGGCAGTGCAGATAGACCAGGTAACCATTTCATTAACTTCTCTGTGCTACGGATCCCTTTAGCGGGATCATTTTCCTAAACAACCGCTGAATTGCTGGGCCAAAATATTACTAACAATATTTATAATCATGCAATCACAAGTGAAATATACCAAAACACAGCTTAGCTTGTTGTTAATCCACCTATCGTGTCAGATTTTGAAAATATGCTTTGCAGCGAAAGCAATCCAAGCTTTTGTGAGTGTATCAATCAATGCTACAACAGCTAGCCCCAAATTAGCATGGTCACGAAAGTCAGAAAAGCAATAAAATTAATCGCTTACCTTTGATAATCTTCGGATGTTTGCACTCACGAGACTCCCAGTTACACAATAAATGTTCTTTTTGTTCGATAAATATTACTTTTATAACAAAAAAACGCCATTTGGGTTGCGCGTTATGTTCAGAAAACCAAAGCCTCGTTCCGTTCGACGAAAATTCCAAAAAGTATCCGTAATGTTCTAGAAACATGTCAAATGTTTTTTATAATCAATCCTCAGGTTGTTTTTAACAAACATAATCGATAATATTTCAACCGGACCGTAACCTATTCAATAAAAGAGAGAAGGAAAATGGAGAGCTACCCCTCTCGCGCGCAGGAACTAATCAGATGACACCTGACTAGTTTTGAAAAATATCGTTCATTTTTCAAAATAAAAGCCTGAAACTATGTCTAAAGCCTGGTCACAGCCTGAGGAAGCCATTCGAAAAGGAATCTGGTTGATACCCCATTAAATGGAAGAAAGACTGGCCAGGAAACACAGATTTTTTTTTTTTTTATCACTTCCGGGTTATATTTCCTCAAGTTTTCGCCTGCAGAATCAGTTTTGTTATACTCACAGACAATATTTTGACAGTTTAGGAAACCTTGGAGTGTTTTCTATCCTAATCTGTAAATTATATGCATATTCTATGATCTGGACCTGAGAAATAGTCCGTTTACCTTGGGAACGTTATTTTTTAAAAATTATAATAATCTGACCCCTAGCGTCAAGAGGTATTTAGCAGTCTTCTGGCTATTTAACAGTCTTATGGCTTGGGGCTAGATGCTGTCTCGGAGACTGTTGGTCGGAGAGCCGATGCTCCGGTACTGGACGGTAGCAGAGTGAACAGTCATGGTTTGGGTGGCTGGAGTCTTTGGCAATTTTTCGGCCTCTGACACTGCCTGATATAGAGGTCCTGGATGGCAGGGAGCTCAGCCCCAGTGATGTACTGGATTGTCTTCACCACCCTCTGCAGCTCTTTGTGGTCAAGGGCTGTGCATTTGCCATATCAAGCGATTGTTCAGCCAGTCAAGATGCTCTCAATGGTGCAGCTGTATAACTTTTTGAGGATCCGATTATACAGTATGTTGAATGTGAGTGTGTGTGCTTATTTGTGTGTGTGAGTGTCCACCCAGTAACATCCAGTCCACTTCTACAGTAGCTATGATTTTGGCTCACAAAGGAAGCCACACCACTAGTTTTGAGGGAAATCGAGTAGAACAGCTGGAATCAAGCTGTAAAATGTGTAACTAGAGGGTAAAAAATCTCCCTGAGGAAAGCATCTCAGAGAAAGTACTGTGGAGCCTTTCAATCAGTCCAGACCAGCAGGAGACTGCAGCGTCTTCCATGAACAAAATCGTTAGTTCTGCACAATATGGTCGACAGCTAGGCAGCAGTGTAAAACAAAAACATCAGGCAAAACGTGCCATCTCTACTCGACTCTCAGACTTTATTTTCTGAACTGTCTACACTGAGTGTACAAAACATTAGAACACATGCTCTTTCCATGATATAGACTGAACCGGTGAATCCAGGTAAAAACTATGATCCCTTACTGATGTCACTTGTTAATCCACGTAGATGAAGGAGGAGACATGCTAAAGAAGTATTTTTTAAGCCTTAAGAATTGAGACATGGATTGTGTGTGTGTGCCATTGAGGGTGAATGGGCAAGACAAAAGATTTAAGTGCCTTTGAACAGGTTATGGTAGTAGATGCCAGGCGCACTGGTTTGAATGTGTCAAGAACTGCAACACAGATTCCCACGTGTATCAATAATGGTCCGACACCCAAAGGACATCCAGGCAACTTGACACAACTGTGGGAAGCATTGGAGTCAACATGGGCCAGCGTCCCTGTGGAATGCTTTCGACACCTTGTAGTCCATGCCCCGACGAATTGAGGCTGTTCTGAGGGCAAAAAGGGTTGCAAGTCAATATTAAAAAGTTGTTCCTAATGTTTTGTACACTCAGTGTATATTATAATTGTGGAGCTGGGAGACGGAATATGAACACTACACTTGATTCAATAATAAGAAGGTAGCCATGTATAGGGTACTGTAGTAAAGCTTCTATTGCTTTAATTCTATGGTTGTGATTTGCGTTGATGGTTTGTTACAGTATGAATTACATTTCCCAACAGGGACCGATGATTTATTCATATATGAACGGAATACCCATTCAGTTATTCATTTTAATTAAGCAGAAACACAGGCCACATCAAGGGTATGAACTGTTAGAGAGAGACTTGTCTGAGAGCTGCGCCTTGCAATTAGTGGGCATCTTGCTGTGGTTATTATCAATGACATACTCTAACCGGCTATGCTAAGAACTGTGCATGGAATATTTAGCTATACTATAAAACCGGACGTTGTGGGCAGAGCTAGAAAGTTGGCTGTCAGAAGTATTAAAATGTAAATGTACTTTTAAACCATCTGTCTGCATATTTCAAGACATGGCATATCGGGGTGTAGTGAGATACCCTATGGGTTGGATGATTCTCTTGTTATCACTCATCTTGAAAAAACGTATACTAAAAACGTGGAAATCAACCAATCCGCCATCAGTAACACAATGTAAAAATTGAATTATTTAAATATTGAAAGTGTGTGGGCTACGGAGAGAAACAAAATAGTGCTGTTTCAGGCCATGTGGCAGAAAGTGATGCGGGTGCTGGAGATGGGGTGGGTGCTAGTGGGTGCTAGTGGGTCTGGGCAGATGTGATGTAGTTGATGTTTGTATGATGTTGTCATTTGTATGTTTTGTATTGTTTATAAAATATCAAATTAATCATACTATTTAGCTATACTGTAGCCCTCTGACAATAGCATATACTTACTTGTGTATTGTAGTCAAGTGACAACTATGCTATCCCTAGCAGAAACCTAATATTTTTAATGACATACTGTAGCCTACTGTACTAAGAACTGTGCATATACTATGTTCAGCTATATCCCACTAACACTAGCATACACTTGTGTATTCTACTGCAGTGAAGCGATGACTGTTCTTAGCAGCAACTGAATATTATCAATGACATAGTCTTCTGTACTAAGAACTGTGCATGTAATATGTAGCTATAGTCCTCTGACAATAGCATTACACTTGTGTATTGTAGTGAATTGACGACTCTCTAGCAGCGACTGCTTGGATAGTCAGATTAGAAGGTAAGGCCTGACAGCGAAGCGTTTGTTTGAAGATGGCCACCCGGGTTTTATTCCGTTATCACTGTCGGTTTGATTGACTGGAAGACAACAGATTGCCTCCAATCCTGGCTCTCCTTAGTGAGTCTGTCAAATCATATTTTGGCACGGGGACATGCTGTTGGAGAGCCCTGGCTGGCCTGCTGTAGCAGTCAGAGTTGGCCGCCGAAACCTTCACTGTGATTGGATTGACTGATAATCTGATAATGTGGTCCAATAACTCTCCTGATGAAACAGCAGAAGCAGTCCTGGACCAGACAATGCTGCGAGCTGATACACTGAGCCAACACAGTCGGTGTGAAACAGATTGTGTTTACATTCTGACTGTGCCAATTTACTGCTTAAGAGCAACAGTTATCAATTCTATTGAGGTCAAAATAATTGACAGAGAATTTAATTTCCCTCCGTCCAAACATGATGTGGTTTAGAGAATGTCTGCTATTGCTGATTTGTTGCAGTTGTTGAGGTGGGAATTCAGTCTAACCATCACTATGGTACGATAAATAAAGAACGTTAAATATCCGAACGAGCAATGTCAGAGTCCAGAATATAAATAAATATATACAGTATGTATGCTAATGGTGTGTATAGACAGTATGGACAGTATATGAGTAGAAGAGGTGTGTACAGCAGTAGTTACATAGGATGAGCCATGATTAAAATACAGTATATAGTGGTAAAACAGCATGTAAACATTATGAAAGTGACTAGTATTTAGTGACTATGTACATACACGTACAATGCCTTCAGAAATTATTCACACCTTGACTTTTCAAAATTTTGTTGTTTTACAGCCTGAATTTAAAATGGATTAAATTTAGATTTCGTGTCACTGGCCTACACACAATACCCCATAATATCAAAGTTGGAGTTATGTTTAATGACATTTTTACAAATGAATGAAAAATCAAAAGCTGAAATGTCCTGAGTCAACAAGCATTCAACCCATTTGTTATGGCTTTAATAAAAAGTAACTTAAGTTGCATTGACTCACTCTGTGTGCAATAATAGTGTTTAACATGATTTTTAATGACTACCTCATCTCTCTACCACATACATATAATTATCTGTAAGGTCCCCACAGTCGAACAGTTCATTTAAAACACAGATACATCTACAAAGACCAGGCTGGTTTTCCAATGCCTCGCAAAGTAGGACAGCTCGATGGATGGGTAAAAAAACAAACAGACATTGAATATCCCTTTGTACACGGTGAAGTTATTAATTACTGTGAATCACACCCAATCACTACAATCACCAATCACTACCCAATCACTACAATCACTACAAATATACAGATGTCCTTCCTAACTCAGTTGCCAGAGAGGAAGGAAACCGCTGAGGGATTTCACCATGAGGGTAATGGTGACTTTAAAACAGTTTTTAATTGCTGTGATCAGAGAAAACTGAAGATGAATCAACAACTTTGTAGTTACTCCACAATTCTAACCTTTTTGAAAGAGTGAAAATAAGGACACCTGTGCAGAATACAAATATTTATTTTAATTTGATTTATTTCACCTTTATTTAACCAGGTAGGCTAGTTGAGAACAAGTTGTCATTTACAACTCCGACCTGGCCAAGATGAAGCAAAGCAGTGCGACACAAACAACAACACAGAGTTACACATGGAATAAACAAACATACAGTCAATAATACAATAGAAAAAGTCTATATACAGTGTGTGCAAATGAGGTAAGATTAGGGAGGTAAGGCAATAAATAGGCCATAGTGGCAAAATAATTACAATTTAGCAATTAAACACTGGAGTGATAGATGTGCAGAAGATGAATGTGCAAGTAGAGATACTGGGGTGCAAAGGAGCAAAAATAAATAAATAATAAATAACAGTATGGGGATGAGGTAGTTGGATGGTGTCACGTTCCTGACCTGTTTTCCTTGTTTTTGTATGTGTTTAGTTGGTCAGGGCGTGAGTTGGGGTGGGCATTCTATGTTAAGTGTTTCTATGTTGGGTTAAATGTGTTGCCTGATATGGTTCTCAATTAGAGGCAGGTGTTTGACGTTTCCTCTGATTGAGAACCATATTAAGGTAGGCTGTTCTCACTGTTTGTTTGTGGGTGATTGTTCCTGTGTCTGTGTCTGTTGCACCACACGGGACTGTTTCGTTTGTTCGTTCGTTTGGCTAGTCTTACCTGTTCGTGCGTTCTTCGTGTCTATGTAAGTTCTCAAGTTCAGGTCTGTCTACGTCGTTTTGTTGTTTTGTAATTTTCCAAGTGTTTTTCGTGTTCGTCTTGTCTTTAATAAATATTCATTATGTCATCAAACAACGCTGCGTTTTGGTCCGACCCTTACTCCTTCTCCTCATCCGAGGAGGAGGAATTAGACAGCCGTTACAGAATCACCCACCAACAAAGGACCAAGTGGCGTGGGAGAAAGCAACAGTGATCGCAGGATTCATGGACATGGGAGGAAATATTGGACGGTAAAGGTCCATGGGCACAGCCAGGAGAATATCGCCGCCCCAAAGCTGAGCTGGAGGCAGCGAAAGCAGAGAGGCGGCATTTTGAGGAGCTAGCCCGGAAGCAGGAGAAGGATCTGGGCTACACTACTTGGGAGGAAATCGACAGGTGGGCGATCGACCCAAGGAGAGTGCCGGAGCCCGCCTGGGATTCTCTGGCGCAGTGTGAGGAGGGATACCGGCGAATGGAGGCAGCACGACGACGCGGTAGGAAGCCTGTTAGTCAAGCCCAAAAATTTCTTGGGGGGGGGGGGGGGTCTAAAGGGTAGTGTGGCGAAGTCAGGTAGGAGACCTGCGCCAACTTCCCGATCTTACCGCGGAGAGCGAGAGTATGGGCAGACACCGTGTTATGCGGTAGAGCGCACGGTGTCTCCTGTACGTGTGCATAGCCCGGTGCGGGTTATTCCACCTCCCCGCACTGGCAGGGCTAGATTGAGTATTGAGCCGGATGTCATGAAAATGGTCCAACGCATCTGGCCACCAGTGCGTCTCCTCGGGCCGGCATACATGGCACCAGCCTTACGCATGGTGTCCCCGGTTCGCCTACATAGCCCAGTGCGGGTTATTCCACCTCCCCGCACTGGTCGGGCTACGGGGAGCATACAACCAGGTAAGGTTGGGCAGGCTCAGTGCTCAAGGGAGCCAGTACGTCTGCATGGTCCGGTATATCCTGCGCCACCTCCCCGCCCCAGCCCAGTACCACCAGTGCCTACACCACGCACCAGGCTTCCTGTGCGTCTCCAGAGCCCTGTTCCTCCTCCACGCACTAGCCCTATGGTGCGTGTCTCCAGCCCATTACCACCAGTGCCTACACCACGCACCAAGCCTCCTGTGCGTCTCCAGAGTCCTGTGCGTCCTGTTGCTGCTCCCCGCACTAGCCTGAAGGTGCGTGTCCTTAGCCCGGTACCTCCAGTTCCGGCACCACGCACCAGTCCTACAGTGCGCCTCAGCCGGCCAGAGTCTGCCGTTTGCCCAGCGGCGCCTGAACTGCCCGTCTGCCCAACGGCGCCTGAACTGCCCGTCTGCCCAACGCCGTCTGAGCTGTCCGTCTGCCAAGCGCCGCCTGAACTGCCCGTCTGTCCTGAGCCTTCAAAGCCGCCCGTCTGTACTGAGCCTTCAAAGCCGCCCGTCTGTACTGAGCCTGCAAAGCTGCCCGTCTGTAATGAGCCTTCAGAGCCGTCCGCCAGACAGGAGCCGCTAGAGCCGTCCGCCAGACAGGAGCCGCTAGAGCCTTCCGCCAGACAGGAGCAGCCAGAGCCTTCCGCCAGACAGGAGCAGCCAGAGCCTTCCGCCAGACAGGAGCAGCCAGAGCCTTCCGTCAGACAGGAGCAGCCAGAGCCTTCCGCCAGCCATGAGCAGCCAGAGCCGTCAGCCAGCCATGAGCAGCCAGAGCCGTCAGCCAGCCATGAGCAGCCAGAGCCGTCAGCCAGCCATGAGCAGCCCCTCAGTCCGGAGCTGCCCCTCATTCCGGTGTTGCCCCTTAGTCCGGTGCTGCCCGTTAATCCAGTGGGGTTAATTTGGAGGGTGGCCATTTGGAGGAGGCTACGGAAGCGGGGTTTGACTATGGTGGGGTGGGGACCACTTCCGGAGCCGGAGCCGCCACCGTGGACAGATGCCCACCCAGACCCTCCCCTAGACTTTAGGTGGTGCGCCCGGAGTTCGCACCTTGAGGGGGGGGTTTTGTCACGTTCCTGACCTGTTTTCCTTGTTTTTGTATGTGTTTAGTTGGTCAGGGCGTGAGTTGGGGTGGGCATTCTATGTTAAGTGTTTCTATGTTGGGTTAAATGTGTTGCCTGATATGGTTCTCAATTAGAGGCAGGTGTTTGACGTTTCCTCTGATTGAGAACCATATTAAGGTAGGCTGTTCTCACTGTTTGTTTGTGGGTGATTGTTCCTGTGTCTGTGTCTGTTGCACCACACGGGACTGTTTCGTTTGTTCGTTCGTTTGGCTAGTCTTACCTGTTCTTCGTGTCTATGTAAGTTCTCAAGTTCAGGTCTGTCTACGTCGTTTTGTTGTTTTGTAATTTTCCAAGTGTTTTTCGTGTTCGTCTTGTCTTTAATAAATATTCATTATGTCATCAAACAACGCTGCGTTTTGGTCCGACCCTTACTCCTTCTCCTCATCCGAGGAGGAGGAATTAGACAGCCGTTACAGATGGTCTATTTACAGATGGGCTATGTACAGGTGCCGTGATCTGTGAGCTGCTCTGAGAGCTGGTGCTTGAAGTTGGTGAGGGAGATATGAGTCTCCAACTTCACTGATTTTTGCAATTCGTTCCAGTCATTGGCAGCAGAGAACTGGAAGGAAAGGCGGCCAAAGGGGGAATTGGCTTTGGGGGTGACCAGTGAAATATACCTGCTGGAGCGCGTGCTACGGGTGGGTGCTGCTATGGTTACCAGTGAGCTAGGATAAGGCGGGGCTTTACCTAGCAAAGATTTATAGATGACCTGGAGCCAGTGGATTTGGTGACGAATATGAAGCGAGGGCCAGCCAACGAGAGCATACAGGTCTCAGTTGTGGGTAGTATATGGGGCTTTGGTGACAAAACGGATGGCACTGTGATAGACTGCATGCAATTTGCTGAGTAGAGTGTTGGAGGCTATTTTGTAAATGACATCGCCGTATTCAAGGATCGGCAGAATAGTCCGTTCTACGAGGGTATAATTGGCAGCATGAGTGAAGGATGCTTTGTTGCGAAATAGGAAGCCGATTCTAGATTTAATTTTGCATTGGAGATGCTTAATGTGAGTCTGGGAGGAGAGTTTACAGTCGAACCAGACACCTAGGTATTTGTAGTTGTCCACATATTCTAAGTCAGAACCATCCAGAGTAGTCATGCTGGATGGGCGGGCATGTGCGGGGAGCGATTGGTTGAAGAGCATGCATTTAGTTTAACTTGTCTTTAAGAGCAGTTGGAGGCCACGGAAGGAGAGTTGTATGGCATTGAAGCTCGTCTGGAGGTTAGTTAACACAGTGTCCAAAGAAGGGCCAGAAGTATACAGAATGGTGTCATCTGCGTAGAAGTGGATCAGAGAATCACCAGCAGCAAGAGCGACATCATTGATGTATACAGAGAAAAGAGTCAGCCCGGCAATTGAACACCGTGGCACCCCCATAGAGACTGCCAGAGGTCCTGACAACAGGCACTCCGATTTGACACACTGAACTCTATCTGAGAAGTAGTTGGTGAACCAGGCGAGGCAGTCATTTGAGAAACCAAGGCTGTTGAGTCTGCCGATAAGAATGTGGTGATTGACAGAGTCGAAAGCCTTGGCCAGGTCGATGAATAGAGCTGCACAGTATTGTCTCTTATCGATGGCGGTTATGATATCCTTTAGGACCTTGAGCGTGGCTGAGGTTCACCCATGACCAGCTCGGAAACCAGATTGCATAGCAGAGAAGGTACGGCAGGATTCTAAATGGTCAATGATCTGTTTGTTAACTTGGCTTTCGAAGACATTGGAAAGGCAGGGTAGGATAGGTATAGGTCTGTAGCAGTTTGGGTCTAGAGTGTCTCCCCCTTTGAAGAGAGGGATGACCGCGGCAGCTTTCAAATTTTGGGGGATCTCAGACGATACGAAAGAGAGGTTGACCAGGCTAGTAATAGGGGTTGCAACAATTTCGGCTGACCATTTTAGAAAGAGAGGGTCCAGATTGTCTAGCCCAGCTGATTTGCAGGGATCCAGATTTTGCAGCTCTGTCAGAACATCAGCTATCTGGATCTGGGTGAAGGAGAAGCGGGGGAGTTTTGGGCAAGTTGCTGTGGGGGTGCAGGGCTGTTGACCGGGGTAGGGGTAGCCAGGTAGAAAGCATGGCCAGCCGTAGAAAAATGCTTATTGAAATATTAAATTATTGTGGATTTATCGGTGGTGACAGTGTTTCCTCGCCTCAGTGCAGTGGGCAGCTGGGAGGAGGTCCTCTTATTCTCCAAGGACTTTACAGTGTCCCAGAACTTTTTGGAGTTTGTGCTGCAGGATGCACATTTCTGTTGGTTCTTAACTTCCTTGAAAAGTTGCATATCGCGGGGGCTATTCAATGCTAATGCAGTACACCACAGGATGTTTTTGTGCTGGTCAAGGGCAATCAGGTCTGGAGTGAACCAAGGGCTATATCTGTTCCTGGTTCTACATTTTTTGAATGTGGCATGCTTATTTAAGATGGTGAGGAAAGCACTTTTTTAAAGAATAACCAGGCGTCTTCTACTGACGGAATGAGTTCGATATCCTTCCAGGATACCCTGCCCAGGTCGATTTGAAAGGCCTGCTTGCTGAAGCGTTTTAGGGAGCATTTGAAAGTGATGAAGGGTGGTCGTTTGACCACAGACCCATTACGGACACAGGCAATGAGGCAGTGATCGCTGAGATCCTGGTTGAAGACAGCAGAGGTGTATTTGGAGGGCAGGTTGGTTAGGATGATATCTATGAGGGTGCCCATGTTTACGGATTTGGGGTTGTACCTGGTAGGTTCATTGATCATTTGTGTGAGATTGAGGGCACCAAGCTTAGATTGTAGGATGGCCAGGGTGTTAAAACCTCTCTGGGATATGTGGGACGGTAGCGTCCCACCTGGCCAACATCCAGTGAAAATGCAGAGCACCAAATTCAAATAAATGACTATAAAAATTTTACTTTCATGAAATCACACATTCAATATACCAAATTAAAGCTACACTTCTTGTGAATCCAGCCAACGTGTCAGATTTCAAAAATGCTTTACGGCGAAAGCAAACAATGCTATTATCTGAGGATAGCACCCCAGCAAACAATCACAGACCATCATATTTCAACACTCCCGGCGCGACACAAAACGCAGAAATAAAGATATAATTCATGCCTTACCTTTCACGAGCTTCTTCTGTTGGCACTCCAATATGTCCCATAAACATCACAAATGGTCCTTTTGTTCGATTAATTCCGTCGATATATATCCAAAATGTCAATTTATTTGGCGCGTTTGATCCAGAAAAACACCGGTTCCAACTCGCTCAACATGACTACAAAAGTTACCTGTAAGCTTTGTCCAAACATTTCAAACTACTTTTGTAATACAACTTTAGGTATTTTTTAACATAAATAATCGATCAAATTTAAGACGGGATGATCTGTGTTCAATACCGGAGGAAAACAATGTGTAGCATGCATTTTTGGTCACGCGCCTCAGTACACAGTACACTTCACTGGAGCCTCATTCTGAACATGGCTACTTCTTCATTTCTCAAAGGAAAAACCTCAACCAATTTCTAAAGACTGTTGACATCCAGTGGAAGCGATAGGAACTGCAGGAAGGTCCCTTAGAAATCTGGATTCCCAATGAAAATTCATTGAAAAGAGAGTGACCTCAAAAAAAAAAAATCTGAATGTTTTGTCCTCGAGGTTTTGCCTGCCAAATAAGTTCTGTTATAGTCACAGACATCATTCAAACAGTTTTAGAAACTTCAGAGTGTTTTCTATCCAATACTAATAATATGCATATCCTAGCATCTGGGCCTGAATAGCAGGCAGTTTACTCTGGGCATGCTTTTCATCCGGACGTGAAAATACTGCCCCCTACCCAAGAGAGGTTAATAATGTTAAAATATCTTGCATTACTCATCTCATAAATATATACTGTATTCTATACTATTCTACTGTTCTTAGTCCGTTCCGTTCCGCTCTGACATCGTCCATATGTATATAGTCTTAATTCCGTCCTACTTAGGTTTGTGTGCATTGGGTATAAGTTGTGTAATTTGTTAGATATTACTTGGTAGATATTACTGCACTGTCTGAGCTAGAAGCAGAAGCATTTCGCTACACCCGCAATAACATCTGCTAATCACATGTATGTGACCAATAATATTTGATGTCTGCCCTGCAATATTGGAGAAGCAGCTTCCATATACCTTTTCTCTCCTACTTTACTTTATGTAATGGTGTGAATGGACCCTAATAATTTCTAATGTTCCCATGTTAGAGTGCTACCCTGTCCCTGTCCCTTTCTGTGTCACCCTCATCTGGCATGCTACAGAGAGGTAGGAGGGGAAAGAAGGAGCATGCGTCTCAAATGGCACTCTATTCCCTGTACCGTGCACTACTTTTGACCATAGCCCTATAGGCCCTGGTCAAAAGGAGTGCACTATGAAGGGAATAGGGTGTCATTTGGGAGGCAGAGACACATTTGGCTCCTCAGTGGACCATGCTAAGGCTCAAACCTGATCGGAGCTCTCAGCCACAGCCTCTGACGTCTCGGTCTGTTCATAGCCCAGGTCTCTTGGTGCGTGACCTTATTCGCTGTGACATTTTCAGCCATTAATCTCCAGACACACGTAAAGTGATGAAGTACCTCTCCCAGGTTACATTGTGCTCGTGTCCCACCATTTTCTGTGTGGCACAGAGGTCATTCAACCCTGTAGTTGTCGGCAGCGTCAAGGCGGGAGGTTCAACTGTAATTTAATCAGCTCACGAGGGACTGCAGGAGATCACTGCTTCAGTTGGTTGTTTGGTCCTTTTTGCTATGGTATCACTGTGTGGTAGCATCAGTGTTTGGGATTTGTGTGCCATTTTCACAACAAGAAAGTGTCTCTAGTGACAAAAGAGAAAGTATTCATCCTAATAATGTGTGTGGTTTTAGCAGCATTTACTTCCAATCTGTTTTTTTGTGTCCACAATTGTTAGTATGCTTTTGAAATTAAGCAGTGCAGACACGTAAAGCATGCTACACTGACTATTCCATGTGACAACAAAAAGCATAGCATTTTTTGCCCTGTCAGATGAGCAGAAATTTCTCAACTCGGCAAAACACTGGAACATGACTCTCTCAACAGTTTTGGAAACAATAGAACCTTAATGTGTGCTGAGCTATTGCTTTTAGGGATTATTCCTGCTCATAAATAATGTGGGACTCTGGTCTAACGAATTCACACATGCAATACAGTATTCAAGATAGTTAATGTCTCCTTTCTCCCATGATTTCTTTCTGGGCTTCTATAATGGAAGACTATCATTAATTTATAATATGCTGTAGAACAATGCACCGCTGTAGCCTACCTGGAAACCCCAGGTTTAGTCTGTCAGCTCTGTTTGCCAGTGCAGTATATTGGGAGTAAAAGGTTACCCACTAAACCAGGGCCTTGAACAAAGCAAAGATTTACAGTGATGACCCCGTCGCTTTTTCTTATCAGTGTTATTTAATCATAGTCTGTAATATCACTTTATGGATCTGTTGACGAAGAGACCCAAGACAATATTTACACACGGGCTCCCATCTCTTCTCTCTTATCACTTTTGGGGTTGACATTGTGTTAAAGGAAAATTCCACTCAAGAACTATAGTTCAGTGACTTTCAACGTGGTACAATCATAGGATGCCACATTTCCAACAAGTCAGTTAATCAAATTTCTGCCATACTAGAACTGCCCTGGTCAACTGTAAGTGCTGTTATTGTGAAGTGGAAAGTCTAGGAGCAACAACGGCTCAGCCGCGAAGCGATAGGCCACACAAGCTCACAGAACCGGACCATCGAGTGCTGAAGAGCGTAGCGCGTAAAAATGCAAGACTCACTCCAAGTTCCAAACTGCATCTGGAATCAACATCAGCACAATAACTGTTTGTTGGGAGCTTAATTGATGAAATGGGTTTTCATGGCCGAGCAACCACAGACACGCCTAAGATCACGATGCGCAATGACACTGGAGTGATGCAAAGCTCTCCGCCATTGGACTCTAGAGCAGTGAAAATGTGTTCTCTGGAGTGATGAATCACACTTCATCATCTGACAGTCCGAAGTGTTACATCTTTTTCGATGAGGTTTAACGGTTGGCATCTAATAAATGTTGCATTAACGCCACCTACTAAACTGGAGTTTAACTCCCTTACACTGCTTGAAAACATTTATAAATAAACAAATACCCTACCATCTAACACTACACTCACAAAAAAATTAAAAATAAGACCACCATTGAAATCTTTTTAGTACTACTTCAGGTCAACAACCTGAAAGTAAGGGAAACCACCACTTAACACACCCTGTAACTCTTCTGATGTCAAGTCTCGCACACCCAAATACCTCTCTGCAGCTGCCACCACAACCTCAATTTTCTGCAACTTACAGTACATTCCATCCCTGCAGTACAGTTGATAACTATTGCTATAAATGCAAAAAATCTAATCTTACTGAAACATACAGTACCAGTCAAAAGTTTGGACACACATACTCGTTCAAGAGTTTTTCTTTATTTTTACTATTTTCTACATTGTAAAATAATAGTGAAGACATCTACACTATGAAGTAACACATATGGAATCATGTAGTAACATAGTAATATATTTTGTATTTGAGATTCTTCTTATTCTACAATGTAGAAAATAGTAAAAATAAAGAAAAGCCCTGCAATGAGTAAGTGTGTCCAAACCTTTGACTGGTACTTGCTTAATTAATTTGATTAATATTATAGTGTTTCTATTCCAAGAAAAACCCTCTGGGTTTCCGTTAGGATGGAATGGGAAATATGGAGCTGTACAACGTGACGATCGGGTGTAGGCTACAGTACTGGACTATTTAGCTAAATAATCCACAAATTGTGCGGGCACGTAGGAGACCGGGGTTCAGACCGTAGGAAAGAGTAGGCGGTCCTTGTAAATAAGAATTTGTTCTTAACTGACTTGCCTAGTTAAAGAAAGGTTACACTAAGTGCACGCATAACATTTCTACACCCTAATTGTATAATTTTAGTCTAACCAATATCCAAATGGAGATTCAGTCAAAATAAAAATCTCATTGATTTATCAAGACCAGTCCCCATGCTTGTCTCAGAGCAGCGTAAAACGGTGCTAAAATAGTTTTAGGCTATTGCTTCAAATCCTATTGCTTCTAACTTCAATATGCTCTTTAAATAATTAAGAGCTACACCACTTTTAACAGCACATACATTACTCAACACTAGTTAGACTCATGTCGCCTACGGTAGGCCTACAGTATTTTGAAAAATATGATGTGACTCTCCGCCAATAATTACATATAGAGGATTGGAGGATTCTAAATTAAAACCAAAAGCCGCCTCATGGGTCTCCCGGTGGCGGCCAGCACGGATGTCCAACCTGCATCTGTAGCAACGCATTTGCACTGCGGGAGCCCCCATCCACAAAGTATTAAAATACAGAGAGATGTTGGTGTAGGTATATTGTCCTGCTAATAGCCCATAATGGTGTACATGGTGTACATGTACATGGTGTCCAGGTCAGGATAACCAAAACATTTCTTTATTAAAGACTATCATGTTGGTACTTATTTATTTATTTTGATCCAATGCCATGAATGAATGAGTCACTAAGCTTTATGTAGGAGATTTTTATATGACTGTGCCATCAACTTGATAATATATAACAATATTTTGGAGGTTATTTAATTTTCAATAAAACTAAAGTGAGCAATTGTAATCTGAATAAAGGCCAAACTAATATTTGTAAAGGCCAAAACATTTATTTATGTTTTTAGAGGGAGAGAAACGCTGGGCCAATTGTGCGCCCTATGGGACTCCCAATCACGGTCGGATGTGATACATAATAATAATACTTAACTTAGAACCTAACTTAGAAATATATTTGACGATAGAATTCTCCCCCTACTGTCCATCTAGGCAAGTCTATTGTCCAGCTACCTGCTAGAATAGCTGGAACATTTTCCTAGTCAGCGTCATTAGTAGTGCAATGCCCCTTAAAGTGTTGCCCTGTGCTACCCAGTGTGGCGGGGTGGGGGTCCACACCACTCCCTCCTCCTCCCTTCCCCATGGGCTAGGTCTGTCTTCTGTGCGCAGCTCTGCAGTCCATCCCATGCCCTCTGCTCTCGTGCCTTGAACCTTGCACGCTTTCAGTGGATACAGCTGGAGAACTGCAAGGCAATCCCTGTGCCACTCGGGAGCCATAACCAATATGACCAATATATATTGTCCTGCTGATAACAGGGTTAATAATATATATGTGAGAATATCCAAGGGGCTTTTATGTAGATCTAAATTAATAATAATAATCTCTTTGTTTAAAAAAATAACATTTTGGAGATGATTTTGTTTTCAAAAAATGTCAAATGAGCGAGGAAAAAGGCCATTCTTGAACAGGTGGTGAGACATTGTTAGTAACTTGTAAATAAGACAGTTTGTTATTTAGTTGTTTATTATTTATATCTGTTTTTAGAGGGAGAGAAACCAAAAATCTACAGTCATGTCATGGGTCTTCCACTTGAGGCCAGCACAGGTATTGAACCAGCACATGTAACAACACAGCTATGCCATGTCTAAGACTGTTGCGCAACTCAGGCGCTGTACAACATGACCGACAGGGAGTGGGCTACAGTACTACAGTAAGAGCAAAATAATCCTAATAAAATAAAAACCTTAGTGTAACAACAGTTTTAGTAAGTAATACTGAAGTCATGCACAATTATCAGTTTCTACTTAGGTTTATGCCACCCATTCATTGTCAGTTAGAGACACAGTAGGACCCAAAAGCATAATCAGTGCTCTAACTCCCCCTTGCGCTGGTCCGCAGCATAATTGCTAAACTTTTAGTGGAGCAACCACTGTATGCAACTTTCAGTGGAAACCCCATATGAGTGTCTTTTAAAACCTGTTAGCAGTTGATGTTACTCTTCAATAACACAAACCCCTAAGCAAATCAGGGGGAGGAAAATAGGTTTAATCAAAGAGGATAAATCATAGATGTTATGCTGAGAGGTAGATGGTCATTCTCCCCTGTCCTCAGTGATGCTCTCTCTGGTTCTCTCCCCACAGAACAAAGGAACAGCATGTAGTTCATATACAAACCCCTCCTAAAACCACACCTGTTTTGGTTGTCAGTGATTCTTTGTTAGTTCCCCCGTCTGTTTGAGTGACATTTTTGGTTTTCTTCCTGGGTAACGTAACAGACGGACGAATCTGGGTTTGACGGATGCCAGGAGACCACTACCTGCCCCAATGCCAATTGCCAACTGTAAAGATTGGTGGAGGAGGAATATTGGTTTGGGGCTGTTTTTCATGGTTTTCATTAGGCTCTTTAGTTCCAGTGAAGGGAAATCTTAAAGCTACAGCATACATTGACATTATAAACAATTCTGTGCTTTCAACTTTGTGGCAACAGTTTGGGGTAGACTCGGTGTGAAAGAACTTGACTGGCCTGCACAGAGCCCTGACCTCAACGCCATCGAACGATCTTTGGGATGAATTGGAACGCCGACTGCGAGCCAGGCCTAATCACCCAACATCAGTACCTGAACCTACTAATGCTCTTGTGGCTGAATGGAAGCAAGTCCCTGCAGCAATGTTCCAACATCTAGTGGAAAGGCTTCCCAGAAGAGTAGAGGCTGTTATAGAAGCAAAGTGGGGACCAACTCTATATTAATACCCATGATTTTGGGTGAGATTTTCAACAAGCAGGTGTCCTTTTCTTTTGGTCATGTAGTGCAGAGATGAAACGGTATGAACTTTTCATTTCACGATTATAGTGACCAAAATTATCACAGTTAGTGATAATATCACGGTATTGTTAAAATGTGCTGGCAATGTTCAAAAAGTACTGATGCACACACTGAAATCATTTAAATTGAAAACCAACAAACAACAAATACAATTAGCAGCACTATGCACTTTTTGTGTGCATAAACATTAAAATAATAACATTAACATTAAAGATGGCACTATGTGGCCATGAGAGGTACGTTTCCCTATTGCAGGTTTAAATGAACACAACCTTAAGTAAGCAAATCAAATAAACAAACAACAAATAAAATTAGCAGCACTCACTTTGTAGTGAGGCACGGCAACCTTCAACCTCAGAAAGCCAGGCCTCTCAACAATTTGAAATGGCATCATGTCCTTTGCAATGTAATATGAAAGGCCTGCAGTGAGGTCTTGAGCATTTTTTGGTGTGGGTGCATAAGCAGCCTGCCTTTTAAATTCTTGCTCGAGTGTCTGTGTCACAACTGTAGATGAGGAGGGACCAGTAGCATCACTGGGTTTGCCTGCTGCACACCCACTCTGTAAACAAGGGAATAGCAAATGTATTATTATTACATTAAAATTATTATTAAACACACACAGTCTATCTTCTGTGTTGCATTTGAGTATATGCAATGACCCCATGCACAATTTACATATATACACATGAGTCTTTAGAAGACAGTGATAGTAATTGCAATGAGCCCAACAATTGACATAAATATAGAAGTCTTGTATAGGACTCTATAGTGTTTCTCCTGTTGGAACACTTTTACAACCAAGTCGACGTCTGCTGGATTTTAAATGAACAAAATATGTTGGTTGGGTGACTAAACTACATAACGTGTTATCGTGTGCAATGGGTGAATAGAGTCTGCAGACACCCAACCCATACAGCAGCAGAACAACGGGTAGTGTTTTTACAAGAGTAGGTAACACTGAAAGCTTCAGCTTACATTATTGTCAAGCTATTATCAAGTTAGACAAACCATGACATTTTCCCCCATTACGACGTCCCCACATCATGCATTGAGCTAAAAGTTAACTAACCTGCATTCATTTTAAAAGTAGTGGGTGTTGGTCACGAAGATGACTCAAGAGATTTGAAGTGTCGCCCCCTTTCGCAGTGTTTTTTTGTTGTTGTTTTTGTTGCATGTTCTGCAGACAGGGTGACCGTCTTCGATTAAGTGTCCCTCAGGACTCTTGTAAAAGCCAAAATACGACCACACTTCAGATTTGGTCCTCTTAGAAGGCTTGAAAATCTCCCGAGCGCTCTCACTGCTTTCCGCCATGTTTTCACACAAAACAAAACCCACGTTGCATGCTGTGCCTGTGTCAGACTGTTGATAACTTTGGTTGATGCTGGACAGTATTTACCATGAGTTTTTAAAACCTGGTTTTAATGATAATTACATTTTGAAACGGTAATGCTAATCGTCTGGAATTTTACCATGGTTTATCGTGAAACCGGTAACTGCTTCATCCCTAATGTAGTGTATTTGTTTAATTAGTTCATTGTTGATACAGTCAAATGTTTTACATGTCAGCAATCAATTTTCAAGATATAGAACTTTCAAAATATGTCATGATGCAAAACTATCATACTGTGACAATTTGCATTTTCAAAGTTCGATATGTGTTGTATCTCTCCCTCTGCTTGTTCACTCTCTTACTCTCTTCGTGGTGTGATTTCATTCCTAAACAGTGAAATTATTTAATTGCTGGACAAAAGTACTCAACAATTGTTCCTCAGTTTATTGATCAACACGTCTGTAGTGTTATCTAAACTTTTAATAACCTGTGTCGTATCATAGTGGGGCAAAAAAGTATTTAGTCAGCCACCAATTGTGCAAGTTCTCCAACTTAAAAAGATGAGAGAGGCCTGTAATTTTCATCATAGGTACACTTCAACTATGACAGACAAAATGAGAAGAAAAAAAATCCAGAAAATCACATTGTAGGATTTTTAATGAATTTATTTGCAAATTATGGTGGAAAATAAGTATTTGGTCAATAACAAAAGTTTATCTCAATACTTTGTTATATACCCTTTGTTGGCAATGACAGAGGTCAAACGTTTTCTGTAAGTCTTCACAAGGTTTTCACACACTGTTGCTGGTATTTTGGCCCATTCCTCCATGCAGATCTCCTCTAGAGCAGTGATGTTTTGGGGCTGTTGCTGGGCAACATGGACTTTCAACTCCCTCCAAAGATTTTCTATGCGGTTGAGATCTGGAGACTGGCTAGGCCACTCCAGGACCTTGAAATGCTTCTTACGAAGCCACTCTTTCGTTGCCCGGGCGGTGTGTTTGGGATCATTGTCATGCTGAAAGACCCAGCCACGTTTCATCTTCAATGCCCTTGCTGATGGAAGGAGGTTTTCACTCACAATCTCACGATACATGGCCCCATTCATTCTTTCCTTTACACGGATCAGTCGTCCTGGTCCCTTTGCAAAAAAACAGCCCCAAAGCATGATGTTTCCACCCCCATGCTTCACAGTAGGTATGGTGTTCTTTGGATGCAACTCAGCATTCTTTGTCCTCCAAACACGACGAGTTGAGTTTTTACCAAAAAGTTATATTTTGGTTTCATCTGACCATATGACATTCTCCCAATCTTCTTCTGGATCATCCAAATGCTCTCTAGCAAACTTCAGACGGGCCTGGACATGTACTGGCTTAAGCAGGGGGACACGTCTCGCACTGCAGGATTTGAGTCCCTGGCGGCGTAGTGTGTTACTGATGGTAGGCTTTGTTACTTTGGTCCCAGCTCTCTGCAGGTCATTCACTAGGTCCCCCCGTGTGGTTCTGGGATTTTTGCTCACCGTTCTTGTGATCATTTTGACCCCACGGGGTGAGATCTTGCGTGGAGCCCCAGATCGAGGGAGATTATCAGTGGTCTTGTATGTCTTCCATTTCCTAATAATTGCTCCCACAGTTGATTTCTTCAAACCAAGCTGCTTACCTATTGCAGATTCAGTCTTCCCAGCCTGGTGCAGGTCTACAATTTTGTTTCTGGTGTCCTTTGACAGCTCTTTGGTCATGGTCATAGTGGAGTTTGGAGTGTGACTGTTTTAGGTTGTGGACAGGTGTCTTTTATACTGATAACAAGTTCAAACAGGTGCCATTAATACAGGTAACGAGTGGAGGACAGAGGAGCCTCTTAAAGAAGAAGTTACAGGTCTGTGAGAGCCAGAAAACTTGCTTGTTTGTAGGTGACCAAATACTTGCAAATAAATTCATAAAAAATCCTACAATGTGATTTTCTGGATTTTTTTTTCTCATTTTGTCTGTCATAGTTGAAGTGTACCTATGATGAAAATTACAGGCCTCTCTCATATTTTTAAGTGGGAGAACTTGCACAATTGGTGGCTGAATAAATACTTTTTTGCCCCACTGTATATGAAGCCTTCAAATGTGCAAGATGAAGTGATATGAGATGGAACCTCATATTGGTTGAAAATGTTTTTCTTTCGTTATTCCTAAAATGGGAAATCACCCAATCAAAACACACTAGCCCTTAGAAAATTGTCTTGCAATGTATTTTATTGTCTAAAGTTATTCATTTTGTTTTAGTGTGTGTGCTGTCTAGCTAGCTACATCACGGGGTCCTCAAAATGCTGTCAAAGAACGAGCTGTTGAACTGATGGCCTCACAGGACATTTAAAATGTTATCTTAGTTTTTGTTGTCTATTTCTATTTCCATTCCTTATGTCACAACTTACTGGAATGTTAGTTCTATTAACTATGCTATGCTGACTATGGTAAAGTAACGCTGACTATGACATTACTTTAGCTAATATGGTGACAACAATGTAGGCTGTGTGTAGCGGTTTGGCTTGGAAAGGTTTTTTCGCCTGGTCACATACAGTACAGCTGATGTGTTGTGCATTGAAGTCCACAAGCGAAAGGAAGAGGTGAGATGAGGAGAGCGCATAGATGCGAGAAGGAATACAACGTGGCTGTGTGTTTTCTCATGGTAAGGGGTGTATTCAGGGGTGTAAAATTAAATCTTGAATCGGCTTTCTATTTCGCAACAAAGCATCCTTCACTCACGCCGCCAAACATACACTCGTAAAACTGACTATCCTACCGATCCTCGACTTCGGCGATGTCATTTACAAAATAGCTTCCAATACTCTACTCAGCAAACTGGATGCAGTCTATCACAGTGCCATCTGTTTTGTCACCAAAGCCCTTTATACCACCCACCACTGCGACCTGTATGCTCTAGTCGGCTGGCCTTCGCTACATATTCGTCGCCAGACCCACTGGCTCCAGGTCATCTATAAGTTTATGCTAGGTAAAGCTCCGCCTTATCTCAGCTCATTGGTCACGATAACAACACCCACCCGTAGCACACGTTCCAGCAGGTATATCTCACTGATCATCCCCAAAGCCAACACCTCATTTGGCCGCCTTTCCTTCCAGTTCTCTGCTGCCAATGACTGGAACAAATTGCAAAAATTGCTGAAGCTGGAGACTTATATTTCCCTCACTAACTTTAAACATCAGCTATCTGAGCAGCTAACCGATCGCTGCAGCTGTACATAGCCCATCTGTAGCCCACCCAATCTACCTACCTCATCCCCATATTGTTTTTATTTACTTTTCTGCTCTTTTGAACACCAGTATTTCTACTTGCACATCATCATCTGCTCATCTATCACTCCAGTGTTTATTTGCTAAATTGTAATTACTTCGCTACTATGGCCTATTTATTGCCTTACCTCCTCACGCAATTTGCACACTGTATATAGACTTTCTTTTGTTTTCTATTGTGTTATTGACTGTACGCTTGTTTATTCCATGTGTAACTCTGTGTTGTTGTTTGTGTCACACTGCTTTGCTTTATCTTTGCCAGGTCGCAGTTGTAAATGAGAACTTGTTCTCAACTACCTTACCTGGTTAAATAAAGGTGAAATAAAAAAATAAATAAAAAAAATGTATTCCACCGATTCTGTTGAAAATATTTTCTTAAATGGAAGCAAACGGAACGAAACGAGGATAAACATACTTGAATTTGTCCAATAGTCAAATTCGTTTGCAACTTTTGGACTAATGATTATATCCTATATCAGGTAGATGCAGGCAAGAGTGTGGAAGTGTGTGTCCATGTGTCACTGTCTGTCACCTCAAATTTGTCTCTCGACCTGTAGCAACCTCATGATGGGTATAGGGAAAATTAGTCTAAACCAATCGCTGTTACACTGAACTGCATGAGTGGAATATTAATGACAGTCATCCAATATGCTGTAATAGAAATAAGGCCATGCTCATGAAAAACAACTGTTCTCCCTCATGCAATGCGTTTTGATGCGTTGCTCCTATATGTATTCTTTTCTAAATATATTCTGTTCATATTTCACTCAATTAATTGCAATGTACTGGCTGCCTACTTGTTCTTCTTTTTTAAAATATATGTAACAGGAATACTGCCCATCTCTGGGTGTTATGGACTAGTTGGATTGCTTACAGATATGGTAATTTGAGTAAAATTGCTTATAACTTTGAACTCTTTTGAAAACTACTTTTGGGGTATTTTGTCCATGGACTCACTGTGAGCATGTGGATCCCAGGGGAATTCAGTGTGTTGACCATGTATCAATGTGTCAGTGACCTCCATCCTTTTACTGTGGATATTGGCGGGCAGAGCAGACGGTCAAAAAGCAAAGCCAGGAGTTTACTCCTCCAGCTTCTATAATTTCTCATATCTGCTTCTGAAATGATGCTGCAGCTCCTGTGAGCTTGACACTGAATTAATAATGAACAATCAATAGGCAGCCAGTGTCCCATTCTCCCAGAAATCACACTGGAGTGACTTTCCTCAAGTATTGAAGTATTGAATTCAAGAAACCAATACATGTTTACTGTTAGTGATGTGGTCAGCTTTCCTAAACTCAGAACAAAAGCAGTATTGTTTTATAGATACCTTTTTTACTGTATGCTGGCATTACCGAAGGTTGCTTATGGGAATGGAATGCTTGTCTGGGAAAATTCTGAAATACTAAGCCTTCCATAAACGGGAAGAGTACAGACAGCCAGCCCCAAAGATGGGCCTTTTTTTATTTCTAATCTTTCTGATATTACTAGACTCTAGATTCCACATTTCTCTGATCATTGTCACAAGCAGGACATACGCTTGCAAAGATGGATGTGATATTATTTGTTTTTCCGATTCTGTATAGCTGGACTCCAGGTACTTTCTCCGATCATTGTTGAAGGACAAAAGCTCAGGGGCCCCAGCGTGTTCAGGATAATTAAACCAGTTACTTCTTTGTGTTTTTTTTTCTAAAGCTATGACATATCCTGTCACACACAAACACACACACTTTCTCTCACACAAGCACAAGCACACACACACTTTCTCTCACGGACACACACGTGTACATACACACACTGTAGAGAGCTTTACTGTCACATTATGTTTTTCTACCCTCTGTTTGTGCAACACTTGTGTAATCACTACTGCGAGACGTTTCAATTTCGGCAGGGAGGGTAAACGCTTGGAAATTAGATTGGTCTGCGTCTGTTTTGTTTGGTTCAAACTAATAAAATATGCATCGGTCAGTTGCAATGCTATTTAGAGCTGTTGATCAATACTCTGGGCTGTTTTTAGGAAACGTCTCTGAGGAGAAGCCTTGTCATTCTGTCAGACATCATTAGCTTTGCACAAAGTGGGGTAAATTGTGACTTTTAAGAAAAGAACGAGGCAGGTACAACTGACAAATACACATTCCCATTGTTACAATTCCATTTGTCTTCCTACCATTCCATTATACACAGCTTAGGAACTTAGTCAGCGAACACAACACATGACTTACATTCTCTTATTCGTCTGTTAATGCATTGTATTACTAATTAGGCCTACAGTCATTTTACCGTTCTCATTCTCAGAGTGGAAACGTTATTTGCAGAGTTCACAACCTGCTACACTTGTGAGAAAAAGGTTTTGGTTTATTTCATACCCATCATTTACGACTTGTACATTTTTTCATTGTCTTTTATTTGGAGTGCTCTATGTGAGCAATTAGCATGGGTCTAGTTTCTCTGTCTTGTTAATGTTGAGGGAGCGTGCACACCCGAGCATGCATAGAAGTAGCCTGCTGCACACAAATATAGGAAAGTGTCCATTTAAGGATGTTTGATTTTGGATTGTCTTAATTACCACATCCACCACTAATAAGGCGAGCTTCTCAGTCATTTTCCGTCACCTCACACAGTAAGTCAACAAAGTCTGTTTTTTTTAATTGTGAATGATAGCCTCATAGTTCCACACGTTAGGCCGAATTGGGAAAAAAATCTCCCCCTTGATAATCATCAAGATGTGAAGAGCAAAATATCTGGATCCCATACAGTATATCCAGTGGAAACATCATGAAATACCTGAACACTTTTCTCTTGCGCAAAAACAGCTGTCTGTCCAGAGCTCACTGAAACGGGAACTCGGAGGGCCCGGAATAGGCTAGTTCACGGTCCCCAACCTTTTCTGAGTCAAGATCACTTTCTGAGTCAAAATGCAAGTCGAGATCTACCGCTCCGATTTTTTAAAAACACGACTTAAAAAATGTAAGCCTATGCAACGTTAACCAATTAAAACAGTTATTTAGCAATGAGGTTTGTGCAGTAGGCTATAGGCCCAATACATTATCACTGCCAATATGGCGATTTTAGAATGTAAATCTTGGTGGGGCATGCCAGCAAAGCCACTACACAACAAAACAATACATTAATTGCACTATAACAATGACAAACGGTGCCCACAAACTGTTAGGACCTACATAAAGCTGTCCCAACAGCAGTCCAAGCACCTTACCACTGCTACACCTGGCTATAAGCGGAACCTTGTCTGGCAGCGAAACAGTTCATTCAGGCAAATTTACTCCCTTTTAAAAAAACATAGCTGACTTGCTTAACCAAATGTGGTTTTAACTGACAATTGAGATATACAATCCATGGCATAAAGGAACGATGAGCAGATAAGAGGCAATCCATAATTCCGATTAAGACAATGAGCAAGCTAGGACGGACGTAGTCAAGATAACTATTTGTTCAGCACTTTTGAAATGTACAGCGACAGAATTCAGAACATTGGCCGTTCTTACAGTACTCTCCCTGTATACCAAGTCAGAACCATAGGATAAATAAAGGGGATATAAGCAGTCAGTGAAAGCTCTTACAGTATTTCATGATTACATTTCTCTAAAACAGGCTATAGGCTACATGTGCACCACCAAGTCAGAACAGTAGACGAAATGATGAGGGGAAAAGTGACCAAATTATTAGGGTGAGGCACATGGGCTACTAACAGCTTACTATACAACACACACTTAGTATTACTGTCTTAGCTACAGACAGTATACATATCTCCCTGGCATATTACATCATTTATGCAGAAGCATACAATACATTTTGGACTCACCTTGTTGTGCTGTGCTCACTTGAACAGGAAGGTGGCGCAAACTTTCAACAAACTTTCATCAAATTCTGTCTCTCTCTGGATTTATTGTGCTTTTAAGACAACTGGGAACTCAGAAAAAAACAAGTTTGAATCATGATGATGTCAGTGATCTTCAGGTTGGAGCTCTAGAAAAAGGCCTGAGTTCCCGACTTACAATTCTGAGTTGGATGACCGTTCAAAACATATTTTCTCAGTCAGAGCTCGTTTTTTCCTAGTACACTGAAGTCAGATTTCCCAGTTCCAAGTTTCCAGTTGTTTTGATCACGGCAGAAGGCATGCTGGATTGACAGCATGACCAATGTTGCATGTAAATATCCTTTTAAGTTTGGAAAAGAGACCCTGAAACCCAGACTTTGGACCACACAACCACTCCACTGAATAGCAGGCTTGTGATTTGTTTGCCATGCTTGCTGTTAGCCTCTGATTCCTTCCAAACCAATCATTGTTGAATTTGCGATTTCTCACTTGTTGTGTAATGTTGATGCTCAATGGCCGATGAGCACCGATACGTTTTATCTATCATTTCTCTTCATTTGACCATGCTTGAAAAGGATTTGCCAGTAGATTGTTGACTTGATTCATGATGACTACTAGCTTGCTAGCTAAGATTTTGAAAGTATGATGTTGACATAAGTCCAATCAAAGCTGCTGTAGATATAATGTGATTTGACGTAATTTTATCTGTGGCCAATGACCTTGAGCCTTCTCGGCTGGGCACTTCTAATGTAACTCTTTGGCAGCACCCAAGGGGCTTGCTTTTTTGAGCTATAACTTTATATTTTGTGGTGACGTAGTGTCCCCATGAGTGACAAAACACTGAGCCAATCACGGCGCAAGTAGAGCACATTACCAACCCCTACGCTTCGTATTTTTTGCTGGCTGCCCCACCACAGAAAGCATGGAGCTAGGCTGAAACACCTGCATTTTGGAGCTGTCTTATATATTGAATTGCCCTGCCAATGTTGTTCTTGTCAGATAATTTTGCAATTATATTTAAAACATTTAGCTAAATGATAACACTGGTAAAATATCATTGTTGTATTTGTTGTGAGAAACAGCTAAGTGAGCATAATTTTTGTTTTGTTTACTGGACTGATGGCCTGCATGTAATGGTCAGTCTGCCTCTCACCCGACTCACCATACCTCCAACCCGCCTTCCCTCCACTGAGAAAAGTGGACAGTCTTCCAGCTGATGGTGAAACTCAAGTCACACTGCATTATTTCTGCCTCATGCACCAATTCATGTTGTTCCTCCTATGACAATAGAAAGTTAAATATTCCAAAATATCAAAATAGACACGCCGCTAATAATAACAATGCAATCTTATCGGAACACTTCCACTGATGCTACAGTACTGGTGGCTTATAAAGCTTATATGGCTTATAAGGTGTTGAACAAAGTGTTGACAGTGCTGAATAGCAATTTAAACATTAACTTACACATAAAAACATCAGCTCATAGCTATTTTCATTGAGTCTCTTTATCGTTATGGTTTTAAAAGCTTTGTAATCTCACAGTGCCAACTTTGCTGTACGTTCGAGGCTTCTTTTTACAGTCTATGGCTCGAGGAAACTGTGCAGCCTCTGTGATCTGAGCTATCTGATTGGCCAGCGGTAGGCTTATAGGTGCACTTGATTAGCTCTCTGGGCCTGCCAGGTATTCAGGGTTCTTCCTTCAGACACATGAAATGGTTCAAAGTGGGAACACTTTGCCTCCTCTGCGCTAGGGCTGCTGAATGAAGTTCACCTACCCTTCATCTACACTGATTTGAAATTACAGCAATAATAAGGGATCATAGATGGTCCGTCTATGTCATGGAAAGAGCAGGTGTTCGTAATGTTTTGTTCTCTCAGTGTACATTCTTTGTTTCGGGAACGCTTGCTCTAATCTTATATTTTCTTTGTCCTGGGACGTGTTGTTCTGATGTTATATCTTCTTTGTTCTGGAACATCTGGGTCTAATGTTATATCTTCTTTGTTCTGGGACCTCTTGTTCTCTTTTCTTCCCTTATGTGACTCTTTTTAGCTTCTCTGTCACAAATTAAACCTTTAAAGCTCACAATGATGAAGAGTTGGAGAAGGCCCACTGTAGCTTTGTCATTAGTTTTTTTTTCCTTCTTCAAATAACCATTCTGTTTGTTCAGTCTCTCAAAGACAACCTTTGTCTCGGTAAGAGAGCCATACTTTACCCGACACCATGTTAGAATAAAGTGGGAAGAGAGTCAGCATTTACCCAAAGAGATTTGATAGCCGGCTGTTAGTGAACGTTGTGTAGCATGGGCAACCCTGATGCTTCTTTGTGCAGCTATCTCATTCTGGCCCTTTCTCTCCCACTCACCCTGTGTACTGGGTTTGGGCAGTATCCAGATTTTCATACCTTTTATACCGTTCCTGTACCATACCGGGATATCCGGTATTACTGGCAGTGCACACAAGGGGCACTATTTTTCCCCAAACATAAAATAAGAACAACTACAACAAAATATTAGGCAGCAGGGATCTTGATCCAGGAGAGGATTGATTATCTCTGTTGTAACCAAGAAGCTTGATCTTGCAAGCTAGCCACTTAACTAACAAGTTAGCAAACCAAATGAATAGCCGGAGCCCTGAGCTGGGGATAATTTATTTTGCACATCTCAGATAGTTGATATATAAGCTGTGGTGTACCCCCCCCCCCGGTTTAAGGTATATGCCCAAGCCTACTGTGTACTTTCAACATCATTGCCACACATTGGGACAATGTCTATGATAGTAAATGGTTTGTTTATTGCGTAGTTGAGGCACGGCAGATGTTTGTGTGTATGTAGGGGTGCAAGATGGCGATGGTCAGGCAGTCAGCTCAATTACCCACTGTGTGATTATCTCCCCTTTCAGTAAGGGAGAGAGAGAGAGCAAAATAGTGACAAACGTGTTAATTATAATTCCCACACAACTCTACTGCTCCAGTTTGCTTTTGCTGTCCCAGTTCAACTGAAGAAATCACTTTTTTTGTGATGCCAATTTGTGATGGTCAGTATAAAAGACATCACCATAGCAACAAATTCATAGCGTGGAAGCATCAGCATATAGAGACAAAAAGCAAAAATATGTGAATGTCAGATTAGTTTTGTTAAACAGAGGAGTGAGATTGATGAATTCGAATTGAAGGAGGCTACAGATGACAACTGTAGTGAGTGATTTCAAATAACAAAGGCCACTGATGCATTTGAACAACGAAGTAAGTCAACTAATTTTATCTCCCTGTGTGACAGGCTAGGTGAAATAGACACTGTCCATGGTGCTTATTATTTGTATTTGCATGGTTGTGATTTAAGATATGTATTTCCTTAAGCTGCAAAATGTAACTTTCTGGGGGGCCCGACCAAATTCACATAGAAATATGTGTCATAGATCTGTCATTTGCATTGAAAGCAAGTGTAAGGAATGGTAGATCTCATCTATATGCACTATTTCTATGCATCCCATCCTTAAGTTTAGTTTTTGCATCTTTTACTTTCGGTTTTGTACACCAGCTTCAAACAGCTGAAGCTACAATCTTTTTTGTTACGGAAAATATGTTTCACAGCGGTTTAGATGGTGCAATGATTCTCTACACTATATTAGTTTTTTTGGACACAAACTGTAATTAGACGAAGTATTCGAATTTTTGCAACCAGGAAATGGCGGAGCTATTTCTGCATAGTGCTTCGTTAAACGTTTATAAGACCAATGAAATAAGGAAACTTTTTTCGGCCTGTGATGAATTTCATTATGACATTGCAATGGGTTTTTGACCCAAAAACTATGTTTGATTAGAATGATGAGTACATCTCCTATCTGGAAGGATAGTACAATTGTGTGAGAGAGAAAATAGAATTTACGCTGTTCCTCAATGATGCGAGGAATGAGGATGAGAGCAGGAGTCAGGCAGAGTGAAGGTGGATGTATAGACACTGATTGAGAAGTAGAACAGAGCCAAGATGACTTATGAATGCATAAAATTCTTGCCTTGCTCCAGCCTCCTGTAATCTCACATAGGATGCGTCCCAAATATAGTGCACAAATATTTACCAGACCCCTATGGGCCCTGGTCAAAAGCAGTGCACTAAATAGGGAATAGGGTGTCATTTGGGACGCATATATATAAATGAGAGGATGAATTCTTCCCTCCACCCATACCTCCCTGTCCTTCTGACCCTCATCATTCTAGTCGTCATGTCTCATCCCTTCAGCTTCACCACCCACAGTGATCTTCTGATCCCAGTAATCCTGAAGCAACATTTCATCTACAGATAATTAGCCTGCTAACTCTTGATAACTGACAAGAGCAATGTATTTCCAATTTTGTTCAAATTAGTGACAGAGAAGTCGATATGTTTATTTTTTTTGACATACAGATGTATGATCTTAATTTGATCACCCTGTTGCAGAATACCTTCCTGCAATGCAGGACATTTCAAACGTGTAGTGTATTTCAGGTTTTCTATCTTTTACATTTCAGACTTGATTTTCCCTTTCAAAAAATATATCAACCCCTACAAAAAGGTCAATTAATTATAATCCACATAATAATTCACATTTACTGTTGCTACAGGATTATTTTCCTGCTGTAGAAAACTGGCTGAAATTAAGATCCTACATCTGTAACATGAAAACACAATTTAGTGGCACTTTCCTACATGTACTGGCTAGTGCATGATAGAGAGTCTTCAAGACTGTTCCATGGTACAATGATAGTTCTCTACAGGTGTGGAGCAGAAAGCAAAACCCTGTCAGGAAGTGATTGACAGGGCTAGTGGCAATTAAAATAGACCTGTTAAGCAAAAGAGGGGATTTTGGTCTTAGAGGTGTCCCTGTGTGTCAGCGTATAGCACAGCTCCAGTCTCCTCTCTTTCTTCTGTGCCCTCAGGCTTAAAGGCAAGCTTCCCTCACGCCCTCCATCCACTCTCCACCCAGCTCCCTAATGGCAGCCAGCAATTACACACAGGACAATTACGCTGTCGTGGCTCTACGTCTGCCATACTTCACCGCTATCTTTTAATTGGAGGAGTGATGGAGTCATTTCATAGAGGATGAAGGAGATGTACTCTACCTGCTCTTAGAATAGAATGGATTCCAGAATTTCCCTGGTGCTTCTCTGTAATGAGATTTCAATCCCAGACCACATTTTTTATTATTGTTATTTTATTTTTTACCTTTATTTAACTAGGCAAGTCAGTTAAGAACACGTTCTTACTTACAATGACGGCCTACCCCGGCCAAACCCTAACCTGGACGACACTGGGCCAATTGTTTACTGCTGTACAGCCTGGGATCGAGCCCGGGTCTGTAGTGACGCCTCTAGCACTGCGATGCAGTGCCTTAGACCGCTGCGCCACTCTGAACCGGAATAGTCAGGGATAGGATAAGACACAGACTGTTTTTGTGGAGAAGTAATGGATTATGTGTTGGCCTTTGCACATTTGGAACGTGAGATTTAGCCAATCTCTGACATTACTCATTCTGATATTTCTTAATTTATTTTCTTTCATTTTCTTTCATTTTTGTGTATTGTATTTTCAGCTGGTGTAGAAAATTGAAAGTAAAAGATGCAAAAACTAAATGTAAGAATGGGAAGCATGGAAATAGCGCATATAGAACATATCTATTGCTTGTTAGACTTGCTATAACTCACATTTCTATGTGAATTTGGTCGGGTCACCAGAAAAAGTTGCATATTGTAGCTTTAAGCAATGAACTCCAACTATGTGTGCCGTTTGAATAAAAGAAGCAAGGATAAAATGTAGGTTTTAGGTGATGGTGATGGACCATAGAATCAGGTTACATTTTTTCTTTAAAAAAAATCTGCCCGAGGAAATTCCCAAGAACTAACTGCAAATCATACTCAATTTGATCCCACTGCCAAATGACTGGCTAAATTATGCATAACTTTTTAATTGGCTGAGCTCATAGTGGATGTGAGATTTCTTTTGTGAATATGTGATGTGAAAGGTGAGGTCGTGTTGAGTCTGGCAATGGCGGACAGCAGCCCTAGATCTGTTCCAGAGGTCGCCTAGCACAGCAGTAGGCAGCCTCCTCCATGCTGTGCTGCTGTCTCGCTTCTCTCGCTTTCTCTCCTCTCACACACGCACTCTTTCCCTCTTCCATCCACCCCCCCTCTCTCTCTTTCTCTCTCTCTCTAGCAATCTATCGCTCTCCTCTGCATCTCTGCATGCCCTGTTTCGTTGACCCAAACCCTCATCCTGGTAGCTTTAATTTACCATCTGGCCAATCAAAAACGTTACCACAGACGGCCTTGTACATTATTTCTCAGCGCTACAGTACAGGATTGTGGCCCTGTATGTACAGTATAAAGATACCTCTTTTTAAATGAGTGTCAGAGAAGCACACAGCACAGCCATGATCTAATGTGTCCACCTAACTGCAAACATTGAAAAACTTAGTTGCGCCAAGATTTGTGTGTGCGAGTACACATGGTTCACTTAACGTTGACAACCTCATGTCATCATGGTGGCGTGATATTTTGTTACGAAACCTATTTCAATTCAGTCAGAAAGAAAGGGTCGGCTTGCATGGCATTTTGTGTGTTCCTTGGATACGACCTTCAGCTAACTTCCCTACCATCATATCAGCTTACTGGCAGATCGTACCTTAGCTGTCATTTGTCCACATTGATATCCACATAAACGAAGAGAGAGGATGATTGTCAACTTCCACAGGGAGCCATGCAGAGGATATGACGATTATTGAGATTAGTTATGTGATGAATTACCACATCAAGCCTACATAAACCATTCCAAAAGCTCTTGAATGCACAGAGCGATCGGCCCGGGGATGAATGCTAATATCAGCTGCATTAGGTTGCAGTTGACACGCTTATCAAAATTACTTCTCTCTAACTGCTAATGATCCATTAGCTTCTCTAAATACATAATTTGAAGTGGGTCCAGAATTAACCACCTCTAAAATCCATATTCATGACAAAGGGAAAAATTCTCCATGGAAACCGTCAGCTATATATTTTCATTAAAGGCACCATGGTGACTGATTAAGCAAGGGCTCATTTTCTGGAATGGCAGAAGGAGAAGATGAGAGGATGGAGCAGGCCTGTAAGATGGAGGACAGGAAAGTGGAACATGTTTTGAGTGAATATGGAATAGAGGATCATACAGAACTTTTGGAAGAGCTACAGAAGGAAATTGAACGTGACGAGAGTGAGGATGAATTAAATGCGGTGTTAGGTGCAGTGGTGACTGCCGAAAAGGAGCTGAGTGTAGAGGGAAGCAGTGTGGTGAGGAAGGTTGGCATCAAGTGCAAAAAGACGGATACGTGCTTCAGTAGCTCAGAGATGGAATCTGACGATAGTGAGGATAAAGTACCTGCGGTGACTACCGCAGAGTCCGCGCCTCGTCCCGATGATGACAAATAGGATTCTGGCCCAATGGAAGTGATATCTGTGGAGAGAATGGATCCTTGTATTCTGGCTGATCCATATGTGGTGTCAGGATGGGTGGGGAAGAGGTTGGGGACTGTTGAGTTGGTGAAAGTAACCCGAACTGGACTCGTGATGATTTATTGTGTTTTTTCCATCCAGAGGGAGCTGGCGCTCCGGACGACACGACTAGGGACAAGAAATGTGACTTGCTTTGCTCTTCGGAGCAGGGCTCTACTGGAAGTTGTGTTAACGGGGGTGGAATTAACTGTTGAGGAGGATCAGCTGAAATGGAAGATTCCTGGTCTCTGTGACTCCTGCCGTTCGGTGCGACGCAGACCCGGTGGAGAGTGTGGTGAAATGGAGAATACATTGTTTATCCTGCTGAGTTTTGATGCCCGACAAGGTCAAGTTAGGATGTGTTAGTTATCAAATCAGAGCTTTTGTTCCGAAAATACTGTGGTGTTTTAGGTGTCAAGCTTATGGTCATGTTGCAGCAGTGTGTAGGAGGGAGATTCCTAGATGTGAGAAGTGTGCAGGAGAGCAGGAGACAAAGGAATGTGTAGTATCGGTGGAGAAAGTTGTGTCTGTAAGCTGTGGGGGTGCCCATGGGACTAGAGATCGCAAGTGTCCGGTGAGAGAAAGGCAGGTTGAGGTTGCCACGGTCAGAGTAGTACAGAAAGTGTCGTATGCTGAAGCAGTGAAGAGAGTGGTAGAGGAAGATGGGTACAGGGTGAGGGGTCCTGAGAGGATACCTGTGAGTAGGCAGAGACCAATAGAGAGGGATGGGAAAAATATGTGCTTCAGTAAGGTGGGTTTCTTAGCATTCATAGCCATGATTGTCAACTGTACTGCAGAAATGGAACGTATCACAGAAAATAACGGTTGTGGTGGCAGCTGCAGAAGTTTTACTGCAGAAGATTTGCAGGGGGTGTTGAGTGGTAGTTTTCTGTCCTCCCAGACTGTTGGCCTGGAGTAGGGAGGGCTAATAGCTGGCAGGGTAATTTTCCTTTCCCTTTTCCCCAATTTTGTATTACCAGAAGTTGATGTAGATAGGCCGTGACTGGTCTCATACTCCAGTAGAGTAGGTGGTAGTGTATGCACCTAAAAGTTGGATGCGATCCTTTAGCCCAATTATGAAGAAGAAGAAGATTTCAAATCAAATGTAGTTAATCTTCAAAGTAATAAACAATCCAAGTTAATCAAAAAAACTAAATAACTAAAAAACAAATGCATTCAATGAAATATTATTTTTACAATTATCAGTCTGTCAATTTGTTAGTCAGAAGAAGACTAAGGGCTCAATTCAATCAGATCCACTTTAGCCAACATCTGCATAATAGTTGTTTTGGCGGTGTCGGAGGTGGAACTGCGGTAGAGCTGTCAAATCAACAAGCAGCTCCAGGCTCCCGGTACTTTAGCTAAAGCTGACATTGCCATTGGCTGCATGGAGTAGTATCAGGAGAAATCTCATGCAGCCATTTTTACAAGTTCAAACACTAGAATGTGAGATATAATCTACACCTCAATTGGGATTATATAAATCCTCATTATTTTGTTTAAGGATTATTAATTTTGAGCGTCATAGTTTCAATATAGCTTACACTTTCTCCTTCTGAACTTGTGGCTTGGCGACAATGATCACCTATTTGACGGGTCCAAAGTAGTTCCATCTCCGACACCACCAAAACATCCACAAAGCGGGTGTCTGCTATCGCCGGTTAACGCTTGATCTTTTTAAAAAACTTTTATTTAACTAGGCAGGTCAGTTAAGAACAAATTCTTATTTTCAATGACAGCCTAGGAACAGTGGGTTAACTGCCTTGTTCAGGGGCAGAATGACAGATTTTTACCTTGTCAGCTCGGAGATTCGATCTTTTAACCTTTCGTTACAAGTCCAACGCTCTAACCGCTAGGCCACCTGCCACCCATCTGTTTGAATCTAGGCCTAAATGTTTTCATCTAGTTTATTTCATGGATATTTGAAAAGGCAATACTTTAGATTGTATTTCCTGTTCAATAGTGTCAGGTTCTGTAGTGGAGCAGGTTGAGAGCTTCAAGTTCCTTGGCGTCCACATCACCAACAAACTAACATGGTCAAACCAATCAATCAATCAATCAAATGTATTTATAAAGCCCTTCTTACATCAGCTGATGTCACAAAGTGCTGTACAGAAACCCAGCTTAAAACCCCAAACAGCAAGCAATGCAGGTCTAGAAGCACGGTGGCTAGGAATAACTCCCTAGAAAGGCCAGAACCTAGGAAGAAACCTAGAGAGGAACCAGGCTATGAGGGGTGGCCAGTCCTCTTCTGGCTGTGTCGGGTGGAGATTATAACAGAACATGGCCAATATGTTCAAATGTTCATCGATGACCAGCAGGGTCAAATAATAATAATCACAGTGGTTGTCGAGGGTGCAACAGGTCAGCACCTCAGGTAAATGTCAGTTGGCTTTTCATAGCCAATCATTCAGAGTATCTCTACTGCTCCTGCTGTCTCTAGAGAGTTGAAAACAGCAGGTCTGGGACAGGTAGCACATCCGGTGAACAGGTCAGGGTTCCATAGCCGCAGGCAGAATCGTTGAAACTGGAGCAGCAGCACGGCCAGGTGGACAGGGGACAGCAAGGAGTCATCAGGCCAGGTAGTCCCGAGGCATGGTCCTAGGGCTCAGGTCCTCCGAGAGAGAGAGAAAGAAAGAGAGAGAGAAAAAGAGAGAAAGAGAATTAGAGAGAGCATACTTAAATTCACACGGGACACTGGATAAGACAGGAGAAATACTCCAGATATAACAGACTGACCCTAGCCCCCCGACACATAAACTACTGCAGCATAAATAATGGAGGCTGAGACAGGAGAGGTCGGGAGAGACTGTGACCCCCTCCGACGATACCCCCGGACAGGGCCAAACAGGCAGGATATAACCCCACCCACTTTGCCAAAGCACAGCCCCCACACCACTAGAGGGATATCTTCAACCACCAACTTACCAAACCACACTAAGACAGTCGTGAAGAGGGCACGACAAAACCTTTTCCCCCTCAGGAGACTGAAAATATTTGGCATGGGCCCTCAGATCCTCAAAAGGTTTTACAGCTGCACCATTGAGAACATCCTGATGGGTTGCATCAATGCCTGGTATGGCAACTGCACCGCCTCTGACCACAGGCACTACAGAGGGTAGTGTGTACGGCCCAGTACATCACCGGGGCTAAGCTTCCTGCCATCCAGGACCTCTTTACCAGTTGGTGTCAGAGGAAGGCCATAAAAATTGTCAAAGACTCCAGCCACCCTAGTCATAGACTGTTCTCTCTTCTATCGCATGGCAAGCGGTACCGGAGCGCCAAGTCTAGGTCTAAAAGGCTTCTAAACAGCTTCTACCCCCAAGCCATAAGACTCCTGAACAGCTAATCAAATGACTACCCAGACTATTTGCGTTGCCCCACCCTCTTCTACGCTGCTGCTACTCTCTGTTATTATCTATGCATAGTCACTTTAATAACTCTACCTACATGTACAAATGACCTCAATTACCTCAACACCGGTGCCCCCGCACATTGACTCTGTACCGTTACCTGTATATAGCCCCGCTATTGTTATTTACTGCTGCTCCTTAATTATTTGTTATTCTTATCTCATACTTTTTTGGGGGGGTATTTTATTAAAACTGCATTGTTGGTTAAGGGCTTGTAAGTAAGCATTTCACTGTAAGAGGAATACCTGTTGTATTCGGCGCATGTCACAAATAACATTTGATTTGAGGTTCCATTTTAGAAGTTTTGAGTTTGATAGCAATTAGCAGCAGGGTGCCAGACTGCTCCCGATCTGTCAGTGCCCGAAGAAGAAAAAAGCTTTCTAGATTAGTTTTTTTCCGTCTGTTTTGGTCTAAATTGGAGTTTCATTTAACATCATCCCTACGTGCCCTTCATCTATGGCTTTTAGTGTCTACCAACTAAATTATCGCCAGTATTTTACATTTTTTCTGTAGAAACATCCTTAAATCTCTCCAGTGACATCTCAAGTACCAGTGAAACTTTCCTTAAAAGCCAACACATGGCCTGCCCATCGTGCCAACTATAAACGGCAGACATGTCGAAAGATGTGTTGCCAGGGTGCCAGTGTGTCTGCCATCCCACCTGCCAGTGTCACACAGGTCCCTTCCCGGTCTTCAGGCAATGCATGATGGGATGGCCATCTGACGATTCTGGCTCTATTTCCCAACACCCCTACACCCTCCTCAGTCAAACTCTCGACCACGTACACACACACACGAACCCACGCACATGAACCCACACACACACAAAGGAGAGAGAGGGATCTGTTAATAGTGCTGTCCTCATATTGTAAGCCATCTGCTCCTCTGCAAGTTGTCTAGGGACTAAAACATCAATTTGTTGCTGTGGGTTTTTTCTTCCAGTCAGACATCCCCACTTCTACTCGTCTGCCTCTGTAATGCCAAGTGATAATGCAACCTGTCCATCTCTCCTCCCCCCAAACCGTCTGAATATCAGTGACTCTCCCCTGCCAAATAGTCTTCGAGAGAGGAGAACCGTGAAGCGATTTGGAAGATTTCCATATGTTCCATTTCCAGTCATACCTTATATAAAAAAAATCATGTCAGCTGTGATGGAAACAGGAAGTTTCGGTACAATTTTATAAATGCAGACAGATAATTTGTTCATTCATCATAGTGGGATCGTTTTGGTAAAATTAAGTATGCAAGAAATGGTGGAAATGCCTTTATGCGCAAATATTGATATAATAACCATCATATACTGTAGAAGTGAACATAGAGTCAGGCGATGATATGGTGTGTGGTCCTCCCACTACAACTCGTGAAACCATGCATTTTATTAGGCTACAGATGAAATTACTGATGAACTTCACAGGGCGGTGAAAGTGCACAGGGATCTTGATTCTCCTTTCCAATAAATATTGAGGGTCTTATTCTGGTGACATAATGATCGATGCTTGACTGCCGTTTGACAAATAAAAGTATTTGTCTCCATAATAACCTCATCATGTAGACTAGCCTACCCCCACTGTATCTGCGAACTGTTGGCTAGAGCGCACGTGCCAAAGACCAGAGTACTGTAGGCACATTTGCTATTTAACACAACAGTTTTTCTGAGAAAACTATCGGTAGAGTTGAACATGTAATGGAAACACATTGAACTTTAGATTTTTATTCGGTACATGAAAACTTAAGCAAAAATGTAAATTCTATCTACACTACGTCATCCCACCCTGATTTTATTTGCATCAAGTCCTTTTGGTGGAAACACACCACTAGCGGAAAAAATAGCATATTTTCTTTTTGCGGATTTCAGAATATTCACATAAAAATCCAGCGCCAATTGGATGGAAACCTAGCTACTGACCGTGTCAAATTGGGGCTAGTGTCTTTACGAGCCCACTCTTTTGAGCGTTAAATTAACGCTATGCTAAGTGCTGACACTCTTACACTTTGTAAGTGTTAGGGAGTGACACTTCCATGTAGCACTAGGACGTGTATATAGTTTACACAAATGGTGTTATGCAATAACACCTCATATAGTATTTTTAACCATTATATCAAGAGGTCTATATCTCTTGACAAGGTCACTCAGTGTTGGGTTAAAGGTCCTGAACAGTCATTCTGAAAGTACTTTTTCTCTCATGGCTAATGCCGGTAAAAACAACTGGGACAGCTGTGCCATACAGATTGCAAAATAGTTGGGATGAGATTTTTGATGTACCGATTCCATGGTACAGGGTGTATGAGTTGATATATAAAATGACGCAAGATTCAAGACTTTGTGCTTTTCAGCTAAAGTGATTATATAGAATTCTTGCCACCTATAAAATGTTGAATATTTGGGGCATACAATCATCGAATCTCTGCAGATTTTGTTGCAAGGATACAGAGTCAATAGACCATTTATTTTGGTATTGCCCTCGGGTTTTTGGTCTCATGTTCAGGAGTGGCGGAAAATGCATAACATTGATCTAAAATTGACCCTAGAAATAGTACTGTTGGGAGAACTGGAGAGACCCGGTCAGTCAATAACTAATACTCTTAGTAAAAGTTATTTATCTTCAACTCGCAATCTGTGGATTCTATTCGATTAGATAGATTGAAATTTTATGTTAAACATCACAGCATAGTTGAACGATATATGCTGCATAGAAATCCGAAGAGGGTGGCCAGCAGAGATAGGAGGGATGGGTTGAGGGTTGGGATGTAGAATTGGAGACAAGTGGGAGTGAAGTTGCTGGGCGGGGCATAGAATTACGGTCAATGATAAAAGTCAAAAAAATAAAGTAAAAATAAAACATAACAAAAGTAAGTTTGAATGGCACTGAGGGGCAATATTGTTACAGTTAATGCCGGTTTGCCTGAGGCTAATGCCGTGCAGGTGTTTGTACACATGCAATATACACACACTCTCATTCAAATGCACACATGGGCACATACACAGACACACTGATGTAAATAGTGACATACATGCACCCAAACATTCCGTTGGCCTTGCTGTTATGATTTTTGTTGTCCTTGATATCTTTTGTTTTTTGCATTGTTGTTTTCTGTTTTCCTTTGTTTCTCTTTTTCCTCTATTGTTCATTTTGTTGGTTGTTGGTGGATGGGGGGGGTCTTGGGGGTGGGGAATGGAATTACTGTATTTATTTTTTCTCAGAGGGGGGGACTGTGGGGGGAGGGGTCTTGGATGGTTGACTGGCAGCTCTTGGGAAACTGTGGGGGGGGGGGATCTTGGAGGGCTGGTGGGAGATCTGTCGACTTGCCCTTGAGCATGGCGTTGACCCTGGTTGCTTCTGTGTGTTGCTCTGAATGGGAGGCTGTTAGATTACTCATGTGATGTAGTTGTTGATTGGCTTCACTGCAAGTATATTGTATGTTTTAAATATTCAATAAATAAAAAATAAAAAAAACAACAACTGGGAACACTGAAAAGTATGAGTTCACTCATGATGTCAGTGATCTTCAGGTCAGAAAATCGGAGCTCTCGAAAGAGGCCCGAGTTCCCGAGTTGGATGACAGTTCAAATTGATTTTACCCAGTCGGAGCTCATTTTTTTCAGAGTTCCCAGTTGTTTTGAACGTGGCACAACTACCAGGAAGTTTGAAAAGACCTGCTGAATTGGTGATGAGTTTATATTCAGAGCTTGCCTTGGCTGACAGCTCTTTGAAATGCCTATGTCAAGCAACTTGGATGCAGTGGGCAGTGTTTCAGTAAAGTCATCAAGCAAATTTGGCAGTACACAAAGCAACTGAAACAACAATTATATATTTATTTGTATTATATTATTTTTTATATACATCCCCCATTTGGCATATCTGTTGTGTTGAGGTTCACAGCAGAACTGATGGATGTGTTGACTTATCAACTGCGTCAGAGTTTTGAACAACCCTTCCCCCACTCGAATTAAAAGTTTACACTATTCATCTAGGGCGAAGATACTTCTATATTTCCCCTTTCATCTGTGACTGGGGTTAGCTAGTTACTGGCTAGCTAGGTCTTCAGCCAGCATGGAACAAACGGGGGGGGGTCATTCAAAACTCTGATGCAGTTGTCATGTCAACAAATCCATCAGTGATGCTTGAACAACATCACCAGAGACATGCCAAACAGGAGATGTATAGAAGAATGGACATCCTTAACCATCCACTGTTTTTATATGAGTAAAGTCATACTGTATAAAAAAAAAAATCATGACAGCTGTGATGGAAACAGGAAGTAAATGATCATTTGTTTGTTTCGACATGGTGTAATCTTTTTGTCTGTAAAATGTGTAATGAGAGAAATGGCGATGGAAACGGATTCATGTGCAAATATGAATATAATTACCATCATACCGTAACCTTGGAGTCACGCGATAATATGGTGTGTGGTGTATGGTGTGTGGCCCCACTCTGACTCAGGAAACCATGCAGTTTATTAGGCTACAGATTAAATCATTTATGAACTTCATAGGGTGGTAGAGTGATTTTAATGCTCCTTTCCAATAAATATCAAGGGTCTGATTCGGGTGACATCGATGGCTGACTGCCTGTAGACTAATAAAAAATGTGCACTCTTATCCATAATAATCTCATGATGTAGACCAGGGGTGTCAAACTCATTCCATGGAGGGCCTAGTTTCTGCAGGTTTTGGTGTTTCCTTTCAATTAAGACCTAGACAACCAGCTGAGGGGAGTTCTTTACTAATTAGTGACCTTAATTCATCAATAAAGTACAAGGGAGGAGCAAGAACCTGCAGACACTCCATGGAATGAGTTTGACAGGTGATGTAGACTAGACTACCTGCACAGCCTACCCCAGCATTTCCCTTGGAACCCCAAGGGGTGCACGTTTAGTTTTTTCCCTAACGCTACACAGCTGAAAAAAATTAACAATGTTTGATGATTAGGTGATTACTTGAATCAGCTGTGTAGTGCAAGGGCAGAAATCTAAACAAGCACCCCTGGAGGTCCATAGGACTGAGTTTGGGAAACCCTGGGCTAATGTAATATCACATTGGAATGAAGATATGTGGTTGTGGTTATATTTGTGCATGTGCAAAAAGCATAATTAGGAATAAGAAAGTGAGGTGAGGATGAAACAGCCAGCCTATAGCGTCAGTCTCTGGGTGAAACAGTGGCGCCTAGAGCAACCTGACCCAACAAGGAAAGCCTAAAGCCACGACTGGAAGGCACAGAGACATGCTTTCGCTTTTTCATTTGGTGCAGTGCTCCAAAAACACCTGGGAAGATCGTTGTTGAGAAACGTCATAACTCTTTCCCGGTTCCTGCTTCCCGTTCCCAAGTCCCAGCACCAACCCAAGGTTTCCAGTCCTGGCCCCAACACCAGCACGGTTCCAAGTTTCAGCCCCAGGACCAACCCCTCCACCAACCATGTACACAGCAGCGGCCAACACAACTGTCACTTCCATCGAGCTGCTGCTAGCCCATATACCACCCCTCCTCGACACAAACACACCGTCAACCACTCCACCAGACCAACCACTCCATTGAAGACTCCAAACTCCTAGAAGATTCAAATTCCCGGAAGATTCATTCCTTATCAGACAATCTAAAAACAAACAGAAACAGCGAAAAGGAAGATAGACGGCATTATATTGTTATGATTTGTTAGATGGTTTAGTGTGTTAGAATTGATTGTTTCAAATTGTTTTACTATTTAATATTTGATTTTTTTTGGATTTGATTGAATAAATAAAAATATATCAAATCTTGTGACTTTCAGAAATATAGAGGGTACCCATTGGAACCAAGTGATTTACTCTGGGATAGTTTAATGACACCCTCACGGTGCAAAGCCATAGCATCGTTATATTGGTACAACACAGTACATGTTTGTCCTAATTACTAAACAAATAAGATGATAATGGAGTAGAAAGAGTAGATTTGTGATCCATAAATAACTGCGACATAATAGAATTGCAGGATACAAAACACTTATGTTTTCCATGTTCAGATCATTGTTTGTCACGCACCAACCAGGCTGATGAATACTGAACAGAATGTCTTTGGAATTCTATCTTCTGGTCCTTGCTTCTGATTGTTGCATCATTGCATTATGTAGGGTATTTAGGCTGCATTTACACAGGCAGACCAATTCTGATATTTTTTACTAATTGGTCTTTTGACCAATCACATCAAATCTTTTCACATCAGCTCTTGTTCAGAGCTGATCTGATAGGTCAAAAGACCAATTAGTGAAAGACATATCAGAATTGGGCTGTCTGTGTAAACAGCCCTTTTCGGCACAATGTAATTTCTTGCACAGCATACTAACTCCCACCAGTCTCCTATCTGTCCATTTTCTACATTTCCTCCTCAAAGAATCCAGAGTGAAATGTCCACAGACATTTTTGAGTAATGGAACCTGTATCGCTGGCTGTCCAAAGCCTCAAAGGCGAAGTCTTGTCAGTTGTCATTTCCATTTCACGATGCTGCGGCTGCCTGAAACTGATTGCTGTTCTGTTCCATTCTACCCGGTCCCTATAAGCATTATTTCTGTTAAATGTACTTGCAATATGTATTTAAATTACTTCTGAGTATTTTGTCATTTGTATTACACTGGGGTGAACTACACTCAATTTTTTTTAACAAGATACAGTACTTTTGAGAGCTGTAAGTTGTATATTTTTTTAAAATACAAAATACTTTTCTATACCATTCTATACCAAGCACTTCAGGATGACAGAAGTGAGTGCTACAGGGCGATAGTTATTTATCTTGGTTTCCTTCACTTTCTTGGGTACAGCAACAATGGTGGACATCCTGAAGCAAGTGGGGACAATAGACTGGGATATGGAGCACTTGAATATGTCTGTAAACACTCCAGCCAGCTGGTTTGCACATCCTCTGAGGACAAGGATTGAGATGCCGTCTGAGCCGGCAGCCTTGCGAGGGTTAACATGCTTAATGTTAACTGGACTTATTCACGTCCAGTGATGGTCAGTATTTATGTTACATGTATTTGAAATATGTAGTTCAATGACTTCTGAGTATTGAACTACAATGTATTTTGTAACAAGATATTTTTGAGAGCTGTAATTTCTATTTTCAAAATATTGGTTCAGAATTGTGTGGCCCCTTTTCACTCTGCAAAGGTATCAGATGGTGTTATAAGAGCGTCTGCTAAATTAAAATGAACAATTGCAAAGCATGCTCCTCCCCAAAACAAGGCCAATAGTAATACCCAGTGTGCTTTGCAGTTCATTTTGGTATATACATTTTCTTACATTTACATTTTTGTCATTTAGCAGACAATCTTATAGTCAGTTCATTCAACGAATGTATACTGAACAAGAATATTATCACAACATGCAACAATTTCAACAATTTTACTGAGTTACAGTTCATATAAGGAAATCAGTAAATATAAATGAATTAATTAGGCCCTATTCTATGGATTTCATTTAAATGCCCACCCACTGGGGAGCCAGGCCCAGCCAATCAGAATGACTTTTTCCCCACAAAAGGGCTTTATTACAGAAATAAATACTCCTCAGTTTCATCAGCTGTCCAGGTGGCTGGTCTCAGACGATCCCACAGGTGAAGAAGCCGGATGTGGAGTTCATGGGCTGGGGTGGTCACACGTGGTCTGCGGTTGTGAGGCCGGTGGGACGTACTGCCAAATTCTCTAAAATGACGTTGGAGGCGACTTATGGTAGAGAAATAAACATTAAATGATCTGACGAGTTCTGGTGGACATTCCTGCAGTTCAGCATGCCAATTGCACACTCCCTCAACTTGAGACATCTGTGGCATTGTGTTGTGTGACAAAACTGCACATTTTAGAGTAGCCTTTTATTGTCCCCAGAAAAAAGAGCACCTGAGTAATGATCATGGTGTCTAATCAGCTTCTTGATATTCCACACCTGTCAGGTAGATGGATTATCTCGGCAAAGGAAAAATGCTCACTAACCGGGATGTAAACGTGTGCACACGTTTTCAAGGAAATAAGCTTTTGTGAGTATGGAACATTTCTGGGATATTTTATTTAAACTCATGAAACATGGTACCAACACTTTACATGTTAGGGTTTAGATTTCTGTTCAGTATAGATAAAGAACAACATGTCATCATCATAGCAAGTTAAACATTTCTGTAACCGTTACTGAGAAATCTTGCTGCTGTTCAGGCTGACTATTTTGCAAATGTATTTCTAAAAAGACTATTATTTTGTAGTTTATTTTGATACATTGATCTTGATTACATGCTAGCAGATACCAGACTTGCACTCAACTCAGTGTCATAGAACTCTACATTCTATTTTAGAACTGAGCAGTGGAGATTTTAGCATGTAAATCCTGGTGGGGCAAACTCAAAAAATATATTTTAGATGCATGCCAGCAAAGCCACTACTAAACACAACACTAAACAATACATTAATTGCACTATAACAATGACAAACAGTGTCTACAAACTGTTAGGGCCTACATAAAGCTGTCCCAACAGCAGAGATTTCTTTTCAGCACCATGGAGTGAATCTTTACCACCGCTACACCCAGCTATCAGCGGAGCTCTGTCTGGCAGCGAAACAGTTCATTCGGCCTCATATACTGCGTTTAAAAAAAAAACATAGCCAATATGACTGACTTGCTTAAACAAATGTGGTTTCTACTGACAATTGAGATGTACCATGGAATAAGGGACCGATGAGCGGATAAAAGGCAATCCGTCATTTCTATTAAGACATTAATAGGTGAGCTAGGACGGACATAGTCAATATAACAATATATTTTAAAAAGTTCAGCACTTTGAAATGTACAGCGACAGAATTCAGAACATGGGCACGTCTTACAGTATTCGCCCTGTACAAAGTCCGAACGGTAGGATAAATAAAGGGGGAACATAAGCAGACAATGAATGCTCTTACAATATTTGATAATTACATTTCTCTAAAACAGGCTATAAGCTATATGTGTACCACTAAGTCAGAACAGTAGGCTAAGTTATGAGGGGGAAAGAACCAAATTATTAGGGCGAGGCACATGGGCTACTAACAGCTTACTACACAACATACACTTAGTATTACTTTCTTAGCTACAGTATACATATCTCCCTGGCATATTACATAATTTAAGCAGCAGCATACAATACATTTTTGGACACACCTTGATGTGCTGTGCTTACTTGATCAGGAAGGTGGCACTACAGTCCTTCTTGTGGGCAAATTTTGTCATCAAACTTTGTCATCAAAGTCTGGCATTCTCTGGATTTATGGTGTTTTCAAGACAACTGGGAACTTGGAAAAAAACAAGGATGAATCATGACGTCAGTGATCTTCAGGTCGGAGCTCTAGAAAAAGGCCCGAGTTCCCAACTTGGAATTCCGAGATGGATGACCATTCAAAACTAATTTTCCCATTTTTTTCAGAGTTCCCAGTTGTCTTGAACTCATTGAAGTCTGAGATTTCCCAGTTCCGAGTTTCCTGTTGTTTTGAACGCGGCAGAGTTTCCTGTTGTTTTGAACGCGGCAGAAGTCTTGCTGGATTGACAGCATGGCCAATGTATTCAACCTTTTCTGGCCCATGGTATTGCATGTAAATATCCAATTAAGCTTGGTAAAGAGACCCTTAAACCCAGACTTGGACCACACACTCTATCCACTGAATAACAGGCTAGTGATTGCTTTGCAACGCTTGCAGTTAGCCACTGATTCCTTCCAAACCACTCACTGTTGAATTTGCGATTTCCAACTTGTTGTGTAATGTTTATGTCCAATGGCCAATGAGCACCGATACGTTTTATCTATAATGTATCTCCATATAAAGGCTCGAAAAGGATTTGCCAGTAGATTATCGACTTGATTCATGATGATGACTGCTTGTCTAGCTTTCTAGCTAAGAGCTTGAAAGTATGACGTTTACATGATCAGTCCAATCAAAGCTACGGTAGATATAATTTGATTTGACAATTCTATCTGTGGCCAATGACCTTGAGCGTCCTTGGATGGGCACTTCTAATATAAATATATGGCAGCACCCAAGGGTCTTGAATTTTCGAGCTCTCCCTGTAGATTTTGCGGTGCCGTGGTGTCCCCATGAGTGACAGAACACTGAGCCAATCACGGCGCAACTAGAGAACATTACCAACCCCTACACTTTTGTATTTTCTGCTTGCTGCCCCACCACCACAGAGCTAGGCTGACAGTTGTATTTTGGAGCTGCCTTACTCAAGAAAGCAAAAAAGACACCATGTTTGTATGCAGCATAATTTTCTGTATTTTATTTTTTGCTGGACAGGTGGGGCCCTACCCTGAATAAAGGTTGCTTCTGGAACTGAGCCTTAGAATATCAGCTGAGGAAATTAGAATATTTTCTACACTTCCGTGTTGCAGTTTGTAATAAAAAATAGGCCAATCAATGTCGTAAATTAAAAGGATTAGTGCAAGTACTATGGATAACAAGGATAATCACCATGAGCAGAAAATTGTTTATGGATAGTAGAATAAACTGTGACTAAAAGTTGATTAAAAGTTTCATTAGTTATGAGTTCTTTAGCATTCTTATTTTGAAGAGCTAGTGACCTTCGCGTAATTCTAATCCTCGCTGGCTAATTTCCAGTCTGCTGCAATAAACACTGTTTTTCCCCTCATTGAACTCCAAACATGAATCATTGATCTCATCCACAGGTGGATAGTTGCAATTAAAAATATAACATTAATATAAGTATTAAATGTCTGATGTTTCTAGAGAACGAATGGACACATTTAGTAGGTTACACACCAGTCATAATCTGCATTAATATTTCTAGAGAATATGTTAATCAATCAATCAATCAATAAAAAGTATTTATAAAGCCCTTTTTACATCAGCCTATGTCACAAAGTGCTGTACAGAAACACAGCCTAAAACCCCTAACAAGGCCGAGTATAGCCCACAAAGATCTCCCCCATGGCACAAACCCGAGGGGGGCGCCAACCCGGACAGGAAGATCACATCGGTGACTCAACCCACTCAAGTGACTCACCCCTCCTAGGGACGGCATGGAAGAGCACCAGTAAGCCAGTGACTCAGCCCCCATAATAGGGTTAGAGGCAGAGAATTCCAGTGGAGAGAGGGGAACCGGCCAGGCTGAGACAGCAAGGGTGGTTCGTCGCTCCAGTGCCTTTCCGTTGACCTTCACACCGATGGGCCAGACTACACTCAATCATAGGACCTACTGAAGAGATGAGTCTTCAATAAAGACTCAAAGGTTGAGACCAAGTCTGTGTCTCTCACATGGATAGGCAGACCATTCCATAAGCTCTATAGGAGAAAGCCCTGCCTCCAGCTGTTTGCTTAGAAATTCTAGGAACAGTAAGTAGGCTTGCGTCTTGTGACTGTAGTGACTGTAGCGAAGGTGTAGGTATGTACGACAGGACCAAATCGGAAAGATAGGTAGGAGCAAGCCCACGTAATGCTTTGTAGGTTAGCAGTAAAACCTTGAAATCAGCCCTAGCCTTAACAGGAAGCCAGTGTAGAGAGGCTAGCACTGGAGCACCTTGATAAACATTTTTGGTTCTAGTCAAGATTCTAGCAGCCGTGTTTAACACTAACTGAAGTTTATTTAGTGCTTTATCCAGGTAGCCGGAAAGTAGAGCACTGCAGTAGTCTAATCTAGAAGTTACAAAAGCATGGATACATTTTTCTGCATCATTTTTGGACAGAACGTTTCTGATTTTTGCAATGTTACAAAGATGGAAAAAAGCTGTCGTTGAAATATTCTTGAAACGGTCGTCAAAAGAGAGATCAGGGTCCAGAGTATCGCCGAGGTCCTTCACAGTTTTATTTGAGATTACTGTACAACCATCAAGATTAATTGTCAGATCCAACAGAAGATCTCATTGTTTCTTGGGAGCTAGAGCTAGAATCTCTGTTTTGTCCGAGTTTAAAAGTAAAACATTTGCTGCCATCCACTTCCTTATGTCTGAAACACAGGCTTCCAAGGAGGGCAATTTTGGGGCTTCACCATGTTTCATCAAAATGTACAGCTGTGTATCGTCCACTTAGCAGTGAAAGTTAACATTATGTTTCCGAATGACTTCACTAAGAGGTAAAATATATAGTGAAAACAATAGTGGTCCTAAAACGAAACCTTGAGGAACACCGCAATATACAGTTGATTTGTCAGAAGACAAACCATCCACAGAGACAAACTGATATCTTTCCGACAGGCTAGGACTTGTCCATGTAGACCAATTTAGATTTCCAATCTCTCCAAAAGAATGTGGTGATTGATGGTATCAAAAGCAGCACTAAGGTCTAGGAGCACGAGGACAGATGCAGAGCCTTGGTCTGACGCCATTAAAAGGTAATTTACCACCTTCACGAGTGCAGTCTCAGTGCTATGATGGGGTCTAAAACCAAACAAGCATTGTGTATACATTGTTTGTTTTCAGGAAGGCAGTGAGTTGCTGCAACATCTTTTTCAAAATCCTTTGAGAGGAATGGGAGATTCAATATATTCTTTTTGTATTTTTTAGGGGTCAGGGTTAGGCTTTTTCAAGAGGTGCTTTATTACTGCCACTTTTAGTGAGTTTGGTACACATCCAGTGGATAGAGATCCGTTTATTATGTTCAACATAGGAGGGCAAAGCACAGGAAGCAGATCTTTCAGTAGTTTAGTTGGAATAGGGTCCAGTATGCAGCTTGAAGGTTTAGAGGCCAAGACTATTTTCATCAATGTGTCAAGAGATATAGTATTAAAAAACTTGAGTGTCTCCCTTGATCCTAGGTCCTGGCAGTGTTGTGCAGACTCAGGACAACTGAGCTTTGGAGAAATACGCAGATTTAAAGAGGAGTCCATAATTTGCTTTCTAATGATCATGATCCTTTCGTCAAAGAAGTTCATGAATTTACCACTGCTGAAGTGAAAGCCATCCTCTCTTGGGGAATGCTGCTTTTTAGTTAGCTTTGCGACAGTATCAAAAATAAATGTTGGATTGTTCTTATTCTCCTCAATTAAGTTGGAAAAATAGGATGATCGAGCAGCGGTCAGGGCTCTTCGATACTGCACGGTATTGTCTTTCCAAGCTAGTCAGGAGACTTCCATTTTGGTGTAACGCCATTTCCATTCCAATTTTCTGGAAGCTTGCTTCAGAGCTCGGGAATTTTATGTATACCAGGAAGCTAGTTTCTTATGACAAATGTTTTTTGTTTTTAAGGGTGCGACTGCATCTAGGGTATAATGCCAGGTTAAATTTAGTTCCTCAGTTGGGTGGTTACCCGATTTTTGTCCTCTGACATCCTTGGGTAGGTGGAGGGAGTCTGGAAGGACATCTAGGAATCTTTGGGTTGTCTGAGAATTTATAGCATTGCTTTTGATGATCCTTGGTTGGGGTCTGAGCAGATTATTTGCTGTGATTGCAAACATAATAAAATGGTGGTCCGATAGTCCAGGATTATGAGGAAAAACATTAAGATCCACAATATTTATTCCACGGGACAAAACTAGGTCCAGAGTATGACTGTGGCAGTGAATAGGTCTGGAGACATGTTGGACAAAACCCACTGAGTCAATGATGGCTCCGAAAGCCTTTTGGAGTGGGTCTGTGGACTTTTCCATGTGAATATTGAAGTCACCAAAAATTTGAATATCTGCCATGACTACAAGGTCTGATTGTAATTCAGGGAATGCTGTATATGGCACAGGAGGCCTGTAAACAGTAGCTATAAAAAGTGATCGAGTAGGCTGCATACATTTCATGACTAGAAGCTCAAAAGAAGAAAATGCAGTCTTTTTTTTTGTAAATTGAAATTTACTATCGTAAATGTTAGCAACACCTCCGCCTTTGCGGGATGCGCGGGGGTCATGGTCACTAGTGTAACCAGGAGGAGAGGCCTCATTTGACACAGTAAATTCATCAGACTTAAGCCTTGTTTCAGTCAGGCCAATCACATCAAGATTATGATCAGTGATTAGTTTATTGACTATAACTGCCTTGGAAGTGAGGGATCTAACATTAAGTTGCCCTATTTTGAGATGTGAGATATTACAATCTCTTTCAATAATGACAGGAATGGAGGTCTTTATTCCAGTGAGATTGCTAAAGCGAACACCGCCATGTTTAGTTTTGCCCAACCTAGATCGAGGCACAGACACGGTCTCAATGGGTATAGCTGAGCTGACTACACTGACAATGCTAGTGGCAGACTCCACTAAGCTGGCAGGGTGGCTAACAGTCTGCTGCCTGACCTACACCCTATCCCATTGTGGAGCTAGAGGAGTTAGAGCCCTGTCTATGTTCATAGAGAAGATGAGAGCACCCCTCCAGCTAGGATGGAGTCCGTCACTCCTCAGCAGGCCAGGCTTGGTCCTGTTTGTGGGTGAGTCCCAGAAAGAGGGCCAATCATCTTTTGGGAGGGGCAGAAAACAGTTTTCAACCAGCGATTGAATTATGAGACTCTGCTGTAGAGCTCATCACTCTCTCTAACTGGGAGGGGGCAGAGACAATTACTCTATGCCAACACAATTTTCTAGCTGATTTACACGCTGAAGCTATGTTGCGCTTGGTGACCTCTGACTGTTTCATCCTAACATCGTTGGTGCCGACGTGGATAACAATATCCCTATACTCTCTACACTTGCCAGTTTTAGCCTTAGCCAGCACCATCTTCACATTAGCCTTAACATCAGTAGCCCTGCCCCCTGGTAGTGTATGATCGCTGGATGATTATTTTTAAGTCTAATACTACGGGTAATAGAGTCGCCAATGACTAGGGTTTTCAATTTATCAGAGCTAATGCTGGGAGGCTTCGGCGTCTCAGACCCCGTAACGGGTGGAGGAGAGACCAGAGAAGAGATATAACTGCCTTGGAAGTGACTCTGACTCGTTGCTTAATGGGGAGAACCGGTTGAAAGTTTCTGTCGGCTGAATGAGCGACACCGGTTGAGCATTCCTACAGCGTTTCCTTCCAGAAGCCATGAGAAAATTGTCCGGCTGCTTGGACTGTGCGAGGGGATTTACACTACTATCTGTACTTATTGGTGGCACAGACACTGTTTCATCCTTTCATACACTTAAATGACCCTTGCCTAACGATTGCATCTGAAGCTGGACTTGCAGCACGGCTATCCTCGCTATAAGGCGATCCTTATCCTGTATATTATGAGTACAGCGACTGCAATTAGAATGCATAATGTTAATGTTACTACTTAGATTCGGCTGGTGGAGGTCGTATAGAATCATGTCTAGATAAAGTGTCCGGGGTGAAAAAGTTGAATGAAAAAAGTAGAGCGAGGGAAAAATAAAAAATATAAAATGGTAATTAAAAAGTAAAAAATTTAAAGTTGGCAGGTAACAAAGAAACGTTAGCAACAAACCGCACAGCAGCACGTTTGCTTGCCAGCGGACCTCCGGAGCAGGTTGTCACTTTGTTTGACTTTGTAAACAACAATTAAATGCAAAAATAATTATGGTTGTTAAAGGTCTTGTTAAGACTGAATGATTAGACTTTAGCTTTATCTGTATTTAACATCCCCTGTATTCTCCCCATAGTCTCCCCACAGTGTTGGTGCCATTTCAAATTATTTTAATGCATACAACTGATTGTAAACATGAATCCAAAGTTAAACACAATTAACACTGAATGGTAATGCAATATGTATGGCCATCATTAACAAGAAGAAACATACATGAATCAGACTAATATTAGTAAACAATTGGAGTTTAACTTTTACTGCCTCAGAAACCCGGATCCGGGATCACCCCCCACCCCCCCCCACACTGATTAGCATAGCTAGCATAGCTTCACAAGTAAATAGTAGCATCTAAATATCATTAAATCACAAGTCCAAGACACCAGATGAAAGATACAGATCTTGTGAATAAACCCATCATTTCTGTTTTTTAAAATGTTTTACAGGGAAGACACAATATGTAAATCTATTAGCTAACCACGTTAGCAAAATACACCACTTTTCTAACTCCATCAGTTTCTTACTCCATCACTAGCTATCACCAATTCGGCCAAATAAAGATATTGATAGCCACTAACCAAGAAAAAACCTCATCAGATGACAGTCTGATAACATATTTATGGTATAGGATAGGTTTTGTTAGAAAAATGTGCATATTTCAGGTAGAAATCACAGTTTACAATTGCACCCACCATCACAAATCGACTAGAATTACTACAGAGAGCAACGTGTATGACCAATTTACTCATCATAAAACAGTTCATAAAAATAGACAAAGCATAGCAATGGAAAGACACAGATCTTGTGATTTCAGACAATATTTCAGATTTTCTAAGCGTTTTACAGCGAAAACACAATAAATCGATAAGTTAGCATACCACATGTGCAAACATTACCAGAGCATCGATTCAAGCCAAAGAGAGCGATAACGTAATCATCGCCAAAATATATTAATTTTTTCACTAACCTTCTCAGAATTCTTCCGTTGACACTCCTGTAACATCATATTACAACATACATATATTGTTTGTTCGAAAATGTGCATATTTAGCCATAAAAAACCGTGGTTATACAATGAAAATAGTAGCAAATCACGCCTCAAAATGTCGGACGTCATCTTTCAGAGTGATCTAGTTTAATCGAAAGCTAATCATATACTTGACTAAAAAATACAGGGTTGACAGGAATCGAAAGACAAATTAGTTCTTAATGCAATCGCTGATTTACATTTCTAAAATTATCCTTACTGTGCAATACAGGGTTCGCCAAGCGAAGGGATACAAAACAAAATGGCGCAATATGCGTTTAAAATATTTCGACAGAACAACGATTTATCATATTAAATATTTCTTACTTTGAGGTGATTTTCCATCAGATTCTTGGGCAATGTATCCTTTCTTGGGTCTAATCTTCTTGTGGTCGAAAGATGTCCTCTGTCCGTCGAAATGCCCGCTAACGTTCGACCGGGACCCCGAAACGTGCCCAAAGCTTCATAGAGCATCACATAGAAATGCATCAAAATCGCACTAAACGGATATAAATTGCTATAAAACGGTTTAAATTAACTACGTTATGATGTTTCTAACTCCTATATCGAATTAAATTACAGACGGATACATTTCACGTTGATAACCGAGCCTTTGAAAATGGCATCCGGAGGTCCCTTCCTGCGTAATGGCCAGCGTCGAAAAGGGGGCTACTCTCACTCCTTGGTCTTTTATAACCTCTGAGAGCTACGCAGAAAGCCCATTCCACTTCTCATTGGTTACTGACATCCAGGGGAAGGCGGGTGCAGTTCATGTCGTTCCATAGGATATACACAGACCTTAAAAACTGATCTGAAACCAGAGCTTCGCTCTCAGACCTTCGCACTATCTGTTAATGGATTTCGCTGTAGAAAGAGTTCTGGGTCACCCACAGACATAATTCCAACGTTTTATGAAACTAGAGAGTGTTTTCTATCCAATAGAATTAATAATATGCATATTGTACGAGCAAGAATTGAGCACGAGGCAGTTTAATTTGGCGACACCCAGAAAAAATAAATGCTAACTGCTCCCCCTATTGACAAAAGGTTAATGAATTACAATATTGTCACAAAATGATTTAAAAGCCTAAATAAACTTATTAGAACTAAAACTATAGTAACAGTTATCATATACTTTAGGCCTAATCATATGCAGTACCGTAACACTCTACTGTATATGAGCTGTTAGTTGTCATGATTAGTTGAGGGAAATGAATAGAGGACAATGGGAGCGTTGCCAACGAGACATCTTATTGGTCCAGATGGGAAAGTAATAGGGGAGGGGCCACCAGATGGAGGATACTAGTAGAGAAGAACGGTTAGGGCCCGTGCCATACTGTTGGAAGGAGAGTCTTTGAGACTACTCTCTTTTCTGAATCAGGACTTTTCCTTCACTCTATCTAAATATTATCCAGGATAGAAAATCAGTTAACGTGATATCCACATTTTAGCCTTAGGATATCAGGTAAGTCGGAGGAGAAATCTGACTAAACTGCCACAGATGTGGTCGAGGCTTAGACAGATGGACTGGTCCCATTGGGGTGATGAGCTATGTGATCTATGTTTGTCAGTCAAACATGTTACACTCCCGTGGAAAAGTGTAGGCCAGTCGAGCACATCGTGGGTTCTGCCCTCAAATCAATTGATACGACTCCCATAAACGGACACAACGCAAATAGTAGTTTATGTAACTGTTATAATCAGTGATGATACCTGCAAAAGTTACATCTGTCACAAAACAGACTTGACATTCACTCTGTCAATGAACACTATGTCACGCCCTGACCATAGAGAGCCTTTTTATTCTTTATTTTGGTTAGGTCGGGGTGTGACTAGGGTGGGTAATCTAGGTTGTTTTATTTCTATGTTGGCCTGGTATGGTTCCCAATCAGAGGTAGCTGTTTAGCGTTGTCTCTGATTGGGGATCATATTTAGGCAGCCATTTCCCCACGGGTTTTTTGTGGGATCTTGTTATGTGTAGTAGCCTGTGAGCACTCCATAGCTTCACGTATCGTTTTCCTTTTTAAAATTGTTTTTGTGCATTTCACGTCAATAAATTATGTGGAACCCATATCAAGCTGCGCTTTGGTCCGAATGTTCTTACGACGATCGTGACACACTACTATAATCTATTTAGGTTGTTCTGAGCATCCTCCTGTTGATCCCACCTTTACCTTAGGGTTTCCATTTTCCATGTTCTGAAATAACAGGTGCATTGTACACATTGCATACGGCAAACTGTTAGTATACACTAACACATTGTTATCGTAGGGATTAGAAGTTCATATTCTGTGGCTGAAGCATGACTCCAAGTTCGTCAAACAAATCAGACAGAAGTAAAAAGAGACATGATGTTCTGTGTATAACCATTTGTTGAGTATAAATGCAGTTTTGGTGATTAGGAGTTGTTTGCTGTAATTAGGGAAGATCTCCCAGGGGGCCAGTGGAATGGAGGGACATCACTTGATTACCTCCATTAAGAATCTCTCTCTCTCTCAGAATTAAAGGAGGATGACTTGGGAAAAGCTGAAATGGACCAACCAAACAACACTTTTAACGAATTAATAATTTATGCTACTGTAAATTGTCTGGATGAGTCACTGTAGCGGAGGATGGATGTACTTTTGACCCTTTAAAAAAAATCATCAGAAATTCCTGTGTGAGATGCCAACACAATTATTCTCATCTTGTCACTGTTATTTTAGGTGTGTTAAGGATCCTTGCAGGATGTACAGTTATAGGTTAATCAAGAGCCAAATGCAGAATCCATACATTCTAGACCCCTGTCATTCCTCTCCAGTCCATTCCGCATCCATCCCTCTGAGAATGCTCGCAGTCCATTTACCCTTGAAGCTATATTTTCCCTGTTAAGACTGGAGGGCTTTTCTTTCATCTAGCCAGTTCCAATACAGCACATTTAGATTATGCAAGATGTATGTTCTGTGAAAGGCCAAATGTAGCTCTGTGTAGAGGCGAGTAGGATGTTTTTGTCATATTTATGAGGTAGCAGGAAAGTATTATTGTGTGTCCGGAGGAAGTGGTCTAACCAACGTATGGTTAACTGCCGCCACACAGCAAATTCTCTAGTGTTAAATCAACACTGAAAGACTGGGACCATATACACACTGAAACCCGTGTTAAATTAACACATTGCTTTGTGTAAAACCTTTTTTGAATATTTCCCAGAGTGCCTTGCCTTTGGAGTGAATTGTAGAGTTACCACTCATGACTGAATTCGTTAGTGAAAGAGACATGGTTGTTGCATTCATCCATTGGTAGTTGTATGGACTTCACCAAGTGAGATCCTAAACGAATATGTCATTATTATTATTGTTGTTGGTAATATTATTATTATATATACACAGTATATCTTTTTTTATTTAACACAATTCAATGCCTATTTTATAAGGCTGATTTTGAGGGCCTAGTTTACCTTAATACAGGGGTCTAAAACTCATACACATAACTTGAACCAAAGCCATGCCTAACTTTGTCATATTTCCCAGCATGCTTTACTGCAGGTAGAATTTTTGTATTGTTTTTAATATGTGTGTTTTTGCATATACAGTACATGGATTCATTGATTAATCCTATGCTACACAAAGATAAATAACATACATTTTTCTAAACTAATCCAATCAGTTAGGTAGATTTTTTGCACCTGTTACTTAAATGATTGATCCAGTATGAATGGCTTACATACAGTGGTTACTCCACTAAAAGTTTTGAGATTATGCTGCGGGACTTAGAGGTTATTTGTGGTTTAGTACGGTACCCTGCGTCACTACTTAATTGCTCCAGAACAGCGCAAGTTGGAGTTAGAGCACTGATTATGCTTTTGGGTCCCAAGGTTCTACTGTGTCTCTGTAGTACTGCAGCCTACTCCCAACGGGTCACGTTGTACAGTGCCTTAGTGGCGCAGCGGTCTAAGACACTGCATCGCAGTGCAAGCTGTGTTGCTACAAATGCTGGTTTAATATCCGTGCCGGCCTCAACTGGGAGATCCATTAATGACAGTAGGTGTTTGGTTTTGCTCCCTCTAAAAACAGAATTAAATCATTCTAAATAACAAACTGACTTTATTTACAATTTGGTAGCAATGTTTCACCCCATGTTCAATAATGGCCTTTTTCTCGCTCAAAACGAACTAATCTCCAAAGTATTGTTATTTTTTTAAACAAAGCAATAATTATTTACAATACTTTTGAAATTATATAAAAGCCCCTTGGATATTCTCACAGATATTTTATTAACCCTGTTATTAGCAGGACAATATATATATATTGGTCATATTGGTCATGGCTCCCGAGTAGCTGCACAATGGGAATGCCTTGCAGTTCTCCAGCTGTATCCTCTGAAATAGCGGTGGACGCGCAAGGTTTAAGGCACGAGAGCAGGGGGCATGGGATGTGCCGCAGAGCCGCGCACAGAAGACAGACCTAGCCCATGGGGAAGGGAGGATTTACCTTTACCAACACCTCTCTGTATTTTGATTCTTTGTGGATGGGGCCTCCCGAGTGGCGCAGCTGTCTGAAACTATTGGTAGGCCTACAGTATATCTAAAAATATGACGTGACTCTCCGCCAATAATTACATATAGAGGATTGGAAGATTCTAAATTAAAACCAAAAGCTGCCTCATGGGTCTCCCGGTGGTGGCTGACACGGATGTCCAACCTGCATCTGTAGCATTGCATTTTGCACTGCTATTGCTTCAAATCCTATTGCTTATAACTTCAATTTGCTCTTTATAAAAATAAGACCTACACCACTTTTAACAGCATATTACTCAACAATAGTGAGACTCATGTCGCCTACAGTAGACCTACAGTATATAAAAAAATATGGTGTGACTCTCCGCCAATAATTACATATAGAGGGTTGGAGGATTCCAAATTTTAAAAAGTGTTTAACAAATCAAAATATATTTTAGATTCTTCAAATTAGCTCCCATTGTCTTGATGACAGCTTTGCACACTCTTGGTATGCTCTCAACCAGCTTCACCTGGAATGGTTTTCCAACAGTCTTGTAGGAGTTCCCACATATGCTGAGCACTTATTGACTGCTTTTCCTTCACTCTGCGGTCCAACTCATCCCAAACCATCTCAATTGGATTGAGATCAGGTGATTGTGGAGGCCAGGTCATCTGAAGCAGCACTCCATCACTCTCCTTCTTGGTCAAATAGCCCTTACACAGCCTAGAGGTGGGTTGGGTCTTGTCCTGTTGGAAAACAGATGATAGTCCCACTAAGTGCAAACCAGATGGGATGGTGTATCGCTGCAGAATGCTGTGGTATTCATGCTGGTTAAGTGTGCCTTGAATTCTAAATAAATCACATACAGCGTCACCAGCAAAGCACCCCCACACCATTACACCTCCTTCTCCATGCTTCACAGTGAGAACTACAGATGCAGAGATCATCCATTCACCTACTCTGCATCTCACAAATGTGGACTCATCAGACCAAAGGACACATTTCCACTGGTCTAATGTCCATTGCTCGTATTTCTTGGCCCAAGCAAGTTTCTTCTTCCTATTGGTGTCCTTTAGTAGTGGTTTCTTTGCAGCAATTTGACTATGAAGGCCTGATTCACTCAAAATTAGTACCCACAAAATACCAGTCTCAACATCAACAGTGAAGAGGAGACTCCGGGATGCTGGCCTTCTAGGCGGAGTTGCAAAGAAAAAGTCATATCTCTGTGTTCTTTTTCCCAACTTAATCTTTGCTTTTTATTGGCCAGTCTGAGATATGGCTTTTTCTTTGCAACTCTGCCTAGAAGGCTTGTGAGGCGTCTGTTTCTCAAACTAGACACTCTAATGTACTTGTCCTCTTGCTCAGTTGTGAACCGGGGCCTCCGACTCCTCTTTCTATTCTGGTTAGAGCCAGTTTGCGCTGTTCTGTGAAGGGAGTAGAACACAGCGTTGTATGAGATCTTCAGTTTCTTGGCAATTTCTCACATGGAATAGCCTTAACCTCTAATTCCTCCCAAACCCGGATCCGGGAGCACCCCCATCAGTAAAAAAGCTGACTAGCATAGCCTAGCATAGCGTCACAAGTAAATACTAGCATCTAAATATCATTAAATCACAAGTCCAAGACACCAGATGAAAGATACACACAGCCATCATTTCTGATTTTTAAAATGTTTTACAGGGAAGACACAATATGTAAATCTATTAGCTAACCACGTTAGCAAAAGACACCACTTTTTTTACTCCACCAGTTTTTTACTCCATCAGTAGCTATCACAAATTCGACCAAATAAAGATATAAATAGCCACTAACCAAGAAACAACTTCATCAGATGACAGTCTGATAACATATTTATTGTATAGCATATGTTTTGTTAGAAAAATGTGCATATTTCAGGTATAAATCATAGTTTACCATTGCAGCCACCATCACAACTCTCACCAAAGCGACTAGAATAACTACAGAGAGCAACGTGTATTACCTAATTACTCATCATAAAACATTTCTTAAAAATACACAGCGTACAGCAAATGAAAGACACAGATCTTGTGAATCCAGACAATATTTCAGATTTTCTAAGTGTTTTACAGCGAAAACACAATATAGCGTTATATTAGCTTACCACAATGGCAAACATCACAACAGCATTGATTCAAGCTAAAAATAGCGATAACGTATAAACCACCAAAATATATAAATTTTTTCACTAACCTTCTCAGAATTCTTCAGATGACAGTCCTATAACATCATATTACACAATGCATATAGAGTTTGTTCGAAAATGTGCATATTTAGCGGCACAAATCGTGGTTATACAATGTGATTAGTGGCCAAAACTTCAAGCAATCTGTCTGGCGCCATCTTGGAGAGGCACCTAATCTAATCGAAAACTATTCATAAACTTGACTAAAAAATACAGATTGGACAGCAAATGAAAGATAAATTAGTTCATAATGCAATCGCTGTGTTAGATTTTTAAAATTAACGTTACTGCGCAATACAGCGTGCGCTAAAGCGAGACCGCACCATAATTCATGGCGGAATTATTATTTGACATTTGTCAACATAAGTACGAATTAACAGCATAAAGACTGCTTACTATTAGCTGAGCTTCCATCAGAATCTTGGGCAAGGTGTCCTTTCTCCAGAACAATCGTCTTTTGGTTGAAAGATGTCCTCTTGTCCTGTCGAAATAGCCGCTAACGTTAGCCACCCACTGGAGAGGTGTCCAACTCGTGAAAGCGCATCACAAAGAAATCCAGGAAAATCGCAATAAACTGATATAAACTGCTATAAATCGGTTTAAATTAACTACCTTATGATGTCTTTAACAACTATAACGAATAAAAACATGACCGGAGATACAGAACTGCTAAAACGAAAGCTTTGCAGGAGGCCATTGTGATGTCCCTGATGCGCCAGGCGCACCGTTGAAAAGAACGGTACTTCCGTTCCACGGTCTTATATAGGGCCCCAGATTGCGCAATCCACTCCATTCAAATTCTCCCCGCTTACTGACATCTAGAGGAAGGCGTATGCAGTGCATGTAGCCCGATGGCTTACATGGGGACTTATAAACTGACCTCAGAACAGGGACCTCGATTTCTGAAATCTCACTCCCTGACAGGAAATGTGCTGCAGAATGAGTTCTGTTTCACTCAGAGAAATAATTCAAACGGTTTTAGAAACTAGAGAGTGTTTTCTATCCAATAGTAATAATAATATGCATATTGTACGAGCAAGAATTGAGTACGAGGCAGTTTAATTTGGAAACGAAATTATTACAAAGTGCAAATAGCACCCCCTATTGCCAAGAGGTTTTAATTTCTCAGAACAAGAATAGACTGACGAGCTTCAGAAGAAAGTGCTTTGTTTCTGGCCATTTTGAGCCTGTAATCGACCCCACAAATGCTGATGCTCCAGAACCAGTCTAAAGAAGGCCAGTTTATTGCTTCTTTAATCAGAACAACAGTTATCAGCTTTGCTAACATAATTGCAAAAGGTTTTTCTAATGATCAATTAGCCTTTTAAAATGCTAAACTTGGATTTGCTAACACAACATGCCACTGGAACACAGGAGCGATGGTTGCTGATAATGGGCCTCTGTACACCTGTGTAGATATTCCATGAAAAGTCAGACATTTCCACCTACAATAGTCAATTGGGGGTGGCAGGTAGCCTAGTGGTTAGAGCATTGGGCTACTTTGAAGAATATATCATATATTTTGATTTGTTTAACACTTTTTTGCTTACTACATGATTCCATATATGTTATTTCATAGTTTTTCAGTCTTCACTGTTATTCTACCATGTAGAATATAGTAAAAATAAAGAAACCCCCTGGAATGAGGAGCTTTTGACTGGTACTGTTATTTATTTTTCTGAGCTTTCTTATATCTACTAGATATAGAACAAACACTATGATTTTTTTTTTTACTGCCATTTATAATTGTACTATTCAATGCGTTTCTCTGAGCTATAGTAGTAAAGGCCAACTTCAATATTTAATGATATCTAAAGGGGTCCTAAAATTCTAAATCAAATAGCTAAATGATCCATAGCTTACAACCCCCCCAATGGCTTAGACTTTTAAGAATTAAACGGGGCCTGAATCTTTACACTTTCAGAATTTTGACTACAGCTGTTCTACACTCGAAAAAGAAAAGGTTCCTGGAAAGATCTTTTAGGGGTTCTTGATATTGAAACTAAGGGGAAACCTCACTGACGGAGAACCCCCTTTAATGGTTTCTTGAATAACCTTTTCGGGTCCTTTATTATTAATCAGCATAAGAATAACAATAACACAATATTTTAGTTGTCAGTGTTTCTTATGATTTTAGTGGCAAAGCAGAATAAAAAAAAAATGAGGTAAACTCCCAGCAGAGCTCCAAGTTCAATCACTATATCAACTGGTGTATTAATGTGTTGATATCCTGAGTCCTATAAGGTTTTAGACAAATCATTAATAAAAATGTGATGATAGCCTACTGTCACGACCGTCTTCGTGAGAGAGAGAGGACCAAGGCGCAGCGCGTGAAAAATACATCTTCTTTAAGGAAGGAAAAAACAACCACTTACAAAATGAACAAAACAAACGATCGTGAAGCTAAACAGAACTAAGTGCACACATGCAACATAGAACATAGACATAGACAACACCCCACAAAAGCCTACTGCCTATGGCTGCCTTAAATATGGCTCCCAATCAGAGACAATGAATGACAGCTGTCTCTGATTGAGAACCAATCTAGGCAGCCATAGACATAACTAGACAACATTACTCTGCCCCATACACATACAACACCCCTAGACACTACAAAACACATACATTCCCCATGTCACACCCTGACCTAACTAAAAAACATAAAGAAAACAAAGAATACTAAGGCCAGGGCGTGACAGTACCCCCCCCCCCAAAGGTGCGGACTCCGACCGCACAACCTGAAATAGAAAGGGGAGGGTACGGGGTGGGCCCCATCATGGCGGCGGCTCGGGTGCGGGACGTGGCCCCCACTCCACCATTGTCAATACCCGCTTTGGTAGCCTCCTCCAAATGGCCACCCTCCAAATTAACCCCACCGGACTAAGGGGCAGCACCGGACTAAGGGGCAGCACCGGACTGAGGGGCAGCACCGGACTGAGGGGCAGCTCCGGACTGAGGGGCAGCTCCGGACTGGCTGGCGGCTGGCTGGCTCTGGCGGATCCTGGCTGGCTGGCTCTGGCGGATCCTGGCTGGCTGGCTCTGGCGGATCCTGGCTGGCTGGCTCTGGCGGATCCTGGCTGGCTGGCTCTGGCGGATCCTGGCTGGATGACGGCTCAATGCTGGATGACGGCTCTGGCTGGTCATGGCTGGATGACGGCTCTGGCTGGTCATGGCTGGATGACGGCTCTGGCTGGTCATGGCTGGATGACGGCTCTGGCTGGTCATGGCTGGATGACGGCTCTGGCTGGTCATGGCTGGATGACGGCTCAATGCTGGATGACGGCTCTGGCTGGTCATGGCTGGATGACGGCTCTGGCTGGTCATGGCTGGATGACGGCTCTGGCTGGTCATGGCTGGATGACGGCTCTGGCTGGTCATGGCTGGATGACGGCTCTGGCTGGTCATGGCTCGCTGACGGCTCTGGCTGGTCATGGCTCGCTGACGGCTCTGGCTGGTCATGGCTGGCGGAAGGCTCTGGCTGATCCTGTCTGGCGGAAGGCTCTGGCTGATCCTGTCTGGCGGAAGGCTCTGGCTGATCCTGTCTGGCGGAAGGCTCTGGCTGATCCTGTCTGGCGGAAGGCTCTGGCTGATCCTGTCTGGCGGAAGGCTCTGGCTGATCCTGTCTGGTGGAAGGCTCTAGCGGCTCCTGTCTGGCGGACGGCTCTGAAGGCTCATGGCAGACGGGCGGCTTTGCAGGCTCATGGCAGACGGGCGGCTTTGAAGGCTCAGTACAGACGGGCAGTTCATGCGGCGCTTGGCAGACGGACAGTTCAGACGGCGTTGGGCAGACGTGCAGTTCAGGCGCCGTTGGGCAGACGGGCAGTTCAGGCGCCGTTTGGCAGACGGGCAGTTCAGGCGCCGTTGGGCAGACGGGCAGTTCAGGCGCCGTTGGGCAGACGGGCCGTTCAGGCGCCGTTGGGCAGACGGGCAGTTCAGGCGCCGTTGGGCAGACGGGCCGTTCAGGCGCCGCTGGGCAGACGGCAGATTCTGGCCGGCTGAGACGCACTGTAGGCCTGGTGCGTGGTACCGGAACTGGAGGTACCGGGCTAAAGACACGCACCTTCAGGCTAGTGCGGGGAACAACAACAGGGCACACTGGACTCTCAAAGCGTACTATAGGCCTGGTGCGTGGTACCGGCACTGGTGGTACCGGGCTGAGGGCACGCACATCAGGGCGAGTACGGGGAGAAGGAACAGTGCGTACAGGGCTCTGGAGATGCACAGGAGGCTTAATGCGTGGTGCCGGAACTGGAGGCACTGGACTGGATACACGCACCACAGGGAGAGTGCGTGGAGGAGGAACAGGGCTCTGGAGACGCACTGGAAGCCTGGTGCGTGGTGTAGGCACTGGTGGTACTGGGCTGGAGCGGGGAGGTGGCGCCGGAAATACCGGACCGTGCAGGCGTACTGGCTCCCTTGAGCACTGAGCCTGCCCAACCTTACCTGGTTGTATACTCCCCGTCGCCCGACCAGTGCGGGGAGGTGGAATAACCCGCACCGGGCTATGTAGGCGAACCGGGGACACCATGCGTAAGGCTGGTGCCATGTAAGCCGGCCCGAGGAGACGCACTGGTGGCCAGATGCGTTGGGCCGGCTTCATGACATCCGGCTCAACGCTCAATCTAGCCCGGCCGATACGAGGAGCTGGTATGTACCGCACCGGGCTATGCACACGTACAGGAGACACCCTGCGCTCTACTGCGTAACACGGTGTCTGCCCGTACTCTCGCTCTCCACGGTAAGTACAGGGAGTAGGCGCAGGTCTCCTACCTGACTTCGCCACTCTCCCTTCTAGCCCCCCTCCAATAAATTTTTGGGGTTTACTTACAGGCTTCCTTGCTAGTCGCGTACCCTCATAACTCCGGTTCCTCTCTCCGGTTGCCTCTGCTCTCCTAATCGCCTCCAGCTGTTCCCATGGGAGGCGATCTCTTCCAGCCAGGATCTCCTCCCATGTGTAGCAACCCTTTCCGTCCAAAACATCCTCCCATGTCCACAAGTCCTGTTTTTTTCCCCCCTGTTGCTGGTTCCTCACACGCTGCTTGATCCATGGATGGTGGGGTGTTCTGTCACGACCGTCTTCGTGAGAGAGAGAGGACCAAGGCGCAGCGCGTGAAAAATACATCTTCTTTAATGAAGGAAAAAACAACCACTTACAAAATGAACAAAACAAACGATCGTGAAGCTAAACAGAACTAAGTGCACACATGCAACATAGAACATAGACAACACCCCACAAAAGCCTACTGCCTATGGCTGCCTTAAATATGGCTCCCAATCAGAGACAATGAATGACAGCTGTCTCTGATTGAGAACCAATCTAGGCAGCCATAGACATAACTAGACAACATTACTCTACTCTGCCCCATACACATACAACACCCCTAGACACTACAAAACACATACATTCCCCATGTCACACCCTGACCTAACTAAAAAACATAAAGAAAACAAAGAATACTAAGGCCAGGGCGTGACACCTACATATGATCTGCATAACATTTTGCGACAAACCAATACCAATTGTGTGCCTCGTCAGCATACCTGCAGACACAGACACACACAAATAATTGGGCAGTTCAGTCATCTGAGCCCAATGGAGCAATAGCCTTCAACATATTCTTACCTCTTTGTTGATTGACATCCACTGAATTGTGTCCATTTTCTGTTTTAGAAAAAAAATGTAAAGGGAGAAAGTGCAAAACAACACAGTCATTTGCACAAATATGAAAAGATAGATGGCATCATCATAAAACAATATCAGTTGAGATCATACAAGGGGGAAACCTTACCTTAAATTGAGTAGATCTGAAAATGTTCAGTTAAGTGCCTCCATCTGCTGTTTTCTCAAATTCAAATCTACATTTTTCAGTTGGGCAGTTAGGTTCCTGCAAGAACCCCCAAGAACTAATGACGTTCCTCGATGAACCCCACCTCCTATGGGGTTCTTGGAAGTACCTTTTGTGGGAATTTTTCAGTGCCAAGAACCCTAAGGTTCTTCAAAGAACTTTGAGGATCTTAGAAGAACCCTTGTTGAACCCCTACTTTTTAGAGTGAAGTAACTGGGGGGTCTTGAAACTGGCTTCATATTATTCCTGTGGCTCTGGGGGTTTCACCAGGCAGTTCAGGTCAGAGTGTGCAAAGTCTATACCTCTCTGGACTACTGTAATGCTGAATTCCAGGTGGGTCATGGTTCCTGGTATGGCAGTTGTTGTTGCTGCTCCTGCTGCTCCCCAGCGAATAACGGCTCTGTCCTTGGCAGCTTCCTCGTTGGGGTAGTGTCAGCCTCACCGCATTGTAGCGGCACATCACTCCTGGGTTCATCCCGGTCATCTTGTTCAGGTGGGTATTTGGGTCTGCTCCAGTCCTACAGGGGAGGAAGGACAAACCTCAGAGCGGTCAGATACACCTGGAAGCCCGTGACCCGTAGGTCAACAGAGGCACTCCCCTGTGGTCTGCTTGCTTCAGGCATAGGTTGGTGTCTTTTTGAATGGCTTTGTTACTGTGTATTATGTAGTGATGTTACGTTTGATACCGAAGCTTTGAGGCATGCATCGAAATCACTAAACAGTTTATTTTGAAGCAGCGTGCCGATGCTTTTAACGCTTTATCAGAAGCACATGATCAATGACTTCTGAAGCTTTGTTTTATCGAACAACCACCTGATTGGTTTGATATTGGTTTCGGTAGAAGACAAAAAGGCTATGAGGCACACACGCGACAGTGTGGGATGGCATCTATAATAATTGGCTGCTCTAAATTCTGTCCACTAGAAGGTGCCACTAGTGAGTGTTGATGAAAACCTGGAGTAATTATCTTATTCGACACAATTGGCTGGAAATGCTTCAGGAAGCTTTGTTTCCCCATCACTAGTATTACACACCTATAAGTGAAGGTACATCACAAGTGTTTCTACCCCCTTAGGAACAAATCTAAACTTTTGTTCGTAATAGTGTAATATAGTCGCCTGAAACTCACAGTTTACAGTCCACATCAGAAGTGATGTTACGTTTGATACCAGAGCTTGAGGCATGCATTGAAATCGCTAAGCAGCTATCTTTGAAGCAGTGTGCGGATGCCTGTATCACTTTATCAGAAGTATGTTATCAATGACGTCGAAGCTTAGTTTGATCACGTGCTTTTTCAAAAACCGTGGGTTGCAAAATGCGAGATCCCACTGATTCTGTCGTGCTTCCGGTGCTTTTTCCGATTCCAAGCTGCTTTCAAACAAGGACCTCTACTGGACACCGTACTTACCAATATAGTTAGGATTTTGTACAACCACTCATTTGACTGGTAGCTTAGTAGGTAGAGGAGGGAGTTACAGAACATTCAGGGACGTGGGTGTATGAGGTCGAACCCCATCGAAAGCACACTATTTAAAACAAAATCTTTCTGCACTGTTGTTCAAATACTTTTTGTATTTAGTATAGTATAAGCTTCTGTTTTAAGCATCCTAAATAATGCCATAGATTCAGTTTGGAAAAATATTCAACTTGAAGGCAAGTGAAAATAATAATGGAGAAAAAAAAAATCACTCTGATAATCGCATGCTGCTATTTATTGTTGACCAGCTAATGGGCACTGTGAACAGAAATATGTTTTTTTTGCACAATTTGGTGAAATTGTCAAAGCCTTTCCCGTCACTTCACATCAGGCCTGCTAAACACATTGTCCTGGCTTGCAAAGTGATGCAAAATTCCTTTTGGAATCTAGCCAGAGAGGTGTTATCAGACGTTTGTAATGTTTTATCACCCACAACCTGCTTTCAGAATGTACCAGGGAAGGGAACAATAAGAAATAGTATGACACTCACTAAAGCATCTAAATTGGAACAACCATTTCAGTAACAGGTGCAATAAAGCCATGCAACAAAATGTAAAATGTACCCCCCAAAGGTGCGGACTCCGGCCGCAAAACCTGAACCTATAGGGGAGGGTCTGGGTGGGCATTTCACCGCGGTGGCGGCTCTGGTGCGGGACGTAGACCCCACTCTACCTTAGTCTTGGCCCACTTATGTGGCGCCTCTGGAGTGGCGACGCTCGCCGCGGGCCCCGAATAGGCGTGAGACTCTGGCAGCGCCGGACAGGCGTGAGACTCTGGCAGCGCCGGACAGGCGGGAGACTCTGGCAGCGCCGGACAGGCGGGAGACTCTGGCAGCGCCGGACAGGCGGGAGACTCTGGCAGCGCCGGACAGGCGGGAGACTCTGGAGGGAGGAGACCTACAGGAGGCCTGGTACGTGGAGGAGGCACCGAATGGACCGGGCTGTGGGGGAGCACTGGAGCTCTGGTGCGCAGCCTTGGCACCACTCCTCCAGGCTGGATGACCACTTTAGCCCGGACCCTCCAGAGTGCAGGCACAGGTTGAACCGGGCTGTGGGGGAGCACTGGAGATCTGGTGCATACCACTCGCACCTCTCCCTTAGGCTCAATGCCCACATTCGCACGGCACGGGCGGAGCGCAGGCATAGGGCGCACTGCACCCTCCCAGCGCCCCGGAGACACAGCACGCAGAGCTGGCGCAGGATACCCTGGGCCGAAACGGCGTACCGGAGACCAAACACGCTGAGCCGGCACAATACGCCCTGGCTGGATGCCCACTCTCGCATGGCACTTGCGGGGGGCTGGCCTATAGCGCTCCGGGCTATGAGTGCGTACTGGCGACACCGTGCGCTTGACCACATAACACGGTGCCTGACCAGTAAAACGCTTCTTCCGGTAAGCACGGAGAGTTGGCTCAGGTCTATCGCCTGACTCCGCCAATCTCCCCGTGTTCCCCCTCCAAATTTTTTTGGGGGCTGCCTCTCGTACCTGTTGCGCTGCCTTACCTCATATCGCCGCCGCTCAGCTTTAGCTGCCTCCAGTTCTTCTTTGGTTCGGCGATATTCCCCAGCCTGTGCCCAGGGTCCCTTGCCGTCCAATATCTCCTCCCATGTCCATTTCTCCAGATCGCGCTGCTCCTTGTTACCACGCTGCTTGGTCCGTTTGTGGTGGGTAGTTCTGTAACGCTTTTCGTCTTCATCGGATGAGGAGTAAGAAGGATCGGACCAAAATGCAGCGTGGTACGTGTCCGTCCATGTTAAATTTATTAAACTGAACACTGAATACAAAATAACAAAGGTGAAAAAACGAAACAGTCCTATCAGGTGACACAACACAAAACAATTACCCACACACACAGGTGGGAACAGGCTGCCTAAGTATGGTTCTCAATCAGAGACAACGATTGACAGCTGCCTCTGATTGGCAACCATACCAGGCCAAACACAGAAATACAAAACATAGAACAACACATAGAATGCCCACCCGAACTCACGCCCTGACCAAACCAAAAATAGAGACAAAAACAATACTAAGCTCAGAACGTGACAGCAATAGAGCACGCTGAGAAATATGATAATGATGGGTGTTGTTTTGGTTCACAGTGATGTGTATGAGTTTCAGGCCCTTGTATGTTAAAACTAGACCCTCAGTTTAAGACCTTATAAAATGCATATGGTATTGTGTTAAATATAGATATGTTTTAATGATAACATATTCACTTAGGATCTAACTTGGTGAAGTCCATTGGACGAATGCAACAACCATGTATCTGTCACTAACAAATAAAGTCATGATGGTAACTCTTCTCCTTACACTAAGCAGTGTGTTAATTTAACATTGGTTCCAGTGTGTATACTGTCCCATTCTTTCACTGTTGATTTCACTTCCCTAGTGTTGATTTAATTTAACACTGGTTCCAGCATGTATATGGTCCTACTCTTTCAGTGTTGTTGTTTTAACACTCTCAGTGTTGATTTAACCCTGGAGAATTTGCTGTGTAGGAGAAACGATTAGCTGCAAAAGCTACCGGTGCGGTCGTCGTTCTACAGTAACTATAACTCCTAAGGTGTACATTTTAGGACATCCCTACCTGCATTGATGTAAGACCATTCCATTATAACTGACTCTGAGTCGTAGATTCACAACTCAGAGTAGTGGAATGTAATTTCATCTCACTTAAGCAATATATTTCATCTGACTCAATCATCAGATTAATCACAAATGTAATTTCATCTTCAAGATGATAGGCACTGGCGTTCAATAAAAGTTGTGACAATAATTGAATAACTCTCCTAATCAATACAAGCAGTTTGGTAATCCTCACAGCAGTTTCTGGAGTTTAGTCATGTGAAGTATGGTGTTGAAAATTCTAATATTGAGTTGCAAGTTGGAAACATTTTATTCACAGTCCTGCAGCCCCCTAGCATTCAAAGAGGTTAAACAAAGGTCATTTAGTAGGTGTATTTTGGGTACTACAGTATGGGCTGTCTTGTATTGTTTTCGAGGCTCCAGGTGGAAAAGTGTTTCCAGGAGGGGACAGTGGGCTGGGTAGGAGTCACCTTGCTTGTGGGGCAGGAAAGCAGGCACACACACACGCAGGCAGGCAGACAGACGGGCATGGAAACTGGCAGGCACAGAGACAGGCAGGCACATTTGGAGAGAGAGTAACCTGGGGTTGTCGCTGAGGACATCCTTGGGACCAAGTGAGTCAAGCTGGCCTGCGGCCACAGGAGTCTATCACCTTCAGACAGCACTTTGCCCATTGGGGAGCGACACTAATACTGCCTGTGGTCACTGCTGGCCCTCCATAGCTTAACACAGGGAGCAGGTGGTAGGAACACACTGCCAAAAGAGACATATTTTTGGGCTGAGATTCTGAAACAGAAGAGGATGAAAATCTTATCAGAACAACGGTAATGGGATAGGGGTCATTCTCTAAAGTGATATTTAATCACAGATTTTGTTTTGATTTACAGGTTTTATATGACATATTTGAGGCTAGAGATACAGTGCTGTTGTAAATAGGATAGCTTTTTTTACCTTTATTTAACTAGGCAAGTCAGTTAAGAACAAATTCTTATTTTCAATGATGGCCTAGGAACAGTGGGTTAACTGCCTGTTCAGGGGTAGAACGACAGATTTGTACCTTGTCAGCTCAGTGATTTGAACTTGCAACCTTTCGGTTACTAGTCCAACACTCTAACCACTAGGCTACCCTGCTGCCCCTTTTTCATCAATAATGCTTAATCAATAATGTCTTATTGATATGTATCATGATCGTAGAAATACCATTTCAGACTAATCGAATCCCAGAACATAATGGGGTGTTTTGTTGTGGGTGGCATTCCGCTGTGAGCAAATGTTAAAAGATATTAAAGAAAATGTTCACTTATTATAATATGATCATGTTTTATTCAAATGCAATGATTCAGAAACATTTTGACAACTTTTATTAGAAAATGCAATATTTAATGTACCACCACCTGGAAAATATTAGATATCTTAAGAGGTTAGAGGAAAGTGATCTCATTATCTACCGGAAATCAATGTTCTGCTAACCAAAATGTGTTAGCCGCCTGGTGATGCTGCAGCAGTACAGTGAGTGGTCTGTATAGATCACATCAAAATGTATTGGTCACGTACACAGATTTGCAGATGTTATTGCAGGTGCAGCGAAATGCTTGTGTTTCTAGCTTCAACAGTGCAGTAATAATACCTAGAAAACAATACAAAATACATCATCCAAAAGTAAAAGAAAGAAATTAAGAAATATTGCCCTCAGGTAGCCTGGGTCTGGTCTCAGGTTTAGGAATGGTTGAAAAAGCATAACATTAATCTAAAATTGATCCTGGAATAGCCCTGTCAGGAGATCTGGAGAGACCTGGTCAGTCAATTACTAATATACTAATACTCTAAGTAAAAGTATTTATCTTCAACTCGCAATCTGTGGATTCTATTTGATTCGATAGATTCAAATTGTATGTTAAACATCACAGCATAGTTGAAAGATATATGGCACGTAGAAATCCGAAGAGGGTGTCCAGCAGAGATAGTTGGGATGGGCTGAGGGAAGCTAAGGGTTGGGATGTGGAACTGTAGACAATTGGGAGCGGAGTTGCTGGGCTGGGTATAGAACGACGGCCAAAGACAAAAGTAAAAACAAAGTAAAAAAAGCAACAACAAAAAGGACGTTTGAATGACACTGAGGGGTAATGTTGTTTCATCTAATGGCTGTTTTCCCGAGGCTGATGCCGCGCAGATGTTTGTACGAGTGTACACATGCATATACACACACTCGCATGCAAAACGCACACACGTGCACATACACGGACACACACATGTAAATAGTGCCATACATGCACTCAAACGTATTCAGTTGGCCTTGCTGCTTACAATTTTTTGTTGTCCTTGATGTCTTTTGTTTTTGCATTGTTGTTTTCTGTATTCCTTTTTTTTCTGATCTCTTTTGTCGATTTTGATGGTTGCTGGAGCATTGGGGGATGGTGGCTTGGGAGGGGAGGGGTTTCTTGGGGGTGAGGAATGGAATTATAAAAAAAATTAATAAAAAAACGGGGAGGCTCGGATGTTTGAGGGGCAGCTCTCGGGGAACTGTGAGAAGGATCTTGGAGGGCTGGTGGCTTAGCGGTTGGGAGCTTGGTTCTGGTCCCTGTTTTGACCTTGTGGGAGATCTGTCGACATGCCCTTAGGCAGGACGTTGACCCTAGTTGCTTCTGTGAGTCGCTCTGGTTGGGAGTCTGTTAGATGACTGAATCCATCCAATTTAAATGTTGAGCAGCTTCAATGTAAGTAGATTGTATGTTTTAATATATTTAAAAAAAAAAAAATAATAATATATTTCTATATATATCAACTCAGCAAAAAAGAAACATCCTCTCACTGTCAACTGCGTTTATTTTCAGCAAACTTAACATGTGTAAATATTTGTATGAACATAACAAGATTCAACAACTGAGACATAAACTGAACAAGTTCCACAGACGTGTGACTAACAGAAATTGAATAATGTGTCCCTGAACAAAGGGGGGGTCAAAATCAAAAGTAACAGTCAGTATCTGGTGTGGCCATCAGCTGCATTAAGTACTGCAGTGCATCTCCTCATCATGGGCTGCACCAGATTTGCCAGTTCTTGCTGTGAGATGTTACCCCACTCTTCCACCAAGGCACCTGCAAGTTCCCGGACATTTCTGGGGGGAATGGCCCTCACCCTCCGATCCAACAGGTCCCAGACGTGCTCCATGGGATTGAGATCCGGGCTCTTAGCTGGCCATGGCAGAACATTGACATTCCTGTCTTGCAGGAAATCACGCACAGAACGAGCAGTATGGCTGGTGGCATTGTCATGCTGGAGGGTCATGTCAGGATGAGCCCGCAGGATGGGTACCACATGAGTGAGGAGGATGTCTTCCCTGTAACGCACAGCGTTGAGATTGCCTGCAATGACAACAAGCTCAGTCCGATGATGCTGTAACACACTGCCCCAGACCATGACGGACCCTCCACCTCCGATCTACATGCACATTTATTTATGTGTTTTAAAATACAATATACATGTATTTAATTAAATGAGTTTCAAAATACAAGTATTTTCTCATTTATTTTGATACATTGATCTTTATGGTAATTTATTATATTTTGAAATAAAGACCCAGGGCCCTGAGCTTAGTAATGAGCTTGGAGGGCACTAAGGTGTTGAAGGCTGAGCTGTAGTTGATGAACAGAATTCTTACATAGGTATTTCTCTTGTCCAGGTGGGATAGGGCAGTGTGCAGTGCAATGGCGATTGCGTTATCTGTGGATCTGTTGGGACGGTATGTGAATTGTAGTGGGTCCAGGTTGTCGGGTAAGGAGGAGGTGATATGGTCCTTAACTAGCCTCTCAAAGCACTTCATGGTAACAGAAGTGAATGCTACAGGGCGATAGTTATTTAGTTCAGTTACCTTCATTTTCTTGGGTACAGAAACAATGGTGGACATCTTGAAACAAGTGGGGACAACAGACGGTGATTTGGTGAGATTGAATATGTCTGTAAATACTTCAGCCAGCTGGTCTGCACATGCTCTGAGGACGCGGCTTGAGATGCCGTCTGGGCCGGCAGCCTTGCAAGGGTTAACACGCTTAAATGACTTATTCATGTCCAGAGATGGGCAGTATTTTTTAAAATATGTATTTAAGTTACTTCTGAGTATTTTGTAATTTGTATTACACTGGGCTGAACTACACTATTTTCGAGAGCTGTAATTTCTATTTTCAAAATAAAAATACTATTTTTTATAGTGGTTAACAATTTTGTGGCCACCTTTCACCCTGCATTGTTATAGGAATTATGATGTCACTATGGTGTGATAAAAGTGTCTGCTAAATTAACTAAATATAAATATATGCAAAAATGAACAATTCTAATGCGCTCTGCCCGAAAACAAGGCCAAAAGTTAATACCCAGTGTGCTTTGCAGTTCATTTGGGTATGTTCATTTTCACATATACACTACTGGTAAAAAGATTTAGAACACCTACTCATTCAAGGGATTTTCTTAATTTTTACTATTTTCTACATTGTAGAAAAATAGTGAATACATCACAACTATGAAATAACATATATGGAATCATGTAGTAACCAAAAAAGTGTTAAACTAATCAAAATATATTTTATATTTGAGATTCCTCAAATAGCCACCCTTTGCCTTGATGACAGCTTTGCACACTCTTGACATTCTTTCAACCATCTTCATGAGGTAGTCACCTGGAATGCATTTAAATTAACAGGTGTGCCTTCTTAAAAGTTAATATGTGGAATTTGTTTCCTTCTTAATGCGTTTGAGACAATTAGTTGTGTTGTGACAAGGTAGGGGGGAGGTAGCCCTATACAGAAGGTAGCCCTATTTGGTAAAAGACCAAGTCCATATTATGGCAAGAACAGCTCAAATAAGCAAAGAGAAACAAAGAGAAACAACAGTCCTTCATTACTTTAAGACATGAAGGTCAGTCAATCTGGAAAATTTCAAGAACTTTGAAAGTTTCTTCAAGTGCAGTCGCAAAAACCATCAAGCGCTACGATGAAATTGGCTCTCATGAGGACCCCCACAGGAATGGAAGACCCAAGTTACCTCTGCTGCAGAGGATAAGTTAATTTAGAGTCACCAGCCTCAGAAATTGCAGCCCAAATAAATTCTTCACAGAGTTCAAGTAACAGACACATTTTAACATCAACTGTTCAGAGGAGACTGTGTGAATCAGGCCTTCATGGTCAAATTGCTGCAAAGAAACCACTACTAAAGGACACCAATAATATGAAGAGACTTGCTTTGGCCAAGCAACACGAGTAATGGACAATAGACCGATGGAAATTTGTCCTTTGGTCTTGAGTCCAAATTTAGATTTTTGGTTCCAACCGCCGTGTCTTTGTGAGACGCGGTGTGGGTGAACGGATGATCTCTGCATGTGTAAATCCCACCGTCAAGCATGGAGGAGGAGATGTTATGGTGTGGGGGTGCTTTGCTGGTGACACTGTCTGTGATTTATTTAGAATTCAAGGCACACTTAACCAGTATGGCTACCAAAGCATTCTGCAGCGATACACCATCCCATCTGGTTTGCGCTTAGTGGGACTATCATTTGTTTTTCAACAGGACAATGACCCAACACACCTCCAGGCTGTGTAAGGGCTATTTGACCAAGAAGGAGAGTGATGGGAGTGCTGCATCAGATGATCTGGCCTCCACAATCACCCGACCTCAACCCAATTGAGATGGTTTGGGATGAGTTGTACCGCAGAGTGAAGGAAAAGCAGCCAACAGGTGCTCATTATATGTGGAAACTCCTTCAAGACTGTTAGAAAATAATTCCGTTACTGAGAATGTTGTTGCAGTTTGCCCAATCTACTTGCACATTTATAATGTATTTTAAAATACATGTATTTTAATTAAATGAGTTTCAAAATACAAGTATTTTCTCATTTATTTTAATACATTGATCTTCATGATAATTTGTTATTGTATTTTGTAATTTTGTACCATTCCTGCTCATGTTGGCCATGGAGAATGAGAGCACACAGTCTTTGTGAGCGGAGGGGGTCAGCGTTGGAGGCTCAATCTTGTTATCCTCGAAGCAGGCAAAGAAGGTGTATAGTTTATCTGGGAGCGAGGCGTCAGAGTCTGAGCCATTGAATTGAGACTCCACTTGGTCCCTGTACTGTAGTTTTGCCTTTTTGATTGCCTTTCGGCGGTCATAGCTTGTCTGTTTGTACACATCCTTGTTTCCAGTCACCTTGCCATGGTTAAATGCGGTGGTTTACACTTTCAGTTTTGCGCAAATGCTGCCATCTATCCACAGGTTTTGGTTTGGAAAAGTTCTAATTGTCACAGGGGAAACAAAATCCTCTATTCACAGAGTCAGTGTATACGTTGATACTATTCTCAGAGGTGACCCAGAACATTTCCCAGTCCGTGTGATCAAAACCATCTCGAAGCATGGATTCCAATTGGTCAGCCCAACGTTGAACAGTCCATACCAAAGGTGCTTCCTGTTTAAGTGTCTGCCTGTAGGTGGGGAGGATCAGAAGGGAGGCGTGATTTGATTTGCGAAGGGAGGGCCTTGTAGCTGTCCTGGGAGGGAGACTAGCTATGATCCAGAGTATGTGATGCGTGTGTAGCACGAGATGTGTTGATATATTAAAGTCACCAGCTACAATAAATGCGGCCTCAGGATTTACGGTTTCCAATTTGCACTTAGTCCAGTGTAGTTCCTTGAGAGCTGTCGCTGTGTCGGCTTGGGGTGGAATTTACACGGCAGTGACGATGACTGAAGAAAATTATCTTGGGAGGCAATGCAGTCGGCACTTGATGGTGAGGTATTCCAATTTGGGAGAACAAAAGGACTTGAGTACCTCTTACCACAATCACACCATGAGACAAACCCCTCTGCCTTTTTTTCCTGGAGAGTTATTTCTTCCTGTACATTGTTCCTGTCCATGTATGAGTCCTGCTGTGGTCTGGTCTGGTCTGTGGTTATTAATTGAGAACATCAATAACAACAGGGTCGGTTCTGTCTGGTGAGGAGAGCATTCATCATGAGGCCACAGCAGGCGCTGGAGCCAGCCAGGAGAAACTGGAGGAGAAAATGGGACAGCTTTGGCCTAGCCACGGTGAGCAGAGCATGAACAGACTGGCTCGCTGCACAGGCACTGCAAATCATCGCCACCTCACCAAAGTGACAAAGTGCCATAACACAGGCCACACGTTAATGTGAAATTACTACAGCATGTTTCTGCCCGTGATCATATGTACGGGTATCAGGGCTTTCTCTTTCTTGCTCAGTCACTTTTTTATATTGTTACTATCAGGTTGGGTAAGACTCATATGATAGCAATTGTAATGATATGGAACAGCAGGAATAACAAAGTAGGTAGGCTTATACAGAGATGGATACTAGCAGAATATCAGTGATCACACCTCTTCAATGCTTGGCTGAACATAATCCTCATGTTCAATGTCATATGACCTGTTGTGTGAGCATAGTAGAACATATTTCTGTATATTTGGGTTTGGTTTAAGGCTTGGCCAGTTTTAGAATCCTTACAGTAAGACTGTGAAGGAGTCTCTCTGTCTGTACCACACCTGTTTCCTCTGCATGCAGCAGTCGTTTGATCAGAGTTAGTGGGTAAAAAAGTGATTTTTAATGTGATGTTATATTTACGTGGCCGGATGGGTGTGTGTTCATATCACTGCTAGTGGTGGAGGTTTGTTGGACGCTTTTAAGGTGGATGAATTAATGGTAGACTGCAGTACACGGATGAGGTCATCTGTTAATAGACTTCCACTCCACAACTCAGCTGATCTCTGTTGAGACAGCAGTCTCCAAGCCCCATAGTCAAAAAGCCTGGTTAAGCCAGACTGAACCAGCCCCATATTCATACTGTTGCCTGGTTAAACCAGACTGAACACTGACAAGCTTTCCAGCCACATAGTCATATAGCCTGGTTAACTTCTCTGGGATAGTTGGGACGCTAGCGTCCCAACTGACAAGCACCCCCAACCCCCCCCTCACTGATTAGCATCGCGTCACAATTAAATAGTAGCATCTAAATATGTAAATATCATTAAATCACAAGTCCAAGACACCAAATGAAAGATACAGATCTTGTGAATAAAGCCACCATTTCAGATTTTTAAAATGTTTTACAGGGAAGACAAAATATGTAAATCTATTAGCTAACCACGTTAGCAAAAGACACCATTTTTCTTTGTCCACCATTTTTTCTCTCCACCAGTAGCTATCACCAATTCGGCCAAATAAAGATATTGATAGCCACTAACCAAGAAAAAACCTCATCAGATGACAGTCTGATAACATATTTATTGTATAGGATAGGTTTTGTTAGAAAAATGTGCATATTTCAGGTATAAATCATAGTTTACAATTGCACCCACCATCACAACTCGACTAGAATAAATACAGAGAGCAACGTGTATTACCTAATTACTAATCATAAAACATTTCTTAAAAATACACAGCTCACAGCAATGGAAAGACACAGATCTTGTGAATTCAGACAATATTTCAGATGTTCTAAGTGTTTTACAGCGAAAACACAATAAATCGTTATATTAGCATACCACATGTGCAAACGTTACCCGAGCATTGATTCAAGCCAAAGAGAGCGATATCGTTATCATCGCCAAAATATATTAATTTTTTCACTAACCTTCTCAGAATTCTTCCGATGACACTCCTGTAACATCATATTACAACATACATATAGAGTTTGTTCGAAAATGTGCATATTTAGCCACAAAAAAGTGGTTATACAATGAGAATAGCAGCTAACCTGGGCCGAAAATTTCGGGCGCCATTTTGGACAGTGATCTGGCGTAATGAATAACTAATCGTAAACTTTACTAAAAAATATAGGGTGGACAGCAATCGAAAGACAAATTAGTTCTTAATGCAATCGCTGAATTACATTTCTAAAATTATCCTTACTGTGCAATACAGGGTTCGCCAAGCGAAGCTACACAAAACAAAATGGCGGCTTATGCGTTTGACATTTTTCAACAGAATAACGATTTATCATCAAAAATAGTTCTTACTATGAGCTGATCTTCAATCAGAATCTTGGGCAATGTATCCTTTCTCCGGTCTAATCGTCTTTTGGTCGAAAGATGTCCTCGTCCTGTCGAAATGGCCACTAACGTTCGGCATGTACTGGAAACGTGACCAGCTCTTCAAAGTACGTCACAAAGAAATGCCTCAAAATCGCACTAAACGGATATAAATTGCTATAAAACGGTTTAAATTAACTACCTTATGATGTCTTTAACACCTATAACGAATAAAAACATGACCGGCGATATATAAGTGGCTAAACCAAAGCTTGGAAGGAGGCCAGTCCGACGACCACTCTGCGTCGAGCGCACTGTTGAAAAGGACGTTCTTTCCGCTCCAGGGTCTATTTATAGAGCCCGGATTGCGCAATCCACTCCATTCAAAATCTCCCCGCTTACTGACATCTAGAGGAAGGCGTAGGCAGTGTTTGTAGCATCATAGCATTCACAGGGACTTATGAACTGACCTGGGAGCAGGGGCCAAGATTTCTGAAATCTCACTCCCTGGCAGGAAAAGTGCTGTAGAATGAGTTCTGTTTCACTCAGAGACATAATTCCAACGGTTATAGAAACTAGAGAGTGTTTTCTATCCAATAATAACAATAATATGCATATTGTACGAGCAAGAATTGAGTACTAGGCAGTTTAATTTGGAGATCAATTTTCGCAAAGTCGAAACAGCACCCCCTATATCCCAGAGAGGTTAAACCAGACAGCATGCTGCCTACGCCAGACTGTGCTACTAAATTCAATCATAGATACAAGATTGATTAGAATAAGTAGAAAGAAACCATTACTTTCATTTCTATTAGGTAGTACTTGGAACGCTTTGTTCCCTACGATATCTTGACTAAAATCAATAGATCTCAAAGTCTTACCTCATCATGTTCATCTCATTTATGTCGCCCACATGGAGTGTGCAGTATCTCCATTCACTGAAGCACTCCATTTTACATGGGGTCCCTTTGAAGAAGAATTTGCATTTTTTATTATATTTTCATGTCTCCCTATAACACGCCACTGTGCTAGGCTCTGCGTTGGCATCTCCTTGGGTCTGGGAGGAATAACATAACAAAATTCCATGATTTATCCAAACAGCTCTCCACAATAGCTATTGGGAAGGTTGTACTGTTCTAAAACACTGGTGTGAAACAACCCTTAGCCCTTCTTTTGACTTTATTGACTCCAAGACAAAGTCTTTTAAAAGCATGCAGCCTTTAAATAAACAGAAATGGACCGCATAGTGTACATCAGGTCAGGGTAAGTAAGGAACATAGCTGCTCATTTTAATAAATAGTATTTAATTGTCCTTCAAGGTTAATATGACACAAAGTAAATGTCTGGCATTATTTCCTGTGTCTGAGATTCACTGTTCATCTCATTAGACTGCAGTAAAGCATCATTACCATTATTATCACATTTCTACAGTCTAATAAACCAGTGCTAAAGCTCCCTCAAAATAGCACTTTCAGCCCTCAGTTTTATTGTTCTGGCCTTCGCTCACACTCTAAAAAGGAGAAAGTGGTGATTAAGGAGCCTTTTCAAATAACAACCAACCCTATCCTCAAATCAAAGTCCCATTATAGTTTTCTGGCTGCCTACAGATTATTCAGCTAACGGGGGTATAATGGCTCTGTTTTACCTGTCAGGTTTGAACGCTTGAAAGCTCTTTGGTCTGTTTTTAAAAAGTTGAAATGGCCACCCATTTGTCACTCAGAGAGCTGGAGTATGCTGAAAACACACTGTGACTGGTGGGTTGGGGTATTAACCACTAGCCCAGACGACAGGAGGAAAGAGACAGACAAAACACATCAGACAAAAGTAGCTTACTCTTATCATCCAATATAAAAACAGAAATTAGTAATGTTGTCTGAGTGCATGATTATTATTAAGTTACATGTTGTTACATGTTGTCGTTTTTGTAAACCTGTCTTACAGCAATTATATTTCTTATTTTGCTAAGGAGGCCAAATATGGCCTTAACCCTAATCCTAACCTTAACACTGACCCTAACTTTAACCCTTACTTTAATTAAGACCAAAACTGGGGTATTAACCAAAAAGCTAATTTTTGTTTTCATGAATTTTTACGATATAGCCAATTCTGACTTTGTGGCTGTGGTAACTAGTGACAGCGCAGATTGACTGCGGACATGTATTAGCGCCCACACATCGTTGCACTTTGTTGCCATGACAACCCATCATTTATTTTAGCAATAGATGTTTGGATGCCCTTATGTTTTTTTCCCCCAGGCAACTTTAGAAGGTAATACGGTGATTATAAAGTCATTTTATTTAGATCAGAGCAGCTTTACAAAAATATAAATTGCTAAACCGTTTCATGTGTCAATAATGAGGACTTTGAAAACAACTGGAATTCTGAAGAACTATGTTATTCTCAAAACATCAAGCAGTAACTTGAATTGTTGTATATAATATACATGAGGTGAGTCTGCTGCTGAAAAGAACGCAAGGCAATAGGTATGGCTTCCAAACAGCCAAGCAATGATAAATCAAAACACTGCTTGAGGAGTAGGAACGTTCTTGGTGAACAAGTGTTCAAATGACAATACGGCATGGATGGATATACATTTTCCAAACAATGTTTGACAAGTGTCATTGCTGTTGAGGTTGCCTTGTGCTGAGAGGATGCATTACATTAGATTGCTAAGACCTGAGTGGTAGGCTCTAGTGTTAGTGTTGTAGTGTGCTGATGTCCCTCCCTATCCATCGATCGTACCCTGGTGCATATCCGTCTCCTGGATGCCCCTATTAGGCCATTGTGTGTTTGTGTGTGTGTGTGTGTGTGCGTTTGCGTGCGTGCCTGCCTCCATTAAGCCAGTGTTTGGCTGACCTTTGTCTCTATAAGAAAACAAACAGGGAAGGAGGGAATATGTTTGTCTGAGCTAATAGATGGATTTGATGTATTCTGTCTGCTTGGTGTGCCACACACATCTGTTTTATTTCCTCATATTTCTCAGCTCTTAACTTTGTATAATTACACTCTAACAAGGACCACAGCTCTCCATATGGTGAAGGACGAATTAAATCATGCATAATTAAAGTTTTTTCACTCATTAAATACTACAGTAAAGCAAATTGATATGCTCTCTTGAGTGAGAAAACAAACAAACAAACGTTATAGACCTTTACATACATGGCAAGTTTCTATTTCAGTATAGCTATATTATTATGTAGTTTATTAATCTACCTATAGACTCTATGCTAGGTTCATAGGCTTCATTAACACAATAGTATATTTAAGTGATAATGTCTGAGAAGCCTGTGTTCGGAGGATATATTGACACGGGTGTTGTTAGGCCCGAGACCAAGTCGAAACCGTGCCAATATATCCTCCAAACACCGGCTTCGAGGACATTATCACTTTTATACCACGGGTCACCAACATTTTCAAATAATGATTGACATATTTTGATTAATTTATTCATACCATTTCATCCTTCCACAAGATATAGTCCCGACACAAATCTAGGGTTACTACCCAAGCCGGCGGGTCGTTCGTTCGATCTATTCGGTTGCCAGAGACGCAACCCAGTCGTTCAGTCTTTTTGTTCTGTATCTAAGGACAAAACCCAGTCGTTCCTTCTAAATGTTCCATTGCCATACTGGCTGGCAACGTTCTTATCCCTTGCTTGCTAGCTAGCCAACTACGGCTAACTTACAGTCACGTCAAAAGGTGCAGCCAGAATAACAGCAATTTGCATTTGTTTAAGCTGTTTTCTAGTGACACTTATTTGGATAACAATGAGCTAATGAGGGGCGATTTCGCCTGGCATAGAAAATGTGCTCACTCGTCAGGACACTGTTGTTCAGAGGAGCTAGTCAACAACACAGCTAACACAATCACTTCAAACTGGAAAGACTGCAACCTAGCTGCATTTAGATTTACCTTTTTTCAATTGACATTTCTTTGTATATATCCATAAAAATATCCATTCATGATTTCGACTGGCTGAGAAACGCTGCCTGCCTCTTCCCGACTCCCGACACCTTGATATAGAATTTCAATATTGAAGCAATGTTGCAAATGTCAAAGAAACAGACAGCAAGGTTTATACAAATCTCTGCTGTTGAAAACTAAATGTTAGTACAAAGGAAATGTGAGAAAATGTCTAGATGTTTTTTTTATACTTTATAAATTGCCTGGCTGGGCTGATGAGACAGTGGATTGCTGAGTCCGATGGAACAGAGTAAATAGGCATTTTAACGTCATAGGTTTAGCCGGTGGTAACTTTTGGAATAGACACCGGCTGGCATGCGCTTTTAACCAGTCAGCATTCAGAATTAGACCCACCCGTTGTATTAAAACTAGTTAAGCGCTAGTATATTATTTTCCTCTAAAAAGGTCAGTTGAAGTTGCACTATATTATATGAATATATGTTTATTTCACCACTGTATGTGTTTGCTGCATTCCTTTTCCCATCTGTGGTGGTCTGCATCTCAACGAAGTCCAGCAGTGGCTGACAGCCATGTTAATTGGCTGTTGAAAAGGTCAGATGCCAAGTAATGAAACGAGCCACACAGCCACACTGCAATTAGACATTGTTCCTGGGTAATTATCAACAGTTATGCTGCACTGCTATTTTCAAACTTTCTGCCATCATTTATAAGACTGAGTGAAACAAGGTATAACAGTGCCTTCAGAAAGTATTAATACCCCTTGACTTATTTCACATTTTGTTGTGTCACAGCCTGAATTCAAAATGGATTAAATTGATTTATTCATCTACACACAATACCCCATAATGAAAGTGAAAACATGCTTTTAGAAATGTTTGCCAATTTATTGAAAATGAAATATAGAAATCTCTAATTTACGTAATTATTCACACCCCTGAGTCAATACTTTGTAGAAGCACCTTTGGCAGCAATTAAAGCTGTGTGTCACGATCGTCGTAATGAGGCAGAGTGGACCAAGGCGCAGCGTGATAGAACGGCATCTTCTTTTTATTATGAAGACGAACAAACGAACAAAAACAACAAACAGACGACCGTGAAGCACAAATAGTGCTGACACTAAACACTACACATAGACATAGACAATTACCCACAATAGCCTAATGCCTATGGCTGCCTTAAATATGGCTCCCAATCAGAGACAATGAAAGACAGCTGTCTCTGATTGAGAACCATTCAGGCAACCATAGACATACCTAGACACCTACACTAAACACAACCCCATAACCTCTACAAAACCCCTTATACAATACAACCACCCAAGACGAGACAAATACACATAAACATCCCCCCTGTCACACCCTGACCTAACCAAAATATTACAGAAAACAAAGATAACTAAGGCCAGGGCGTGACAGTACCCCCCCCAAAGGTGCGGACTCCGGCCGCAAAACCTGACACAGAAAGGGAGGGTCCGGGTGGGCCTTCCTACGGCGGCGGCTCGGGTGCGGGACGTGGCCCCCACTCCACCATAGTTAATACCCGCTTTGGTGGCTCTGGCAGATCCTGGCTGGCTGGCGGCTCTGGCAGATCCTGGCTGATTGGCGGCCCTGGCAGATCCTGGCTGGCTGACGGCCCTGGTTGGTCATGGCTGGCGGACGGCCCTGGCTGGTCATGGCTGGCGGACGGCCCTGGCTGGTCATGGCTGGCGGACGGCCCTGGCTGGTCATGGCTGGCGGACGGCCCTGGCTGGTCATGGCTGGCGGACGGCTCTGGCTGATCCTGTCTGGCGGACGGCTCTGGCTGATCCTGTCTGGCGGACGGCTCTGGCTGCTCCTGTCTGGCGGACGGCTCTGGCTGCTCCTGTCTGGCGGACGGCTCTGGCTGCTCCTGTCTGGCGGATGGCTCTGGCTGCTCCTGTCTGGCGGACGGCTCTGGCTGCTCCTGTCTGGCGGACGGCTCTGGCTGCTCCTGTCTGGCGGACGGCTCTTGCTGCTCCTGTCTGGCGGACGGCTCTGGCTGCTCCTGACTGGCGGCTCTGGCGGCTCGGGACAGACGGCCGGCTCTGACGGCTCGGGACAGATGGCCGGCTCTGACGGCTCGGGACAGACGGGCGGCTCTGACGGCTCGGGACAGACGGGCGGCTCTGACGGCTCTGGACAGACGGATAGCGCCGGCGGCTCTGGGCAGACGGACAGTGCCGGCGGCACTGGGCAGACGGCAGACTCTGGCCGGCTGAGGCGCACAGTAGGCCTGGTGCGTGGTACCGGAACTGGAGGTACCAGGCTAAGGACACACACCTCAAGGCTAGTGCGGGGAGCAGCAACAGGACGCACAGAACTCTGGAGACGCACAGGAGACTTGGTGCGTGGTGCCGGAACTGGTGGTACCGGGCTGGAGACACGCACCATAGGGCGAGTGCGTGGAGGAGGAACTGGTGGTACCGGGCTGGAGACACGCACCATAGGGCGAGTGCGTGGAGGAGGAACAGGGCTCTGGAGACACACTGGAAGCCTGGTGCGTGGTGTTGGCACTGGTGGTACTGGGCTGGGGCGGGGAGGTGGCGCCGGATATACCGGACCATGCAGGCGTACTGGCTCCCTTGAGCACTGAGCCTGCCCAACCTTACCTGGTTGTATGCTCCCCGTAGCCCGACCAGTGCGGGGAGGTGGAATAACCCGCACTGGGCTGTGTAGGCGAACCGGGGACACCATGCGTAAGGCTGGTGCCATGTATGCCGGCCCGAGGAGACGCACTGGAGACCAGACGCGTTGAGCCGGCTTCATGGCACCTGGCTCAATACTCAATCTAGCCCTGCCAGTGCGGGGAGGTGGAATAACCCGCACCGGGCTATGTACACGTACAGGAGACACCATGCGCTCTTCCGCATAACACGGTGTCTGCCCGTACTCTCGCACTCCACGGTAAACATAGGGAGTTGGCGCAGGTCTCCTACCTGACTTCGCCACACTCCCTTGTAGCCCCCCCCCCCCCCCAAGAAATGTTTGGGTTTTACTCGCGGGCTTCCAGCCTTGCTTCCGTGCTGCCTCCTCATATCGCCTCCTCTCGGCTTTAGCTGCCTCCAGCTCTTCACGAGGGAGGCGATATTCTCCCGGTTGTGCCCAAGGTCCCTTACCTTCCACTATCTCCTCCCAAGTCCAAGAATCCTGTATGCGCTGCTCCTGCTGCTGCTTATCACGCTGCTTGGTCCGAGTTTGGTGGGTAATTCTGTCACGATCGTCGTAATGAGGCAGAGTGGACCAAGGCGCAGCGTGATAGAACGACATCTTCTTTTTATTATGAAGACGAACAAACGAACAAAAACAACAAACAGACGACCGTGAAGCTATTCAAACAAATAGTGCTGACACTAAACACTACACATAGACATAGACAATTACCCACAATAGCCTAATGCCTATGGCTGCCTTAAATATGGCTCCCAATCAGAGACAATGAAAGACAGCTGTCTCTGATTGAGAACCATTCAGGCAACCATAGACATACCTAGACACCTACACTAAACACAACCCCATAACCTCTACAAAACCCCCTATACAATACACCACCCAAGACGAGACAAATACACACAAACATCCCCCGTCACACCCTGACCTAACCAAAATATTACAGAAAACAAAGATAACTAAGGCCAGGGCGTGACACTGTGAGTCTTTCTGGGTAGGTCTCTAAGAGCGTTCCACACCTGGATTGTGCAACATTTTCCCATTATTCTTTAAAAAATTCTTCCAAGCTTTGTCAAATTGGTTGTTTATCATTGCCAAGGATGAATTGCTCTTGTCTCAATCTTCTCATATTTTAGCTGTGAAGTAAACAGAGTAACAGAGGGAGAGAACACCCGGCACAGCAAGACATTTTATATTCCTTTCTTTTTACCTGGCGAGCCGTGAAAGATCAGATTGATTGTCATTTAGTGAATTAGATACATCTTCTCCTCTCTCTGTTCTCAGGGTATTTAGGTCCTTTAGAAGAGGATGATCTGTCCTCTCCTTGATAGATTTGAATTAAAACATCCCAGCCCTGGTAACATCCATATCATAATTTTGTCTGTTTATTCTAACCTTGCATTCCCAACTGTAACACTAGTATAGATTTCTAGTCAAACAGTTAACTACAGAGGAACAAAACAAATGTATAGGTAGTCCAGATGACGAATTACCTCTGTTTCTAGTGTAGCAACATGATACCTTCAGTCTTCAGAAGTTGTAGGCTACACGTACAGAAGACCCAAGTATTGATAGCAGATACATTACATTTTAACAAAATATTATACATTTAATACTACAATTAAACATCAAACTGTAATATTACTCCAAATATTTATTGCCCACTGGTGACTAAAGGGGAGGTCATCACCCAGTACAGTAGCCTACAATACAGTCTCTCTCTGGGGATTTTACACATTCCAGAATTGATTACCCACATTTAATCTAATAACCAAATCTCATCCCCTGGTTGGTGTCTGCAGGCCAGATAGGACCATCTTCCTGCTCTCTTCACACTAACAATACTGGTTTAAAAACATTCCAATTTGGGTTATTTGGTAAATCAGTGAGGGGTAAATATTGGACAGAACAAAAGCTGGGTTACTTTGACCTAGCCAGTTGGGTTGTTAACATTTCAAAAATATTGGTTAATTTAAACATCAGTTGTGTATTTTTTGCTGTCATGCTGGGTTGACCTAGCAGCTGGGTCTTTTTGAATGTAATCCTTAGGTTATTTTCAGGAGGCATAGCTTATTAGGGTAGTGGCTTTCAGCTAGATGGCCACCCGTGAGAATAAATGTAATTTGTGTTTACATACTGCAAATTCAAATTTTCCATATTTTTTTGCATTTCACACATTCGTCTATAATAATATGATTATTTATGACATACAAGAAAGTATACAACCTTATTACATAATAAGGTACATCAGAATATTGTATCCCAACATCAGGATTTACATAAGGTCTAAAGGAACTCATACACTGCTGCAAGGCTCATTAAATTTGCTAAAATATTACTATCCAACAGAAACATGTGCTGACTAGACAACAGAACATATGAAAAGGAATGACATTTAGTCTCAAGGGTGGCTAAAATAATGATCTAAAAGCCACACCCCTCTTAAACCACACCTCCAGTCTTCTGATCTGACACGCTGGGTCATATCTCCACTACCCAGCACCAATAATCCAGCACCCAGCATCAATAACCCAGCAGTTTTTAAAGAAAACAACCCAACTAAGTGACCCAACGCTTGCAATCCAGCAGTTGGGTCAACCGAACAACCCAGCAGTTTTTAGAGAGTACAAAGCCTTTTGAACAGAAACCACAAATGTGTTACAGGAACCGTTAATGCAGCCAAATGAGTTTAGCTTCAGGCTCAGAAAGTGAAAAAGCATTTTATACTCAGTCTTCTTCAACAAGTCTTAAGTTTTGCTTATCATTTCCTTATCTTACTTCAGCTGCAGGGCAGAGGCTGGGGCAGAGGCTGCATACCCACACGTACAGTTAGGCATACATGGTTTTGAATGCACACATACACACATACACACAAGCACAATATTACAGTTCATGTAATGGCTAGGTATTCAGCTATAATTACAGTACTATACCATGGTGAGAGAACACTGCCTCAAAATAAAGCCTTTAATAAGACCTTTACAAAGTTAAGATTCTCCAGTTGTAAACTCATATCTCAAAGAAAGCCCTTTCTTTAACCTTCTATTAGCAATTGCATAGGAGTTGTATAGCACTCTTTCACAAATGACATAGGCAAACAGTGGCATGTCAACACAACCTTTGCTTAAGTGTAAGAACAGTTAGAAATCTTGAGTTGTCCATTTTTAGAGCCATGGCTGCTAAACCTCTAGTCTGTTGGATGATGCATTTTCCAGCTTTTATTAATATAATGTATGAAGGTGTAATACTGTGGTAGTCTTAAATATTGATTTCTTATGAACTCTCAGACAAGATACTCGGTGCTGGTCCCTGAGGACAATGTGATCGGCTGTTTTTTGTAGCATCTCAGTGGTGTATTGATTCATCAAAGTCTTTCAATCAGCAATTAGCTTTCCAAATAATGAGTCCAATCTCCCAATTAAACAGTGAAACCACAGCAGGGCTGTCTTTGACCAGATTAGCATCCTGCCGAGCCCAAGTCTACATGTCTGAAGTCTAGCTCACCTTTTATCTACAGTAGGATTTATATAAGATGTATTTATTCATTGATCAACAGTATTCCATTATAAAACCACAAGCTGCGTGACCTGTTGTAACTATGTGAAATGCAGATGTAACAATGAATTGCGACTATTTCTTCATGATCTCTTCCCGCAAATATCAAGTAAAACAGGCTGCTCTTCTCATCAAGCAGTTGTATATGAAATGCTCTGGTGGCTTCATTTTTTTATGTTACGTTCAAATTTCAATTTACCACAATTATATTGGCTCATACTGAAGTCTAATAGGACAGGGTTATGAGAAACATTAGATGCGACATGTGCTCCCCGTTTTCTAATGAAATGAAACTAATCAGATCTGCTAAAGCTGCCTTCCAGCTGTGAGCCTGGGCTCCACTCACTGAGGGAGAAACTGGAAACTTTACATTTCATTTCTTTAGAGCAGGTGTATCTTAAATCAGAGGCATCTGTGATGGTACTGTCAGCCAGCAGCAATGATACATATCACATTAGTGAGAGGGAAGGGGTTTAATAGAAAGATTTTTATTTGTTTAATCCTTCATTTTCTTGCTGATTTCCTGGCTGCTGTTTCTTTACTGGGTGTCAATATTCAGCCAAAAATGTATATCTATAGAAATCCAGTCAGCAACAAAAATGTTTGTTCAATCAAATCAATTTGTTTTAGTTCTCTCGGGTTTTGTACACATTTCTGTTGGATCAGGAAGCCAAACCTTTTCTATTCTGGCAACTCTGCGAACATCAAAAATTACCTGGTTTCAGCTCGCTGTTATACCCTTCTCAGTGATAAGAGTAACAATCTACCTTCTCGCCAGCTGTACAATTTGTCATCTAGACATATTCACATCCATAGAGTTGCTGTGTACATCTTCCTGGCTTTGAACACACCGTATGCAGTTGCAGAATACAATCTAAATGTAGAGTTATACACATTACTCACAGGGCATCCATTAATATAAATGTTGATGTACCTCCAAGTCATCAACATTTACACAAATTAACTTACCTATTTTGATAGACTGTATGTGTGCTAAATAGTAAAGTTCAGTACTTTAGTTTGACAATGTAGCCCTACACAGCAAGGCTTCCAGTTTTCCACTGAGAGTGTTAAATCAACACTGAAAGAGTGGGACCATATACACACTCAAATCAAATCAAATGTTATTGGTCACATACACATGGTTAGCAGATGTTATTGCAAGTGTAGCGAAATGCTTGTGCTTCTAGCTCCGACAGTGCAGCAATATCTAACAAGTAATCTAACAATTCTATGACAACTACCTAATACACACAAATCTAAGTAAAGGAATGGAATAAGAATATATACATATAAATATATGGATGAGCAATGACCGAGCGGCATAGGCAAGATGCAATAGATGGTATAAAATACAGTATATACAGTACATATGAGATGAGTAATGCAAGATATGTAAACATTATTAGAGTGGCATTAATAAAGTGACTAGTAATCCATTTATTAAAGTGGCCAACGATTTCAAGTCTGTATGTAGGCAGCAGCCTCACTGTGTTAGTGATGGCTGTTTAACATTTAACAGTCTGATGGCCTTGAGATAGAAGCTATTTTTCAGTCTCTTGCACCTGAACTGACCTCTCTCACCTTCTGGATGGTAGCAGGGTGAACAGGCAGTGGTTTGGGTGGTTGTTGTCCCTGATGATCTTTTTGGCCTTCCTGTGACATCGGGTGCTGTAGGTGTCCTGGAGGGCAGGTAGTTTGCCCCCAGTGATGCGTTGTGCAGACCGCACCATCCTCTGGAGAGCCCTGCGGTTGTGGGCGGTGCAGTTGCCGTACCAGGAGGTGATGCAGCCCGACAGGATGCTCTCAATTGTGCATCTGTAAAAGACCAGTGTTAAATTAAATCAACAAATGAGGGTGTTAAATCAACACTGAAAAAGTGGGACCTTATGCACACTGGAACCAGTTTTAAATTAACACACAGCTTAGTGTAAAACTTTATTCAAATATTTTCCAGAGTGCTTTGCTTTTCCCGAAAATTGTAAAGTAACTACCAATGAATGAATTTGTTAGTGACAGAGACATGGTTGTTGCATTCAACCATTTTTGGATCTATCGATTTCACCAAATAAGATTCTAAGTGAATGCGATAATTTTTTGTTTGTTGCATAATTACAATACATTTTTCATAAGATCTTATTTTGAAGGCCTAGTTTCACCCTACAGGGGTCTGAAACTCCTAAAGTGTGTTCGAAAAGTCATACTAACCACATTAACTGTACTATTTGCTTAGTAAATTGAGAATGTAGTATGCTTTTTGGTCATAATATGGATATACAGTTGAAGTCAGAAGTTTACATACACCTTAGCCAAATACATTTAAACTCAGTTTTTCACAATTCCTGACATTTAATCTTAGTAAAAATTCCCTGTCTTAGGTCAGTTAGGATCACCACTTTATTTTAAGAATGTGAAATGTCAGAATAATAGTAGAGAAAATTATTTATTCTAGCTTTTATTTCTTTCATTACATTCCCATTGGGTCAGAAGTTTACATACAATCAATTAGTATTTGGTAGCATTGCTTTTAAATTGTTTAACTTGGGTCTAACGTTTCGTGTAGCCTTCCACAAGCTTCCCACAATAAGTTGGGTGAATCTTGGCCCATTCCTCCATGACAGAGCTGCTGTAACTGAGTCAGGTTTATAGGCCTCCTTGCACGCTTTTTTAGTTCTGTCCACAAACGTTCTATAGGATTGAGGTCAGGGCTTTTGAGGTCAGGGCTTTGTGATGGCCACTCCAATACCTTGACTTTGTTTTCCTTAACTTCTCTAGGATATGTGGAAAGCTAACGTCACACTTGGCCAAAATCCAGAAAAAAATGTAGCGCGCCAAATTCAAATATATTAATATAAAAATCTATCTTTCCTGAAATCACACATGAAATTAAAGCTACACATGTTGTGAATCCAGCCAACATGTCTGAATTCAAAAAGGATTTACGGGGAAACACACCAAACAATTATGTTAGCTCAGTACATAGCCACAGAAAAACACAACCATTTTCCCAGCAAAATATAGTAGTAACAAAAAGCAGAAATAGAGATAAAATTAATCACTAAGCTTTGAACATCTTCATCAGATGACAAAAAAACAAAAAAGCACAGACATTTCTTTCACAGCACAGGTAGCTTGCACAAAACCCCCAAATAGATATAGAATTAGTCACTAACCAAGAAACAACTTCATCAGATGACAGTCTTATAACATGTTATACAATAAATCTATGTTTTGTTCGAAAAATGTGCATATTTCAGGTATAAATCATAGTTTTACATTGCAGCTACAATCACAAATATCACCAAAGCAGCTAGAACAATTACAGAGACCAACGTGAAATACCTAAATAATCATCATAAAACATTTATGAAAAATACATGGTGTACAGCAAATGAAAGATAAACATCTTGTGAATCCAGGCAATATTTCAGATTTTTTAAGTGTTTTACAGCGAAAACACAATATAGCATTATATTAGCTTACAACAATAGCCAAAAATACAACCCATTTATCAGCAGCAAAAGTTAGCGATCGCAAAAAAACAGCAAAAGATATATAATTTTTCACTAACCTTGACAAACTTCATCAGATGACAGTCCTATAACATCAGGTTATACAATACACTTATGTTTTGTTTGAAAATGTGCATATTTAGAGCTGAAATCCGTGGTTATACATTGTGAAAACGTAGCAACTTTTTCCCAGAATCTCCGAATATATTTCTGACACTCACCTAATCTGACCAAATAACTCATCATAAACTTTACAAAAAAATACATGTTGTACAGCAAATGAAAGATACACTAGTTCTTAATGCAATCGCCGTGTTAGAATTCTAAAAATAACTTTAGTCCGACATACAGCTTACGTTATAGCGAGACAGCGCCTGCAATGAGGGCGGAAAATAGTACTAAACATTTTCCACAGAAATACGAAATAACATCATAAATGGTTCCATAAACCAGTTTTATCAGGTTCTTATGCTTCTCTATCTATGCACTATATATGAGTGGAATCGCCCTTTGTCACCTACACAGAGACATGTTGCTTAGCAAAGTGGAGCTGATGGGTAATGGATAGCTCTGTGCAGACACTGCAGAGGTAATCCATCCCTCACAGTAACAGCTCTCACTCTGACTCTACAACACAGATGATGGATGCTCCTAATGTGGGATAGACACGCACATGCACACACAACCCCCCCATTGCAAAAAGATGAGCCCCAACAGAACCGTGACTGGCAGTTCACCCCGTAGTTTGACAAAGATCCTGTCACATGAAGCACCAATTATTCACTGTGATTGGTCATCATGACATGGTTAGGGACATAAATCCTATATAGGACCCAGGTAAAATGGAGTTCTCTGATAGGACACAGTGATTAGGTTGACCTTGGACACAACTTGGAATAGGGCCATATGATTATTAACCACCACATTTACTAACTAACTGCACATTGTCATGCATATGCATTTTTTGGCTGTGCGGCCACCTACCTGTATACAGAGTAGGCACTTAGGATGTATTATGTGTTGTGTTGCATCTACAGAATTCTTATGAAATAATGGGGAGGTGACCTGGCTTATAGAGGCTTTCATTGCATCTTAAGTGTTGACATTTAATAATAGGGGATAATGATCTGGTTTACAGAGACTTTTGATTCTCACTCAGAGAGCTCAACCTCAAGTAACATTTTCTGAACAACATTTTTACCCTGCCGTTGATAAGACGAGCATTCAGCTCTCACTTGCCAAATAACAATTACTACTGCTATGATTCAATAACCCATGAGATCCTGTACTTCCGCTGTGAGGCGCATTGTGCTATAATGCTTTGTCTTGCATGTGGAGCCAAAAACGAAGCAAAGGACCGAACAGCATAAGATCATTCTCATGAATCATGCAATGTTTACTCTGTGGAATTATGCCAAGCAGCAAGGAGGTGCAAGGAGGCTATTCCAGCATTGTCTTTCTCCTCTGAAACTTTTCCTGCTGGTTGTTCACTTCCTCTGCTAATGGGTTGACATGGACCGGCTGCTGCAGAGAAAATAAAAGTGACACTTCTCAGTAACCTGGTCCCAGAGAATTTTGAATTATTCTGTAAATACATCTGAGTATGATATATTACGTTTCATATGTATTAATTTGTAGATGTTCACCATCCATTTTGTATGATATGTACCGCATTACAGTTCGTATTACATACAATGTGTTACACATTCTAGCTAGGTGGCTACGGTTAGCTAGGCTAGAAGTTGAGGTTAAGGTTAGGAGTTAGGTTAAAGGGTTAAGGTTCGGAAAAGCAGTTGCAAAGTTGCAAATAATTTTTATTCATCCTTTATTTAACTAGGCAAGTCAGTTAAGAACAAATTCTTATTTGCAATGACGGCCTAGAAACAGTGGGTTAATAGCCATGTTCAGTGGCAGAACAACATCTTTTTATCTTGTCAGCTCGGGGATTCAATCTAGCAACCTTTCGGTTACTGGCCCAACACTCTAACCACTAGGCTACCTGCCGCCCCCAACTAATTAGCTAAAGTTCTAAAGCTGTCTATGATGAGATTCAAACGTGCAATCTTTGGATTGCTAGATTTACGCATTATACCTCTTCACCCCAACCAACCATTGCGTTATACGCCCACCCCTCCACTCCTTTAGTTTTGGCCTTAAGTAACCATCTGTCTTAGGTAACCATACCAAACCTAACATATCATACTAAATGGAGTGAATCGTATTTACGTACAGAATAATAAGAAGGGCCCTGAGACCAGGTTGTTCTCAACGTTGAAGGTCAGGCTGTGTCTAATGAAGACCCTGTTGTCCTTTTTCATTGATTTCTGACCCAGTTCAGTTAGGATGCAGAGTTGTTGCTGCTCCACGTTGCCATGTGAGAAAGGTCCCCCGGCAGAGTCTGACATGACTTTCCTCCGGCTAGTTTAAGTGCTTAATGGAATTTGTAATTTGTAAACGCATCCTTCTCTCCTTTGTACATCATTATTTTCTCTTACGGAGAACAGTATGCTAATGAGTTGGCTATGCAAGCACTCACTTTATCTACCCTTATATCCATTATTCTTGGCCTGAGGGAAATGGACTAAGTCTTGTGTCAATACTGATGACATTCACATAATTCCATATGGGTGGAAGCCTGAAAATTTGTGTAATTCTGAAGTCATTTATTACAAAGAACAAAGTAATGGAGCTCTCACGTCTTCATATTCCTGATCAGAGTCAACGTGGATGGCATTTTGGTTCTAAATACCACATGGAGGGTGTCACCATGAGAGATAAGCCTGTAATAAAGATTAATTGGAGTGTTAGCGACAGGCAGCAGCATTGAAATGCATGACATTGGCTCTGCATTGGGATTCATGGCAGACATGATGTGAAGATTAGGATAGGGCTTGAACACGTCCATGCTGCAGTGTGGTTATATTCTTAATAACCTGCTCAGTTTGGCAAAGCTCCCTCTCCTCTCATCCATAATGTATATGACCCACAGCTGGCCAGGAAGAGGAGTCGGTGCAGACGTACAGTAATGTTGTGTTGCATTATACGTGTATGTGTGTGTTTACCTTAAAACTTCAATTAATAGCCTGGGTGTTTATTTGCTTCAATCACTGAACACAATGCTTCTATTTGAGCCAGGCGTCTATTTCCTTAATGCACACAACTTTTGCTCAATAAATGTTAAAAAGACTACCACAGTGTTTATTGTGACCAGTCTGACCAGTATAAACACTATAATAACAAATCCATTGCAGATCAGACTTACAAAGGCTGCCTATCATACACCCCCGATTCTTTGATTCAGCACCAAGGAGAGCAGTACCGGTACTCACTCATTTGATGTTGTGTTTTCTTTTTAGAGCGGCCATGGCTAGCAACATGCACATGACCGTGGGAGTACCAGAGCTGTGTCCATGGTAACCTCACAAACAATTCATTTAGCCCCACGGTTTATTTGAAACAGGTGTTAATTTGCTGAAATGTGTGCTGATACCCGACTATTAAAAGGGATAGGTGGATATTTGAGACTCAGTGTTTAATTTAAGTTTTACGGTACTTACATTTTTCCCCCTACATAAGACCTTCAGTGCCTGATGCCAGTTGAGTATTCATTGGGCTGTCACTGGACTGTCGGTTCCACAGCCACACACAACCTGTAGGGGAACATTGTGGAGAGGTTATGTGTGTGGAGCAAATTGACCAGCAAACACAGAGCAAAGACAAATGTTCAACTTTTAAGGTTTAATTCAAGGTTTTCAATAATACTGTTGGACATAAACTAGATAAACTAGTCTCTCCAGCATTGTGGTGTTGCAGAGTTCCATTCCATTTTGTGTATATTTAGTTCCTGCATATGGATATATTATGGTGGTGGTTTAGCCATGGTTAGGAGGGAGGGAACATCGAATGGCAGATGAAAAGTTTAATAAGGGCAATGTAATGATCAAGTAATGTATTTTCTATTAGAGCGCCTGCTCTTTATCAGCCAATTGTTGGATGTTCAGATGTCAAGTGTCAAGCCTTTTTTCAGCCCTTTCCATGGATAGGAATTGTATCATAATTGTCATCCTATTGGTTTATGATACAGCACTAAGTTATTATGAAGTCCACTCTGCTCTGTAATGAATAATGGTAGGGTTTCAATTAATGAAGCACAGTTCCGTATCTTAATGATGGATTTACAGTACCTCATGATTAATCAACATACTGAACCTATACTATAATTTCACTTTCAAAAGAAGTAGTCTGTTATGTATTCCCTGTTAGAAAAGCAGCTGCCTGCATGGTTTTTCAGTTCTACTCACTATCAGTTCTGAAAGCCATCTTTCCTCTCTCTCTTCCTGTCTCCAAATGACGTTTTCTGTTCTGCTCTCTAAAATCTGCCGTGTTTCATAGAGCTCAATGGATTTAATGAGCAGTGGTGTTCCGCCCGTCATAACGGATGCAGGGTGTCAGGAATGAAGCTTGTGATAATGTGCCCAACCAGGCTCCACTGAACGTTTCTGACCGACCAAAGACTGCTACGGTAGCTGCCATTTTGTTATGCTGTTATTTGTGCTGTTATCCATCCACCACTGATGTTTGTTAGAAATTGTCTTCAAATAATTATACCATTTAGTGATGCAGTGTCTGTGGTCGGACTCTGTATGTTTCTTTCTCATGCAAATGCAGTCGTTGTCCTATTTATTTTACTGGGTATCGACAAGACAGTGTTGTTATTTTTTTTCCCCTCCATAGAATGTTTGTTTCCTTCTATTTCACGCACACATGAAATGGGGTGCAACAGTTGCAGTGCAAGCAAACATTAAGAGTCAAGAAGTAAAGGCTTTTGATTCCGAAAGGGGAGATAAATTGACATGAGAGGTCAACCAAATGACTCAAATGTGGCCCCTTGCCTTTCAAGGCTGGCAGACAGGCAGGCATGAAAGCAGGTAGACACATCAATGGAAACCCTGGCTGCTCTGAGGTCAAGAGGCCCTCTCTTTCTTTCATGGCCCCTGCTGCATGCCAGGAGAGTAAATGGTCTCTCAGTCACCACCAGCTCCCTCCCTACCTTCAATGGTAATCAATTCAGCTTCAAAGGTACTAGAAACATCCATAGAGACTTCTGCAAACCAAACACACCTGGTCCAACCCCATATAACCTAGCTATTAAATCCAAGATGGTGTAGCAGTGCAGACGTGGTTTGTTGTCCTCTCGTTTACTTTTTGTATTTTTCGTCTTTTTTTGTATATATTCCAATATATTTTTCAATCTCTTTTTCCATTTTTAAATTAAATATACCATCCGGTAACCCGCCTTACTCATTGTGACACGGATCTGCTATTTTTTTAGACCCTATAGCCAAAACTTTAATCAGAAGGTAGCCAGCTAATTAACTAAGTTACTAGCCCTTTAGTCATTGTTAGCCACTGTTAGTGGCCTTTACCCTCTGCTCAGGCACCAGACGTATTTTTTAGCTTGGATAATACCTGCCAGCCTCTGACTGTTTTTCTCCACTACAACGCCAGATTCCTGCCGACCATTGATCATCACAGCTAGCTATCTTTAACTGAGTGACCCAGCCCCAAAGCTAGCCCTGAGCCAGGCGCATCTCCCGGCTAGCAAACGAAATTCCCACAACTACAATACCTCTTTCGCCATTTGGCCCGGTCCCTTCGTCGACACGACGCCCCGCCGTACCACCACGACTGGTCCGCAGAAGTAATTCCATCAGCTGTGCCTCAACCGGCCTTTGCCGGATGACGGAGCAGACGCTTCTACTTACGCTAACTTTAAAATACAGACGCTAACTTTAAAATACTTTTTGTCCCGCGTGCTAGCGTAGTAACGACTACCTAGCTGCTTCCCTGTTTCATCTATTGCTGTGCACTGGACCCAATGATCCCTTGGCTACATAGCTGATGCCTGCTGGACTGTTCATTTATCACGGTACTCCACTTTGTTTACCTTGTTTATCTGTCGGCCCTAGCCCCGAACTCAGGCCCTGTGTGTAGTTAACTGACCCTCTCTGCCCATTCATCACCATTTTACCTGTTGTTGTTGACTTAGCTGATTAGCTGTTGTTGTCTTACCCGTTGTTGACTTAGCTAGCTCTCCCAATCAACACATGTGATTGCTTTATGCCCCGCTTTATGTCTCTCTCAAATGTCAATATGCCTTGTATACTGTTGTTTAGGATAATTATCAATGTTTTAGTTTACTGTGGCGCCCCTAGTCCCACTGCACATGCCTTAGATACCTCCTTTGTCCCACCTCCCACACATGGTTATACTGGGTGACCTCACCCAGTATAACCAGCACGTCCAGAGATGCAACCTCTCTTATCATCACTCAGTGCACCCCTGTCTGCACATTATGCCTTGAACCTATTCTACCACGCCCAGAAATCTGCTCCTTTTATTCTCTGTCCCCAACCCACGAGATGACCAGTTTTGTTAGCCTTTAGCCGTACCCTCATCCTACTCCTCCTCTGTTCATCGGGTGATGTGGAGGCTAACCCAGGCCCTGCGTGTCCCAAGGCACTCTCATTTGTTGACTTCTGTAATCAAAAAAGCCTTGGTTTCATGCATGTTAACATCAGAAGCCTCCTCCCTAAGTTTATTTTACTCACTGCTTTAGCACAGTCCGCCAACCCCGAATGAATCTCTCCAGAAATAAGTCTCTCACTGTTGCCGCCTGTTATAGACCCCCCTCAGCTCCCAGCTGTGCCCTGGACACCATACGTGAATTGAACTTCAGAGATTGTTCTGTTAGGTGACCTAAACTGGGATATGCTTAACACCCCAGAAGTCCTACAATCTAAGCTAGATGCCCTCAATCTCACACAAATGATCAAGGAAACCACCAGGTACAACCCTAAATCCGTAAACATGGGCACCCTCATAGATATTATCTTGACCAACTTTCCCTCCAAAATACACCTCTGCTGTTTTCAATCAGGATCTCAGCGATCACTGCCTCGTTGCCTGCATCCGCTATGGGTCCGCGGTCAAACGACCACCCCTTATCACTGTCAAACGCTCCCTAAAACACTTCTGCGAGCAGGCCTTTCTAATCGACCTGGCCCAGGTATCCTGGAAGGATATTGACCTCATCCCATCAGTCGAGGATGCCTGGTCGTTCTTTAAAAGTAATTTCCTCACCATCTTAAATAAGCATGCACCTTTCAAAATGTAGAACTAAGAACAGATATAGCCCTTGGTTCACTCCAGACCTGACTGCCTTTGACCAGCACAAAAACATCCTGTGGCGGACTGCAATAGCATCGAATAGTCCACGCGATATGCAACTGTTCAGGGAAATCAGGAACCAATACACACAGTCAGTCAGGAAAGCAAAGGCTAGCTTTTTCAAACAGAAATTGCATCCTGTAGCTCTTACTCCAAAACGTTTTGGGACACTGTAAAGTCCATGGAGAACAAGAGCACCTCCTCCCAGCTGCCCACTGCACTGAAGCTAGGCGACACGGTCACCACCGATAAATCCATGATAATCGAAAATTTAAATAAGCATTTCTCTATGGCTGGCCATGCTTTCCTCCTGGCTACCCCAACCCCGGCCGCAGCCCTCGTAGCTACTTCCTCGAGCCTCCCCAGCTTCTCCTACACCCAAATCCAGATCACAGATGTTCTGAAAGAGCTGCAAAACCTGGACCCGAACAAATCAGCTGGGCTAGATAATCTGGACCCTCTCTAAAATTATCCGCCGCCATTGTTGCAACCCCTATTACCAGTCTGTTCAACCTCTCTTTTATTTAGTCTGAGATCCCTAAAGATCTTCAAAGGGGGTGACACTCTAGACCCAAACTGTTAAAGACCTATATCCATCCTGCCCTGCCTTTCTAAAGTCTTCGAAAGCCAAGTTAATGAACATCACTGACCATTTCGAATCCCACCGTACCTTCTCCGCTGTGCAATCCGGTTTCTGAGCTGGTCACGGGTGCACCTCAGCAACGCTCAAGGTACTAAACGATATCATAACCGCCATCGATAAAAGACAGTACTGTGCAGCCATCTTCATCGACCTAGCCAAGGCTTTCGACTCTGTCAATCACCACATTCTTATCGGCAGACTCAACAGCCTTGGTTTCTCAAATGACTGCCTCGCCTGGTTCACCACCTACTTCGCTGATAGAGTTCAGTGTGTAAAATCTGAGGGCCTGTTGTCCGGACTTCTGGCAGTCTCTATGGGGGTACCACAGGGTTCAATTCTCGGGCCGACTCTTTTCTCTGTATATATCAACGCTCTTGCTGCGGGTGATTCCCTAATCCACCTCAACGCAGACGACACACTTCTGTATACATCTGGCCCTTTGGACACTGTTATCTTCTTATGGCTGCAGGGGCAGTATTGAGTAGCTTGGATGAAAGGTGCACAGAGGTGCCCAGAGTAAACGGCCTGCTCCTCAGTCATAGTTACTAATAGCCCTTTTTCCAGCCAAAGAGAGTAGTCACAAAAAGCAGAAATAGAGATAAAATTAATCACTAACCTTTGATCTTCATCAGATGACTCATAGGACTTCATGTTACACAATACATGTATGTTTTGTTCGATAAAGTTCATATTTATATCCAAAAATCGGAGTTTACATTGGCGCGTTATGTTCTGTAGTTCCAAAACATCCGGTGATTTTGCAGAGAGCCACATCAATTTACAGAAATACTCATAATAAACATTGCTAAAAGATACAACTGTTATGCATGGAATTTTAGATCCACTTCTCCTTAATAATGCAACCTCTGTGTCAGATTTTTTTTTAACTTTACGGAAAAAGCACACCATGCAATAATCTGAGTACAGCGCTCAGACACAAAACCAAGCCATACAGATATCCGCCATTTGTGGAGTCAACAGAAGCCAGAAATAGCATTATAAATATTCACTTACCTTTGATGATCTTCATCAGAATGCACTCCCAGGAATCCCAGTTACACAAATGTTTGATTTGTTCGATAAAGTTCATAATTTATGTCCAAATACCTACTTTTTGTTCGCCTGTTTAGTTCACAATCCAAACTCACGAGGCAAGTCCAGGCGAAAGTTCAGACAAAGTCATATTACAGTTCGTAGAAACATGTCAAACGAAGTATAGAATCTATCTTTAGGATGTTTTTATCATAAATCTTCAATAATGTTCCAACCGGAGAATTCCTTTGTCTGTAGAAATGCAATGGAGCACAAGTTAACTCTCAAGTGAACACGCGTGGTCAGCTCATGCCACTCTGGCAGACCTCTGACTCATTCAGCCCTCATTCCCCCCTCCTTCACAGTAGAAGCATCAAACAAGGTTCTAAAGACTGTTGACATCTAGTGGAAGCCTTGGGAAGTGCAATATGACCCCATAAACACTGTATATTCGATAGGCAATGACTTGAAAAACTACAAATGATCAGATTTCCCACTTCCTGTTTGGATTTTTTCTCAGGTTTTTGCCTGCCATATGAGTTCTGTTATACTCACAGACATCATTCAAACAGTTTTAGAAACTTCAGAGTGTTTTCCATCCAAATATACTAATTATATGCATATTCTAGCTTTTATGGCTGAGTAGCAGGCAGTTTAATTTGGGCACGCTTTTCATCCAACATTCTGAATGCTGCCCCCTACCCTAATGAAGTTAAACGCTAGCAAAACCAAATGCATGCTTTTCAACCGTTCGCTGCCCGCACCTGCCCGCCCGACTAGCATCACTACTCTGGACTAGAGGTCGACCGATTAATCGGAATGGCCAATTAATTAGGGCCGATTTCAAGTTTTCATAACAATCGGAAATTGGTATCTTTGGAAACCGATTTGGCCGATTTTTAAAAATATTATTATTTTTACACCTTTATTTATTCTTTATTTAACTAGACAAGTCAGTGAACTTCTTGTGGCTGCAGGGGCAGTATTGAGTAGCTTGGATGAAAGGTGCACAGAGGTGCCCAGAGTAAACGGCCTGCTCCTCAGTCATAGTTGCTAATATATGCATATTATTATTATTATTGGATAGAAAACACTCTGACGTTTCTAAAACTGTTTGAATTATGTCTGTGAGTATAACAGAACTCATATGGCGGGCAAAAACCTAAGAAAAAATCCAAACAGGAAGTGGAAATTATTAGGCTGGTCGATTCTCAACCAAGATCCCATTGAAATCACAAATCAAATCAAATGTATTTATATAGCCCTTCGTACATCAGCTGATATCTCAAAGTGCTGTACAGAAACCCAGCCTAAAACTCCCTAGAAAGCGAGATATGGATGAGTTTTCACTTTCTACGGCTTCCACTAGATGTCAACAGTCTGTAGAACTTTGTCTGATGCCTCTACTGTGAAGGGGGGCCGAATGAGAGAGGAATTAGTCAAGTCTGCCATGACCTGACCATGCTTTCACCATGCGCGTTCACATAAGAGGGAGCTTTTCCTGTTCCATCGCTCCATTCTCCGGTTGGAACGTTATTCAAGATTTATGTTAACAACATTCTAAAGATTGATTCAATACATCGTTTGACATGTTTCTACTGACTGTTACTGAACTTTTGGACATTTCGTCAGCTTTTAGGGAACGCGCTTCGTGACTTTGGAATTGTTTACCAAACGCGCTAACAAAAGTAGCTAATTGGACATAAATAACGGACATTATCGAACAAATCAAGCATTTATTGTGGACCTGGGATTCCTAGGAGTGCATTCTGATGAAGATCATCAAAGGTAAGGAAATATTTATCATGTAATTTCTGGTTTCTGTTGACTCCAACATGGCGGCTAATTTGACTATTGTTCTGAGTGCCGTCTCAGATTATTGCATGGTTTGCTTTTTCCGTAAAGTTTTTTAAAAATCTGACACAGCGGTTGCATTAAGGAGAGGTATATCTATAATTCCATGTGTATAACTTGTATTATCATCTACATTTATGATGAGTATTTCTGTTGAAACGATGTGGCTATGCAAAATCACTGGATGTTTTTGGAACTAGTGAATGTAACGCGCCAATGTAAACTCAGATTTTTTTATATAAATATGAACTTGTTCAAACAAAACATACATGTATTGTGTAACATGAAGTCCTATGAGTGTCATCTGATGAAGATCATCAAAGGTTAGTGATTAATTTTCTCTATTTGTGCTTTTTGTGACTCCTATCTTTGGCTGGAAAAATGGCTGTGCTTATTGTGGTTTGGTGTGACCTAACATAATCGTTTGCGGTGCTTTCGCTGAAAAGCATATTTGAAACCGGACACTTTGGTGGGATTAACAACAAGATTACCTTTAAAATGGTATAAGACACATGTATGTCTGAGGAATTTTAATTATGAGATTTCTGTTTTTTTAATTGGGCGCCCTGCACTTTCACTGGCTGGTGTCATATCATCCCGTTAACGGGATTGCAGCCCTAAGAAGTTTTAAGAACACATTCTTATTTTCAATGACGGCCTAGGGACGGTGGGTTAACTGCCTCGTTCAGGGGCAGAACGACAGATTTTTACCTTGTCAGCTCGGGCGATTCAATCTTGCAACCTTACAGTTAACTAGTCCAACGCTCTAACCACCTGATTACATTGCACTCCACGAGGAGCCTGCCTGTTACGCGAATGCAGTAGAAGCCAAGGTAAGTTGCTAGCTAGCATTAAACTTATCTTATAAAAAACAATCAATCAATCATAATCACTAGTTACTGTAACTACACATGGTTGATGATATTACTAGTTTATCTAGCGTGTCCTGCGTTGCATATAATCGATGCGGTGCGTATCGTTGCTCCAATGTGTACCTAACCATAAACATCAATGCCTTTCTTAAAATCAATTCACAGAAGTATATATTTTTAAACCTGCATATTTAGCTAAAAGAAATCCAGGTAAGCAGGCAATATTAACCAGGTGAAATTGTGTCACTTCTCTTGCGTTCATTGCACGCAGAGTCAGTGTATATGCAACAGTTTGGGCTGCCTAATTTGCCCGAATTTTACGTAATTATGACATAACATTGAAGGTTGTGCAATGTAACAGGAATATTTAGATTTATGGATGCTACCCATTAGATAAAATACGGTTCCGTATTTCACTGAAAGAATAAACGTCTTGTTTTCGAGATGATAGTTTCCGGATTCGACCATATTAATGACCTAAGGCTCGTATTTCTGTGTGTTATTATGTTATAACTAAGTCTATGATTTGATAGAGCAGTCTGACTGAGCGGTGGTAGGCAGCAGCAGGCTCGTAAGCATTCATTCAAACAGCACTTTCCTGCGTTTTGCCAGAAGCTCTTTGCTGTGCTTCAAGGATATCAACTCCCGAGATTGTAATTACTTTGCTACTATGGCCTATTTATTGCCATACCTCCTCATGCCATTTGCACACACTGTATATAGACTTTCTTTTTTCTATTGTGTTATTGACTGTACGCATGTTTATTCCATGTAACTCTGTGTTGTTTCTGTCGCACTGCTTTGCTTTATCTTGGCCAGGTCACAGTTGTAAATGAGAACTTGTTCTCAACTAGCTTACCTGGTTAAATAAAGGTGAAATATATATATATATTTTTAAAATTAATAGCGTATAACCCTTAGCTCGTATTTATATTGATAACTTATACCCTAATGCTCTCTCATGTTGTCAGTGAAGGTGGATAACCATTTTTGTTTACCCGCTCAACATACCCATTATTTTTCTTTAAAAAAAGCAAAAGTCCCAGAGCACTGATTTTTGCTGACAAAAGTGTATGTACAAGACAATAATCTTTGTAAGCAGCTGTCGTCACACATATACACCTGTATTTTGAAGAATGTCATTATCCGATGTGCAACCATATACATTTTACATACAATAAAGAATGACCTGACTTAACCTGGTACAAACCATTTAAACCTTTGGGTACACTTTACTTTACTTTTACTTTACTGACTTTATTGTCCCCATGGAGAAATTTTGTTGCAGTGTCATGGACACGTTTAAATAACAAAACAAATTGACAATACAACTTTCATAACAGTTACATACCAATAAAAAGAGACTGGCCTTACTGGGTCGATAGGGACATTAGCCCAAGCTATTTAGGAGGGATATCCCACCTGGCACAAATGATTGTCTAGTTCTGTTTTTCCTGCCGATGGGTGCCCTATACTGGCGCCAAGAGGGGAGTAGTTCAAAGTCTGGGTACAGGGGGTGACTTGGGTCTAAAATTATTTTGTGAGCCTTGCAGAGGGCCCTGACCTTAAAGATCTCATCCAGGCCTGTCTGTTTGACTCCAAGTACCTTGCTTGCTGTGGTGATAATCCTTCTCAGAATATTTCTCTGGCTGACAGTGGAATTGCCAAACCAACAAACAATACAAAAAGTTTAAATACTCTCAATGAAAGATTCGTAAAACAGAGTCAGTGTAGTACAATTAACATTAAAAGATCACAGCTTTTTGAGAAAGTACAGTCTCTGTTAACTCTTTTTGTAGATCAAGTCTGCACATTTACTCCACCGAAGCTTATTGTCCAAGAGGACACCCAGATAATTATATTCCTCTACAATCTCTATGTTATGACCTCTGATAGATGTTGCAGAGGTAGGCGTTGTATGCTTCCTGAAGTCTATGCACATCTCTGTGGTCTTATTGGTATTGAGGACCAAGTGTGATTCGTCACACCACTCTACAAAGTCATCTAGGATCCGTCCATGGTGTTCCTCGTCATCATGCAACAGGCTGATTAAGGCAGTGTCATCAGCGAACTTAACGAGGTGTCTGTCAGGATGGGAACTAGTACAACTATTAGTGTACAAGATGTACAGGAGTGGGGACCAAACACATTCCTGAGAAGAGCCTGTGTTGGTGTTGCGAATGTCTGACACGTGGGGACCTATTTTGACCCTCTGTGACCGTTGGCTCAGGAAGTCCAACAGCCATAAAACCAGCCCCCCATCTAAGGAGAAGTCCCGAATGAGTCTCTGTGCCAGAATGTAAGGCTGGATTGTGTTGAAGGCAGAAGAAAAGTCAACAAACAAAACCCTGACATGGGATTTGGCACCCTCTAGATGTCTGTAGACCATGTTGAGGAGAGTAAGAATGGCATCATCAACTCCTCTGCTGGGCTGATTTGTAATGATGCTTCCATTTGTTTTACCCCCGACACAAGGTTGTCTGATTCAAATCTTGAGAAGAAACCATTCAGTTCATTAGCCAAGTTCTGGCCCTCATGTCTCCCAAGGTCAGCACTGGTTTTGTAATACTGTGGGTTGTGGGTTTGATTCCGGGGACCACCCGTATGCACACATGACTGTAAGTTGCTTTGAGTAAAAGCACCTGCTAAATGACATATTTTATAAGTACAATATATTGTGTTTTCCCATCTATCTACCTAGCAATATGGCTCAGAGTATTGTCTAGTGGAGACTGTACTAATATTTTATCATCTCAATCTCAGTCATTTCAAATCTATTTATGTGAATAACATTGTCTCCTAGTATATTTCCATAACACACACACACACACTCTCTAAAACACTTTCTAGCTACCAAAATGAAATGCCCCCTGTAATGTTATAAGTAAATTGCTGGCAGCACAGAAGCCAGTAAATTACTGTAGATTTACAGGACCTTTACTGAAACACACATTTACAGCATATTACTGGAACACCTGACTACAGCAACATACTGTATTCCTAGAATTTACAGTGCATTACTGGAAGCACAATGGTTAGTAAACCGTTGCAGGTTTACGATGGGAAGTATTTCTGTTACATGTATTTGATATAGCTATTTCAATAACAATTTTGTAATTTGTATTTCACTGGCCTGAAGTACAATGCATGTATTTTGTAACAGTATAATTAGAACACATGTATTTTGTACTTTCTAATACAGAAATAAACTTGCATGTAGTCCGCTTAACTGCAAGTCGCTCTGGATAAGCTCGTCTGGAAAATGACTAAAATGTAAATGAACACACATTTTACATTTTGGTCATTTAGCAGACGCTCTTGTCCAGAGCGACTCACAGTCAGTGCTTTGAACTAAGGTTGATTAAAAAAATACATATTACAGTCATAGCAAGTAAAGAGTTCCTGTAACCGTTACTGAGAATGTTGTTGTAGTGAAGGATACATTGGTCGTCAAGGTATTTTGTATTTGGAACACGATACCATACCTTTTGATGTATCATTGTCCATCTCTGGCTAGTGCCAAAAACATTACTGTAATATTCATAATAACTTGCCACCAGTTTCCTGCAAGTTACTGTAATATCAGAGAAATTATACAGTACAATACTGTAAGAAAGTAAATGCTACTAATCATAATATTGGTATTTTGTCATTACATGGGATTGGTGCAAGCAGGTTGGCTGCTAGGTGTTTTTATAGTACAGCATATTTATGAATATTTGGTGTGTTATATCACTTGCATTTCTAGAGGCTTAGACAAAGGCTTCCAAACTGGCTGCGATAACAGGGCAAAACAGACCGAAAGAACTTTACAAAACACAACCAGTTAAAGTTTAAGATTTACTATTACTCTGCTCTGTCGCATATACACATTGAATTGTTAGGGCACTACTACCACATATCAGTTCAATTGGAAGAAAAATTCTCACTAACGGGTGCAACAAATATAGACACTTACAAGGCACACCTTGCAATAAGTTAATGAGACAGCAATTATTTCGCCTCCTACAACATATTTCCACAATGCACCATAATTTACACAACGCTGCAGTAAATATACAGCAAAATATGAATACAGTAATTTATTGTTAAATTGTATTGTAATAAAATGACAGCAATTGCTAACAGTGAATATGTAAATAAATTTGACGGCATAACATGTTTTATATGAATTGGACTTGTAGAGGCTTAACAAAGGCTTCTAAACTGACAGTGACTATAGAGTGAAACAGATCAAAAGGACATGGCTTAACACTCAACCATTAAAGGTTTGAGACTTGCTGATCATGAGCTTCTTCTTCTTCTTCTGCTGTTTCATAGTGCTCACACATTTTGTTTGTGCATGCCACCACCTACTGTGCGGTAGTGTGTGGTCAATCACGTTACATTTTGTTTTACAAAAATAAAAAAGGAAGGGGGAAAAGGAAACAATTGCCACCAACTAACCCTCCACCTATATACCACTATTACATACAACCAACTAACCCTCCACCTAAATAAAAAACCACCACCCCATTCCACTACTTTGACCCTAACTGATCTACTTTAAAACCTGTTGAGGACAGAGGGCGCTGTTTTCACTTTGGGGGGAAATCGTGCCCAATTTAAACGGCCTCGTACTCAATTCTTGCTCGTACAATATGCATATTATTATTACTATTGGATAGAAAACACTCTCTAGTTTCTAAAACCGTTTGAATTATATCTGTGAGTAAAACAGAACTCCTTTTGCAGCAAACTTCCTGACAGGAAGTGGAAAATCTGAAATTGATGCTCTGTTCTAGGGCCTGCCTATTAATGTCCTTGATATTTATTAGTATAGATGCACTTCATACGTCTTCCACTAGATGTCGACAGGCAGTGAGAGAAGAAATGGAGTGTGTAACTTGATCTGGGGTCGAATAAAAGCTCTCGGCATGACGTGTCACCAGTTTCCTGTTTTCTGGAGAGCGCGTGAAGGGACCTGGATTTGCCTTCTGATAAGCTGTCGTTATGGACGACTAATATCTCCGGCTTTGATTTTATTTGATAAATGTGACAATATCATCGTAAAGTATTTTTTTTCAATATAGTTTTATTAGATTATTGAAATTTATTCGGGACGTTAGGCGTGTTGCGTTGTGTGCCTTTGTTCAGGAAGGAGAGCTTAGTGCCACTTTGCTAGCTTTCCGTGCTAATTGACTGGAGAAGAGGACATTCTAAATCCAAACAACGATTGTTCCCGACAAAGGACCCCTTGTACAACATTCTGATGAAAGATCATCAAAAGTAGGACCCATTTTATGATGCTATTTCATATATCTGTCGAACATGTTGTACTAGTCGTTTGCGCCCAGATTTTGGGTACTCTCTCGCTATACCTAAGCTGGATGTCGTAATGAAGTTATTTTTAGAATTCTAACACGGCGATTGCATTAAGAACTAGTGTATCTATCATTTCCTATACAACATGTATTTTCTAGTAACGTTTATGAATAGTTATTTGGTCAGAATAGTTGGAGTGTCATAAAAACATCCGCACATTCTGGGAAAAAGATGCTACGTCAGCACAATGTATAACCACTGATTTCAGCTCTAAATATGCACATTTTCGAACAAAACATAAGTGTATGTATAACCTGATGTTATAGGACTGTCATCTGATGAAGGTTTATGAAGGTTAGTGAAAATTAATATCTTTTGCTGGTTTATTCCCTATCGCTAACGTGCCTATTGCTATCGCTAACGTGCCTTGATGAATGAATGCGGTAGTGTGGTAGGCTATTGTAGTAAGCTAATATAATGCTATATTGTGTTTTCGCTGTAAAACACTTAAAAAATCGGAAATATTGTCTGGATTCACAAGATGTTTGTCTTTAATTTGCTGTACACCATCGATTTTTCAGAAATGTTTTATGATGAGTATTTAGGTATTTGACGTTGGTGTCTGTAATTACTCTGGCTGCTTCGGTTCTATTTCTGACGGTAGCTGTGATGGTAGCTGCAATGTAAAACTGATTTATACCTCAAATATGCACATTTTTCGAACAAAACATTGATTTATTGTATAACATGTTATAAGACTGTCATCTGATGAAGTTGTTTCTTGGTTAGTTTGGTTGGTTCTTGGTTAGTTAGGTTGGCTTTGTGCATGCTACCTGTGCTGTGAAAAATGTCTGTCCTTTTTTGTATTTGGTGGTGAGCTAACATAAATATATGTGGTGTTTTCGCTGTAAAACATTTTAAAAATCGGACATGTTGACTGTATTCACAAGATGTGTATCTTTCATTTGCTGTATTGGACTTGTTAATGCGTGAAAGTTAAATATTTCTAAAAAATATCTTTTGAATTTTGCGCTCTGCCTTTTCAGTGGAATGTGGGAGGAGTTCCGCTAGCGGAACGCCGGTGCCAGACAGGTTAATGGCCTGGGAGGACGGGACTCTTTTGTTGAACCACACTTTGTAAATCTTCTGCAGTAAAACATCGTACACCCAAGAGCAGAGTACACGTCCTTCTTAACAGCTTCTACCCCCAAGCCATAAGACTGCTGAACAGCTAATCAAATGGCTACCCAGACTTTGCATTGACCTTCTTTTGTTTTTTTTACACTTCTGCTACTCGCTGTTTATTATCTATGCATAGTCACTGTACCCCAACCTACATGTACATTTTACGTTAATTACCTCGACTAACTGTGCCCCCGCACATTGATTTGTTACCAGTACCCCCTGTATATAGCCTCGTTATAGCCTCGTTACCGGCTGTGATTGGGAGTCCCATATGGGGTGCCCGGGTTTGGCCGGTGTAGGCCGTCATTGTAAATAAGAATTTGTTCTTAACTGGCTTGCCTAGTTAAATAAAAAATAACCCAAAATAATCTAAGCAGTACCCAGCCTGAGACTACATATGGATCAGTCAAAAGGCAAGGATACATATTCTCCTTAAATTCACGGATTGAACTGTTTGGGAACTACTACCACATTTCAGTTGAATTGGTCCAGCACTCGCACTAACGGGTGAAACAATTATTGCCTCTTACAAGGCACATATCAAAATATGTTAATGAGACAGATTCTTTCTCAACCTACATGTTCCCACAATGCATTCACTGTATGCTGCTTTAAATATACAGCAAAACAGGTAATATTGTAAATATTAATATTGTAAAATTGCTGTAATTTTACAGCAGTGTAGCGGAAAGCCATTGAGCCCACATAATGCATTGCTCTTTAGAGTACTGTACTACAGAATTACAGTAGCTAACTGTAAAATGTTTGCTGTAAATGTACCACAATTTGTTACAGTGAATGAAGGCATGTGTTAAGGAGGCTAATGTCAGGCCAGAATACTTACAGGGAATGATCTATTTTAGAGCAAAACAAAAATCCCTCTGGAAAGATTACTACAGCTCTCCCCATAACCTCCTATTATAATGCATCTTATTATAGTGACACAAATGTTACTATTTGTTATGGAAGTTGAGCGCTGTGCCACTTTATTTTATGGCTGTGTGCCAAATTTTTATTGGAGGGACTACAATAAATGTCTCTTCATATTTTGTTTTATCATACTAGCTCTCTTAGCCTTCGTCTTTGGATATGAAGATTAAGGTCTTGCAATAGTCCAATTAGATTTGATTGTAATGACTCTTCAATATTTTCTATTCCCAGTCCCCACTCACATGGATATGAGTCAGGAAGGACTCAGGGGTTTGCAATATGATCAATATGCTCCATCTTTAGAAGAGGCACCTTTTATAACATAAAAACTTTCAATATTTCAAAGAAGACCTTGAATGAAACGGGGAGGTTTTTAGATGGATGGCACCGGTGGAATTAGATAGAAGAAAAAGTGTAAAAGATGAGATGGTTGACCTTTTCATATCTGTCCCCGGGTAGTGAATTTGCTTGAGGGCACTATAGGGAATAGTGCAGTGGTGCATTGAATTAACACCACTACTTACGTGCTGCAAACTTGTTCCCCCATCCTCCCCCTACACACACACACACACACACACACCCTTCCTCCTTCCCACCATAATAGTGTTCGAAATGCAGTGTGTGTGTGTGAAAGAGAGAGTTGGAGGTGGTAACTGAACTGCACTTCCTAACCTCCTGCCAAATGTATGACCATATTAGAGACACATATTTCCCTCAGATTACACAGACCCACAAAGAATTTGAAAACAAATAACACAGTGTGCAATCACAGTAGCAAGATATTTGACCTGTTGCCACAAGGGCAAACAGTGAAGAACAAACACCATTGTAAATACAACATGGATTTATGTTTATTTATTTTCCCTTTTGTACTTTAACTATTTGCACATCATTAAAACACTGCATATAGACATGACATTTGGAATGTCTTGATTCTTTAATGTTTACTGTTAATTTTTTATTTTACTTTAGTTTATTATTTATTTCACTTGCTTTGGAAATGTAAACATATGTTTCCCAGTTGCCCATGCAGAGAGAGAGAGAGAGAGAGAGAGAGAGAAAAAAAAAACTATGCCTGAGCATTAATGCTTTTAAACAAATGATTCATTCTCTGCAGGATGGAGAGGAGGAGATAGTGGTGGGTAACATGGTGTCAAATCTTCAGCAGATCATGTGTGAATGATCACACAGAGTGTCTGACAGCTCCCGGGAGGGAAACATGTCAACATGCTGACAGATGCCCTGCTATTGGAAGGTTGGGATGACTTTTAGTTGACCAGGTTTTCACTTTGGTCAGGGCTGGGCAAAAATTATAAAGTACCACAATCAATGTGGTACTTCATATTCAATGTATCAAAATAAACTAGAACATACTTGTATTTTATCATGTATTTACAGTAATTAAAATACATGTATTTTGTATTTTAAACTACGAAATTAAATTAGAAGCAGGCCTCCGAACAGCTACAACATTTTCAGTGACGGTTACAGAAACACTTTACTTGCTATAACTGTGATGTGTTATTGTTTATCTACCTTAGTTGAATGCACTGACTGTAAGTCACTCTGGATAAAAGTATCTGCTAAATTACCAAAATGTCAATGTATATGTGAAAAAGAACATACCAAAATGAAGTGCGGGACAAAGCAGAAAGATGACTGTTTCCAAATAATCTGCGAGTCAACAAAATATTTTCATTGTCACGTTGTATAAATGATTGGAGACTGGCGCAGGAATACGTAATAGGGGGTTTTAAAACTCCACCCAAAAATACAACATGCCATGAAAAGACACAGGGACAAAGCCCAAAACAAACACGTATACAAAAACACAGGGATGTAACCCAAACCAAAGAGCGTGGTTACACCTCTAATAAATACACGGGACGAGACCCGTAATACACTACATGGGGCGAGACCCATAATTACAAATGCACAACAATACACGAGACAAGACCCGTAATAACGAGTACACAATACTACATGCAGCATGATCGCCTAAACCACAAAGCAGAGGTACTCAAGACCAACGGACATGGGAACAATAACCAACAAGACAATGGTGAACAGAGGGCACATATATACAATTACTAATCAGGGGAATTTGAATCAGGTGTGCGTAATGAGACAGTTCAGTGACGCCTAGAAGCCGGTGACATAGACCTCGGAACTGGTGCACGGAATGAGCAGCAGTAATGGGGTAATCCGTGACATTCACCCAAAAGTTGTCTGATCTGAAAAGTAGAGGGAATGCAGCCCTGCATTCCCACTACTTTTCAGATCAGAAAACTTTGGGATGAAAATATTTTTGTTGTCCTGCAGATTATTTGGAAACCGTCATCTTTCTGCTTTGTATACATTAGTCTAGGCCTACCTATTGTATTAAAAGTACATATTTGTTGCATTATTCACACAGAAATTGCTGCTTCAAGTTTCGTAGCCTACCTCTCCTCTCCTAGTTGGGTGTGCGAGAATGAAATAGAGTAGGCTGCCTTTGCATGGGCGGCAGTTATCTTTCCAAGGAAATGTACTTCCTAAATATAATATTGTTTTCTACATTGCCTAGAAATAAATACTGATAATTCATGTTTGTCTCTGTATGAAAATTGTCCCACTCCAAAAGGTAGGCTATAAAACGTAGCTCAAACGAAAGTATTTCCAACTCAGCTCTCTTCATACTATGTCTAGCCTATTCGCTGATATAGACCAGTAATACCAATAGTGTAATATAACGGGCTACGCAAGAATTTCTGGTAATTTATTTTTGCGCATTTTGATATTCCCTAGAGATCGCAACATTTCTGTGACCACGGCTGGCAAGAGTCATCACATAAGCCTAAAATAATATTGGGTTCGGTGTGGTTGAGTTCGGGACCAGTTCTTGCGGTAGTGGGTGGAAGTCTGATAGAAAGCCAGCAGGTGTGGGCTTGTGGGGTATGAAATGATGCGGGTTCTGGCAGGAGCGTGATGCGCAGACCTCTACTGCAAAGCACACTGGGTATTGTCATCGGCCTTGTTTTGGGGCAGAGCTCATTAGAATAATACATGCTTTGCAATCGTTTCTTTTTACATATACAATACATTTATACAGTATTTACTTCATTTAGCAGAAACTTTTCACACCAGAGTGCCATCAGACTTCTTATACCAATGCAGGGTGAAAGGGGGCTGCAAAATTGTGAACCGCTATAAAAAAAAAAATGGTATAGAACAGTATTTTGTATTTTGAAAATGCAAACTACAGCTCTCGAAAGTATCTTGTTACAAAATACATTGGAGTGTGGTTCAGCCCAGTGTAATACAAATGACATAATAGTCAGAAGTAATTTATATGTGTCCCAGAGGGCTGGCTATGTGACAGGGAGCCAAACTGTCCAGATACCTCGGACGAAACACAAGACACTCACACTCGTAAGTCACTCACTCACACGTTCATCCATGCTACCATTCACCATACACAGTACTTCAAGGTCACCATATTATTTCACATTCTGGGATCTCTTATTCCATGGTTTTACTTGCCGTTAACTGAACACATTCTTTATTCGTTCTGCAAATTCTAACCATAGAAACGGGTATTGCTTCATGCTTATATCCATTTTAGATCTTTAAGCTCATTTTATTATATTTTATGATATCAAATGTAGCTGGGTGTCCAGATAAGAATCCACTGCAGTTGCTGATAGATACAGCAGCTTTTACTGTAGCCACGTTCACAATTCTCTCCATCATTTTACATCTTGATATTTATAGTGGAGGCTGCTGAGGGGAGGATGGCTCATAATAACGGCTGGAATGGAGTCAATGGAATGGTATCAACCCGAGTGGCGCAGCGGCACTGCATCTAAGTGCAGGAGGCGTCACTACAGACCCTGGTTCGATTCCAGGCTGTATCACAACTGGCCGTGATTGGGAGTCCCATAGGGTGGCGCACTATTGGCCCTGTGTCTTTAGGATTTGGCCAGGGTAGGCCGTCATTGTAAAAAAATATTGTTCTTAACTGACTTGCCTAGTTAAATAAAAAAATTAAATAAAGAAATCGACCACATGGAAACCATATGCTTGATACCATTCCATTGACTCCATTCCAACCATTACTAGCCGACCTCCCCTCAGCAGCCTCCACTGCTTGATAATGATTACAGTATCTTTCCTATTGACCTCCTGTTTGTGAGAAGATGGTACAGTATTTTACTAAACCATGGCATGTACTCCAAGGTTGCAGTGGGCCAAGTCTTCCCCGCCTCACCAGGTATTCCATTATCATTTAGATTAATCGTGTTGGCTCCATTTTATTTACTAAGCCTGTAGAGAGAAGGCCCTGAATATTCATCATGGGAATTTGGCGCAGCTCATTACCATGGATTATGGATTTTTTTTAAAGGAATTAGATCAGCTTTGAGTGCTGCAAAGAAAAGCACAGTGAAATTAAACCACCCCTGTTTATAGGCTACCAGTGCTTTGGTTCCAATACCTTACACCATGCCCTAACCGGACGCACACGTGCGTGCGCCATCGTGTGCAAATTGATTTTGTCCACCCACACCAAATCATGACACGCAGGTTGAAATAACAAAACAAACTCTGAACCAATTATATTAATTTGAGGAAAGTTCGAAAAGCATTAAACATTTATGGAAATTTAGCTAGCTTGCAGTTGCTAGCTAAATTGTTCTATTTAGATAGCTAGCTTGCTGTTATTAGCTCATTTGTCCTGGGATGTACACATGGAGTTGTTATTTTACCTGAAATACACAAGGTCCTCTACTCCAACAATTAATCCACACATAAAACGATCAACCGAATCGTTTCTAGTCGTCTCTCATCCTTCCAGGTTTTTTCTTCTTTGGACTTTATATGGTGATTGGCAACAAACTTTTATAAGGTGTATCACCACAACCGACCTCCATTCATCTTTCAATCGCCCACGTGGATATAGCCAATGAGGAGATGGCACGTGGGCTTATGCTTCTAAAAGCCAATGAGGAGATGGGAGAGGCAGGACTTGCAGCGTGTTCTGCGCCGCAAATAGAAGCAATTTCTATTTAAGTGCCTGGCAACGCAGACGCTCGTTGGTGTGCGTGAGCAGTGTGGGAGCGATGATTGAATAACATGTGTACATTTATTTTGCAAAAACGCGAGCGGTGTGGTGAGCATGTTAGAGCAGGTTTTCCAAGAGTCGGTCATGCCCCCCCCTTTTGGTTTTTCCCTGGCACTACACAGCTGATTCAAATAATCAAAACTTGTTGACTTGGTTATTTGAATCCACTGTGTACTGCTAGGACAAAAAACTAAACGTGCACATAATGGGGACACCAGGACTGAGTTTGGGAAACCCTAGTGATGGGAAACCAAGGTTTTTTAAAGGTTTTGTTGGTGCTCTCACAATATTGTGCTGAAAAATGTTTCATTACTCAGGGCATCATTATCTGTTCACAATGCACTTTAGTGACATCTGCTGGTCAGAAATAAATATAAAATCAAATGTTATTGGTCACATACACAGGGTTAGCAGATGTTATTGCGAGTGTAGCGAAATGCTTGTGCTTCTAGTTCCGACAGTGCAGCAATATCTAACAAGTAATATCTAACAATTCCACAACAAATAAATCTAAGTAAAGGAATGGAATAAGAATATATAAATATATAGATGAGCAACATCAGAGAGCATAGGCTAAGATGCAATAGATAGTATAGAATACAGTATATACATATGAGATGAGTATGTAAGATATGTAAACGTTATTAAAGTGCCATTATTAGAGTGACTAGTGTTACATTTATTCAAGTAGCCAATGCTTTCAAGTCTGTATGTAGGCAGCAGCCTCTCTGTGCTAGCGATGGCTGTTTAACAATCTGATGGCCTTGAGATAGAAGCTGTTTTTCAGTTTCTTGGTCCCAGCTTTGATGCACCTGTACTGACCTCACCTTCTGGATGGTAACGGGATGAACAGGCAATGGCCCGGGTGGTTGGTGTGCCTTGCGGTTGTGGGCGGTGCAGTGCCGTACCAGGTGGTCATACAGCCCGAAAGGAGGTTCTCAATTGTGCATCTGTAAAAGTTTGTAAGGATTTGTATTCGACAAACCAACTTTCTTCAGCATCCTGAGGTTGAAGAGGCGCTGTTGCGCCTTCTTCACCACACTGTCTGTGTGGGTGGACCATTTAAGTTTGTCCGTGATGTGTACACAGAAAAACTTAAAACTTTCCACCTTCTCCACTGCTATCCTGTCGATGTGAATAGGGGGTGCTCCCTCTGCTGTTTCCTGAAGTCTACGATCATCTCCTTTGTTTTGTTGACATTGAGTGGGAGGCTATTTTCCTGACACCACACTCCGAGAGCCCTCACCTCCTCCATGTAGGCTGTCTCGTCGTTGTTGGTAATCAAGTCTACTACTGTTGTGTCGTTTGCAAACTTGAATATTGAGTTGGCCACGCAGTCATGGGTGAACAGGGAGTACAGGAGGGGGCCCTTGTGGGGCCCCATTGTTGAGGATCAGCGAAGTGGAGATGTTTTTTCCAATGGCACGTCAGGAAATACAGTACACAATTGCACAGGGCAGGGTTGAGACCAAGGGTCTCAATCTTAATGATGAACTTGGAGGGTACTATGGTCCTGAATGCTGAGCTATAGTCAATGAACTGTATTCTTAAAAAATATATATTTTATTTTTATTTAACCTTTATTTAACTAGGCAAGTCAGTTAAGAACAAATTCTTATTTACAATGGCGGCCTACCAAAAGGCAAAAGGCCTCCTGCTGGGACGGGGGCCTTGGATTAAAAATAAAATAAAAAATACAATATAAATATAGGACAAAACACACATCACGACAATAGAGACAACACAACCCTACATAAAGAGAGACCTAAGACAACAACATAGCAAGGCAGCAACACATGACAACACAGCATGGTAGCAACACAACATAACAACAACATGGTAGCAACACAACATGGTAGCAGCACAAAACATGGTACAAACATTATTGGGCACAGTCAACAGCACAAAGGTCAAGAAGGCAGAGAGAATAATACATCACACAAAGCAGCCACAACTGTCAGTAAGAGTGTCCATGATTGAGTCTTTGAATGAAGAGATTGAGATAAAACTCTCCAGTTTGGGTGTTTGTTGCAGCTCGTTCCAGTCGCTAGCTGCAGCGAACTGAAAAGACGAGCGACCCAGGGATGTGTGCGCTTTGGGGACCTTTGGGGACCGTTGTATGTGGAGGATGAGGGCTGCAGTATATATCTCAGATAGGGGGGAGTAAGGCCTAAGAGGGTTTTATAAATAAGCATCAACCAGTGGGTCTTGCGACAGGTATACAGAGATGACCAGTTTACAGAGGAGTATAGAGTACAGTGATGTGTCCTATAAGGAGCATTGGTGGAAAATCTGATGGCCGAATGGTAAAGAACATCTAGCCGCTCGAGAGCACTCTTACCTACCGATCTATAAATTATGTCTCCGTAATCAAGCATGGGTAAGATGGTCATCTGAATCAGGGTTAGTTTGGCACCTGGGGTGCAAGAGGAGCGAATATGATAGAGGAAACCAAGTCTAGATTTAACTTTAGCCTGCATATTTGATATTTGCTGAGAGAAGGACAGTGCACCGTCTAGCCATACTCCCAAGTACCTGTATGAGGTGACTACCTCAAGCTCTAAACCCTCAGAGGTAGTAATCACACCTGTGGGAAGAGGGGCATTCTTTTTGATCTTCCTCTGAATCTTCCTCTGATTTGCAATCAAAAGGGTCCCAGCTACAACATGCATGGTTGTTTTGTTAGATAAAATCCTTCTTTATATCCCAAAAAGTCTGTTTAGTTGGCACCATCGATTTGAGTAATCCACTCATTCAACATGCAGAGAAAGGAATCCAAAAAGCTACCTCTAAACTTTGTTAAAACAAGTCAAAATACATTTCTATTTAGTCCTCAGGTAGCCTAAAATGTAATTAAACTATAATATTTCATACGGAAAGAAGTATGTTCAATAGGAAAGCAAAATTAGCAGGTGCACGTCCTCTTCATCGCGCGCGCAGACTGATTTCCAAGTCTGACTCCCAATATTAAAACTCAAAATTCTCCCTCGTTTGGGAAGAAACAAGCATGAAACCTTGAACAAAGACTGTTGACATCTAGTGGATGCTATAGGAATTGCAATCTGGGAGCTGGATTTGGATATGACCCTATACGTTCCATTGGAAGGGAATGGGCTCTCAATATATTTTTGTTCCTGTTGGATTTTCTTTGGATTTTCTCCTACCATATCAATTGTGTTATCGTCTCATACATAATTTTAACATTTCGCAAACTTCAAAGTGTTTTCTATTCAATGCTACCAATTAAATGCATATCCTGGCTTCTGGGCCTGAGTAACAGGCAGTTTACTTTGGGCACGTCAGTCAGACAGGAAGTGGAAAAAATATACCCTAGCCTGAAGAAGTTTTAGGGGTAGAGAAAGCTTTTTTGGTCACTAAGAAAGCTTTGTTGTAGAGCATTTAACACAAAATCCGTGGAAGGGCCAGCTGAGTATAAGACTGTATCATCTGCATATAAATGGATGAGAGCTTCCTACTGCCTGAGCTATGCTGTTTATGTAAATTGAGAAGAGCTTGGGGCCTAGGATCGAGCCTTGGGGTTCTCCCTTGGCGACAGGCAGTGGCTGAGACAGCAGATTTTCTGACTTTATACACCGCACTCTTTGAGAGAGACAGTTAGCAAACCAGGCCAAAGACCCCTCAGAGACACCACTACTACTTAGCCGGCCCACAAGAATGGAATGGTCTACCGTATCAAAAGCTTTGGCCAAGTCAATAAAAATAGCAGCACGATATTGCTTAGAATCAAGGACAATGGTGACATCATTAAGGACCTTTAAGGTTGCAGTGACACATCCATAACCTGAGCGGAAACCAGACTGCATACCCGAGAGAATACTATAGACATCAAGAAAGCCAGTCAGTTGATTATTGACAAGTTTTTCCAAAACTTTTGATAAACAGGGCAAAATAGAAATAGGCCTTTCACAGTTAGGATCAGCTTGATCTCCCTCTTTAAATAAAGGACGAACTGTGGCTGCTTTCCAAGCAATGGGAACCTCCCCAGAAAGGAGAGACAGGTTAAAAAGTTTGGAGATAGGCTAGGCGATGATAGGGGCAACAACCTTAAAGAAGAAAGGGTCTAAACCATCTGACCCAGATGTTTTTTGGGGGTCAAGTTTAAGGAGCTCCTTTAGCACCTCGGACTCAGTGACTACCTGTAGGGAGAAATTTTGTACCGGGGAAGGGGAAAAAGGGGGAGAAGCATCGGGGATAGTCGCATTAGAAGGGGTGGGAGATGAGGAAATGTTGGACGGGCAAGGAGGCATGGCTGAGTCAAATACGAATCCGGACTTAATGAAGTGGTGATTAAAGAGCTCAGCCATGTGCTTCTTGTCAGTAACAACCACATCATCAACATTAAGGGACATGGGCAGCTGTGAGGAGGAGGGTTTATTCTCCAGGTCTTAAACCGTGTTCCAGAACTTCTTGGGATTAGACCCACAGAGAGATAACTGTTCCTTAAAGTAACACATTTTGGCCTTCCGGATAGCCTGGGTGCACTTATTTCTCATTTGCATGAACGATAGCCAGTCAGCTTGAGTATGCGTGTGCTGACCCTTTCGCCAAATGCAATTCTTGAGGTGGGGTAACTCTGCAAGATCACGGTTGAACCAGGGGCTGAACCTTTTTAATCCTCATTTTCTTCATGGGGACGTGTTTTTTAACAATACCACTGAAAATATCAAAAAAGAAGGTCCAAGCGTCTTCGACAGAGGGGATCAAGCTGATTCTATACCATTTTACAGAGGCCAGTTCATGAAGGAAGGCTTGCTCATGATAGCATCTATGACAAATCAGGACAGGTCGTTTCACTGAGCAGCCATTACGAACACAGGCTGTAAAACAGTGATCACTAAGGTCATTACAGAAAACACCAGATTGATACCTATCAGGATAATTTGTGAGGATAACATCGTGGAGAGTAGCCTTTTCTGGGTGTACCTTGTGGAATTGGTGATCATCTGAGAAAGATTTAGGGAGTCCCATTGCTTTAGGACTTGGTCAGGTGGTTTAAGCATGTCCCAGTTTAGGTCACCTAGCAGGACAAATTCAGAATTAGTGTAAGGGGCCAGGAGAGAGCTTAGGGCAGGTAGTGTACAGGCCGGTGCTGATGGAGGACGATAGTTATTTGAAAGTTTATTGCTTAAAACCAGCAAATCAAATTGTTTAGGGACAGACTTGGTGGAGACAACTGAGCACTTAAGGTGATCCTTGGTAAAGATTGCCACTCCCCCACCTTTGGAAGATCTGTCTTGCCGAAAAAGGTTATAACCAGAAAGGTTAACATCAGTATTCAAAACACTCTTTCTTAACCACGTCTCAGTAATGACCAACACATCTGGATTGGAGCTGTGGACCCACACTTTCAATTGATCCATTTTAGGTAATAAGCTTCTAGTGTTAACGTGCAGAAAACCCAGGGTTTTACGAGAGCAGAAATCAGTGAAGCAGATATCAGAGCACAAGTCAGAATTGGGGCTAGCAACAGTAGATGGGCCAGGGTGTACATGCACATTTCCAGATATCATCAACAGTAATACAATCAAGGCACGACATAGGACAGGGAGAGCTCTGCAGTGCTGACATCTGAATGTGCATCAGATGGCAACAAGATCATATTGTACAGCAATTTCATCAGGTAACATGAATACAAAGCTGGCGAGAGGTGGTGAGAATATGATGGGAGGCCAAAGTCTGTGTAACCAATAGAGTCAGAGTCCCGAGTGTGGGAAAAAAACTGTCTGTCCAACGGTTGGGTAAAGAAAGTTTGTAGTCAACAAAGAATGCAGGAGTCATGAGGCAAAAAGCAAAATGCACAATAATTAAAAAATATATATAACGACTTGGGGCTAGCCATTGTAAATTCAGAGTCACTCGCCCCAACAGTGCACAACAGTGCATGTGTGCTGGGGGCGAGCGATAGCTTGGGAGAGAGGGGTGAGTGGGGTGGAGGTTCCTGTGCCAGACAGGGGGTGACAGGCCAGGGTAGACGGTGAACACCCACTTGGGAGAAACTTTTATTTCTGGAGGCCAGTGAATGGTCTTTAAACAGCAGGAGGGGGCTTCAGAGGATGCTTCAAAGACTCCTGACACTTGTTGGGCCCAAAGGCCTTTTACTTCACACCTTAGTGCTAATTGCATTTGTATCTGGCTAAGTTCCAGGTTGGAATGGTGTCCTTATGTCTTTGCTGTTTGTTGGCTGGAGCACCCTCCGTATAGCTTGGAAAAATAAAACCTTGGAAGCAGTAATCTCTCTAGTTAAGGCCATGCTGTGGAGGGTAGCATCCTGCATATGTACCTGCCAAAAAAATCCAAGTTTACCTAACTCCAAATCTATCCTTTTGTAAACATAGGTATTCCTTTTGTCCAGATGTGATAGGGCAGTGTGCAGTGTGATGGCGATTGCGTTGTCTGTGGACCTATTAGGGAGGTAAGCAAATTGAAGTGGGTCTAAGGTGACAGGTAAGGTGGAGGTGATATGATCCTTGATTAGTCTCTCAAAGCACTTCATGATGACAGAAGTGAGTGCTATAGGGCGATAGTAATTTAGTTCAGTTACCTTTGAATTATTGGGTACAGGAACAATGTTGGCCATCTTGAAGCATGGGGAGACAGCAGACTGGGACAGGGAGAGATTGAATATGTCCATAAAAACATCAGCCAGCTGGACTGCACATGCTCTGTGGACGCAGCTAGGGATGCCGTCTGAGCGGGCAGCCCTGCAAGGGTTAACATGTTTAAATGTCTTACTCACGTCAGCCATGGAGAAAGAAAGCCCACAGTCCTTGGTAGCAGGCCACGTCGGTGGCACTGTGTTATTCTCAAAGCGGGCAAAGAACGTGTTTAGCTTGTCTGGCAGCAAGACGTTGGTGTCCGTGACGTGGCTGGTTTTCCTTTTGTAGTCCGTGATTGTCTGTACACCCTGCCGCATACGTCTCATGTCTGAGCTGTTGAATTGCGACTCCACTTTGTCTCGATATTGACGTTTTGCCTGTTTGATTGCCTTGCAGAGGGAACGACTACTCTGTTTGTATTCTGCCATATTCCCCATCACCTTGCCAAGGTTAAATGCGGTGCTTCCTGCTTTCAGTTTTGCGTGAATGCTGCCATCTATCCACGGTTTCTTGTTAGGGTAGGTTTTAATAGTTACAGTGGGTACAACATCTCCTATACACTGTATTGATGAAATCAGTAACTGTCTCAGTGTACACGTCAATATTATTCTCAGAAGCTACGCGGAACATATCCCAGTCCGCGTGATCAAAACAATCTTGAAGCATGGATTCAGATTGGTCAGACCAGCATTGAATAGTCCTTAGCACAGGTGCTTCCTGTTTGAGTTTCTGCCTATAGGAAGGGAGGAACAAAATAGAGTTGTGGTCAGATTTGCCAAAAGGAGGGTGGTGGAGGGCCTTGTATGCATCCCGGAAGTTAGAGTAACAGTGGTCCAGTGTTTAGGTATCCTTTTCATAAAATTTGCTTTGTTAAAATCCCCAGCTACAGTAAATGCATCCTCAGGATATATGTTTTCCAGTTTGCATAAAGTCCAGTGAAGTTCCTTGAGGGCCGTCGTGGTATCGGCTTTAGGGGGGATATACACGGCTGTGACCGAAGATAATTCTCTTGGGCGATAATACGGTCAGCATTTGACTTTGAGGAATTCTAGGTCAGGTGAACAAAAGGACTTAAGTTCCTGTATGTGTTACAATTACACAATGAATCATTAATCATGAAACATACACCCCCGCCCTTCTTCTTCCTGGAGAGATGTTTATTCCTGTCGGTGCGATGCACTGAGAATCCAGGTGGCTGTACCGACTCCGACAGTATATCCCGATAGAGCCATGTTTCCGTGAAACAGAGTATGTTACAATCCCTGATGTCTCTCTGGAAAGCATCCCTTGCTCTGATCTCGTCAACTTTGTTATCTAGGGACTGAACATTAGCGAGTAATATACTCGGAAGCAGTGGGTGGCGTGCGCACCTCCTATGTCTGACTAGAAGACCGCTCTGACTTCTTCTTCTCCGGCGATGTTGTGTGAGTCTGATTATCAGATACTGTAGGCATTCTCTTTCGCCACTGTTTTCATCAAAACTCTGTGGTGCAGCGGTAGGTCGTTGGCTTTAGTAGGCTAGTATAATTTAGTACACCAGGTTTGCATTTTACATCATGCTTCCCTTTTTGCCTTTTAGTTTACTATTTTTCAAAAACGGAATCTTTGGCATTATTTAGGAGGCTTAAGACAGAAGCTCATATTATATTAACAAAAACAAATTATTTGAACAACAGTGCAGAAAGTGTGCTTTACCATAAAAAAAAAACATCTCAAAATTGTGTACCTTCAACTGGATTTTACCTCATACACGTCCCTGGATGTTCCATAGTTCCCTACTCTACTGCTAAACTACCATTCAGGTGAAACATTTTATACAAAATCTATACTAAAAGTATGGTGTCCAGTAGAGGTCAGTGTTTGAAAGCAGCTTGGAATCAAAGAAGGCACCAGAACCACGGCGAATTCAATGCGATCTTGCATTTTGCAATAAACGGTTTGAAAAGGTATGTGATCTAACGAAGCTTCTGACGTCATTGGTGATGTACTTCTGATAAAGTGATACACGCATTGGTACAATACTTCGGAGTATACTGCTTAGCGATTTTGACTCATACCTCGGCGCTCCGGTATCAAACATCACTAGGAAACCCTGTCTTAGAGCAGGGTTCCCAAACTTGGTCTTGGGGGCACCCCTGGGTATATGTTTTTGGTTTTCTCCCTAGCACTACACAGCTGATTCAAATAATCAAAGCGTGATGATGAGTTGGTTATTTGAATCAGCTTTGTAGTTCTAGGGCAAAAAACTAAACATGCATCGAGGAGGCCCAAGACCGAGTTTGGCAAACCCTGCCTTAGAGCAGGGGTATTCAACTCTTACCCTACGAGGTCCGGAGCCTGCTGGTTTTCTGTTCTTCCTGATAATTAATTGCACACACCTGGTGTTTCAGGTCTAAATCAGTCCCTGATTAGAGGGGAACAATGAGAAAAAGCAGTGGAACTAGATTGAGATCCAGAGTTGAATTTGAGGGCCTTAGAGTATAGACAAAATACAGCCTTTGTTAGGAGATATTGTATGTGTTATCAGTGATGGCACCATACAATGCTTTATTAGTGCTTTGTGTTGAATGTAGTATGATTGATGGATGGATCTTATCCAACCAAATAAGAGGCTCTGTGTTTAAGGATGTTTTTCTTGGGACCTGACTTTTCCCAGTTGAACTACATGTAGTTGTACCCCACCCTGCATATTCCAGGGAACGGTCATGTCATGGTACCATTTGCTGGTACCGTTTGCTTGTCCGTGGCTCTGCCTCTCCCTCAGTGGAGAAGTGTAATCACCACATGTAAAGCCCCAGAGGGGAGACCAGCCAGGCATTCCATTACACACACATGCGCACACAAACACACACACACACACACCTTCCATTCCATTAACGTGAGACTGTAGTAGGCCACTGGTTCAGATGCTCAGCCACGGCATAGCTTACCCTGCAGGGACTGGACTGCTGACGCTCGCTACCAATACCATACTGCACCAGGGGAACTAGAAAACAGGACACTCTCCTGAAATGGCTAAAAGAAACACCAGTGAATTGTAAAGTGGCAATTCTGGGAGTCCCAGAGCAAAGCAGACAGTCTCGACAGAGAGAATGAAGAATTAAAATAAAACTGTGTTTGGGAGTCCAGAACATTTTGAACGGGGTCGCCAAGGTGGAGCACAGACCCAGTTGAGGGGGACCATAACATTTTGAACCTTAATCGATAGAAGGTGGATTTTTTTTCAATATACAGTGAGCTCCAAAAGTATTGGTACAGCGACACATTTTTGGTTGTTTTGGCTATGTACTCCAGCACTTTATATTTTAAATGATACAGTATAATGATGAGGTTAAAGTACAGACTGTCAGCTTTAATTAAAGGCTATTTTCATCCATATCGGGTTAACCTTTTAGACATTACAGTACTTTTTGTACATAGTGGGGACCACAAGTATTGGAACAAATTCACTTACATGACTGTGTATTAAAGTTGAAAAAAGTTAAGTATTTGGTCTCATATTCATAGCACGCAATGACTTCTTGACTCTACACATTTGTTGGATGCATTTGCTGTTTGCTTTGATTGTGTTTCAGATTATTTTGTGCCCAATAGAAATTAATGGTAAATAATGTATTTTGTCATTTGGAGTTACTTTTATTGTAAAGTGGAGTAGAATATGTTTCTAAAAACTTCTAAATGAATGCAGATGCTACCATGATTATGGATAATCCTGAAAGAATTGTGAGTAATGATGAGTGAGAAAATTAGACACACAAATATCATACCCCCCAAAAATGTTACCTCACTTGGTGAGCGATTAGTCAGCATATCTTGGGGATATGATATTGTGCATCTATAACTTTCCTGAAATGCAATAAGGAGGGGACTTGCAGCGCGTGGAGAGTCTCAAATAATACAAAGTTCTATATTAACGTTTGGCTACGCAGACGCTTGTTCACACGCACAAGCGGTGTGAGTGAAATTATTGAATAACCTATGTGTACATTTATTTTACAACGCTCACTCAAGCAATGTGGCCGGTGTGGTTTGTGTGTAACTATGAACTGGGTGGTTCGAGCCCTGAATGCTGATTGGCTGACAGCCAATTTATAATAGCAATAAGGCACCTCGGAGGTTTGTGATATACAGTGGCTTGTATTCAGACCCCTTGACTTTTTCCACAATTTGTTATGTTACAGCCTTATTCTAAAATTGATTAAATTGTTTTTCCCCCTCATCAATCTACACACAACACCCAATAATGACATGAGCATAAGTATTCAACCCCTTTACTCAGTACTTTGTTGAAGCACCTTTTGGAGCAATTACAGCCTCAAGTCTTCTTGGGTATGATGCTACAAGCTGTATGCTACCTGTATTTGGGGAGTTTCTCCCATTCTTCTCTGCAGAACCTCTCATCTCTGTCAGGTTGGATGGGAGCATCGCTGCAAAGCTATTTTCAGGTCTCTCCAGAGATGTTTGATCGGGTTCAAGTCCAGGATCTGGCTGGGCCACTCACGGACATTCAGAGACTTCTCCTGAAGCCACTCCTGCATTGTCTTGGCTGTGAGCTTAAGGTCATTGTCCTGTTGGCAGGTGAACCTTTGCCCCAGTCTGAGGTCCTGATGGCTCTGGAACAGGTTTTCATCAAGGATCTCTCTATACTTTGCTCCGTTCATCTTTGCCTCGATCCTGTCTAGTCTCCAAGTCCCTACCCCTGAAAAACATCCCCACAGCATGATGCTGCCACCACCGTGCTTCACCGTAGGGATGGTGGTAGGTTTCCTCCAGACGTGACGCTTGGCATTCAGGCCAAAGAGTTCAATCTTGGTTTCATCAGACCAGAGAATCTTGTTTCTCATAGTCTGAAAGTCTTTAGGTGCCTTTTGGCAAACTCCAAGCGGGCTGTCATGTGCCTTTTACTGAGGAGTGGCTTCTGTCTGGTCACTCTACCATAAAGGCTTGATTGGTGGAGTGCTGCAGAGATGGTTGTCCTTCTGGAAGGTTCTCCCATCTCCACAGAGGAACTCTAGAGCGCTTTCAGAGTGACCATTGGGGTTCTTGGTCACCTCCCTGACCAAGGCCCTTCTCCCCAAATTGCTGAGTTTGGACAGGCGGCAAGAGTCTTGGTGGTTCTAAACTTCTTCCATTTAAGAATGTTTTGGTACCCTTCCCCAGATCTCTGCCTCGACACAATCTCGTCTCAGAGCTCTACAGACAATTCCTTTGGTTTTTGCTTTGACATGCACTGTCAACTGTGGGATCTTATATAAAGAGGTGTGTGCCTTTCCAAATAATAAATAAACAAATCAATTGAATTTACCACAGGTGGACTGCAAACAAGTTGTAGAAACATCTCAAGGATTATCATTGTGTCATGACGTTGGGTTGGGGGTAGGTTTATGACAGTCATAAATACCTCTTTCCCCCTTTTTCTCTCTCCCTACTATAACTGATGTGACATAAGGAAACCCATGGGTTAACATAGAGATTCTGGGTAACATCAGAAGTTGGGGGAAATGAACTATATTCTGGTAATTCGACCAACTGAACATATGCGGTGGTACTTAAGGTATATTATGTCAGTTCGGTTGCCCTCTGACACATTCTCATCAAGGATTGAATGACATAAACTCTACTGTGGAAAGTCTAAATGTCAGAGATATCGGATTCACATGGAATTGTTGTTTAATTCAAATGTTTGAATATGACATTATTTGTGAAGAGATGAAATGTAATTTTAGCTTCCAAATGAGAGATCTGTGCTTTCATAAGTTTTCCTCTGCTCACAGTGGTCCGCCCCTGTGAAGAGGCATGGGTTATAAACCTTTCAGACACACCCCTCTCCCTCCACTATATAAAGCCACGAACCAGAATATAACTTTCTGTTCCGGGTATGCTAGGATGCCGATCCAGTGTCAGAATGGTTCAGATAATCACTATAGATGAAGCCAACATCAGCATGGACTTTGATTGTGAATGGTATGAACTTTGAACTCGTATTCACTACAGAAGTGATATCTCCTAGCCTTGGAGTTAGCAACAGCTAAACGCAGGTTCGGAAGGACAGTCCAAGTATCCCGTCTAATACACACAACGTGTTCCCGTGACTACCAGAGACATTCTTCAAAGGACAGAGGACTCGGGTTGGCGACACGGGCCATCTACCACCAACCTACTGAAGCGCAGCTCAGAGTAAATATTGATTGCATTTTCCTCTTCAAATGGGCGGTAATTTAGAATGCATAAGATACTGTATTTACGATAGCACAGCTCGCCTATGTCAAGTCTCCCGCTCTTTCACTAGGACTCCCCCCTTTCCTTTGTGTAACAAGCTGTCATATCGATTCTGCCCGCTAGGGACGTTTTTCTGTATGACGTAATTTGTGATCAAGTTATGATTTAATTGTGTATGTGTGTTTCTGTGTGATTAGTTAGGTATTTAGTAAATAAATAATTAAACCCAATTTTGTATTGCTGATTCAACTTGTTAGCCAGGATTCTTGCAGATAATCAAGGACTTACAACTTTCAGATGAGACTGAATAAAATGACGATTAATGTGACTGCTATTTAGGAAAATATTACTAAATCTTTAAGAGTTTATTCGAAAGATAACAGCTCTATAAATATTCTTTTGTGGTGTCCCTCTCTAGTTAATTCATATTTACATGATTAGTTCAATCAGGTAATATTAATTACGGAGAAATTATTTTATAGAATAGCATGTCATAGCAATTAATCTGGCATAGTCAAAGACACGACAATTGGAAACAAGATACACCTGAGCTCAATTTCGAGTCTCATAGCAAAGGGTCTGAATACTTATGTAAATAAGGTATTCATGTTTTTTCTTTTTAATACATTTGCAAACATTTCTTAAAGCCTGTGTTCACTTCATCATGATGGAGTAATGTGTGTTGATTGCTGAGGATTTTATTTATTTAATCGATTTTAGAATGAATACTTTCCGAAGGCCATTATACCACGGCTAAGAGCTGTGTCCAAGCACTCCGCGTTGCGCATAACAACAGCCCTTAGCCGTGGTATATTGGTCAAAAACCACACCCATTCGGGCCTTATTAAGCGTAATGACATTCAGCCTACAGGGTGGAGTGCATTCATGGATGCCAAGGCAAGCCAGGCTTCCCCCAAAAATGTAAGAATAAAAAAAAGAAACAAACTAATGAAATTATTTCTCATTCGTGTCTATCTGTGTTTCATAATTTCCCTTACATTCACAAGAGGCTGAATCTATTTCACCAAAGAAAGCATCCGAGCGAGGCAAAAATACTATTTTTGGCCAGACAGCATCAGATACATGGCCTACACATACTTGAACAGAAAGGCGCTGTTTTGCTGTTGGTGCATATCAATATATTCAGGGACGACCCATCAGGTCTAAACATTTCTGGGGGCACTGGAGTGGCCAATCAGATTTCAGGGGCAGCTATGGCTACCCCTGGCACACCCCCTGGACACATCAGTGTGGGAGACACAACATCCTGTGAACCATACAAGTGTGTATAGAACAAGTACTGGTATACATACAGTAGCTTAATCACATAAGATCATTTAGGACAGGTAACGTATTTTGTGCCAAGGTTCTCTGGAGACTGGAATGATATCTGTTGTTGTTTTTGTTTATTTTGAGTAGGATGAGATTATTAATAAAACATTTATTTTATTTCACTTTTATTTAACCAGGTAGGCTAGTTGAGAACAAGTTCTCATTTGCAACTGCGACCTGGCCAAGATAAAGCATAGCAATTCGACACATACAACAACACAGAGTTACACATGGAATAAACAAAACATACAGTCAATAATACAGTAGAAAAATAAGTCTATATACAATGTGAGCAAATGAGGTGAGATAAGGGAGGTAAAGGCAAAAACAGGCCATGGTGGCGAGGTAAATACAATATAGCAAGTAAAACACTGGAATGGTAGATTTGCAATGGAAGAATGTGCAAAGTAGAGATAGAAATAATGGGGTGCAAAGGAGCAAAATAAAGGAGGGGAAGAGGTAGTTGTTTGGGCTAAATTATAGATGGGCTATGTACAGGTGCAGTAACCTGTGAGCTGCTCTGACAGCTGGTGCTTAAAGCTAGTGAGTGAGATAAGTGTTTCCAGCTTCAGAGATTTAGGCAGTTCGTTCCAGTCACTGGCAGCAGAGAACTGGAAGGAAAGACGACCAAAGGAGGAATTGGCTTTGGGGGTGACCAGTGAGATATACATGCTGGAGCGCGTGCTACGAGTGGGTGCTGCTATGGTGACCAGTGAGCTGAGATAAGGCGGGGCTTTACCTAGCAGAGACTTGTAGATAACCTGTAGCCAGTGGGTTTGGCGATGAGTATGAAGCGAGGGCCAACCAATGAGAGCGTACAGGTCGCAATGGTGGGTAGTGTATGGGGCTTTGGTGGCAAAACGGATGGCACTGTGATAGACTGCATCCAGTTTGTTGAGTAGAGTGTTGGAGGCTATTTTATAGATGACATCACCGAAGTCGAGGATCAGTAGGATGGTCAGTTTTACGAGGGTATAATTGGCAGCATGAGTGAAGGATGCTGTGTTGCGATATAGAAAGCCGATTCTAGATTTAATTTTGGATTGGAGATACTTAACGTGAGTCTGGAAGGAGAGTTTACAGTCTAACCAGACAACTAAGTCAGAGCCGTCCAGAGTAGTGATGCTGGACGGACGAGCAGGTGCGGGCAGTGATCGGTTGAATAGCATGCATTTAGTTTTACTTGCGTTTAAGAGCAGTTGGAGGCCACGGAAGGAGAGTTGTATGGCATTGAAGCTCGTCTGGAGGTTAGTTAACACAGTGTCCAAAGAAGGGCCAGAAGTATAAAGAATGCTGTCTTCTGCGTGGAGGTGTATTAGAGAATCACCAGCAGCAAGAGCAACATCATTGATGTATACAGAGAAGAGAGTCGGCCCGAGGATTGGACCCTGTGGCACCCCCATAGAGACTGCCAGAGGTCAAGAAAACAGGCCCTCCGATTTGACACACTGAACTCTGTCAGAGAAGTAGTTGGTAAACCAGGCGAGGCAATCATTTGAGAAACCAAGGCTGTCGAGTCTGCCAATAAGAATGTGGTGATTGACAGAGTCGAAAGCCTTGGTCAGGTCGATGAATACGGCTGCGCAGTAATGTCTCTTATCGATGGCGGTTATGATGTCGTTTAGGACCTTGATCGTGGCCGAGGTGCACCCATGACCAGCTCTGAAACCAGATTGCATAGCGGAGAAGGTATGGTGGGATTCGAAATGGTCAGTAATCTGTTTGTTAACTTGGCTTTCGAAGACCTTAGAAAGACAGTGTAGGATAGATACAGGTCTGTAGCAGTTTGGGTCTAGAGTGTCACCCCCTTTGAAGAGGGGGATAACCGCGGCAGCTTTCCAATCTTTGGGAATCTCAGACGATACGAAAGAGAGGTTGAACAGGCTAGTAATAGGGGTTGCAACAATTTCGGCAGATAATTTTAGAAAGAGAGGGTCCAGATTGTCTAGCCCGGCTGATTTGTAGGGGTCCAGATTTTGCAGCTCTTTCAGAACATCAGCTATCTGGATTTGGGTGAAGAAGAAATGGTGGGGGCTTTGGCGGGTTGCTGTGGAGGGTGCCGGGCAGTTGACCGGGGTAGGGGTAGCCAGGTGGAAAGCATGGCTAGCCGTACAGAAATTCTGATTGAAATTCTCAATTATAGTGGATTTATTGGTGGTGACAGTGTTTCCTAGCCTCAGAGTAGTGGGCAGCTGGGAGGAGGTGCTCTTATTCTCCATGGACTTTACAGTGTCCCAGAACTTTTTTGAGTTAGTGCTACAGGATGCAAATTTCTGTTTGAAAAAGCTAGCCTTAGCTTTCCTAACTGCCTGTGTATATGTGTTCCTAACTTCCCTGAAAAGTTGCATATCAAGGGGGCTATTCGATGCTAATGCAGAACGCCACAGGATGTTTTTGTGCTGGTCAAGGGCAGACATGGTCCTTGGTTCACTCCAGACCTGTCTATTCCTAGTTCTAAATTTTTTGAATGGGGCATGCTTATTTAACATGGTGAGGAAGGCACTTTTAAAGAATAGCCAGGCATCATCTACTGACGGGATGAGGTCAATGTCATTCCAGGATACCCCGGCCAGGTCGATTAGAAAGGCCTGCTCGCAGAAGTGTTTTAGGGAGCGTTTGACAGTGATGAGGGGTGATCGTTTGGTCGCAAACCCATTACGGATGCAGGCAATGAGGCAGTGATCGCTGAGATCTTGATTGAAAAAAGCAGAGGTGTATTTGGAGGGCGAGTTAGTTAGGATGACATCTATGAGGGTGCCCGTGTTTACGGATTTGGAGTTGTACCTGGTAGGTTCATTGATAATTTGTGTGAGATTGAGGGCATCAAGCTTAGATTGTAGGATGGCCGGGGTGTTAAGCATGTCCCAGTTTAGGTCACCTAGTAGCACGAGCTCAGAAGATAGATGGGGGGCAATCAATTCACATATGGTATCGAGGGCACAGCTGGGGGCAGAGGGAGGTCTATGGTATATCTTCCGTTTTAAAACCATTCCCGTGTGTACATGATTACTACCGATAAACATGTACAGTAGTTTAATCATATTAGTATAACTTAGCAGACAGGTAGGTATATCTCAGCGCCAAGTCTCTTTAGAACAATATGCATTGTTGTTGTTGTTGTTGTTGTTTACTGCATATATGAAAAGATTATTAATAAGTGGGAGTGCAATTGTAATGTCCTCTAGTGTCCTCTAATTTAACACTATTTTGCATAAAATGCTCCCTCTTAATGAAATGATAAGCCATAGGCCGTTAGTATAGAAGGTACTTCCATCAGACATAGTAGGCCTGGTGTGTAATGTATGAACTGAAATACAGCACGGTAAGAAGCTGCATCAAATGTGTCTGTGGAGCACTGCCGACTGTCAAGCCGGTGCTTGATGACTGTGGATGTCTCCCTAATTGCACCCTATTCCCTATAATTCACTACTTTTGAGTAGAACCCTATAAGACATAAAGGGGCTTAGGTGGTGGGCGTGACAGGAGGAGTGGCAGAGGGCGTGGGAATGTGCGAGGTTGGCCCGTTGGCGTGGCTTGTTTGTCTTTTTAAATACATTTCTTGCAATTCTACACATTTTTCCATGGAGCTGAGAGAAAATATTGCAGTTTTAAAGCTAATTTCCTGCGATTCTACATACGTGACCGACCGGCTTGATTTGGTCATATGTATCAATTTTTTTTAAATTATCTTTTTTTTTTTTACATTGGATAAAAGTAGAAACTCAGAGCTAGAAAATGGTATATCATACACTACAGTTGAGGAACAATGGGAAAGTAATTCTGCTTTGAAAGTTGATACCCCCTGTGATTATTATTATTATTACTTGACCCTGCTGGTCATCTATGAACGTTTGAACAACTTGGCCATGTCCTGTTATAATCTCAAACCAGAAGAGGGCTGGCCACCCCTCAGAACCTGGTTCCACTCTAGGTTTCTTCCTAGGTTCCTGCCTTTCTTGGGAGTTTTTCCTAGCCACCATGCTTCTACATCTGCATTGCTTTCTGTTTGGGGTTTTAGGCTGGGTTTCTGTATAGCACTTTGTGATATCGGCCGATGTAAAAAGGGCTTTATAAATACATTTGATTGATTGATTTATTGATAACCTTGTAACCTCACTTTTAAGAAAATGGCCATTGAATGTTTTGGTACACCGACTGGGGAACTCTCCTTTGTCTACACCCATTCAGCATCGTTCACGCCCTATTTAGCTCCGCCCATCTCTTTAAGTATTCACATGTGAATCCATGTACTAAACAACCCAAGATTTCAAGACTAAAGGCTAGTTTATATTACGGGTGTGTTCGTAAATTTAATCTGGAGTGCCAGATTGTGCTCTGGGCATTCGTAAACTCAGAGCGTTGTCAGATTGTCCGTCCGTAAATTCAGAGCGTACACTGAACACTATGGCTGAGGAGTAAGGTTGATCCGAGCGTTCTGCCCTAACAGCAGCAGTCAAGCACCCAAACTGTCTAATGTTGGCTAGCTTGTTAGCTACTTCCAGAAACAAATGAGAGAACAGCTCACTCTGACCATTTTACTCACCCTAGCAGAGCTAGTTAGGCTGTTTCTATGTTATACAAAGCGTTGGGGACTGCAACTGTGCTGCTGGCAACAATTTAATTACGTTTTTTTGCCAATATTTACTGACATCGGCCATATTCAATGGGTGTTGAGCGTTTTAACATTCGTCAGTTATTCTTCGCTCTGGCACAGACGAGAGTGCTCTGAAATTGGATTAGATAGACAGCGAATTTAGCAACTACGTCTATCAACAGTGGACGCAGTGACATCATGAACATTCTATTAAAATGGTTACTTGCATAGTATTGTTTAGACATGTAGCTAGCCATAATCCCAACTCATGAATCTGCAGGTAGCTAACCAACCAGGTTCAATGTTAGCTATCTAATGTAACCCTCTCACCAGGCTCAAATATGACTCTCACAATATTAACTTCTTATGGCTGCAAGGGGCAGTATTGAGTAGCCAGTTAAATCGTGCCCATTTCAAACGGCCTCGTACTCAATTCTTGCTCGTACAATATGCATATTATTATTACTATTGGATAGAAAACACTCTCTAGTTTCTAAAACCGTTTGAATTATTTCTCTGAGTGAAACAGAACTCATTCTGCAGCACATTTCCTGACCAGGAAGTGGAATGTCAGAAATCGATGCTCTGTTCAACTTCCTGCCTATACATGGGCATGATACGTAAGAGTCTACGTACACTTCATACACCTTCCCCTGGTTGTCAAGAGGCGGTGAGAGAAGAAATTTCGTGCTTATCTTGGTCTGAGGTGGAATTAAAGCTCTTTGTATGACGTGACCGTCCATTTCCTGTTTCTGGAGCGCGCGAAAGGGGACATGGATTTGCCTTCTGTTTAGCTGTCGTTATGGACGACTAACATCTCCGGTTTAGATTTTATTTGATACATGTGACCATATCATCGTAAAGTATGTTTTTTCAATATAGTTTAATCAGATTATTGAAATTTTTCCGGGAGTTTTGCCGTGTTCCGTTCTCTGACTTTGTTGACGTTGGAGAGATCCGTGCCACTTGGCAAGTGCCCATGCTAAATGATGAGGGAAATTTGCCGTTCCAGATCCAAACAACGACTGTTCTGGACAAAGGACACCTTGTCCAACATTCTGACGGAAGATCACCAAAAGTAAGAAACATTTTATGATGCTATTTCTAATATCTGTCGTGCATGTGAACTGGTCGTCGGCGCCCAAGTGTTTCTGGCTATTGTGGCTACGCTAATATAACGCTACATTTTGTTTTCGCTGTAAAACATTTAATAAATCGGAAATATTGTCTGGAATCACAAGATGCCTGTCTTTCAATTGCTGTACACTATGTATTTTTCAGAAATGTTTTATGATGAGTAATTAGGTATTTGACGTTGGTGTCTGTAAATATTATGTCTGCTTTCGGTGCAATTTCTGATTGTAGCTGAAATGTAAACTATGATTTATACCTGAAATATGCAAATTTTTCGAACAAAACATATGCTATACAATAAATATGTTATCAGACTGTCATCTGATGAAGTTGTTTCTTGGTTAGTGGCTATTTATATCTTTATTTGGTCGAATTTGTGATAGCTACTGATGGAGTAAAAAACTGATGGAGTAAGAAAAGTGGTGTCTTTTGCTAACGTGGTTAGCTAATAGATTTACATATTGTGTCTTCCCTGTAAAACATTTTAAAAATCGGACATGTTGGCTTGATTCACAAGATGTGTACCTTTCATATGCTGTATTGGACTTGTTAATGTGTGAAAGTTAAATATTTAAAAAAATATATATTTTGAATTTCGCGCCCTGCACTTTGAGCTGGCTGTTGTCATAAGTGTACCGACGTCGGCCTTGCACGCCAAACAGGTTAACTTATGTAGAGTATCTCAACAGCATGGGATGTTAGGTGAGAAGGACATCTCCAATAAGAAGATTGTAAACTATCTAGGGTGATGACAATAGGGTATAAACTTCAGATGAAATGATTATAGATTTATAAAAAATAAAATAATAATCTTTATTTAACTAGGCAAGTCAGTAAAGAACAATTTCTTATTTTCAATGACAGCCTAGGAACAGTGGGTTTGTTCAGGGGCAGAACGACAGATGTGTACCTTGTCAGCTCCGGGATTTGATCTTGCAACCTTTTGGTTACTAGTCCGACGCTCTAACCACTAGGCTACGCTGCCGCCCAAATCAGGATAGGCTAGGCTATCAGGGTAGGCTATCCCATGCATTAAATTAGATTGAAACATTAAATGACTCCACCAAGGCAACATATATAAGGTTCAATATGTATTATACATTTTCATAGCACAACATCAAAAGAAATACAAATAATAAACCCCAATGAGTCGTGCACAACCCATGTCCAAATTATTTAAAGCTTGCTTGGCGCACGTTGGAGAGAAAAAAAACGACGACACACATAAAGTCCAGAAGCACCTCACGCTGTGGTTACTCACTAGTTGTAGATATTCCTTCAGCGAAGTATGGCAGTTCCTTGCAGGTTTCCTCACAAAATCCACAGCAAGCACCTCTATCAATGCAGACAGTACTCCTTAGCCATAACCAATATCCCATGGGAACATGAACTTGTTAAGCTTTCCCAAGCAATTCTCTCTCGGTGTTACACGATACTAGGCTAACCTCAAGGCTGTCAAATACCTCCACAATGAAACGGTAGCTTCAGTCTTTACTAAGTCTTAACAAAATTATAACAACTCTCTTATAAAATAAAATCGGTATTTCCCTTCATGTCTTAGTAGGTATGGTTTTTGTTCTAGTTTTGTCGTCTTCTTTTACAATTTTTCTTCACCAACGGTCCTAATGTAAAACATCCATCCTTTTCTCAAGGTCTCTCTCACTCTCTTTTTTCCCAGGCCTCCCGTTAACCAGGTCCACTCTCCCATTGGCCACAGCTTAACAAGCGACCCTATTGGTCAAAACTTAAACTTAAAAGTAAACCAAACTATTCACTTACACATTAAATAATATTTCTTCAAAAATAAATGCATTAACAACATTACAATTCAGGAGCAATTCAATCACCTTTTAAATATTATACCAATTAATTATAACAAATAAACTCAATACTTGGTTTTAACAAGAATAAACTCAATACCTGATTCAAACAAGGGTATTGCACTAACATTAGGCTATAACTAGCAAAGCAAATGGCTCTGAGATATGAATAATATTACTACACATACATGTAATGTTAGCGAGCGAGCAAGCCAGCTAAAGTTAGCTAGTTAGTTAACGGTACACTTTAACGTGAAATTAAAATTACTTTCTGCCAAAATTAGAAACGGGTAATATCTGAAAATGGAGCTAGCTTGTCTATCTTACCCGTATACATGGATGGATGCTTCTCCCTCTCTGTAACTGATGCCCTTAGTTCGAAGATGTAATACGGAGACAGGTGTATTGACAGACATCACCTTAGCTATCATACTCTAATTCCACTGATTTCCAAACTCGGTCCTCCAGAAAGTGGAGAGAAACATTTATGCAGTTCTACTATATCTTGATGATATCTTAAAAACAACTGTGTTAGACATGATTAGCTACACATTCTGACCAGCTCAAATAGACAGAAGCGAGCTACATGGCAGAACAATCCAAACTCATCTCTCAGCCCACTCATTATCTCAGCCAATCATAGCTAGTGGGAAGGTTCTCTCTATCTTTTTCTGTGGCTAAACCAACTAGGCTCATAAATTAATAATTGTATTCATATTTACAGATGGCATACACGTTTGTTATTAAGGCACATGATAGTTCACATGTTCCAGAAGGCATTTCTGCAAGAAAATGCATTTTGATTTATTTTTTAAAGTTGACGTTCAAATGGCTCTCTTGTGAAGTAGTGATGCGTGACATATGTACACTCTCGTTGGCTGGCCCTCGCTTCATATTCGTCGCCAAACCCACTGGCTCCAGGTCATCTACAAGACCCTGCTAGGTAAAGTCCCCCCTTATCTCAGCTCGCTGGTCACCATAGTAGCACCCACCTGTAGCACGTGCTCCAGCAGGTATATCTCTCTGGTCACCCCCAAAACCAATTCTTCCTTTGGCCGCCTCTCCTTCCAGTTCTCTGCTGCCAATGACTGGAACGAACTACAGAAATCTCTAAAACTGGAAACACTTATCTCCCTCACTAGCTTTAAGCACCAGCTGTCAGAGCAGCTCACAGATTACTGCACCTGTACATAGCCCATCTATAATTTAGCCCAAACAACTACCTCTTTCCCTACTGTATTTATTTATTTATTTTGCTCCTTTGCACCCCATTATTTCTATCTCTACTTTGCACATTTTTCCACTGCAAATCAACCATTCCAGTGTTTTACTTGCTATATTGTATTTACTTCGCCACCATGGCCTTTTTTTGCCTTTACCTCCCTTATCTCACCTCACTTGCTCACATTGTATATAGACTTATTTTTCTACTGTATTATTGACTGTATGTTTGTTTTACTCCATGTGTAACTCTGTGTTGTTGTATGTGTCGAACTGCTTTGCTTTATCTTGGCCAGGTCGCAATTGTAAATGAGAACTTGTTCTCAACTTGCCTACCTGGTTAAATAAAGGTGAAATAAAAAATATAAATAAATAAATAAATATGCCGCCTAGTCTCCTGAAACAAGTCATATATTCTGCCATGGAGCTGAGAGAAAATGTCTAATGCTATGTTTATATTGCTCAAACCACATAACAAAATCAATACTGCTAAATTCATTGTTTTGGGAATTTTCAATTCTCCCTTAGTGTCTAGCTTTTATTTTGGTGATTGTTTGTTCTCAAAGATGATAAAAAAATATATAGTTCCATTATATTTTCTACATATTTTATATCTAGTTTTAGTCGTTTAGGTTTCCATCCAGATTTATTATGTGAGATTTGTCTTTTTTTTTTACACTTAGGTGTCCCAGAAATAAGCTTAGGCTGCCTGCCCAAGGTTTTCAATAGCAGAAAAATCCCCAGTACAGTTTAAACCGTCTGAATGTTCTCTTTTCATTAGTATTCCAAGAAAAATTATAGAAATACATTGTGGAAGCAAAAGGGTAGGTCTGCAATTTGCAGATGATTGCAGTTTTCTTAATGCACTATAGTTATTTTGAACAGGTCATGATAATTTACTTTAGGTTCATTTGTGCTGCAGTCCACTCAAAAGGAATGACCTTGGTCCAATTTCAGTCAAATCATCTTCGCTTTACATTGCTAGTAATTATTAGATTTTGTGGATATACAGTACCAATGACATAAAACACTGTTGAACTAGCAATAATTTCTGATGATGCACTAAGCAGCCTAAGTTTCAGGTTTAAAAACTTTCAGGCAAGGCTTCGAATTATTCAATTTTTAACAAAAATAGGTGAACGCCAGGTCACGTCGCGATAACAGCCTGAGGCTATAATGCATCAGGGTGTTTTTTTCTGTCTGTGTCCATAATGCAATAAATGTATTGTAAATGTGTCCATTCCCTGAGAGTTGGCAGCAGTAGGACAGAGGTTTAGGGGGGTAATGTAGCGTAGCACCTTGTTTTTGAGCTGAAGGACAGACTAGGCCTTCTGCATATGTAATATTTACCTCCCCTGGCTGTCCTGCAGCCCCTGTTGACTCATTGTAAAATCTGAAACACATAGGTTGCATCCTCAATGGCACTCCATTCCCTATGTACTGTAGTACAATGGGTCCTGGTCAAAAGTGGTGCACTACGTCGGGAATAGGATGCCAGTTTGGACAGAGACATTGATCTGCAGTGAAAATAGACAGCCCTTTTCAAGGATATGATGTTTTAATTGAGAATACACGTCCTTGTAATGTGCAAGTATTCACATCTTATATTTCCCTTCGATAAGGGGAGGACAAAGAGGACATGTCAAAGGTATGAAAGCCGCTCCAGGTCGTATTCTGACAGCTCTGTCACGTCATTATTTTGTGTGTGACTGGAGTGACATCGTTGAAGCAGTAGGTAATTGGATCTGGTGTTTAGATCGTCGTCCCGAAGTCAGGACGCCTAAGTGTGATACAGATCAAACACAGCCCATAGTCATTTACCCCTCATTAGCATCCGGGTGCTGTTCATAATGTTCACAATGCTGCTGTCAGTGTCTTCTCTTTAACCTGTCATGTGCATTCTGTTCGGTTATGATCTAAACTCATATTTTCCCATCCAGAGGGGAGGGTTGTGTTGTGAGGCAGAGGCAGAGGGCTTTGGAAATAAGCCTTTTAATTTAGTGGCAATCTCTCCCCAGTTGGAGTAGGACTCATCTAATTCCGGAGGCTGCTGCCACCTGCTTATGGAGAGCACAGAAACAGACACACCAATGATTGTTTTCTCACCAGTTTGTGTGTGTGTGTGTGTGTGTGTGTGTGTGTGTGTGTGTGTGTGTGTGTGTGTGTGTGTGTGTGTGTGTGTGTGTGTGTGTGTGTGTGTGTGTGTGTGTGTGTGTGTGTGTGTCAGGCCTGGAATTTCATGATTTTAGGGGCAGGGCCACTTGGCCTTGAGGGGGTGCCCAATTTGCCAGGGCACCAAGGGCTTCGGCCAGGGCACCAATGCCATTAACCAAAATGGTCAATTAAATTGATTCGGAAACACTATTCTGTTAAGAAAAACATAAGCAATTACTGTGGAAATTGATTCGTTGCTTCTTTGAAATATTTTGTGTGTCCCTTGCCTTAGTTATCTATCTAGTACCTACTGGCTAAAACTTGATGCTTTCCAGATGATATCCATGGAAAAGAAAAGCTTGTAGGCCTATTGTGTAGGCTATACAATAAATCCTTTGTCCTCCCGATGCTGTAGCATACACTTACCAAACAATATAATCAAGAATTATAGTTAATGAATTAAGATGTATTGATGACTTTAAAGGAGCATTATGTAATATTTTAGCATTCTTTTTCAGAAAATGTTCATGAATATCTGCAGCAATGACCCAACACACCTCCAGGCTGTATAAGGGCTATTTGACCAAGAAGGAGAGTGATGGAGTGCTGCATCAGAAGACCTGGCCTCCACAATCACCCGACCTCAACCCAATTGAGATGGTTTGGGATGAGTTGGACCGCAGAGTTAAGGAACAAGTGCTCAGCGTATGTGGGAACTCCATCAAGACTGTTGGAAAAGCATTCCAGGTGAAGCTGGTTTAGAGAATGCCAAGCGGGTGCAAAGCTGTCATCAAGGCAAAGGGTGGCTACTTTGAAGAATCTCAAATATAAAATATATTTTGATTTGTTTAACACTTTTTTGGTTACTACATGATTCCATATGTGTTATTTCATAGTGTTGATGTCTTCACTATTATTCTACAATGTAGAAAATTGTAAAAATAATGAAAAACCTTGAAATGAGTGGATGTGTCCAAACTTTTGACTGGTACTGTATAGATTCTGATGCAAAATTGCATTCTAATGGTGTAGCTTTCCTATTTGTCAACCAAAGCCATATTATTTCTCGCACAGGACGTTAAGTTGAACAATAAAATAGGTAAACCATTCTACTATGGCGGATAGCAGATTGAAATAGTGATTTTGCTGTCCGTTGCTCGACTTGTTGTCTGAGGAAAAGTGGACAGTTCTTCTAACATGTTTAAAGTGCTCCTCGGCAGAAATGTTTGTTAATTTTCCATATTTTTGGGGGAATGGCGGCAAAAATTTAGCAACAGCGCAGACATGGGGTAGAGCAGTGGCAGCCAGTAGGGGTAGCAATAGGCCTACTTTCTTTTCTAAATTCGATATAAGGACGAATTCGTAAAAGGACAAATTCGATACATCCCCAATGTGTCTGTCTTCTCTTGAACTTCGGCGCTGCAAGGGCTGAGAGAAGGACCCGGTCATTGGCCAATATAAATGAGATATCTGAGAGTGCCAGTGAGTGAGGTGCTTCGGAGTGTGGTGATTGGAAAGAGCAGTGTGAATTTCACTGGCAGCCGGGAGAAGGGAATTATAATTATATTCAGCCCAAGGGCACAACAGCCACTTCGGCCGCAAGGCATGGATTTTTTGGGGGGCCATTATAGCCACACGAGGGTGCTTGGGTAATTCGAAGGTGTGTGTGTGTGTGTGTGTGTGTGTGTGTGTGTGTGTGTGTGTGTGTGTGTGTGTGTGTGTGTGTGTGTGTGTGTGTGTGTGTGTGTGTGTTCTAAATGTGCATTGGTGTGTTCATGGTGGCCTTTGGAGGTGACATACTGTATCTCACCCAAAAGATTCAACAAATAGAGGAATGACAACCACACAGTGTACCAACAGGTATATTATATTAGACTTTGAGTTTCACTCTTGATGTTGATTTCCCTTTGTGATTGATGAGAACTGAACTGACCACTCGGCCCTTGAAATATAGTTTGCTCAGAAATGTTTTTCTACCATGCTGCATTGCAGCTTTCTCAGAATCTTGGCTGGTTATGTTTGGAGCACTTGAAATGGTTTGAGTCCTATTCCAGTTCCCATTGTTTTTCAACCATGGCTGATGGTGCATTGGGAGGAGTTTCAAGTTGGGAGTAGTTTCAAGTTTCAAATTTTTTTTGCCGCATGCACAGGATGCGACAGGTGTAAAGCAGTAAAGTGAAACTCTTAATTGAGAGCTCTTTCACAACAATGCACACAGCAAATTGGCCAGTGTGGATTTTTCAGTGTAACATTTCTAGTGTTGATTCTTGAGTTAAATTCACCATTTAAGAGTGAAATTAACACTCAGTGGTGTTAAATAACCCCCAGTGTTGGTGTTAATAACCAGAGTTATTATGTTCAGTTATTATGTAAGGAAAACAGTCCAATCAAAACTATGCCCACCAGTATCATATTTCCCAGCATGCTCCACTGCGGATTTTTTTTAATATCTGTGTTTTTGCATGCACAATAATTGATTCATTAATCTTATGCTACACAAAGATTTTAATTTTTTTTAAATTTATGAATCCAATCAGTTACTGAAATGGTTGTTCCAGTTTAAATGGTTTAGGTAGTCTTCTTATAAACTTTCCTAACCCTTACAGTCGGTCTGAATGCAGGTTGCAACATTTCAAGCGTTGGATATCCTAACACTGGCTGAATTCCAAAAGGAATTACACATCACTTTGCCAGCATAATGTGACTTGCAAGGTTGATGTGGTCTTTAAATTACGAGTTTCCTAAAACCACTGTGTTAGGATAAATTTCAGCTATCAAAGTAAGGCTTTTTGATATATGTAGTTACGTAGAGGTTAATATTAATGACAGCATTTGCCTAGATACTCACTTGGTGAAAGACACAGGCTTTTCAAATGAAAGAATTCAATAACGATGTCTGTCACTAACAAATACAGTCATGGGTTGTAATTCAACAATTTACTAGGCAAAAATGCACCCTGGGAAATACGCAAATTAGACTTTACACCATACAGTGTTAAAACCCACCCAAAAAGGATTTCAAAAGTGTTATTTTAACACCATTTCAGTGGGACTCATATGTTCACTGAAAATAGTGTATATTTAACACTTTCGGAGTTAAATGTACACCATTGATTTTGCTGTGCAGTGATAATAACAAAATAATAATAGAAAATGTAACACATAATAAGTATGTTATCAGTTGAAGAAAGACAAGAATGCAAGTATAAACAGATCAGTGCCAGTACCATGTGCAGGGGTACTGGAGTGGTTGAGGTATGTTTATACATAAAAAGTGACTGGCAGCAGGATATAAATGTAAACATGGCTGTAAGGTGACTGATAACAGGAATATATAAATACTTATGGTAATATACTAACGGTAATATATAAACTCAGAAAAAAAAGAAACGTCCTCTCACTGTCAGCTGCGTTTATTTTCAGAAAACTTAACATGTGTAAATATTTGTATGAACATAACAAGATTCAACAACTGAGACATAAACTGAACTAGTTCCCTGAACAAAGGGGGGTCAAAATCAAAAGTAACAATCAGTATCTGGTGTGGCCACCAGCTGCATTAAGTACTGCAGTGCATCTCCTCATCATGGACTGCACCAGATTTGCCAGTTATTGCTGTGAGATGTTACCCCACTCTTCCACTAAGGCACCTGCAAGTTCCCAGACATTTCTGGGGGGAATGGCCCTAGCCCTCACCCTCCGATCCAACAGGTCGCAGCCGTGCTCAATGGGATTGAGAGCCGGGCTCTTCGCTGGCCATGGCAGGACACTGACATTCCTGTCTTGCAGGAAATCCCGCACAGAACGAGCAGTATGGCTGGTGGCATTGTCATGCTGGACGGTCATGTCAGGATGAGCCTGCAGGAAGGGTACCAAATGAGGGAGAAGGATGTCTTCCCTGTAACGCACAGCATTGAGATTGCCTGCAATGACAACAAGCTAAGTCCGATGATTTAGAAAAATATTTTACCTTTATTTAACTAGGCAAGTCAGTTAAGAACAAATTCTTATTTTCAATGACAGCCTAGGAACGGTGGGTTAACTGCCTTATTCATGGGTAGAACAAGAGATTTTTACTTTGTCAGCTCCGGGATTCGATCTTGCAACCTTTCGGTTACTAGTCCAAAGCTCTAACCACTAGGGCTACCTGCTGATGATGCTGTGACACACTGCCCCAGACCATGACAGACCCTCCACCTCCAAATCGATCCCGCTCCAGAGTACAGGCCTCGGTGTAACGCTCATTCCTTCGAGGATAAATGTAAATCCGACCATTACCCCTGGTGAGACAAAACCGCAACTAGTCAGTGAAGAGCACTTTTTGCCAGTCCTGTCTGGTCCAGCGACGGTGGGTTTGTTCCCATAGGCGACGTTGTTGCCGGTGATATCTGGCGAGGACCTGCCTTACAACAGGCCTACAAGCCCTCAGTCCAGCCTCTCTCAGCCTATTGCTGACAGTCTGAGCACTGATGGAGGGATTGTGCATTCCTGGTGTAACTCGGGCAGTTGTTGTTGCCAGCTGGTACCTGTCCCGCAGGTGTGATGTTCAGATGTACCGATCCTGTGCATGTGTTGTTACACGTGGTCTGCCACTGCGAGAACAATCAGCTGTCAGTCCTGTCTCCCTGTAGCGCTGTCTTAGGCGTCTCACAGTACGGACATTGCAATTTATTGCCCTGGCCACATCTGCAGTCCTCATGCCTCCTTGTAGCATGCTTAAGGCATGTTCACGCAGATGAGCAGGGACCCTGGGCATCTTTCTTTTGGTGTTTTTCAGAGTCAGTAGAAAGGCCTCTTTAGTGTCCTAAGTTTTCATAACTGTGTCCTTAATTGCCCACCATCTGTAAGCTGTTAGTGTCTTAACGACCATTCCACAGGTGCATGTTCATTAATTGTTTATGTTTTTTTTGTTGTTGTTTTTTTTCACCTTTATTTAACCAGGTAGGCTAGTTGAGAACAAGTTCTCATTTGCAACTGCGACCTGGCCAAGATAAAGCATAGCAATTCGACACATACAACAACACAGAGTTACACATGGAATAAACAAAACAAACATACAGAAAAAAACAAAAAAACATGGGAAACAGTGTTTAAACCCTTTACAATGAAGATCTGTGAAGTTACTTGGATTTTTACTTTTTATCTTTGAAAGACAGAGTCCTGAAAAAAGGACATTTCTTTTTTTGCTGAGTATAGATGTAAACAGGAGTAATAGTGAGCAGTAGCAGGATAAATAGATAGATATCAAATCAAATCAAATTTTATTTGTCACATACACATGGTTAGCAGATGTTAATGCGAGTGTAGCGAAATGCTTGTACTAATGGTAAAGGCGATCAATAATCAATTAACAACAGCGTATTGGTAGTAATAAATTGAATCAATAATCATTTAGCAGCAGTGTGGGGGGGTGTGTGCGTGTGGGTGTGTGGCGTCAGTAATGAGTGTGTGTGATGGTGTATGTGATTGTATGTATGTGAGTATATTTGTGTGCATGTGAATAAGAGTGACAATGAAGGTACAGTATGTGTTTCTGAGTGGGAAGAGACCTGTGGATGACCAAAGAGTCAGTGTGAATAGTCTGTGGGAGAGAGAGGGCAGTAGTTGTTAGGCATTTAACAGTTTTATGGCCAGGGGATAGAAGCTGTTTAGGAGTCTGTTGGTCTGAGCCTTAATGCACCGGTACCGCCTGCAGACGAGAGCATGGGGAACAGTCCATGTCTCGGTTGGCTGGAGGCTCAGTCATTACCATCGTGTCGTCAGCAAACTTGATGATGGAGTTGGCGTCATGCATGGCCACACAGTCGTGGGTAAAGAGGGAGTACAGGAGGGGGCTGAACATACACACCTGGGGGGGCCCCCGTTTTGAGGGTCAGCGTTGTTGCCTACTCTCCCCACCTGGGATTGGCCCCAGGATCCAGTTGCAGAGGGAGCTGTAGTCGGTGAACAGCATTCTCACATAGGTATTCCTCTTGTCCAGGTGGCAGAGGGCAGTGTGGAGTGCAATTGAAATGGTATCGTCTTTAGATCTGTTGGGGTGGTATGCAAGTTGGAGTGGGTCTAGGGTGTCTGGGATGATGGAGTTGATGTGAGCCATGACCTGCCTTTCAAAGCACTTTATGATTACAGATGTGAATGCTACAAGGTCATTTTGGCAGGTAGACTTACAGTTATTGGGAACAGGAATCATGGTGGTCAGTGAGTGGGGATCACAGACTGGGACAAGGAGGAGTTGAAATGACCGTGAAGATGCCTGCCAGCTGGTCTGCACATGCTCTAAGAACACGCCCTGGAATACCGTCCTGCCCCGCGCCCTTGCGATTGTTGACCAGATTAAAAGGCTTACTCATTTTGGACTTGGAGAGCGGGACCTGTACGTGTTTGTGTCCTCAGCCATAACCTCGGGGTTGGCTGCGACAGCCCTGTGTGTTGTGGTAACTCTGTACCTATGTGTTAATCCAAGGCTTTTGATTGGGTAAGCAGCAAACCTTCACTGTGGAGACAACGTCGGCGATGCATTTCCTGATGAAGCCGGTAACGGAGGTGCATAGCTCGTCAATGCTATTGGCAGAGTCCCGGAACATATTCCAGTCAGACCTAGAAAAGTAGTCCTGCAGTATAGCCTCCATTTCTCTACATAGTGGACCATTTCTCTACATAGTGGACCATTTCTCTACATAGTGGACCATTTTGCTACGGAGCGTTTCACGGGTACTTACTGTTTGAGCTTCTGTTTGTAAACATGAAGCAGGAGCACTGTTCTGTATTTCATCCCCTATCTCCCAACATATGCTCTAACAGTTACTATTTTCTCTCTTTTCCTCTCCCCCTCTATTAGTATTATAAAGGACAACATATCCATCTTGGCACCTGAAGCCCTTAAAAAAGAGCAAATTGTATAACCTGCCAGGATGATGTCATGGAACCATGGAGTGACATCAAAGTACTAACGCCTACATTAACCCCCTGCTGTTTCGACAGAGGAGATGTTGTCGGCGCGTATCAAATCAAATCAAATTGTATTTATCACATGCGCCGACTACAACAGGTGTAGACCTTACCGTGAAAAGCTTACTTACAAACCCTTAAACAACAATGCAGTTTTAAGAAAATATAGTTTTAAAAAATTTACTAAATAAACTAAAGTTAAAGAAATATATATAATAATAATAAAGTAACACAATAAAATAACAATAATGAGGCTATATACAGGGGGGATGTCAATGCAAATAGTCCGGGTGGCCATTTTATTAATTGTTCATCAGTCTTATGGACCTAGACTTGGCGCTCCAGGACCGCTTGCAGCGTGGTAGCAGAGAGAACAGTCTATGATTTGGGTGACTGGAGTCTTTGACAATTTTTTGGGCCTTCCTCTGACTCTACCTAGTATATACAGTAGGTCCTGGATGGCAGGAAGCTTGGCCCCTGTGATGTACTGGGCTGTACGCACTACCCTCTGAAGAGCCTTACGGTCGGATGCTGAGCAGTTGTCATATCAGGCGGTGATGCAACCGGTCAGGATGCTCTCGATGGTGCAGCTGTAGAACTTTTTAAGGATCTGGGGCCCCATGCCAAATCTGTTCAGTCTCCTGATGGGAAAAGGCGTTGTCGTGCCCTCTTCACGACTTTCTTGGTGTGTTTTGACCATGATAGTTTGCTGGTGATGTGGACACCAAGGACCTTGAAACTCGACCCACTCCACTACAGCCCCGTCGTTGTGAATGGGGGCGTGTTCGGCCTTCCAGTGTGCTTTGAGTCAGTACAAACACAGACAACACATAAGGGCTATGCCACCAAAAGTCACCAAGAGAATGAATTGATACCCTGTAAGAATATTCTATTTAGTAATACAACATGGTTAAATGCATTTTGAGCCTCTGTACTTCAGAATAAACTGTATAATGTATTGTAATGACCATAAATCAATAATTCCTATTCTGGTTTGTTTTTCAGTAGTGTAAACACAGTTAGATTATGAAATAGTGCTATTGCCAAACCAATTATTATAGGCAACATAAAAACACTGGTTATAATCAGATAATTATCTTCCAGGAAGCTGGATTATAGCTTGCTGTTATTGAGTTGCAACATACAATACCTTCTAAAAGAATGACAATGAATTACATTTATGTGAATGGCACTACAACGTTTTCATAATGATAGTCCATCTAGAAACCTCCCCTAACACAAATTCTGTTACTATTTCTTCCCGTATATTAATTTGACTTTTTTGTGATTGCTGTGCTGCTGTGTTTTGTGTTTTTTTTAAAAATGTAAGTTGTTGTGAATTGGCCCCAGCCCCAGTCATCACCGCTTGAGGCTGATGTATGGGAATTGTATAGTACAGTAAGAGGTTTTGAATTTGATGTATTAATACTTGCAAGTTTATTGAAGTGATAGCCTCCATTTCATTGCATTTTGATGACATTACTCTGCTCTCTCTCTCACAAATGTGCATATCTAAATTCTCTATGTGATTTACATTGGATTTGTGGTCAATGCACGTCTCAGTTTTGGGTCACACTTTATTTGGATAGTGAAACTATGCTCCAACTAGTTAGTTATATAGTTATTATTCATCGTAGATGTTTGTTGATGTCCACTGGGAAGAAAAAAACAACATCTAAATGTATATTAATGTTGAGGAGACTCGAGACGACATATGGACCAAAAGGCTTGCAGCTAATCTGGTTGACATTTAAAGATACATTAACAGGGACAACATGAATGCCACTGCCTCTCAGAAAGAATACAAACAGACTATTCCTGATGCAAACCGTAATAGTACAATAACATAGAAATATTGCAAAATATTATATTTTTCTGAGAAGTGAACTAAAGTGAATCACTGGCCCACCCACACTCTAAGCGGTCTCCTGCCCTTAAACCAAGAGCACAGTGTGGGGGAAGAAGGGGCCACTCATAAAGAGACTAAACAAAAAGAACAAGTAAACAAACACCAACTAATGAGACCTAGTTACCATCCAGGGGTTCTGCAAAGTGAGGACAGGGCATGATACAACTCTTTACATTCACATGTTCTACCCAAACACACTAGTAATTGATTCACACTATAGGATCAAATCAAAAATTACTTATCCAAGCCAGCACAGAATGGTTCAGGTCAACCCCATGATGCTCTAGTTATTTCAGTGGAAACCAGGCACTGGTGTAAAGCCTATGTCAGGTATTCTCTAATGAGTGGAGAACAAAAGGAAATGATACTGATGTATTCACTGGAGCAGTGAGGCAATGTTCATGGGTGACAACGAAACCATGAAATGGAACTTCAGCTCTTATATGTCATCTGAACAATTTGCCTTCGCTGTCCTAAGGGCAGGAAAATACAGAGCAGAATCTCCTTCTGGCTGTAAGCAACATTTCAAATGTCAACGACCTGAAGGTCACTGGGGGAGAAAAGGTTATTTGAGAAGAGGGTAGTTTTAAGGTTGTTGATGCTATTGAAGTTAGCGTGGTGAGTTCATTTTAGGCCTACTCTTGGAGCCATATTCTCTTATGTGTTGTCGGAAGCTACATGGCTTTTTTCCAAACCTAAAATACACCCACCATTGTTTTCCTAGATCTGTTCTTCGAACAAATGAACTGGCAATTATAGTACTCTTTCAGACGGACCTTATAAATCAGGAATGTCAAACTCATTTATCCCCGGGGGCCACATTCGGTCTTCAACGAGGGCCGGACAGCAGCACTGAAAATGTGAAATATTTACTCACCGTCAAAATTGTCCTCTATTCATTGTTTTTGGAATCTTCAATGCTCCCTGTCTGTCTAGCTTACATTTCTGTGATTATTAGCAAACTGGACACAGTCAAGGAACTGTATGAATGTAGGTCCATTATCATGAGGAGAGGAGAAGTGGAGAGGAGAAGAGGAGGCTGATTATGTGGCCAGGTTAAGGTGACTAGGTTTGGAATTCATCCATGACACTGGGGCTGTCACTCCTACTCTCACTACCATGGGAGGTTTAATTATAACCACTCAGTGTCAGGGCCTTGGTTCACTGTCCAATCCACAAGATTTCCCTGATCACTGCCCTGAGGCATTGGTGTCTGCTTTGACCAGAGGGATGATTGCCCCTTACTGCCCTCACTAAGCAGCAACACCGCTGGTCTCCCTTCCAGGGCTATACCAGGCCCAACGCTGCTTAATTCTCAAACAATAGCTTGCAAGAGAGTGTGGTGGTATGTCTTATGTTGGCATGACTGGGTCAGTCTCAAGTTAGGATTCGGTTCTTAGCATCTACAGGTCTAACTATGTTTTTTTAAATTTGTTTTTGTTTCCAAAGTCAGAGGCAGAATACACATTATGCGCTAAGGAGAGCTAGCGATGTGTGACCTTAATCATCAACATGGTTGGAAAAGGAATCCATTGGCACATATGCAATCACAAGGCATGAGCGTTACGAATCTAGAACAGAAGAGTTCAATGAGCATCCCTACTGATTGATTTTCTATCATTTTCTTCCAAGAATTCATCATTCCACATACCGGTGGTGGAGCTCTGATTTAAAATGATAATTATAATGAACATAGCTTATGAAATTTTAGCCAGAAGGCTTTTCATTGCACATTAAATAGATGGATTAGCTAGCCCAGTCCCAGCTGATTTCTCACTATTCTCTCCTCCAAAGAGTGTAAATATCACCATGGTTTTTAATTTAAAATACTATGTGGATAGGGATAACGGAGATTGAAGATTTACTTTGGCAGTAAGTGGACACCAGAAAATGACATTGCGTATATTATTTTAAGTTAATGGAAAGGAGAAAAAAAAAAAAAAATGCTGATTTCCGTCGCATTGAATAGAGTGGACCCACTTATCTCCTTGTAAGCTTATTGTTCATAGGAAAACATTTGATATCCTCAGCCCCTTGGGCAGCAATAGTCTCTCTCTCACCGCACTCTCTGTAATTGAGAATGATATTAACAGTTATTTCTTCACAGCAACATTAGGTTGGGATATGACCCTTGATGGCTTTGGAACCTGGGTGAGCCCTCATTTCCTGTATTCTATCACACACCCACCCACCCGCACGCAACCAATTGTGCTATTTTGTGTGTTTTTTTACATTGTTTGTAACTTATTTTGTACATAATGTTTCTGCCACCGTCTCTTATGACCAAAAAGAGCTTCTGGATATCAGAAAAGCGACTACTCACCTCGAACTGGACGAAGATTTAATATTTAATGAGTCGGAAACTAAAAATGTACTGTTGCTACCAGACCAGGCCCAAATCCCCGTCATTCGCATGAAGAGGAGATGGCGATACAGGAGACGCAGATCTCGGGCCTTGTGAAAAGTCGCCGGCGAGTGTGTAACCCACCTCTACCATCCGTCCTATTGGCCAACTTGCAATCACTGGAGAATAAACTGGATGAGCTCCGTTCGAGACTATCCTACCAACAGGATATTAAAACTGTAATAGCTTATGTTTCACCAAGTCGTGGCTGAACGACGACATGGATAATATACAGTTGGCTGGGTTTTCCATGCATGGGCAAGACAGAACAGCTACGTCCAGTAAGACAAGGACAGGTAGTGTGTGTCTATTTGTGAATAACAGCTGGTGCGCAAAATCACATTTTAAGGAAGTCTCAAGGTTTTGCTCGCCTGAGGTGGAGTACCTCATGATAAGCTGTAGACCACACTATTTACCAAGAGAATTTTCATCTATATTTTTCGTAGCTGTCTATTTACCACCACAAACCGATGCTGGCACTAAGACTGCACTCAACTAGCTGTATAAGGCCATATGCAAACAAGAGGCGGTGCTCCTAGTGGCCAGAGACTTAATGCAGGAAAATGTACATCCGTTTTACTTCATTTCGACTGGCATGTAACACCTGCAACCAGAGAAAAAAAACTCTAGACCACCTTTACTCCACACACAGAGACGCGTAAAAAGCTTTCCCTTGCCCTCCATTTGGAAAATCTGACAATAATTATATCCCCCTGATTCCGGCTTACAAGCAAAAACTAAAGCAGGAAGTACCAGTGACTCGGTCAATACGGAAGCAGTCAGATAACCCAGATGCTAAGCTACTGGACTGTTTTTCTAGCACAGACTGGAATATGTTCCAGGATTCATCCGATGACATTGAGGAGTATACCACATCAGTCACCGGATTCATCAATATGTGCATTGATGACGTTGTCCCCACAGTGACCATACGTACATACCCCAACCAGAAGCCATGCACTACAGGCAACATCTGCACTGAGCTAAAAGGTAGAGCTGCCGCTTTCAAGGAGCCTATTTATTTTATTTATCCATTATTTTTATTTATCCATTATTTTACCAGGTAAGTTGACTGAGAACACGTTCTCATTTGCAGCAACGACCTGGGGAATAGTTACAGGGGAGAGGAGGGGGATGAATGAGCCAATTGTAAACTGGGGATTATTAGGTGACCGTGATGGTTGAGGGCCAGATTGGGAATTTAGCCAGGACACCGGGGTTAACACCCCTACTCTTACGATAAGTGCCATGGGATCTTTAATGACCTCAGAGAGTCAGGACACCCGTTTAACGTCCCATCCGAAAGACAGCACCTTACACAGAGCAGTGTCCCCAATCACTGCCCTGGGGAATTGGGATCTTTGTTTAGACCAGAGGAAAGAGTGCCTCCTACTGGCCCTCCAACACCACTTCCAGCAGCATCTGGTCTCCCATCCAGGGACTGACCAGGACCAACCCTGCTTAGCTTCAGAAGCAAGCCAGCAGTGGTATGCAGGGTGGTATGCCTAACCTGAACACTTATAAAAAATCCTGCCATGCCCTCCAAAGAACCATCAAAGGCAGATCCTACTACACCAGCTCTCATGCTGGTCGGATGTGGCAGGGCTTGCAAACTATTACAGACTACTAAGGGTAACCCAGCTGTGAGCTGACCATTGACACGAGCCTACCAGACGAGCAAAATTACTTCTATGCACGTTTCAAGCAGACAACCATAGTCCGTGAACCCAAGAACGACAAGATAACCTGGGTAAATGACTAACAACTCGTAGCACTCACATCTGTAGCCATGAAGTGCTTTGAAAGACTGGTCATGGCTCACATCAACACCATCATCCCGGTAACCCTAGACCCACTCCAATTCGCATACCGCCCCAACAGATCCACAGATGATGCAATCTATATTGCAATCCACATTTCCCTTTCCCACCTGGACAAAAGGAACACCTATGTGAGAATGCTGTTCATTGACTACAGCTCAGTGTTCAACACCATAATGCCCTCAAAGCTCATCACTAAGCTAAGGCCCCTGGGAATAAACACCTCCCTCTGCAACTGGTTCCTGGACTTCCTGATGTGCCACCCCCAGATGGTAAGGGTAGGCAACAACACATCTGTCACGCTGCTCCTCAACACAGGTGACCCTCAGGGGTGCGTGCTTAGTCCCCTCCTGTACTATCTGTTCACCCACAACTGTGTGGTGAAGCACGACTCCAACACCATCATTAAGTTTGCTGATCACCGACATCAATGAGACAGCCTATAGGGAGGAGGTCAGAGACCTGACAGTGTGGTGCCAGAACAACAACCTCACCCTCAACGTGTTCAAGACAAGTGAGATGATCGTGGACTACAGGTAAAGAAGGGCCGAGCACGCCGCTATTCACATCGATGGGGCTGTATTAGAGCAGGTCGAGAGCTTCAAGTTCCTTGGTGTCCACATCCCCAACAAACTCTCATGGTCCAAACACACCAAGACAGTCGTAAAGAGGGCACGACAACGCCTATTCCCCCTCAGGAGACTGAAAAGATTTGGCATGGGTCCTCAGATCCTCAAAATGTTCTACAGCTGCACCATCGAGAGCATCCTGACTGGTTGCATTACCGCCTGGTAAGGCAACTGCTCAGCATCTGACTAACCTCGACTAACCTGTACCCCTGCACATTGACTCGGTACCAGTGCCCCCTGTATATAGACTCGTTATTGTTAATTTATTGTGTTACTTTTATATATATATATATATTTTTTTATCTTTAGTTTATTTAGTAAATATTTTTGTAACTTTTCTTTTTCTTAAAACTGCATTGTTATTTAAGGGCTTGTATAAGTAAGCATTTCACCTGTTGTATGACAAATAACATCTGATTTGATTTTATTAGAAAGGTGTTAATAAGTCAGTGCTATGCTACGAACAGTATGCCTATTGTTATGCAGAGGAATTGTTATTGATAAGGCTCATGTTTAACTACAGTTATCGCCCTGTAAAGAAATAAACTCCGCTACAGCAGGCTACAAACATTCCTTTTCATGTAATTTATAGGAACATTCGAATATAGTCCTTTGTGTTTTGACTAAAGTGATATTTAAGTTCGCATGGCTGTTTCATCTCTTGACATGATTCTTTTATTAATCAATCATTGTGAGTCTGGAGTTGTGCCACTCTCATCTACAGTAATTGGAGAGACTTAAATATCACTACCTGGTTAACTAAGACATCAGTTACAGGAGCTACAGCTCCCTGCGTTTGGCATACATCTACCCACTGAAGACGTGTCATACTTAATTATCTAAAACTTTATCGTACCTGACTGTTTGATGTCTTGAAGTCTTAGTTTTGCAAACTTTTCCACAGACCCCACAGCACCATAATGAGCAAAATGTGGTTGGTAGTTTTGTGCTGGGCTATGTAGAATGATTGTTATCATCTCTCAGCTGTAGAAAGACCATCTGTGTATTCCTGCATGGTGGATCAGAACCACTGAATATTCAGTATTTTCTCTCATTGCATTTGATCAGTGCACACAGGGAGAGGATTGGGAGATATTTGTCAGAGACCTACACATTCCTACACAGCAAATTATCCAGTGTTAAATCAACACTGAGAGTGTTAAATTAACACTGAAAGTGTGGACCCGTGTAGACACTGGAAAGTGTTAAATTAACACACTGATTGATGTAAAGCCTTTTTCCCAGAGTGTTTTGCCTTTCATGTGAATTGCAGAGTGCCGTTTGTTAATTAATGACAGAGAAATGGTTGTTGCATTCATCCATTTTCAGTCCTATGGACTTCACCAAGTGACATCCTGAGCGAATATGTTATCATTCAAAATGTAATATTTAAGGCAATCAAGGGCCTACATAACCATTAACTCTGCAATAGTTGAATTAACACTCATGTAAAATTATGTAAAATAACACCAGTGTTGGCATTAATAACATGTTTAACCAACACCACACCCATTTCCCAGCATGCTCTATTGAAGGTTGACTTAAATAATTGTTTATTTCAATATCTATGTTTTTGCATGTACATTGATTGATGACATACATTTTCTCAACTAATACAATACGTTGCTTGGATTTTTTGTGCCCGTTACTGAAATTGTTGTTCCAGATTAGATGCTTTAGAAAGCTTAGTCTTTCCAACCCTGGCAGTCATTCTGAATGCAGATTGCGGGTGATTAAAAATGATCAAACCCTGCATGGATTTCAGTAGGAATTGCACATCTCTTTGCAAGCCAGCATGATGTGACAGGTTGTTTATATTACCCAAGCATGTGTTAATTTAACCTTCAATTGGGTTTTTATTCACGTTCATGCTGTGTAGACCAAGCAGCTGGGTCTTTTTTAATGTGGATATCACATTTGGATTTGCATAGGTTTTTAAGGAACTCACACACCTCTAGAAGCTTCATTAAAGCTACTCAGTGTTTAACCAAAACATGAAGTAACAATTCAACAGAACAGATGAACCGGAATTGCATTTCCATGTTACAAACATTAAAAAAAACAGTTTTTGCTTTGTTATTATGGGGTAATGTGTGTACATTGATGAGAATGTTTTATTTAATACATTTTAGAATAAGATTGTAACGCAACAAAATGTGGAATATTCTCAGAAGGCACTGTATTTTATTAGGCCTTTAGTTATCCTCAATTCTATCGCCTGAAAATCTTAACTCATGGGCCACATCAGACCTGCAAATCACAATAAGATGGTTTGTAAAGTGACTGTCTCAGTAACGGAAGCAATAAATCCAACCCCTTACAGATTGGATTAGTTTAGAAATGTTTTTGTTATTTATATTTGTATAGTATAAGATCAATAAATCAATCACTGAGCATGCAGAAACATAGATATTAAAACTAACTATTCTAAAATTCAACCTGCAACTAAGCATTCTGGGAAGAATGATAGAGGCCCCTCCCACGTCTTTTTCACTCAGAGATTTAACCGAAATGAACTCAACAAAGTCGAGTAACAACACCACACATTGTTAATTCCATTGTGATTGGTCTCTTGGCCCTCCCACCCCTATGGGATGCAGCTACCACTCAGCCCTGTCTAAGCTCTTCTCTGTCCTGACACCCCAATAGTGGAACCATTCTCCCCCTTAAGTTAGGACAGCAGAGTCCCTGCCCATCTTCCGAAAGAACCTGAAACCCTACCTCTTCAAAGAGCATCTTCAATAATCCCCCTCCTCATCTCTGACTTTGTTGATAACTATTTTATTGAGAAAAAAGTGTACTTACTATACCTGTGATATGTGGTTGTCCCATCAAGTTAAGATGAAATCACTAACTGTAAGTCACTCTGGATAAGATCGTCTGGTAAATGACAAAAATGTCAAATAAAAAAACGTGTCATTCCAAACATAAAATAACGCAATATATGTCACAGTATATGTCAATATATGTCACAGGTATAAATATATGGTTATTTTTGTAACTTTTCTTTACTCAACTCGAAAGACAGCAATTGGTGGGCCAGTAAGTAAAAAAGTTTGGGAACCCCTGGTTTAGGCTACTGCTCTCTTAGTATACTGTATAGCCTACTCTATACGAGAACAAAGATTACATCCTATTGTGTGCAATGTAGGCTTCATTCCGAAACGGATATAGAAAATGTAACCTAAAAGATTGACTCTTAACACAGGTCTCAGAGGAAAAGTGTGAAAAGAGCCCAGTTGATTGGGCTGACATTTTGCTCATGTATGAAATATGAACTATCAGAGTAGAGGTCACTTATATTTGACTTTGTCTAAATCTAGCATATCCTTGGGGCTGGGGCGATATGTCATAGTAATAAGAGACCTAAAAAGATCAAATTTCCATTAAATGTAATAAAGCAGGCCTGAGAGAAGAGAAGAGGAGAGGAGAGACCATGGCATTGTTACAGGGAATCATTATGGTCTCACTCCTATTGCTCCCACAAATCTCACAAATCTTAAATCTCTTGGGAATGACAGACCCCTTTTGTAATAATGGCCACCGTAATTGTGGCATCATCCTGCCTTATGAAGTGTAATTGAAAGCTGTGAATAAGTAATCCCTCAGCGAGGATAGTTCAAGTGCTCTTGGTTTTATACGAGTTTCTACAGAGGTACATGGAGGAACACTGGGGATCGATAAGAGATCCTGTCACGTGTAACAATAAATCTCCTTGTTAAATGGCCATTGTTGCCGTTATGGTAATTGACACCACTGTAGTTAGGTGTGATATAACACATTTACAGTGCTGGCTGTTTGGGGCAGATGTGTTTTATGTGCTGTTGTGGGTTGCTGCCACGCAGATGAGGGTCACCTATATGCCTCATGAATCCTTAAACAGCTGCTCTTTCGCTGTGCGTGTGTGCGTGCGTGTTGTGCTTGCGGTGTGTGCATGTGTGCGTGTGGATGCATGCGTGTGTGTGATTACATTGTTATAGGTTCTACTGTGTAGTTCAGGAGCCTGGCTTTCCCATTGTAGCTCACTGAACATCTACCGTGTATAAAGAACAATACTGTCTAGTGTAAACAGAATTTGCATACTCAGGCATATGCCTCCTATATATTGCACTCTGATGTGCTGCTGTGAATGGTAATCTTGTTTCCGTAGTGGGGGAATAATTATTTGGGAAGAGCTTATAAAGTATGAAAAGAATATTTCTCAAAACAGTGGATACAAACAATGGTCATAAAAATAAATGCTTATATGATTAATTAGGTATAGTGATAGTGTTGTAATTTATTATCCATTCGCCTAAATAGCTACGTTTCAACCACATTCCGAGGATTTCGTAGTGAGCTGGTTTGGAACCATGGGTTTATTACCAAAGGCATATTAAAGCAACACCCTTGGGTGTTCCTCAGAATCTAACACCTATAATCAGGGGATGAACATAGACTTGTATCACACATCATATCATACACGGCTTGTGAGCTTGCTAACAGTGACTGTCTTCTCTGTTCCAGGTGCGGGGGATGTGGTGGAGAGATGTCCCCTGAATCACATACAGTGTATAGGGACCAGGAAGTGCATTCACTTCAACAAGCTCTGCAACGGAGCCATAGATTGTGAGGATGGCTTCGATGAAGGAGTTCACTGTAGAGGTAAGAGCTGGTTGTATCTTATTCACATCAATTAGCAGTCCATGGGACACAGTAACAGCACTGGTTTTAGTGTAGCATGTGGTAACATAGCCATTTTTAGATTGCAGTATGTCTTTTAGCAAAATCAAGCTCTAGTCTTATTACTATAATAGTGCAGAAGTCCATTATCCTTTTCTAGCGTAGTATGGTTTCAATTTGGTACTGCAGCTGGTCTTTTATAATTTGCCCTCGGAGTGTGCCAAGGTCACTTCCTATTACCCAGGTATGTTGTCAGGAACAGAACAGGTTATTGGCTGGCACAGCAGGTCAGTTGTATACAGGTTGTTGTTGCTCACAACATTCTAAAGCAGCATGTAACACCAATCTTCTATAGACACCTGGCTTACTGTGATACTGACAAAGCCCACCCAGCGGGCATCACTGACTAGATGCCCGTTAGCTGCTGTCGGCTTTGCCAGTTCTGCCAATACTTTGACCTGGAAGACATACAAGTCACACTGTGTGTCGGTTCAAGGTGATGATCTTGGCTTTAGATTTGAATTGCTGAAAACAGTCTAAACGCCCCATCCCATTCACTGTGATGCCACTGGACATTGCACTGGCTGTTCTGTTAAATTCAATGTTCTGCTCTGGTAGCATACCGTAATGTTGGCTCTGATGAATTGGCTTGGTGTGTTGGCTGAGAGAAAGACAGGACAGGAATTGCATTAATATCGATCTCGAAGTAGTTGACATTATAATAGAGCTCTGCGTGTGTTTGTTTTTTAAAACCCTCTTAAAATGTATAATTTTGAATGAATATCAACTCCCAAAGTGATTTCATACTGTATTTGTTGAGTGTGCAGTTTAACTGCTATATATAGCCTATAGACCGCTACAGGGCTGTCATTGGCCTTAATGCAATAGTGCAATCTAGCCATGTTCTGTCAACCAGAATGTACCTAACCCATTTGCTAAGAAGTTGTTTGAAGGACTGTAAAGATTTTTTCCAAACAAAAAAATCAATGCAATCATTTTAACAGTGGCACTGGCTCTTGTTTTAACAGTCATAGTCATCCTCAAATTACTCATATCTGGCACCATGGAATTGTTTTTGCCTTCTGGCCTTTTTAGTGATTCCAGAGGATGGAATATTACAAAAGCATCTAATTTAACTGGAGTGGCAGTGACCTTCTGTTAGGTCCAGCTCAGGTTGGGACACATATGTTCTATTCTACTATTATGCACATAGATAGCAGTGAGAGCAGAGCCGGCTCATTCGGAGGCAGCAGAACGAACAGAGGAGGAATTGAGGTCACTAAGAGAAGTTAGAGAGAACCAGCTGGGTCTATGACAAAACTTTTCCTGCTACCTCCTCTCCACTCCTCTTATGAATATACATGGCTAAATCCCAGGAGGGCATAATACCAAGGTGCCCATATGGAAAAGCACTAAACCCTTCTCTCTCACCTTCAGAAAATGTGTTTATTTTTAATCACATTCTCCACTCTGGGCAGTGCATGGTGGAACTTCTTCTCAGGACCACAGGGCATGATCATATTTTTCAACTGAACCACCTGGCTCTGTTTGCTTAGTACAGTCTGTAAAGTAGCCTGAGGTAACTTCCTTCCCTGAAGTCTACAGGTGCAGTGAAGAGAACATAGAGTAAACTGGCTACTGTACTAATATACAGTATACTGTATACATACTGTAATCATAATATCACAACAGCAAACTACACACACCATTTCACTACTCAAGACCAAATGATAATGATAATGATAGTAGTGAAGAATACTACTATTACTACTACTACTACTAGCAGCCTGAAAATACTACTACTGCTACTACTACTACTACTACTACCACTAGTCATACTAGCCTGCTGCTACTACTACAACTACTACTAATACTAATTTACATTTACATTTAAGTCATTTAGCAGACGCTCTTATCCAGAGCGACTTACAACATTTACATTTACATTTAAGTCATTTAGCAGACGCTCTTATCCAGAGCGACTTACAAATTGGTGCATTCACCTTATGATATCCAGTGGAACAGCCACTTTACAATAGTGCATCTAAATCTTTTAAGGGGGGGGGGGGGGGGGGGGGGTTAGAAGGATTACTTTATCCTATCCTAGGTATTCCTTAAAGAGGTGGGGTTTCAGGTGTCTCCGGAAGGTGGTGATTGACTCCGCTGTCCTGGCGTCGTGAGGGAGTTTGTTCCACCATTGGGGTGCCAGAGCAGCGAACAGTTTTGACTGGGCTGAGCGGGAACTGTACTTCCTCAGAGGTAGGGAGGCGAGCAGGCCAGAGGTGGATGAACGCAGTGCCCTTGTTTGGGTGTAGGGCCTGATCAGAGCCTGAAGGTACGGAGGTGCCGTTCCCCTCACAGCTCCGTAAGCAAGCACCATGGTCTTGTAGCGGATGCGAGCTTCAACTGGAAGCCAGTGGAGAGAGCGGAGGAGCGGGGTGACGTGAGAGAACTTGGGAAGGTTGAACACCAGACGGGCTGCGGCGTTCTGGATGAGTTGTAGGGGTTTAATGGCACAGGCAGGGAGCCCAGCCAACAGCGAGTTGCAGTAATCCAGACGGGAGATGACAAGTGCCTGGATTAGGACCTGCGCCGCTTCCTGTGTGAGGCAGGGTCGTACTCTGCGGATGTTGTAGAGCATGAACCTACAGGAACGGGCCACCGCCTTGATGTTCGTTGAGAACGACAGGGTGTTGTCCAGGATCACGCCAAGGTTCTTAGCGCTCTGGGAGGAGGACACAATGGAGTTGTCAACCGTGATGGCGAGATCATGGAACGGGCAGTCCTTCCCCGGGAGGAAGAGCAGCTCCGTCTTGCCGAGGTTCAGCTTGAGGTGGTGATCCGTCATCCACACTGATATGTCTGCCAGACATGCAGAGATGCGATTCGCCACCTGGTTATCAGAAGGGGGAAAGGAGAAGATTAATTGTGTGTCGTCTGCATAGCAATGATAGGAGAGACCATGTGAGGTTATGACAGAGCCAAGTGACTTGGTGTATAGCGAGAATAGGAGAGGGCCTAGAACAGAGCCCTGGGGGACACCAGTGGTGAGAGCACGTGGTGAGGAGACAGATTCTCGCCACGCCACCTGGTAGGAGCGACCTGTCAGGTAGGACGCAATCCAAGCGTGGGCCGCGCCGGAGATGCCCAACTCGGAGAGGGTGGAGAGGAGGATCTGATGGTTCACAGTATCAAAGGCAGCCGATAGGTCTAGAAGGATGAGAGCAGAGGAGAGAGAGTTAGCTTTAGCAGTGCGGAGCGCCTCCGTGACACAGAGAAGAGCAGTCTCAGTTGAATGACTAGTCTTGAAACCTGACTGATTTGGATCGAGAAGGTCATTCTGAGAGAGATAGCAGGAGAGCTGGCCAAGGACGGCACGTTCAAGAGTTTTGGAGAGAAAAGAAAGAAGGGATACTGGTCTGTAGTTGTTGACATCGGAGGGATCGAGTGTAGGTTTTTTCAGAAGGGGTGCAACTCTCGCTCTCTTGAAGACGGAAGGGACGTAGCCAGTGGTCAAGGATGAGTTGATGAGCGAGGTGAGGTAAGGGAGAAGGTCTCCGGAAATGGTCTGGAGAAGAGAGGAGGGGATAGGGTCAAGCGGGCAGGTTGTTGGGCGGCCGGCCGTCACAAGACGCGAGATTTCATCTGGGGAGAGAGGGGAGAAAGAGGTCAAAGCACAGGGTAGGGCAGTGTGAGCAGAACCAGCGGTGTCGTTTGACTTAGCAAACGAGGATCGGATGTCGTCAACCTTCTTTTCAAAATGGTTGACGAAGTCATCCGCAGAGAGGGAGGAGGGGGGGGGAGGGGGAGGAGGATTCAGGAGGGAGGAGAAGGTGGCAAAGAGCTTCCTAGGGTTAGAGGCAGATGCTACAAGTTGGTGCATTCACCTTATGATATCCAGTGGAACAACCACTTTACAATAGTGCATCTAACTCTTTTAAGGGGGGGGGGGGGGGGGGGTTAGAAGGATTACTTTATCCTATCCTAGGTATTCCTTAAAGAGGTGGTGTTTCAGGTGTTTCCGGAAGGTGGTGATTGACTCCGCTGACCTGGCGTCGTGGGGGAGTTTGTTCCACCATTGGGGTGCCAGAGCAGCGAACAGTTTTGACTGGGCTGAGCGGGAGCTGTACTTCCTCAGAGGTAGGGAGGCGAGCAGGCCAGAGTTGGATGAACGCAGTGCCCTTGTTTGGGTGTAGGGCCTGATCAGAGCCTGAAGGTACGGAGGTGCCGTTCCCCTCACAGCTCCGTAGGCAAGCACCATGCGGTCTATAGGCTATATATAGCAGTTAAACTGCACACTCAACTAATACCACCCTGCTGCTACTACAGTACTACTATTGCTACTAATACTACTACCATACAGGATTCTACCCTCCACAACATAACCTTCACTCCAAATCAAACTCCAAACCTACAACCTGATTTTGGACAAAATTACCTGGAAGGATTCCTACTACCAAAGATTCTTATTTCCAAGGTCTATACAGCAAATTCTCTGGCCAACCAACAACCAGCAAAATAAGCATAAGAAAGCTGAAAACACCATCCAACCTAGAACTTAGTGAGTAATGTTTATTCTGAAGCTACCTTTAAAGCAAAGAAGAAAAATTTATTACAATTATATGTTTTACTTTATAAGGACTGAATGCTAAGTTAAGGCTACCAAGCTTGCTAGGACAGATCAGATCAATTAGCACTGAGGTGTGAAGTGAGAGGTGTCAAAGCCCTTGAGCCCAACAATGGCAGGAGAGTTTCACAGCCTCCCCCACCCAAATGCAGATGCCTTTGAAGCCCCCTCCATCTGTGCAGAGGTCATTACAATACAGTACCCCCTGGATTCATCTCTATTTTGAACTGATATGCAGTCAGGACCCTTCAATTGTAAGTTACCAAGAAGAAACAATATTGTTGCTTTGATCACATCAGAAGATATCCTCCTCACAATCTCCAAAATACAACAGCCACAGGACAACTTTGTTTGGACATCGTAAAGAACCATTCACCAAAACTGAAGAGATATAGCTAGCTAACAACCTCATTTTCTACAAGGAAAAAAACGGTGGACAGAGGGATTTTCTACAAGGAATCTGCCTCCCGAAAAAGGCTTCTCCCAAGTGGGTGTGACACCTACTCCGGTTGCCTGCTGTACTGCTGCTTGGATTCCACCTGGCGATCTGCTCACCGTCTGCCCTGGCCTATCTCTCCCTGTCTGTGTCATGACTTGACTTTACATCAATCTGAAGACTGTTATTTATCTAATTACCTAACTATGTTTAATTGTTACCCGAGTTAAATTAATCATGTAACAATTAACTCATTAGGATCTGGGGCACCACGAGAGCGGTTCTTTAAAGAGTTACCATCTCTCGAATTAACCTGTCTGGCACCGGGGTTCCGCTAGCGGAACTCCTCCCACATTCCACTGAAAAGGCAGAGCGCGAAATTCAAAAAATATTTTTGAGAAATATTTAACTTTCACACATTAACAAGTCCAATACAGCAAATGAAAGATACACATCTTGTGAATCCAGTCAACATGTCCCATTTTTAAAATGTTTTACAGCGAAAACACCACATATATTTATGTTAGCTCACCACCAAATACAAAAAAGGACAGACATTTTTCACAGCACAGGTAGCATGCACAAAGCCAACCTAACTAACCAAGAACCAACCAAACTAACCAAGAAACAACTTCATCAGATAACAGTCTTATAACATGTTATACAATAAATCTATGTTTTGTTCGAAAAATGTGCATATTTGAGGTATAAATCAGTTTTACATTGCAGCTACCATCACAGCTACCGTCAGAAATAGCACCGAAGCAGCCAGAGTAATTACAGACACCAACGTCAAATACCTAAATACTCATCAGAAAACATTTCTGAAAAATCGATGGTGTACAGCAAATTAAAGACAAAAATCTTGTGAATCCAGCCAATATTTCCGATTTTTTAAGTGTTTTACAGCGAAAACACAATATAGCATTATATTAGCTTACTACAATAGCCTACCACACTACCGCATTCATTCATCAAGGCACGTTAGCGATAGCAATAGGCACGTTAGCAATAGCGAATAAACCAGCAAAAGATATTAATTTTCACTAACCTTCATAAACCTTCATCAAATGACAGTCCTATAACATCAGGTTATACATACACTTATGTTTTGTTCGAAAATGTGCATATTTAGAGCTGAAATCAGTGGTTATACATTGTGCTAACGTAGCATCTTTTTCCCAGAATGTGCGGATATTTTTATGACACTCACCTATTCTGACCAAATAACTATTCATAAACGTTACTATTAAATACATGTTGTATAGGAAATGATAGATGCACTAGATCTTAATGCAATCGCCGTGTTAGAATTCTAAAAATAACTTCATTACGACATCCAGCTTAGTTATAGCGAGAGAGTGCCCAAAATCTGGGCGCAAACTACTATTTCACATGTTCGACAGATATATGAAATAGCATCATAAAATGGGTCCTACTTTTGATGATCTTCCATCAGAATGTTGTACAAGGGGTCCTTTGTCCAGAACAATCGTTGTTTGGATTTAGAATGTCCTCTTCTCCAGTCAATTAGCACGGAAAGCTAGCAAAGGAGCGCGAAGCTTTCCTTCCTGAACAAAGGCACACAACGCAACATGCCTAACGTCCCGAATAAATTTCAATAATCTAATAAAACTATATTGAAAAAACATACTTTACGATGATATTGTCACATTTATCAAATAAAATCAAAGCCGGAGATATTAGTCGTCTATAACGACAGCTTTTCAGAAGGCAATACCAGGTCCCTTCTCGCACGCTCCAGAAAACAGGAAACTGGTGACACGTCATGCCAAGAGCTTTTATTCGACCCCAGATCAAGTTATACACTCCATTTCTTCTCTCACTGCCTGTCGACATCTAGTGGAAGACGTATGAAGTGCATGTATACTAATAAATATCAAGGACATTTATAGGCAGGCCCTAGAACAGAGCATCGATTTCAGATTTTCCACTTCCTGTCAGGAAGTTTGCTGCAAAATGAGTTCTGTTTTACTCACAGATATAATTCAAACGGTTTTAGAAACTAGAGAGTGTTTTCTATCCAATAGTAATAATAATATGCATATTGTACGAGCAAGAATTGAGTACGAGGCCGTTTAAATTGCGCTCAGGTCTGTTCAACGCTGGTCCGACCAATCTGATTCCACGCTTCAAGACTGCTTCGATCACGTGGATTGGGATATGTTCCGCATTGCGTCCAACAACAACATTGACGAATATGCTGATTCGGTGAGCGAGTTCATTAGAAAGTGCATCGGCGACATAATGCCCACAGCAACGATTAAAACATTCCCAAACCAGAAACCGTGGATTGATGGCAGCATTCGCGTGAAACTGAAAGCGCGAACCACTGCTTTTAACCAGGGCAAGGTGACCGGAAACATGACCGAATACAAACAGTGTAGCTATTCCCTCCGCAAGGCAATCAAACAAGCTAAGTGCCAGTATAGAGACAAAGTAGAGTCGCAATTCAACAGCTCAGACACAAGAGGTATGTGGCAGGGTCTACAGTCAATCACGGATTACAAAAAGAAAACCAGCCCCGTCGCGGAACAGGATGTCTTGCTCCCAGACAGACTAAATAACTTTTTTGCTTGCTTTGAGGACAATACAGTGCCACTGACACGGCCCGCTACCAAAACCTGCGGGCTCTCCTTCACTGCAGCCGAGGTGAGTAAAACATTTAAACGTGTTAACCCTCGCAAGGCTGCAGGCCCAGACGGCATTCCCAGCCGCGTCCTCAGAGCATGCGCAGACCAGCTGGCTGGTGTGTTTACGGACATAATCAATCAATCCTTATCCCAGTCTGCTGTTCCCACATGCTTCAAGAGGGCCACCATTGTTCCTGTTCCCAAGAAAGCTAAGGTAACTGAGCTAAACAACTACCGCCCCGTAGCACTCACTTCCGCCATCATGAAGTGCTTTGAGAGACTAGTCAAGGACCATATCACCTCCACCCTACCTGACACCCTAGACCCACTCCAATTTGCTTACCGACCCAATAGGTCCACAGACGACGCAATCGCAACCACACTGCACACTGCCCTAACCCATCTGGACAAGAGGAATACCTATGTGAGAATGCTGTTCATCGACTACAGCTCAGCATTTAACACCATAGTACCATCCAAACTCATCATCAAGCTCGAGACCCTGGGTCTCGACACCGCCCTGTGCAACTGGGTACTGGACTTCCTGACGGGCCGCCCCCAGGTGGTGAGGGTAGGTAACAACATCTCCACCTCGCTGATCCTCAACACTGGGGCCCCACAAGGATGCGTTCTGAGCCCTCTCCGGTACTCCCTGTTCACCCACGACTGCGTGGCCATGCACGCCTCCAACTCAATCATCAAGTTTGCGGATGACACTACAGTGGTAGGCTTGATTACCAACAATGACAAGACGGCCTACAGGGAGGAGGTGAGGGCCCTCGGAGTGTGGTGTCAGGAAAATAACCTCACCCTCAACATCAACAAAACAAAGGAGATGATTGTGGACTTCAGGAAACAGCAGAGGGAGCACCCCCCTATCCACATCGACGGGACAGTAGTGGAAAGGGTAGTAAGTTTTAAGTTCCTTGGTGTACACATCACGGACAAACTGAATTGGTCCACCCACACAGACAGCGTTGTGAAGAAGGTGCAGCAGCGCCTCTTCAACCTCAGGAGGCTGAAGAAATTTGGCTTGTCACCAAAAGCACTCACAAACTTCTACAGATGCACAATCGAGAGCATCCTGTCGGGCTGTATCACCGCCTGGTACGGCAACTGCTCCGCCCACAACCGTAAGGCTCTCCAGAGGGTAGTGAGGTCTGCACAACGCATCACCTGGGGCAAACTACCTGCCCTCCAGGACACCTACACCACCCGATGTCACAGGAAGGCCAAAACGATCATCAAGGACAACAACCACCCGAGCCACTGCCTGTTCACCCCGCTATCATCCAGAAGGCGAGGTCAGTACAGGTGCATCAAAGCAGGGACCGAGAGACTGAAAAACAGCTTCTATCTCAAGGCCATCAGACTGTTAAACAGCCACCACTAACATTTAGTGGCCGCTGCCAACATACTGACTCAACTCCAGCCACTTTAATAATGGGAATTGATGGAAATTTATGTAAAAATGTATCACTAGCCACTTTAAACAATGCCACTTAATATAATGTTTACATAACCTACATTACTCATCTCATATGTATATGTATATACTGTACTCTATATCATCTACTGCATCTTGCCATCTTTATGTAATACATGTATCACTAGCCACTTTAAACTATGCCACTTTATGTTTATATACCCTACATTACTCATCTCATATGTATATACTGTACTCTATACAATCTACTGCATCTTGCCTATGCCGTTCTGTACCATCACTCATTCATATATCTTTATGTACATATTCTTTATCCCTTTACACTTGTGTGTATAAGGTAGTAGTTGTGGAATTGTTAGGTGAGATTACTCGTTGGTTATTACTGCATTGTCGGAACTAGAAGGACAAGCATTTCGCTACACTCGCATTAACATCTGCTAACCATGTGTATGTGACAAATAAAATTTGATTTGATTAAGTACTACACAAATTGGTTTAATTATGTATTTACTAGCTAATTAAATGGGAACACAGGATAAACATACATACTCTGCACTGGTTATTGACTGGAGATGTAATATGCTGAAAACAGGTCCCTAGTGGAATGACAACAACATTGATGCTTGTTAAAGATGAGATGGAGAGGGAGAGAGAGGGACAGAGACACTTAACACTGGTACATTCAGAAACTACTCTCACCTACCATATACTTTGCACACGAACCGCCGCCGCTTTGAGTAAGAAATCATAAATATATTTACGTGAAATGCCTGGGTTCGCCAGGGATCTCTTGGTGAACAGGGCAACCTTGGAAAGGGGGTTGGGCCTTTTCGCGGCACGCTTGTAAGGCTCTGATTGTCCAAAATGGTTCCAACAAGTCTTCTATTATTGTCCTTCTTTGTAGTTGTCCGGTATCCGGTGACTTGTCGTGTAGTCCTGAACAGAACTACAGAGTTGACTTTCCTAGCCAGCCGTATCAATTGTTTGAGCAGAGTAACAGGATGGTCCTACTTAAATTCGCTTCTCGAAGATACTTTACGTAGGACAGCTAATCAGCCGTACCAGTGATTGTCCGGGAGGTGAGTTTATCATCGCCACCTCGTGTTGAGATTCAAAGTTCAAACCACTTTAAATGTGTAGCTACAGCTTCACGTCTTTCTGGTCTGGTATGTTAATTTCTTAACCCATCATTTATACAGTTCGCTCGAAAGGGGCGGTTCTGGCAAGCTGGCACGCTCCCTGACCTCACTCCGGGCAGTAACTACTTACTGTGCAAAGTTAGGTAAATTAATTATCTCTTATAGCTTCTCAAATCACATCCCTCTCTTAACAAAAATCCTTTCATCCTTGTTCATATTACATGCACAACACAGAGTATGGAAACTTCATACATGTAGTGGGTATACTTTCCAAGTTACAGTATTCCCTTTGTAACATTTGTAATTACATCACAAAATAACAAACAAAAGTACATTAGTGTTCTAAAGTTTCAGTGGGAACAAGTCTGTTGAAACAAAGAACATTCCTTTGGAGAATCTTGAGAGCGCAAGCCTGGATCTTCTCCCTTGATTTACAACTGGGCGTGAGTTGTTAACCTCCACTAGTTCTTTCCTTCCCCCTCTAGGGTGAGAGGGGGTCTGATTGCAGTTATGCATTGCAAATCTGATCTGACCTATTTGGAAGCCGATATTTCAGCCACATGATTATTGACTCTGAAGTAATGGAAATAATTGTAACGTGAAGTTAAGGTACAGTAGGCATGTAATACTGTACAAGGCAAACAAGAGAGTCATACTTTACAGAATGCATCATAACTCCTTTTACAGAGAGCACTAATAGTTACCTCTAAACATACACAGACTTCACTGGATGTGCAATGTCATCCTGAACCCGTCACATTTACGGAAACATCTTGACTAGCTTCTTATTAGAGAAATATGACTGCAATAATAAGACTCCAGATGTCTTAAAATATTACAGTGATAAGGTGTAGCTGCCTGCTGCCTTCAAAACTGCACTGTTTTGACAGGCGGATCTCAGTTTGATCCACAGAAATATGGACCTCTTGCTGCAGTGTGGAGGTAAATTGTGCTTTTATCCTAAAAGGAACACTGCGCTGACGATTCATCATGTCAAACCCCCACCTGCCAGAAGTCTGTCTGTCTATCTGCACTGCTCAGCCATGTTGGAGATTTTTTTTAATGTTCAGTCACCTTTTAAAACACATTTCATAAAAAAACATACCTATCCTGAAGTTAGGTGTTATGCATTATGTCTAAATGACGAGAGCCGCTCTCACTTAGGAGCAACTTCACAAGGCAAACTGCATTTATAGTTGTTCATTTCGTAGTTATACCTTTCATCATCTGGTGGACCTAGACAGGCTGTAAGTGATACAAATTACATTCTTTTTTTCCATCCCTTAATTGTATTTATTTATTAGAAACAATAGATTTCTTAATAGATTTTTAAAAAACTCACAGAGTAATGAGAAACAATGTCACACAAGTCCTCTCCCCTCCTTCTCTCTACCTCTCAACAGCATTCAATTATCTCACTTGATTAACTTTTCATTACCAACAATTCCAACAAACAAACAAACGATATCCACCAGGGCGAGGGAGGCTGTGATAAGAGACAATGTCCCTGTTACTAAAATGACTAGCCATGAATACAGTCCAAATAATTTCCTGCTTGCTTCCTTTGTAGCTTGAACGAACGAACCATCCTTTTAGAGGCAACTATTAGCATATTGATTGAAATCATACTTGTCTAATGAAATGGTATAATATTCACAGAAAAATGGGTAAATTGCTTACAATATGAACTCTGTGCTACACTCTTACTATGGCTTTATGGTGTTGTTTGGTTCATTCTTATCATTACAATTCATATGGCTGTTTGTAAGACACTTATTGAGTTGTAGTCAAGAGTTTATTTTATTTGAATTGAACTTTATATTACACTGTTTATCAGTGGTGCAGTGTTCCATGTAGGTAATGACATTCAGTTATTCAGTTCACTTAAACGTTTTGTTTTAATGGGAGTTCATGATTTAGCCCTGTCTAAAGCAGGCGAACACTTTTCAAAGTTAAAGGCTGCATTGTCTTTTACCTCAGCTCAGCTGTTAAATATTCTCTGGAAACTATGGAACCCATAACACAAGAAATACATACTTATTCTATTTAATATACTGCTTCCTGTTAGCTTAGATTTGATGCAATAACGCAATTGAAGGCATATGATAAAAGAATAAGGCCATGAATGTTTAGTTTACTGTAGATGTGGATTCCAAACTTTTAAGTCCAACTCTTTGACAAGTTACACATTTCACTCATGTTTTGTGTTTTGCCAGTTTAGCTGCATGCCAGGCGCACACACACGGCTACGTACACACACACACACACACACACACACACACACACACACACACACACACACACACACACACACACACACACACACACACACACACACACACACACACACACACACACACACGTCATATAAACAATGACAGACTCTCACAATCAATATTTGATGCATCTCACTTTGTTTATTCGCAGTCTGGTGAGATATTGTCAGTCATATCATTACTCTCCCTAATGGCTTAGACAATCTGGTGAGATCAAATCCTATTATGGAGGTTTTTCCTCCTCATGAGTGGATTCTGAAATAACAATGTGTGGTGGGGTTAGATTCACGTTCTGACACTCACACACCCAGGAGATTTCTTCTAATATTTAAGGGCATGTCAGAAAATTTGTGGAGTACCAGTTTCTGAAATCCCTCAGAAAATGGTGCTTTGAGGGATTAACAATATTTCCTGTCCCATTTGAGCCTGATTCCTGAGCTATGGGATTATATGTCTTCAAACTAACATGTACATGTTCATGTATCGCACATTTTTTATGACTATTTACACTGTCAGGATCTAGACAGTTCTATGTCACATCAAAGCTGACACACTTAAAGCTACTTGGATAACTTCATAACTTTTAAGATCACTTCAATAAAAAGTATTGTTCTTCTCTTCTACAGACAATTGCTTGGTGTGTTATAACTTTTAAGATCGCTACAAGAAAATGCTTTGTAACGTCTCTTCTTCAGACAATTGCATAGTGTCTTATCAAAATCATGACCGATTGTAATCATACCAGGGGAGACAATTTAATGCAACTTCTGGTCCATTTGAATGTTTGAACCTTGTTATTCTGCTTGCCCACTCAGAGGACACCCACAGTGATGAGAGAGCAGGATGGGTTAGTGTTTTAATACGGGAGCAGGGGAGATCCACGCCATGCCATGCTTATTAAAGCTCCTACAGGCTGGAGATGGCCCTGGCTTCTGTGTTGGGTCAGCATCTTAATTTGGTCTCACATTAATTGGAGGCCTTGAGAGCTAACGTGGGAGGCTGGGTAGGGGAATGGAGATGCTGGTTAAAGGGCTGGCCTTCCCAGATACAAAGGCCACGCATATCCCAGAAGGAAAGCCCATATTGAGTCCAGATGGGGGAGATCACTGTTAGTCTGGCCTGCCCCTTTTGTAGCTCCGTGGTGAAGCAGCACCAGCCATGTTTGTGCTGGCACAGGATCCAGTGCCACAGTTATCACTATGCAGGCCATACCTGGCCATCTGTGTTGCCTCCTGTGGTGTTTGCTCAGAGCCGGTTAGGTTAGCGCAGGGTTTCCTGGGGACCCCATTGGGTGCACGTTTTGGTTTTTGCTGTAGCGCTACACAGCTGATTCAAATAATTAACTCCTCATTTATTTAACCATCAAGCTTTAATTATTTTATCAGCTGTGTAGTACTAGGGCAACAACCAATACTTGCACACCTTGGGGTTCCTGGGACCGAGTTTGGGAAATGCTGAGTTAGTGGTTTGCTCAGAGCTCAGAGCCAGGTTAGGTTAGGTTAGCAGTTAGCTCAGAGCCGGGTTAGTTGTTAGTTCAGAGCCGGTTTCGGTTAGCGGTCAGCTCAGTCACTGTGTTTTCAGGTGGATGATGGGTTTACCTTTCCTTAAATAAAAAAGGTAACACTTTAAAATAAGGTTACATTTGTAAAGGTTTTATAAAGGGGTTATAATTACGTTATTAATGATAATTTAAATGCTTGTAAATACATTATATACCATTCATAAACAATTATATTGCATCGTTCAAAATAGTGCAGTAACTGGTCAGTGTTTTCCAAATAGTGAGCCAATATTTACCTAAGATTATTTTATTTTCAATAGTTGCACAGTTGAACAATAGTTATTTTCTCACTTTTGGGTGTGATGCATTGGTACTCTGCCCCAGGAACAGAAATGGTTGTTTTTCATGATGTGTCTTGATCCACCTTTGAAACCCTGATACCCTGGCCAAATGTACATCCATTACATTATTCAATCATCATTCCTAACACATTACCCCTTACCAGATTATTTCAACACACTTACCACTTCTCTGTGATAGTTCAAGTATAGTGAACACTCTGGTGTTAAATGGTAACCATAATACCTTTGGTTGGTGAAACAGTGGAGGAGGTATCCTCTCACAACGTTTAATGTTTTGGTCTTCATACCCACCATTAATTGACTGAAGATTTTTAAGAAAGTTTTGAATCTTCTCATGAATGTAGTGATGAGGTACCCAATACTGCGTATAACACAGGGGGTTGGTGGCACCTTAATTGGGAAGGACAGGCACGTGGTAATGGCTGGAGCGGAATCAGCGGAATGGTTTCAAATACATCAAACACATGGTTTCCAAGTGTTTGATGCCATTCCATTTGCTCCGTTCCAGCCATTATTATGAGCTGTCCTCCCCTCTGCAGCTTCCACTGGCGTATAAGTAAGTCTAAGCTCTGATTGAACTCTCAAATCATCTATACATGATTTACCCACATGTATAACTGCTAAAAGTATATATTTTTTTAAAGTGACAGACCTATGAACATTTATGTAACTGAGTTATAAACATTTATAGCTACTAAAATGATACCTTATTTTAAATTGGCAATGCACTGAAGATTAACAATTGAGTTACCAACATGTATAACTGTTGAATAGATACCTTTAAAGAAAGTGGAAACCTTCTGGCCATTTATTAATGAGTTGCAAACATGTATAACATAATATAATCTCCTCAAACATGCAACATATAAGCGATCTTAAAAAAAAAATTGTAGCCTATTATTGTTGTAGTGAGTAGCCTAACTACTTCAGATAAACAGGACATGTCTTTTTTACCCTTCTTAACTTCTACTTGGTCACAATCCCGGATCCGGGAGCACCCTCATCAGTAAAAAAGCTGACTAGCATAGCCTAGCATAGCGCCACAAGTAAATACTAGCATCTAAATATCATGAAATCACAAGTCCAAGACACCAGATGAAAGATACACATCTTGTGAATCCAGCCATCATTTCTGATTTTTAAAATGTTTTACAGGGAAGACACAATATGTATTTCTATTAGCTAACCACGATAGCAAAAGACACAACTTTTTTTTCCCACCATTTTTTTACTGCATAGGTAGCTTTCACAAATTCGACCAAATAAAGATATAAATAGTCACTAACCAAGAAACAACTTCATCAGATGACAGTCTGATAACATATTTATTGTATAGCATATATTTTGTTCGAAAAATGTGCATACTTCAGGTATAAATCATAGTTTTACATTGCAGCCACCATCACAACTCTCACCAAAGCAACTAGAATAACTACAGAGAGCAACGTGAATTACCTAAATACTCATCATAAAACATTTATGAAAAATACACAGTGTACAGCAAATGAAAGACAAAGATCTTGTGAATCCAGCCAATATTTCAGATTTTTTTAGTGTTTTACAGCGAAAACACAATATAGCATTATATTAGCTTACTACAATAGCCAACCACACAACAGCATTGATTCAAGCCAACAATAGCGATAACGAATAAACCAGCAAAAGATATTAATTTTTTCACTAACCTTCTCAAACTTCTTCAGATGACAGTCCTATAACATCATATTACACAATACATATAGAGTTTGTTCGAAAATGTGCATATTTAGCGGCACAAATCGTGGTTATACAATGAGAATAGTAGCCAAGCTGCGAAGAAAATGTCGGGAGAAATCTTGGGAGAGGCACCTAATCTAATCAATAACTAATCATAAACTTGACTAAAAAATACAGGTTGGACAGCAAATGAAAGATACATTAGTTCTTAATGCAACCGCTGTGTTAGATTTTTAAAATTAACGTTACTACGACATACAGCGTGCGTTAAAACGAGACCGCACCGAAATTAATGGCGGAATAGTAGGTCAACAGAACAACGAATTAACTTCATAAATAGTTCTTACTTTTTGATGAGCTTCCATCAGAATCTTGGGCAAGTTGTCCTTTGTCCAGAATCATCGTTGCTCGGTTGTAGATTGCCGTCTTCAACTTAGCTAATGTTTGCTGCTAATTCCTATGTGGCCCAGACGTGCCCAACTCACTATAACGCAGCACAAAGAAATATCCGAAAATCGCAATATACTGATATAAACTGATATAACTCGGTTTAAAATAACTACATTATGATGTCTTTAACACCTATATCGAATAAAATCAGAGCCGGATATATCTAAGGCCTATAACGAGAGCTTTTCAGAATGCCATCCTGAGGTCTGTCTTGCGCCATGAAGAACGTTGAAAAGAGTGCACCCCACGTTCCAAGACCATTTATATGGCCTCAGATCTGCCTAGCAACTCCATTCCAATTCTCACTGCTTGCTGACATCTAGGGGAAGGCGTATGCAGTGCATGTCGACCAATAGAATACATGCAAATTAATAAACTGACCCTGGAACAGATTGCCTGATTTCAGATTTCTCACTTCCTGACAGGAAGTTTGCTCCAACTTGAGTTCTGTTTTACTCACAGATATAATTCAAACGGTTTTAGAAACTAGAGAGTGTTTTCTATCCAATAGTAATAATAATATGCATATTGTACGAGCAAGAATTGAGTACGAGGTAGTTTAATTTGGGAACAAATTTTTACAAAGTGAAAACAGCACCCCCTATTGAGAAAAGGTTTTAACATTACAAGTCAGAATAGAAATGGACAACAGATTAACTATTTAAAATACAATATGTGACTCACCACCTGGATTCGGTCTTATGTGGAAAATGTGAAATGTTTTTTTTTTTAAATTTTTACATTGGATAGAAGTAGAGACTCAGAGCTACAAAATGGTATATCATACACTGCATAGGGTCTCATGGTCCCCTTCTGTGTTGTCATCTGTTTCTTTCTTGTTAAGAATTTATTTTCCCATCCTGGAGTCTGAGACCTTATGAGAATATGTGGGAGAGAAGAGGAATTTATGACATTTTAGCATAGACACTCTAGCTATACAACTCTACTATAATCAGTATCATGATTTATACCATTTGGGCTTAGCTAGTTAAGTTATCCACTGCTAGCTAATAATAATAATAATAGCTAATTTTTAACTTGCTAACACTAATAGCTAGATACACCAGATTAAAGGGGTTAGCTAGTTATCACAATTTTGTCTAATTCACTAGCTATCTACTATCTAGTTAGCTAGATAGTAAGTTAGTCGTGCCATCTCTTCTGTCTGGCCTTTGCACTGTCACAATGTCAGTGTCAAACAACATTCTGGGCATGTTCTAGGTCGTCTTTATATTCAGCACAATTCACAGATGGGCAAATCTCACAAAGTCAGGGGAATTTCTCCAAAACTAGCAAACCACACCAATATTATCAAATCAAACTTTATTTGTCACATGCGTTAAATACAACAGGTGTAAACCTTACTGTGAAATAGTTACTTACAAGCCCTTAACCAACAGTGCAGTTTAAGAAAGAGATAAGAACATATTTACAAAATTAACTAAAGTAATAGGAAAAAAAAAAAAAAAAACACAATAAAATAACAATAAAAAGGCTATATACAGGGGTACCGGTACCGAGTCAATGTGCGGGGGTACATGTTAGTCAATGTAATTTGTACATGTAGGTAGTGGTAAAGTGACTATGCATAGATAATAAACAACGAGAAGCAGCAGTGTAAAAAATAAATGGGGGAGGGGGGTGTCAATTTAAATAATCTGGGTGGCCATTTCATTAATTGTTCAGCAGTCTTATGGCTTGGGGGTAGAAGCTGTTAAGGAGCCTTATGGTCTGCCTGGTACGGCAACTGCTCGGCCTCCGACCGCAAGGCACTACAGAGGGTTGTACGGCCCAGTACATCACTGGGGCTAAGCTGCCTGCCATCCCAGACCTCTACACCAGGCGGTGTCAGAGGAAGCCCCTAAAAATTGTCAAAGACCCCAGCCACCCCAGTCATAGACTGTTCTCTCTACTACCGCATGGCAAGCAGTACCGGAGTGCCAAGTCTAGGACAAAAAGGCTTCTCAACAGTTTTTACCCCCAAGCCATAAGACTCCTGAACAGGTAATCAAATGGCTACCCGGACTAGTTGCATTGTGTGCCCCCCCCAACCCCTCTTTTACGCTGCTGCTACTCTCTGTTTATCATATATGCATAGTCACTTTAACTATACATTCATGTACATACTAGCTCAATTAGCCCGACCAACTAGTGCCCCTGCACATTGGCTACCTGGGCTATCTGCATTGTGTCCCGCCACCCACCACCCACCAACCCCTCTTTAACACTACTACTACTCTCTGTTTATCATATATGCATAGTCACTTTAACCATATCTACATGTACATACTACCTCAATCAGCCAGACTAACTGGTGCCTGTATATAGCCTCGCTACTGTTGTTTTTATTTCTTTACTTACCTATTGTTCACCCAATACTTTAAAAAAAAATACACTGTTGGTTAGAGCCTGTAAGTAAGCATTTCACTGTAAGGTGCATGTGACAAATACACTTTGATTTGATCAGGCCTACCACTGTTGTGTCATCAGCAAACTTAATGATGGTGTTGGAGTCGCGTTTGGCCACGCAGTCGTGGGTGAACAGGGAGTACAGGAGGGGACTAAGCACACAACCCTGAGGGGCCACAGTGTTGAGGATCAGCGTGGCAGACGTGTTGTTGCCTACCCTTACCACCTGGGAGTGGCCCATCAGGAAGTCCAGGATCCAGTTGCAGAGGGAGGTGTTTAGTTTCAAGGTCCTTAGCTTAGTGATGAGCTTTGAGTGCACTTTGGTGTTGAACGCTGAGCTGTAGTCAATGAACAGCATTCTCACATAGGTGTTCCTTTTCTCCAGGTGGGAAAGGGCACTGTGGAGTGCGATTTAGATTGCATCATCTGTGGATCTGTTGGAGCGGTATGAGAATTGGAGTGGGTCTAGGGTATCCGGGATGATGCTGTTGATGTGAGCCATGACCAGCCTTTCAAAGCACTTCATGGCTACCGATGTGAGTGCTACGGGGCAGTAATCATTTAGGCAGGTTACCTTCACTTCCATGGGCACAGGGATTATGGTGGTCTGCTTGAAACATATAGGTAATACAGACTCGGTCAGGGAGAGGTTGAAAATGTCAGTGAAGACAATTGCAATTAGCCCGCGAATTCTTTGAGTACACGTCATGGTAATCTGTCTGGCCCCGTGGCTTTGTGAATGTTGACCTGTTTAACTTCTTATGGCTGCAATCCCGTTAACAGGATCGATATGACAACAGCCAGTGAAAGTGCAGGGCGCCAAATTCAAACAACAGAAATCTCATAATTAAAATTGCTCAAATATACATGTATCTTATACCATTTTAAAGGTAATCTTGTTATTAATCCCACCAAAGTGTCCGATTTCAAATAGGCTTTTCAGCGAAAGCACCACAAACGATTATGTTAGGTCACCGCCAACTCACAGAAAAATTCTGCAATTTTTCCAGCCAAAGAGAGGAGTCACAAAAAGCACAAATAGAGATTAAATTAATCATTAACCTTTGATGATCTTCATCAGATGACACTCATAGGCCTTCATGTTACACAATACATATATGTCTTGTTCGATTAAGTTCATATTTATATCCAAAAACCTCCGTTTACATTGGTGCCATGTTCAGAAATGCCTCCAAAATATCCGGAGAAATTGTATAGAGCCACGTCAAATAACAGAAATACTCATCATACTTTGATGAAAGATACATGTTTTACATAGAATTAAAGATACACTTGTCATTTTGGCCTTTCTAGGGAGTTTTTCCTAGCCGCGGTGCTTCTACACCTGCATTGCTTGCTGTTTGGGGTTTTAGGCTGGGTTTCTGTATAGCACTTCGAGATATTAGCTGATGTACGAAGGGCTATATAAAATACACTTGATTTGATTTGATTTGTTCTTAATGCATCCGCTGTGTCAGATTTCAAAAAGCTTTACGGCAAAACACAATATTCAATAATCTGAAAACAGCGTTCAGCCACAAAAGCAAGCCATACAGATACCCGCCAAATTGTGCAGTCAACAAAACTCATAAAAAGCATTATAAATCTTCACTTACCTTTGCTGATCTTCGTCGGAATGCACTCCCAGGACTCCCACTTCCACAAGAAATGTTCGTTTTTTTCGGTAATGTCCATCATTTATGTCCAAATAGCTATTTTTGTAGCGTGTTTGGTAAACAAATCCAACGTCAGGGAAGCGCGTTCACTAAAACCTGACGAAATGTCCAAAAGTTCCGTAACAGTCCGTAGAAACATGTCAAACGATGTATTGAATCAATCTTTAGAATGTTTTTAACATAAATCTTGAATAACGTTCCAACCGGAGAATTACATTGACTTCAGATGAGCGATGGAACAGAGCTCCCTCTCATGTGAGGGTCAAAGAATGGTCAGGTCATGGCAGACCTGTAACGGCTGTCAATGTCGTTCTCCTCCTCAGACGAGGAGGAGCATGGATCGGACCAAGATGCGGATTGGTAAGTATTCATGATTTAATGGCAAACCAACAAACACTACAAATTAACAAAACAACAAACGTGACTAACCTGACAGTCCTGTGTGGCCCAAACGCTGACACAGGAACAAACACCCACAAAACACAAGTGAAACCCAGGCTGCCTTAGTATGATTCTCAATCAGGGACAACGATAGACACCTGTCTCTGATTGAGAATCATACCAGGCCGAACACAAAATCCCAACATAGAAATAGAAAACATAGACTGCCCACCCAAAACTCACGCCCTGACCAATAAACACATACAAAACAAGAGAAAACAGGTCAGGAACGTGACAAGACCTGACTAATTCCCCTCTCATTCGGCCCCCCTTCACAGTAGAGGCATCAGACAAGGTTCTACAGACTGTTGACATCTGGTGGAAGCCGTAGGAAGTGCAAACTCATCCATATCTCGCTGTGATTTCAATGGGATCTTGGTTGAAAATTGACCAGCCTCAGAATTTCCACTTCCTGTTTGGATTTTTTCTCAGGTTTTTGCCCGCCATATGAGTTCTGTTATACTCACAGACATAATTGAAACAGTTTTAGAAACTTCAGAGTGTTTTCTATCCAATACTAATAATAATATGCATATATTAGCAACTATGACTGAGGAGCAGGCCATTTACTCTGGGCACCTCTGTGCACCTTTCATCCAAGCTACTCAATACTGCCCCTGCAGCCATAAGAAGTTAAAGGTCTTGCTCACATCGGCTACTGAGAGCGTTATCACATAGTCGTCCAGAACAGCTGGTGCTCTCATTCATTCTTCAGTGTTGCTTGCCTCGAAGCGAGGATAAAAGGCATTTAGCTCGTCTGTTAGGCTCACGTCACTGGGCAGCTCGCAGCTGGGTCTCCCTTTGTAGTCCGTAATAGTTTTCAAGCTCTGTGTCAGAGTGTGCGCAACTGGTCAAATGAAGTCAGGTGCAGGAGAACAGAGATGAGTGAACAGGCACACTTTAATCAGGCAAAGGAAAACAGCCGGACGCAACTGTGTCAACACTCTGGCCCAAGGAAAAAGCGATAGCGCACAAAATCACACAACATGGTACAAAATAACAAAACCACGGGTTAACAATACCCGGCGCAAAACCAGCCTGAAGCGACACACACGTAACGAACGAACAAAACCACACACAGACATGGGGGGAACAGAGGATAATATACACGTAGAGTAATGAGGGGATGTAAACCAGGTGTGTGGAAAAACAAGACAAAACAAATGGAAAATGAAAGGTGGAGCGGCGATGACTAGACGACCGGTGACGTCAACCGTCGAACGCCGCCCGAACAAGGAGAGGGACCGACTTCGGCGAGACTCGTGACACTCTGCCACATCCGACGAGCGTCAGAGCCAGTGTAGTCGGATTCAATCTTAATCCTGTATTGACGGTTTGCTTGTTTGATGGTTCATCTGAGGACATAATGAGATTTCTTATAAGCGTCCGGATTAGTGTCTCGCTCCTTGAAATCGGCAGCTGTAGCCTTTAGCTCGATGTTGATGTTGCCTGTAATCCATGGATTCTGGTTGGGATATGTACGTATGGTCACTGTGAGGACGACGTCGTCAATGCACTTATTGATGAAGCCGATGACTGAGGTGGTATACTCCTCAATGCCATTGGATGAATCTCGGAACATATTCCAGTCTGTGCTAGCAAAACAGTCCTGTAGCGTAGCATCCGCGTCATCTGACCACTTCCGTATTGAGCGAGTAACTCGTACTTCCTGCTATAGCTTTTGTTTGTTAGCAGGAATCAGGAGGATATAATTATGGTGAGATTTGCCAAATGGAGGGCGAGAGAGAGCTTTGTATATGTCTCTGTGTGTGGAGTAAATGTGGTCAAGAGGTTTTTTCTTCTGGTTGCACATGTGACATGCTGGTAGAAATGAGGTAAAATGGATTTAAGCTTGCCTGCATGAAAGTCCACGGCCACTAGGAGCGCCACTTCTGGATGAGCATTTTCTTGTTTGCTTATGGCCTTATACAGCTGGTTGAGTGTAGTCTTAGTGCCAGCATCAGTTTGTGATGGTAAATAGACTGCTACGAATAATAAAGATGAGAACTCTCTTGGTAGATAGTGTGGTCTACAGCTTATCATAAGGTACTCTACCTCAGGCATGCAATAACTCAAGACTTCTTTAAGATTAGACGCGCACCAGCTGTTATTGACAAATAGACACACATCGCCTCCCCTCGTGTTACCAGACGTAGCTTCTCTGTCCTGACGATTCATGGAAAATCCGTGTCGTCGTTCAGCCAAGACTCGGTGAAACATAAGATATTACAGTTTTTAATGTCCCGTTGGTAGGATGATCTTGATCGTAGATTATCCATTTTGTTTTCTAACGATTGCACGTTGGCCAATAGAACGGATTGCAGTGGGGGTTTACTCACTCGCCTACGAATTCTCAGAAGGCCGCCTGACCTGTGCCCCCATTTTCTCAGTCTTTTCTTCACGCAAATGACCGGGATTTGGGCCTGTTCAAAAGATAGCAGTATATCCTTTGCGTCGGACTCGTTAAAGAAAAAACTCTTTGTCCAGTTCGAGGTGAGTAATCGCTTTTCTGATGTCCATACATTATTTTCGGTCATAAGAGACGGTAGCAGCAACATTATGTACAAAATAAGTAAAAAAATAAGTTACAAACAACGCGAAAATACTAACAAAATAGCACAATTGGTTAAGAGCACGTAAAATTGCAGCCATCCCCTCTCATCTTCAGATGAGGCTTTCGTTCCTAGAATAAATACAGTGCATTCGGAAAGTATTCAGACCCCGTCCCCTTTTCCACATTTAGTTACGTTACAGCCTTATTCTAAAAAAAAATATATATTTGTTTTTCCTCATCAATCTACACACAATAGACCATAATAACTAAGCAAAAACAAATTTTTAGACATTTTTGCAAATGTATAAAAAATAAATATCCTTCATACCTTATTTACATAAGTATTCAGACCATTTGATATGAGACTCGATATTGAGCTCAGGTGCATCCTGTTTCCTTGAGATGTTTCTACAAGTTAATTGGCGTCCACCTGTGATAAATTCAATTGATTGGACATGACTATCTATAGAGTCAATTTACCAATGCATCATAAGGGTTTCAAGCGTGGCTCAAAAATACATTGTGGGAGCTGACCATTGGTCTGACAACCAACTATTTCTGTTCCTGATGAGGAAATGAGAAAATAACAATTGTTTAACTGTGCAATCATTGAAAATAAGGTTGCATGGTGGGCTCCCGAGTGGCACAGTGGTCTAAGGTACTGCATCTCAGTGCTTGAGGTGTCTCTACAGACACCCTGGGTCAATTCCAGGCTGTATCACAACCGGCTGTGATGTATGGTAGCCTAGTTAAATAAAGGCTACATAAAGTACATAAGGGTTCAATATTATAAGCATTTGAAAGTGCATTTATAAATGGTTAATAGCTGGAGGTAAATAGTGGCTCACTATTTGGTAAGGTCTGGAAATCGCACTATTTTGACCAATTTATTAATGGTTTATAATGCATTTACAAATGATTAAATAACCATGAATATCATAATTACAAACCCTTCCCCTTGTTACCAATAAATAAAATGCTATTTTTTAGCTCAGGATGTTATTACCTACCCTCCCTCTATCCTAGGTTGAAAATTACAAGGTTAATAAAAGAGGATTCTAATATCCTTAAGCTCTTTGCAACAATGGGACCAGCTATACTAGTTAGCAACGGAGCTGGTAGTTAGCTAAGGGCACTGGTCCCATTAATGTTTATTTTCGAAAAGCTTCCATTTGGTATCATATCTTGTCCTGACCTTAGTTATCTCCAACCAAGCCTCTATCTTACCTATATCACATAAAACCAAATGCTTGTGCAACATTATACAAACAGTATAAGATGTTAATGTTAATTTGATTGCAATGCTCTATAACATTAATCCAATATCTCCAGTATTGTTCTCTAAATTATGAACTACACATTTAAAATGACATGAGAACACCTGAAGCATGTCCTTCCAGTTGGCCAAGTACATAGTCTATTTATCCGCTTCTATGTCTGTGCTTTAAAATCACAAAATAAATATTATATTGCTCTGCACTCTGTCTCCTTATGGGTGTAGCGTTGCACTTATCATCTGCTTTGCATCTCTCTGTAGCTGCTCCTCTACAGTAGTTAGTTCCTGATGCATAAGTGAAACAAATGCTATTTAAAAAAAAAAGATTTTACCTGTGCCTGAGCAAACAAACCTCCAGTCAGCCATAGAACATCTCTAGAGGTGATTAGAGGTGACTGCTCAATGATGCACTCAAAATATATAAAAACATATGAAGGACATTATAACTGTCATGCACATGAAGGCTTTACGAATGCTACATTTAAGGTGGTACCCAAGGCTTGGCAGTTGCTTTAGCAACAGAGCAGAAGGCAGGCATCTCTCCTTACCCAGCCTTTTGTCTGGGAGTGAAATAGATGGTCTGGTGTCTGCTAGGAGATATGCGGATTAGCTTTGGTTTGGATATCTCTGGGCCCAGCGTCTAGTCGTTTTGCATGTTCCCTTCCCACAGAACAGGGAAGCATGGCAGTTAACACATCCTGAACGATAACGCCTGAATCTTACTGGGCGTAGAAGAAAGGATCAAGAGAAACAATACTAGCGGGTGGGCTTTACAGAGTACATGCACCACAAAATACACAGACAGCTTGGTGCATTTGAGCTATTTCAACAAAGTATGTCTTTGTTACATAAATGACATGGTCTGTGTCAAATACAGCTCTTGCCAGTTAAATACAGAACATTTGGAAAGTATTCACACCCTTTGACTTTTTCCAAAATATTGTTACATTACAGCCTTATTCTAAAATTGATGATATAATTTTGTAACGTTCTTCGTCGGGCGAAAGAGAGGAGGACCAAGATGCAGCGTGGTGAGTATTCATTTTAATTAGAATACTTGAACAAGAACCAAAACAATAAACCAACAAACAAACGACGACGAAACAGTCCCGTAACATGAACACAAACACAGGAACAGGAAAAATCACCCACAACCCACAATACAAAACAGGCTACCTAAATATGGCTCCCAATCAGAGACAACGACTGACACCTGCCTCAGATTGAGAACCATATCAGGCCAAACACATAGAAATAGACAAACTACACATACAACATAGAATGCCCACTCACATCACACCCTGACCAAACAAAACATAGAAACATACAAAGCAAACTATGGTCAGGGCGTGACAGTACGTGCGGACTCCGTCCGCAAAACCTAAACCTATAGGGGAGGGTCTGGGTGGGCATCTGTCCGCGGTGGCGGCTCCGGCGCGGGACGTGGACCCCACTCCACCATAGTCTTAGCCCGCTTCAGTGGCCTCTTTAGAGCGGCGACCCTCGCCGCCGACCTTGGACTGGGGACCCTAATAAAGGGCCCCACTGGACTGAGGAGCGCCTCTGGACTGAGGGGCGGCTCCGGACGGAGGGGCGGCTCCGGACGGAGGGGCGGCTCCGGACTGAGGGGCGGCTCCGGACTGGAGGGCGGCTCCGGACTGGAGGGCGGCTCCGGACTGGAGGGCGGCTCCGGACTGGAGGGCGACTCTGGCAGATCCGGACTGGCGAGCGGCTCAGGCGCCTCTGGACTGAAGGGTGGCTCAGGCGCCTCTGGACTGAAGGGCGGCTCGGGCGCCTCTGGACTGAAGGGTGGCTCAGGCGCCTCTGGACTGAAGGGCGGCTCAGGCGCCTCTGGACTGAAGGGCGGCTCAGGCGCCTCAGGACAGAAGGGCGGCTCAGGCGCCTCCGGACTGAAGGGCGGCTCAGGCGGCTCCTGACTGAAGGGCGGCTCAGGACAGACGGGCGGCTCAGGTGGCTCCTGACTGAAGGGCGGCTCAGGCGGCTCAGGACAGACGGGCGGCTCAGGCGGCTCAGGACAGACGGGCGGCTCAGGCGGCTCAGGACAGACGGGCGGCTCAGGCGGCTCAGGACAGACGGGCGGCTCAGGCGGCTCAGGACAGACGGGCGGCTCAGGTGGCTCAGGACAGACGGACGGCTCAGGCGGCTCAGGACAGACGGACTGCTCAGGCAGCGCTAGACAGGAGGGTGGCTCAGGCCTGCCGAGGCGCACTGTAAGCCTGGTGCGTGGTGCCGGAACTGGTGGTACCGGGCTGGGGACACGCACCTCAGGGCGAGTGCGGGGAGGAGGAACAGGGCATACTGGACCCTGGAGGCGCACTGTAGGCCTGGTACGTGGTGCTGCCACCGGAGGGCTGGTGCGTGGGGCTGCCACAGGAGGGCTGGTGCCATGTACCCCGGCCCGAGGAGATGCACTGGAGACCAGATGCGTAGAGCCGGCTTCATGGCACCTGGCTCGATGCCCACTCTAGCCCGGCCGATACGAGGCGCTGCTATGTACCACACCGGGCTATGCACATGTACTGGAGACACCATGCGCATCTCCGCATAACACGGTGCCTGCCCGGACCCTCTCTCTCCACGGTAAGCACAGGGAGTTGGCTCAGGTCTCCTAGCTGACTTAGCCACACTCCCCGTGTGCCCCCCCCAATACATTTTTGGGGCTGCCTCTCGGGCTTCCAGCCGCGCTTTCGTGCTGCTTCCTCATACCACCGCCTCTCGGCTTTAGCTGCCTCCAGCTCTTCCCGAAGGCGGCGATATTCTCCAGCCTGTGCCCAGGGTCCCTTGTCGTCCAGAATCTCCTCCCAGGTCCAGGAGTCCTGAACCCGCTGCTCCTGGGTACCACGCTGCTTGGTCCGGTTGTGGTGGGTGATTCTGTAACGCTCGTCTTCCTCCTCTTCTGAGGAGGAGTAGTAGGAAGGGTCGGAGGACCAAGATGCAGCGTGGTGACGATTCATTTTAATTAGAATACTTGAACAATGTTTCAACAACTTCATTGGAGTCCACCTGTGGTAAATTTAATTGAGTGAACATGATTTGGAAAGGCACACACCTGTCTATACAGGGTCCCACAGTTGACAGTACATGTCAGAGCAAAAACCAAGCCATGAGGTCGAAGGAATTGTCTGTAGAGCTCCAAGACAGGATTGTGTCGAGGCTCAGATCTGGGGAAGGGTACCAGAAAAATCCTGAAGCGTTGAAGGTCCCCAAGAACACAGTGGCTTCCATCATAAATGGAAGAAGTTTGGAACCACCAAAACTCTTCCTAGAGCTGGCCTCCCGGCCAAACTGAGCATTCACTGTCGAAGGGCCTTGGTCAGGGAGGTGACAAAGAACCCAATGGTCACTCTGACAGAGCTCCAGAGTTCCTCCTTGGTGATGGGAGAACCTTCCAGAAGGACAACCATCTCTGCAGCACTCCACCAATAAAATAGCCAGACGGAAGCCACTCCTCAGTAAAAGGTACATGACAGCCGGCTTGGAGTTTGCGAAAGGCACCTAAAGGACTCTCAGACCATGAGAAACAAGATTCTCTGGTCTGATGAAACCAAGATTGAACTCTTTGGCCTGAATGCCAAGCGCCACATCTGGAGGAAACCTGGCACCATCCCTACGGTGAAGCACGGTGGCAGGAGCATCATGCTGTGGAGATGTTTTTCAGTGGCAGGGACTGGGAGACTAGTCAGGATCGAGAGAAAGATGAACGGAGCAAAGTACAGAGAGATCCTTGATGAAAACCTGCTCCGGAGTGCTCAAGACCTCAGACTGGGGCTAAGGTTCACCTTCCAACAGGACAACGACCCTAAGCACACAACCAAGACAATGCAGGAGTGGCTTCGGGACAAGTCACTGAATGTCCTTGAGTGGCCCAGCCACAGTCATCTAACATCTTTGGGGAGACCTGAAAATAGCTGTGCAGCGATGCTCCCCATCCAACCTGACAGAGCTTGAGAGGATCTGCAGAGGTGAATGGGAGAAACTCCCCAAATACAACCCGTTTTTGCTTTGTCATTATAGGGTATTGTGTGTAGATTGATGAAGTGCTTTGAAAGGTTGGTAATGGCTCACATAAACACCATTATAAAATAAACCCTAGACCCACCAATTTGCATACCGCCCAAACAGATCCACAGATGATGCAATCTCTATTGCACTCCATACTGCCCTTTCCCACCTGGACAAAAGGAACACTTATGTGAGAATGCTATTCATTGACTACAGCTCAGCGTTCAACACCATAGTACCCTCAAAGCTCATCACTAAGCTAAGGATCTTGGGACTAAATACCTCCCTCTTCAACTGGATCCTGGACTTCCTGACGGGCCGCCCCCAGGTGGTAAGGGTAGGTAGCAACACATCTGCCACGCTGATCCTCAACACTGGAGCCCCCCAGGGGTGCGTGCTCAGTCCCCTCCTGTACTCCCTGGTCACCCCGACTGCATGGCCAGGCATGACTCCAACACCATCATTAAGTTTGCAGACGACACAACAGTGGTAGGCCTGATCACCGACAACAACGAGACAGCCTATAGGGAGGAAGTCAGAGACCTGGCCGGCTGGTGCCAGAATAACAACCTATCCTTCAACGTAACCAAGACTACGGAGATGATTGTGGACTACAGGAAAAGGAGGACCGAGCACGCCCCCATTCTCATCGACGGTGCTGTAGCGGAGCAGGTTGAGAGCTTCAAGTTCCTTGGTGTCCACATCAACAACAAACTAGAATGGTCCAAACACACCAAGACAGTTGTGAAGAGGGCACGACAAAGCCTATTCCCCCTCAGGAACTTCCTCAAAAGGTTCTACAGCTGCAACATCGAGAGCATCCTGACTGGTTGCATCACTGCCTGGTATGGCAATTGCTCGGCCTCTGACCGCAAGAAAAGGAGGAAAAGGAGGAAAAACGATTTCATAATTTTAAGAATAAGGATGCACCGTAACAAAATGTGGAGAAAGTCAAGGGGTCTGAATACTTTCCGAATGCACTGTATGATTTATTCAGACAGTTTGTGGGCGTGCGTGTGTGCGCGTGCGTGCGTGCGTGCGTGCGTGCGTGCGTGCGTGCGTGCGTGCGTGCGTGCGTGCGTGCGTGCGTGCGTGTGTGTGTGTGTGTGTGTGTGTGTGTGTGTGTGTGTGTGTGTGTGTGTGTGTGAGCTGAGTTAGTATACATGTGTGTGTATATTCATGTGTACTGTATTGCATTGGGATTCATACAGAATGATTTCAAACATGCCTTTGAAATGAAATTATCCATCTGCGATGTCTTTATCCTTACTAGTTAATGTACTTGGTTCCAACAGCCACCCGGACAGCTTGTATATCGCACCTGCCATCTATCCACCCGACCAAAACATCTTCATGTGTCAGCAAGCGGCCTGCAAAGACACATCATGAAACATTTACTTCTGACGCCTCTATAAATCTATGAAGCATTCTACGCTTTTAACCTCTAACGCCTCCCAAACCCGGATCCGGGATCCCCCCCATCACAAAAGCTGACTAGCATAGCCTAGCCTAAAGCCACAGGGATATCATATAATAAAATGTTCATGAAATCACAAGTCCAAGACACCAAATGAAAGATACACATCTTGTGAATAAAGCCATCATTTCTGATTCTTAAAATGTTTTACAGGGAAGACAAAATATGTAAATCTATTAGCTAACCACGTTAGCAAAAGACACCACTCCCATACTCCACCATTTTCTTACTGCATCAGTAGCTATCACAAATTCGACCAAATAAAGATATAAATAGCCACTAACCAAGAAACAACCTCATCAGATGACAGTCTGATAACATATTTATTGTATAGCATAGGTTTTGTTAGAAAAATGTGCATATTTCAGGTATAAATCATAGTTTACAATTGCAGCCCCCATCACAACTCTCACTAAAATGACTAGAATAACTACAGAGACCATCGTGTATTAGCTAATTACTCATCATAAAACATTTCTTAAAAATACACAGCGTACAGCAATTGAAAGACACAGATCTTGTGAATCAAGACAATATTTCAGATTTTCTAAGTGTTTTACAGCGAAAACACAATATAGCGTTATATTAGCTTACCACAATAGCAAACCAGACAACAGCATTGATTCCAGCCAAACATAGCGATAACGTATTCACCACCAAAATAAATTAATTTTTCACTAACCTTCTCAGAATTCTTCAGATGACAGTCCTGTAACATCATATTACACAATCCATATAGGTTTTGTTCGAAAATGTGCATATTTAGCAGCACAAATCGTGGTTATACAATGTGATCAGTGGCAACAGGTCATGCATTCTGGCCGGCGCCATCTTGGAAAGGCACCTAATCTAATCAATAAATAATCGTAAACTTGACTAAAAAATACAGGTTGGACATCAAATGAAAGATGCATTAGTTATTAATGCAACCGCTGAGTTAGATTTTTAAAATTAACGTTACTAGACATACAGTGTGCGTTACAGCCAGACTAGTGCCGCAATAATGGCGGACAAATCCGTTTACATTTTTCCACATAAATACGGAATAACATCATAAATAGCTCTTACTTTTGGACGAGCTTCCATCAGAATCTTGTGCAAGTGGTCCTTTGTCCAAAAGAATCGTTGCTTGGTTGTAAAACGTCGTCTTCAACTTCGGAATTAGCAGCTAAGAATAGCTATGTGGCCACAACATGCCCAAATCCTCAAAACGCAATACTAAGGAAATTCCGAAAATAGCAATATACTCGCATAAACTGATATAACTCGGTTTAAAATAATTTCGTTATGATGTTTCTAACACCTATATCGAATTAAATTACAGACGGATATATCTAAGGTCGATAACTGAGCGTTTCAAAATGCCATCCTGAGGTCTTGCTTTGCGTAATGACGAACGTCGAAAAGAGAGCTCCCCTCGTTCCTTGGCCTTTTATAAACTCTGAGAACTACGTAGAAACTCCATTCCACTTCTCATTGGTTACTGACATCCAGGGGAAGGCGGGTGCAGTTCATGTCGACCCATAGGATACATACAGAGCTTTAAACTGATCTGAGAACAGAGCCTCGTTTTCAGACCTTCGCAGTTCCTGTCATGGAGTTCGCTGCAGAAAGAGTTCTGTTTCACCCACAGACATAATTCAAACGGTTTTAGAAACTAGAGAGTGTTTTCTATCCAATATTAATAATAATATGCATATTGTACGAGCAAGAATTGAGTACGAGGCAGTTTAATTTGGATACGAATTTGTGCTATGTCGAAATGGCACCCCCCTAGTGGCAAGAATTAAACTGTCAACTTCCTCTGTATAGCTAAGCAATAAGGCACGAGGAGGTGTGGTATATGGCCAATATACCAAAGCTAAGGGCTGTTCTTATGAACGACGCAACGCAGAGTGCCTGGACACAGCCCTTAGCCGTGGTATATTGGCCATATATCACAAACCCCTGAGGTGCCTTATTCCTATTATAAACTGGTTACCAATGTAATTAGAGCAGTCAAAATAAATGTTTCATCATACCCGTGGTATACGGTTAGATATACCACGGTTGTCAGCCAATCAGCATTCACCACCCAGTTTATAAATGCATTTTAATTCCTAAAAACAAGACCAATATAAATCTATTTATTTCTGTTCTGTTGGCTCTCTCCTTCACTCCATAGATAGTGATGTTCGGAGGCTTTGGTTGTTGTCTGAGCTCACTGATGTCTGCCTGTCTAAGCATAATGCTGTCAGGAGTTTGCTTGGTTCTGCCGCAAGGTTCCCAGATTGTTTTAAACACCAACTAGTGCTATGTTGTTGGTAATAGAAGAAAACATGTCAAATCAATGAGCAGCCTTAACAGCCTTCATCCTCACGGATTCTATTTGACAGTAATTAATGTTCAGGGGCGGCATATCCATATTTTCAACAATTAAAACTTTTTTTCTCTATTTTTGAAGCTCATTCTTTTCTATCTGTCACTTATTCCATTGAACGTCTATCAAGTTTTAAATTGCCAGTCTTTTGTTCTGTTCTGTACAGAGAATGGTGTAACACAGACAACATCCGAACAATAGAATGAACTTGGGACAAGAGAAGTTGTCCCTCTCAGAACTGCTGTCATTTTTTATTCCAAGTAGACAAGTGTACTATAATACAAGGTGTATTAGAAGTGTACTAGAATACAAGGTGTATTAGAAGTGTGCTAGAATACAAGGTGTATTAGAAGTGTGCTAGAATACAAGGCTGATGTCTCCTTTGTTGTAAGTCCCACAAAGTTATTTTAGACTGCTTTGCTTGCGATAGACTAGCATCCCGGCCTGTCCTGGGGATGTACTTGTACATCAAGCTGCCTCACGCTACAGAAAAAGGAGATAAAGGCTCTATGGGACGTTCTTGCATCTAGTATCTTGTCTATACTGTGAGCAGGGTTCTAAATTCAAGTTATTCATTGGTAGCACTGGTCACGACTGACATCAGCTGTCATCCTTGACGACTAAAATAAACTTAGGGTACTCTGCTTCAATTATTAGTATAATTGAGTGCAGCACAGTACATGCAAGTTTAGTCTGTAAATGGAAAACTAATGTACTTTGATCCTTTTTCTTCTCCTCTATTAGCTTCCGTGATTTCTCTGAGATTGTAAGAAGGCTGTCTGCAGAGAGCATATCTACTAATATCAGTTTAAAAGTTTTTAGAGTTAGCAGTTACATGAGCGGCTGTGTTCCCAACCATTTTGTATTTCTGTTCGGCATTACCCAGAGACTGACAGTAACTGTTGCGCAACACACCTATTGATTCTCTCTCTCTCTCTCTCTCTCTCTCTCTCTCTCTCTCTCTCTCTCTCTCTCTCTCTCTCTCTCTCTCTCTCTCTCTCTCTCTCTCTCTCTCTCTCTCTCTCTCTCTCTCTCTCTCTCTCTCTCTCTCTCTCTCTCTCTCTCTCTCTCTCTCTCTCTCTCTCTCTCTCTCTCTCTCTCTCTCTCTCTCTCTCTCTCTCTCTCTCAGAGCTGCTGTCAGCCTGCCATGAGCTGCGTTGCCGCTACGGCTGTGTCATGACGAGAAACGGCACCTTCTGTTTCTGCGCTGACGGCTTTGAGGTCAGCGAGGATGGGACAAGCTGCAGAGGTAGGTATCGTTAACGCTATCTCTCCTCTCTTTTCTCCTTCACCCTCTGCCAAACGTCTCAAATCACTAGCGCAGGCAGGAGGCCTGTTGGAAATGAGAACCATCTGTCTGCAGGGCAAGGAGTTCTTCCCTCAGACCCCTTAAGTAGCAGCCCAGTCCAGTCTGACAGCTGCTGTGACATATCAGAGGTCAGGTCAGTTTTGTAACCAATGTTTGGTTCATGATGGCAATGATAGACTTAAATATACAAAACATTATAATATACTTCTACTTTTCTAGTATATCTAAAGTTTACTATAAATATACTATCATAAACTTAAACACACATAAACATTTCATCCTGGAACAAATTCCCTGTCTTAGGCCAGTTAGGATCACCACTTTATTTTAAGAATGTGAAATTTCAGAATAATAGTAGAGAGAATTATTTATTTCAGCTTTTATTTCTTTCATCACATTCCCAGTGGGTCAGAAGTTTACATACACTCAATAAGTATTTGGTAGAATTGCCTTTAAATTGTTTAATTTGGGTCAAACGTTTTGGGTAGCCTTCTACAAGCTGCACACAATAAGTTGGGTGAATTTTGGCCAATTCCTCCTGACAGAGCTGGTGTAATTGAGTCAGGTTTGTAGGCCTCCTTGCTCACACACGCTTTTTCAGTTCTGCCCACAAATTTTCTATAGGATTGAGGTTACTCCAATACCTTGACTTTGTTGTCCTTAAGCCATTTTGCCACAACTTTGGAAGTATGCTTGGAGTCAATGTCCATTTGGAAGACCCATTTGCGACCAGGCTTTAACTTCCTGACTGATGTCTTGAGATGTTGCTTCAATATATCCACATAATTTTCCTGCCTCATGATGCCATCTATTTTGTGAAGTGCACCAGTCCCTCCTGCAGCAAAGCACCCCCACAACATGATGCTGCCACCCCCATGCTTCACGGTTGGGATGGTGTTCTTCGGCCTGCAAGCCTCCCCCTTTTTCCTCCAAACATAACAATGGTCATTATGTCCAAACAGTTCTATTTTTGTTTCATCAGACCAGAGGACATTTCTCCAAAAAGTATGATCTTTGCCCCCAATTGCAGTTGCAAACCGTAGTCTGGCTTTTTTATGGCGGTTTTGGAGCAGTGGCTTCTTCCTTGCTGAGCGGCCTCTCAGGTTATGTCGATATAGGACTTGTTTTACTGCGGATATTGATACGTTTGTACCTGTTTCCTCCAGCATTTTCACAAGGTCCTTTGCTGGTGTTCTGAGATTGATTTGCACTTTTCGCACCAAAGTACGTTCATCTCTAGGAGACAGAACGCGTCTCCTTCCTGAGCGGTAAGACGGCTGCGTGGTCCCATGGTGTTTATACTTGCGTACTATTGTTTGTACAGATGAACGTGGTACCTTCAGGCGTTTGGAAATTGCTCCCAAGGATGAACCAGACTTGTGGAGGTCTACAATTTTTTTCCTGCGGTCTTGGCTGATTTCTTTTGATTTTCCCATGTTGTCAAGCCAAGAGGCACTGAGTTTGAAGGTAGGCCTTGAAATACATCCACAGGTACACCTCCAATTGACTCAAATTATGTCAATTAGCCTATGAGAAGCCTCTAAAGCCATGCCATAATTTTCTGGAATTTTCCAAGATGTTTAAAGGCACAGTCGACTTAGTCTATGTAAACTTCTGACCCACTGGATTTGTGATACAGTGAATTATAAGTGAAATTATCTGTCTGTAAACAATTGTTGGAAAAATGACTTGTGTCATGCACAAAGTTGATGTCCTAACCGACTTGCCAAAAGTATAGTTTGTTATCAAGAAATTTGTGGAGTGGTTGACAAATTAGTTTTAATGGCTCCAACCTAAGTGTATGTAAACTTCCGACTTCAACTGTATATATATATATATATATATATATATATATATATATATATATATATATATATTTATGATACTCTGTGAGTGATCAATCAATCAAATGTATATATAAAGCCCTTTTTACATCAGCAGAGCAATGGAGATGTAGAAGCACGGTGTCTAGGAAAAACTCCCTAGAAAGGGAGGAACCTTGGAAGGAACCAGGCTCTGAGAGGTAGCCATTCCTCTTCTGGCTGTGCCGGATGGAGATTAAGTACACTAAAAGTATACAGTGCCTTGCAAAAGTATTTATACCCCTTTTATTTCTTCAGATTTTATTGTGTTACAAAGTGAAGTTAAAACTGTAAAATTTGTTTTGGTCAACAATTTTCTCAAAATACTATAATGTCAAAGTGGAAGATGTATAAAAAAAATTGTAAGATCAATACAAATTTGCTTAGTCAAGCCTCAATTACTTCAAGAGTACAATTTGGCTTAACAAATTACATAATATGTTAGATGTTCACTCTTTGTGAAATAATACAGGTTGGCATGATTTTTAAATGACTAATCCTTCCATACATACAACATCTGTAAGGTCCCTCAGTCAAGTGTTGAATTTCAAGTACAGATTCAACTACAAAGACCAGGGAGCCTTTCGAAAGCCTCATATAGAATGGCATAGATTGGTAGATAGGTAACAATATCAAATGAGACATTGAATATTTTTTTAATGACGGTGAAGTTAATAATTATGCTGTGGATTATGTATACACTACCTTCTGAACTGAGCTGCAGGACAGGAATGGGATGTTACCAAAACATGCATCTTGTATGCAATAAGGCACTAACGTAATACTGCAACAACAACAAAAAACACGGCGAAGGAACACACTTTTTGTTCTAAATGCAAAGCCTTATGTTTGGGGCAAATCCAACACAACACATCACTGATTAACTGCCTCCAATTATGGTGCTGGCTACATAATGGTATGTGTATGCTTGACATATTGGGGAGTTTTTCAGAATAAAAAGAAACAGGATGGAGCAGGATGGAGCTAAGCACAGGCAAACTCCTAGAAGAAAACCTGCTTCAGTGTGCTTTACACCAGCCACTAGTAGAGGAATTCAACTTTCAGCAGGACAATAACCTACAACACAAGGCCAAATCTACACTGGTTGCCTACCTAGAAGACCAAGTGGCTAAGTTACAGTTTTGACTTAAAATGTCTTGAAAAGCTATGGCAAGACTGGAAAATTGCTGTCTAGCAATGTTCCCCAACATCTTGACAGAGCTTGAAGAATTATGAAAATAATTATAGGCTAATATTGTACAATCCAGGTGTTCAAAGCCCTTAGAGGCTTACCCAAGAAGATCCAAAGGTGTTTCTAACATGTATTGACTCAGGGAGCTGAATACTTAGGCAATGACTATGTTTTAGTTATTAAATTTCTATCAATCTTTTTTTTTTAAATACAAATTGTCTTACACTTTGACATAACAGAGTATGTTGTGTAGATTGTTGACCAAAAATTACAAATAAATCCATTTTAATCCCACTTTGTTACAATAAAATGTGAAGAAATCCAAGGGGTATGAATACTTTTGCAAGGCACTGTAGTTTCAGTGCCAATAATGAGTTCTGAAGTACTTTCTGAATTTGAGTTCAGAAGAGTGCAGAGACAGTTGACAATGATAACAATTGTTTATTCCACATAAGGAAACATGCACAGCTGAGGAACATGCTTCCTGAGAGTATACTTTTTTGTATCTCAAGAAAATATACTGAAGTATACTTTCAAAAAAGTATATTTAACTTAAATGTCCACAAAATATTGCATAAGTTCAAAATGCATGTGCCAAAAATGTGCATATTACCCAGCATCCTTTTCAGCAGCTGAAGTTTTGATTCATGATATTGTTCCTCATATTTAGCTTATTGAAATGTTTTGATGTTAATTTTCAAACTGAATGATGTTGTACTTTTAATTGCACATTACATGTTACACATTTTATTGAAATGTTAATTTATCACCATAGTATAAACAACTAAAGTGTGAAATCCAGCTAGTGCACGGTTATTATACATGTTACTTAAAAGTTGCTGCCTCAGCTATAACTGTTTTGTACAAACATGTTAACATTGGTTGATAAGATAATTTGGTCTGTCAAGGTAACCTTTACATGGCTAATTATGACATCAAATGTGGTTAATGAATGAAAGACTATTTCTGGAATGCCTACTTGTAAAGAAAGTAATTAAATTATAATTAAAATACCAATTCAGTATACTTCAAATTTAGGAGAACTACACATAAAATGTAATTAAGGTGTATTCAAAATATATTTGTTTTGCTCTTTATCTAATATACTAACAATATACTTAAGTACAAACATGTATTTAATATACTTAAATGCTAATAAAAACAAATAAAATGGACATTAAAAACTTTTAATATATTTTTTAATTGTTCCAATTTAGATCATTTTAAATACACTTAAGTATATTTATCACAGACCTATGTAAATACAGTATATTAAAATATATTAATGGAGTATTTTTTAAGTATATATAAATATATTTATGTTTCGCATGGGTGGCTACAGCTCATACAGTATGACTACGAGGCTAGTAATATGCCTGTAGCATAAAGAGTAGAAAAGAGTGCCTGAAGTGACAGTTTTCACACTACAAGATCCAATGACTTTCCAACGTAAGTTCCTTGGTTGTGTGGTAACCATTTCTAAGGTGGTACAGTGAGGGCCACATTAAGTATACTTTATGTATTTGGGTCATGTTTGAGCACACCTAATTTGTTAGAAATGGCTCTCCCTTTCTGCCCAGATCATGATGAATGTGCTGTGTACGGAGCATGTAGCCAAACCTGCCTGAACACCTACGGCTCATATAGATGCAGCTGTACAGAGGGATACATCTTACAGAATGACAGAACATCCTGCACAGCCAAACAAGGTGAGACTAAGAGAACTGTATTACAAACAACATCATCTGCATATATGCCATATATTCTTCATTTCTATTAATAAACATAGACGATACAATGTTGGTTCTTCGTTCAACCATTCTGGGTGTCCGTATATGATTCGGCCTAGTTCATCTTAAACTTGTTTTTCAGCATTGGGTAGCTTCAGTAGAGGAACTATTAATTTGTTCCACCACTGACCACATCTATCTTCCCCCGAGTGGTGCAGCGGTTTAAGGCACGGCATCTCAGTGCTAGAGGGGTCACTATAGACACCCTGGTTTGAATACAGGCTGTATCACAACCGGACGTGATTGGGAGTCCCATAGTGCGGTGCAAAATTGGCCCAGCGTCTTCGGGGTTTGGCCGGTGTACTGTAGGCCGTCATTGTAAATAAGAATTTGTTCTTAACTGACTTGCCTAGTTAAATAAAAAATATATCTTCCACCAGGGAATGTGGTAGTAGACATAGTCAGGTTAGGATAATGACAGATTTAAGGATTCTAAGGTTTTAACTGGTAACCATCTCAACACTGGGAGAGTTTTGTGGTGAGTCAATACCCGGCATTGCCTTGATTTATGTTATGGTCCAATAACTGGCAAACAAAGCAGTACACCTAGCTGGGGAGAGTCGCACTGTTGCCAGTTTTAATCAATGTGACTGGTTTCCTACCAGGAATAAACTGAATATGATTACCCATAAACTTAACTGAACCTAATGCTCACACACATTAATATTAATTTAGCAGAGAAAGATTGCAGTACAGGGATAGCTATGGGTTTACCATTAGTTGTATAAGCTCATGAATATAAATTTAAGGAGCATATTTTCTCAGAGGCCATGAGATGGGGAGATGTAGAGGATGAAAAACATATTAAGGGGTTTAATGTTTAATTCAAGTTCAGAAAATATGTTGTTTTCTTCTTCTACACTGTAAAACATTTCCTGTAAAATGTACAATAACTTACTGGCAGCAATTAGCCAGTAAATTACTGTAACTTATTATACAGTACAGCTACTGTAATCCATTGTATGGTAATCCATTTTATGCCACAAAAATATTACTGTAATCTATTTTACAGTATATTACTGGAATTGCCCATGCAGCGACATATTACCCAGTGTTCTTTGCAAGTTTTCAATTTTATATTTCAATATGTATTTCGGTCATTTAGCTGGCGCTCTTGTCCTAAACAACTTACAGTCAGTGCATTCAACCAAGGTTGATAAAATAAAAATGTATAATTACATTTCAGTAGACACTCTTATCCAGTGAAACTTACAGTAGTGAGTGGACACTATTTCCATACTTGTCCCCAATGGGAATCAAACCCACAACCCTGGCATTGCAAGTGCCAACCAACTGAGCCACACAGGACAATATCACAGTTGTAGCAAGTAAAATATTTTTGTAACCGTTACTGAAAATGTTGTTGTAGTTAAGGATACTATTGGTCTTCAATTTTGGCTGTGTAGTTTCGGGGGAAAAAGTGGTGTTTCATTGGTGGGGGTGGCCATGTTGTTGGGGATCAGAAATGTCCTTTACAAGTGAAACAGATTGATGTTTCCAGGGTGAAAGCAGTGCAGAAAGTGTCATATGCTGAGGCAGTGAGGAAAGTAGAGAATGGTGGACAAGGGGTGAGGGAGCCTGAAAGGATCTCTGTGAGTAGTAGGCCAGTACAAAGTGACCCGGACAGTTTGTGCTTTAGTAAGGTTGACTTCTTGGCGTGTATTGCTTTTGTCATTAAAGATGGAAAGGAAATCCCAGAAGTTTGAATTGGTAGTAACAGCAGCAGAGAAGATGTTGGATTTCAGAGATTTTAGTGCAGAAAAACTGCAGGAAGTTTTGAGAGAAGGGGTTCCGATGGCCTGGTGTAGGATCTGTTGGGGCGTGTTGGGGATAGTGGTACAGTGCCTACAGAAAGTATTCACACCCCATGACTTTTTCCACATTTTGTTGTGTTACAATCTGAATAAAACATTTATTGAATTTCAATTTTGTGTCACTGGTCTACACACAATACTCCATAATGTCAAAGTGGAATTATGTTTTTAAAAATGCTTACAAATTAAAAAATGAAAAGCTGAAACGCCTTGAGTCAATAAGTATTCAACCCCTTTGTAATGCCAAGCCTAAATATATTCAGGAGTAAAAATGTGTTGAACAAGTCATATAATAAGTTGCATGGACTCACTCTGTGTGCAATAATAGTGTTTAAAACGTTTGTTTTTTTATCACTACCTCATCTCTGCACCCTACATAAACAATTATCTGTAAAGGCAGTGGCGGTCGGTGCTGTTTAAATTGAGGGAGGACGCAAAAATGTTTTATGAACATGGTCTCATTTCTATTACAGCATATTGGATGACTGTCATTCATATTCCATTCACCCAGCTCAATATAACATTGATGGTTTAGGCTACTACATAATACTCACATTTTCCATATACCCATCATGATGTTGCTATAACCTAGCCTATAAATGAAAGTTTACAACGTAGGTGCACACAGGTCTAGAGACATTTGAGTAATCAAGGTGGCAGACATTGACACATTCAATACGGCCTCGCACACTAGCTAGCTGCCCAGAAAGATTCACAGTTGTAATCGCTGCCGAAGGTGATTCTAACATGTATTGGCTCAGAGGTGTAAATTAGATATTTCTGTATTTTATTTTCAATAAATTTGCTGAAACTTCTCCAAACATACTACCTCATGAAGCTGGTTGAGAGAATGCCAAGAGTGTGCAAAGCTGTCATCAAGGAAAAAGGTGGCTACTTTGAAGAATCTCAAATATAAAATATATTTAGATTTGTTAAAAAAAATGTTGGTTGCTACTTGATTCCATATGTGTTATTTCATAGTGTTGATGTCTTCACTATTATTTTTCAATGTAGAAAATAGTAAAAATAAGGAAAAACCTTGGAATGAATAGGTGTGTCAAAACTTGACTGGTACTGTATATAGGTTAACATGGCGGTGCAATTTCGTTTTTTTCCCCTTTTCCTATTTTTTGTGTATAAATGTGCAATGCACTTTCCAAACTGTGAAAGGCAACAAAACGCAACAAAGCGTTTAGTCTGCTGGAAAACCATGCAAAGAAGAAGACATTTTATGATATACAGTGCATTCGGAAAGTATTCAGACCCCTTCCCTTCTTCCACATTTTGTTACATTACAGCCTTATTGTAAAATGTATTAAATAATTTTCCTAGAGCTGGACGCCAGACCAAACTGAGCAATCAGGGGAGAAGGGCCTTGGTCAGGGAGGTGACCAAGAACCCGATGGTGACTCTGACAGAGCTCCAGATTTCCTCTGTGGAGATGGGAGAACCTTCCAGAAGGACAACCATCTCTGCAGCGCTCCACCATGGAAGCCACTCCTCAATAAAAGGAACATAATAGCCCACTTGGGCATGGTCTTGTTTCTATTACAGCATATTGGATGACTGTCATTCATATTCCATTCAGCCAGGTCAATGTAACAGCGATAGGTTTAGGCTACTACATGACACTCAAATTTTCCCTATACCCATCATGAGGTTGCAACAACTTAGCCTATGAATTAATGTTTCCAACGTAGGTGCACACAGGTCGAGAGAAAAAATGTAGGTGACAGTGAAATTCAATATCGCCTTGCACACTCTTGCCTGCATCTAGCTGATATAGGGTGTAATTATTAGTCCAACAGTTGCAAAAGACAATTTATTTTGGACAAATTCAGGTATGTTTATCCCCATTTTGCTCCACTTGCTTCCGTTTAAGAAACGTTTTTCAACAGAATCGTGGAATGAATACAGCCATGATCACGAGTAATCCGAGTTCACTCTCATAACAGCCACGTTGTATTCCTTCTCTTCCCTTCTCTTGTGGACTTCAATGCACAACAAATTAGCTGTATGTGACCAGGCGAAAAAACCTATCCAAGCCAAACCTCTACAAACATCCTACATCGTTGTCACCATATTAGCTAAAGTAATGTCATAGTCAGCATAGCTAATAGAACTAACGCGTTAGTAAACCCGTTACAATCATGCAGTAACGTTAGTGTACATTCAGTAAGCAGTTATACCAGCGGGCCCCGGTAGCATAAAATGAGTAATTCCAAAAGCTTACCTTGATTTGGAAGAGTTCCAGTGTTGTGTTGGAAAGTCATAGCCAGCTAGCTAACATAGCATCCCTCTGTTTGAGCAATATGTTTCAGTAGGCTAAACTGTACGTGAAACTGAAAAGTGAAAAAACAATGACAAAATCTCTCTCTCTCTAGCTTCTCCTTCATTTTGGAATGAATGAATTTGTTCAAAACTGTTCACCTATTGTCTTTCTCTCTCTTTGAGTCAACTACTCACCACATTTTATACACTGCAGTGCTAGCTAGCTGTAGTTTATGCTTTCAGTACTAGATGACTGCTCTGATCCTTTGATTGGGGGGACAACATGTCAGTTAATACTGCAAGAGCTCTGATAGGCTGGAGGACGTCCTCCGGAAGTTGTCATAATTACTGTGTAAGTCTATGTAAGGGAGTGAGAATTATGAGCCTCCTAGGTTTTATATTGAGGTCAATGTACCCAGAGGAGGACAGAAGCTTGTTGGCCTCCGATTGCACCATGGTGCTACCCTACAGAGTGCTGTTGAGGCTACTGTAGACCTTCTTTGAGAAATAGTGTTTTATTCAATAATTTGGTGATGTGATTATATTTAGTGTAGTTTTATCTAAAAATTATAACTTTTTTAATGTTTCACAATTTAATTATTTTTTTTAAATTCATTGAGGAGGATTGTCCTCCCCTTCCTCCCCCGAGGAGCCTCCACTGCTGGGCTCATTGAATTCTACAGCAGGATTAATACGTGCTCCTCAGGCTCAGCGGCTCCAGATACGTGCTCCCTTTCTGACCAGCAACTGACCAGCATAGAGAAGAAAAAGACAGAACTGATAATTGATCGCATGGTGCAAGGATGAATGCAATTAATTGATTATTGAGTGTTATAACTGACACAGCTTTGAAGAACCAAAACATACACAGCCTCTGCTCCACAAACTCGATCTCAAGAAGGAATAATTTGAGGGGCTGCAGTTTGCGAACGATATTGTGCATACAGTGGGGCAAAAAAGTATTTAGTCAGCCACCAATTGTGCAAGTTCTCCCACTTAAAAAGATGAGAGAGGCCTGTAATTGAATGGGGCCATCACTGCTCTAGAGGAGATCTGCATGGAGGAATGGGCCAAAATACCAGCAACAGTGTGTGAAAACCTTGTGAAGACTTACAGAAAACGTTTGACCTCTGTCATTGCCAACAAAGGGTATATAACAAAGTATTTAGATAAACTTTTGTTATTGACCAAATACTTATTTTCCACCATAATTTGCAAATAAATTCATAAAAAATCCTACAATGTGATTTTCTGGAATTTTTTTTCTCATTTTGTCTGTCATAGTTGAAGTGTACCTATGATGAAAATTACAGGCCTCTCTCATCTTTTTAAGTGGGAGAACTTGCACAATTGGTGGCTGACTAAATACTTTTTTGCCCCACTGTATATATATCACTCTCACAGCAGTCAAGCAATGCACTCCGCCAAGACTTGTTCACAATCTAGTCCGGTTGCGGCCACAACTAGACCTCCTCTCAAATGTATCTAGAAATAATCATATTTGTATGCTTAGCAATCAACAAATGTACATTTTTTAAAGGTCATGAACAGTCAAAATCCTGTTTTTCATGAAATTGGATGGTATTTGGATGAAACCAGATCAAAGTATGATGACCATAATATGAAAAATGTCTGTTGCTAATACATTGATAAAGTTTCATCATAGTTACTGGTCCCCTCCCCATATCAAACACTTGGATTCAGGAGGTGTGATTATTAAGTGGATTGGGTGACATCACCTTAACATGAATTTTAATACACCAATGGTCATATGATATTGTCTTACCTAATTTAAATAAGTACCACCTTTTAACCAACATTGTAGAAGGCATGTTTACGGAGGGGCGTGGTTTATATAGCTAGATTGCTACTGTACTGATGCCAAAATGTGACTGTGGGGTGTCAGCAAATATAATTACAAGTTTACCCTATTCATATATGCCAATGTATGCCAATACTTATACTTATATGTTTTCCCTTTCATCTGTGTCTGGTGTTAGCTGGTTACTGGCTAGCTAGGTCTTCATCCAGCATGGAACAAAAGGAGGGGAAGGGTTGTTCAAAACACAGATGCAGTTGTCAAGTCATTACATCGGTGCTGCGGTGAACCACATTATGAGAGACATGCCAAACGGGAGATGAATAAAACTTTTTTGATGTCATTGATTCAATTTCAATGTTGTTTTGTGTATCCCTAGATTTGCTTGAGATTATTTTACTGCAACACTGCTTACTGCGTCCAAGTTCCTTGACATAGGCATTTCAAAGAGCTGCAGTTCAAATCAAATCAAATGTATTTATATAGCCCTTCTTACATCAGCTGATATCTCAAAGTGCTGTACAGAAACCCAGCCTAAAACTCCAAACAGCAAGCAATGCAGGTGTAGAAGCACAGTTAAGGTGAACTCATGAATATTAGCTCCCCGCCCACTCAGCCTGTCTTTTCAAACCTCCTGGTATTTAGCCATGAGAGATAAAGTACTTATTCTCACATTTTTTGCCTTTTTATCCAAAACAAATATTGTATCATGGGTGCTATTTTAGTCACTAAAATGGCATTTTTACATGAAAATCAGAATGACTGTTCAGGACCTTTGACAAAAGCTTCTAAACAGACAGTGATTACAGGGCAAAACAGATCAAAACGACATGGCTAGCCACTCAACCGTTAAAGGTTTGAGATTTGCTGCCACTCTGATCTTACAGCACTCTCCCTAACAGGTGCAACAAATATAGCCTCTTACAAGACCTGCCTCAAAATGTTAATAACTGAGAAACAACAATACCATGCACCCACTATTGTTCAAAATGTATTTAGTGCTCCAAAAAATATGGTATGGTACTGTATTCTTAATTACAGTACATGACTGACAACATTTGGTCAGTAAGCTACTATTGCGTTTTAGGAAAAGGTTGGTAGAATTCCTAAAATGGAGTATATTTACTGGGCATTCTACAGTGTTTTACTGTTGAAATTACAGAAAGGTCTTACAGTCTGCTGTAAAACAAATGCCCTTTTTTTTCAGGGGTGGATCAGCTTTAATATGCAGATAGATTGTTGCTGCCATCAATGTAATTGTCTGCATCATTTCCAATCCCCCATATATTTCAGGGGTAAATATATATATCTATATACATACACTACCATTCAAAAGTTTGGGGTCACTTAGAAATGTCCTTGTTTTTGAAAGAAAAGCACATTTTTTGTCCATCAAAATTACATCAAATTGATCAGAAATACAGTGTACATATTGTTAATGTTGTAAATGACTATTGTAGCTGGAAATGGCTGATTTTTAATGGAATGTCTATGTAGGCGTATAGAGGCCCATTATCAGCAACCATCACTCCTCTGTTCCAATGGTACATTGTGTTAGCTAATCCAAGTTTATCATTTTAAAGGGCTATTTGATCATTAGAGAACCCTTTTGCAATTATGTTATCACAGCTGAAAACTGTTGTTCTGATTAAAGAAGCAATAAAACTGGCCTTCTTTAAACTAGTTGAGTATCTGGAGCCTCAGAATTTGTGGGTTCGATTACAGGCTCAAAATGGCCATTAATAACTTTATTCTGAAACTCGTCAGTCTATTCTTGTTCTGAGAAATGAAGGCTATTCCATGCAAGAAATTGCCAAGAAACTGAAGATCTCATACAACGCTGTGTCCTACTCCCTTCACAGAACAGTGCAACATGGCTCTAACCAGAATAGAAAGAGGAGTGGGAGGCCCCGGTGCACAACTGAGCAAGAGGACAAGTACATTACAATCTGGACCCTCTAATTCTGAAACTGTCCGCCGCCATTGTCGCACCCCCTATTTCCAGCCTGTTCAACCTCTCCTTCGTATCATCTGAGATCCCCAAGGATTGGAAAGCTGCCGCGGTCATCCCCCTCTTCAAAGGGGGAGACGTCCCTGGACCCAAACTGTTACAGACCTATATCCATCCTGCCCTGCCTATCTAAGGTCTTCGAAAGCCAAGTCAACAAACAGATCACTGACCATCTCGAATCCCACCGTACCTTCTCCGCTGTGCAATCCGGTTTCCGAGCCGGTCACGGGTGCACCTCAGCCACACTCAAGGTACTAAACGATATCATAACCGCCATCGATAAAAGACAGTACTGTGCAGCCGTCTTCATCGACCTGGCCAAGGCTTTCGACTCTGTCAATCACCATATTCTTATCGGCAGACTCAGTAGCCTCGGTTTTTCTAATGACTGCCTTGCCTGGTTCACCAACTACTTCGCAGACAGAGTTCAGTGTGTCAAATCGGAGGGCATGTTGTCCGGTCCTCTGGCAGTCTCTATGGGGGTACCACAGGGTTCAATTCTCGGGCCGACTCTTTTCTCTGTATATATCAATGATGTTGCTCTTGCTGCGGGCGATTCCCTGATCCACCTCTATGCAGACGACACCATTCTGTATACTTCTGGCCCTTCCTTGGACACTGTGCTATCTAACCTCCAAACGAGCTTCAATGCCATACAACACTCCTTCCGTGGCCTCCAACTGCTCTTAAACGCTAGTAAAACCAAATGCATGCTTTTCAACCGGTTGCTGCCTGCACCCGCACGCCCGACTAGCATCACCACCCTGGATGGTTCCGACCTAGAATATGTGGACATCTATAAGTACCTAGGTGTCTGGCTAGACTGCAAACTCTCCTTCCAGACTCATATCAAACATCTCCAATCCAAAATCAAATTGAGAGTCGGCTTTCTATTTCGCAACAAAGCCTCCTTCACTCACGCCGCCAAACTTACCCTAGTAAAACTGACTATCCTACCGATCCTCGACTTCGGCGATGTCATCTACAAAATAGCTTCCAATACTCTACTCAGCAAACTGGATGCAGTTTATCACAGTGCCATCCGTTTTGTTACTAAAGCACCTTATACCACCCACCACTGTAACCTGTATGCTCTAGTCGGCTGGCCCTCGCTGCATGTTCGTCGTCAGACCCACTGGCTCCAGGTCATCTACAAGGCTATGCTAGGTAAAGCGCCGCCTTATCTCAGTTCACTGGTCACGATGGCAACACCCACCCGTAGTACGCGCTCCAGCAGGTGTATCTCACTGATCATCCCTAAAGCCAAAACCTAATTTGGCCGCCTTTCCTTCCAGTTCTCTGCTGCCTGCGACTGGAACGAATTGCAAAAATCTCTGAAGTTGGAGACTTTTATCTCCCTCAACAACTTTAAACATCTGCTATCTGAGCAGCTAACCGATCGCTGCAGCTATACATAGTCCATCGGTATATAGCCCACCCAATTTACCTACCTCATCCCCATACTGTTTTCATTTATTTACTTTTCTGCTCTTTTGCACACCAGTATCTCTATTTGCACATGATCATCTGATGATTTATCACCCCAGTGTTAATCTGCTAAATTGTAATTATTCGCTCCTATGGCCTATTTATTGCCTACCTCCTCATGCCTTTTGCACACATTGTATATAGATTCTCTTTTTTTTCTTTTTTCCCCTACTATGTTATTGACTTGTTTATTGTTTACTCCATGTGTAACTCTGTGTTGTTGTCTGTTCACACTGCTATGCTTTATCTTGGCCAGGTCGCAGTTGCAAATGAGAACTTGTTCTCAACTAGCCTACCTGGTTAAATAAAGGTGAAAAAAAAAAAAAAAAAAAAAAAAAAAAAAATTAGAGTGTCTAGTTTGAGAAACAGATGCCTCACAAGTCCTTTATCTGACAGCTTCATTAAATAGTACCCGCAAAACATCAGTCTCAACGTAAAAAGTGAAGAGGCGACTCCGGGATGCTGGCCTTCTAGGCAGAGTTGCAAAGAAAAATCCATATCTCAGACTGGCCAATAAAAATAAAAGATTAAGATGTGCAAAGGAACAGACACTGGACAGAAGAACTCTGCCTAGATGGCCAGCATCCCAGAGTCGCCTCTTCACTGTTGAACTTTGTAAGGATTGTTTAATAAAAAATAACGATAATTAGGAGATTGTTTCATTTTAATGTAACCGAAAGTGAGGAGTTGTAATCTGAATAAAGGGAAAAAGGCCATTCTTGAACATGGGGTGAGACATTCTTAGTAATTTACTAGAGAACCATTTTGGATTTAAGTATAACTTTTGCATGACTGATGCCTTTAGTGAGAGGTCTAATGCTTTAATATTTAATCATTTCTGCCCTCTGAATTCCTGTTTGTTATACAAATAGGCCCTTTTAATTTTCTGGCTTGCCATTCCTAATAAATTTGAGTCTTTTTTGTTCATATAATTTAAAAAGCAGGTCACTAGGTGTAGGCAAAACCATAAGCAAATAGGTAAACTGTGATATGACTAGAGTTAATCAGGGTGATTATTCCACAAATAGACAAGTTTTTTCCTTTTCATGGTAGCAAGATCTTATCTATTTTTGCTAACTTTCTATTAAAATGTATTGGAGTCAGTTCATTTCTTTCTTTCGGGATATGTATACCGACTATGTCCACATCCCCGTCAGACCATTTTATTGGTAAACTACACGGTAATGTAAAAGTATATATTTTTTGTGATCTAATACGTAATATTTGGGACACATCATAATTTGGTTATAATACAGAGGTTAGAAAAAGTATCTAGAACCTCTGAGGCTGTGGAGGCATTCTAATTGTGGTTTTAAAAGAAAACATGCATCATCAGCGTACAATGACACCTTTGTTTTTAAGCTAAGGATTTCTAATCCCATAATATTATTGTTGGATCCAATTTTACCAGCTAACATTTTGATGGCAATAATAAATAGATATGTCGATAGTGGACAAGCTTGTTTAACTCCTCTTGAAAGTTTAAAACTTTCTGAGATGTAGCCAAATGTACTTTATTTTACTGTGCATTTTACAACCTGCTCTATTCAGTTCATGCAGTATCATACTATTGATTAATACAGTAAGTTACTGCTAAAATTACAAAAATGATTAACAGTGTGCATTTGACTTAATCAGTTTTCATCACAATGTTACAAGGTTCTGATTATATAATACAATGCTTTCACCTTGCATGTTCCAAAAAGTACATAGTCCAACACTTTGTGACATTTACCTTGAACTCTTTTAAAATCTAAAATTTATCAGACAATTTCAATGCAATTCTAGAAATGATGTGGAAGGTAGATAGGCAGGTAGCCTAGTGGTTAGAGCATTGGACTAGTAACCGAAAGGTTGAAAGATTGAATCCCTGAGGTGACAAGGTAAAAATCTGTCGATCTGTCCCTGAACAAGGCAGTTAACCCACTGTTCCTAGGCGTCATTGAAAATAAGAATTTGTTCTTAACTGACTTGCCTAGTTAAATAAAGGTTAAAAAAATATATATATATGGTAATTGTTTGACCCTTGTGGTACAGTAGAGATATGTAGAGTTGAATGACAGCTACAGTTTTGCATTCAAGAGAACAATGTCTCTATCAGAGAGCTTGGCTGTGCCCAAAATGGCACCCTATTCCCCTATGGGCTCTGGTCAAATGTAATGCATTACACTACAAAGAGAATAGAGTGCTATTTGGGACGCAGTCAATGTGCTCGTATGAGAGAACCAAAGCCCCATCCATGCTGTAGTAGTATCTCAGGGTATATTATCTAGCTCCTAAAGGTTGACTTAGAGGGATCAGGTTAAAGAAAAGTGCCTTTCACAGTGGACACACTAATTTATTGCCCATATTAGGAGAGCCAGCCCTGACTTGAACTTGTGAGGGGGATCAGTGGCAATCAATTAATCAAAATGTGTTTATAAAGCCCCTTTTACATCAGCAGTTGTCACAAAGTGCAGAAACCCAGCCTAATACTCCAAAGAACAAGCAATGCAGATGTAGAAGCGCAGTGGCTAGGGAAAAAATCCCTAGAAAGGCAGGAACCTAGGAAGAAATCTAGAGAGGAACCAGGCTCTGAGCTGTGGCCAGTCCTATACTGGCTGTGCCAGCTGGAGATTATAAAGGTACATGGTCATTAAGGACAGATCGTTCTTCAGGACATTCAAATGTACATAGATGACCAGCAGGGTCAAATAATCCCCATGGTTATAGAGGCTGAAACAGGTCAGCATCATAGCCAAGCATTCAGTGTTTGAGACAGCAAGTGGGTGAGAGAGAGAGAGAGAGAGAGAGAGAGAGAGAGAGAGAGAGAGAGAGAGAGAGAGAGAGAGAGAGAGAGAGAGAGAGAGAGAGAGAGAGAGAGAGAGAGAGAGAGAGAGAGAGAGAGAGAGAGAGAGAGAGAGAGAGAGAGAGAGAGAGAGAGAGAGAGAGAGAGAGAGAGAGAGAGAGAGAGAGAGAGAGAGAGAGAGAGAAAAAAAAAATGTGGGGGGGGGACAAACACTGTCAGTTAGGCCTCAGAAGTGGGTTGTGTTAGCCTATCAGTCACTGGGCTAAATCCCCCTTCTGACACAAAGCTGGGGATGGAGCTTGGACTGTGGAACAAAACGTTTTGTTCATCTTCCTCCGCTTTTCATTGGAAAACAAAGTTAGTTTGCTCATGTATAGAGAAAACAGCTGGTAAATGACTTTTATTTAGATATACTTTCCCAGCTCATCTACGACAATAATGGACATAGGGGTGTATTGGGTAGAGGAGGAGATAACAGCTGTATAGAAAATTGTAATTGCAATAGTTGTTTTATTGAATGTGATGTAGTTTTGATGTAGCTTTGATGTTCCTTCAGGAGTTTGTTCTGTTTAGTTATAAATTACAGAAATGTCTTGAAGAAAATCCACATTGTGTTTAATATCTTCTTAGTCCTCCTGGGTTGATACAGGCATTTTATATTCTTTGTGAAGGATTTCCACCATGTTGTTTTTCCCCAATTTCTCCAAATGTCTTTTTCTTGTGTTCCAGACCCTGGCGATTCTCCTCCAGCTCTACTGATTGGAAGGTCAGATTGCATAGCAACCACACGATTAAATGGATCTAGTCTACAGACCTTGAAACTGTTGGATGAAAATGGATCCCTTTCATTGGATTACAATTACCAGGAAAAGGAAGTGTGTTGGCTTCTTTCCTCAGACTCCTCCAGACGGCTACGCTGTGCTAAAATGAAGAATCTGAATGGATTTACAATGGAAATGGATATCAAAACAGTACAAAGTTTACAAAGTATGTCTTGCAGTGTGTCAAGTGGTCAAAAATATTCTCCAACTTACAATGATTGGCAACTATTGATTTTTTTTGCACACTCAGTCATGCCCCTTCAGAAAGCCTTAAAACGCTCCCGGTCTCTCTCTTTCTCTCCTTCTTCCTCTCTCCATGTCTCTCTCTTCTCAATGTCCATTTTCCTCCCCCTTCAAGCAATCACATGCACCCACAGCACTTAGGCCTGTATGTCTTCATATTTTCAAATCTATTTTTCCCCCACTTACTTTCACAATGTAGGAAATGCCTACCCAATGCACTTCCCATGGTCACCCTCTTCTTCAGGGTCATTGTAGTGCTAGTCTATCCTTTTAATAATTTAAGGAATACTGTTCACGCTCAGTATACCATCAATGTTAGATTCCTTCCTTACTTTGCATTCAGTTATATGTCTTTACCTTTAATGAATGACATGAATGTCCATAATAAAATGCTATCTAACATAATGGAAGATCAGCAGGTCTATACTCACAATATGTCCTTAATCAAAGAACGTTTTGGTGGCAAGAATTTAATGACTTTGTTTTCATCCATAGATGTAGAACACATGACCATTGATTGGCTCACTGGAAACTTCTACTTTGTGGACCATGTAAGCGACAAGATATTTGTTTGCAGCCATGTTGGGGACACCTGCATCACCATCATAGATTTAGATCTAACCAATCCTAAAGGAATCGCTGTGGATCCTCTTATGGGGTAAGTTATCTTTGTATGTTTACTTTGGCTGGCAATTACAAGTGTAACCTTTAGTATCCCTCAAGTCCATTGGCTCCATCTATCGTCACAGATCTTGTCACGTACCCATGGTATGCATTTTTTTGTGTCCATTTAACTTGACATTGGCTGGTAAAATCAATTGGCTAATATTCAATCAAGTGCACGGAGTGGTTTTCCGAATAGCGCTTCCAGAAATGTGTTTTCCATGGTTGCACATCACAGATGGGGGTAGTAAACACTTCAAAACTGCCACTTCTGAAAAACCATTCCAGAAACACAGTGCAGTATCTTCAGTTGATTGAATAAAGGCTTTCTCAGAATGTTAAGCCTTTAAAACCTTGTGCCTACCATACCATATAACAATATGCATGATCGCCTGTCCTTACGCAATGCAGATATTGCTTTCCTTTCGGAGCATGTCTAGCTGTGTAAATGCTGTGGAGCCAATGCTCCAGACAGCTTCCACTGTCACTAGGTTTCATCAGTATTTACTGATTCCCCCTCACATCCCCCTGTATAAAACTCCCCTGCAGGACCCTCTCTGTTTGAGCATTTTTGGTTATGTCACCACCATAAGTACCCAAGCCACTGTGGGGAGACAAAATGGCTGTCTGAAAACCGTGCTTCAAACGGAGGAGGAAGGGGGGGGGGTTATGGAAAGGGGGGGTGTTATGGAGGTCTGATTATATTATTCCAGTTATCAGCAGCTAAAAGGATTTCTGTTGTGTTGTAAGATTCCCAGGGAGAAGGAACACAGGAGCTCAACAGAGAGAGAGAGAGAGAGGGTCAGACCCATTATTTTCATGAGGGTACAAGGACAGGCAGTAGACATGAATTCAGAACAGCTGTTTAATGAGAAACCTTTCTCTGAGAGATGCTGTATCTTAGCACCAGGGCTCTTGGTGGAGCAAAGGCCATTTACAGTGCAAACAACACCAGAATGAGAGCATCGGAACTTCTCTTCTCGATGTGTGTTATTTGGCAGTTATATACTAACCCAGGCCCGGCATTACCGTACCTCCTTGCCTGTCCAAATAAAATATTGAAATATTGATAATTTATTAGACCGAGACGCACGTCGTCAGGAAGACGGATCAATCTCACTTAAAACATCTGAAACAGCGCTCCTCTGTCTCAGTATGTGTAGACCATGTATCTGATGCTGTCTGGACCAAATGTCATACTATTTCTGGCCAGACAGCATCAGATACATGGGCTACATATAGAGGGGCACTGTTTCGCTCACTCAGATTCTTTCTCCAGTGATATATTTTCAGCAGAGAGGAAGAGGCGAAGAGAGAGGGATCACTTTCGCCAAAATCTGTCTAGAATAAGCCCAATGCATTTCTATGGGAATAGTATGCAGACCTAAACTTGTCGCCTACCTTCCCACCTTTGGGACAAAGGCTCCCATTGTTAGGGCGGAGACATGAGCATCTTGTCATTATGGATAAAAGAGCTAGAAAAGTATATATCATACAATGTCGTTGAGGAACAATGGGAAAGTAATTCTGTTTTGAAAGTTTGCGAATGAAAGTTCCTCAGTATTTGATTTTTTTTTTCAACACTCCTGGCCTCGATAATCACCAAGCCAAATATCAAGAGCAAAATATCATGATCTGATGATCCCATATATCTAGTGGAAACGTGATAAAAAAAACAGCTGTCTGTCCCAAGCTCACTGGCACAGGAAACTCTGAGAACCCAGAATAGGCTAGTTGATACAATGTTTAAAGTTCACTAATGACAGCTTCTGGCCGGACCCAGTGATGATTTGTTACAATGTTAAACTTCACTAGCAATAGTTCAAGACAGATAGAAAGGGAGGCAGACAGGCGGCGTAGAGAGAATAATGTGATTGAAAGAACCAGAATTTCCGTCAGGATATTTTAGACTATTTTTATTTGTCGGCTTATGCATTTTACTTAGTTGACGATGAACGTTATAGGCCTACTGCTGCATTGGCCTATAGGCTATCTCTGAGTTCTATGCTCTCATTTCTTTAGCTGTCAATGGACCACACAGTGAATCAATGTTTCCATATTGCAGAGGCTGGTGCTCCTGCCATATTTTAATTTTAACATTTAGATTTGTATCATTTAACTTAAAACTGGCACACAGATCGGTAGAAATGATAGGACAAATTGTAACCCCAAATTTGAAACTCTTTACTATTACACCCATTCAAAAATTGTGAATGCACAAGCACGTGCACACATAGGAGGTCCCGTGAAAAAACAGCCTTGCCTATGGAAATGAAAGGCCCGTCCAGCTGATTCATTCTGGCGCCGGGTCTGTACTAATCTCTATTATACATGGCCCCTTAAAGCTAATATGTATTTTTAACTAATTTAAAGAATAAAACCTTTACAGTACTTTTCCTCAGCTAAACCTCAGCATCCAGATTATTTAACATAACTTCAGATGCATGCTTCTGGTTCTCAATATAACTCCTGTATCTCTAAATAATGCAGCGTCTACTCTGCACAGCAAAATGATTCCTGTGAAGTGAACATTTTTATTGATACAAGGATTTTAGATTGGTTTCTCACATCCTTACAATGAATTCCCCACCTAATTCCCCAAAACACTTCCTTCCTATGAAATGTCTCTGTGTTGTTTTGCTAAAAGCAATGCGGCTTGTCTCTTATGATTCACTGTGAATCTATGCAGCGTGTTGCTGTGACTGTGTTTGCATGGAGAATGACAAACATTCCCTTTTAACTTCATGAAAATAGAATGAAATTACTCCCAGGACAAACATGCCTGTTTACTTTACATGTAAAAACATTAGTTGTTGAAAAGTTAGTCACTTACACACACACACACACCAACACATACACACACACACGCTCATGCATGATGTGACGTGGTGTATGTTTTGAGGGATAATGGTGTAGGAGGAGAGTGCATGTGCAGGCCCCTCCGGGAGCAGGGAGCTTGGCATGAATTCTGCCAGCTAGATTGGTTATCAGGAGGAAGCGTTTTTCTGGTCTCGTCTTCCTCTAATTGGTGAGACATAGCTATAGTTGTTTCTAGTGAGAGAGAGAGCCTGGGGCAATGGAGTGAAAACAAAAAGAAATTGGGGAGGTTGGTGATAGCAGCAAAGCATGAGGAGCAATGTTAACGGAATATGTTCTGACACCACCCTACATTTTATTTTGCTGTTGTTTAGATTTTTTACTTCTATTTTATGAAAAGGAATGCTATTCTTTTACTTTTTGCCTCTGGAAAGCTTTGATGGATATGGTATAGTCTATTCTTCCCACTGTTAAAATTATCTTTGAAAAGGAATTGAAATGAGAGTGAACTTCGTTTCATCTTGCCTGTGGTAGTTTTAGTTACACTCTTACTTCCCAAACAAATAATGTTGACTGAGGGGGCATATTTTTCCATCATCATATTTTGATGGGAGAATGGATTTTGATTAGGCTAAAAGCAAAAACCAAAATAACAACAATGTTTATTAGTTTAGTCAGGCCTAGAGTTCCTTTCCCATTTGATTGTAGAACATACATACAGTACTTTAAACCCCTCTAAACCCTTTGATAAATAAATCCTCAACAATATGAAACCTAGTGAGCTCTCTCGGCATATGATGTTATAGGTTCTCTGCAGTGCAGGCCTCAAATCAAATCAAATCAAATTGTATTGGTATCATACACATGGTTAGCAGATGTTAATGTGAGTGTAGTGAAATGCTTGTGCTTCTATTTACAACAGTACAGTAATATCTAACTAGTAATCTAACAATTCCCCAACAACTACCTAATACACACAAATCTAAAGGGGTGAATGAGAATATGTACATATAAGTATATGGATGAGCGATGGCCGAGCGGCGTAGGCAAGGTGCAGTAGATGGTATAAAATACAGTATATACATGTGATATGGGTAATGTAAGATATGTAATCATTATTAAAATGGCATTATTTAAAGTGGCATTGTTTAAAGTGTCTAGTGATCCATTTATTAAAGTGTCCAGTAATTGGGTCTCAATGTAGGCAGCAGCCTCTCTGAGTTAGGGATTGCTGTTTAGCAGTCTGATGGCCTTGAGATAGAAGCTATTTTTCAATCTTTCGGTTCCAGCTTTGATGCACTCTCTCGGTCCCAGCTTTTGATGCGCCTTCTGGATGATAACGGTGTGAACAGGAAGTGGCTCGGGTGGTTGTTGTCCTTGATGATCTTTTTGGACTTCCTGTGACATCAGGTGCTGTAGGTGTCATGAAGGGCAGGTAGTTTTCCCCCGGTGATACATAGTGCAGGTCGCACCACCTTCTACAGTGCCTTGCAGTTGAGTGCAGTGCAGTTGCCATACCAGGCGGTGATTCAGCCCGACAGGATGCCCTCGATTGTGCATCTGTAAAAGTTTGTCAGGGTTTTGGGTGACAAGCCAAATTTCTTCAGCCTTCTGAGGTTGAAGAGGTGCTGTTGTGCCTTCTTCGCCACACTGTCTGTGTGGGTGAACCATTTAAGTTTGTCGGTGATGTGTACGCCCAGGAACTAAATAAATGTCCACCTTCTCCACTGCTGTCGATCATCTCCTTTGTTTCGTTGACGTTGAGTGAGAGGTTGTTTTCCTGACACTACACTCCGAGTGCCCTCACCTCCTCCCTGTAGGCTGTCTCGTCGTTGTTGGTGATCAAGCCAACTACTGTTGTGTCGTCTGCAAACTTGATCGTTGAGTTGGAGGCGTGCATGGCCACGCAGTCGTGGGTGAACAGGGAATACAGGGGAGGGCTGAGCACACACCCTTGTGGGGCCCCAGTGTTGAGGGTCAGCGAAGTGGAGATGTTGTTTCCTACCTTCACCACCAGGGGCGGCCCGTCAGAGAGTCCAGGACCCAATTGCACAGGGAGGGGTTGAGACCCAGGGCCTCCAGCTTGATGATGAGCTTGGAGGTTACTAGGGTGTTGAATGCTTAGCTGTAGTCAATGAACAGCATTCTTATATAGGTATTATTTTTGTCCAAATGGGATAGGGCAGTGTGCAGTGTGATGCCGATTGCGTCATCTGTGGACCTGTTATAGCGGTATGCGAACTGAAGTGGGTAAGGTGGAGGTGATATGATCCTTGACTGGTCTCTCAAAGCACTTCATGATGACAGAAGTGAGTGCTATGGGGTGATAGTAATTTAGTTGAGTTTTCTTTGCCTTCTTGGGTACAGGAACCATGGTAGCCATCTTGAAGCATGTGGGGACAACAGACTGGGATAGGGAGCGATTAAATATGTCCGTAAACACACCAGCCAGCTGGTCTGCGCATGCACTGAGGACACGGCTAGGGATGCCGTCCGGGCCAGCAGCCTTGTGAGGGTTAACAAGTTTAAAAGTTTTACTCACATCAGCCACGGAGAATGAGAGGGGGGGACGCAGTCTTTGTTAGCGAGCCGCGATGGTTTCACTGTATTATCCTCAAAGTGGGCAAAGAAGGTGTTTAGTTTGTCTGGAAGCATGACGTCTGTGTCCGTGACATGGCTGTTTTTGTTTTTTTGCCCATGATTTCCTGTAGACCCTGCCACATACATCACGTGTCTGAGCCATTGAATTGTGACTCCACCTTGTCCCTCTACCGGCATTTCACTTGTTTAATTGCCTTGTGGATGGAATAACTACACTGTTTATATTCAGCCATATTTCCAGACCTCCTTCCATGGTTAAATGCGGTGGACGCGCTTTCAGTTTTGCACGAATGCCGCCATCCATCCATTGTTTCTGGTTAGGGTAGGTCTCCATGTTAGGATTGAGGGGGTGAGGAATTGGATGATTGGATAGAAACACTTCTGATTTGGAGATGTGGAGAGTAGTCGCACTGTTATCTTTTCATTTGAATTATGTCACCGAAATCACAAAATGAATGCAGATTCAGCTTCTCTTTTCATTCCCTATATCTACACCATCTTTCATGGTTATTTAATCTAATGGACAAAAAGACAAAAGCAACAATACTTTGAGATATTATGTGTATAATGTGCTGGTAGTCATTGTCTGTTTGATGGAGGTCATGGTACAACCCAAATGTCACCTCGTTATGTTTTCAATTATTTTTTTAAGAAAGTAGTATTTAATAGAGAGAATGTATCACCTCACTTTCACATGCAACATGCAACAACTGGTGTTCATAAATATATTCACTGTATTTTTATGGAAGAAAGGATTTGTGGAGATGTGCACTTTGTCTCTTTTGAGGAACAACTGCACAAAGAGGAGCCCTGGAGGTTTTGCCCAACTGTTCTATGGACTAGACAAATGTGTCCTTGTGCAGATATAGTAGTATAATATGTATTGTAAGTGTAGCGGTATAAAAAGGGCCAATGAAAGGCATGCCAATGTCATTTATTGTAGGATGCATGAACCTAAAAGGTTTTGAAAGACGTTCTAAAAAAACTACTGTAAAAGGTAACAAGATATATTTACAAAGGAGAAGAAAAATAGACTTCAGATAGGACGTGCAAAGACCATCATAGTTCATGAGCCAGGGAGGTCGGTTGGGCTCACATGGGCCAACGATGTCTCATAGTGATTTTCTTGGTCTATGTCCCTACAGTTGGACAATGTGTGATAGCAGTGGAGCAATGGCAGCTTTTCCTGTGTTATCTTTCATCCCTCCATCCCATAACTTTTCCCGATATGACAAACAATGTCAGTATACAACAAGTTATTGTTCACAGTGTACCTCTAGGTACATATCAGAATGACCTGTATAAATTGCTTAAGAGGAAAACCTGATACATGTTAATCTTTGTTTTACCAGTGGTTCTGAAAGGTCATGAAATTACCTTTCAAATGATACATAATATAACCAACTGAAATCACTAGCTACAACTATTGCTAAAAAATAGCCCATATTGTGCCATCGACATTAGAATGTTGGAAGCTTAGAAATATAATTCCATGTAGTGGGGCAGCTATGTTTTTTAATAGTAACTTTGGTGATAGAGGAACCACATTTCTCACACACACTGCTAGAGCAGGGTTTTAATATTTGTAGATACAGGGCATTCACAGGTTTCACGAAAGCCTTTTTCCAACATGGTTGCCAAAAAACACAATGGGGTCTTATTGGATGAATTTCGCATGACCATACCTCTACGATTTCCCTTCACTGTAACTAAGGAGCCTAGCCCAAACCATGAAAAACAGCCCCAGACCATTATTCCTCCACCAAATTTTAAAATTGGCACCATGCATTGGGGCAGGTAGCGTTCTCCTGGCATCCGCCAAAACCCAGATTCGTCCATCGGACTGCCAGATGGTGAAGCGTGATTCATCACTCCAGAGGATGTGTTTTCACTGCTCCAGAATCCAATGGTGATGAGCTTCATACCACTCCAGTTGACGCTTAGCATTGTGCATGGTAATCATGTGCTTGACGGCGGCTCCTCGGCCATGGAAACCCATTTCATGAAGCTCCCAACAAACAGTTATTGTGCTGATGTTGCTTCCAGAGGCAGTTTGGAACTCGATAGTGAGTTTTGCAGGTACGATTTATACACGCTACTCGCTCCAGCACTCAGTGGTCCCATTCTGTGAGTTTGTGTGGCCTACCACTTTGCGGCTGAGCTGTTGTTGCTCCTAGATGTTTCCACTTCACAATAACAGCACTTACAGTTGACCGGGGCAGCTCTAGCAGGGCAGAAATTTAAGGAACTGATTTGCCACCTTGAAAGTCACTGAGGTCTTCAGTAAGGCTATTCTACTGCCAATGTTTGTCTATGGAGATTTCATGTCTGTGTGCTCTATTTTATACACATGTCAGCAACGGGTGTGGCTGAAATAGCTGAATCCACTTATTTGAAGGGGGGTCCACATACTTTTGCATATATAGTGTATGTCAAGATGATAAATTATTCTCAGAATTGTGGTAAGAGTGTACCCAAAAATATGTCAAAATTGCTCCTTTTTTAAGCAATTTATACAAGTAAATCTGATATGTACCCTAGAGGTCAAAGGTCAAAGGTCAAAGGTTCTGTCCAAAAATATATCTGGTGGATAGCTGTCATCTCAGCTTTCTAATGATATATAATTAAAGAGTATATGTGAGCAATTACTTATTATATACTGACATTGTTTGTCATAGGGTAAAATCCCTATGGGAAAAATGAATGGGATGGAGGGATGAAAGAAAGATTGATAACACAGAGAAAGCTACCATTGCTGCACTGATATCACACATTCTCCAACTCTGGGGACATAGTCCTTCAAGAAAATCACTATGAGACATTGTCGGCCTAAATTTGGGGGTCTGTCTCATGGACTGTCATGACAGTGGCGATGATTCCTTTAATACTGTTTATTATTTCATCTGTACTCCATCAGCAACAATCATTATCCCGGAAAGCCATCATTGCTTTGCCACGTGGAGGCTCATTTGTTTGAGGGAGTTGTTTTTCGCTGACAGAAGTTATTTTTCAGCCTAGCATGTATCTCTGGGTTCAAAGCTCACCCCTATCTCTCCCTTGACTTAACTTGTATAGATTAAGTTGGTTCTCTGGCTCCAGCACCTCTCAGCTCTCTAACTGTCTTTCTCTCTCGTGATGGTCTGATGCTGCTCTGGTCTGGTTCTCTGTCTCAGAGAGCCAACATGACACCATTAGCAAGGCATGTTACAACCATAACCATTAGCAAGGCATGTTTCAACCATAACCATTAATCCTATTTCGCAACAAAGCATCCTTGACTCATGCTGCCAAATATACCCTCGTAAAACTGACTATCCTACCGATCCTCGACTTCAGCGATATCATTTACAAAATAGCCTCCAACACTCTACTCAACAAACTGGATGCAGTCTATCACCTTTTTGTCACCAAAGCCCCATATACTACCCACCACTGCGACCTGTATGCTCTCGTTGGCTGGCCCTCGCTTCATACTCCTCACCAAACCCACTGGCTCCAGTTCATCTTCAAGTCTTTGCTAGGTAAAGCCCCGCCTTATCTCAGCTCACTGGTCACCATAGCAGCACCCACACGCTCCAGAAGGTATATTTCACTGGTCACCCCCAAAGCCAATTCCTACTTTGGCTGCCTTTCCTTCCAGTTCTCTGCTGCCAATGACTGGAACAAACTGCAAAAATCGCTGAAGCTGGAGACTCTTATCTCCCTCACTAACTTCAAGCAGATCATTGCACCTGAACATAGCCCATCAGTAAATAGCCCATCCAACTTCCTCATCCCCGTACTGTATTTATTTATTTATTTTGCTCCTTTGTACCCCAGTATCTCTACTTGCACATCATCTTCTGCACATCTATCACTCCAGTGTTTAATTGCTATATTGTAATTACCTCACCACTATGGCCTATTTTATTGCCTTACCTCCCTTATATTACCTCATTTGCACACACTGTATATATACTTTTTTTTCCAACTGTGTTATTGACTGTATGTTTGTTTATTCCATGTGTAACTCTGTATTGTCGTATGTGTCGAATTGCTTTGCCTTATCTTGGCCAGTTCGCAGTTGTAAATGAGAACTTGTTCTCAACTAGCCTACCTGGTTAAATAAAGGTTAAATAAAATAAAATAAAAATAATTAATTAGCAAGACATGTTACAATCTTAACCATTAGCAAGGCATGTTACAACCCTAACCATTAGCAAGGCATGATAGAAGCTACAAGGTAGCTCTTCCTGCATTCATATCAATGTAAAGGAGAAGAAACTGATGTTGTATCTTTCTTTAAGTATCTTTTATTCACCAGATTTGTGAATACATTTAGCCTTCCTTCTTTTAGTTAATTGGCAATGCACATTTAATGGTCAGTTTAAAGAAATAGCATTTCCATGTAGGTACTGTAGAAGAGGTGATTCCTGGAAAGAGCTGGCTATAGACTGCTAGCTTAACAGTAGGTACTCGTGGGGGGTAATTTTAGACAGCCATACAAAACTACAAAACCATACTGGCCCTGACACACCATTTTCTTCTCTGTACATGTAGGTAAAATCAGGAAATTAATAGTTAAATTTATAAGACTTTCTTTTCATACCAAGCCTACAATTAAACCATTAGCAATGGGTTTCGTCAGGATTCTTCTTGTATCTGTTTTGAGTACTGTGTCCCTTTTTCTTATTGTAAACTCCTTCCATTTGTAAACCTGTAGGCTCTATACAGTCACTCCAGTTCATTTAGAACTGTCCTTGGTAGTTGGCTCTAACTTAGGTGCAGTAATTGTGTTCAAAAAGTGTTGTGGATATTTCTGAATCATTACCAATGTAGGCATGAATAACTATGGGCAATCATTATGTTGGTGGATATGAGGATGACAATAGAAGGCAGAATACAGTATTCAGAAACCCTCAACAATGATTTACATTCAAGGGCTACCTAATGAGCTTATGTTAATAAACATATATTTACTGTTATTGCACTTCCTGGAACCTGTGTTCAATTGGTTAGTGTGTGGCACTAGCAACGCAAAGGTTACGGGTTCATGTCCTGCAGGGATCACATACACCTACTATGTATTCACTCACTGTGCTCTAAGTCACTTTGAATAAAAGTGTTTACTCAGTGGCATATTTCTACAAGTTTATTTATACACATTATCTTCTCGTAGGATGCTGTTCTTCACTGACTACGGAGACGTAGCCAAGGTGGAGCGCTGTAACATGGACGGCACCAACCGAACCAGGCTGGTGGATTACAAGACAGTGCAACCCACAGCCGTGGCCCTGGACCTGGCCAAGAAGCTGGTGTACTGGGCAGACGCCTACTTGGATTACATTGAAGTGGTGGATTACAACGGGAAAAACAGGCATGCAGTCATCCAGGGCAGTCAAGTGAGTTTCTAGCCTCATTGTGTTGTCGTCGTGGGGCTAAGCTGAGCTCTGCTTCTGATTCTGTCTTCTAGTTTACACGCCACGCAGGGAAATAAGTCTGAGGACATTTATATGAATTTTGAGAGGGGACAATCTGAGCTGTCCAGTGTGTGGGTCAGTTGTTAAGAGCGTTTGTGGTTGTGGGTTCATTTTTTGCAAGGATCACTTTCACATACTAAGACAATACAAGAATGATAAAATCTTCCTCCTTGCAGACTATTAACTACAGCTTTTCAAAACTATACTTGCGACGGCAGGTCTGAGAGCAGTTCAGGGGGCATTTCAGGTGAAGTAATAAATGCCTTTCTTCTACCTACAAAATGAATTCTACCTTGCCCAAGTCACTGTAGAGCTTAAACATCCCAAATGTCACCCTCTTCCTTATATAGTGCACTACTTTTGATGAGAGCCTCTGGTCAACATTAGTACACTATTTAGGGAATGGTGTGCCAGGGATGCACCTAAGGTTTGATATCTCCTGAATATGGATTTCACTGCATGGTGATTAATCAGTGTAGATGAGCTTGAGAAGCTGTGATGAGGTCACTTACAAATGGCCCAAATTGTTAGTCCTTCTCCCTGTACAACACTTTGGAGATGGATAATTAGGGGAATGATATTATTCAAAAGGATGCCCCTTGAAAGCAACATACTGTAATGCGAGGGAGACTTATATTGTAGGCTACGATGGTGATGGAAGGAAAGAAGGTGTAACGCTCTAGGTGTCGGGGTGTTTGTGGAATCAGACGCAGGAACAGCAGAGCTTCAATACGTTGAGTTTAATTCCCAACCCGTAAACCAAAAATGTCCAAACCGGACTACTGGGTGTCAAATAAACACCTGTCTTCAAACATGAAGACAAAACCAGTACACAAACACGAACCACTCCCGAAATCCAAAGAAACAGACGAACAATCCCGCACAAAGAAGCAGACAGGCTGGCTGACTAATAAAGCCACCCTGATTGCCAATTCCCTCAAACCAGGTGATACACATAAACACATAAGGAGGGGGAGGAAAAAGAGTCAGTAGCAGCTAGTAGGCCGGTGACGACGACCGCCGAGCGCCACCCGAACGGGAAGGAGAGCCTGCCTCGGTTGAAGTCGTGACAGTACCCCCCCTCTGACGCGCGGCTCCCGCAGCGCGCCGACACCGGCCTCGAGGTCGACCCGGAGGACGAGGCGCAGGGCGCTCCGGATGGAGGCGATGGAAATCCTTTACCATAGATGGATCCAACATGTCCTCCACTGGTACCCAGCACCTCTCCTCCGGACCGTACCCCTCCCAGTCCACGAGGTACTGCAGGCCCCTCGCCCGGCGTCTCGAGTCCAGAATGGCCCGTATCGTGTACGCCGGGGACCCCTCGATGTCCAGAGGGGGAGGAGGGACCTCCGGTACCTCACCGTCCTGCAGGGGACCAGCTACCACCGGCCTGAGGAGAGACACATGAAACGAGGGGTTAATACGATAATAGGAAGGGAGTTTTAATCGATAACACACCTCGTTTATTCTCCTCAGGACTTTGAATGGCCCTACACACTGCGGCCTCAGCTTCCGGCAGGGCAAGCGGAGGGGTAGGTTTCGGGTCGAGAGCCAGACCCTTTCCCCCGGTACAAACACGGGGGCCTCACTGCGGTGGCGGTCAGCGCTCCTCTTCTGCCTTCCAGTAGCTTGTTGAAGGGACTCCCGGACGGCCCTCCAGGTCTCCTTGGAGCGCTGTACCCACTCCTCCACCGCAGGAGCCTCGGTCTGGCTCGGATGCCATGGTGCCAGGACCGGCTGGTACCCCAACACACACTGAAAGGGGGACACATTAGTAGAGGAGTGGCGTAGTGAGTTCTGGGCCATCTCAGCCCAGGGAATGTATCTCGCCCACTCCCCTGGCCGGTCCTGACAATACGACCGCAGAAACCTACCCACCTCCTGGTTCACTCTCTCCACCTGCCCATTACTCTCGGGGTGATACCCGGAAGTCAGGCTGACCGTGACCCCCAGACGCTCCATGAACGCCCTCCACACTCGGGACGTGAACTGGGGGCCCCGATCAGAAACAATATCCTCCGGCACCCCGTAGTGCCGGAAGACGTGAGTGAATAAGGCCTCCGCAGTCTGTAGGGCAGTAGGGATACCGGGCAACGGGAGGAGACGGCAGGACTTAGAAAACCGATCCACAATTACCAGAACCGTAGTGTTTCCCTGAGAGGGAGGCAGATCGGTCAGGAAGTCTACAGACAGATGAGACCATGGCCGTTGTGGAACGGGGAGGGGTTGCAACTTCCCTCGAGGAAGGTGCCTAGGAGCCTTACTCTGAGCGCATACCGAACAGGAGGAAACATAAACCCTAACGTCTCGAGCTAAGGTAGGCCACCAATACCTCCCCCGAAGGCTCCCCACTGTCCTCGTCACCCCAGGGTGACCCGAGGAGGGTAGGACATGAGCCCACCGAATCAGGCGGTCCCGAACACCAAGCGGTACGTACTTACGGCCCGCCGGACACTGAGGAGGCGCGGGTTCCGCCCGTAGCGCCCGCTCGATGTCCGAGTCCACCTCCCATACCACTGGCGCGATCAGCCTCGAGGCGGGGATGATGGGAGTGGGTTCAGTGGTCCTCTCCTCCGTGTCGTAAAGGCGGGACAGTGCGTCTGCCTTTACGTTTTTTGAACCGGGTCTATAGGACAACGTGTACCTAAACCGGGTGAAAAACATGGCCCACCTTGCCTGACGTGGGTTCAGTCTCCGAGCTGCCCGAATATACTCCAGATTCTGGTGGTCGGTCCAGATGAGAAAAGGGTGCTTAGCTCCTCAAGCCAGTGTCTCCACACCTTCAGAGCCCTGACCACCGCTAACAACTCCCGATCCCCCACATCATAGTTACGCTCCGCTGCACTGAGCTTACTAGAGAAGAAAGCGCAGGGGCAGAGTTTTGGTGGCGCACCCGAGCGCTGTGATAGCACGGCACCCACCCCAGCCTCGGAAGCGTCCACCTCCACTATGAATGCTAAAGAGGGATCCGGATGCGCCAACACGGGAGCCTCCGTGAACAGAGCCTTCAACCTGTTGAAAGCTCCGTCCGCCGGCGCTGACCACCGCAACCTCACCGGACCCCCCTCAGCAGTGAGGTAATGGGAGCCGCTACCTGGCCAAAACCCCGGATAAATCTCCGGTAGTAGTTGGCAAAACCCAAAAACCGCTGCACCTCTTTTACCGTGGTCGGAGTCGGCCAATTACGCACGGCCTTTATGCGGTCACTCTCCACCACCACCCCCGAGGTGGAAATGCGATAACCCAGGAAGGAGACGGCTTGTTTGGAAAACACACACTTCTCAGCCTTGACGTATAAGTCATGCTCCAGCAGTCTGCCAAGAACTTTGCGCACTAGAGATACATGCGCGGCGTGAGTAGTTGAGTAGATCAGAATGTCATCGATATACACAACTACCCCCTGCCCGTGCAGGTCCCTGAGAATGTCGTCTACAAAGGATTGGAACACGGCTGGAGCATTCTTTAACCCATACGGCATGACGCAGTACTCATAGTGGCCCGATGTGGTACTAAATGCGGTTTTCCACTCGTCTCCCTCCCGAATACGCACCAGGCTGTACGCGCTCCTGAGGTCCAGTTTTGTAAAGAACTGCGCTCCGTGAAATGATTCCACCGCCGAAGCGATGAGAGGTAGTGGGTAACTAAACCCCACCGTGATGGCATTTAGACCTCTATAATCAATACACGGACGCAAACCTCCCTCCTTTTTCTTCACAAAAAAGAAACTCGAGGAGACGGGTGAGATGGAGGGCCGAATGTACCCCTGTCCCAGAGATTCCGTGACATATGTCTCCATAGCCAACGTCTCCTCTTGGGACAAAGGGTACACGTGACTCTTAGGAAGCGCAGCGTTAACCTGGAGATCTATCGCACAATCCCTACCCGGTCGATGTGGTGGTAATTTCGTCGCTTTCTTTTTACAGAAAGCGATTGCCAAATCGGCATACTCGGGGGGAATGCGCACCGTGGAACCCTGGTCTGGACTCTCCACCGACGTGGCACCAATGGAAACTCCCAGACACCTTCCAGAACACTCCTCTGACCACCCCTGGAGAACCCCCTGTCTCCACGAAATATTGGGATTGTGCCGGGCCAACCAGGGAATACCCAGCACCACTGGAAACGCAGGCGAATCGATAATGTATAGACTGATACGTTCCCTATGATTCCCCTGCGTCACCATGTCCAGGGGAACTGTGGCCTCCCTGACCACCCCTGACCCTAATGGCCGGCTATCTAGGGAGTGCACGGGAAAGGGAGAATCTATCGGCACAAGCGGAACGCCCAACTCTCGGGCGAGTCCGCGATCCATAAAGTTCCCAGCTGCACCTGAATCGACTAGTGCCCTATGCTGAGAAGAGGGGAAAAAATCAAGGAAAAAAATTGAGACAAACATGTGACCGACAGGAGGTTCTGAGTGAGTTTGGTGCTGACTCACCTGGGGTGATCGAGAAGCGTCCCGCCTGACATCTCGACTCCCAGACAGACCCCCCCAGCACCGATCGGCCGTGTGTCCTCTCCGACCACAGTTGGTGCAGGGGAGGCCTCGTCCTCCGATACCCCTAGGCGCGGCCCCTCCCAACTCCATCGGGATGGGAGCCGGGGCGCTGGGTGGTGGAACGCACAGGACCCTCTCCGAACGCCCGCGGGCAGCCAGCAGATTGTCCAGTCGGATGGACATGTCGATAAGCTCATCCAACGACAGAGCGATGTCCCGACACGCTAGCTCCCTACGGACGTCCTCCCGGAGACTACACCGGTAGTGGTCAATAAGGGCCCTGTCGTTCCACCCTGATCCCGCGGCCAAGGTCCGGAACTCCAGCGCGAAATCCTGTGCGCTCCTCCTCTCCTGCCTTAGATGAAATAGTCTCTCACCCGCCGCTCGGCCGTCTGTGGGGTGGTCGAACACGGCACGAAAACGACGGGTAAACTCCGGGTAGTACTCCTTCGCGGAGTCCGGGCCATTCCAGACTGCGTTGGCCCACTCCAGAGCACGACCCGTTAGGCAGGAGACGAGGACACTCACCCTCTCCGCTCCCGAGGGAGTGGGGCGAACAGTGGCCAGGTATAGCTCCAGTTGGAGTAAAAACCCCTGACAACCTGCCGCTGTTCCATCATAATCCCTCGGGAGCGTAAGACGGAGCGCGCTGGAGCCAGGGGATGGAGAATCCTGGGGAGGGGGAGCCGAAGGTGGAGAGAGGAGCCCACTCCTCTCCCATCGCTCCATTCTCTCCATCATTTGGTCCATGGCGGATCCGATCCGATGGAGGACGGTGGTGTGGTGGAGAACCCGTTCCTCCATCGATGGGAGAGGGTTAGCTGCTGCTCCTGCTGACTCCATGAGTGGTGCGGGATTCTGTAACGCTCTAGGTGTCGGGGTGTTTGTGGAATCAGACGCAGGAACAGCAGAGCTTCAATACGTTGAGTTTAATTCCCAACCCGTAAACCAAAAATGTCCAAACCGGACTACTGGGTGTCAAATAAACACCTGTCTTCAAACATGAAGACAAAACCAGTACACAAACACGAACCACTCCCGAAATCCAAAGAAACAGACGAACAATCCCGCACAAAGAAGCAGACAGGCTGGCTGACTAATAAAGCCACCCTGATTGCCAATTCCCTCAAACCAGGTGATACACATAAACACATAAGGAGGGGGAGGAAAAAGAGTCAGTAGCAGCTAGTAGGCCGGTGACGACGACCGCCGAGCGCCACCCGAACGGGAAGGAGAGCCTGCCTCGGTTGAAGTCGTGACAGAAGGAGGCCAGGGCGTATGAAATACACCTCATTGTGTGTGCAGGTGTTCTAAGCATAATGATGCCTCTTTCTGTTCCTAAATGAGTGACCTCAGTAGACCTCTGAGATGTTGCTCTGCATATCGTCTCCATGACAAATGAAAGACAGATTTTACTTTTTCTACTGGCAGACGATGTAGTGTTGCGTCGTAATCCATTTTTTTAATTCCACTTACATTTCAGCTCCAACACCACAGGGTTCATTTAACACAATACTAAAAATACAATACAATATGCAGGTTAAGTCATAGGTCTATAGTAATTGTGAATGCTATATGATAACCTGTGTAGAAATCACACAGCCTTGGACGAAATATTCGAAGCCAACTGTTTCAACATCATATTAAAAGAAACAATATGCAGGTCATCCTTGGGCGTATAGTGATTGTGAACAGAATATGAAAAACCTCTGTCGTTTATAGATCACACAGCCTTGAAATACACTGGAAATACACTGGCTGATATTAATATTCAAGCAAACTGTGTGTTTCTGAAGAACAAGATGGTTCACTGATTTCCTGGTTGTGTTTTTTCTCCTGCCACATGTTTTGCCGCCCCAGGGTTGAGGTGAAGCCCAGTGGGTTAAGGCATACTTTCTGTGTACAATGATCACCCAACCCTGTCCTGTGTGTGTGTGTGTCTAGGGGGGGGGGGCATGCACATGGAAGGTGTCGGCTGGGTAAATGTAGCGTGTAGGGCATTATGCCCACTCCATGACCCTGTGATGGCTGGGGAATACACACACATCTCCTGTCTTAGATCCTGGAGCTCCCACAGTTGTGTTATAGATTAAAAGCTTTGTTATTTTTGCAGGGGTGGGGGTTCTGTTGCATGTCAATGCATTGTTCTGCTCTGTTTTAGGTGTCCTACATCCATGGATTAGCTGTCTTTGAGAACTACCTGTATGCCACTCATTCTGACCCCTCCAATGGGAATATCATGGACATCTTCAAGATTCATCGGTTTAATACCACAGAACCTAGGACACTAACCAGCCTGGGGAGTTCCAGAGGACCAATACGGGTTTACCACAGACTAACTCAGCCAAAAGGTAAAGGATATTTGGTCTCCAGCTGTAACATGTGCATGTATGCACAGTACTTGTAACGCACAAGCTCATGCAGATGTCTGCATCACTGTGACTTGATCCAGTCAGGGTACTGCAATGCATGCTGGTGTCAAATGTATCTGTAGCCTACATTTGAAAAACGTGGTGTGAATATGAGAGAATTCTCCGTCATTTGATAAAGTACAGTCAAATGATTGTGTTAGAGCTGTGTTTAATGAGTCTAACAGACTTTTCTACTCCTCCTGTCCTCTAGTTAGGAGTCACGCGTGTGAGACGGACCCGTATGGAAAGCAAGGGGGATGCTCCCACATCTGTCTGCTGAGCGGTAGCTACAAGTCCAGGACGTGTCGATGTCGGACAGGCTTCAGTCTGGAGAGTGACGGACAGTCCTGCAAAAGTCAGTGTCACCTCTCTCCCTCCTTTCCTTGTGTCATAAACATGTAATCTGTCGGTGTCACCTCTCTCCCTCCTTTCCTTGTGTCATAAACATGTAATCTGTCAGTGTCACCTCTCACCCTCATTTACTTGTCATAAACATGTCATCTGTCAGTGTCACGTCTCCCTCCTTTCCTTATGTCATGAACATGTTATCTGTCAGTGTCACATCAATCAATCAATCAATCAAATGTATATATAAAACCCTTTTTGCATCAGCCGATGTCACAAAGTGCTATACAGAAACCTAGCCTAAAACCCCAAACAGCAACATCTCTCCCTCCTTTCCTTATGTCATAAGCATGTAATAAATGTAGAAAATATATAATGTAGATTAAATAGTTCCCTAAAACTACAAAGTGTGTCGCGGAAGAACTGTAGAGGTGTCGCCAAAATGTAAAACAAATATATAATAATAATAACAATGATAATATTTTTGGTTAGGAACAAAAAATTAAGACTACAGATTAATGTATGGGAGAATATACAAACGTTTTTGAGAAAGATCATTTGAAAGACAACATTTTACAGAGTAAATGTATTTTTTGGTTTCTTTTCATTTTGATAAGATATGAAATGCAATGAATTGAAGGTTATTTGTTGATCTAAAAATTAGATTTGGGGTGGGATAACAAGACATTCTCATGAAAGAAATTGGGTCAAATACAGATGTAGGATCTTAAATTGATCACCCTGTTGCAGGAGAACTTTCCTGCAATGCAGGAAATTTAAAACGTGTGCTAGTATTTTAGGTTTGACTTCTGAAGTTTGTAATTTCAAATGAGATTTTTCAGACTTGATTTCCCCTTAGGAAAAACAAATCAACTTCTACCACAATGTCCATGAATTATAATCCAAATAATAATGTACCTTTCTGTTGCTGCAGGATTATTTTCCTCCTGTAGCAAATTCCCTCAAATTAAGATCCTGTTTATTGAGATGTGTGTCATACATATTGTATACTGTAGGTCAACTGTCACTTGGTGCTAGTGAGGATGTCACTAACACACTGTTAAATTAACAGTATTCCACTTATCGTGTTGCCTCATTTTGTCCAGCTAATAGCCTAGCCACCTATCAAGCAACATTGTGGGCTAAACGTTCAAATCCTGTTGCCTGACTGGGCGGGGAAGGGGGGGGGGGGGGGGGGGGGGGGGGGCGGGGGGTCGTGCGTGTACATGCACATGGAAGGTGTCGGCCAGGTAAATATAGCGTGTAGGGCATTATGCCCACTCCATGACCCTGTGATGGCTGGGGAATACACACACATCTCCTGTCTTAGATCCTGGAGCTCCCACAGTTGTGTTATAGATTCAAAGCTTTGTTATTTTTTGCAGGGGTGGGGGTTCTGTTGCATATCAATGCGTTGTTCTGCTCTGTTTTGGGTGTCCTACATCCACATCCTGTTGCTGCAGGATTATATTGCTGCGACAATACAGGTCAAATTAAGATCTTACATCTGTATGTATTGCCCAGCCTCAGATAGTCAGACAGTGATGAAGACGAACGCTGGTTGAGACTGGTCCATTAGAAGATTATGTCCCACTATTGACCTGTCAGGAGCTGCAATTCATTATGGCCTTAATGGAGTTTTAAGTTTGTTTGCATTTGTTAGCTTGCCTGATCAATCCACGGACATTGTGTAGTTGACAAAATAAAGCAGAAGATCAAATTGAAGACACAATCAGAGGTCCACCGCATTTCGATCGGGTGTACGAGCGCCTTGCCGTATTCCCCCTCCGAGACACATTTGATTTATACCTCCTTGCTAGATGTTCTGATGACACCAGCTCTCTCTTCCCTTAGCCTAATGAGATTCAGTGCTAAATGGTAGTGCTTCTTTATGTCGTATCGCAGCCAGTCACGGTGGGCTTTGAGATCTGGGTTTTAATTGTCTCCTGGGGTTGCCTGGCTCTCCCTCACAGGATGATAAATTGAAGTAATGCCTGTGTGGTCTGTCTCACACAAGCCAGTATGGTCTCCTGGGTAAAGGGGGTAGAGGGGCTGGGGGTAGAGTGAGGAGAGGTCTGGTTCTGTTTTTGTAGCCCTGGAGGATCCCTAGGGTCCCACACAGAACCCCCCAGAGTGACTGGTGCTTTGCCGCAGTGGAGCTGCCTCAGCTTTCTATGCGGGCTCTCTGTCTGCCTTTCAAAGGAGATACTGTGAAAGTCTGTTCATTAGAAGTTAACAGTCATAGTACCGTTGCTTTATTGGTCTCTCTCACCTGACTTTCATACTGTTAAAGCAGAAGGCCAAAATAGCTAGCGAGTATACTGCTCTCTCATTGTTCTTCAGCCATTTCCCCTCGCGGACTTCGCGGAGTTTATCTACCCATTTCGAGGTTGGTTAGCACATTAGCACATTAGCTGAGGTGTGCACTGATTGGAGTCACCTCGTTAGACAGTGTGTGTTTCACTTGCGCAGGCCCAGCGCATCAGTTGGAGAGGCGATGTTGAGAGAGCCACACCTCACGTCAGACAACCACATTAGTGGAAGCCTGAGTTTTGGTGTTTGGCTCCATTTTCTTTTTACACCCTATCCTAAATTGGTGGGGGTTATTCTTTTAGTTTGTCTTTTCGTAGGCACGTTAGTGGGCCTCCATGATGGGTGTCTTTTAGAACCCCTTTTGAGACCCTTTGTTTTGGTTGTCAAAGGGAGTGACGACATTTTGAGTTTGTCTTATGGGAAAGTAACAGACTGAAATGCCAGTTTGTAACAAATGTGATTGAAGGGAAGTCAAACATTCATTGGCACTGATCATTGCTCCCATTAAAGAGAATAGAGGTGAGTGGAGACGATCACAAAGACAGGTGAAACAGATCAGTGCGTGACAGTTAGGGCCTATAAATATTTCAGAATATATTGTCATTTTATTTCTTATTTTTCCCAATATAGTGATTTGGTGTTTTATTCTATGAGTTATCATTTCCATACTATACATTTCATGAATTGTTTCTTTCCAATTGCTTCTCTGTGGTGCCAGCGGTTTAAGACAGTTTATTGTAATCTGTTTAAGTGCTGTTATTCTCAGAATTCTGAAGAGGTGATTATCAGATTGGAGAACCCGTGCATGAGGGGTTCTTCCCAGCAGTATAAGTTCTGGATTTAGAGAAAGTGAGCGTTACATTTACATTTAAGTCATTTAGCAGACGCTCTTATCCAGAGCGACTTACAAATTGGAAAGTTCATACATATTCATCCTGGTCCCCCCGTGGGAAATGAACCCACAACCCTGGCGTTGCAAGCGCCATGCTCTACCAACTGAGCCACACGGGACCTAGCATTCAAACGTATTATCCAATACTTTGTATATTTCGGTCCAGAAACGATTGAGGACTGGGCAGGAATATAGTATGTGGGTGTGGTTAACCCTACTCTCCCCACGTTACCCAGCAACTTGATGTGATGTCACAGTTGTCCTTTGATTGTATTATAAGAGTTACGAAAAATCTTGACTGAATTTTCAGAGTATTCCCTCAAGAGTAGAAAGTTGGTTGTCTTGGACGTGTTTCTAGGTATGTCCTCCCAGTCCTCTTGGGTTACTACTATTTACAGCTCGTCTACCCAATTGGTTACCGCTATAATATTCTCATCTTTTGTGTCTTCTTTGAGGATTCTGTATATGTGCCCCAGCACATTCTAGGCATTTACCTTGTTATAAGTCTTTGTTATATTTCTAATTAAAGGATGTAGAGTACATAATTATGCGTTTCATTAGGTCCCACTGCTTTAGTAAGAAAGCATCTTGAGATTTCTGGAGGTATATATTCTCAAATGTATCTATCCCCTTGTCTGTGAACATCTGATACCTGGTCAGTCCTTCTTCAGCCCATAATTTAAATGTATCACCTATCATAGTTGGCTTAAAGTCGCCGTCTATTACAATTCCTCACCGGTAGATCAGATCTGTTTGGATGCATTTTATTTTGGTGATCTTTGTCCAGACCTCTATAGTGTTATTTATACAGGTATTTTCAATCATCTTAGTGTGTGTATTGATTGTCTTCATGAATATAGTTGCACTTATTCGTTTTTTCATTTGTTGGACTTCTATCTCTCCATTTAGCTGTTGATGCCAAGTTCATCCACACAATAATTTATTTTAGTTGGGTGGCTATATAAGAATTCATTAGGATTGGTAGTGCTAGTCCCCCTGCTTGTTTACATTGTATGATTTGTTTTACTTTTGATGCTGGCTTTTCTTCCTTTCTAGATGAATTTTCTCAGGAGTTTGTCCCACTGTTTAAAAGTGTAAGGAGTAATAGTTATTGGTAGATTCTGGAACAGGAATACACATCGTATTATTATTAAAGGCACTGATAGGTCTTAGGATAGGACTTTGTAGGTCCTGTTTAAACTGGTTTTCCACTGTTCCAAAGTTATACTGATGTAATTTTGTCAGGTCTTGGGGATAGTAATTCCTAAGTATTTTAGTTTATTTTGATCCCATTTAAGTTTAAATTTAGTTTTGAAGTCTTGGAAAATTGGTGGACCTACCGTCATTGCTTCTGATTTCCTTGTTTTTAGTCTGTAACCCGATATGACACTCTATTGTTTTATTTGTTGGGAACTGCCTAAGGTATATTTGTTAAGTAGAGAGTTACATCGTCTGCGTACATTGCAATTTTTTGTTCTTCCTTATCGATCTTTCCTTTTCCCTTTATTGCTTTTATTTATTAATTTTAATGTTATTTATTTATCCAATTCTATATTTAACCAGATGAGTCCTCTTAAGATGTGCATCTCTATCTCTTTTTCAATCTCTCATCTGCCATGTAGAACTCAAACAGAATTATACCAATTAACTAACAAGAAGTAGAGTTAAGAGTAAAGATCCCTTTTTTGTTTCTGTGTCCTAGAACCCAAGAACGACCTGTTCCTGTTCTATGGTAAGGGTCGGCCAGGGGTCATCCGAGGCCTGGACATGAACGTGAAGTCCAGTGATGAGCACATGGTATCGATAGAGGACCTGGTCAACCCCAGAGCCATCGACTACCACGCAGAGTCAGGACACATCTACTTCGCTGACACCACCAGCTTCCTCATTGGCCGGCAGAAAATAGATGGGAACAGCCGGGAAACGATACTCAAAGATGGTGGGTTTATTTTGTGTTATATTTTTATGCTACAGCCAAATGAATGTATTCTTGATTGCAGGTACTCTTTAATGACTAGTACCAGTTATTGTAATGACATAAAGAACACCCTTTCTGCATCAGTTAAAATACTTTCTAAATCACCCATTTACATTTAAGAAAAGCGAGAAATGCAAGTCAGGGGGAGATAGCACTAACATTGGTGTTCCATCACCTTGCAGACCTGGACAACGTTGAGGGGATCTCTGTGGACTGGATTGGTAATAACCTCTACTGGACCAATGATGGATACAGGAAAACTATTAGTGTGGCCAGACTGGAGAGGGCCTCTCAAACCAGGAAGACTCTTCTGGAGGGGGACATGTCTCACCCCCGAGCCATTGTATTGGACCCCCTCAACAGGTGAGCTCACTGAAGACGAGGCCAAATCATACAATTCCTACGGTATGTGTTACTAATGCACTGATGTCAGAGAACAATATGGTTGAAAATGTGAGTTGTCTGTGTGCACATATCTATTCAGTGATTGACCCACTGCAAAATGTACACAGAAAAGAGAATTATGCACAGCTCTCTAATCCTATGTGATGTTGGTTATAAACAAACAAACAAACACCCAAGAAAAGGGTAAGGGATATTGTCTTCTCTGGGTGTTACAGTAGAGAACCATATAAAGCACACAATCCTTTTAAACCCTTTATGTACTCAAGGCAATGGCATGTCCTAGCAGGTAGTGAACAATGGGTGATTCCTGGAAAGAGTTGGCTATTGTCAACTCTTTGGGTATGCGTGGGAGGTCTGTCTCTGTTTGGACGGCCATACAGAACTACTAAATCATGCTGCCACTGACCATGGAGATGGAATCATTCTATTGATATACTGATTCCTTCCCAGAAATAGCTAGCTCCTGCACAGTATTGCACCAGCCTGATTCCTCCCACATCAGGGGGTTTAATTTATTTTCTTTGTTATCATAACGGAGGAATAATCTCTAACTACTGACTTCCTATTGACAGTTGCCACATCTTTATTAAAATGTTGTTTGGGGTCGTAAGTGAGCATTGGCCGATCCATCAGCAGAACCAGACATCTTTATGTGCCCTGCAGGATGGGTCTCCACAGGTGAAATGACTGTTTAAGATCCTCTTCTGTTCGACCCAGTTATATTTCCCTCTCTGCATGTCACCTCCAGTCTGTGTTAACATGATAGGGATTCACTTTGCTGACATACTGTCTCAATCACTTATTTTTCTGTATTTTAAATGTTCTTTCCCTATCAGTCTCTCAGTCTCTCTCACACACCCCGCACACATCTTTTTGCTTTGGATATTGCTTCACAGAGCTTTAGCCAGGCATTGAAGACTGCGGTGTGTGTGTTGAATTATTCAGTGGGTCATGAAGATGACTTGCAGAGACAGACAGTGCTTGATTCACCCTCTATCACACTGTTTTATGTAGTGCATGTGTTGCAGTCAACTCCATCATTGAAGAGACAGAAAAGAGTGTGCAGCCCCGGCAGAGGATACAAATTCCTTAAGCATGTTAATGGGTCACTAGAGACTAGATCATGTCAAATCGTTGACCCAATCACTTTTCAAATATCACAAGTCCATTGGGAATAGCTGAGTGAAGCCCTGAAAAGATATTGACGTAAACCAGGACCTGGTTTCCGATGTGAGGGCCTAGTAGATGAACTTGTGGATTACTGTATATGTTGAATTGGGTAGGTTTGAATCAATGCTTATTTTGTGTGTGTTGAATTCTACAGCGGCAAGAAAAGGTATGTGAAATTTGATCTGATCTTTGTCTAGGTCACAACAATAGACAAACAGTCTGCTTAAACTAATAACACACAAACAATTATACGTTGTTATGTCTTTATTGAACACACCAAGTAAACATTTACAGTGCAGGGTGGGAAAAGTATGTGAACCCTTGGATTTAATAACTGGTTGACCCTCCTTTGGCAGCAATAACCTCAACCAAACGTTTTCTGTAGTTGCGGATCAGAAATGCATAACGGTCAGGAGGAATTTTGGACCATACCTCTTTACAAAACTGTTTCAGTTCAGCGATATTCTTGGGATGTCTGGTGTGAACTGCTCTCTTGAGGTCATGCCACAGCATCTCAATCGGGTTGAGGTCAGGACTCTGACTGGGCCACTCCAGAAGGCGTATTTTCTTCTGTTGAAGCCATTTTGTTGTTGATTTACTTCTGTGTTTTGGGTCATTGTCCTGTTGGGCTTCAATTGGCAGACAGATAGCCTAATATTCTCCTGCAAAATGTCTTGATGAACTTGGGAATACATTTTTCCGTCAATGATAGCAAGCTGTTCAGGACCTGAGGCAGCAGAGCAGCCCCAAACCATGATGCTCCCTCCACCATACTTTACAGTTGGGATGAGGTTTTGATGTTGGTGTGATGTACCTTTTTCTGCACACATAGTGTTGTCTGTTCCTTCCAAACAACTCAACTGTAGTTTCGTCTGTCCACAGAATATTTTGGCAGTAGCGCTGTGGAACATCCAGGTGCACTTTTGCAAACTTCAGACGTGCAGCAATATTTTTTTTGGACAGCTGTGGCTTCTTCAGTGGTGACCTCCCATGAACACCATTCTTGTTTCGTGTTTTACCTATCGTAGACCCGTCAACAGAAATGTTAGCATGTTCCAGAGATTTCTGTAAGTCTTTAGCTGAAACTAGAATTCTTCTTAACCTCATTGAAGAATCCTAGTGTCAGTCACCTTTGCAGGACGGCCACTCCTAGGGAAAGTAGCAACAGTGCTGAACTTTCTGCATTTATAGACAATTTGTATTACCGTGGACTGATGAACATCAAAGCTTTTCCAGCTTTATGCAAGTCAACACTTCTTAATCTTAGGTCTTCTGAGATCTAATTTGTTCGAGGCATGGTTCACATCAGGCAATGCTTCTTGTAAATAGCAAACTCAAGTTTTGTGAGTGTTTTTTATAGGGCAAGGCAGCTCTAACCAACATCTCCAATCTCGTCTCATTGATTAGACTCAGGTTAGCTGACTCCTGACTCCAATTTGCTTTTGGAGAAGTCATTAGCCTATGGGTTCACACACTTTTTCCAACCTACACTGTGAATGTTTAAATTAAGTATTCAATATAGACAAAAAAAATACAATAATTTGTGTGTTATTAGTTTAAGCATACTGTTTGTCTATTGTTGTGACCTAGATGAAGATCAGATCAAATTTGATTACCAATTTATGCAGAAATCCAGGTAATTCCAAAGGGTTCACATACTTTTTCTTGCCACTGTATATGTTTGATGATAAAACATATTTAAGCCCCAACTAATATGGTTCATTAGGGCTTTTTCCCCCTTAAACTCAATTGTAGGGAATGTATTATGTTTGTGAATTTCAGTTGGATGTACTGGACGGACTGGGAGGAGGATGAGGTGAACGACAGCATAGGAAGGATAGAAAAAGCGTGGATGGATGGATCTAACCGACAGATATTTGTCACGTCTAATATGCTGTGGCCTAACGGCCTCACCCTGGATCATGGGACCAGCACCATGTACTGGTGTGATGCCAACTACGATCACATAGAGAAGATCTACCTCAACGGCACTGGCAGACAGGTGAGTGAAGCTGTACTCTAAAGGGCAAAAACCATTTCGTCATTATAGCCATGTAATGATGTAATTTTAACCAGCTTTGCCCACTGGGATATCACCATTGTAGTTTGTCTTCCCTCTGCTCTCTCAGATCTTTGAGTTGTGAAGGTTGTGTTCTTCATTGATACGTGTTGTATCTGATTACTCATGCAGGTTGTGTACAATGGCAAACAGCTGAACCATCCCTTTGGGATTTCTCACTACCGTAACTCCATCTTCTGGACGGAGTACATGAACGCTTCTGTTTTCCAGCTGGATCTAACCTCTGGGGACGTTACTCTACTAAGGAGTGAGAGGCCTCCCCTGTTTGGCCTGCATGTGTACAATGCTCAGAGTCAGCAAGGTATGTCTGACTGCTTTCCCTTTTCCATCTCCTATCACTAAAGCTTACCTTTGGTAAATGTTTCCTACGCAATCTTATATAGCTGTTCCTACAACTTATCACAAAACCTCCCCCACCATTACTAAAGGTTGCCTTCAGAGAATGTATTCTATGGTTAGCCCCTGATGCTTATATATGCAACCTTCAAAAAAAGTGTTGCAATCTATCCACTATGGCACAGGTGTCAAACTCATTCCACGGGGGGCCGAGTGTCTGCGGGTTTTCGCTCCTCCCTTGTACTTGATTGATGAATTAACATCACTAATTAGTTAGGAACTCCCCACACCTGGTTGTATAGGGCTTTATTGAAAGGAAAAACCAAAAACCTGCAGACACTAGGCCCTCCGTGGAATGAGTTTGACACCCCTGCACTATGGTATCTTATATAGCTGTTAGTATAATGAAAACAGTATACTCCATCGTGGGAATTATATTTCATGGCATTGGTTAGTTGCTGGATAAATTGACAGTGGCAGCAATTTTACTTTGAATTCCAGTCTATGGAAATAAAAGACTGACTCAACATAGTGCTCCCTGCTGTCTGTGTGGTGGATGATGATAGATTCCTGTTGTGGGTAGATGAATAGATAACATCAGAGAGAGATGCATGATGCGCTTTGTTGATGGTGTAGAACTGTAGGGCCTCACAGCAGGTAGAACCCTTGTTGAATGGTGAATCACTGTTTAGAGTTTAGACTAATGTGTGTGTGGAGCAGGGGGAGGTATGATTACTGGCATCTCCTCTCAGAAACAGAGAGAAGTGCCAACACTAATCATCTGCTGGGCAATCAATGGATCAAGATAAGGGGCATTATGAGGCGATTCACAGGCTTTTCATTTGTGTAATAATTTCTATCGTTTTACATCAAAATAATACCGTTCGTTAGAGTGGTGTACGACTGTGGTATGCCAAACATGTGATGCAGAGAAAGAGTGAAAGGGAGAAAATGGCTGGCTGTATATGAGTTCTAATTCTCAGCATGGGTAAAGTAGAATTTCACTGGCCATTCCTCCAAAGCTCATGTCACCAAAGAGATGAATTGGCTCTGCTATCCTCTGAGTATTACTTATTGACTCTCACAAAACAGAAGTCTTTATCTCATTGGCTCAGGCACTGCCTTTGGACCTGACACTAAACCAAACAAACAATGTTCTCCATGCCTCAACTTTATAAGTGACAGTTTCTTCACACATATTCAGTGTTTTGGTCTCTCTCCCTTGAGAACGGTTGGTTTTGTCCTAAAATACTAATTATTCCCCTGAAAGGATACAACTGTCAAATCAAATCTCCACAATGTCCCCAATATTTTTTGGGGTATGTGGTTATACACTATATAAACAAAAGTATGTGGACACCCTTTCAAATGAGGGGATTTAGCTATTTAGACACACCTGTTGCTGACAGGTGTATAAAATCGAGCACACAGCCATGCAATCTCCATAGACAAACATAGAATAGCCTTACTGAAGAGCTTAGTGACTTTCAACGTGGCACCGTCATAGGATGCCACCTTTCCAACAAGTCAATTTGTCAAATTTCTGCCCTGCTAGAACTGCTCCGGTCAATCGTAAGTGCTGTTATTGTGAAATGGAATCGTCTAGGAGCAACAACGGCTCAGCCACAAAGTGGTAGGCCATACAAGCTCACAGAACGGGACCAAGTTCCAAACTGCTTCTGGAAGCAACATCAGCACAAGAACTGTTTGCTGGGAGCTTCATGAAATGGTGTGTGGCCAAGCAGCTGCACACCATGTACAATGCCAATTGTTGGCTTGAGTGGTGTAAAGCTCGCTGCCATTGGACTCTGGAGCAGTGGAAGCGCTTTCTCTGGAGTGATGAATCACGCTTCACCATTTGGCAGGCCGATGGATGAATCTGGGTTTGGCAGATGCCAGGAGAATACTACATGCCTGAATGCATAGTGCCAACTGTAAAGTTTTGTGGAGGAGGAATAATGGCCTGGGGCTATTTTTCATGGTTTGGGCTAGGCCCCTTAGTTACAGTGAAGGGAAATCTTAACGCTACAGCATACAATGACATTCTAGACGATTCTGTGCTTCCAACTTTGTGGCAACAGTTTAGGAAGGCCCTTTCCTGTTTCAGCATGACAATGGCCCGTGCACAAAGCGAGGTCCATACAGAAATGGTTTGTTGAGATCGGTGTGGAAGAACTTGACTGGCCTGCACAGAGTCTTGACCTCAACCCCATTGAACACCTTTGGGATTAATTGGAACGCCGACTGAGAGCCAGGCCTAATCACCCAACATATGTCCCGACCTCACTAATGCTCTTGTGGCTGAATGGAAGCAAGTCCCCGCAGAAATATTCCAACATTTAGTGGAAAGCCTTCTCAGAAGAGTTGAGGTTGTTTTAGCAGCAAAGGGGTGCCCGCTCCATATTAAGGCTTATGATTTTGGAATGAGATGTCCAACGAGCAGTTGTCCACATACCTTTGGCCATGTAGTGTAGATGACGTGGCACCCACCTGCCACATTCTTCTCAAACAGGAAATGGCTTTTGTGTTAAGATGTTTTATGTGTGTTTCTTCACAATTCACAGTTGTTCATAGAGAGATGACGACAGACAGAACAACAATAGAGACACATGACAAAATACAATAATAATGCTTTCGAAGAATAGGATTTGAGGTTAACAGTGGTATGATTATTTTCCTACTCTGTATTTCCAGGTGACAATGCATGCAGTGTGAATTATGGGGGATGCGGTACCCTCTGCCTCGCTATCCCAGGGGGCAGAGTGTGTGCCTGTGCTGACAACCAGCTCCTGGAGAAGAACAATGTCACCTGCTCAGGTACTGTAAGACCATGCAGTGAATCAGCCAGAGCAGTATATTGCACCGTAGGCAAACTATGAACATGGTTTTCTCTCACAGCTATTTTGTGTGATTTCAGTGTAAAGTATGCTTTACTTTTCAATGGAATTCATTCCACTGTGGTTTAATTTGTCTCATGTCTGTTTCTCTGGTATTAATGTTAGTTTCCCTGTTATGTCTGTTAATTAAGTGTCGTCTGGGGTGGTGGAGCCACAGCACTGTAAGAGCGATGAGTTTCAGTGTAGTAACCATCGTTGTATCCGTGCGTCATGGAAGTGCGACGGGGACGATGACTGTCTGGATGGGAGTGACGAGGAGATCCATAGCTGCTGTGTGTATTTATCTGTCCACCCCATCCACACACACACACACACACACACACACACACACACACACACACACACACACACACACACACACACACACACACACACACACACACACACACACACACACACACACACGCACACACACACAAACATCACTTAGCATGCAACGTTGCACAAAGTGATATTTTCTTGCTATCAACTTTTATCTTGCTAAATGTCATTGATATGATTCAAAGATGGTGAATACGGCCCCCTCCCCTCTTTTCTTCCCCTCATCCCCCATCTATTCGCCTCAGAAGAGAATTGGCTGTTGAGTGGATCGATAAGATAAACAGCATGTTAGACGCTTGGGTGCTGACTCATTTCTCACTATGAAAAATACTATAATGTAATCTTCTGCCAGAATTATCAGAATTGCTAAATCTATTATCTGCTCTGCTGGAATGTCAGCATGGTTTTTCAAAGTGTTCTCCTTTGGGGACAGCCGAAGAACCCTTTTAGGTTTTAGATAGCACCTTTTTTTCCAACAGTGTATAACAAGGTTTGAGACATTCTCTGACCCAAATTCCTGCTTCGCATTGATGTCTGTCATTCTCTGTGGTTTGTACTGTACCTCAGATTTTCGTGAAGTCAAAGTTGGACTTTTAAAGTTAGAAACTGTAAATGTCAGATTTGTAAATCCTTTAGACGGCATTCTATTCCACAAAGAAGTTCAATTAGAACATTTTTAAAACAAAAAACGTTGCTTTGGTAATATGAGTGTCTCTGTCTATCTGTTTCAGCGAACCACAATTGTTCCAATGACCAGTTCAAGTGCCTCAACAATCACTGCATCCCTAAGAGATGGCTGTGTGATGGAACCAATGACTGTGGGAACAATGAGGATGAGTCCAACACCACATGTTCAGGTAACTGATACAATACCTCAGCTTTTTCTCAGATCTGCAGTCTAGCAATTGTGTTATGTAGTAGATCTACCTGCCGTTTTCTGAGCTATGGAAATATATTGATGTGGTATATTTCAGTTAAGCAGTTGGACTGTGTATTCTAAAAAATATATATATATATCAAACCTCTGCCCCCTTAAAAACTCTGTTTAGAGTTTTGTGCTTAAGCTCTACATTGACAGATAGGTTTCAGCACATCACAATATCAAATAGCAACATTCATAGTGGTGTCTTATGGCACTAAACAAGCCAGCAGGTACAGTGTGATCAATCTCAAGTGAAAGCTCAGAATCAAAGAAGTTTAGCACTCTCAAGAGTTAACTTTTCCTGATATTGAGTTAGTGTCAGAATCACTTATGTCAGAATCACCCTGCAGAAGTGTTTTTTTCCCTCCTCACAATAACAGCTCTTAGCCTTCCAGGATCAATCAATGAATATCAGTGGGGGTGACTAATGTTGCCTTGTAATCAGATAGACATGCATGTTACACAGCACCAACCACCTCGTGTGATATGCTGGTGCTGCTGTCCTTGCATGTCTGTCTCTGTCATGGACATAGAGTACATGTGACTGAAAGGTTTGTGTAAGGGCGCCACTCATTTCCTCCAGACTTGATATATGTGATATATCTGTGATGGAGAGATCAATTTAAGCTCCACAGGCCTGACATTGACATGCCATATGATTGAATGATCATTAGGGGGCTGAACACGTCTGGCTTTGACTTGATACCCATGTGATCGAATTACAAATGCGCTTCTGTCTTCCATGTCTCTCTCTCTCTCTCAGCCCAGGCCTGTCAGCCCAACCAGTTCTCCTGTCGGAACGGACGCTGTATCCCCCTGGCCTGGCGCTGCGACCGGGACGACGACTGCGGGGACATGTCCGATGAGACATCATCCTGTGGTGAGTCAGACTTTGAATCTGCATTCTCTGGCCCTGAAACCTGAATCTACCCCCATTGACATCGATGCATGATTTATATGATTGTTAAGTGGGTTAAGCTTGAGCATCTCAAGTTAGGTTTTGGCCCTAAAAGAGTATTCATACTAAAAGGACCTTGTAGACATGTTAACACAATACACCACACACTCTCTCTGGGAAGCAACAGAGTAAAGGAAAGTGCAGGGTTTATAAACGGCAAGAGAGGCTTTCAAAGAAGATGTGACCACTGTTATGATGACACTGACAGTTCTGACGATTCCATTGACCACATCCCCAACCTTGAGAGGAAACCAAAAGGATACACCGCTGTGAGCTGTAGCTCAAAGGAAATGGTTCAGTGGAAAAGACCGCTCAGCCTATAGTGACCTAACTACACCAGAGAAGCCTTAAAAGCATTGCAAAAATATAACCTCCTGGTGAGACAACTGAATGCTAGCTTGGCTATTTGAACTCTTAGTGTGTGTTCTTGTCTAGTGCACAGCAGCCGGTTGCTTATATTTCTCTCAAAGTATAGCCTTAGTGCTTTCCTCTCTCTTACTGGAGATATAATGCTTGGTCTTAGCTCCTAGTTTTTGGGAACTAAAATGCAATATCCACTTGAACAAACAAATATCCAATTTCTCAAACACAGGTTGTTGAATACCATTACTGAGCAGACTATTGGGTTACCTTTGAGTTGGCATAGTATTGGTTGTGAAGAGGTGCATGAGTGTACCAGTGTGCTTGTTATTGGTTGACCAGTAGTGCTGTGAAATAAGAATAGAGATATTATAACATGTCCTTGGCATCTGACAAGAATGTCCCATTTATTAATTTATTAGGACCTTGAATACTTTCTTGTCTCTCTATTTTCTTTCGCTTGCTTCATTCATGTAAGAAGTGAGTTTTAGCAGTTACATTACTGAATAGTCCTCTGGGCCAGGAGCTCAGAATTCACTAGCTCAGTGTTCTAACTTACAATGAGACAGTTGCTGCCAAATAAGACTTGTAGTATTTAAAAAAAAAAGTTGTATTATTGCAGAATTACAGGATCTATCAAAACTGAAATCAAAGTAAGTTTTAGTGCATGTAATTTGAGTGACCGAACAGTTTATTTAGTTTTCATATGGTAGACTTTTTTTCTGTATGGTACTATAGTCAAATCGCGCAACTATACTATTTTGACTCGTTCAGAGGGAACTTTCCTGGCCATAAATTCTGTATTTAGTGATGTGATGTGGAAATAGAATTACTCAACAAGCGTAAAAGAAGTGAGAAAAAATTTATTTGAAAGGTTTTTAAACCTCTTTGATGTTAAGTCCCCTATTTAGCGGACTTTGAGAGGTTCTGGAACGGCTACGACTGACATTTTGGTGTACAAAGCGCTCTGTGAACATCGCTTCACACCCCACATTTGCATCGGGAATGACGTGTAACATTTTTTGGCCTATCCAGACAATGAATCGATTTTCTCTCCCTCTGATCGACAGAGCCCAGCCTGGGAGATGGCATATAAAAGGGGACAGTCTTATCGATTTCAGCAATCGTGGTCCCATGTTGCTCTGATATTCGCAGCCAGATATAGAGCTCTCAACATGAAAAAGTACTAAATCATTTTGTATAATTGAAACACAACCACTTTATGTTGGTCCCAGAGGGATGAAATCACGTTGTTTGTTATGCTGAAGTTCTAACGTGTCTGCAGGCATTCGAGTTGTGTCTGTGCGTCGGTTCAGATGAGGCTTGGTATGGCAGAAAATGCCCTGTCGTCAGTTATATGAAATGGGGCCAAATTTGTAGTCACGAAATACACTACATGGACAAAGGTATGTGGACACTTGCTCGTCTAAAATCTCATTCCAAAATCATAGGCCTTAATTCTTATGGCTGCAGGGGCAGTATTGAGTAGCTTGGATGAAAAGTTGCCCAGAGGTGCCCAGAGTAAACTGCCTGCTCCTCAGTCCCAGTTGCTAATATATGCATATTATTACTAGTATTGGATAGAAAACACTCTTAAGTTTCTAAAACTGTTTGAATGATGTCTGTGAGTATAACAGAACTCATATGGCAGGCAAAAACCAGAGAAAGAAATCCAACCAGGAAGTGGGAAATCTGAGGTTTGTAGGTTTTCAACTCATCACCTATCGAATACACAGTGGGATATGGGTCAGTCTGCACTTCCTACGGCTTCCACTAGATGTCAACAGTCTGTAGAACCTTGTCTGATGCTTCTACTGTGAAGTGGGGCCGAAAGAGACGGGAATGAGTCAGGTCTATCATGAGCTGACCATGCTCTGACCATGCGCGTTCACATGAGAGGGAGCTCTGTTCCATCGCTCTTCTGAAGACAATGGAATTCTCCGGTTGGAACATTATTGAAGATTTATGTTAAAAACATCCTAAAGATTGATTCAATACATCATTTGACATGTTTCTACTGACTGTTACGGAACTTTTTGACATTTCGTCTGCTTTTAGTGAACGCGCTTCCTGACTTTGGATTTGTTTACCAAACACGCTAACAAAAATAGCTATTTGGACATAAATGATGGACATTACCGAACAAAACAAACATTTCTTGTGGAAGTGGGAGTCCTGGGAGTGCATTCCGACGAAGATCAGCAAAGGTAAGTGAAGATTTATAATGCTATTTATAACTTTTGTTGACTCCACAATTTGGCAGGTAACTGTATGGCTTCCTTTTGTGGCTGAACGCTGTTCTCAGATTATTGAATATTGTGCTTTTGCCGTAAAGCTTTTTTGAAATCCGACACAGCGGTTGCATTAAGAACAAGTGTATCTTTAATTCTATGTAAAACATGTATCTTTCATCAAAGTTTATGATGAGTTTTTCTGATATTTTATGTGGCTCTGCAATTTCTCAGGATATTTTGGAGGCATTTCTGAACATGGCGCCAATGTAAACTGAGGTTTTTGGATATAAATATGAACTTTATTGAACAAAACATATATGTATTGTGTAACATGAAGTCCTATGAGTGTCATCTGATGAAGATCATCAAAAGTTAAGGATTAATTTCATCTCTATTTCTGCTTTTTTTGACACCTGTCTTTGGCTGGAAAAATTGCTGTTTTTCTGTGATTTTGCGGTGACCTAACATAATCGTTTGTGGTGCTTTCACTGTAAAGCCTTTTTTTGAAATTGGACACTGTGGTGGGATTAACAAGAAGTGTATCTTTAAAATGGTGTGAAATACTTGTATGCTTGAGGAATTTTAATTATGAGATTTCTGTTGTTTGAATTTGGCGCCCTGCACTTTCACTGGCTGTTGTCATATGATCCCTTTAATGGGATTGCAGCCATAAGAAGTTTTAATATGGAGATGGTCCCCTCTTTGCTGCTATAACATCCTCCACTCTTCTGGGAAGGCTTTCCACTAGATGTTAGAACATTGCTGCGGGACTTGCTTCCATTCAGCCAAAAGAGCATTAGTGAGGTTGGGCACTGATGTTGAGCTATTAGGCCTGTTCCAATTAATCCCAAAGTCATCTGATGGGGTTGAGGTCAGGACTCTGTGCAGGTCAGTCAAGTTTTTCCACAGTGATCTCAACAAACCATTTCTGTATGGACCTTGCTTTGTGCACAGGGACATTGTCATGCTAAAACAGGAAAGGGCCATCCCCAAACTGTTGCCACAATGTTGAAAGCACAGAATCGTCTAGAATGTCATTGTATGCTGTAGCATTAAGATTTCATTTCACTGGAACTAAGGGACCTAGCCCGAACCACAAACAACTGTCCCAGACCATTATTCCTCAACTTTATAGTTGGCACTATGCATTCGGGCAGGTAGCGTTCTCCTGGAATCCGTCGAACCCAGATTCGACCGTCGGACTGCCAGATGGTGAAGCGTGATTCATCACTCCAGAGAACGTATTTTCACTGCTCCAGAGTCCAATGGCGGTGAGCTTTACACCACTCCAGCCGAAACTTGGCATTGCACATGGGGATCTTAGGCTTGTGTGTTCCTGTTCGGCCATGGAAACCCATTTCATGAAGCTCCAGACAAATAGTTATTGTGCTGACGTTGCTTCCGGGAGGCAGTTTGGAACTCGGTAGTGATTGTTGCAACCAAGGACAGGCTATTTGTACGCTCTACGCGCTTCAGCATTCGCCTATACCTGTCACGATCTTTCAAGATCGAACCCAGAAGCAGACCAGGACAAGGAGCGTAGGAAGAAGGTGAGTATTTATTTACAGTGAAATGTGAAAAGGTAGATATATCCAGATGGCGTAGCGGGCAGCGGTGGTGAGTAGATGAGAGGAAATAGGTGAATCCAATGTAGTAGCAGAATCCTCTGTCAACCAGGCGGGAATGGAGTGAATGATCCAGGTGAGTAACTGAAGACAAAACAAACGGAGGTAAGTTCAAGGCAAGCAATACGTAAATGAAAACAACAAAACAAATTCTATCCAACTGGAGTCTGGTACTCAGGCACAACATACTGTTCATGGCTAACGATCCGGCAGGGAATGGAAGTCAGGTCAGAGCTTTTGAAGGGTAGAGATGATGATCAGGACAGGTGTGCAGATTACTGACGGGAAACAGGTGCGGGTGAAATCAATCTCCCAATGAGCTAATTCGCCCGGCAACCAGACAGGGTGCGTTCCAGGACACCTGAAACACACTCCAGGACAGACACACAGGCAAACCCAGACTCAGGAAGCGGGATTCGTGACAGTACCCCCCCCTCCGACGAACGCCACCGGGCGGACTACCTGGAGCGCCAGGATGGAGGCGGTAGAAGTCACGAATCAGGTCGTCATCCAGAATCTGTCGCCGAGGAATCCAACTCCTCTCCTCTGGACCATATCCTTCCCAGTCCACTAGAAACTGGTACCCTCGACCCCGCCGTCTGGAGTCCATGATGCGGCGCACCGTGTAGACAGGACCACCTCCGATCATCCGAGGAGGAGGAGGACGAGGAGGAGGAGGCAACAGAGGACTGAGGTGAACCGGCTTGAGACAGGAGACATGAAAAGTGGGATGCACTCTAAGTGTTGCAGGCAACTTGAGTCGAACCACCACAGGATTTATGATTCTCTCCACTACAAACGGACCAATGAACTTAGGTGACAACTTCCTTGACTCCGTCCGTAGAGGAAGATCCCGTGTAGCCAACCAAACCTTATCTCCAACCGTATAAGCTGGGGCAGGAATACGGCGACGGTTCGCCTGTATCTGATACCGGTCAGAAACTCTAAGGAGAGCCTTCCTGGCCCGATGCCAGGTCCGGTGGCAACGACGAATATGGGTCTGGACAGAGGGAACCGAGAGATCCCTCTCCTGAGAAGGAAACAAAGGAGGTTGGTATCCGTAAAGGCATTGGAAGGGGGACATCCCCGTGGCAGATGAAGGAAGGGTATTATGGGCATACTCAACCCAGGGTAATTGAGATGACCAAGAGGTGGGATCAGAGGAGACAAGACAACGCAGCGTGGACTCCATCTTCTGGTTGGCTCTCTCCGCTTGACCATTAGATTGTGGGTGAAATCCAGAAGTGAGACTGACTGTAGCTCCAATGGCCAAACAGAAGGATTTCCAGACAGCAGAGGTAAACTGAGGACCACGGTCAGACACAATGTCACTGGGCAATCCGTGAACCCTGAAAACCTCCCTGACCAGGATCTCGGACGTCTCCGTAGCCGATGGAAGCTTGGAGAGAGGAACAAAATGAGCAAACTTGCTGAATCTGTCCACAATGGTCAGAATGACCGTGTTCCCAACAGAAGGGGGCAATCCCGTGACAAAATCCAGGGCCAGATGCGACCAAGGTCGCCGAGGAATAGGTAGGGGGTGAAGAAGCCCAGAGCTGGGCCGATTGGTACTCTTGTTCTGGGCACAAACAGGACATGCGGCAACAAACCTCCGGGTATCTTCTCCCATAGCAGGCCACCAAAAACGTCTGCGCAGTAGTGCCATAGTCCGAGCAACGCCAGGGTGACAAGCTATCTTGCTGGCGTGGGACCACTGAAGGACAGCAGAACGGACCGACTCGGGTACGAACAACCGACCGGGTGGACCGTTACCGGGGCCGGGCTGCGTCCGAAGGGCCGCCATCACATCCTCCTCTATCCTCCATGTAACGGCTCCCACGACAACATTCTGGGGAAGAATCGTCTCAGTCTTGACCCCACTCTCCTCCGTCTTAGAGAACATCCGGGACAGGGCGTCCGCCTTCCCGTTCTTAGACCCAGGTCGGAACGTCAGGGAAAAATTGAAACGTCCAAAAAACAAGGCCCACCTAGCCTGACGGGCGTTGAGACGTTTAGCCGATTGTACGTAAGCCAGATTCTTGTGGTCAGTCCAGACCACAAACGGTTGCTCCGCTCCCTCCAACCAGTGCCGCCACTCCTCCAAGGCAAGCTTCACAGCGAGAAGCTCCCGGTTACCCACATCGTAGTTTCTTTCAGCTGGAGAAAGACGACCAGAGTAGAAAGCGCAGGGATGGAGTTTACCGTCAGTGGAGCTACGCTGGGACAGGATGGCGCCCACACCCACATCAGAAGCATCCACTTCCACAACGAACTGACGGGAAGTGTCAGGTTGAGAGAGAATCGGGGCGTTGGTGAATCGGCTCTTCAAGTCCAGAAATGCTCGGTCTGCCTCAGGAGTCCAACAGAACTTTCTGGTGCAAGACGTCAGGGCAGTTAAAGGTGCAGCCACCCGGCTGTAGTCACGGATAAACCTCCGATAAAAATTCGCAAACCCCAGGAATCTCTGGAGCTGCAATCTTGTACCGGGCTGGACCCAATCCCGAACCGCCCGAACCTTCTCTTGGTCCATCTTGATCTCTCCCCTGGATATGATGTACCCGAGGAAGGACGTTGTATGGGCGTGAAAATCACACTTCTCCGCCTTCACGAACAGACGGTTCTCCAATAACCGCTGCAGGACCTGCTTGACATGCAGAACGTGGCTAGAAAGCTCCTTTGAGAAGATGAGGATATCATCCAGGTAAACGAACACAAAAATACCAATCATATCTCTCAAAACGTCATTCACCATACTTTGGAACACCGCCGGAGCGTTGGTCAGTCCAAACGGCATCACCTGGTACTCAAAATGTCCCATCGGAGTATTGAACCCAGTCAACCACTCGTCCCCCTCCTTGATCCGAACCAAATGATAAGCATTACGTAAATCAAGCTTCGTAAAAACCGTAGCACCCTGTAAGGAATCGAAAGCCGAGCTCATCAAGGGCAGGGGATACTTGTTCTTAACCGTAATCTCATTCAAACCCCGATAATCAATACACGGTCGAAGAGAACCATCCTTCTTGCTCACAAAAAAAAATCCTGCTCCCAAAGGTGATGACGATGGCCGAATGAGACCTGTAGCTAGAGACTCCTTGATGTAGGTCTCCAAGGCCTCACGTTCCGGTCGAGAGATACTGTATAACCGTCCCTTGGGAAAGGCAGATCCAGGAAACAGATTAATCGCACAATCATAAGGTCGGTGGGGAGGAAGAGACAGAGCCTTCTGTTTACTGAATACCTCACCCAACTCGTGATATGTTTCTGGAACCAGGGACAAATCAGGAGGAGCAGAGTCACTGACCTGACTGGAAACAGCAGGAGAACAGGCAGTCCTAAGGCAGTTAGCATGACACTCAATGTTCCAACTAGTTACCTTCCCTGTCACCCAATCAAACGAGGGATTGTGTTCCTTCAGCCAGGGGTAACCAAGAACCAGAGGAACATGGGGCGAGGACAAAATGAAGAAAGAGATAAACTCTGAATGATTTCCCGACACCAACATCTTAACCGGTTCAGTCCTCATAGTGATCCGTGCCAGACTACTGCCGTTCAGAGTGGTTGCTTCAATGGCTTCCGGCAATTGCTCCTTGGAAAGCCCCAGCTGTTCCACCAAGTCGGCATCCATAAAGTTGCCATCGGCACCTGAATCGATAAAAGCGTTCAGGTCAAAACTCTGATCCTTATTCATAAGGGTCGCAGGAAAACGGGGTCTGACAAGATCCTTGAGAGATTGAAACTGGCTCGCTAAAATTCCTCCCAAATTTAGCGAGCCGGGCAGTTTAACGGGCGCTGTGGACAAGCGGAGTTGTAATGTCCCGATCTACCACAGTAGAAAGAGCTATTGGTCTCACGTCTACGTTGGCGCTCCTCCTTAGTTAGCCCGTGTCGCCCCACTTGCATTGGTTCAGAATCTGGTGGCAAGACTCCTCCACTAATCCCGTGTGGAGAATAACGATCAATACGTCCTGGTTCACCTCCTGAACCGAATGGTAACCGAGTTACAGATTGATTGGATAGACCCCACTGCTTCTCCCTCCTTCTCTCTCGGACTCTATTATCAACCCGAATAGATAAAGCGACCAAGCTGTCTAAGTCACTAGGCTCTGGATAAGAAATCAGCTCATCCTTAAGTTCATCTGACAACCCCTTGTAAAAAACCGCTTGTAGTGACTCCTCATTCCAACCACTCTCCACAGCCAATGTCCTGAACTCAATCATAAAATCTGCCACACTGCGATCTCCTTGGCGAAGAGAGAACAAACGTTTAGCTGCGTCCTTACCTCGGACTGGATGATCAAAAAGCTTCCTCATCTCTCCCGTGAACTCCTGATATGAAGCCGTGCAGGTTCCCTGTCGTTCCCAAACGGCTGAAGCCCATTCCAGAGCTCTTCCACGCAACAGTTCAATAACCAAGGCTATCCTAGCCTTGTCAGTGGCGTAAGAATGGGGCTGTAGATCAAACACTAACCCACACTGCATAAGAAACGAACGGCATTTTCCCAAATCCCCTTCATATTTATCAGGCGTCGGTACCTTGGGTTCACGAAATGGAACCGCTTCAGACACGGCAGGTGAGATGGGTGAAACCGGTGGTGAATGAATCACCTGCAAACTGAGCTGATCCTGGACTTGTGTCAAGCTAGCAGATAAATTCTGGATCGAACTCGCTATCTCCTGTAGCGCCGTATTGTGTTGTCCCAATTTCTTCTCCTGCAGGGTAATGGCATGGCAAACGGAGTCCAGGTCCGCTGGGTTCATTACTGGCCGGATCGTTCTGTCACGATCTTTCAAGATCGAACCCAGAAGCAGACCAGGACAAGGAGCGTAGGAAGAAGGTGAGTATTTATTTACAGTGAAATGTGAAAAGGTAGATATATCCAGATGGCGTAGCGGGCAGCGGTGGTGAGTAGATGAGAGGAAATAGGTGAATCCAATGTAGTAGCAGAATCCTCTGTCAACCAGGCGGGAATGGAGTGAATGATCCAGGTGAGTAACTGAAGACAAAACAAATGGAGGTAAGTTCAAGGCAAGCAATACGTAAATGAAAACAACAAAACAAATTCTATCCAACTGGAGTCTGGTACTCAGGCACAACATACTGTTCATGGCTAACGATCCGGCAGGGAATGGAAGTCAGGTCAGAGCTTTTGAAGGGTAGAGATGATGATCAGGACAGGTGTGCAGATTACTGACGGGAAACAGGTGCGGGTGAAATCAATCTCCCAATGAGCTAATTCGCCCGGCAACCAGACAGGGTGCGTTCCAGGACACCTGAAACACACTCCAGGACAGACACACAGGCAAACCCAGACTCAGGAAGCGGGATTCGTGACAATACCGTTCTGTGAGCTTTTGTGGCTTACCACTTTGTGGCTGAGCCGTTGTTGCTCCTAGACATTTCCACTTCACAATAACAGCACTTACATTTGACCGGGGCAGCTCTAGCAGGGCAGACATTTGACAAACTGACTTGTTGGAAAGGTGGCATCCTGTGACGGTGCCACGTTGAAAGTCACTGAGCTCTTCAGTAAGGCCATTCTAACGCCAATGTTTGTCTATGGAGGTTGCATGGCTGTCTGCTCAATTTTATACACCTGTCAGCAACGGGTGTGGCTGAAGTAGCCGAATCCACTATTTTAAAGGTGTGTCTACATACTTTTGGCAATGTAGCGTATGATCATATTCATTTTATAGTTATAAGAAAGATTAAATCTCATAGTAAGTTGTTTATAATTGTACTGTTACTATATTTTGAAAGCATTTCAGTCATTTCAAGCCCTATTCCCCCACTTTTGTTGAGTAGGAAAAAAATATTGTATGATGTTTTTATATTTTCATATTTTCATAATATTTGTACTATGTATTTGAGCTTCTATCCTCAAATGTGAGTCAATGTGTAACTATTTTTACCAGAAAGGTGAGTTCCAGAACTTTCTAGAACTATGCAGCATTATAGTTTTGTTTATGGCCATCTCATGAAAATGAATTACTCTTGGATATGTCTATTTAGGTGAAAATCTACATTTTGCTGTAACGTTCAACCTCCCATCTCTTCATTATATGTGGTAAGGATGGCACATATCAGTCTCTGATGATCAGTGCCAGGCACTGCATAGTGTTGTATCGTCTCCGACTCTCCGTTGTGTGCCTACTAAGCTGCTTCAATACACAGTCACAAACAACCAGAGTGTAAGCTGTAATTAAAGTTTATGCTCGGCTTCATTCAATCATAATCAAGCTGCGCTCCAAAACATATTCTCTCCCATACTGTTGTTTGAGGTTCCTCAGGCATTACTGCTCTGTAGGAGTTCTCACCGCGTCTCTGGCAGTTCAATTTGCTCCACTGCAGCGACGATGGGTTTTAAACACCTGAAGCTCCACACGTCGTGGTGCCACTGCCATTTGAGATGGATGCTAATTTGAATTTTGTTTGCTAGAAGTATGGTAGTTGTCAACCTGTATGTTGAACCCAGAATCTCCCCTCCGTCGACTAGACTGAGAAACTAACCAGACATTATTTATGCATGTTGATATTTATTTTTAATGAGTGTTAAACCTCAACCAGACGGTCGCTGTCGAAGATAACTAAAATCCTTAGAGCGAAAATGTAGAAGACAAGTGTGGTAAACATTCACTATGTCCTAGCTAATGCCCTAGGTGTTTGTAGCAGTAGGGATTCCAAATAATCCAATAAAATGTAGTCTCTGAATTCAAACCAAAGTCTATAAAGCTCCTGGCCTCCAATGGAAATATCTCAGAAAGTGTGTTATATGTGATGCGAATACAAATGTAGATCACATGTATTTAGGGGTCATCCAAATCCATATGCCCAGATTCACATTGACACTAATAGTGGGTGGAATATTTAGCCACCAGCACCATCAACAACAGTTAGAGAAAGTGAGAGCTAGTGTCTCTTTGAGCACACTGGAAGAAGTAAGGAGCAGATGTTGGTTAATTACCGAGATGTTAGTTGGTTTTGAACAGGCAGCTAGCAGAATCACTGTCTGTCTAAGCAGCACTAGCTGGTGTGTTTAGGTGGTTGTTTTTTCCACCAAGCTCACCACTTGGTGAAAAAACCAACCTTGCTTAACTTCCAATGGGAAAACTGTTTCTTGTTGTGCTGCCACTGCTGCTCACTGTCATCAAATAAAGCAGCGTTTCTTTCTCTACATTACTTTCGATTAACCAAAGGCAAAACATCTGGACATGTATCATGTTTGTTTCTTTCTCCAATTACATTTTTTATGTCATGTTTTTGTCTTAAAGCCTGATTCTGTATTTTTGCAGGTCTCATTGATGAGACTTAATTATGAGTTTTGATTAGTTTGAATGTGATTTGAAGCACTTCTTAGAATCTTAGATTAGCTTTTCTACCTGAAAACAAGCATCATAGTTTTTTTCTAACAAATACGGAACACATTTTAACCTTTCCAAAAGGTGCATGCAAATTAAGGGTGACATTTACAACAGCTACACTTGCATGCAACACACTGTATGTCCATGGAGAATTAGAGCACCTCCTCCCAGGCTAGGAAACAGTGTCACCACCGATAAATCTACGATAATTGAGAATTTAAGCATTTTTCTACGGCTGCCCATGCTTTCCACCTGGCTACCCCTACCCCCGTCAACAGCTCTGCACCCCCAACAGCAACTTGCCCAAGCCTCCCCCATTTCTCCTTCACCCAAATCCAGAGAGCTGATGTTCTGAAAGAGCTGCAAAATCTGGACCCCTACAAATCAGCTGGGCTAGACAATCTGGGCTAGACAACCCTCTCTTTCTAAAGTTATCCGCTGAAATTGTTGCAACCCTTATTACTAGCCTGTTCAACCTCTCTTTCGTATTGTCTGAGATCCCTAAAGATTGGAAAGCTGCCGCAGTCATCCCCCTCTTCAAAGGGGGAGACACTCTAGACCCAAACTGTTACAGACCTATATCTATCCTACCCTGCCTTTCTAAAGTCTTCGAAAGCCAAGTTAACAAACAGATCACCGACCATTTCGAATCCCACCATACCTTCTCCGCTATGCAATCTGGTTTCCGAGCTGGTCATGGGTGCACCGCATCCACGCTCAAGGTCCTAAACGATATCATAACCGCCATCGATAAAAGACAATACTGTGCAGGCTTTCGACTCTGTCAATCACCGCATTCTTATCGGCAGACTCAACAGCCTTGGTTTCACAAATGACTGCCTTGCCTGGTTCACCAACTACTTTTCAGACAGAGTTCAGTGTGTCAAATCGGAGGGCCTGTTGTCCGGACCTCTGGCAGTCTCTATGGGAGTGCCACAGGGTTTAATTCTCGGGCCGACTCTTTTCTCTGTATACATCAATGATGTCGCTTTTGCTGCTGGTGATTCTCTGATCCACCTCTACGCAGACTACACCATTCTATATACTTCTGGCCCTTCTTTGGACACTGTGTTAACAAGCCTCCAGATGAGCTTCAATGCCATACAACACTCCTTCCGTGGCCTCCAACTGCTCTTTAATGCAAGTAAAACTAAATGCATTGTCACGCCCTGGCCTTAGTATTCTTTGTTTCCTTTATTATTTTAGTTAGGTCAGGGTGTGACATGGGGAAGGTATGTGTTTTTGTATTGTCTAGGGTGGTTGTATGGTTTAGGGGGTTAAGTAGAGTAGATGGGTTTGTGTTTAGTGTAGGTGTCTAGCTGTGTCTATGGTTGCCTGAATGGTTCTCAATCAGAGACAGATGTCATTAATTGTCTCTGATTGGGAGCCATATTTAAGACAGCCATAGGCACTAGGTTTATGTGGGTAATTGTCTATGTTGTACGTTTGTAGCTTGTGTGTGCACTTACGTCTATAGCTTCACGATCGTTTGTTGTTTTGTTTCAGTTTGTTAAAGTGTTCGTTGCGTGTTTTTTTCCTTTCTCTAAAATAAAAGAGAATGTATTTTGCACACGCTGCGCCTTGGTCCACTCTCTCTCAGCAAGACGATCGTGACAGAATTACCCACCAGAATCGGACCAAGCGGCGTGTAAAGCAGCAACAGGAGCAATACACAAAGGATTCATGGACATGGGAGGAGATACTGGATGGAAAGGGTCCTTGGGCACAACCGGGAGAATATCGCCTCCCTCGTGAAGAGCTGGAGGCAGCTAAAGCCGAGAGGAGGCGATATGAGGAGGCAGCACGGAAGCAAGGCTGGAAGCCCGCGAGTACAACCCAAAAATTTCTTGGGGGGAGTGTGGCGAAGTCAGGTAGGAGACCTGCGCATACTCCCTGTACTTACCGTGGAGAGCGAGAGTACCGGCAGACACCGTGTTACGCAGTAGAGCGCATGGTGTCTCCTGTACGTGTTCATAGCCCGGTGCGGGTTATTCCACCTCCCCGCACTGGCAGGGCTAGATTGAGGATTGAGCCGGATGTCATGAAGCCGGCCCAACGCATCTGGCCACCAGTGCGTCTCCTCGGGCCGGTTTACATGGCAGCAGCCTTACGCATGGTGTCCCCGGTTCGCCTACATAGCCCGGTGCGGGTTATTCCACCTCCCCGCACTGGTCGGGCGACGGGGAGCATACAACCAGGTAAGGTTGGGCAGGCTCAGTGCTCAAGGGAGCCAGTACGCCTGCACGGTCCGGTATTTCCGGCGCCACCTCCCCGCCCCAGCCTAGTACCACCAGTGCCTACACCACGCACCAGGCTTCCAGTGTGTCTCCAGAGCCCAGTTCCTCCTCCACGCACTCGCCCTATGGTGCATGTCTCCAGCCCGGTACCACCAGTTCCGGCACCACGCACCAAGCCTCCTGTGCGTCTCCAGAGTCCTGTGCGTCCTGTTGCTGCTCCCCGCACTAGCCCTGAGAAGCGTGTCCCCAGCCCGGTACCACCAGTTCCGGCACCACGCACTAGGCCTCCTGTGCGTCTCCAGGGTCCAGTATGCCCTGTTCCTTCTCCCCGCACTAGCCTTCAGGTGCGTGTCCCCAGCCCGGTACCACCAGTTCCGGCACCACGCACCAGGCCTACAGTGCGTCTCAGCCGGCCAGAGTCTGCCGTCTGCCCAGCGGCGCCTGAACTGCCCGTCTGCCAAGCACCGTCTGAGCTGCCCGTCTGCCAAGCACCGTCTGAGCTGCCCGTCTGCCAAGCACCGTCTGAGCTGCCCGTCTGCCAAGCACCGTCTGAGCTGCCCGTCTGCCAAGCACCGTCTGAGCTGCCCGTCTGCCAAGCACCGTCTGAGCTGCCCGTCTGCCAAGCACCGTCTGAGCTGCCCGTCTGCCAAGCACCGTCTGAGCTGCCCGTCTGCCAAGCACCGTCAGAGCTGCCCGTCTGCCAAGCACCGTCAGAGCTGCCCGTCTGTCCCGACCCGCTAGAGCCGTCCGCCAGACAGGATCAGCCAGAGCCGTCCGCCAGACAGGATCAGCCAGAGCCGTCCGCCAGACAGGATCAGCCCGAGCCGTCCGCCAGACAGGATCAGCCCGAGCCGTCCGCCAGACAGGATCAGCCCGAGCCGTCCGCCAGACAGGATCAGCCAGAGCCGTCCGCCAGACAGGATCAGCCCGAGCCGTCCGCCAGACAGGATCAGCCCGAGCCGTCCGCCAGACAGGAGCAGCCCGAGCCGTCCGCCAGACAGGAGCAGCCCGAGCCGTCCGCCAGCCATGAGCAGCCAGATCCGTCAGCCAGCCATGAGCAGCCAGATCCGTCAGCCAGCCATGAGCAGCCAGATCCGTCAGCCAGCCATGAGCAGCCAGATCCGTCAGCCAGCCATGAGCAGCCAGATCCGTCAGCCAGCCATGAGCAGCCAGATCCGTCAGCCAGCCATGAGCAGCCAGATCCGTCAGCCAGCCATGAGCAGCCAGATCCGTCAGCCAGCCATGAGCAGCCAGATCCGTCAACCAGGCAGGAGCTGCCGTCCCTCAGTCATGAGCTGCCGTCCCTCAGTCATGAGCTGCCCTCCAGTCATGAGCTGCCCTCCAGTCATGAGCTGCCCTCCAGTCATGAGCTGCCCTCCAGTCATGAGCTGCCCTCCAGTCATGAGCTGCCCTCCAGTCATGAGCTACCCCTCAGTCATGAGCTACCCCTCAGTCCGGAGCTACCCCTCAGTCCGGAGCTACCCCTCAGTCCGGAGCTACCCCTCAGTCCGGAGCTACCCCTCAGTCCGGAGCTACCCATCCGTCCGGTGGCGCCCTCTGGGATGGTCTTCAGTCCGGGACTTGCTACAAGGGTCGCCGCTCCAGAGGTGCCACCAAAGCGGGTATTGACAATGGTGGAGTGGGGGCCTCGTCCCGCGCCCGAGCCGCCGCCATGATGGGGGCCACCCCGGACCCTCCCCTTCTGTTTCAGGTTCTGCCGCCGGAGTCCGCACCTTTGGGGGGGGGGGTACTGTCACGCCCTGGCCTTAGTATTCTTTGTTTCCTTTATTATTTTAGTTAGGTCAGGGTGTGACATGGGGAAGGTATGTGTTTTTGTATTGTCTAGGGTGGTTGTATGGTTTAGGGGGTTAAGTAGAGTAGATGGGTTTGTGTTTAGTGTAGGTGTCTAGCTGTGTCTATGGTTGCCTGAATGGTTCTCAATCAGAGACAGATGTCATTAATTGTCTCTGATTGGGAGCCATATTTAAGACAGCCATAGGCACTAGGTTTATGTGGGTAATTGTCTATGTTGTACGTTTGTAGCTTGTGTGTGCACTTACGTCTATAGCTTCACGATCGTTTGTTGTTTTGTTTCAGTTTGTTAAAGTGTTCGTTGCGTGTTTTTTTCCTTTCTCTAAAATAAAAGAGAATGTATTTTGCACACGCTGCGCCTTGGTCCACTCTCTCTCAGCAAGACGATCGTGACATGCATGCTCTTCCACCGATCGCTGCCCGCACCCGCCCACCCGTCTAGCATCACTACTCTGGATGGTTCTGACTTAGAATATGTGGACAACTACAAATACCTAGGTGTCTGGTTAGACTCTAAACGCTCCTTCCAGACTCACATTAAGCATCTCCACTCCAAAATTAAATATAGAATAGGCTTCCTATTTTGCAACAAAGCATCCTTCGCTCATGCTGCCAAACATACCCTTGTAAAACTGACTATCCTACCGATCCTTGACTTCAGCAATGTCATTTACAAAATAGCCTCCAACACTCTACTCAGCAAATTGGATGTAGTCTATCACAGTGCCATCCATGTTGTCACCAAAGCCCCATATACTACCCACCACTACGACCTGTATGCTCTCGTTGGCTGGCCCTCGCTTCATACTCGTCGCCAAACCCACTGGCTCCAGGGCATCTATAAGTCTTTGCTAGGGAAAGCCTTGCCTTATCTCAGCTCACTGGTCACCATAGCAGCACCCACCAGTAGCACGCACTCCAGCAGGTATATTTCACTGGTCATCCCCAAAGCCAACTACTCCCTTGGCCACCTTTCCTTCCAGTTCTCTGCTGCCAATGACTGGAACGATTTGCAAAAATCACTGAAGCTGGAGTCTTATATCTCCCTCACTAACTTTAAGCATCAGCTTTCAGAGCAGCTTACCGATCATTGCACCTGTACATAGCCCATCTGTAAATAGCCCACCCAACTACCTCATCCCCATATTGTTATTTTTTTTTTTGCTCCTTTGCACCTCAGTATTTCTACTTGCACATTCATCTTCTGCACATCTATCACTCCAGTGTTTAATTGCTAAATTGTAATTATTTCGCCACTATGGCCTATTTATTGCCTTACCTCCCTAATCTTACTATATTTGCATACACTGTATTTAGACTTTTCTATTGTGTTATTGACTGTACGTTTGTTTATCCCATGTGTAACTCTGTGTTTGTGTCGCACTGCTTTGCTTTATCTTGGCCAGTTTGCAGTTGTAAATGAGAACTTGTTCTCAACTGGCCTACCTGGTTAAATAAAGGTGAAATAAAAAAACACCTCTAGTATTAGAATATTCGTTAGCCATATTTCCATTAATTTACATATGTTTAGCATAACATTCAGTGTGGTGTTGAGATAGCTCTTATAACTTGCTTAGGAATTTATTTCAACCTGCAACACACATATAGTGAAAAAGATTAGTAGTCGGGACACTATGTGGGTTAATACAGGGCTTGTTTTAGGGGTGTGCTGTTGATCACACACAAAACAATATATACTGTTGAAATATGAGTTAGAATGGAGTGTTTGTAAGGAGTTTTAGACAAAGTATTTTCAGAATAAATGTAGCCCTATGGGTTTGGGCTTTAAATAACTGTAGTTGACTGTCTATTTGCTTTTATGTCTATAGCATTGCCGACCTGTGAACCACTCACCCAGTTCAGCTGTTCCAATGGGAGATGCATCAGTGTCAAGTGGCATTGTGACTCAGGTACGTTCCTACTGAAAACCTACAGCAGTGTTTCCTCAACAACCATCAGGGCTTCAACAAAAATAAACAACTTTGAGGTCAGAAGACTTGAGGACAGGAGTTGAAAAACACTGAGCTACTGTACATTTCACATGCCCCTTGTATAACCCACAACCTTTAAATCAACCACGATCTCCTTATGTTACGAAAGTGGTTCGGAGAAACACACTCTTCCCACTATGCACACCACATCATTTCAATTTGGATATTTGGGTAATATTTGGTTGAGACATTGATCAATGAGATTACATGCTTTACTCACCCATTTTTTGTTTAGTTGTCATCTAAATGTGTTATCACTGACGCACTTTCAACCATTTGAAAGCACAAAAAGTTGAAATTGGAATACAATATCAGATATTTGGTATTTATACAACAACTTAATGTGTTGTCTGTGCTTTATCTAATAGAACAACCAACTGTCCTGGATTGCAGTTGAGATTACAGTAGAAGTATGTAGTGCAAGTGATCAATGCTGTTTGAGATTCTGCACAGATTATTGTGCAGAATCAGCAATTTTGAAGATTTCTACAGACTTGCAATCTTTGCGTGCTATCTTAAACATGCACGCTTCCAATGATTACATAAGAAGACATATATAGTTACAGTAAGAGAGCCTTAACTTTAGGCTTTTAACTGTATTACAAAAGTCCTATTGAATTGTGTTTGGTTGCCTTCAGAAAGTTATCACACACCTTGACTTTTTCCACATTTTGTTGTGTTACAGCCTGAATGTAAATGTTGTGTCACTGGCCTACACACAATACCCCATAATGTCAAAATGGAATTATGATTTTAGAAATTTTGACAAATAAATAAAAATGAAAACCTGAAAAGTCTTGAGTCAATAAGTATTCAACGCCTTTGTTATGGCAAATCTAAATAATTTCAGGAGTAAAAAATCACATAAATTGCATGGACTAAGTATGTTTAACATGATTTTTGAATGACTACCTCATTTCTGTACCCCACATACAATTATCTATAAGGTCCCTCAGTCAAGCAATGAATTTCAAACACAGATTCAACCACAAAAACAAGGGAGGTTTTCAAATGCCTCACAAAAAAATGGCACGCATTGGTAGATAGGTAAAAATTATACAAGCTGACATTAAATGTCCAATTGAGCATGGTGACGTTATTAATTACACTTTGGATGGTGTATCAATACACACAGTCACTACAAAGATACAGGCGTCCTTCCTAACTCACTTGCCAGGGATTTCACCATGATGCCAATGGTGACTTTAAAACAGTTACAGTGTTTAATGGCTGTGATAGGAGAAAACTGAGGATGGACCAACAATATTGTTGTTACTCCTACCAACAATATTGTAGTTACTACTACTAACCAAAATGACAGAGTGAAAAGAAGAAGACCTGTACAGAATACAAATACTCCTAAACATCCATCCTGTTTGCAATAAAGCACCAAAATAAAACTACAAATAAAAGTCTGGTAAAGAAATGAACTTTATATCCTGAATACAACGTGTTAAGTTTGGGGCAAATCCAACACCACACATCACTGAGTACCACTCTTCATATTTTCAAGCATGGTGGTGGCTGCATCATGTTATGGTTATGGGTTATGGGTAGCTTGTCATCGGGAAGGACTAGGAAGATTTGTAGCATATATAACAATAATAATAATAATAATAATAATAATAATAATAAAGAACAGCCAAATCCTAGAGGAAAAACTTATTCAGTCTACTTTCCAACAGACACTGGGAAACAAATGCACCTTTTAGCTTAACAATAATCAACTGTGGCTCAGTTGGTAGAGCACGACAATTGCAACGCCAGGGCTGTGGGTTCGATTCCCATGAGGGACCAGTATGGACAAATATGAAAATGTATGCACTAACTACTGTAAATCACTCTGGATAAGAGTGTCTGCTAAATTTAACAACCTAAAATACAAGGCCAAATATACACTGGTTGCTTACGAAGTTATAGTTTTGACTTAAATCGTCTTGAACATCTATGGCAAGACATGAAAATGTCTGTCTATCAATGATCAACAACAAACTTGACAGAGCTTGAATAATTTTACAAATAATCATGTGCAAATATTATACAATCCAGGTGTAATTGCTGCCAAAGGTGATTCTAACATGTATTTACTCAGGGGTGTGAATACTTATGTAAATGAGATATTTCTGTATTTCATTTTCAATACATTTGCAAACATTTCTAAAAACATGTTTTCACTTTTTCATTGTGGGGTATTGTGTGTAGATGGGTGAGCATTTATACATTTGTTATCCATTTTGAATTCAGGCTGTAACACAACAAAATGTGGAATAAGTCAAGGGGTATGAATACTTTCTGAATGCACTGTATCTAATGCGTGGATAGTTTCATCTGAGCCACTGGCTTAATCCTATTCTTTAACTTTTATTTTTGGTTTAGTTGGAGACGTGAATCCAACATATAATTTGTTAACTTGTCAACACAACCAAGCGAACAAAACAGCGCCCCTCTGTCTCAGTATGTGTAGCTTATCTAGGCTATCTGAGCTCAACTGTGAATGGTCCTATCACACCAAAAAAAAGTCTCCAGGGGAAGCCAGTTTGGATTTGGCTTCAGGCCAATCACATCACAAGCCAAATGTCAATTTTGACAGAAAAAAAGTTGAATTTTTGCATCTTGTTATGTTGTTGTCCTCTGGTGGCTAGCTGGCTAGCTAAAATTGTCCCTTTCCTAAATTATCCATGGATGGAGATAGGGATTTGGACTTGTGGTTTTACTTACATCTCCGTACTGGCCAATGATTATAACAGCGATTCTGATCCAACCATAAATTCATACAATATGCCCCTGGCCTGAGAGGATGGAAGTTCAATATGTAGTATGCTAATGTTAACTTAGATTTTTGGATTAGATGGAGATGTGAATCCAACATGATCAATTATTAATTTGTAGACAAACTGGAATTAAAGCCAGACTAAGTCAGTGGCACAACTATCCAAGCAGAAGATACAAGATCCCCTTCAAATGTTGATATTTGGTTGTGTTGACAACCAAACACAATTCAATAACCAGAATTCCTCCATTATTGGTGGAGGAACACAATGGCGCCGACAGAGGGCTGCCTCACTACTAGTTCTTAGAAACTTTGCAGTATTTCGTTTTTTTATGTGTTACATTGTTATCCCAGAAAATGTTATGTATTATTACAAACAGCGGGAAAGAACAAAAGGATATCAGAGGAGGCTCGCTCACCACCCACTGCTTTCGAGTATAGTACTCACTAATGTTCAGTCCCTGGATAACAAAGTTAGTCAGGGCAAGGTTTTCTTTCCAGGGAGACATCAGGGATTGTAACATACTCTGTTTCTCAGAAACATGGCTCCCCCGGGATATACTGTTGGAGTCAATGCAGCCATCTGGATCCAACTTTTGGGATACATACAAGGCCCTCCCCCGCCCTCCTTTCGGCAAATCTAACCACGACTCCATTTTGCTCCTCCCTTCCTATAGGTAGAAACTCAAACAGGAAGTACTCGTGCTAAGGACTATTCAACGCTTGTCTGACCAATCAGAATCCACACTTCAAGACTGATTTGATCACGTGGAATAATATTGATGTGTACACTGAGACGGTTGCTGATTTCATCAATAAGTGTATAGGAGATCTTGTACCCACTCTGACTATTTAAACCTACCCTAACCAGAAATCGTGGATAGATGGCAGCAAACAAAGTTGCGAACCACCGCATTTAACCATGGCAAGGTGACTGGGAATATGGCAGAATACAAACAGAGTTGTCATTCCTTGCGCAAGGCAATCAAACAGGAAAAACATCAGTATACAGACAAAGTGGAGTCGCAATTCAACGGCTCAGACACGTGACATATGTGGCAGGGTCCACAGACAATCACGGACTACAAAAGGAAAACCAGCCTCTTCGCGGACACTGACGTCTTGCTTCCGGACAAGCTAAACGCGTTCTTTGCCCGCTTTGAGGATGACACAGTGCCACCAACGTGGCCAGCTACCAAGGACTATGGGCTCTCCTTCTCCTTGGCCGACGTGAGTAAAACATTTAAACGTGTTAACCCTCGCAAGGCTGCCGGCCCAGCTGCCTAGCCGCGACCTCAGAGCATGTGCAGACCAGCTGGTTGGTGTGTTTACGGACATATTCAATCTCTCCCTATCCCAGTCTGGTGTCCCCACATGCTTTAAGATGGCCACCATTGTTCCTGTACCCAAGAATGCAAAGGTAACTGAACTAAATGACTGTCGCCCTGTAGCACTCATTTCTGTCATCATGAAGTGCTTTGAGAGACCAGTCAAGGATCATATCACCTCCACCTTACCTGTCACCCTAGACCCACTTCAATTTGCTTACTGCCCCAAAAGGTCCACAGACGATGCAATCGCCATCACACTGCACACTGCCCTATCCCATCTGGACAAGAGGAATACCTATGTAAGAATGCTGTTTATTGACTATAGCTCAGCATTCAACACCATAGTACCCCCCAAGCTCATCATTAAGCTCGAGTCCCTGGGTCTGAACCCCGCCCTGTGCAATTGGGTCTTGGACTTTCTGACGGGCCGCCTCCAGGTAGTGTAGGTAGGAAACAACATCTCCACTTCGCTGATCTTCAACACTGGGGCCCCACAAGTGTGCGTGCTCAGCCGCTTCCTGTACTCCCTGTTTACCCATGACTGCGTGGCCATGCACACCTCCAACTCAATCATCAAGTATGCAGACGACACAACAGTAGTAGGCTTGATTACCAACAACGACGACGAGACAGCCTACAGGGAGGAGGTGAGGGCTTTGGGAGTGTGGTGTCAGGAAAATAACCTCTCACTTAACGTCAACAAAACAAAGAAGATGATCGTGGACTTGTAGGAAACAGCAGAGGGAGCACCCCCCTATCCACATCGACAGGACAGCAGTGGAGAAGGTGGAAAGTTGCAATTCCTCTGCGTACATATCATTCACAAACTGAAATGGTCCACCCACACAGACAGTGTGGTGAAGAAGGCGCACCAGCACTTCAACCTCAGGAGGCTAAAGAAATGTGGCTTGTCACCTAAAACCCTCACAAACTTTTACAGATGCACAATTGAGAGCATCCTGTCGGGTTGTATCACAGCCTGGTATGGCAACTGCACCGCCCACAACTGCAGGGCTCTCCAGAGGGTGGTGCGGTCTGCACAACTCATTACCGGGGGCAAACTACCTTTTCTCCAGGACACCAACAGCACCTGATGTCACAGGAAGGCCAAAAATATCATCAAGGCAACAACCACCCGAGCCACTTCCTGTTCACCCCGCTATCATCCAGAAGACGAGGTCAGTACAGGTGCATCAAAGCTGGGACCGAGAGACTGAAAAACAGCTTCTATCTTAAGACTATCAGACTGTTAAATAGCCATCACTAGCAGAGAGAGACTGCTGCCTACATACGCAGACTTGAAATCATTGGCCACTTTAATAAATGGAGCACTAGTCACTTTAATAATGTCACTTTAATAATGTTTACATAACTTGCATTACTCATCTCATATGTATATACGGTATTCTATACTATCAACTGTATCTTAGTCTATGCCGCTCTGACATTGTTCATCCAGATATATTCTTAATTCCATTCCTTTACTTAGATTTGTGTATATTAGGTATTTGTTGTGAAATTATTAGATATTACTTGTTAGATATTTCTACACAGTCGGAACTAGAAGCACAAGCATTTCTCTACACCCACAATAACATCTGTACATGTATGTGACCAATAAAATTTGATTTATTTGAGTTTGTCTACAAATTAATAATTGATGTTGGATTCATGTCTCCATCTCAACCAAAAATGTAAGTTAAAGAATAGAACTAAATCAAATCAAACTTTAAATGCAGTTTGATTTGATTTACTCCTATTCTTTAACTTTAACTTTTGGTTAGGATGGAGACATGAATCCAACATTTCAAATTCAGTTGAACCCTGGGTTAAATTGAAACAATAGCTGTTGATGACTTCACAAATACTATATACTGTACTCTAGGCCTAAATAGCATACTTGATGATTTATGACTCATAAAATATGGTTACATTTCATTTGCTCTGGTAGACCTCCCTTTGGAATGACTTTTGATAGCAACAGTAAATCTATTTTGTTATTAAGTGGAGCTTTCTTAATAATCATTCTCACAATTGCACATGGTTTTAGTCAGTGACAAATATCAAAGCTAAGCAGGGCTGAACTTGGTTAAAACCCTGGAATGGAGACCAAAGGAATAACTGTAGATATATCAACTCTTCAATAGGAGTTTCTGCCCAACCTGTAGTTTTTTTTTCTGATAGTGGATATAACATTATACAGGGTTTGTCTATGTTGAAAATTGGTTACCATGATGACATAATCCTTTCACCCTCAAAACACATTGATGACTTTTTTTCAAATTCAATGTATTTTCTATGTAACATTACTTTGACAAATTAAATTGAAACAACTTTGATTCAACCAGTTTGTGCCCAGTGGGATGTGCAGAGTACGTTTACCTTGCCTGAAACGTGACTTCTGAGGCCTCCCCAATCTAATGCACATTCTTATGACATGAAGGAGTCAATCTAGTCAGTCAAACTTGCTATTTTTCCTCTGTGTCCCAAGATGATGACTGTGGAGATGGTAGTGACGAGGTGAGTTGTGTCCACTACTGCTCCAACACCCAGTTCCAGTGCTCCAGTGGGAGATGTATTCCAGACCACTGGGCCTGCGATGGGGACAACGACTGTGGGGACTTCAGTGATGAAAACACCACCTGTGGAGGGTCTGGAGCTGGTGAGAGAAACCATGCTGTTTTTTGTAATTCCTTTATTGTAGCCCTTTTTGAATTTGTAATGCAAATGCAACTTCATAAGTAATAGTGCCATCTCTCATTTTGACAAATTAATGTACTCTGCACTAAGTATCATGTTAACTATCCCAACATCGTGAGTACAGTGCCTTGCAAAAGTATTCACCCCCTTGGTGTTTTTCCTATTTTGTTGCATTACAACTTGAATGTATTTTTATTTGGATGTCATGTAATGGACATACACAAAATAATCCAAATTGGTGAAGTGAAATGAAAAAAATAACTTGTTTAAAAAAAATCATTTTTTGTTTTAAAAACGGAAGCAAGGGGCACCACCATGGAGCTCTCCAAAAAGGTCAGGGATAAAGTTGTGGAGAAGTACAGATCATGGTTGGGCGATAAAAAAATATCTGAAACTTTGAACATCCCATGGAGCACCATAAAATCCATTATAAAAAATGGAAAGAATATGGCACCACAACAAACCTGCCAAAAGAGGGCCACCCACCGAAACTCACAGACCAGGCAAGGAGGGCATTCATCAGAGAGGCAACAAAAAGAACAAAGATAACCCTGAAGGAGCTGCAAAGCTCCACAGGAGAGATTGGAGTATCTGTCCATAGGACCATTTTAAGCCGTACACTCCACAGAGCTGGGCTTTATGGAAGAGTGGCCAGAAAAAAGCCATTACTTAAAGAAAAAAATAAGCAAATATGTTTGGTGTTCGCCAAAAGGCATGTGGGAGACTCCCCAAACATATGGAAGAAGGTACTCTGGTCAGTTGAGACAAAAATTTAGCTTTTTGGCCATCAAGGAAAATGCTATGTCTGGCGCAAAGCCAACACCTCTCATCACCCCGAGAACACCATCCCCACAGTGAAGGATGATGGTGGCAGCATCATGCTGTGGGGATGTTTTTCATTGGCAGGGACTGGGAAACTGGTCAGAATTGAAGGAATGATGGATGGCGCTAAATACAGGGAAATTCTTGAGGGAAACCTGTTTCAGTCTTCTAGAGATTTGAGACTGGGATGGAGGTTCACCTTCCAGCAGAACAATGACCCTGCTGAAGCAACACTCAAGTGGTTTAAGGCGAAACGTGTAAATGTCTTGAAATGGCCTAGTCAAGGCCCAGAGCTCAATCCAGTTGAGAAGATTGCTGTACACCAGCGGAACCCATCCAACTTGAAGAATGGGCCAAAATGGCTAGATGTGCCAAGCTTATAGAGACATACCCCAAGAGACTTGCAGCTGTAATTGCTGCAAAAGGGGGCTCTACAAAGTATTGACTTTGGGGAGGTGAATAGTTATGCACAGTCAAGTTTTCAGTTTTGTTGTCTTAATTCTTGTTTGTTTCACAATAAAAACTATTATTATTACTACTATTAAGTGGTAGGCATGTTGTGTAAATCAAATGATACAAACCCCCCCAAAATGTATTTTAGTTCCAGATTGTAAGGCAACAAAATAGGAAAAATGCCAAGGGGGTGAATACTTTCCAAGCCACTGTAGATGCTTTCAAGGTGGGCTAACTACTCCTCCTCATTACTGCACATGCAGCATTGAGCGTAACTATTAATTATTAATTTGACATTTCAATCAGTAGAAATATATATTTTTAAAAGATAATTTGTTTAATTTTAAATTAACTGTTAATTGGCCTGGTCTAATGTCCTTAAGTCTTCATCTTCCTCTCTCAGCTCGCGCTCTGCTGATCTAATCTCATCTACTGTTCACAACAGTACAACATCAAGATTTGAATATTTTAATCTGGTATAATTACCTCAGAAAGCTGAGCCTGGGCAGCTGAAATGCTCACAGCTTGTCACTAGAATGAGGAAGTTATTCATCAAACCGTGTCCTGATGTCCAGGCCCAGCTCCAGCCTTTTCCTTTCTACTCTAACACAGTGTAGTGTTGCTGGGTTGTGGCCCACCCCTGGGGTTAAAGCTCTGGCTCGGCAGGCCCTGACTGTTATGGCAATACTTCTGATCTCTGATTTCAGAAGTTTTTTTTTTTCCTGGCAATGTGGAAATGGTTAGGTTGAATAATAGTCTTGTGACTGACTACCTAGCATGATTAAAAATAACATTTGAAAGATCAATCATGCAGATAATTTTGCCATAGCTTTGTATGGAATAGAATATACATAACCCAATATTGTCAAAAGTTTGCCCACTGGGATTCAATTTTCACATTCACAGAAGGATTCTATTTAAGTGATAATGCCAGAGAAGCTGGTGTTTAGGGGATATATTGGCAAGGGTGTTGTTCGTCGAGGGACGGCAAGCTGTGCCAATATATCCTCCAAACATCGGTTTTGAGGGCATTAATACTTTTATACAATGGGTTACCAACATATTGAAATAGTGATTGACATATTTTCATTTTTTTTTATTTTGATGAATTTATTCATACTATTTCTTCCTTCCACAAGATATAGTCCCGACATAAATCTAGGGTTGCTACCCAAGCCGGCAGGTCATTCGTTCTATTGGTTCGGTTGCCAGAGATTCAACTCAGTCATTCAGTCTTTTTGTTCTGTATCTATGGATGCAACCCAGTCGTTCATTCTAAATGTTCCATTGCAATACTGGCTGGCAACATTCTTATCCCTTGCTTGCTAGCTAGCCAACGACAGCTAACTTAAAGTTACGTCAAACAGTGCAGCCAGAACAACAGCAAAGGAGCTGCATTTGAGCCTCCCGGGTGGCGCAGTGGTCTAGGGCACTGCATTGCAGTCCTAGCTGCGCCACCAGAGTCTCTGGGTTCGCGTCCAGGCTGGGCTGGGTTCGCGCCCAGGCTCTGTCGCAGCCGGCCGCAACCGGGAGGTCCGTGGGGCGACGCACAATTGGCATAGCGTCGTCCGGGTTAGGGAGGGTTTGGCCGGTAGGGATATCCTTGTCTCAGTATGTAAAAATGTAATAAAAATGTATGCACTCTACTGTAAGTCGCTCTGGATAAGAGCGTCTGCTAAATGACTAAAATGTAAATGTAAAATGTCTAATGATGCGCAATTTCACCTGGCATAGAAAATGTGCTCTTTCGTCAGGACAATGTTGTTCAGGGGAGCTAGCCAACAACACAGTCACTTCAAACGGAAGCTGGAAAGACAGCAATCTAGCTGCATATAATTTCGTTTGACCTGTTTTTTATTGACATTTCTTTGCATATATCCATAAAAATTATGCCAGCTGATTCATGATGTTGACTGGCTGAGAAAAGCTGTCTGCCTGTCTGTCTCATCCCGACACGTTTATTTCTATGCAACAGCTGGAGATCGAATTTCAATATTGAAACAATGTTGCAAATGTTGGCGAGACAGACAGCAAGGTTTATACAAATCTCCGCTGTTGAAAATCAAATGCTAGTCTTAATGAAACAAGAGATAATGTCTAAATGCTTTTTATAGTGGAGATCAAGTTTATAAATTGCCTGACTGGGCTGATGAGATGGAACAGCATTTCAACGTCATAGCTTTAGCTGGTGGTAACTTGTGGAATAGACACTGGTTGGAATGCGGTTTTAACTAATGAGCATCCAGGATTAGACCCACCCATTGTATAATTATTTATTTATTTTTCCCTTGCAGCATTGCCTCCTGTAATAGAGTGCAGTGGGGATGAGTTCCACTGTATGGAAGACGGTACGTGTATCCCAGAGCGCTGGAGGTGTGATGGGGACAAAGACTGCGAGGACGGTAGTGATGAGGTGGCCTGTGAGGGCACCAAGAGGATTTGTGACCCCAAGGCCAAGTTCACATGCAAAGACACAGGTAGGATAGAGACTTCTCTGTCAGTAATCGTAATCCAGAACCAAAACTTCCTAGCTACTCAGTTTGCCTAAGAAAATATTTTGTCTGATGGTAGTGTACAATCTTTGACCATTACATTAATGCTAAACTAGAAGCAAATTTAAAAGGATGACATTGACCAACATCAAATAGCAGAGCTAGAAACGTGTTTAATACACATATAAACTCTAGCCTCACCAACGCTCTATGTAGTACATCATGGAAACCACATATATTTTATAGTACCATCTCTACAAAAAATAAAATAAATGTTGTACATAATGTTTTCACCATTATTTCCTATGACCAAAAAGAGCTTCTGGACATTAGAACAGTGATCACTAAACTCAATGAAGATTTATACTTCAATGAGTAGGCGACACTGGACATAATGCTTAACCTGAACCAGGCCCTAATCCCTGATTCGGAAGAGAAAGAGACGGCTATATAGAGGCCGATGTGTGGGTAAATTAGTAAATGAACCACCGCTATCTCTGTTCTATTGGTGAATGTACAATCACTGGAGAACAAACTGGACGAGCTCCGTTCGAGACTATCTTATCAACGGGACCTGAAGAACTGTAATATCCTATGTTCCTCTGAAACTTGGCTGAACAAGGACACTGATAATATTCTAGATGGTTTTTCTATGCATCGGCAGGACAGAACGGCAACGTCGGGTAAGCTCAAGGGGCGTGGTGTGTGTCTCTCTGTTAACAACAGCTGGTGTGCAATCTCTAATATTAAGTAAGTCTCGAGGTTCTGTTCACCTGAGTTACAATACCCCATGAGAAGCTATAGACCATGCTATTTACCTAGAGAGTTTTCATCTATATTTTTCAGAGCTGTCTATTATCCCAAAAAATTATGCTGGCACAAAGACGGCCCTCAACGAACTGTATAGGCAAGCAAACAAGAAAATGCTCATCCAGAAGCGGCGCTACTTTTGGCTGATGATTTTAATGCAGGAAAACTGAAATCCATTTGACCTAATTTCTATCAGCATGTCACCTGTGCAACTAGAGGCGAAAAAACTCTAGATCAACTTTACTCCACACACGGACGCATACAAAGCTCTTCCTCGCCCTCCATTTGGCAAATCTGACCATAACTCTATTCTCCTTATTCCTGCTTAGAAGCAAACACTCAAACAAGAAGTACCGCTGATGTGCTCAATACGGAAGTGGTCCGATGAAGCAGATGCTAAGCTACAGGACTGTTTCGCTAGCACACTCGAATATGTTTCTGATGGTATTGAGGAGTTTATTACATCAGTCACCGGCTTAATCAATAAGTGCATCACAGTGACCGTACATACAGTGTACATATCCCAACCAGAAGCCATGTATTACTGGCAAAATCCACACTGAGATAAAGGCTAGAGCTTCAGCTTTCAAGGAGCGGGACACTAACCTGGACGCGTTTAAGAAATCCTGCTACGCCCTCCGATGAACCATCAAACAGGCAAGGCGTCAATACAGGACTAAGATCGAATCTTACTACACCAGCTCTGATGCTCATCGGATGTGTCAGGGCTGGCAAACTATCATGGAAAAACAAAGGGAAAACCCAGCCGCGAGCTGCCCAGTGACACAAGCCTAACCGACGAGCTGAATGCATTTTATGCTTGCTTCGAGGCAAGCAACACTGAACCATGTGTAAGAGCACCAGCTGTTCCAGATGTCTGTGTAATCACACTTTCAGTAGCTGATTTGAGTAAGACCTTTGAACAGGTTAACATTCACAAGGCCGCAGGGCCAGGCGGATTACCAAGACGTGTATTCAGATCATGCAATGGCCAGCTGGCAAGTCTTCACTGATATTTACAACCTCTCCTGATGCAGTTGGTAATACTGTAATACCTGCATGTTTCAAGCGGAACACCATAGTCCCTATGCCCAAGAACGCCTAGATATCCTGTCCAAATAACTATCGCCCCATAGCACTCACATCTGTAGCCATGAAATGCTTTGCAAGGCTGGTCATGGCTAACATCAAAACCATCATCCAAGGCACCTTTGTGCCACTCCAAATCACATACTGCCGCACCAGATACAGACATGATGCAATCTCTATTGCAGTCCACACAGCCCTTTCCCACTTGGACAAAAGGAACACCCACGTGAGAATGCTGTTCATTGACTACAGCTCATCATTCAACACCATAGTGCCCTCCAAGCTCACCACTAAGTTAAGGACCCTGGGACTGAACACCTCCCTCTGCAACTGATTCCTGGACTTCCTGACGGGACGCCCCCAGGTGATGAGTGCAGGCGAAAACACATCTGCCATGCTGACCCTCAACACGGGGGCCCCTCTTGTACTCCCTATTCACCCAGGACTACGTGGCCACGCATGACTCCAACACCATCATTAAGTTTGCCGACAACACAACGGTGGTAGACCTGATCCCCGATAATGATGAGACAGCTTATAGGGAGGAGGTCAGAGAACTGGCATTGTGGTGCCAGGACAACAACCTATTCCTCAACATCAGCAAGAAAAAGGAGTTGATCGTGCACAACAGGAAGCAGAGGGCCGAGCCCGTCCCCTCACATCACTAAGGATCTATCATGATCCAAACTAACCAACACAGTCGTGAAGAGGGCACAACAACGCTTTTTCCCTTGACGAGGCTGAAACTATTTGGCATGGGCATCTCAGATCCTCAAAAAGTTCTACAGCTGAACCATTGAGAGCATCTTGACTAGCTGCATCACCGCATGGTAAGGCGCTACAGATGGTAGTGCGTACGGCCCAGTACATCACTGGGGCCAAACCTCCTGCCAATCCAGGACCTCTATACCTGGCGTTGTCAGATGAAGGCCTTAAAAATTGTCAAAGACAGTTACTCAAGTCATAGTGTCATGTTTTGTCTTTCATCATGTCTTGTCCCTGTGCTTCCCTCTGCTGGTCTTATTAGGTTCTTTCCCTCTTTCTCTCTCTCTATCGTTCCGTTCCTGCTCCCAGCTGTTTCTCATTCTCCTAACGACCTCATTTACTCTTTCACACCTGTCCCCTATTTTGCCCTCTGATTAGAGTCCCTATTTCTCCCTCTGTTTTCCGCTTCTGTCCTTGTCGGATTCTTGTTTGACGTTTGCTGTTCCTGTGTCCTTGTTCCGCCCTGTCGTGTTCTTTGCCTTCTTCAGATGCTGCGTGTGAGCAGGTGTCAATGTCAGCTACGGCCAGTGCCTTCCTGAAGCGACCTGCAGTCTGTGGTCGCGTCTCCAGTCGTTCCTCTCTGTTGACGAGAGGATAGTATCCAGGAGAATCATTATTTGTTTAATTCTGGAATAAAGACTCTGTTACTATTACGTCGCTTTTGGGTCCTCATTCTGCAGCACAACAGAAGAATCCGACCAAGAATGGACCCAGCGACTACGGATTCTCGCAACACTGCCGTCGAGATCCAGGGAGCAATGCTCGGCAGACACGAGCAGGAATTGTCTGCTGCTCGTCATGCCGTTGAGACCCTGTCCGCTCAGGTCTCCGATCTCTCAGGACAGTTTCAGAGTCTTCGTCTCGTGCCACCAGCTACTTCCTGGTCTTCCGAGTCTCCGGAACCTAGGGTTAATAACCCACCATGTTACTCTGGGCAGCCCACTGAGTGTCGCTCCTTTCTCACCCAGTGTGATATTGTGTTCTCTCTCCAGCCCAACACATACTCAAGAGAGAGAGCTCGGATCGCTTACGTCATATCACTCCTTACTGGTCGGGCTCGGGAGTGGGGCACAGCTATCTGGGAGGCAAGGGCTGAGTGTTCTAACGTTTATCAGAACTTTAAAGAGGAGATGATACGGGTTTTTGATCGTTCAGTTTTTGGGAGAGAGGCTTCCAGGGCCCTGGCTTCCCTATGTCAAGGTGATCGATCCATAACGGATTACTCTATAGAGTTTCGCACTCTTGCTGCATCCAGTGACTGGAACGAGCCGGCGTTGCTCGCTCGTTTTCTGGAGGGACTCCACGCTGAGGTTAAGGATGAGATTCTCTCCCGGGAGGTTCCCTCCAGCGTGGACTCTTTGATTGCACTCGCCATCCGCATAGAACGACGGGTAGATCTTCGTCACCGAGCTCGTGGAAGAGAGCTCGCGTTAACGGTGTTTCCCCTCTCCGCATCTCAACCATCTCCTCCCACCGGCTCAGAGACTGAGCCCATGCAGCTGGGAGGTATTCGCATCTCGACTAAGGAGAGGGAACGGAGAATCACCAACCGCCTTTGCCTCTATTGCGGTTCTGCGGGACATTTTGTCATGTCATGTCCAGTAAAAGCCAGAGCTCATCAGTAAGCGGAGGGCTACTGGTGAGCGCTACTACTCCTGTCTCTCCATCAAGATCCTGTACTACCTTGTCGGTCCATCTACGCTGGACCGGTTCAGCTGCTTCCTGCAGTGCCTTGATAGACTCTGGGGCTGAGGGTTGTTTTATGGACGAAGCATGGGCTCGGAAACATGACATTCCTCTCAGACAGTTAGGGAAGCCCACGCCCATGTTCGCCTTAGATGGTAGTCTTCTCCCCAGTATCAGATGTGAGACACTACCTTTAACCCTCACAGTATCTGGTAACCACAGTGAGACCATTTCCTTTTTGATTTTTCGTTCACCTTTTACACCTGTTGTTTTGGGTCATCCCTGGCTAGTATGTCATAATCCTTCTATTGATTGGTCTAGTAATTCTATCCTATCCTGGAACGTTTCTTGTCATGTGAAGTGTTTAATGTCTGCTATCCCTCCTGTGTCTTCTGTCCCCTCTACTCAGGAGGAACCTGGTGATTTGACAGGAGTGCCGGAGGAATATCATGATCTGCGCACGGTCTTCAGTCGGTCCAGAGCCAGCTCCCTTCCTCCTCACCGGTCGTATGATTGTTGTATTGATCTCCTTCCGGGGACCACTCCCCCTCGGGGTAGACTATACTCTCTGTCGGCTCCCGAACGTAAGGCTCTCGAGGATTATCTGTCTGTTTCTCTCAACGCCGGTACCGTGGTGCCTTCTTCCTCTCCCGCCGGAGCGGGATTTTTCTTTGTTAAGAAGAAGGACGGTACTCTGCGCCCCTGCGTGGATTATCGAGGGCTGAATGACATAACGGTTAAGAATCGTTATCCGCTTCCCCTTATGTCGTCAGCCTTCGAGATTTTGCAGGGAGCCAGGTTCTTTACTAAGTTGGACCTTCGTAACGCTTACCATCTCGTACGCATCAGAGAGGGGGACGAGTGGAAAACGGCGTTTAACACTCCGTTAGGGCATTTTGAATACCGGGTTCTGCCGTTCGGTCTCGCTAATGCTCCAGCTGTCTTTCAGGCATTAGTTAATGATGTACTGAGAGACATGCTGAACATTTTTGTTTTCGTTTACCTTGACGATATCCTGATTTTTTCACCGTCACTCGAGATTCATGTTCAGCACGTTCGACGTGTACTCCAGCGCCTTTTAGAGAATTGTCTCTACGTGAAGGCTGAGAAGTGCGCCTTTCATGTCTCCTCTGTCACATTTCTCGGTTCTGTTATTTCCGCTGAAGGCATTCAGATGGATCCCGCTAAGGTCCAGGCTGTCAGCGATTGGCCCGTTCCTAAGTCACGTGTCGAGTTGCAGCGCTTTCTCGGTTTCGCTAATTTCTATCGGCGTTTCATTCGTAATTTCGGTCAAGTGGCTGCCCCTCTCACAGCTCTGACTTCTGTCAAGACTTGCTTTAAGTGGTCCGGTTCCGCCCAGGGAGCTTTTGATCTCCTCAAGAAGCGTTTTACATCCGCCCCTATCCTTGTTACTCCTGACGTCACTAAACAATTCATTGTCGAGGTTGACGCTTCAGAGGTGGGCGTGGGAGCCATTCTGTCTCAGCGCTCCCAGTCTGATGATAAGGTCCATCCTTGCGCTTACTTTTCTCATCGCCTGTCGCCATCGGAACGCAACTATGATGTGGGTAACCGCGAACTGCTCGCCATCCGCTTAGCCATAGGCGAATGGCGACAGTGGTTGGAGGGGGCGACCGTTCCTTTTGTCGTTTGGACTGACCATAAGAACCTTGAGTACATCCGTTCTGCCAAACGACTTAATGCACGTCAGGCTCGTTGGGCGTTGTTTTTCGCTCGTTTCGAGTTCGTGATTTCCTATCGTCCGGGAAATAAGAACACCAAGCCTGATGCCTTATCCCGTCTCTTTAGTTCTTCTGTGGCTTCTACCGACCCCGAGGGGATTCTCCCTGAGGGGCGTGTTGTCGGGTTGACTGTCTGGGGAATTGAGAGACAGGTAAAGCAAGCACTCACTCACACTGCGTCGCCGCGCGCTTGTCCTAGTAACCTTCTGTTCGTTCCTGTCTCTACTCGTCTGGCTGTTCTTCAGTGGGCTCACTCTGCCAAGTTAGCTGGCCACCCCGGCGTTCGGGGTACGCTTGCTTCTATTCGCCAGCGGTTTTGGTGGCCTACTCAGGAGCGGGACACGCGCCGTTTCGTGGCTGCTTGCTCGGACTGCGCGCAGACTAAGTCAGGTAACTCTCCTCCTGCCGGTCGTCTCAGACCGCTTCCCATTCCTTCTCGACCATGGTCTCACATCGCCTTAGACTTTATTACCGGTCTGCCTTCGTCTGCGGGGAAGACTGTGATTCTTACGGTTATCGATAGGTTCTCTAAGGCGGCACATTTCATTCCCCTCGCTAAGCTTCCTTCCGCTAAGGAGACGGCACAAATCATCATTGAGAATGTGTTCAGAATTCATGGCCTCCCGTTAGACGCCGTTTCAGACAGAGGTCCGCAATTCACGTCACAGTTTTGGAGGGAGTTCTGTCGTTTGATTGGTGCTTCCGTCAGTCTCTCTTCCGGGTTTCATCCCCAGTCTAACGGTCAAGCAGAAAGGGCCAATCAGTCGATTGGTCGCATATTACGCAGCCTTTCGTTTCGAAACCCTGCGTCTTGGGCAGAACAGCTCCCCTGGGCTGAGTACGCTCACAACTCGCTTCCTTCGTCTGCTACCGGGCTATCTCCGTTTCAGAGTAGTCTTGGGTACCAGCCTCCTCTGTTCTCGTCCCAGCTCGCCGAGTCCAGCGTTCCCTCCGCTCAGGCTTTTGTCCAACGTTGTGAGCGCACCTGGAGGAGGGTCAGGTCTGCACTTTGCCGTTACAGGGCGCAGACTGTGAGAGCCGCCAATAAACGTAGGATTAAGAGTCCTAGGTATTGTCGCGGTCAGAGAGTGTGGCTTTCCACTCGTAACCTTCCCCTTACGACAGCTTCTCGCAAGTTGACTCCGCGGTTCATTGGTCCGTTCCGTGTCTCTCAGGTCGTCAATCCTGTCGCTGTGCGACTGCTTCTTCCGCGACATCTTCGTCGCGTCCACCCTGTCTTCCATGTCTCTTGTGTCAAGCCTTTTCTTCGCGCCCCCATTCGTCTTCCCTCCCCCCCCCCCGTCCTTGTCGAGGGCGCTCCTATTTACAGGGTACGGAAGATCATGGACATGCGTTCTCGGGGACGTGGTCACCAGTACTTAGTGGATTGGGAGGGTTACGGTCCTGAGGAGAGGAGTTGGGTTCCATCTCGGGACGTGCTGGACCGTTCGTTGATTAATGATTTCCTTCGTTGCCGCCAGGGTTCCTCCTCGAGTGCGCCAGGAGGCGCTCGGTGAGTGGGGGGGTACTGTCATGTTTTGTCTTTCATCATGTCTTGTCCCTGTGCTTCCCTCTGCTGGTCTTATTAGGTTCTTTCCCTCTTTCTCTCTCTCTATCGTTCCGTTCCTGCTCCCAGCTGTTTCTCATTCTCCTAACGACCTCATTTACTCTTTCACACCTGTCCCCTATTTTGCCCTCTGATTAGAGTCCCTATTTCTCCCTCTGTTTTCCGCTTCTGTCCTTGTCGGATTCTTGTTTGACGTTTGCTGTTCCTGTGTCCTTGTTCCGCCCTGTCGTGTTCTTTGCCTTCTTCAGATGCTGCGTGTGAGCAGGTGTCAATGTCAGCTACGGCCAGTGCCTTCCTGAAGCGACCTGCAGTCTGTGGTCGCGTCTCCAGTCGTTCCTCTCTGTTGACGAGAGGATAGTATCCAGGAGAATCATTATTTGTTTTATTCTGGAATAAAGACTCTGTTACTATTACGTCGCTTTTGGGTCCTCATTCTGCAGCACAACACATAGACTGTTCTCTCTGCTACCACACGGCAAGCGGTACCGATGCACCAGGTCTGGAACCAACAGGACCCTGAGCAGCTTCTACCCCCAAGCTATAAGACTGCTAAGTTGTTATTTAAATGGTTAACCAAATAGATACCTGGACTATCTGCATTGATCCTTTTTTCACTAACTTTTTTGTCTCTGCTACTGTTTACTATCTGTCACTCTATTCCTAGTTACAGTATATGTATGTACATATCCTCTGTATGTACATAACCTTGTACCCCTGCACATCGATACGGTACTGGTGCCCCTTGTATATAGCCAAGTTATTGTTACTCATTGTGTAATTATTATTACTTTTATTACGTGTTTTACCTTTCTATTATTTCTCTATTTTCTTTCTCTCTGTATTGTTGGGAAGGGCCCGTAAGTAAGCATTTCACTGTTAGTTCACACCTGTTGTTTACTAAGCATGTGATGAATAACATTTTATTTGAAATTTGATTTGAAGTGCAACATAGGTGAATCCAGCTTTTATCGCAGGCCTCTAAATTAGGATGCTCTGTAATCCAGGCTTCACACAGTCACTGGCCTAGCTGCATTAATTAATGATGATACTGTAAATTCTGGCATACCTGTGCCTCTTCCCCTGCAGTTATTCCACCTGCTCTGGCTGCCTCTTTGTAATACACATGGCGAGCAAGGGGAATTTGAGATTATCCCTGGTAGAAGGTAACAGGAGGCTGTAATTATCTAGCTGTGGATTTTCATTTGAAGTGAAGCATTTAACTCACAACTGTGGCTGTCCCTTTCTGTTGATGGCAGGAAGAAGATAGATTTTTTACAAAATATCTCAGCAGTGCATTACCTCATGTAATGTAGTACTGTATATTCTAGTCTAAACTCATGATACAGTACACTGTGCATATTTTACAGTCTTTGTAGACTGCAATCACCTCATTCTGTGGAAAAGATTATGACATGGATCATGCTATGCCTTAAATTGCTTTCAGTTGGTATGAATTCTTTATTCGTGATTTAGATGTCAAACAGCTTTTTTTCAAAGTGCCTGAGAAATTATTCACCAAGTTTATTACAGATGCTTGAAGTTCACTGTGTGGTTATGTTGATTGGTTCCTCTTCAGCATTTTCAGTAGTGTATTCCCTTAGGGTTCTATTTCAGAGGTTCTACTCGACTGTGTGGACAGTTGATCATTGACATTGTCTCTGAGGAATATCTTCTGTATCTTTTTTGGTTGTGTTTATGGATTGTGCGCATTTGTGTGTGTTTGTGTATGTCTGTATGTATCTGTATACATGTGTGACACCATCAGGAAAGTGTATCACCAAGAGCTGGGTTTGTGATGGAGATATCGACTGTGAGGATCGTTCCGATGAGGATTCCTGTGAGGCAGCTGTCTGTAAGCCTCCAAAATACCCCTGTGCCAACGACACCTCCATTTGCCTGCCACCAGAGAAGATCTGCAACGGCAAGACCGACTGTGCTGACCATTCTGACGAAAGGCCTTTCTGTGGTAATAAGGAGAGATGTTATTTGTAGTACACCATATTGCTTGATACCGTAGAAATAGATTAGTCTGTGGTCTTTCTGCCTAGTTGTGAAGAAATGTTCCATGTTTTTAAGTGGGAGATATGTGTTTAGAGCAGTGGTATTCAAACTTTTCCATCTGGGACACCATTTTTTCTCACCAGAATTTCTGGGGACTCAATTCTTGTTGCCAGAAATTTTAGCAAACCCACCCCAAATCTAATGACACAACCTTACAATCTGTAAAGTTTTATATTCACATAAATAAATAACCCTTCACATTCATTACATTTCCATCTCTCTAAGACCGTGGTTCTCAAACCTCTTTTCGGGGACCCCCAGATGTTTCAGAATTTGGTTGTAGCTCTGAACTAACTCACCTGATTCAACTAGTCAAGTTGAATCAGGTGTGCTAGCTCTGGAATAGATTGAATACATGGAATGGCTGGGGGCCCCCAAGGAGAAGTTTGAGAACCACTGCTCTAAAATAACCAATACATACATTTACTCAATAACATTGTATTTATCCAATTATCATTCTCAATAACGTTTGTATATTTTCCCATAAAATAATCTGTGCGCTTAATTTTGTATTATTTTTTGGCGGCCCCACTGCAATTCTCCGACCCTGACTTTGAATACCACTGGTGTAACAATTATTTTTCTACAGGACATTTTTTACAAGTATCTTACTGAGCCACCCACCCCAGAGTATACACGATGTGTTAAGTGTGCAAGTTCTCATTGAACACGCACAGATCCCAGAAACATATATGTGAGTGTCAAAACTGTCTCTCCCTACGGAGTAGTATTATATCTATTCATTCTCATAGCCTTGAGAGCAGCTCGTTGACGCACCAACATACTGTTGATTCAGAGACCAATGGGACTGAACATAAAGAATAGCTACCAGACTTCTCCAACGATTACCAACACAGATATGTTTGTCCAAGACCCATCGGAGGAAAAATATGTGAAACTCATGTGAATAGTACACATCTAATCCGTTTGATTGAACAACCTAAACATATATGTTCATTTCAGAGTTGCTAACAGAATCAATCAATAAAATATATTTATAAAGCCATTTTTACATCAGCAGATGTCACTAAGTGCTTACACAGAAACCCAGCCTAAAACCCCAAACCGCAAGCAATGCAGATGTAGAAGCACGGTGGCTAGGAAAAACTCCATAGAAAGGCAGGGACATAGGAAGAAACCTAGGGAGGAACCGGGCTCTGAGGAGTCCTCTTCTGGCTGTGTCGGGTGGAGATTATAAGAGTACATGGCCATTAAGGCCAGATCATTCTTCAAGATGTTCAAACGTTCATAGATAGTCTTAGGGCTCAGGTCCTCTGGGAGGGGAGGGAGAGAGCACTAGAGGCATACTTAAGTTCACATAGGACACCAGATAAGACAGGAGAATTTCACCAGATAGGACAGACTGAACCTAGCCCTCCTGCATATAGACTATTGCAGCATAGATACTGGAGGCTGAAACATGGGGGGGGGGGGGGGGGGGGGGGGGCACTGACAATACCTCTGGACAGGACCAACCAAGCAGGATATACTGTAACCCCTCTCACTTTGCCAAAGTACAGCCCCCACACCACTAGAGGGATATCAACAGACCACCAACTTACTACCCTGAGACAAGGCTGAATATAGCCCACGAAGATCTCCTCTACCGCACAAGCCTGATGGGGCGCAAGACCGGACAGGAAGCCTATTTCGCACATTGTGCACTACTTTTGAACAGAGCCCTACGCAGAAAATTGTAAATGGAAAAGGGTATAGGGAAGAGGGTGCAATTTGGGATACACCATTAGAGAAAAGGCCCACACTGTGCTGCCAGCTTCATAACCAATTAGGTCATACAGGGAGACCCTGAGGGGCCTGATTGATTTGAGCCAACTCAGCAGGAGTCATTCCTCCAGCTGTAACCTATGGGTGCACAGCGCTCCTATATCCTCCTCCAACCTCCACACACGCAGGCAACTAGGGGACCCCCGCAGAGAAAATGCAATCGTTTTTTGTCTGTACCAAGAAGATCGTCTTAATCATGGCTAGCTAGCAAGGAGACTTCGGATCTGTAGTGTCCTTTTCTCACCAGAATGCCTTTTCACTTACAATAATCGGGTGCCTAGCTACTTCAGAGAAAAGTATTTCATTACAGACTGGGGAGTGAATGGGAAACAGACTGCACAAAGAAAGAAAAGTAATTCTTATGTGTTTTCCCTCTCCATATTAGTTTTGTGAAAGGAATAGTAGACAACTGCACAACTTTCCGATTTAATTTTGTGCCTTGGCTATAATAAAGGCGTTATCCCTCAGGTCATGCTACCTAGGACTAACAGAACTGTGGAGCCTCTTTCATTATGTAATAGCTTTCGTTATGTTGTATATGCAGCGGAAATATTCTGTCATCATGCTTGACTAGCAATCTCTAGCTCAGAGCAAAAAGTGGCAGTGTTATTCTTTTGCCAGCTAGTTTTAATTCTGATATTATTTGCATTACCATTTTTTAAGCGTACCATGCAGCATATGGCCCAACATATTGTGGTATATTCTTTTTCTAACCTCCGTTTAGGATCCCCCTGTCCTTTAACAACCCAATGCTCTTTTGAAAACCATCTCAGATAAGTGTTTGGTTCTCGCTTCCTGTCCTCTCTCTCTACTCCCAGATCGGAGTTGGTTCTTACTTCCTGTTCTCTCCCTCTCTGCTCCCAGATAAGTGTTTGGTGGCCAAGGTTGGCTGCAGCCATCAGTGCACGGTGGTACCAGGGACGGGGGTGGTCTGTTCCTGCCCTCCAGGGCTCCACCTGGACTCTAACAACAGGACGTGTGAGGCGGTGGACTACTGCAGTAGGCATCTGAAGTGCAGCCAGGTGTGTGAGCAGTACAAGACCACCGTCAAGTGTTCCTGCTACCCAGGCTGGAGGCTTGGCCCTGATGGAGACAGCTGCCACAGCACAGGTTAGGTGACAGAGTGTGTCTGTATGGGGGTTGTGAGGACTGCATGTGTAGAGAGTATAGAGTAGAGTAGTACTTTATTGATCCTAACTTGGGAAATTGTTTTATTGCTCAGCATCATTAATAAATTACAATAACAAGACCCGTATGCATGATAAACACATTTTTTTTAAACACATGATAAGACATATAGGATGGTTCCGCCACGTTAATAGCCATTAAAGATAGAGACCAGTGTAAGACAGGTAAAAAATACTGTTGTCTATCCTACTCCTGGGAATCAAGCAACAACAACATTCCTATTAAGAAGGCATCAGAAAGAAGGCATTGTGTGTGTGTGTGTGTGTGTGTGTGTGTGTGTGTGTGTGTGTGTGTGTGTGTGTGTGTGTGTGTGTGTGTGTGTGTGTGTGTGTGTGTGTGTGTGTGTGTGTGTGTGTGTGTGTGTGTGTGTGTGTGTGTGTGTGTGTGTGTGGTGGAGGGGGGGGGGGTATTTTACATAAATCCAATCACACAGCTTTACATGACTGGAACAAACCGTCTACTTGTGTTGTAGTTTGTGTGATTGGATTGATGTTTTGGATGTTTTTTTTGCTTCTGTGTTGCTGCTCGTAAACGAGGAGAACATGGCAGAACATGCAGCCTTGATGTGTCACATTCAGATTTATGAAGCTCGTTTTTTACTACTCGCCTCTCTATTTCCCTCAGAGATTGATGGCAGTTGCAGTGCTAATCATATGTTAAAACAGGGAAAGAATAGGCAATTTACTAAAGAACATTTTATTGGTTTTTACATAAATCAATTTTCTGCGCACAATAGAAAACTGAGTAAGAACCTCAATTAATTTAGACAAATGTGCCATTGAATCTTTGGTGATGTTTCATGCAAGAGCTCTAGCTTTTGTACAGAGAATTTCAGGTATAACTGAATTATAAATAAGTAGGGACTTGTCAGCATAGCAAGTAGCTAACATCCTTTCTCCCTACAGTATCCAGTCTTTCTCATTGTTCTCTGATTTGAGGATAATATGTGTCTCCATAGTCAGGATAAGGTTTCTGTTCTGTGCATAACACAGGTTTTGCCTTAGAGTAACCTTGTATCTGGAATTCTCTGAAGATAAGGTGTGTGTACCAGTGCCCAGTCATGAAAGAGCATGATCCAGTGTGTGTGCATGGGCGTGTTTGTGTAGTCATGCGTACCTGTGTATGTCCTCCACTAATGGCTCCAGTTCAAACCGCTCATGTTGGTATTGTTATGGAATCGGTCACCTCCATTTTAACATCGGTCAACTCCGTTTTAACATCGGTCACCTCCGTTTTAACTCTTTCCTCTTCGTTTCCTTCCTTTCTTTCCTTCGACCAGATCCCTTTGAGGCTTTCATCATCTTCTCTATTCGGCATGAGATAAGACGGATAGATCTTCATAAGCGGGACTACAGCCTGATGGTGCCAGGGCTCCGGAACACCATTGCGCTTGACTTCCACTTTAATCACAGCCTGCTCTACTGGACAGATGTGGTGGAGGATAAGATCTACAGAGGACGCCTCTCAGACTCTGGAGGTATGTAGGTCCTATACGTTAGATCTAGGCTACATGTTAGATCTAAATGGTGTATTCTATTGGGCTTTCAGACTTTGAAGGTACATAGGTCTAAGCTGCACATTAGATCGTAAAAGCTGTGATGTGTTGAGGGTATCAGAGTCTTTAAATACTTTGGTTAGGCTAAGCGTTAGATCTAAATGCTGTGATCTATTGGATGAGGAGGATAAACATGGCTTCCTTCCCTCCCACTCTTCAACTGTAATGGAACTTTTTTTCGACTTTCCAACTATATAGTTTAGTTCAGTAATGTTCTCAGTTTAGTTCTACTTAGCACCTCTTTGATACTGTGAGCGATACTGTCCCTCCATTGAGGAGTTATTTCAGTAGGGTAATGCTGAGTGTAGTGGGTAGACTTTTGGACACAGTAGTCTTCCCACTGTTATAGTACGTCTCTGAAGACGTTGATGAATTACAACTTCTTGTTTGGTATTTGGGTTGGTGTTTTGTGCTGCACTACATTCTGTGCCTCTGCTGCAATATAACTCTTTCTCTTAATGTGTTCTTAATGTTTTACATTAGGAAGGTGTTAATGTTTTGTACACTCAGTGTATTTCTCCCTTTTGTGATCCTTCCACAAAGGCTCCAGCAGCAGAGGATCACTGTAAACAGCTGGATTATAGACATACTTGCAAAACCTTTTATGTTTAATGGAACACTTTTTTCTTACTCAAGAGTTTTTTAGCTACGGTTTTCTCCCCATAAAATGTAATTTTGTTGGCAGACCAACAAACAAATCCCCTCAATAAGGGGGAAATTATCAGGATGAGTTGAATACATCCCTTCTCCAGTCTTCTCTCACCTAGTGTGTGTCAGTGGAGGCTGCTGATGGGAGGACGGCTCATAATAATGGCTAGAACGGAGCGAATGGAATGGCATCAAACAAATGGAAACCATGTGTTTGATGTATTTCATTCCATTCCACTGATTCCGCTCCACGAGCCCATTCTCCCCAATTAAGGTGCCACCAACCTCCTGTGATGTGTGCATTGATGACCATGGTGCCGTGGGTTGGTCCGTCTCACCGGGTCTAAAGGGTGGTGACCATGGTTCTGTGGTTGGTGTTCCATCAGGTGTGACAGGGATCGAGGTGGTTGTGCAGCATGGGCTGGCCACTCCAGAGGGGCTGGCGGTGGACTGGATAGCAGGGAACCTGTACTGGATCGACAGTAACCTGGACCAGATTGAGGTGGCCAGGCTGAATGGCGATATGAGGACCACACTGATAGCTGGATGGATGGAGCATCCACGGGCCATCGCTCTGGACCCAGGACAAGGGTGGGTGCTAATTCACATCAGAATTGGGTTCAAATAGCGATTGTTTTCTGTAAAATACTTTGAGTGTTTGATTGAGTCTGTCTGGAGTGACAGATGTGCAGGGTTTACACTTTTGGGATTATTCAATTTGTTCTGTTTTGCCAGACAAGCTCAATCAAACAAAGCTAAACTATTTGAAAGAAAACAAATACTATTTAAATCCAGGTCTGACTCACATACTGTACACAATCAATCAGGTTTGAGGTCATAATATGAAAAACAACCGCCTTCATATTCTTCTACTTCCTTCCCCCTTGATGTATGAAGATGTCTGCTATGTTAAGGTCCATTAGTGATAAAAATATAGAAGACATTCATAATAATACTGTGGACATTCTAGCGAAGACAAGTGATATGGCTAATATTTTCCTCTTCCCTGACTCATGCACTTTACCACTCTTACTTTTTCTATTTTAATACATTGCTTCAATTAATCTCTGAACAATATCACAGGCACAAATTGGATTAAAAAAAACAGAAAAATAAGATTTTTTGGCATAGTGGGTTTAGCCTAGTTCTTCCATTTATGCATACTGATGAATTATGTTTATGTGATCATAAAAATCATTTGGTTTATTTTGTTTTAAAACAAAGTCCAGACATTCATAAAAATCAATTAAGTAGTCTTATAAGAAATAAATCTGCACTGCACATTTTAAGGGGGATGACTGCATTATAGAGGATAACACATTATGATTAATGGATGATTTCTGTGCCTACAGGAAAAGTTTCTCTCCATAGCAATAATTCTAATGTAATTACTTGAATCCACTCAAAAGAGTGGGCCATTGATCTAAGGGGCCTGATCCAATGAATAAGGCTATTGATCTGTAGAAGGATATTTTTCCTAACACTGTTTCATTGTCATCATTGCCTAATTTAAGCCTGTGCTCTTTAAGGGCTCTATGGGTCTCCCGCACTTGCCTGTGGTTCTGTGGGCAAAAGCAGGATAGTTGCCATATTTGGGAAAAGAAATCACAGTGTTCATTTACAGGCTACATTGAGCCGTAGAATGTAATAAAAAGCAGATGGCTTCCAGTTCCAGCCAATGTCACAGATGCTGTGGAACATGGATCGGTTTGGTGCAGTTCTAGGCTACTCAGACTGCTGCCAATGTGTATGTTCATGAGTCCCACTGACGGCTATACACTTATGGCTATGTAGTTATTGTAGTTTGCAATGCTATTACATTGACAAAACAATGAAAATCGTTATGAAAGACCCCCAATTTTTTTTAAAGGGGACTCTTGGAATTATCTCGTACGAATGACTTAGTGTCTCTTTTGAACAACTTAGTATCTTGTTTGAACAACTTTTTTATTAAGTTGTTCAATTAAGATACTAAATCATTCAAACAAGATACTAAGTTGTTTGAATGACATACTAAGCTGTTAGGACGTGATAATTCTAAAAGTGTATCTGTTTTCTTTTTTCTTGGCCTTCAGTCTTGGTCATCTGAGGGAAAATATGAATAATACCCTTAATCTTCAATGTTTGCTTTAGAGCTGTCCCTGAAGAAAAAAATCTTTGCCAACCAAAAGTTGTATGTTCTTTTAAAACGTGTATTTTTCCATATATAGACACACCCTATGTGTTTTAATAAAATCAACTACAAAATATATGCATTGAGCTTAGCTGATGCTTTAAGCGCACTGTTTGATGAAATAAGACACAAATGACTCGAAGGAGACTGAGATCAAGATAACCAGAAGAAAAAAACCTGACCCGCCATCCTCCTCCCACTCCTACACCTACTGGCTTTTGCAGATTCTGGCTTTACTCTCCTGAAGTTGCCGGTAACAGGCTACATGAGGAGTCTGCAAACTTTCTCATGTGGAATGCCAATTTATCTTACTTACCATTTCTACCGATCTGTGTGCCAGTTATGGTTTTCATATGCACATTTTCGTGGAACAGTTTCATTGCATTTATAATAACGTATTCGTATCTCAAAGTCATTGTCATATGATTAATCAAAATTCGATCCAAATCTAAATGAAAATGATACAAAGCTAAAAAGTAACGTCTATTGCCATTGCCAACTATATAAAAATAGCCTATAAAGCCAATAAATAAATACATTGTAGCCTCCAGTTAGAAAATATTCTGATAAAAATAAATATCCCATACATCACATTGGCTACACATGGCCTGTCTGCAACAAACTTGAAACATTATATCAACTATTAACTTAGGTCTGGCCCTGAAGCTCATGCTAGCAAACTTGCAACGTTGTATGAAATATTCTGGGCCCTCAGAACAGACACAGCTGTAGGCTATTTGCTCACGGGATAAGAAGTAATCAGATAGGCCGATTTTATGACGTTTCCACTGGATCAGAGCATTACGTTGTTCCCTTTCACGCTAAGTGGTTATCGAAAGGGAGAGCTGGAAAGATTTTTCTAATATATTGAGGAACTATTGTCATTCTCAGTCGGTGGAAAAACAGACTTCGTTTACTTGCTGTTTGAGGTGAAGAAAACATTACTTTGAGAAGCTCCGCAGCTCATTAGTCGTGTTGCGTTAAGCCATTCAGAAATACTATCAGATCCCCAAATGGACACATTTATATGCGTCCTTTTGCACGCAGGCCAGGTAGCCTATAGGCCTACTTCTATGCATAATCAGGTGCGTGTTCTTACTCAACATTGACAGAAGCGCTCCAAACAAAAGACAATAGCTTTGTTTAAATACTCATACTAACCACACTAACCATACTATTTGTAATGTAAGTTGAGTATGTAGTATGCTTATTAGTCATATTATGCATATAGTTAGTATGCCAAAATTCCCAGTTGCTGTACTACTACATTTGCCAAAAAACTAAGTATACAAGCAGTGGACACTATTTCAATGCTTTTAGGGCCCATAATGGAATTCTTCAGAAAATGGGAGTAGCTTCACAACATTTTCAGATTTGAAGAAAACTGTGGAAAATATATAGCCGAAGTCTGCAGACAGCACATACAAATTCATTGCGTTAACAAATTATGACAAATGTTAAGAAAATGTTGAGCAATGTAATAAAGTAATGACTTTTCAAATAAGTTACGTTACATGTTATGTTGGCTGACAATTTATCTATGCTAGCCTTATGAACCGCATAGCATATCATTACAGCAGTTGCTTGTATGTACCCATATGTTAGCTAGCTACCTAACGTTACTTAGCTACTAATACATCGAACTTGCCGATATATTAACTATATGCTATCTAACTAACTGCCCAACCTGTATTGACTTGATTATTCACTTCATTCTTAGCTTAGCTAAGTAGTATAGTCATTGTGCGTTCTCATTGGAAATTGTAAGATGACGTAAGATCGTAACATGTCCGGTTAGTCATTTGTTATGCTAACAAGCTAGCAAGAAGTTGCATAGCAACAGCATCAACTTCCGGTAGAGAGGCGAAGCGCTAGTACACTCAACGGAAAGGACGCCGTTCTTTTACAGTATACTAATATTATCTAGTAGTATATAGTATGTAGTATATACTCATTAAGTATGTAGTAGACAGTATGTTAGTATGGGTATTCGAACAATGCTAATGACTAAATTGCCACTTCTACTTCAATCCCCGGCACCTCCACGATGGATTAGTCTCGGCCTCCACAATGGATTAGTTCACTGAGATGGGCACGAATAAGACAGGTGTCTCGTGGCATAAAAAGTTTTAAATATATATATTTTTTATATATATATATATTTTTTTATATATATATATATATATATATATATACAGTGCCTTCGGAAAGTATTCAGGCCCCTTGTCTTTTTCCACATTGTGTTACGTTACAGCCTTATTCTAAAATCAATGAAATTGTTTTTCCCCCCTCATCAATCTACACACAATTCCCTATAATGAAAAAAAACTGTTTTTAGAAATGTTTGCTAATTTAAAAAAGTAAAAAAAATTAATATCACATTTACTTAAGTATTCAGACCGTTTACTCAGTACTTTATTGAAGCACCTTTGGCAGTAATTACAGCATCGAGTCTTCTTGGGTATGACGCCACAAGTTTGAAACACCTGATTTGGGGAGTTTCTCCCATTCTTCTCTGTAGAATCCCTCAAGCTCTAAAAGGTTCAATGGGGAGCATTGCTGCATTTTCAGGTCTCTCCAGAGATGTTCAATCGGGTTCAATTCTGGGCTCTGGCCGGGCCACTCTAGAACATTCAGATACTTGTTCCGAAGCCAATCCTGCTTTGTCTTGGCTGTGTACTTAGGAGTGTTGTCTTGTTGGAAGGTGAACTGTCTCCCCAGTCTGAGTTCCTGAGCACTCTGGAGCAGGTTTTCATTCAGGATCTCTCTGTAATTTGCTCCGTTCATCTTTGCCTCAATACTGACTAGTCTCCCAGTTCCTGCCGCTGAAAAACATCCCCACAGCATGATGCTGCTACCACTGTGCTTCACCGTAGGGATGGTGCCAAGTTTCCATCAGACATGACGCTTGGAATTCAGTCCAAAGAGTTCAGTCTTGGTTTCATCAGACCAGAGAATTTTGTTTCTCATGGTCTGAGAGACTTTAAACTTCAAGCTGGCTGTCATGTGCCTTTTACTGAGGAGTGGCTTCCATCTGGCCACTCTACCTGGAACTCTAGAGCTCTGTCAGAGAGACAATTGGGTTCTTGGTCACCTACCTGACCATAGCCCTTCTCCCCCATTTGCTCAGTTTGGCTAGGCGGCCAGCTCTAGGAAGAGTCTTGGTTGTTCCAAGCTTCTTCCATTTAAGAATGATGTAGGCCACTGTGTTCTTGGGATCTTCAATGTTGCAGACATTTTTTGGAACCCTTCCCCAGATCTGTGACAATTTCGAATCTCATAGCAAAGGGTCTGAATACTTATGTAAATAAGATATTTTTGTTTTAAATCTTTTATATATTTGCAAACATTTCTAAAAACCTGTTTTCGCTTTGTCTTTATGGGGTGTTGTGTGTAGATTGCTCAGGAATTGTTTTTATTTAATACATTTTAGAATTAGTCTGTAACGTAACAAAATGGGGAAAAAGTCAAAAAAGTTTGGACACACCTGCTGCGTGAGTCAGGCCTTCATAGTTGAAATGCTGCAAATAAACCACTACTAAAGGACACCAATAAGAAGAGACTTGGGCCAAGAAACACGAGCAATGGACATTAGACCGATGGAAATCTGTCCTTTGGTTCCAACCGCCGTGTCTTTGTGAGACGAGGAGTAGGTGAACAGATTATCTCTGCATGTGTGGTTCCCACTGTGAAGCATAGAGGATGAGGTGTGATGGTGTGGGGGTGCTTTGCTGGTGACACTGTCAGTGATTTATTCAGATTTAAAAGCACACTTAACCAGCATGGATACCACAACATTCTGCAGTGATATCCCATCGAATCCCATCTGATTTGCGCTTAGTGGGAGTATAATTTGTTTTTCAACAGGACAATGACCCAAAACACACCTCCAGGCTGTGTAAGGGCTTTTTGACCAAGAAGGAGAGTGATAGAGTGCTGCATCAGATGATCTAGCCTCCACAATCCCCCAACCTCAACCCAATTGAGATGGTTTGGAATGAGTTTGACCACAGAGTGAAGGAAAAGCAGCCAACAAGTGCTCAGCATATGTGGGAACTCCTTCAAGACTGTTAGAAAAGCATTCCTCGTGAAGCTGCTTGAGTGAATGCCAAGAGAGTGCAATGCTGTCATCAAGGCAAAAGGTGGCTAATTTGAAGAATATATTTTGATTTGTTTAACACTTTTTTGGTTACTACATGATTCCATATGTGTTATTTCAAAGTTTTGATGTCTTCACTTTTATTCTACAATGTAGAAAATAGTAAAATAAAGAAAAACCCTTGAAATAGTAGGTGTGTCCAAATTTTTGACTGGTGCTATATATATATTCTACTGTTTGAATAAAATGCATCTCGGTCGACCAAACAATCGACCAGGGCGGTCAGCCCTAGTTTTCTTTTGTATTCAACACAGTGTATGGTTTTGTTATCTAGTTTGTGCTGTTGTCTAGTTTTGTCCATTTTAAAATGATCTTAATTCATTTATTCCTTACATGGAGGCTTTTTCTTCAAGTCCTCTTTAATCTATCAGTCTTCTTTGGATCATCTGAATGGGTTTTATTGTCTTGGGTTTTCTGCTTGCTCTTCGTAGTCTAAGTCTGGTTACTGTAGAGCGCTTTGTTGATGTTGACGTAAAAACATCTTTATACATTCATTTTCTTGATTGATTGAATGTTTTTAGAATCCTGTTCTGGACAGACTGGGACGCTACCTTCCCCCGTATCGAGGCTGCTTCAATGAGCGGAGGAGGACGACACATAGTGTTCAAGGACATGGAGATAGGAGCCTGGCCCAACGGACTAACTCTGGATCATTTGGAGAAGAGAATCGTCTGGACTGATGCTCGGTAATTCACTCACACGTTATACTGTTTTATGTAACCTTTATTTACATATAAACTTTACAAATCAATTAATAACAGATTCTTATTTACATTGACAACCTATCAGGATAGGAGCACAGCAGTGATGAACATTAGGCTGCAATGATGCCTATTTGGATACACATATGGTATAAGCATGAACAGCATGTTATATTCTTTGCCTCATCTCCTTTAGGGAGATGTTCAGTTACAGCGAACAGAAGGCCAATTTATCTAAATGTGCCGTAACCACAGGAAGACATGTCTATGATGAGAAAATATCACTTGTAAACCTTCTCTTCTATCATCAGAATATACATTAAGATAAACATTCTACAGCATTCCTAAAAAACACCTTATGACATCCTTGTTAAAACACCTTCCTCACTATTTGGGAACTGGTGGGTACTGTGCTTTAAATTAAAATTTCATTTAAAAGTAAATAAGGAGCTGCAATGTATACTACCATGGTAGCCTTACCTGGCTAGTCTTTTTAATCTGTAGACATTCACCTTCCTTACTCTTACTTTAAGAATACATTGAACAATACATTGAATCAAGAGTAAATATACCAAGTGAATGAGCAGCTGCAATGTACTGTTCAGTACTCCCATGGCATAGCTTGTCTGTTTACTGTATATAGACCGGCAGCCTCAGGATGAAATCCATACCACAGTGTCTCTTTTCACCAACAGCTCTCATGCCTTCTATGCTACAATGTATTGTACATCCATGGTTACTCTATCTGGCTAGTCTGCATATACTGTATCGCTTTCTCTATACAATCTCATGACATCCAGATAATGTATTGTCCCTCTAACAGCTCTGATGTAATCTTATCTGAGCTGTATGTTATCTACCTGGCTAGTCTGTTTACTATATGAAGACAGTCTAACCTATCTTGTATCCGATGCCACCTACTCTGGCTAGTCTGCTTACTGTATAAAGTCACCCTCATACTGTTTCATATCTTCTCCCTCTCACAGCTCTGATGCCATCTACTCAGCGCTGTACGACGGCAGTGGGGTCATAGAGATCCTGAGGGGACATGAGTATCTGTCTCACCCCTTTGCTGTGTCCCTGTTCGGGGGCAGTGTCTACTGGACAGACTGGAGGACTAACAGCCTGGCCAGGGCCAACAAGTGGACGGGCCGTAATGTCACAGTGATCCAGAAGACCAGCGCTCAGCCCTTTGACCTACAGATTTTCCACCCCAGCAGACAGCCACAAGGTAAACAGCCTAGACCTACACTGTTAGCTGTTTTTGTAATTCTATCAGTAACTTAATGTATTAATAAACATTATGATACTGTATAAACTGAATAAAGTAGATTACCGTAGAATGCACAGTAAAATTCCATACATTTGTTTTACAGCACACTGTAAGACAGTTCTGTAATTTCAACAGTAAAACACTATAGAAGGCACAGTAAAATACTGTATTTATGTTTTACAGTGGTAATTATGATGCATTGTGGGAAAATGTTGTGGGCGGGAAAGAGTCTCTTGCTCATTAACATATTGGAAGGCGTGCCTTGTAAGAGGCTATATTTGTTGCACCCATGAGTGGGAGTGCTGTACCAATTCAAGTGATATGTGGTAGTGGTTGCCTACCAAATACATTAATGTAGGGTACAGATCAGAGTAGCAGAATGTCTTAAACCTTTAATGGTTGAGTGACTATTCATGTCCTTTTATCTGTTTTGTCGTCCAGACTGTTATTTGCCAATATCTACTCTGTTGACAGTTTGACGATAACATGACGTGGAAGCTAACTAGCTTGTTAATTGTTTACAAACAAATGAGTGAATGTGCTAGAAAGCTAAACAGCTACCTAGCTAGCTAGTTGACTGCTGTGGCTAGCCAAAAATGAATCGTTTTGAAAGTTGGATTGTCTTATCCTTTGAGGCTTTAACTACAATGATTTTGAACATTCACAGCAACTGGGAAATGTCCATGGCAGGCATAGTTGTCACCTTATCTTGCTACATAACTTCTGAGTGATCGGAAGCACGAGCACCACCACCAATCAGCCTACACCGTTGCGCACACACCTGTTGTCACAATGACAACTAGCGTAGCCATGTCAGCAAATGACTGCTGTCTGAACACATACACATCCAATTTGATCACTTGTAACTTGCTGTTTGGACACTCAGTATTCCAAAACGGATTTGAAAAACAAAACTGATTTGAGTATTAAGGCCTGCAGTGTGAACAAGGCATTAATGGTTAAATATTTACCCATGTCCATTTGATCTGTTTGGCCTGTAATCACAGCCAGTTTGATGCCTTTGTTCTCAGTGATTTGTTTTGGACTAAACAGCAATGAAGATTCTCCATATAAAGTATTTATCTCACTTCCCTGCTGTATCCTGAAAACTGGTTGCATATAACTCTTACTCAAATTCTGATAATAATATGTATCAGATTTGGCCCATTATTTTCTAGTTGAACTGATTCTACTCATAATTCCTCTGTGTATTGACTAAGAAGCTTTTCCGAATAGGTGAATCCCCTGTTTTATTGAGATGAGGAGAGAGACTATAATGGTATTAATTTTAGCTGCTTCTCTGCCGTCATTGGGCCTGCCAATCATGGGGCTTCTCAGCATGCCTACAATGAGAAGGGGCTGAATGATTGAAAAAGGTGGTCATGCAGAGAATTAGCTTGAATTAATGGTACCTCAGAATGTGTTTTCTCCCTCCGCCCAAATTAGGCTAATTGGTTCATGCTAAAGTGTCAAGCCGTTTAAAAAAATAATTGAACTAGAATTAATGACAGGAACTGCAGAATGAGAGCGTGTTACGAATAATCCTGTCGACACAGATGATAGCCTTTCTCCGTATATGCCCATTGGAAGTCAGAATAAAGGTACCAATTAAATCAATTATGCAGATTATGTATATAGGTGTATGGAAAGTAAAATAGTCTTACCAGTTGCCACCCGATTTCATTTCATAATCCGTTTGGCATTTCAATATACTGTCATTTTCAATGTTTTTTTGGTAATGTCTCTTTGACTATATGTTCAGTTCAGATAGCATGGCAGAAGGCCTGAATATATTACTCTCATGTAATATGCAAAATCAACAGTTATATTTCCAGACTCAGAGTAATTCTTTTCAGCATTGAGTGGGTGTTCATTCATTTCACTTTGTTTCTAAATGAATTTGCGGAAATTGATTGATCTGTAAAACAGCTGATCATCAATGAATCATAACATCTTGGATGCCCGTATTCTCTTTCCTTTAACAACCACCGGATTTACTCTCAGACCCTTAAAAATATAATATTTTCTAAGAATGTATATCGCCGGCCATGAACGAGCATTCGTACTTTAGTAATCTGGTTTGCATCTATTCAGCAATCCCGGAATGATGCCAATGTGGTAGGAGTTAATGTCTGTTTCCACCTCTGTAACTGCCTGCCCGAGACTGTTCTGCTTAGATAAGTGAGCAAATTGAACTGCACGTTTAAAGAAGCCAGTAAGTATGTCTAATTCCATTTTAAAGAGCCCAGTGGGGGAGAGTTGGCTAATATCCACTCTAACCAGTCAGTCCCAAAGCCTGTAGATGCTGGTGCTCCCTGCTTGGCCCTGCAGATCTGGACCAGAGAGACCAAGAGAGGGAGGGAGGGAGATCACAGGAGAGCTGTCAGTGGTACAGTACTTGTCTCTTGGGGTGTTTGGTGGGTGCCAAAACTGGAGCTTGTCTCGGGGCGTCAACAGTCTTGTTGTAAATACATTGTGTGGTGTGTGTACTGTATGTATGTGTATGTGTGGGGGGGTTAAAACAGGGAGGAGGTGCCAATGATTAGTTAAGGGAAAAGTCTGTCCCAATGCCTCACAGTGAGGAAGTGAAATTGGTTAATTATAGCTACAATAACACATCAAACAGATCCTTACACTCTCCCCTCACTGCTCTGGTGATACGCAGCAGACTAACATGATCATATTGGAAATACAAGAATAGTGTCCGTACATTTGTCAAATGATGTATCTCAGATTGCTTTATATTCTATTTACAAAGACGCAGTACAGTGTAGTAAGTACCAGTTGTTGAGTAATGATGATTTCATATAAAGTATTCTGTATTCATGGCTGCGTTAATGCAACCAAATCTACTGAGTGTGCCTGAAATATTATTAATCAAAATGACCTCTGAATGCATCTCCACATCTTTGCACTGTGCTTGCAGAGATTAGGAATGAATAAATCTGATCAGCATGCATAGTGCATGCAATCACTGCATGGCAGTAAGCAGCTGCTTCAAATACATGCAGAGTAATAATATTTGAAGCTATAATGATAATTTTGTATTCAGAAAAAAGGCAACTCACATTTACAAGGTAAATATGTGTCTTTCCTACACAGCCACCTTGTCGCATTTGCTTCTGAGTGATGGAAAGAAAGAGAGGAGTGTTGTTGATAATACAACCTGGTTATAACACATCTTGCTTGACAGAGCCACTACTCCCTGCATTAGTTTAACATAAACACATTGAATTATTAATTAGATTTAGAAAATACACCTCTATGTGTGGCTGAATATCTATGCAGTCATATTTTTCAAAACAGTGACTGTTAAAAAACAACAGCATAATACACTTCACTCCACATATTTTACTGTAACATTTACCATGACTACCTGAGGCCTTTTATGAATATTCTAGCACCTCCTGAGAGTTGAGATTTACAACAGCCAAGTGCCCCCGCCCTGGCTTACATTACGTAGTATACCCAGTAGACTTAACGGTTTGCATTGAAAAGATATCACTCTTTGGAAACTAGCATATTTCTGCTCTTTATGTTAGCTAAGCATGGGGGATTATTTATTCATGAGACGTCTGCCAGTCTAGAAATGAACAAAGTCTTTCCCATGTTATTGTCATTTCTCAAGGCTGAACGCTGAAATGTATCCAGGCTTTGGTTTCCTATCGTGAGTCAAGTGTTGTTGGGTATGTTTTCAACTCACACAGACAGAACAGACGGAGCAGACGGAGCGATTTTCTCTCTACTAAACCATCTGAATGTATAATGTATTCAATGAGACACAGTCCAGGAAATGAGTTTGGAAATGAGTTTGTCAAACTTGCTTAAGGTAAATCACTGCAAAAAGGTATCTTTATATCTGGTTTGAAAATGTACCAAAAGGAAATATCTATCCAATCTGAAAAAGCGGTGCATTTATTCATCTGAAGTGACTGTTGAAGGAGAAGGAGAAGGAGAAACTCTGTTTGTTTGTATATTGCTTATATACTGCTTATATAGGGAGCAAATTTTCCAGTGTTAAATAAACACAAACCATGTTTCCATACAACCATTTCATGCGGATTAATAATATATAATTTTATAAATGCCGACAGACAAGTTGTTCGTTCGACATGGTGGGATCTTTTTTGTGTCTATAAAATTCATTATGCGAGAAATGGCGGTGGAAACACCTTTATCCGCAAATATTGATATAATAACCATTGTATCAAAGTAAACTTGGAGTCACGTGATGATACATTTTTTGGTCCTCCCACAACAACTTGGGAAAGCATGCATTTTATTAGGCAACAGATGAAATAAGTTATGATGATCTTCACAGAGTGGTGAATGTTCAAGGTGATGAGCTTGATCCTCCCTTCCAGTAAATATCCATGGTCTTATTCTGGTGACATGATGATCGATGCTTGGATGCCGTTTGACAAATACAAATAATATCGCTCTTATCCATAATAATCTCATCATGTAGGTAGCCTACCCCCACTGTATCTGCGAACTGTTGGCAAAAGTGCATGTGCCAAGACCAGAGTGGGCACATTTACTATATAAACAGTTTTTGTGACAAAACCATCAGTAGAGTTGAAAATGCGATGGAAACCCACTACGTGATCACACTCAGCCTTAAATCCGAAAAAGTATGTTTGATGGGAACATCTCCACTGGGGAAATGTGCATATTGTTTTATGAAGATTTTAGAATATTTGCAAGAAAATCATCTGTCACAAATTGGATGGAAACCTAGCTGTCGAGAGTGTTAAACACTGAAAGCGTGGACATGTATAAACACTGGAACAGCGTTAAATTAACACAATGCTTAGTGTAAAGACTTATTTCCTAGAGTGCCTTTCGAGTGAATTGTATAGTTGCCACACTTGACTGCATTTGGTAGTGACAGACATGGTTGTTGCATTCATCCATTTCAGTCCTAAGGACATCACCAAGTGAGATCCTAAGAAAAATGGTATCACTAAAATGTAATTATTTAACACAATGCGATGTGTATTCCATAAGACCTTATTTTGACGGCCTACACTCTAAACATAGTTCAATACTTATAGATTTAATTGTTAACACTCATTGGTGTAAAATAATCCCAGTGTTGGTGTTAATAACCAGTGTTGAATCAAAACCACGCCCATCATTATCATATTTCATAGCATGTTATATTGCAGATTGATTTTAAGAATTGTTTTTTCAATACATATGTTTTTGTATGTTATAATTTAATTAAATGTTGTACATTGATTGTTAAATTAATGTTAAACAATAAATAATGGATTTATTGTGAAGGTGTAAGCTATATAACATGGATTTATTAGACTTTTTAAAGTATAGATGCTCCAAAGGACTGCATCAGTGTCCAGGAGATACTAAATGTGTTTATGTTAATTAACAGTCAATTTTTATGTATTTATTTAATTTAACCTTTTCATAACAAGGCAAGTCAGTTAAGAACAAATTCTTATTTACAATGACGGCCTACCCCGGACAAACCCTAACCCGGATGAGACTGGGACAATTGTGCGCCGCCCTATGGAACTCCAAATCACACCTCTAGCTCTGAGATGCAGTTCCTTAGACCGCTGTGCCACTTGAGAGCCCGTGAGAATGAGACTTATTTGCTTGACAATCACCGGCTGGCTAAATTTTGTGACCGCCACAGCCCTAGTCTTTCCAGAGATGTTTGATCGAGCTCTGGCTGGGCCACTCAAGGACATTCAGAGACTTGTCCTGAAGCTACTCCTGCATTGTCTTGGCTGTGTGCTTAGGGTCATTGACCCGTTGGAAGGTGAATCTTCGCCCCAGTCTGAGGTCCTGAGCGCTCCGGAGCAGGTTTTCATGAACGATATCTCTGTACTTTGCTCCATTCATATTTCCCTCGATCTTGACTAGTCTCCAAGTCCCTGCCGCTGAAAAACATCCCCACAGCATTATGCTGCCACCACAACGCTTCACCGTAGGGATGGTGGCAGTTTTCCTCCAGATGTGATACTTGGAATTCAGGCCAAAGAATTCAATCACGGTTTCATCAGACCAGAGAATCTTGTTTATCATGGTCTGAGAGTCCTTTAGGCCTTTAGGGCTGTCATGTGCCTTTTACTAAGGAGTGGCTTCCATCTGGCCTCTCTACCATAAAGGCCTGATTGGTGGAGTGGTGCAGAGATATTTGTCCTTCTGGAAGGTTTTTCCATCTCCACAGAGGAACTCTGGAGCTCTGTCAGAGTGACCATCGGGTTCTTGGTCACATCCCTGCCCTCCTGTAACGGTGTTCCTCCTCCTCTTCATACGAAGAGGAGGAGTAGTGATTGGACCAACGTGCAGCGGGGTGTGAATTCATAATGATTTATTTAAACAAAACGACGAAACACGAAATAACACTTAGAAAATACAAAATAACAAAACGAACTAAACAGACCTAAACTACGAACTTACATGAAACGAAGAACACACGATCAGGAACAGACAAACCGAAACAGTCCCGTGTGGAAACATCTACTGACACGGAAGACAATCACCCACAAACAAACAGTGAGAACAACCTACCTTAATATGACTCTCAATCAGAGGAAACGTCAAACACCTGCCTCTAATTGAGAGCCATACCAGGCAACCCCAAAACCAACATAGAAACAGAAAACATAGACTGCCCACCCAAAACTCACGCCCTGACCAATAAACACATACCAAACAACAGAAAACAGGTCAGGAACGTGACAGAACCCCCCCCTCAAGGTGCGAACTCCGGGCGCACCCCTACAACTCAAGGGGAGGGTCTGGGTGGGCATCTGTCCGCGGTGGCGGCTCCGGCGGTGGACGAGGACACCACTCCACCACTGTCTTTGTCCCCCTCCTTAGCATCCTTTGAGTGGCGACCCTCGCCCCCGACCATGGTCCAGGAACCTTCACTAAGGCCCCTCCTACATAGAGGAGACAGCTCAGGACAGAGAGGTAGCTCAGGACAGAGAGGTAGCTCAGGACAGAGAGGTAGCTCAGGACAGAGAGGTAGCTCAGGACAGAGAGGTAGCTCCGGACAGAGGGACAACTCTGTATTAATGGCAGCTCCGGACTGGGTGGCAGCTCCGGACTGAGTGGCAGCTCCGGACTGAGTGGCAGCTCCGGACTGAGTGGCAGCTCCGGACTGAGTGGCAGCTCATGACTGTAGGGCAGCTCATGACTGTAGGGCAGCTCATGACTGGAGGGCAGCTCATGACTGGAGGGCAGCTCATGACTGGAGGGCAGCTCATGACTGGAGGGCAGCTCATGACTGAAGGGCAGCTCATGACTGAAGGGCAGCTCATGACTGAAGGGCAGCTCATGACTGTAGGGCAGCTCATGACTGTAGGGCAGCTCATGACTGTAGGGCAGCTCATGACTGTAGGGCAGCTCATGACTGTAGGGCAGCACATGACTGTAGGGCAGCTCATGACTGTAGGGCAGCTCATGACTGTAGGGCAGCTCTGGCAGCTCCTGACTGGCTGGCGGCTCTGGCAGCTCCTGACTGGCTGGCGGCTCTGGCAGCTCCTGACTGGCTGGCGGCTCTGGCAGCTCCTGACTGGCTGGCGGCTCTGGCAGCTCCTGACTGGCTGGCGGCTCTGGCAGCTCCTGACTGGCTGGCGGCTCTGGCAGCTCCTGACTGACGGACGGCTCTAGCGGCTCCTGACTGACGGACGGCTCTAATGGCTCGGGACAGACGGGCGGCTCTAATGGCTCGTGGCAGACGGATGGCTCAGAAGGCGCTGGGCAGACGGATGGCTCAGAAGGCGCTGGGCAGACGGATGGCTCAGAAGGCGCTGGGCAGACGGATGGCTCAGAAGGCGCTGGGCAGACGGATGGCTCAGAAGGCGCTGGGCAGACGGATGGCTCAGAAGGCGCTGGGCAGACGGATGGCTCAGACGGCGCTGGGCAGACAGATGGCTCAGACGGCGCTGGGCAGACTGATGGCTCAGACGGCGCTGGGCAGACAGATGGCTCAGACGGCGCTGGGCAGACAGATGGCTCAGACGGCGCTGGGCAGACAGATGGCTCAGACGGCGCTGGGCAGACAGATGGCTCAGACGGCGCTGGGCAGACAGCCGACTCTGACCTGCTGAGGCGCACAGTAGGCCTGGTGCGTGGTGCCGGAACTGGTGGTACCGGACTGGAGACACGCACCTCAAGGCTAGTGCGGGGAGCAGGAACAGGGCACACTGGACTCTCGATGCGCACTATAGGCCTGGTGCGTGGTACCGGAACTGGAGGTACCGGGCTGAGGGCACGCACCTCAGGGCGAGTGCGGGGAGAAGGAACAGTGCGTACAGGGCTCTGGAGACGCACAGGAGGCTTGATGCGTGGTGCCGAAACTGGAGGCACTGAGCTTGAGACACACACCACAGGGAGAGTGCGTGGAGGAGGAACAGGGCTCTGGAGACGCACTGGAAGCATGGTGCGTGGTGTAGGCACTGGTGGTACTGAGCTGGGGCGGGAAGGTGGCGCCGGATATACCGGACCGTGTAGGCGTACTGGCTCCCTTGAGCACTGAACCTGCCCAACCTTACCTGGTTGTATGCTCCCCGTAGCCTGACCAGTGCGGGGAGGTGGAATAACCCGCACCGGGCTATGTAGGCGAACCGGGGACACCATGCGTAAGGCTGGTGCCATGTAAGCCGGCCCAAGGAGACGTACTGGTGGCCAGATATGTAGGGCCGGCTTCATGACATTTGGCTCAATGCCCAATCTAGCCCTACCAGTGCGGGGAGGTGGAATAACCCGCACCGGGCTATGAACACGTACAGGAGACACCGTGCGCTCTACTGCGTAACACGGTGTCTGCCCGTACTCCCGCTCTCCACGGTTAGCCTGGGAAGTGGGCGCAGGTCTCCTACCTGCCCTCGGCCCACTACCTCTTAGCCCCCCCCCCCAAGAAATTTTTGGGTTGTACTTGCGGGCTTTTCGGGCTTCCGTGCTAGACGCGTACCCTCATAACGCCGGTTCCTCTCTCCGGTTTCCTCCGCTCTCCGAGCTGCCTCCAGCTGTTCCCATGGGCGGCGATTAACTTCAACTTTAGCCCATGGTCCTTTTCCTTCCATGATCTCCTCCCAAGACCAGAAATCCTGCTTTGTGCGCTGTCCGTTCACCCGCTGCTTGATCTGGGTTTGGTGGGTGATTCTGTAACGGTGTTCCTCCTCCTCTTCATACGAAGAGGAGGAGTAGTGATTGGACCAACGTGCAGCGGGGTGTGAATTCATAATGATTTATTTAAACAAAACGACGAAACACGAAATAACACTTAGAAAATACAAAATAACAAAACGAACTAAACAGACCTAAACTACGAACTTACATGAAACGAAGAACACACGATCAGGAACAGACAAACCGAAACAGTCCCGTGTGGAAACATCTACTGACACGGAAGACAATCACCCACAAACAAACAGTGAGAACAACCTACCTTAATATGACTCTCAATCAGAGGAAACGTCAAACACCTGCCTCTAATTGAGAGCCATACCAGGCAACCCCAAAACCAACATAGAAACAGAAAACATAGACTGCCCACCCAAAACTCACACCCTGACCAATAAACACATACCAAACAACAGAAAACAGGTCAGGAACGTGACACCTCCTCCCCCGATTTCTCAGTTTGGCCGAGCGGCCAGCTCTAGGAAGAAACTTGGTGGTTCCAAATTTCTTCCATTTAAGAAAGATATTTGGTACCCTTCCCCAGATCTGTGCCTCGACACATTCCTGTCTCGGAGCTCTACGGACAATTCCTTCGACCTCATGGCTTGGTTTTTGCTCTGACATGCACTGTCAGCTGTTTGACCTCATATAGACAGGTGTTTCCCTTTCAATATCATATCCATTCAATTGAATTTACCACAGGTGGACTACAATCAAGTTGTAGAAACATTTCAAGGATGATCAATGGAAACAGGATGCACCTAAACTCAAAAAAAAAAATTGCATTTGTATTATAACTTTTTTTACCACTTTTCTCCCCAATTTCGTGATATCCAATTGGCAGTTACAGTCTTGTCTCATCGCTGCAACTCCCGTATGGACCCGGGAGAGGCAAAGGTCGAGAGCCATGCGTCCTCCGAAACACAACCCAACCAAGCCGCACTGCTTCTTGACACAATGCCCACTTAACCCAGAAGCCAGCCGCACCAATGTGTCAGAGGAAACACCATACACCTAGCGACCGTGTCAGCGTGCACTGCGCCTGGCCTGCCACAGGACTCGCTACTGCGCGATGGGACAAGGACATCCCTGCCGGCCAAACCCTCCCCTAATCCGGACAACGCTGGGCCAATTGTGCGCCGCCCCATGGGTCTCCCGGTCGCAGGCAGCTGCAACAGAGCCTGGACTCGAACCCAGAATCTCTAAACTCAATTTCGAGTCTCATAGTAAAGCGTCTGAATAGTTATGTAAATAAGGTATTTCTGTTTTTCAACTTTAACACATTTGCAAAATATCTAAATATCTGTTTTCGCTTAGTCATTATGGGGTATTGTGTGTAGATTGATGAGGAAGTACTTTCTGATACTTTCCAAATGCACTGTATGTCTGGAGGGAAAGTACAATGAGGCTGTGAACTCCTCAGGGGACATTCGTAGGGTCAGGAACTAATGAGGTGTGTTCTGTACTTCCTAGGATAGGATAGCAGACATTTGAATTCATTGAATGAATCGGCGCAATAGGCGTGTTTCTGTTTGTGTTCATTTCTGTGTTGGTTGTGGATAGGTTCTTGTTGAACTCATTTTGAGTTTATGCGAGAGAAGCAAAACTGAACCAGCCAAGCCTTACCAGGAGTAGGGAGTTACTCTACCATTTATTTATTACTCTTTAGTTTGTGTAACTAGGTTTGCTGAGTCAGCATCCATTTCAAATGCAACTTCACCAAAGATGTCCCACCTACCCCACCCATTTATCCTGATGCATTGCCAGTGATTTAGACCACTTGAAAGCAGTGTTGAAACACGAGAACCAATGTGGGTGGTAGTAGGTGTGGATAGGGTGGATTGCCATCTCGTCAGCGTTATTGTTATATCAGAGGGAGTATCAGAGGGATTCAGCATTATGGTTGAACAGTACAGGTGGCCAACTGGCCATGGAAAAACTTTACACACAGTTTTACAGCTATTCCTTTATTTCCTGCGTTTCAAAATAACCCTTTAATTTACAGAACTAAGCATCTGTATTTTCTGTTTTTATAAGCTTTGGTGCCCTTTACCCTGTCAGGAAGGTAAGCAGACCTTTTGACCATAGGCCCAAAACCAAATCATACTTCTGTATTTCACCACTAGTGCACTACCACTTACTCTGTTATATACTTCATAAGAATGACTTCCTATAAATGTTTTCCACAGAAATTAGATTATTGGGAGGCCTTTTGTTCAATTCACTTCATGTATTCATCATGGTCCAAGTGTTTCTCCTCCTTTTGCATCTTCTATATTTTTGCAGACAAGTCTCAACCTGACCCCCTCCTCTCTCTCACTCTCTTCAGCGTCTAACCCATGTGAAGAGAATAATGGGCGTGGCCCATGCTCACACCTGTGTCTTATCAATTACAACCGTACTGCATCCTGCACCTGTCCACACCTCATGAAACTGTCCCTCAACAAACAATCTTGCGCCGGTGAGTGGGACAGCCATCTTCAATCCTGTAACACCTGTATCTATTGTTTTTGTTATCAAAGTCACAAACAAGTGGGATATTGTACACAATCACTAAACAAAGAACCATTAAAATGACAGAATTATGTTTTTACATATTTATGATTTCATTGGCATTTGTGAAGTATTGACTTGGGATTATGATTAGGGATAAACATCAGCATTTGCATGTCATATCTTACCCCATAACCATATCTGAATAAAAAGGTCAACCGCTACACAAATCAATGGTAATCATTGATATTTCTCTCCTAATCTGATTTCTCCGTAGTGTTGAAAAGGTTCCTCCTGTACATCCGGCGGTCAGAGATCCGTGGGGTGGATATTGACAACCCTTACATGAACGTCATGATGGCACTGACCGTCCCAGACATTGATGATGTCACCGTGGTGGATTACGACACCCAGGAGGAGAGGATCTACTGGGCGGATGTAAAAACACAGACCATCAAACGGGCCTTCATCAACGGCACCCGCCTGGAGACTGTCATCTCTGGAGGTAGTTAATGGCTGAATCCCAGTATGTAGGGTATGGGGTGCCACTTGAGACACAGGCACTGTATGTCCTTCATAAGTGTGTAATTCAGAGAGATAATAATGTATCAGAGATGGTTGAGTCATAGTGAGTTACCTTGCCTAAGACATGACGACTCGTGTTAACTCCCCTGAGCTTATTCCCAGGCTTTAGCTCAGTTGGCTAACATAGTCTTGTGGTGTGAAGGAACTCTGGGAACAATACTGTATAGGCCTTTAAATAACGTAGTGCCAGGGCCTGCCACTCATTTGATTAATAAGATGGACATTTACATTTCGAGAGCTTGGGACTATAAGGTTCTATCTGCAAAAAGATGATTCTGAGATAATTGGCTTTAAAGTTCCAAACCCTCATTGGTTTGAATGGTGTCAGCAATTGTTTATCTAGTATTCTTTTGAACTTAACAACATGAATGGGGGTATTTAGAGTACTATATAGGTAGAGAACATTGAACCGAACAAGATCATGTCAATAACTCAATTTTGACAAAAAATGTAGAAAGAACCTTATAGTCCCAAGCTCTCGATTCTTTGATTGGCATTACTAAGGGATGAAACACTGAGTCAAGACAAAGGCAGGAAATAACTTCTACGATCATTATTTGTTTTGTTGTGGCTTTGATGGGAATATCTGTTTTGCCAAATTGTATTGCATGAAAGTACGTCATCAAAGTGCAAAAGACAATTGCTGTTTTTCAAGAAGAGCCTCCTCTCTTCTTTCTTTGATGATTATCCACAGAGCACACCCTAATTCCCATTCTTTAAATTTGTGCCGTAGATTTAATTCATGACCACCTGATAAAGAACAGAACAAAAACCTGCCTGCATAAGCTTTTTGACACACTCTATTATATGCTTTACTTTGGTAACACATTATTTTAAGGGTCCATAATAAAGCATTTATAAACCATTTATAAGGCATTTACAAATGTTGGCTCACCATTTATTAATCATAACTCCTGCATTTGTAAATGTTAGTAAGCTAGTTATTCACACGTGTATATATATATTTCACTAAATGTCCTGTGTTGTGTGCTTATTCTTTTACTAGGTACTGCTGTCTACTGTCTACTGTCTACCAATTGCATGTTCATATTTTTGTAAGAAATTACACTGGTCACTCAAAACATTTCTAAAGTATTAATAAAGTATAAATAGCGCTTAATAAATGATGAACACACACTTTATAAATACCTTATAAAAGAATGGTTTATTACGGTCCCATAAAATGAAGTGTTATCTTTACTTCCTCTGTATTTAAAAAAATGTATAAATATATAAATTGTTAGGAAACATAAACAACATTGAATACCAATGTTTTGGTACCTGTTTGCTGTCCCAAGGTCTGTATATTATCCTGTCTAACTGATGACCCATGTGATTCTGTAAAACTAGATGTTGGATTGACAGCCTCACACTCTTTGTTATCCCCTCAGATATACTAAACTGCCGTGGGCTGGCATTAGACTGGCTCTCTAGGAATTTATACTGGCTCAGCTCAGAGAATGACGAGTCTCAAATCAATGTCGCTCGCCTGGATGGTTCCCTGAAGACCTCAGTCATTCATGGGATTGATAAACCAAGGTGCCTTGTCGTGCACCCCACTAAGGGGTAAGTAGATTAAACCAGCATCTGTGTACTTCATCATTATCTACTGGGCTCACCGTCAGCGTGGGATTAGGAAAAGCCTGATGTTTTCAAAAAAGTACATTTCCAAGCTTCTGTCATGAAAAGAAACATAGAATCTGCAACAATTATTCAGTGGAAATATTTATATTGTGTGCAATTTAGCCACACAGTATCAACATGAAAAAAGTAAACAGCTCTCTACCACCAAATGTATTCATCCTAATCAGACAAGTTTTTCACATTGACGATACATTGGAGATAATATAAGACAAGTACTGAAAACAATAGAACACTATGAAAAATCTGGGAAACCAGGTCTCGTATTCATAGCTGACTTTGAAAAGGCCTTTGATAAAGTACGACTGGAATTTATATATAAATGCCTGGACTATTTACATTTTGGAGAATCTCTTATACGATGGGTTAAAGTGATGTATAATAACCCTGTGTGTAAAATAGTAAATAATGGCTACTTCTCAGAAATAATTAAATTGTCAAAAGGAGTAAAGCAAGGCTGTCCTTTATTAACGTATTTATTTATTTATTTATTATGGCCATTGAAATGTTAGCTATTAAAATCAGATCCAACAATAATATCAAGGGGTTAGAAATTCGGGCTTAAAAAAAAAAGTGTCATTGTACGCTGATGATTCATGTTTTATTTTAAATCCGCAATTTGGATCCCTGCACAGCCTCAGAGGATCTAGATAATTATTCTAACCTCTCTGGATTAAAACAGAATTATGATAAATGCACCATATTACGTATTGGATCTCTAAAAAATGTAACTTTTACATTACTGTGTAGTTAAAATGGTCCGACAGTGAAGGGGGCATACTGTACTCGGTATTCATATCCCAAAATAAATAAATAATTTCACAACAATACATTTTAATAGAATTTAGCCAAATTATATACGTTTTTTTTTACCATAGAAAGGACAACTGTCACGATCGTCTATGGGTGAGAGAGAGGACCAAGGCGCAGCGTGTGCAAAATACATTCTCTTTTATTCAGAGAAGGGAAAAACACGAAACGAACACTGAATACAAACTAAACAAAACAACAAACGACCGTGAAGCTAACGACGTAAGTGCATAGACAAGCAACAAACGTTCAACATAGACAATTACCCACAAAACCCCAATGCCTATGACTGCCTTAAATATGGCTCTCAATTAGAGACAATGAACCACAGCTGCCTCTAATTGAGAACCAATCTAGGCAGCCACAGACATACAAACACCTAGACAAGGCACTGACCCATCTACCATACAAAACCCCTAGACAATACAAAAACACATACATTCCCCATGTCACACCCTGACCTAACTAAAATAATGAAGAAAACAAAGAATACTAAGGCCAGGGCGTGACAACAACACGTGTCTATTTGTGGAAAAATCACCCTGATGAATTCTTTAGTCATATCCCAGTTTACCTACTTAAAGTGCGCATAGAAAGTCAACACCCCCTTTCAAAATGTTCACCTTTTGTTGCCTTACAGCCTGAATTGAAAACACATCAAATTGGACTTTTTACTGCTTTATTAACAAACAGTAACCCACAATAACCAAGTTAATTGTTTTTCTTCAAAACTCTGAAAATGTATAAAAATTTAAAAAATACATTATTTGGGTAAGTGAACCCCCTCCCCTTCCTGTAAGGCAACAAAAGGTGAACATTTTGAAATGGGGTGGTGACTTTCTACACCCACTGTATGGCCTTACCTACACCCAACTACTTGTTTTTTTTTATTATACGAGGAAAAAATATTCCACTTTATTTGGAACGGCAAGCCAGGCAAAATTAAATGGACCTATTTATATAATGAATATGAATTCGGAGTGCAGAAATATTAAAGCATTGGACCTCTGACGAAAGGCTTCAGTTATACAAAAACTATACTTAAAACCAAACTGGTTCTCTAACAGATTAGTAAGAATGGCTCACCCCATGTTTAAGAACGGCCCTTTTCCCTTCATTCAGATTGAAACCTCTCACTTTCGGTTATATGACAAACATTTTTAAAACAAGCAACAGATAACTGGTTGCAATTTTTGTTTAATCCACAAATAAATACATTTAAAAAATGTAAAGTTAAAAGTGAAACAAACATTAGAACATATATTATGGTTAAACTCAAATATACTAATTGGAAGACATTTTTTTAAACTGTATAATCTTTGTAAATGATATCATAAATAGGACTGGTGGCGTTATGTCACACATGGAGTTAACAAACATAAAAAACATAAAACAAACATGGAAATGTCTGCTCTTCAAAATTACAACTAACTGATTGCAGCATTACTGCAAAAAGGGAGGAGGCAAGTGGCAAGGTGAGAAGGTAAGGAACTTGTCTGTTGGCCCTGCATTAAAGACCAAAATTGGCTAAAGAAAATTGTGATAAATAAAAAACTATACCAGTTTAATTTAAGGACCAAAAATTTGACAACTGCACCATACAGGTAGCAAAATAATTAGGAGGAGATTCCCGATGTACCGATTCCATGGCACAAGGTTAATGAACTGATACACAAAACGCCGATTCAAAACGTACAGTTTTTATATTTTAAATGATTACACAAAATGTTTGCAACCAATAGAATGTTATATATATACATTGCATTCGAAAAGTATTCAGACCTCTTGTATTTTTCTAAATGGATTAAATATAATGTTTCCCTCATCAATCTACACACAATACCCCATAATGAAATGTTTGCAAATGTAAAAAACAAACAAAAATAGAAATACCTTATTTGTGTAAATTAAATTGATTGGAGATGATTTGGAAAGGCACACACCTGTCTATATAAGGTTCCACAGCTGACAGTGCATGGCAGAGCAAAAACCAAGAAAAAAGGTTGAAGGAATTGTCCGTAGAGCTCCGAGACAGGATTGTGTCGAGGCACAGATCTGGGACAGGGTACCACAAATGTCTGCAGCATTGAAGGTCCCCAAGAACACAGTGGCCTCCATCATTCTTATATGGAAAAAGTTTTGAACCTAAAAAGACTCTTCCTAGAGCTGGCCGCTAGGCCAAACTGAGCAATAGGGGGAGAAGGGCCAAACTGAGCAATCGGGGGAGAAGGGCATTGGAGGTCCCCAAGAACACAGTGGCCTCCATCATTCTTAAATGGAAGAAGTTTTAAACCTCCAAGACTCTTCCTAGAGCTGGCCGCTAGGCCAAAGTGAGCAATCGGGGGAGAAGGGCCAAACTGAGCAATCGGGGGAGAAGGGCATTGAATGTCCCCAAGAACACAGTGGCCTCCATCATTCTTAAATGGAAGAAGTTTTGAACCTCCAAGACTCTTCCTAGAGCTGGCCGCTAGGCCAAACTGAGCAATCGGGGGATAAGGGCCTTGGTCAGGGATGTGACCAAGAACTCGATGGTCACTCTGACAGAGCTCCAGAGTTCCTCTGTGGAGATGGGAGAACCTTCCAGAAGGACAACCATCTCTGCAGCACTCCACCAATCAGGCCTTTATGGTAGAGTGGCCAGACGGAAGCCACTCCTCAGTAAAAGGCACATGACAGTCCGCTTGGAGATTGCCAAAAGGCACCTAAAGGACTCTCAGACCATTAGAAACAAGATTCTCCAGTCTGATGAAACCAATATTGTATTCTTTGGCCTGAAAACCAAGTGGAGGAAACCTGCCACCATCCCTACAGTGAAGCATTGTGGTGGCAGCATTATGCTGTGGGGATGTTTTCAGCGGCAGAGACTGGGTTACTGGTCAGGCCCGGGAAAAGATGAACGGAGCAAAGTACAGAGAGATCCTTGATGAAAACCTGCTCCAGAGCTCTCAGGACCTCAGACTGGGGCGAAGGTTCACCTTCCAACAGGACAACGTCCCTAATCACATAACAAAGACAACGCAGGAGTGGCTTCGGGACAAGTCTATGACTGTCCTTGAGTGGCCCAGCCAGAGCTCAATCAAACATCTCTGGAGAGACCTGAAAATAGCTGTGCAGCAACGCTCCCCATCCAACCTGACAGAGCTTGAGAGGATCTGCAGAGAAGAATGATAAAAACTCCCCAAATACAGGTGTGCCAAGCTTGTAGTGTCGTACCCAAGAAGACTGAAGGCTGTAATCACTGCTAAAAGTGCTTCTACAAAATACTGAGTAAAGGGTCTGAATACTTATGTACATGTGATTTTATATATATATATATATATATATATTTATTTTTTATAAATTTGCAAAAAGGTCAATAACTGTAGTTGTATTGTCATTACGGTGTATTGTGTGTAGATTGATGAGAAAAAAACTAACATTTAATACTTTTTAGAATAAGGCTATAACGTAATAAAGTGTGGAAAAAGTAACATGTAATGTGTAAAGTAATGTGTAATGTCTGTGTAACTGTAGGCTTCTGATGTTCTTTGACTTTAGGAAAATCTACTGGACAGATGGCAACACGATAAACATAGCCAACATGGATGGGAGCAACAGCAAGGTCCTTCACCAGAACCAACGGGATCCAGTCGGTCTGTTGAACATTATAGCTCTGTTTGTTTCGACTGTGGAACACTACTGCATGTTCCAACACTATGTTTCCAACATTCTTTATCATGGGACAGATTCCAATGTCATACACAGGAGCAGTACAACAACCTGGCAGTACTGCTTTGGCCAATGTAGGGTGTACATTTGAGGACTTCCCTAGTCCTGATAACGAAAGGCCTAAAATTAACACCATACATATTTCTACCTGCATATCCCCTGATCATAAGCACTGGTTGATGTGTTTTTTCTTCTATTCTTATAAAGCAAAATTACAAATGGTTGGGATTTAAATAATTTGCTACACTTGAATAACTGAAAACATCATCTGCTGCCATACACAGTTGTTCAACCTGAAGCTTGTATACTCAGATGATACAAGCTTCAGTGAACAATGGTGCATCTGCAGGTTCATGCATCAAGCAGCTGTTCTGTTCTCACCGCATATGTAGACCTGCAAGGTCAAGTCTTCACTTTCTCAGTTAAACACAGTATCATTGTATTTGATGGGTCTCAATCGGGTTGACTTGATGGGCCCTGTCAGAAATATAAATTGATGGTTCACAATATACATCACATTACATCATGTATGATGATGGGCCGGACCTGCGGACGGGAGTAAATTAATGATGTGTTGTGACTGTGAATCTGCCGTCCATAAATCCACACACACACAGAGAAAGCTGTTCATAGACACAATTGAAATAGCCTCCAGTTGCCACCATCAATAGTGCCGTTCTGTCAAATCCCATCATGTCCGCTGGAGATTGGTCAAATTATTTATAATGTCAAGTGGAGGTCATAGAGATATCCCAGGCAGGCTGCGACGAATCATTCCAACAACCACACACACACGCACACACACACGCACACGCACACGCACACACTCGCAAACACGTAGGCATGCACACACTCACAAACACAGACACAAGTGCACACCCACATTAACACTCAATCTTATAGATACAAATAAAGGCCCATATGGAGTCACATCCCAGGCCGCAAAAAGTATTCCAACAATCTCACACTCATCCTCACAGTATCATCTCCGTGCCCAAGAAAGGGAAAGTAACTGAACTGAATGACTATTGACCCGTAGCACTCGCTTCCGTCATCACGAAGTGAAGTCAAAGATCACATCACCTCCTCACTTCCTCCCTCCCCGACACACTCAACCCTCTCCAATTCGCCTACCACCCAACAGATCCACGGAAGATGCAATCACCACTGTACTGCACGCTGCCCTCACCCACCTGGACAAGAGGAATGCATATGTGAGGATGCTATTCATCGACTACAGCTTGGCCTTCAATACCATGGTGCCCTCTAAGCTCACCACAATGCTCACGGTCCTGGGACTGAACTCATCCCTATGCAACTGGGTACTGGAGTTCCTGACGGGCCGCCCCCAAGTGGTGATGGTAGGCAACATTACCTCCTCCACACTGATCCTCATAAGGGTTTGTCCTCAGTCCCCTCCTGTACTCCCTGCATACCCACGACTGTGTGGCCTCACAACTCCATCATCAAGTTCACTGATGATATGACAGTAGTAGGCCTGATTACGAACAACCACGAAACGGCCTACATGGAGAAGGTTGGCACTCTGACGGTGTGGTGCCAGGTGAACAACATATCCCTCAACGTCAACAAAACAAAGGGGCTGATTGTGGATTTTAGGAAGAACCAGGCTGGGCACGCCCACATCCTCATCAACGGAGCCACCGTGGAGACGGTTAAAAACACATCTGAAATGGTCAAACCACACGGACACAGTGGGGAAGAAGGCACGACAGTGACTCTTCAACTTCAGGAGGCTGAATAAATTTGTAATTTCTCATTGGGCCCTCACTGTGTTCTAAGGAGTTCCATCGAGAGCATTCTGTCGGGCTGCATCACAGCTTGATACGGCAACTCCACCGCTGCGGACCACAAGGCGCTATAGAGGGTGGTACACTCAGCCGAACACACCATTGGGTGCACACTGCCTGCCCTCCAGGACACCGAGAACATCAGGTGTCGCAAGAAGATCATCAGGAACCTCAGCCACCCGAGCCACGGCCTGTTGTCCCCGCTTCCGTCACTCAGACGCGGGCAATACAGGAGCATCATGGTTAGCACTAACAGACTGGCCAATATATTCTACAGCCAAACCATCAGGCTGCTGAACAGCAGCCTACGGACAATTACCCTGCCCACACCCCAATTATCATTATACTGTATGTACAGTGGGGCAAAAAAGTATTTAGTCAGCCACCAATTGTGCAAGTTCTCCCACTTAAAAAGATGAGAGAGGCCTGTAATTTTCATCATAGGTACACTTCAACTATGACAGACAAAATGAGGAAAAAAAATCCAGAAAATCACATTGTAGGATTTTTACTGAATTTATTTGCAAATTATGGTGGAAAATAAGTATTTGGTCAATAACAAAAGTTTATCTCAATACTTTGTTATATACCCTTTGTTGGCAATGACAGAGGTCAAACGTTTTCTGTAAGTCTTCACAAGGTTTTCACACACTGTTGCTGGTATTTTGGCCCATTCCTCCATGCAGATCTCCTCTAGAGCAGTGATGTTTTGGGGCTGATGCTGGGCAACACGGACTTTCAACTCCCTCCAAAGATTTTCTATGGGGTTGAGATCTGGAGACTGGCTAGGCCACTCCAGGACCTTGAAATGCTTCTTACGAAGCCACTCCTTCGTTGCCCGGGCGGTGTGTTTGGGATCATTGTCATGCTGAAAGACCCAGCCACATTTCATCTTCAATGCCCTTGCTGATGGACGGAGGTTTTCACTCAAAATCTCACGATACATGGCCCCATTCATTCTTTCCTTTACACGGATCAGTCGTCCTGGTCCCTTTGCAGAAAAACTGCCCCAAAGCATGATGTTTCCACCCCCATGCTTCACAGTAGGTATGGTGTTCTTTGGATGCAACTCAGCCTTCTTTGTCCTCCAAACACGACGAGTTGAGTTTTTACCAAAAAGTTATATTTTGGTTTCATCTGACCATATGACATTCTCCCAATCTTCTTCTGGATCATCCAAATGCTCTCTAGCAAACTTCAGACGGGCCTTGACATGTACTGGCTTAAGCAGGGGGACACGTCTGGCACTGCAGGATTTGAGTCCCTGGCGGCGTAGTGTGTTACTGATGGTAGGCTTTGTTACTTTGGTCCCAGCTCTCTGCAGGTCATTCACTAGGTCCCCCCGTGTGGTTCTGGGATTTTTGCTCACCGTTCTTGTGATCATTTTGACCCCACGGGGTGAGATCTTGCGTGGGACCCCAGATCGAGGGAGATTATCAGTGGTCTTGTATGTCTTCCATTTCCTAATAATTGCTCCCACAGTTGATTTCTTCAAACCAAGCTGCTTACCTATTGCAGATTCAGTCTTCCCAGCCTGGTGCAGGTCTACAATTTTGTTTCTGGTGTCCTTTTACAGCTCTTTGGTCTTGGCCATAGTGGAGTTTGGAGTGTGACTATTTGAGGTTGTGGACAGGTGTCTTTTATACTGATAACAAGTTCAAACAGGTGCCATTAATACAGGTAACGAGTGGAGGACAGAGGAGCCTCTTAAAGAAGAAGTTACAGGTCTGTGAGAGCCAGAAATCTTGCTTGTTTGTAGGTGACCAAATACTTATTTTCCACCATAATTTGCAAATTAATTAATAAAAAATCCTACATTGTAATTTTCTGGATTTTTTTTTCTCATTTTGTCTGTCATAGTTGAAGTGTACCTATGATTAAAATTACAGGCCTCTCTCATCTTTTTAAGTGGGAGAACTTGCACAATTGGTGGCTGACTAAATACTTTTTTGCCCCACTGTATGTATCCTTGTCACAGTTGTAAACGTACCGTATATATGTACAGTATGTTTTATTGTTTTATTATTATTGTTTCATTCACACCTGTACTGTTGGAGCTTGGAGCTTAAGTATTTCACTGTACACTCCAAGTAGGCTACATCTGCGACCCTGTGTATGTGACTAAATAAAAAAATATCTAATCAAGGAAACACACATATTATACATCTGACTTGAAAAATAAAATGCACTATATTTCACCACTCACCAGATTTTCATTTTATAGTGACATAAAGGTTTAATACCTATTATTAACTCTGTCATTCTTCTCCCCAGGTCTCTCCATAGACTATACAGCCAACAAGCTATACTGGATCAGCTCTGGTAATGGCACTATCAATAGGTGCAATGTGGACGGTAGTGGTCTGGAGGTGCTGGAGAGCATGAAGAGGGAGCTAACCAAAGCCTCAGCATTGGCCGTTATGGGTGAGTAGTGGCTAGTTCCAAACATAGTGTACCCACATCCAATGACTGGTGGTCCTTTGTAGCTCAGTTGGTAGAGCATGGCACTTGTAATGCTAGGGTTGTGGGTTTGATTCCTGGGACTACCCCTTTATAAATGTATCGCTAAATTGCATATAATAATGACTTGCAGGTGCTGGGTACACAAAATATAAACTCAGGAAATAAAGAATATATACCTGCACATTGATGAAGGCTCCCGCTGTTGTATTGTGCAATGTTTCGACCTGAAGGTCTTTATCAGGCTTGAGTAGTGGAAAATGTCAGCCAGTGCATCAGATCCACGTCATTGATTAAGGGAGAACGTGGGGAGGATTAGGGCCTAGGTGTGGTATGTGTTGCTAGTTAAGTGGCTCCTGGATAAAGCCATTTAACCAATACTATGTTTTGACTGACAGTTCTTCTTCACTCTGTGTGAAATTGTCTGGGCATTATATAATTAAAACACTGGTTGGAGCTGTAGCTTGACTGATGACAGACTGTTTTGTAATTAGAATGGATGTGGATGGCCATTGTGGAGTGTTGTTGCTTGGTATCAGTGCTGGATGCAATATGTTGGAGGATCCATCACTTGGATTTGTGTGTGTGTTTGTGTGTTTGTTTCATAAGGAAATGTGCTGAAACATTATATTTCTCCAACATGGTCCTTCTTTTCAATAAGATGGCATTTCTTTCTCAAGACCATTTGTTTTGTTGTGCCATTGCACCGTACATAATACAAAGACTCATGAATGAATGAACTGATTCCAAAACTTGATGACACTTTCATGCAAAAGGCTATGTGTAGTCACAGTCTACATTGAGTTGAAAAGTTTGAAAGGAGTTTGGAATCTGTGAATGCATATTTTTCAATAAACATTTATACATAGTGGGAATAGAAATTAAAATGTCATCATTCTCTATTCTTTTTCCTCCACTGGCAACTAGTCAGCAGCACGGTAGTACTTCAATTGAAGAGAGGAAAGTAAAGTTTGGCCTCAGAGGATGACAAAACATATGCCAAACATCCAAGTAGGGGAATGTTAATGGGATTGATTTAAGACCAGATGGAAAGGGAAAGTAAGACCACAGTGTCTCATAAGACATTTAATTCAGCACAAAGCATCTGGCTTCTTAATTGCATTACATTCGATACACCATTTTGGATTCAGGATACCATTTTTTTTTTAACTACACTTCCTAACAGTTACAATCTGGACAATTGGGAGGAAGCCTCTTGCTGTATGAAGGTACATGTATGTTTTCCAGGAGTGGTAATGAGAAGCAGTGACAGAAGGTTGCTTTTTTAACTTGGTGTTGTCGGTCAGAAACGTTGTCAGAGGAAAATTCACTGTCCTTTGATACACTGTACTTTATTTAGGCATTGCAGTGCAGTCCTCGTTCCTCCGTGAACAAACGTGTGCCCCTCTCTCGCTGTGAGTTTAAAAATACCCAATTAGGCTGTCAGAAAGTGAAGAAACGAGTATAGAAGTTGGCTTCGTTACTTTATAGTGTCTGCTTAGAGTCTGGAGGTATGGAAGTTGGAACAAACGTGACAATCCATTCACTTCATATATTAAAAACACTTTTTAAGTTGGCAACCATTTTAGAGTTTTACTTTACGGAGGAAGTACAGTAAAGTAAAATGTTCTCGCAGTTAAAATGGAGACCGAGTTGGAGACTTCATTATCGCATTCCACAAAATGTGAACCAAAATGCAAGGTGACAAAGATTAATGACCTGATATCAAAGCAGTAGAAACTTCCAGTAGATCAGTGGAATGATGTGTTCACAACAAGCCATCTATCACACAGTTTGGTTGTAATGCTTTTCATTGCTTTGACTGGGATATTTCTATTCTGCCAAAGAAAGAGAACAATTGTGCAATGGTTTTATATTCTAAGTGTTTATGTTGGATTTTGGAAAGGGTGTGTGTTTGTGTGTGTGCGTGCGTGTGCGTGTGCGAAACATGTTTGTAAAACAGTCCTCAACCAGGTGTTTGTAACTCTTAGTTCATAACAGCCATTATCATAAAAATATCATGGTCTGAAGGTTATGAGCTTGCTGATTAGAACAGTGTCACAGGTCAGACTACATTTTGGCAATACAAAGGTAGCTTACACAGTAGCTTTGTGTAACCGATGTCCATTGAATTGCAAATATTGTGTTTGAATGCATTTTCCTTGCAACTTTATAGCAATTTGGTTCTAATTTCAAATCAGATATTATTATTTTTTATTCAACTGAAAATGAAAACCAACAAACTGAACAGACACAAACAGTCAACACCACATAATGTCATATAAAGATCTCCAGGCCATGATAAATCTGAAAGAAAAAAGGAACATTTAGTAGATTATAGGCATTGCTTGAAGTGTAGTGTTAATAAAAATGTCCCTACCATCATATCTAAGCCAATATGAAACCAATATCGATGGAAGTTCACAAATCAGCTTGCCTGGAGGTACACAACACACTCCCCACCTCTCATCAAATCAAACGTTATTTGTCACATGCACCGAATACAACAGGTGTAGAGTAGACCTTAGAGCGAAATGCTTACTTACAAGCCCTTAACTTCTTGTGGCTGATATGACAACAGCCAGTGAAAGTGCAGGGCGCCAAATTCAAACAACAGAAATCTCATAATTAAAATTCCTCAAACATACAGTATATCACAAAAGTGAGTACACCCCTCACATTTTTTTGAGTATATCTTTTCATGTGGCAACACTGAAGAAATGACACTTTGCTACAATGTAAAGTAATGAGTGTACAGCTTGTATAACAGTGTAAATTTGCTGTCCCTCAAAATAACTCACACAGCCATTAATGTCTAAACCACTGGCAACAAAAGTGAGTACACCCCTAAGTGAAAATGTCCAAATTGGGCCCAATTAGCCATTTTCCCTCCCCGGTGTCATGTGACTCGTTAGTGTTACAAGGTCTCAGGTGTGAATGGGGAGCAGGTGTGTTAAATTTGATGTCATCGCTCTCACACTCCCTCATACTGACTGGTCACTGGAAGTCACATGAAAAGATATACTCAAATATTTACAAAAATGTGAGGGGTGTACTCACTTTTGTGATATACTGTACATGTGTCTTATATCATTTTAAAGGTAATCTTGTTGTTAATCCCACCAAAGTGTCCGATTTCAAATATGCTTTTCAGCAAAAGCACTACAAACGATTAGGTTAGGTCACCACCAAACCACAATAAGCACAGCCATTTTTCCAGCGAAAGATAGCAGTCAGAAAAAGCAGAAATAGAGATAAAATTAATCACTAACCTTTGATTATCTTCATCAGATGACACTCATAGGACTTCATGTTACACAATACATGCATGTTTTGTTTGATAAAGTTCATATTTATAACAAGAAATCTGAGTTTACATTGGCGCGTTACATTCACTAGTTATGCAAAAACATCAAGTGATTTTGCATAGCCACATCGTTTCAACAGAAATACTCATCATAAATGTAGATGATAATACAAGTTATACACATGGAATTATAGATATACCTCTCCTTAATGCAACCGCTGTGTCAGATTTAAAAAAAACTTTAAGGAAAAAACAAATCATGCAATAATATGAGACGGAGCTCAGAACAATAGCCAAATTAGCCGCCATGTTGGGGTCAACAGAAACCAGAAAATACATGATAAATGTTTCCTTACCTTTGATGAACTTCATCAGAATGCAGTCCTAGGAATGCCAGGTCCACAATAAATGCTTGATTTGTTCGATAATGTCCGTTATTTATGTCCAATTAGCTACTTTGGTTAGCGCGTTTGGTAAACAATTCCAAAGTCACAAAGCGCGTCCACTATAACGTGACGAAATGTCCAAAAGTTCCGTAACAGTCAGTAGAAACATGTCAAACGATGTACTGAATCAATCTTTAGAATGTTGTTAACATACATCTTGAATAACGTTTCAACCGGAGAATTAGATTGACTTCAGATGAGCGGTGGAACGGAGGTTCTCCTCATGTGAACGCGCATGTGAAAGCATGGTCAGCTCGTGGCAGTGGTGACTAATTCCTGTCTCCTTCGGCCCCCTTTCACATTAGAGTCATCAGACAAAGTTCTATTGACTGTTGACATCTAGTGGAAGCCGTCATCAATATCTCGCTGTAATTTCAATGAGAGCTTGGTTGAAAATCTGCCACCTCAGAAACAATTCAAACAGGAAGTGGTACTTCTCAGGTTTTTGCCTGCCATATGCGTTATGTTATACTCACAGACATAATTCAAACAGTTTTAGAAACTTCAGAGTGTTTTCTATCCAATACGAATAATAATATGCATATATTAGCAACTGGGACTGAGGAGCAGGCAGTTTACTATGGGCACCTATGTGCACCTTTCATCCAAGCTACTCAATACTGCCCCTGCAGCCATAAGAAGTTAATGCAGTTTTAAGAAAAAAATGAAAAAAAGTAAGAGATAAGAATAACAAATAATTTAGAGCAGCAGTGAATAACAATAGCATGAGTATATACAAGGGGTACTGGTAGAGAGTCAATGTGCGGGGGCACCGGTGTCAAGGTAATTGAGGTAATATTTACATGTAGGTAGAGTTATTAAAGTGACTATGCATAGATAATAACAGAGAGTAGCAGCAGCGTACAAGGGGGGGGGGGGGCAATGCAAAAAGTCTGGGTACCCATTTAATTAGTTGTTTCTAGAGTCTTATGGCTTGAGGGTAGAAGCTGATTAGAAGTCTCTTGGACCTACACTTGGTGCTCTGGTACCGCTTGCCGTGCGGTAGCAGAGAGAACAGTCTATGACTAGGGTGGCTGGAGTCTTTGACAATTTTTAGGGCCTTCCTCTGACACCACCTGGTATTGAGGTCCTGGATGGCAGGCAGCTTGGCCCCGGTGATGTACTGGGCCGTATGCACTACCGTCTGTAGCGCCTTGCAGTCGGAGGCCAAGTAGTTGCCATACCAGGCAATGATGCAACCCGACAGGATGCTCTCGATGGTGCAGCTGTAAAACCCTTTGAGGATATGAGGACACATGCCAAATCCTTTCAGTCTCCTAAGGGGGAATAGGTTTTGTCGTGCCCTCTTCACGACTCTCTTGGTGTGTTTGGACCACAATAGTTTGTTGGTGATGTGGACGCCAAGGAACTTGAAGCTCTCAACCTGCTCCACTACAGCCCTGTCGATGAGAGTGGGGGCGTGCTTGGTCCTCCTTTTCCTGTAGTCCACAATCATCTCCTTTGTCTTGATCACGTTGAGGGAGAGGTTGTTGTCCTTGTACCACACGGTCAGGTCTCTGACCTTCTCCCTATAGGTTGTCTCATCGTTGTCAGTTGTCATCGGCAAACTTAATGATGGTGTTGGAGTCGTGCCTGGCCTTGCAGTCATAAGTGAACAGGGAGTACTGGAGGGGGACTGAGCACGCACCCCTGAGGTGACCCCATGTTGAGGATCAGCATGACAGATGTGTTGTTACCTACCCTTACCACCTGGGGGCGGCCCATCAGGAAGTCCAGAATCCAGTTGCAGAGGGATGTGTTTAGTCCCAGGGTCCCTAACTTAGTGATGAGCTTTGAGGGCACTATGGTGTTGAACTCTGAGCTGTAGTCCATGAATAGCATTCTCACATAGGTGTTCCTTTTTGTCCAGGTGTGAAGGGCAGTGTGGCGTGCAATAGAGATTGCATCATCTGTGGATCTGTTGGGGCGGTATGCGAATATGAGTGGGTCTAGGGTTTCTGGGATAATGGTGTTGATGTGAGCCATGACCAGCATTTCAAAGCATTTCATGGCTACAGACGTGAGTGCTACAGGTCGGTAGTCATTTAGGCATGTTACCTTAGTGTTCTTGGGCACAGGGACTATGGTGGTCTGCTTGAAACATGTTGGTATTACAGACTCAGACAGGGAGAGGTTGAAAATGTCAGTGAAGACTCTTGCCAGTTGGTCAGCGCATGCTCAGAGTACACGTTCTGGTAATCCGTCTGGCCCTGCGGCCTTGTGAATGTTGGCTGCGGAGAGCATGATCAGACAGTCGCCCGGAACAGCTTGAGCTCTCATGCATGTTTCAGTGTTACTTGCCTCGAAGATAGCACAGAAGGTATTTAGCTCGCCTGGTAGGTTCGTGTCACTGGGCAGCTCTCAGCTGTGCTTCCCTTTATAGTCTGTAATAGTTTGCTAGCCCTGCCACATCCGACAAGCGTCGGAGCCGGTGTATTTGATCTTAGTTCTGTATTGAAGCTTTGCCTTTTTGATGGTTCATCGGAGTGCATAGCGGGATTTCTTATATGCTTCCGGGTTAGAGTCTCACTCCTTGAAAGCTGTAGCTTTATTCTTTAGCTCAGTGCGAATATTTTCTGTAATCCATGGCTTCTGGTTGGGGTATGTATGTAAAGTCACTGTGGGGATGACGTCATCGATGCACTTCTTAAGGAAGTCAGTGACTGATGTGGTGTACTCCTCAATGCCATCGGAAGTACCCGGAATGTATTCCATTCTATGCTAGCAAAACAGTCCTGTAGTTTAGCATCTCCTTCATCTGACCACTTTCTCACTGGTGCTTCCTACTTAAATTTTTGCATGTAAGCAGGAATCAGGAGGATATAATTATGGTCAGATTTGCCAAATGGAGGGCAAGGGAGAGCTTTGTACTCATCTCTGTGTGTGGAGTGAAGGTGGTCTAGAGTTTTTTCCCTCTGGTTGCACTTCTAAGGGATAGTGTCTTATATCAGCTGAAAGCTTAAATTATTGTTAACTTCTCTAGGGTTCGTGAGACGGTAGCGTCCCACCTCTTCAACAGCCAGTGAAACTACTGGGCGCCAAATTCAAATACAGAAATACCTATTATAAAAATTCAGAAAACAAAAACATATTTTACATAGGTTTAAAGATTAACTTCTTGTGAATCCAACCATGGTGTCAGATTTAAAAAATGCTTTACGGCGAAAGCATACCTTACGATTATTTGAGAACGTAGTCCACTAGACAAATCATTTCAAACAGTAACCAGCCAAGTAGAACAGTTACACAAGTCAGAAATAGAGATGATCTTCATACAGATGATCTTCATATGGTTGCACTCAGCAGACATTCATTTACTCAATAAATGTTCCTTTTGTTCGAGAAAGTCTCTTTATATCCAAAAACCTCAGTTTTGTTCGCGCGTTTTCTTCAGTAATCCACAGGCTCAAACGCAGTCAAAACAGGAAGACGAAAAAATCCTAATTGTATCCGTAAAGTTCAGAGAAACATGTCAAACGATGTTAATATTCAATCCTCAGGTTGTTTTTAGCCTAAATAATCGATAATATTTCAACCGGACAATAATGTTGTCAATTTAAAAGGTAAACAAGAAATGCGCTCTCTCGGTCGTGCGCATGAAAAAGCTCTGTGACACTTTAGGGCCCACTCATTCAGACTGCTCTTACTTCCTCATTTTTCAGGATACAAGCCTGAAACAATTTCTAAAGACTGTTGACATCTAGTGGAAGGCATAGAAACTGCAATTTGAGTCCTAAGTCAATGGATACTGTAATGACATTGAATAGAAAACTACAAAACCAACAAAAAACTACTTCCTGAATGGATTTTTCTCAGGTTTTCGCCTGCCAAATCAGTTCTGTTATATTCACAGACACTATTTTAACAGTTTTGGAAACTTTCGAGTGTTTTCTATCCAAATGATATGCATATCATATCTTCTGGGCCCGAGAAGCAGGCAGTTTAATTTGGGCATGCATTTCATCCAAAATTCTGAATGCTGCCCCCTACCCTAGAGAAGTTAATCTAACTCCACTGTCTGATTTACAGTAGCTTTAACAGCGAAAACATGCCATAAGATTGTTTGAGGTCGGCGCCCCACATCAAAATATTTTTCCACCGGCACAGGTTTCATACATTCACAAATAACCATTAAATATTCACTTACTTTTTGAAAATCTTCCTCTGATTTGTCGTCCAAAGGGTCCCAGCTATAACATGTAGTGTTTTTTTGTTAGATAAAATCCTTCTTTATATCCCAAAAAGTCAATTTAGTTGGCACCATCGAGTTGAGTAATCCACTCATTCAACATGCAGAGAAAGGAATCCAAAAATCTACCCCTAAACTTTGTTTCAAGAACTCAAAATACATTTCTATTTACTATTCAGATACCCTAAAATGTAATCAAACTATAATATTTCTTACGGAACAAAGTATGTTCAATAGGAAACCGGTTTTAGCAGGTGTGTAATTGGGGCGCGCAAACAAGAATTTCCAAGACTGTGTCCTTCTGCTAAAACGTATATTTCTTATTCGTTTTTGAAGTTACAAGCCTGAAACCTTGAACATAGCCTTCTGATACCTTGTGGAAGCCATGGGAATTGCATCCAGGTAGCTAAGTTTCAATATGACCTTACTCTTGCATTTCTAAGAGGATGGTCTCTCAACAAAAAAAAATCAGATTTGTTTTTCTTTGGATTTTCTCCTACCATATCTATTGTGTTATATTCACCTGCATTATTTTAACATTTCTACAAACTTCAAAGTGTTTTATTTCCAATGGTACCAATTATATGCATATCCTGGCTTCAGGGCCTGAGCTACAGGCAGTTTACTTTTGGCACGTCATTCAGAAAGAAAGTGTAGAAAAAAGGGGCAAAGCCCTAAGTTAACATGCTGATAGAAATTAGGTCAAACTGATTTAAGTTTTCCTGCATTAAAGTCCCCGGCAACTATGAGCGTTTGCTCATCCTGTTTGCTTATGGTGGAATACAGTTCATTGAGTGCGGGTTTAGTGCAAACATCGGTCTGTGGTGGTCTGTAGACAGCTATGAAAAATACAGATGAAAACTCTCTAGGTACAGTTGAAGTCCGAAGTTTACATACACTTAGGTTGGAGTCACTAAAACACGTTTTCAACCACTCCACAAATTTCTTGTTAACTTTTTTTGGTATAGGGGGAAGCATTTTCACTTTTGGATGAATTTCGTGCCGATAGTGAACTGCCTCCTACTCTGTCCCACATACTAATATATGCATATTATTATTACTATTGGATAGAAAACACTCTGAAGTTTCTAAAACTGTTTGAATGATGTCTGTGAGTATAACAGAACTCATATGGCAGGAAAAAACCTGAGAAAAAATCCAAACCGGAAGTGAAAATTCTGAGAGTGGCCGTTGTTAAAGTCATCGCCTATTCAATTCCCTATAATATATGGATCTGTTTGCACTTCATACGCCGTCCACTAGATGTCAACAGTCAGTAGAAAGTGGAATGAAGCTTATACTGTGTTGTGGGACCGGATGGGAGGGGAATGAGTCAGTGGTCTGGCAGATTGCCAGTTCTTGGTCATGTGCTTTCCTCATTATATCGTCTTGCGTTCCATTACTTATAGAGACTGAAAATAATTATCCGGTTGGAACCTTATTGGATATAAATGATAACAACATCCTGAAGATTGATTCTCTACTAAGTTTGACCAGTTTATTCGACCTGGAATATAACTTTTTGAAGTTTTCGTCCGACATTTGCCTGCATCTGGACACGTGTACTACACATGGTAGCAAAATTAGCTAATTGGACATAAGTAATGGACATTATCGAACAAAACAATGATTTATTGTGGAACTAGGATTCCTGGCACTGCATTCTGATGAAGATAATCAAAGGTAAGGGAATATTTATGATGTAATTTCGTATTTCTGTTGACTCCAACATGGCGGAGAAATGTTGTTACATCTGAGCGCCGTCTCAGATTATTGCATGGTGTGCTTTTTACGTAAAGTTTAAAAAAAATCTGACACAGCTGTTGCATTAGGAACAAGTGTATCTTTAATTATATGTAAAACATGTATCTTTCATCAAAGTTTATGATGAGTATTTCTGTTATTTGACGTGGCTCTCCGGATATTTTGGAGGCATTTCTGAACATGGCGCCGATGTAAACCGAGATTTGTGGATATAAATATGCACATTATCGAACAAAACATAAATGTATTGTGTAAGATGATGTCATATGAGTGTCATCTGATGAAGATGTTCAAAGGTTAGTGATTAATTTTATCTCTATTTCTGGTTTTTGTTACTACTATCTTTATCTGGGAAAATGGCTGTGTTTTCTGTGGCTATGTACTGAGCTAACATAATTGTTTGGTGTGCTTTCCCCGTAAATCCTTTTTGAAATCAGACATGTTGTCTATATTCACAACATGTGTAGCTTTAATCTGGTGTCTTTCATGTGTGATTTCATGAAAGATTGATTTTTATAGTAATATATTTGAATTTGGCGCGCTACATTTTTTCTGGATTTTGGCCAAGTGGGACGCTACCGTCCCACCTGTCCTAGAGAAGTTTACAAACTATGGTTTTGGCAAGTCGGTTAGGACATCTACTTTGTGCATGACACAAGTAATTTTTCAAACAATTGTTTACAGACAGAATATGTAACTTATAATTCACTGTATCAGTGGGTCAGAAGTTTACATACACTAAGTTGACTGTGCCTTTAAACAGTTTGGAAAATACCAGAAAATGATGTCATGGCTTTAGAAGCTTCTGATAGGCTAATTGACATAATTTGAGTCAATTGGAGGTGTGCCTGTGGATGTATTTCAAGGCCTACCTTCAAACTAAGTGCCTCTTTGCTTGACATCGTGGGAAAATCAAAAGAAATCAGCCAAGACCTCAGGAAATAAAATTGTAGACCTCCACAAGTCTGGTTCATCTTTGGGAGTAATTTCCAAACACCTGAAGGAACCACGTTCATCTGTACAAACAATAGTACGCAAGTATAAACACCATGGGACCACGCAGCCGTTATACCGCTCAGGAAGGAGACGCGTTCTGTCTCCTAGAGATGAATGTACTTTGGTGCGAAAAGTGCAAATTAATCCCAGAACAACAGCAAAGGACCTTGTGATTTTGCTGGAGGAAACAGCTACAAAAGTATCTCTATCCACAGTAAAACAAGTCCTTTATCGACATAACCTGAAAGGCCACTCAGCAAGGAAGATGCCATTGCTCTAAAACCGCCATAAATAGACCAGACTACAGTTTGCAACTGCACATGGGGACAAAGTTATAGACCCCCCTCAGCTCCCAGCTGTGCACTGGACACCATATGTGAATTGATTGCCCCCCATCTATCTTCAGAGTTCGTTCTGTTAGGTGACCTAAAATGGGATATGCTTAACACCCCGGCAGTCCTACAATCTAAGATAGATGCCCTCAATCTCAAACAAATTATCAAGGAACCCACCAGGTACAACCCTAAATCCGTAAACATGGGCAGCCTCATAGATATTGTCCTGACCAACTTGCCCTCCAAATACACCTCTGCTGTTTTCAATCAGGATCTCAGCGATCACTGCCTCATTGCCTGCATCCGCTATAGGTCCGCGGTCAAACGACCACCCCTCATCATTGTCAAACGCTCCCTAAAACACCTCTGCGAGCAGGCCTTTCTAATCTACCTGGCCCGGGTATCGTGGAAGGATATTGACCTCATCCCGTCAGTTGAGGATGCCTGGTCGTTCTTTAAAAGTAATTTCCTTAGCATCTTAAATAAGCATGCCCCTTTCAAAGAATGTAGAACTAAGAACAGATATAGCCCTTGGTTCACTCCAGACCTGACTGCCCTCGACCAGCACAAAAACATCCTGTGGCGGACTGCACTAGCATCGAATAGTCCCCGCGATATGAAACTTTTCAGGGCAGTCAGGAACCAATACACGCAGTCAGTTAGGAAAGCAAAGGCAAGCTTTTTCAAACAGAAATTTGCATCCTGTAGCTCTAACTCCAAAAGGTTTTGGGACATGGTAATAAGTGCACTTCCTCCCAGCTGCCCACTGCACTGAGGCTAGGTAACACTGTCACCACCGATAAATCCACGATAATCGAGAATTTCAATAAGCATTTCTCTACGGCTGGCCATGCTTTCCTCCTGGCTACCCCAACCCTGGCCAACAGCTCTGCACCCCCCACAGCTACTTGCCCAAGCCTCCCCAGCTTCTCCTTCACCCATATCCAGATAGTAGATGTTCTGAAAGAGCTGCAAAACTTGGACCCGTACAAATCAGCTGGGCTAGACAATCTGGACCCTCTCTTTCTAAAATTATCCATTGTTGTAACCCCTACTACCAGTCTGTTCAACCTCTCTTTCATATTGTCCGAGATCCCTAAAGATTGGAAAGCTGCCGCGGTCATCCCACTCTTCAAAGGGGGTGACACTCTAGACACCAGTATTTCTACTTGCACATCATCATCTGCTCATCTAGCACCCCAGTGTTAATTTGCTAAATTGTAATTATTTCGCTACTATGGCCTATTTATTGCATTACCTCTCCACGCCATTTGCACACACTGTATATAGGCTTTCTGTGTCGCACTGCTTTGCTTTATCTTGGCCAGGTCGCAGTTGTAAATGAGAACTTGTTCTCAACTAGCTTACCTGGTTAAATAAAGGTGAAATTAAAAATTAAAAAGATCGTACTTTTTGGAGAAATGTCCTCTGGTCTGATGAAACAAAAAATAGAACTGTTTGGCCATAATGACCATCGTTATGTTTGGAGGAAAAAGGGGGACGTTTGCAAGCCGAAGAACACCATCCCAACTGTGAAGCACGGGGGTGGCAGCATCATGTTGTGGGGGTGCTTTGCTGCAGGAAGGACTGGTGCACTTCAGAAAATACATGGCATCATTAGGTAGGAAAATGATGTGGATATATTGAAGCAACATCTCAAGACATCAGTCAGGAAGTTAAAACTTGGTCACAAATGGGTCTTCCAAGTGGACAATGACCCCAAGCATACTTCCAAAGCTGTGGCAAAATGGCTGTAGGACAACAAAGTCAAGGTATTGGAGTGGCCATCACAAAGCCCTGACCTCAATCCTGTAGAAAATTTGTGGGCAGAACATAAAAACGTGTGCGAGCAAGGAAGCCTAAAAACCTGACTCAGTTACACCAGCTCTGTTTGGAGGATCGGACCAAAAATTCACCCAACTTATTGTGGGAAGCTTGTGGAAGGCTACCCGAAACGTTTGACACAAGTTAAACAATTTAAAGGCAATGCTACCAAATACTAATTGAATGTATGTAAACTTCTGACCCACCGGGAATGTGATGAAAGTAATAAAAGCTGAAATAAATCATTCTCTCTACTATTATTCTGACATTTCGCATTCTTAAAATAAAGTGGTGATCCTAACTGACCTAAGACAGGGAATTTTTACTCTGATTAATTGTCAGGAATTGTGAAACTGAGTTTAATTGTATTTGGCTAAGGTGTATGTAAACTTCCGACTTCAACTGTAGATAGTGTGGTCTACAGTTTGTTGTGAGATACTCTTTCTCAGGCGAGCAAAACCTCAAGACTTCCTTAGATATCATGCACCAGCTGTTTTTTTACAAATATGCATTGGCCCCTGCCCCATGTCTTACCAGAGGCTGCTGTTCTATCCTGCTGATAGAGTGTATAACCCGCCAACTGTATGTTATTAATGTCGTTGTTCTGCTACGACTCGGTGAAACATAAGATATTACAGTTTTTAATGTGGTTGGCAAAGGCAAATTAGCCACTTGTTTCCTGGTCCTCACAAGGCACCCCGATCTCTTTCCGTGAAATCTCAGTTTCTGTACGGGTGTTTGGAGTATTTCCTTCCCATCCAACTCATTAAAGATAAATTCTTCATCCAATTCAAGGTGAGTAATCACTGTTCTGATGTCCAGAAGCTCTTTTCGGTCATAAGAGACGGTAGCAGCAACATTATGCACAAAATAAGTTACAAAACAAACTTATTTTGTACAAACTGTCTAATTCATACTCTTCAGAGGGATAATGAACTTTATAGTGTCCTGCTATTAAAATTATGTATATGTATATACAGTGGGGAGAACAAGTATTGGATATACTGCCGATTTTGCAGGTTTTCCTACTTACAAAGCATGTAGAGGTCTGTAATTTTTATCATAGGTACACTTCAACAAAAATCCAGAAAATCACATTGTATGATTTTTAAGTAATTAATTTGCATAAGTAAGTAGGAAAACCTGCAAAATCGGCAGTGTATCAAATACTTGTTCTCCCCACTGTATATAATTTGTGTCACGCCCTGGCCTTAGTATTCTTTGTTTTCTTTATTATTTTAGTTAGGTCAGGGTGTGACATGGGGAATGTATGTGTTTTTGTATTGTCTATGGGTTTTGTAGGGTAAATGGATCAGTGTCTTGTCTAGGTGTTTGTATGTCTATGGCTGCCTAGATTGGTTCTCAATTAGAGGCAGCTGTGGTTCATTGTCTCTAGTTGAGAGCCATATTTAAGGCAGTCATAGGCATTGGGGTTTTGTGGGTAATTGTCTATGTTGTACGTTTGTAGCTTGTGTGTGCACTTACGTTTATAGCTTCACGATCGTTTGTTGTTTTGTTTCGTTTTGTTATAGTGTTCGTTGCGTGTTTTCCCTTCTCTAAATAAAAGAGAATGTATTTTGCACACGCTGCGCCTTGGTCCTCTCTCTCACCCATAGACGATCGTGACAATTTGGCTGTATGTATTTTTAGATATAGGCCTGTTGTAAATTATTATTATTGTTGCATCACCATCTTTATTGCAAAAAGGACAAACATAACTTGAAGCTACATATTATTTTGACACAGGTCAGGAACTGTCCAGTGAGCAGCACAGCAATTGATAAAACAGGTCCATGTTTGAAACACAAGTGGTTCTGAGCTTAATTCAATATTACACAGGTGAGCTAACAGGCAAAGAAAGCAGGAATGCAGACAGTCATAACTGAGCTACTGTGTCTAACACACCTCTACCTGTTATGTTTGGCGTCTACTGACCAAAAAAGTATGTTATTTGATATTTTTACAATGCCAACATTGGGCTCCCTCCCAAGTGGCACAGCGGTCTAAGGCACAGCATTTCAGTGCTAGAGGTGTCACTACAGACCCTGGTTTGATTCCAGGCTGTATCACAACTAGCCGTGATTGGAGTCCCCATAGGGCGGCGCACAATTGGCCCAGCGTCGGCCGGGTTAGAGTTTGGCCGGGGTAGGCCATCATTGTAAATAAGAATATGTCCTTAACTGACTTGCCTGGTTAAATTAACAAATATATATAGCTACTGTAGTAGGTCAAAGCTGTGTGCTGGAAAACCTTGGTATAGCATGCGTGGAGTAGGCATTGTGGTGCTCATGTGAATTTCCTTTCATTTTTGGCTTCAGATCAATGCCTATTTTCACTTAAAACATAGCCTTTTGTTTTTAATATGAGTTAAGGTTCATGTTCACGTCAAGGACCCACATTTACAGAATGCAGAATAATCTGTTGAGAGCTATAATAAATGAACACTCTGAATCCATCAGGTTCAACAATATCATTGTTTTCTTTTTCATATGTTCATGGCTATATATGCCATCTGTTCCAAAGGGAAATTGCTTATTAGATAGCGTTAGCTTTATTTTCTTGCTAGAATTAGGGGCTCTTCTCCATTTGTGAGTTAGCGAATCAATGTTATTGAACGCTGATTAAACACCAGTTCCTTCCTGTAGCTGAGGCCTTTGGTCTGCTTTGAGTCAATCAATGTAAGGCTGTGTTTGGTGTGGTTAGGCTCAACCATCAGCCTGTTTCAATGAAGAGAGATTGAGACCTAACAGGGGGCTGGATCTATCGCCCCATTTTGTGTGTGTGTATGTGTGCGTGCGTGCGTGCGTGCGTGCGTGCGTGCGTGCGTCTGTGTGTGTGACTGACCATCGATGAGAGGTTTACCCAAGGTTGCCCTGCCTGACAAGTTATCAATAGTTTAGTTTTGCGACTGGTGTGGATTGGAAGCTAACTGTTGCTTGATTCCTGCTGTTGTCATGTCATTCTGAGAATGTTCAGTTGAAGTGCTGAACAGCATGTTGAGACTCAGATTGACAGGTTTATTTTTTTATATTGTTTGTTTTGGGGGGGGGGGGGGGGGGGGTGAAAGATCAGCTTTAATATTGCAGATACATTGTGGCTTCCATCAATGTAATTGTCTTCATCATTTCCAAACCCCCTATATATTTTTGGGTAAATATATAAAAAATAAACACATATTTCCCTTTATTATTTTCCCATAACCCTACCACCCCTCCTATAATTGGAGTAAACTAATGGACAACAACACTTAGCTTTCTATTTCCAGCTTATACGTACTATATACATTTTACAAACACAGTATATTTTACCCTAGTTATCTTTTGTTTGTTTTTAGTCCCATCCTAAAGCTCCACTCAATCCCTCCCATCTCTCTGAACACTATCCAGTTTTCTATTTGCCATATATTTTTCAACTGTGTTGTGATGTTTCACGAAAGTTCTGAACCGTACTATTCTCATTTTTTCTACAGATTGTAAATTAAAGGTAAACATTTTTGCTATTATACAGTATTATTGATCGATTGACTATTACGTTTTAAATATCCCAGCAGTGCTATTTGCAGTTAGCTCCAGGTAAATGTAGCAATTTTGACAGGCTTAAGTGCCAGAATGAGCAGAAAAATTATTGTAATCGTCGATGGAGCTATAAGGTGATTTGAAGAGCTCAGTCACAACAAATGGCAAATAATTCCCTAAAAATGTCAGCAATTGCATGTTTTTCTGCGGAATCACTGATGTGTCCGGATGATTCAGGAGGACATTTTTAAATAGAGGTAATGGAAGCAATGTGTGTAACACCAGGTTTATGCACTACTGTTATTGGATCGGATAGACGGAGAGTTGAGGGCCTGTGTTTAGATTGTGTGTGTGTTAGGTGATGTGAGGTGAGGCCAGGTGTTGAGGCTGTGTGGGTGATCAGTCTCCACTTGCCATCAAACCCAGCGGTTGAGGTGGAAATGTAATTTGATGAGCAATAACCAAGCAATCACTGCTACCTACTTGCCCCAGTGGCATTACATTAATGCAGAAAGCACAGCCAAACTTGTCTAGGTGATTAGCAGGGTCAAATGTTTTGGAAGCAGCATGTAAGCTGTCAGTCTCACTCAAAGCAATTTGGCTGTTCCAGACATTTTTTTAAACTTTCCTTTGAATTTTGACTTTGAGCCCAAGGCTATTACACTGAACTGTAGTGGGTTCCTTCCTTCTCTTCTTTACAACAACTGAGGCATAGGCTACATTATGAAAGATGTCGTAAAAAGGTAACCTCTTATTACGTTCTAGTCTGTTGTCTATTCTGATACAATGGCACCGGAGGGGATGGCTGCCATTTACAGGCTCCTAAACCAACTGTGCTATTTTTTTCCCCCCCATTGTTTGTAACTAATTTTGTACATAAAGTTGCTGCTACCCTCGCTTATGACTGAAAAGAGCTTTTGGACATCAGAACAGCGATTATTCACCTCGAACTGGACGAAGATGTATTCTTTAATGAGTCCGACGTGAAGGATACACTGCTTTCCAGAGACCAGGCCCAAATCCCCGTCATTCAAATCCCCGTCATCCCCGTCATACAAAACTGTAATATCTTATGTTTCACTGAGTCGTGGATGAACGACGACACGGATAATATAGAGCTGGCTGGGTTTTCCATGCATTGGCAGGACAGAGCAGCTACGTCTGGTAAGTCGAGGGGGGGGGTGTGTCTCTATTTGTCAATAACTGCTGGTGCGCGATGTGTAATATTAAAGAAGTCTCGATGTATTGCTCACCTAAGGTAAAGTACCTCATGATAAGCTGTAGACCACACTATCTACCGAGAGAGTTCTCATCTATATTATTCGTAGCCGTCTATTTAAAACCCCAAACCGATGCTGGCACTGAGACCGCACTCAACAAGAATGGTCCAAACACACCAAGACAGTCGTGAAGAGGGCACCACAAAGCCTATTCCCCCTCAGGAAACTAAAAAGATTTGGCATGGGTCCTCAGATCCTCAAAAGGTTCTACAGCTGCAACATCGAGAGCATCCTGACTGGTTGCATCACTGCCTGGTACGGCAATTGCTCGGCCTCTGACCGCAAGGCACGACAGAGGGTAGTGCGTACGGCCCAGTACATCACTGGGGCTAAGCTCTCTGCCATCCAGGACCTCTACACCAGGCGGTGTCAGAGGAAGGCCCTAAAAATTGTCAAAGACCCCAGCCACCCCAGTCATAGACTGTTCTCACTACTACCGCATGGCAAGCGGTACCGGAGTGCCAACTCTAGGACAAAAAGGCTTCTCAACAGTTTTTACCCCCAAGCCATAAGACTCCTGAACAGGTAATCAAATGGCTACCCGGACTATTTGCATTGTGTGCCCCCCCAACCCCTCTTTTTACACTGCTGCTACTCTCTGTTTATCATATATGCATAGTCACTTTAACTATACATTCATGTACATACTACCTCAATTGGGCCGACCAACCAGTGCTCCCGCACATTGGCTAACCGGGCTATCTGCATTGTGTCCCGCCACCCACCACCCGCCAACCCCTCTTTTACACTACTGTTACTCTCTTGTTCATCATATATGCATAGTCACTTTAACCATATCTACATGTACATACTACCTCAATCAGCCTGACTAACCGGTGTCTGTATGTATCCTCGCTACTTTTATAGCCTCGCTACTGTATATAGCCTGTCTTTTTACTGTTGTTTTATTTCTTTACTTACCTATTGCTCACCTAACACCTTTGTTTGCACTATTGGTTAGAGCCTGTAGGTAAGCATTTCACTGTAAGGTCTACACCTGTTGTATTCGGCACACGTGACAAATAAACTTTGATTTTGATTTGATTTAATGAGGCCATAAGTGAACAAAAAAATTATCATCCAGAAGCGGAAATCCTATTGGCCAGGGACTTTAATGCAGGCAAACTAAAATCCATTTTAATTCATTTCTACCAGCATATCACATGTTCAACCAGAGGAAAAAAACTCTAGACCACCTTTACTTCACACACAGAGACGCATACAACGCTCTCCCTCACCCTCCATTTGGCAAATCTGACCATAATTCTACCCTCCTGATTCATGCTTACAAGCAAAAACTGAAGCAGGAAGTACCCGTGACTTGCTCAATACGGAAGTGGTCAAATTTGTATTTGACATTTTTTACCTTTATTTAACTAGGCAGGTCAGTTAAGAACAAATTCTTATTTTCAATGACGGCCTAGGAACAGTGCGTTACCTGCCTCGTTCAGCGGCAGGACGACAGACTTTTACCTTCTCAGCTCAGGGATTCGATCTTGCAAGCTTTCGGTTACTTGTCCGACGCTCTAACCACTAGGCTACCTGCCGCCCCCAATGACGCGGATGCTACGTTAGAGGACTGTTTTGCTAGCATAGACTGGAATATGTTCCGTGATTCATCCAATGGCATTGACGAGTATACCACCTCAGTCACCGGCCTCATCAAATAGTGCATCGGCAACGTCATCCCCACAGTGACCGTACGTACATATCCCAAACAGAAGCCATGGATTACAGGCAACATCTGCACCGAGCTGAAGGCTAGAGCTGCTGCATTCAAGGAGTGGGACACTAATCTGGACGCTTATAAGAAATCCCGCTATGCCCTCAGACGAACCATCAAACAGGCAATGTGTGAATACAGGACTAAGATGCTCATCGGATGTGGCAAGTCTTGCAAAGTATTACGGACTACAAAGGGAAACCCAGCCGCGAGCTGCCCAGTGACTCGAGCCTACCAGACAAGCTAAATTACTTGTATGCTCGCTTTGAGGCAAGGAACACTGAAGCATGCATGAGAGCACCAGATGTTCTGGATGACTGTGTGATCACGCTCCCCTTAGCCGATATGAGCAAGACCTTAAACAGGTCAACCTTCACAAGGCCGTGGTGCCAGACGGATTACCAGGGCGTGTACTCAGAGAATGCGTGGACCAACTGGCAAGTGTCTTCACTGACATTTTCCACCTCTCCCTGACCAAGTCTGTAATACTTACATGTTTTTAGCAGACCACCAATAGTCCCTGTGCCCAAGAATGTGAAGGTAACCTAACTAAATGACTAACGCACCGTAGCACTCACATCGGTAGCAATGAAGTGCTTTGAAAGGCTGGTCATGGGTCACATCAACACCATCATTCTGGAAACCCAAGACCCACTCCAATTCTCATACCACCCCAACAGATCCACAGATGACGCAATCTCAATTGCACTCCCCACTACCATTTCCCACCTGAACAAAAAGAAAACCTACGTGAGAATGCTGTTCATTGACTACAGCTCAGCATCCAACAGCATAGTGCCCACAAAGCTCATCACTAACCTAAGGACCCTGGGACTAAACACCTCCCTCTGCAACTGGATCCTAGACTTTCTGATGGGCCGCCCCCAGGTGGTAAGGGTAGGCAACAGCACATCTGCCTCAGATCAGCTTGTTAAATAGCTGACAACAACCAGACCCTCTTACCCACGGAAGGGGGGGGGGGGGGTGATACCTTAACACTCTGTCGTAAATTAAGCAGGAGGGGAGTCTCTTCCTTTGCTCCTCAGTATTGGGAAAGAAATCACTTTGTAACACAATGAACACTGGGACAATATATTTCAACATCCGAATGTGGGGAATGATGAGAGATGGAACAAGGGAAATTAATGTCTATTTTGTGACGTCATTAAAAAGGGTATAACATTTTTATCATGAAAACATTGTAACTTGAAGCGCTTTCACACTGTGTATATCAGGTTTGCATCCTTTATGTTGTGTAGGAAATATCAAGGATGAAGATAATATTTTTGTTAAGATAGGATTGTGATTATAGTTCTATAACGAGATCCTAGTAATGATGATACCTTGTCTCGTAACTAGCCACGCCCTAGGGAGCTCAGAGAGCATATCAGCATGACAAAAACGCCCCTTTTTACCCAAGGGTATAAGTGATTATTGAGTTTAAGAATTAACATACCAGACTAGAAGGACCACCAGCTGCAGCTAGGTCTACGTTGGCTACGACACTGAAAATCAACACGAGTTGAAGAAGACAAAGTAGACTAACAATCAAGGTTACAGTTGAGTAACTGTTCTAAGTGCTGTATCTAAGAAAGTTAATTTAAGTAGAATCATCTGGTTATTCTCTTCAAACCATTGTCGACTACACTGCTCTCATCACAACCTTGGGGATAATCGACATGGCTGATTAGCTGTCCTCAGACCACTCTTCCAGAACGAGTGAAAGTAAACACAGACAACCAAGGAGAATGGCATTGTGACCTCTTGTGGACAGAGACTTACACTTACCAATCCGAAGGAGAAGGTCCAATCGGACCCTTTTCACAAAGCGGAACCCTTTTCACAAAGACCTGGGTCCAACAGAGATACACGACGAAGACCTTCAACATGTAAGTACATGCATTACTTCTTACCCGAAAGGGCGGCTGTTCGAGCCAAGGTATTAGGATTACTGTGAGCGAAGTTCCCAAATGTATCCAAGTGTTGTCTCTCTTTCTCTCTCGCTTTTTCTCTCTCTCTTTAACTCTCCATCTTTTGTAACAAGTGTCATATTGTGTTAGTCTGCTAGGGACCTGTTTTCATCGTATTAAGTTTCTAATAAATATCTTATACCGCGTGTGTGTGTATCCTGTGTTATCATTTAGTTTGTTAGTAAATAAATAATCAAATTAATTTGTGTGGTACGGAATAATCAGTAAGACTCGGGTTTGTACAGATTCAAGAAGTCTGCAACTTTCAGAATGAGACTGACATAAGGGAACTATTAATAAGTGACTGTTATCGATATCTATAAATTCTTGAGTTTAATTCGGGAGATTGTAACTCGTTAACTTCTTATGGCTGCAAGGGGCAGTATTGAGTAGCCAGTTAAATCGTGCCCATTTCAAACGGCCTCGTACTCAATTCTTGCTCGTACAATATGCATATTATTATTACTATTGGATAGAAAACACTCTCTAGTTTCTAAAACCGTTTGAATTATTTCTCTGAGTGAAACAGAACTCATTCTGCAGCACATTTCCTGACCAGGAAGTGGAATGTCAGAAATCGATGCTCTGTTCAACTTCCTGCCTATACATGGGCATGATACGTAAGAGTCTACGTACACTTCATACACCTTCCCCTGGTTGTCAAGAGGCGGTGAGAGAAGAAATTTCGTGTTTATCTTGGTCTGAGGTGGAATTAAAGCTCTTTGTATGACGTGACCGTCCATTTCCTGTTTCTGGAGCGCGCGAAAGGGGACATGGATTTGCCTTCTGTTTAGCTGTCGTTATGGACGACTAACATCTCCGGTTTAGATTTTATTTGATACATGTGACCATATCATCGTAAAGTATGTTTTTTCAATATAGTTTAATCAGATTATTGAAATTTTTTCGGGAGTTTTGCCGTGTTCCGTTCTCTGACTTTGTTGACGTTGGAGAGATCCGTGCCACTTGGCAAGTGCCCATGCTAAATCAAGAGGGAAATTTGCCGTTCCAGATCCAAACAACGACTGTTCTGGACAAAGGACACCTTGTCCAACATTCTGACGGAAGATCACCAAAAGTAAGAAACATTTTATGATGCTATTTCTAATATCTGTCGTGCATGTGAACTGGTCGTCGGCGCCCAAGTGTTTCTGGCTATTGTGGCTACGCTAATATAACGCTATATTGTGTTTTCGCTGTAAAACACTTGATAAATCGGAAATATTGTCTGGAATCACAAGATGCCTGTCTTTCAATTGCTGTACACTATGTATTTTTCAGAAATGTTTTATGATGAGTATTTAGTTATTTGGCGTTGGTGTCTGTAATTTTTCTGTCTGCTTTCGGTGCAATTTCTGACTGTAGCTGCAATGTAAACTATGATTTATACCTGAAATATGCACATTTTTCTAACAAAACATATGCTATACAATAAATATGTTATCAGACTGTCATCTGATGAAGTTGTTTCTTGGTTAGTGGCTATTTATCTCTTTATTTGGTCGAATTTGTGATAGCTACTGATGGAGTAAAAAACTGATGGAGTAAGAAAAGTGGTGTCTTTTGCTAACGTGGTTAGCTAATAGATTTACATATTGTGTCTTCCCTGTAAAACATTTTAAAAATCGGACATGTTGGCTTGATTCACAAGATGTGTACCTTTTCATATGCTGTATTGGACTTGTTAATGTGTGAAAGTTAAATATTTAAAAAAAATATCTTTTGAATTTCGCGCCCTGCACTTGAGCTGGATGTTGTCATAAGTGTACCGGTGTCGGGCTGCAGCCCAAACAGGTTAAACAACTTCTTCCATGGTGCCCCAAATTCCTAATGAGTTAATTGTTACATGCTTAATATAATCTGGTAACAACTAAACATAGTAGGTAATTATTCGATAAATAACAGTCATCACATTAATGAGATTCACATCACGACACTGATCCTCAGGGGTGCGTGCTTAGTCCCCTCCTGTACTTCCTGTTCACCTACGACAGCGTGGCCAAGACCGACTCCAACACCATCATGAAGTTTGCTGACGATACAACAGTCTGACTACCAACAACGATGAGACAGCCTATAGGGGGGAAGTCAGAAACCTGGCAGTGTGATGCCAGGAAAACAACCTCTCCCTCAATGTGAGCAAGACAAAGGAGATGATTGTGGACTACAGGAAAAGGAGGGCTGAACAGGCCCCCATTAACATCAACGGGGCTCTAGTGGAGAGGGTCGAGAGTTTCAAGTTCCTTGGTGTCCACATCACCAATAAACTATCATGGTCCAAACACACCAAAACAGTCGTGAAGAGGGCAGGACAACACCTTTTTCCTCTCAGGAAACTGAAAAGATTTGGCAAAGGTCCCCAGATCCTCAAAAAGTTCTACAGCTGCTATTTGCTGTTTATTATCACTGCATAGTCACTTTACCCCAACCTACATGTACAAATTACCTGTACCCCCGCACATGTTACTTTTTATTTCATTTTTTACTTTAGTTTATTTAGTAAATATTTTCTTAACTCTATTTCTTGAACTTTATTGTTGGTTAATGGCTTGTAAGTAAGCATTTCACGGTAAGGTCTACACCTGGTGTATTTTGTGACAAACAAAATTGTATTTTATTTTATTTGATAGTTATGATAAAGGAAAACATAATACTTCGGCATATTTGTTTTTTTAGACACTGCTTGGGTGCAATCATAATCATCTATTAGATTTTCCCTGCTGACAATGGTTATGACTGACAAAAATAAAGTAAACAATATCCTTGAGAATAGTTAATTTGCAGAACTGAACAATACACCAAATTGTAACACCCAAACATTTAAAGCAGACAATCAATTGTCACAGCGGTGCAATTTAACATAAAAATATATTATTATAAGAAAGTATTGTAAATAAAAGTAATTTTTCAATTGAAGCACCTCCGCTGTCTGCGACTGCAAAATTGAATAGCACATCTGTGCATAACCATTGCCTCACTGAAATATCAACATTCAAATTCTCATACATGTGTTTAATCTTTGTTGAAAATGGCACTGATACTAAATATGAATGTATTGCTAATCCTTCTGCTAACTTCAGAACACATTTCATTCATTTTCAGATTGGGAAAGTGGGCCAATATTTATTCAGGGTACACCTCTGTGACCCCTCTCTTAAGGTTCTGGTATTAGCATGCAACAGTTCACAGTGTTAGGTGAGGTTGGTTGCACTCCGCTGGGTTTTTGAATGAAAAACCCCTGTCACATCTGAGTTGAATGCTCTAGTCTGGAGCCAGTAGTGAGCATCACTGGATTTCACCAGGGGGGCTGGAATAGGATGGTGTTTGTTCCACTCCTAAATGGGATGCATACTGTACACACTTCCCCACAGCATGATGCTGCCACCACCGTGCTTCACCGTAGGGATGGTGCAAAGTTTTCCTCCAGATGTGACGCTTGACATTCAGGCCAAAGACTCATCAGACCAGAGAATCTTGTTCATCATGATCTGAGAGTCCTTTAGGTGCCTTTTGGCAAACTCAATTGAATTTACCACAGGTGGACTTCAATCAAGTTATAGAAACATCTCAAGGACGATCAATGGAAACAGGATGCACCTGAGCTCAATTTTGAATCTCATAGGAAAGGGTCTGAATAGTTATGTAAATAAGGTATTTCTGGTTTTATTTTTAAGAAATTTGCTAAATAATGTCTAAAAACCTGTTTCGCTTTGTCATTATGGGGTATTGTGTATAGATTGATGAGGATTTTTTTTTAGTTAATCCATTTTAAAATAAGGCTGTAACGTAACAAAATGTGGGAAAAGGGAAGGGGTACGAACACTTTCCGAATGCACTGCATATATACAGTATATCGATAAAAAAAAAAATGTATTTAAGAAACACATTTTCTCTTCTCCTCCGCTCCTAAACGCACAAATGCCCGGCCGTCCTGCCCCGCACAAATGCCAGCCGTCCCATCTTCAGTCATTTGTTCTTTCCACACACAAAATAAAATATACATCTATATATATATATATATATATATATATATATTTTTTTTTTACAGTTATGACAGTTATTTTATGTTCATGATGGTCTTCATCCATAACTGTCAGTTGCATAGTTATATGGTAATTGTGCCAGCCCTAACTCTGCATTCTACAACAGTGTAGTAGAGCCACTGAAACAAGCAAATCAACAAACATGTACCTGTGTGTAGTCCAGACACAGGATAAGAGTACTGGTTTATTTGGGGATTTCACTACATTAAATGTTGCATCATCAGTAACCTATTACATTGTCAGAATTAATATATTCCAGGTATTATGCATGCACTACATACAGTTGAAGTCGGAAGTTTACATACAGCTTAGACAAATACATTTAAACTCAGTTGTTCACAATTCCTGACATTTAATCCAAGTAAACATTTCCTGTCTTAGGTCAGTTAGGATCACCACTTTATTTTAAGAATGTGAAATGTCAGAATAATAGTAGAGAGAATTATTTATTTCAGCTTTTATTTCTTTCATCACATTCCCAGTGGGTCAGAAGTTTACATACACTCAATTAGTATTTGGTAGCATTGCCTTTAAATTGTTTAACTTGGGTCAAAGGTTTCAGGTAGCCTTCCACAAGCTTCCCACAATAGGTTGGGTGAATTTTGGCCCATTCCTCCTGACAGAGCTGGTGTAACTGAGTCAGGTTTGTAGGCCTCCTTGCTCGCACACGTTTTTTGAGTTCTGCCCACAAATTTTCTACAGGATTGAGGTCAGGGCTTTGTGATGGCCACTCCAATACCTTGACTTTGTTGTCCTTAAGCCATTTTGCCACAACTTTGGAAGTATGCTTGGGGTCATTGTCACATTCGTCGTCCTCCTCATCTGAGGAGGAGTAGTAAGAAGGATCGGAGGACCAATGCGCAGCGTGATATGAATACATCGTTACTTTTAGGAATGAAGAACACTGAATAAACTTACAAAACAATAAAACGAACGTGAAGCTATATATAATAAGTGCAGACACAAGCAACTAACACATAGACATAGACAAACTAGACATACAACATAGAATGCCCACTCAGATCACACCCTGACAAAACAAAACATAGAAACATACAAAGCAAACTATGGTCAGGGCGTGACAGTCATTGTCCATTTGGAAGACCCATTTGCGACCGAGCTTTAACTTCCTGACTTATGTCTTGAGATGTTGCTTCAATATATCCACATAATTTTCCATCCTCGTGATGCCATCTATTTTGTGAAGTGCACCAGTCCCTTCTGCAACAAAGCACCCCCACAACATGATGCTGCCACCCCCGTGCTTCACGGATGGTGTTCTTCGGCTTGCAAGCCCCCCCCCTTTTTCCTCCAAACATAACGATGGTCATTATTGCCAAACGGTTCTATTTTTGTTTCATCAGACCAGAGGACATTTCTCCAAAAAGTATGATCTTTCTCCCCATGTGCAGTTGCAAACTGTAGTCTGGCTTTTTTATTGCGGTTTTGGAGCAGTGGCTTCTTCCTTGCTGAGCGGCCTTACAGGTTATGTCGATATAGGACTCGTTTTACTGTGGATAGAGATACTTTTGTACCTTTTTTCTCCAGCATCTTCACAAGGTCCTTTGCTGTTGTTCTGGGATTGATTTGAACTTTTCACACCAAAGTACGTTTATCTCTAGGAGACAGAACGCGTCTCCTTCCTGAGCGGTATGACGGCTGCGTGGTCCCATGGTGTTTATACTTGCGTACTATTGTTTGTACAGATGAACGTGGTACCTTCAGGCATTTGGAAATTGCTCCCAAGGATGAACCAGACTTGTGGAGGTCTACAATTGTTTTTCTGCAGTCTTTTCCCATGATGTCAAGCAAAGAGGCACTGAGTTTGAAGGTAGGCCTTGAAGTACATCCACAGGTACAATTGATGTCAATTAGCCTTTCAGAAGCTTCTAAAGCCATGACATAATTTTCTGGAATTTTCCCAGCTGTTTAAAGGCACAGTCAACTTAGTGTATGTAAACTTCTGACCCACTGGACTTGTGATACAGTGAATTATAAGTGAAATAATCTGTCTGTAAACAATTGTTGGAAAAATGACTTGTTTCATGCCTAAAGTAGAAGTTCTAACTGACTTACCAAAACTATAGTTTGTTAACAAGACATTTGTGGAGTGGTTAAAAAAATAGTTTTAATGACTCCAACCTAAGTGTATGTAAACTTCCGACTTCAACTGTATATGACCAGGTCTCCCTTGCAAAAGAAGTCAAGTTGACCTCAATGGGACTTTTTGGATAAATAAAGGTACATAACAAAAAAACTCTTCAGACAGCAAAAGTTGGTAGATAATGTGGTTTTTAAGGACATTTCCTTTTTTCAGGTAACAAATTGTGGTGGGCAGATGATGATTCAGCCCAACTGGGGACTGTGAACAAGAGAGACGGACGGACTCCTGTGGTCCTGAGGAATAAGACCAGCGGAGTGGTGTACATGAAGGTCTATGACAGGGAGGGACAGAGAGGTGAGGAACCCGCACACGCACACACACACACACACAGGCACACACACATTTAATTATGCACTTTTCACTTTTCAATCCCATCTGCTGACATTCATAAATGTGACGCTACGATGTACTACAGTACCTATAGCGCTCTGCATAACATATCAGATCATATCTTAGTAAAGATGTCCATGAAGCTAACATAATGGTATCCTGTCTCCTTACTAATATACTATTCACCATGTCCTTTCCAGGAAGGAACCCGTGTCAGGTGAACAATGGAGGTTGCTCCCAGCTCTGCTTCCCCACATCAGAGAACACCCGTAGCTGCTCCTGTACTGTGGGCTACAACCTGCGCACCGACCGCATGTCCTGTGAGGGTAAGACAACAAGTCTGATTCGCAAATTGACTGTTGCTAAGTAGCACTATAGAAACCTCTGTAATAATTTAAAACATACTACATTTCACTGGGGTAAATGTACTCTCTGCATATTAACTTAACTTACAGTATGTTAATCTTGAACTTCAGAACCAAATCTTGTGTGAGTGCCGTTAACATTTATGTTAACAGTCTGTCACAAGAGACTAACAGTTAAGTAATCCCTGTTGTACCCTGTAGGCATTGAGTCATTTCTGATGTACTCCATCCATGAGGGGATCAGAGGGATTGCCTTGGACCCCAATGACAACATGGAGGCTCTGATGCCCATCACTGGGACCCTGTTCGCTGTGGGGGTGGACTTCCATGCAGGTAGATACCACCAGGGCCAGTGATGGGCATCTCAGAGTAGGAAGGTTGATCAAAGATCTGTTTTGGCTTATAAATCATAATAATTAAGAGTGGGGACCAGGACTAGCAGGACACTGTCATTTACTGCACTCATCTCCTCAGTCAACAGTTAAACCTACAGTTCATTGATTTGATGATGTCTTCCACAGCATACATGAATCATACTCCAATTGGTAGTTTGTATTCAAGAGAAAAATGTCAAGAGAGAGGGAGAAAGAGAGAGAGAGAGATAGAAAGAAAGAGACAGAAAGAAGGAGAGAAAGAGCTGTATTGTAGTATGCTCTCTAACCCTGTTGAATAATGGTTAGTGGTGCTGTTGAGTTCTGCAGAGATGAAAGAGTAATACGTCCACGTTACTAGAGACGCAGCATGAGAAACACCAACCATTTCTCCACATGCCTTGAACCAGGCCTGTCATGAAGCAATTCCCCAGATAGTGTATCAAATGAAGGTAACATGGACATTATAATACATAAACCCAATGGCCTATGCTGGCATTTGTTATAAAAAGGGGTTTTGTCTTGCGTAATTCATGTTCTAAATGTGGTGGATTAATTTCAGTTACGAATGCTATGAATAAACTAAGGGCTAGTTGAGCCACGAGGCCAAATGATAACAAACAACCATATAGGCACACCGGGAAAGATAAGGTTTATCTAACACACACACACACACACACACACACACACACACACACACACACACACACACACACACACACACACACACACACACACACACACACACACAAGTGTTACAGAAATCCTTTGTTTACAAATATATCCCATGAATTGGAGATAAGGGTGGAGAGGAGAGTTGTCATCAGACCACATTTGTTAGATTAGGATGAAGGTATGGCACAACATACTGTATAATTGCAAGGCAGGACTTACCACACACACTACCCAAAGAGAAGAATAGGAAATTAGGAAACTAGTCTAAAGCAACAAAAAAAAGATCAAAGATTAAACCCGGAGCTAAAATTAGCAGATAGCAGGCTGGGTGGGTATGTATAGGGTCTTGGTTTCCCTCCTCTTTGTTGCTGTTATACAGGTGAACATGCAAACGTCTAGCTAAACTCAGAGTCAGCCAGCAGCAGCAGTGGATAGCTCACACATACTATTTTCATGTCATTATGAGGTAGATCATTGGTGCAAAAAAAATATGAAAGCCTTCCAGCTGGAACATGTCACATGTAAGATATGTGTTAACAGAGTGTGAATTCTGTGTAAACAGGAAGGGGCAAATCAACATATGATTCTGCCTATCCTCCCGACAACCTGGGCCCACTGTACAGACAGGCAAATACCGAAATGTACTTAAGGCTTTAAGGCTGGACTTGGAAACGAATGGCAATTTCATCCTGTCAGATATGAAATAGAGTTAGCCATTTAGATACTATGCTTTGCATATGCAATTTATTTTCCAATAAAACCTGGTATACAATAGCCTTTTCATTTCCCGGTATTGCATGTCAACAAAGAAATAAGCAGTCGTGTAAAGTACTTAAGTTAAAATACTTTAAAGTACTACTTAAAGTGGAACTGACAGCGTTTTAACTACTTTGCAAATATGCAACAAACAGGCAATCATAATACACTCTATATACAAAGTTTGCGGACACCACTTCAAATTATTGGATTTGGCTATTTCAGCCAAACCTGTTGCTTACAGGTGTATAAAATCGACTACACAGCCATGCAATCTCCATAGACAAACATTGGTAGTAGAATGGCCTTACTGAAGATCTCAGTGATTTTCAACTTGGCTCCGTCAACAAGTCAGTTTGTCAAATTTCTGCACTGCTAGAGCTGCCCCGGTCAACTGTGTGCTGTATTGTGAAGTGGAAACGTCTTGGAGCAACAACTGCTCAGCTGTGAAGTGGTGGGCCACACATGTTTGATGAGCAGGTTTCCACATACTTTTGGTTATGCAGTGTAACAGTCAAAAATATAAAATTCCCAGTTTATGCTACAAAACCAACTTCGTTAGAGGTTTTAAAAATGTTATATTTGACAAAATATCACATGATGTACATTAAGGCATTGTTGGCAGAATAGATGGATGCAGTTCAATGCATGATTCATATAATTCACCAGTCCAAAAAATATTGCTATCAGGTTGTAAATCACAACTGGCCTGGTACATTGTTTCCTGCCTCCACGAATTCGGAATGCACTGTTTCCGTTTCAATGACTTAAAGTTTTGGACAAAAACGGACGAACATAATGTCTGGGAATGTCAATACAATCAAACTAGCAAGGGCAATGATCACAAGTCAATCATAATGTGGCTAATAGGCTAGCGTATCTATTTATGTAGCTAGCTATTTAGCTGCTGGGAGGATGTCATGTCATTGGAGGAGTGGGTGAGAGACAAACTTCTTCCCCTCATATAATTTTTCAGTGGCTACAGCTAGAAATCCAGGTGTCATTTGGTTAGTTACCAATAAAAGTGAATTTCTTTGCTAGCTAGCTAGCTAAACTGAACTTGAATGACTGTTATCCACTTAGCATATCTCTTGCATTCGTAAATTCTCTCTGGCTATCTACTCCGACTTCAGAGCACCCTCGTCTGAGTGTGCCAGAGCACAGAATAACGGATGAATTTACAAACATGCAACACCTGCTGAATATGACAGGTGTCAGTAAATGTAATGAAATTGTTGCCACTTGCTAGCTACTTGCAGACATAAATGAGAGAACACCTCACTCTGATCATTTTACTCACCCTAGCAGAGCTTGTTAGGCTGTGCTCACGTTATCTAGAGCATTGAGATGGTAACTGTGCTGCCGGCAACAACTTAATTATGTTTTTTTGGGCGACGTTTACTGACACCGGTCATATTCCTAAATTCCTGTAATTCTGTGCTCTTGCACACTCAGACAAGAGTGCTCTGAAATCAGAGTAAATAGCCAGAGTGAATTTATAAATGCACCCAGTGTCAATAGTGCAGTGTGCGCTCAATGCTAGGAGAGTGAAACACTCTGAATTTACTAACAGACAATCGAACAGGCAATTTAAGTACGCACCCTTAGATGTCAATCAAATGTATTTGCCGTCGATCAAATGGGCTGGTAGGCAATTGGGGCGGCAGGTAGCCTAGTGGTTAGAGCGTTGGACTAGTAACCGAAAGGTTGCAATATCGAATCCTTGAGCTGACAAGGTAAAAATCTGTTGTTCCACCCCTGAACAAGGCAGTTAACCCACTGTTCCTAGGTTCTCATTGAAAATAAGAATTTGTTCTTAACTGACTTGCCTAGTTGAATAAAGGTAAAATAAAGAAAAAATTCAGTTGGGTCAAGCATGCATTGGCAGGCAAGATGGAGAAGGATGAGCAGGCTACTATTCCCCATTGTTTGTCAGTGCAATTTTGACAGCCATCTAGCTGAAAAAGTTTGAGAGGGTTTATCTAAAGTTCCCTCATTAGGTGTTAGCTCATCTCGCTCTGGCTAGCAATAGTTGTTGATATGCATGACTGAGGGAGAGAGAGCCTACCTCACATGGTTGTGTGACCAATAGGACTGTAAAGTGCCCAAATGTAAGTGGACTCCCCATGGTATTTACATATTTGCAGAGATCCATTCGGGTGTATTTTGTGGCTTGTGGCGAATGCTTTCTAATGATCTAAAGTCGTGCTGTTGCTACTGCCTGTAAACACACACTCCAGTTCAAAGTGAATGATGGCAAGCCCGTGTGGCAAATGGCTTATTTGCATAAAGGCCTACTGTAGCTCTGATTGGCTATGGCGCACCGGTCTGTGTAGACTAAGGTCTGTGTTTATTATATTTTATTTACTGCAGCGTCTGTTGTCCAAACGCATGGCTGCTTTCCCACTCTATTGCTCTAGAATTTTCCCAAATGCCTTACTCTACCTCATTCCCAAACATTCTATGAATTTATGAAAACGTGAAAATGATCATATCAAAGTGTGCTGTCAGTTCCACTTTAATAGTTTTTTGGGGTATCTGTACTTTACTTTACTATTTATATTTTTGACAACTTTTAGTTTTAGTCCACTACATTTAAAAAAAAAATAATGTACTTTTTACTCAATACATTTTCCCTGACACCCAAAAGTACTCATCACATTTTGAATGCTTAGCAGGGCAGGAAAATGGTCCAATTCACACACTTAATAGAATTATCCTTACTTCAAGATGGTGCTGACAGAGAGGGTTGCCTCGCTCTAGTCCTTAGGAAACTATGTAGTATTTTATTTTTTTATGTATTATTTCTCACATTGTTAGCCCAGAAAATCTTAAGTGTTATTACATACAGCCAGGAAGAACTATTGGATATCAGAGCGACGTCAACTTACCAGTACTACGACCAGGAATACGACTTTCCCAAAGCAGATCCTTTGTTCAAACCACCCAAGGCATTCAAACTGATTCCAGAGGCTGACCCAAAACAACAACGCCGCAGAAGAGGTAGACGGAGTGGTCTTCTGGTCAGACTTCGTAGGCGCGCACACCACCCACCGCTTCCGAGTATATTACTCGCTAATGTCCAGTCTCTAGATAACAAGGTAGATGTAATTAGGGCAAGGTTTGCTTTCCAGAGAGACATCCGGGATTGTAACATACTCTGTTTCACGGAAACATGGCTCTCTGGGGACATGCTGTCGGTACAGCCACCAGGATTCTTTGTGCGTTGCGCCGACAGGAATTAACATCTCTCCGGGAAGAAGAAGGGCGGGGGGTGTATGTGTCATGATTAACGGCTCATGGTGTAATTGTAACAACATCCAGGAACTCAAGTCCTTTTGTTCACCTGACCTAGAATTCCTCACAATCAAATGCCGTCCGCATTATCTCCCAAGATAATTATTGTTGGTTATTGTCACAGCCAAGTACATCCCCCCTCAAGCTGACACCACAACAGCCCTCAAGGAACTCCATTGGAAGCTATGCAAACTGGAAACCATGTATCCGGAGTCTGCAGTTATTGTAGCTGGGGATTTTAACTAAGCAAATTTGAGAACAAGGCTACCTAAATTCTATCAAAATATTTATTGTAGTACCCGGGCTGGCAAAACACTGGATCACTGCTACTATAACTTTTGCGATTCATACAAGGCCCTCCCCCGCCCTCCGTTTGGCAAATCTGACCACGACTCCATTTTGTTCTCCCCTCCTATAGGCAAGAATTCAAACAGGATGTAGCCGTGACAAGTACCATTCAACTCTGGTCTGACCAATCGGATTCCATTATTTTGATCACACGGACTCGGACATGTTTCGTGTAGCCTCAGAGAATAATATAGATTTATACGCTGATTCGGTGAGTGAGTTAATAAGGAAGTGCAAATGAGATGTTGAACCCACTGTGACTTTTAAAAACAACCCTAACCAGAAACTGTGTATAGATGGCGGCATTCATGCAAAACTGAAAGCGCGATCCACCGCATTTAACCATGGAAAGATGACTTGGAATATGGAGAAAATACAAACAGTGCAGTTATTTCCTCCGCAAGGCATTCAAACAAGCAAAAAATCAGTATAGGGACAAAGTGGAGTCGCAATTCAAAGGCTCAGACACTAGACGTATGTGGCAGGGTCAACAAACAATCACTTGATTGTCTACAGACAATCACTTCCCTGATCTTCAACACTGGGACCCCACAAGGGTGCATACTCAACCCCCTTCCTGTATTCCCTGTTCACCCATGACTGCGTGGCCATGCACGCCTCCAACTTGAATTTTGCAGATGACACAACAGTAGCTGGCTTGATCACTAACAAGGACGAGACAGCCTATAGAGAGGAGGTGAGGTGACCAATAGTGTGGTGCCAGAAAAACAACCTCTCACTCAACACCAACAAAACAAAGGAGATGATTGTGGACTTCAGGAAACAGCAGAGGGAGCACCCCCCCTATCAACATCAACGGGACAGCAGCGGAGAAGGTGGAAAGTTCTAAGTTCCTCGGCGTACAATTCACAGACAAACTCAAATGGTCCACCCACACAGACAGTGTGGGGAAGAAGACGCAACAGCGCCTCTTCAACCTCAGGAGGCTGAAGAAATTTGACTTGTCACCTAAAACCCTCACAAACTTTTACAGATGCACAATTGAGAGCATCCTGTCGGGCTGTATCACCGGCTGGTACAGCAACTGCACTGCCCACAACCGCAAGGCTCTCCAGAGGGCGGTGCGGTCTGCACAACACATCACTACCCGCCCTCCAGGACACCTACAGCACCCGATGTCACAGGAAGGCCAAAACTTTAATCAAGGACAACAACCACCCGCGCCACTGCCTGTTCACCCTACTACCATCCAGAAGGCGAGGTCAGTACAGGTGCATCAAAGAGACTGAAAAATAGCTTCTATCTCAAGGCGATCAGACTGGTAGACAGCCATCAATAACTGCCTACATACAGACTTTAAATCATTGGCCACTCTAACAAATGGATCACTAGTGACTTTATTAATGCCACTTTAATAATGATGATCATATATCTGGCATTACTCATCCCGTATGTATATACTGAATTTTATACCATCTATTGCATCTTCCCTATGCCGCTCGGTCATTGCTCATACATATATTTGTATGTACTTATTCGTATTCCATTCTTTTACTTAGATTTGTATGTATTAGGTAGTTGTTGTGGAATTGTTCGATTACTTGTTAGATATTACTGCACTGTCGGAACTACAAGCACAAGCATTTCGCAACACTCGCAATAACATCTGCTAACCATGTGTATGTGCCCAATAATATTGTATTTGATTTAGATTACTGTCTCTGATCTGGCAGACTCACTTATGTCTGAGTTTTTAAGTGTGCCCCTGGCTCTGTAAAAAAAGAATTTAAAAAAAATCACGCCTTCTGGTTTGCTTATTATAAGGAATTTGAAATGATTCATACTTTTTCTTTTACATTTGATACTTAAGTACAATTGAAGTCATAAGTTTACATACACTTAGGTTAGAGTCATTAAAACTTGTATTTCAACCACTCCACAAATTTCTTGTTAATAACAAATCATAGTTTTGGCAAGTCGGTTAGGACATCTACTTTGTGCCTGACACAGGTCATTTTTCCAACAATTGTTTACAGATAGATTATTTCACTTATAATTCGCTGTATCATAATTCCAGTGGGTCAGAAGTTGACTGTGCCTTTAAACAGCTTGGAAAATTCCAGAAAATGATGTCAAGGCTTTAGAAGCTTCTGAAAGGCTAATTGACATCATTTGAGTCAATTGGAGGTGTACATGTGGATGTACTTCAAGGTCTACCTTCAAACTCAGTGCCTCTTTGCTTGACAACATGGGAAAATAAAAAGAAATCGGCCAAGACCGCAGGAAAAAAATTGTAGACCTCCACAAGTCTGGTTCATCCTTGGGAGCAATTTCCAAATGCCTGAAGGTACCATGTTCATCTGTACAAACAATAGTACCCAAGTATAAACACCATGGGACCACGCAGCCGTCATACAGCTCAGGAAGGAGATGCGTTCTGTCTCCTAGAGATGACCGTACTTTGGTGTGAAAAGTGCAAATCAATCGCAGAACAACAGCAAAGGACCTTGTGAAGATGCTGGAGGAAACAAGTACAAAAGTATCTATATCCACAGTAAAATTAGTCCTATATCGACATAACCTGAAAGGCCGCTCAGCAAGGAAGAAGCCACGGCTCCAAAACCGCCATAAAAAAAGTCAGACTACAATTTGCAACTGCACATGGGGACAAAGATCGTACTTTTTGGAGAAATGTCCTCTGGTCTGATGAAACAAAAATAGAACTGTTTGGCCATAATGACCATCGTTATGTTTGGAGGAAAAAGGGGGATGCTTGCAAGCCGAAGAACACCATCCCAACCGTGAAGCACGGGGGTGGCAGCATCATGTTGTGGAGGTGCTTTGCTGCACGAGGGACTGGTGCACTTCACAAAATAGATGGCATCATGAGAATGAAAATTATGTGGATATATTGAAGCAACATCTCAAGACATAAGTCAGGAAGTTAAAGCTTGGTCGCAAATGGGTCTTCCAAATGGACAATGACCCCAAGCATACTACCAAAGTTGTTGCAAAATGGCTTAAGGACAACAAAGTCAAGGTATTGGAGTGGCCATCACAAAGCCCTGACCTCAATCCCATAGAAAATTTGTGGGCAGAACTGAAAAAGCGTGTGCGAGCAAAGTGGCCTACAGACCTGACTCAGTTACAGCAGCTCTGTCAGGAGGAATGGGCCAAAATTCACCCAACTTATTGTGGGAAGCTTGTGGAAGGCTACCCGAAACGTTTGACCCAAGTTAAACAATTTAAAGGCAATGCTACCAAATACTTATTTAGTGTATGTAAACTTCTTACCCACTGGGAAGGTGATGAAAGAAATAAAAGCTAAAATAAATAATTTTCTCTACTATTATTCTGACATTTCACATTCTTAAAATAAAGCGGTGATCCTAACTGACCTAAGACAGGACATTTTTACTAGTATTAAATGTCAGGAGTTTAAATGTATTTGGCTAATGTGTATGTAAACTTCCGACTACAACTGTATATTTTAGAAATTACATTTTTCTTTTGATACTTAAGTAAATTTTAAACCTAATATTTTAAGAGTAGTATTTTACTGGGTGTCTTTCACTTTCACTTGAGTTATTTCCTGTTAAGGTTTCTTTACTTTTTCTATATATGTATGACAATTGGGTACTTTTTCCACCACTGGAAATTAGGTCTGAATGGATGTACGGATACGGTAACAACTATCATACTTTATATCATCATAATAATAAAAGATTGCTCCATGAAGAGTTAAAGAATGTTCCATAAAAAACTGGTATGTTAAGAAGGAGGCTATGTAATGTACCTACCTTTTCCACAGTAGTACAAAATGATCAGTTCCACACTCTAGGAATACCAAGACTACTAAAGAATACCAAGTTTGCAGTCTACACAGAAATGTATATAGAATATTACGAGTGTGCAATTTTTTTTCCTTACTTTGTTTCCTGCCTATCCACAGGTAATGACACAGTGTACTGGACAGACATGGGCCTGAACACAATCTCCAGAGCCAAGAGGGATCAGACCTGGAGGGAGGACATCATTACTACGGGCATTAGCAGGGTAGAGGGCATCGCAGTGGACTGGATTGCTGGTCAGTATTGTCTTCTGTAAAATGTAAAAAATGGGTTCTTACTATGTGGATATACCCCCCCCCCCCCAAGATTTTATCTCATGAGACTAACCTGTATAAATAAAGGTATACATAAAAAATATTCAAATAAAATTGAAAGATAGCCATTGGGATAAATGATGCAAGCACAAGTCTGTGCTTTAAAGTTACACGTTCGTGTTGTGATTATCTCCTTAGTTTCTGATGAGTAAGAGTAACAATGTTCTTTGTACTCTGATAACAGTATATTTGTCTTCCTCCCACAGGTAATCTTTACTGGACAGACCATGGTTTCAACCTCATAGAGGTTGCCCGTCTTAGTGGTACCTACCGTTGTGTAGTCATCTCAGAGGGACTTGACCAACCTAGAGCCATCGCTGTTCATCCACAGAAAGGGTATGTCTGTTTTTTTGTCTGTGTGTCTGTGTGCGTACGTGCTTGAATGCGTGTTTGTATGTGCGCCAGGGGCGTCAATTGGGTATGCATACCCTAGATCAACACCAACAATTTAAAATAGGCTACTAAAATCATTCCAATCCCGATTAAAAGGCTAATGTAGTTTAGTGCTATTATACTGCTGACTTTAAGACCTTGCGGACGCCTGGGAGTGGGAGGTAAGGCTGTTTGTATGGCTGGTAGGCTTTATGGAAAGCAGAAATCTGTATATAATGACGAGATGCTTATGTCTCCGTTGTAACAATGGGAGTTGTTGTCTCAAAGGTGGGAAGGCAAGTGATGGTTGGAAGTGCAAAATCGTCTAGAATGTCATTGTATGCTGTAAAGTAAAGTTTTCGGAACAGCTGGTCAGTGTTGTAACTGTGGACAGACGATTTTTACGTGCTAAGCACTTCAGCACTCGGCGGTCCTGTTCTGTGAGCTTGCATGGCCTACCACTTTGCGGCTGAGCCGTTGTTACTACTAGAAGTTTCCACTTCACAATAACATCACTTACAGTTGACCTGGGAAGCTCTAGCAGGGCATACATTTGACAAACTGACTTGCTGGAAAGGTGGCATCTTAGGACTGTGCCACGTTGAAAGTCACTGAGCTCTTCAGTAATGCCATTCTACTGCCAATGTTTGTCTATGGAGATTGCATGGCTGTGTGCTCGATTTTATACACCTGTCAGCAACTGGTGTGGCTGAAACAGCCGAAACCATGTACTTTGTACGTATATACATTACCAGTGAAAAGTTTGGACATACCTACTCATTCAAGGTTTTTTCTTGATTTTACTATTTTCTCCATTGTAGAATAATAGTGAAGACATCGAAACTATGAAATATGAAATGAAATAACACATATGGAATCATGTAGTAACCAAAAAGATTCTTCAAAGTAGCCACCCTTTGCCTTGATGATAGCTTTGAACACTCTTGGCATTCTCTCAACCAGCTTCATGAGGAATGCTTTTCCAACAGTCTTAAAGGAGTTCCCACATATGCTGAGCACTTGGCTGCTTTTCCTTCAATCTGCAGTCCAACTCATCCCAAACCATCTCAATTGGGTTGAGGTCGGGTGATTGTGGAGACCAGATCATCTGATGCATCACTCCAACACTCTCCTTCTGGGTCAAATAGCCCCTACATTTTGAGTAAAGCCAGTGTGTCTATCTATGCGGATGACTCAACAGTGAAATAAATGACTGCAACACTTAACGAGTGGGTGGAAAGGAATAAGTTAGTCTTAAATATTTCTGAAACTAAAAGCATTGTATTTGGGACAAATCATTCACTAAACCCTAAACCTCAACTAAATATTGTAATAAATAATCTGGAAATTGAGCAAGTTGAGGTGACTAAACTGCTTGGAGTAACCCTGGATTGTAAACTGTCATGGTCAAAACATATTGATACAACAGTAGCTAAGATGTGGAGAAGTATGTCCATAATAAAGCGCTGCTCTACCTTCTTAACAGCACTATCAACAAGACAGGTCCTGCAGGCCCTAGTTTTGTCGCACCTGGACTACTGTTCAGTCGTGTGGTCAGGTGCCACAAAAAGGGACTTAGGAAAATTGCAACTGGCTCAGAACAGGGCAGCACGGCTGGCTCTTGGATGTACACAGAGCACTAATATTAGTAATATGCATGTCAATCTCTCCTGGCTAAAAGTAGAAGAGAGATTGACTTCAATACTACTTGTATTTACGAGAGGTATTGACATGTTGAATGCATCGAGCTGTCTGTTTGAACTACTGGCGCACAGCTCGGACACCCATGCATACCCCACAAGACATGCCTCAAGAGGTCTCTTCACAGTCCCCAAGTCCAGAACAGACTATGGGAGGCGTACAGTGCTACATAGAGCCATGACTACACGGAACTCTATTCCACATCAAGTAACTGAACCAAGCAGTAAAATTTGATTTCATTCAAAAACAAATAAAAAATACACCTTATGGAACAGCAGGGACTGTGAAGCAACAAAAACATAAGCACAGACACATGGATTACACACACACACACACATGATAACATACTCACTACACACACGTACACATGGAAATTGTGCTGTAGATATGTGGTAGTGGTGGAGTAGGGGCCTGAGGGCACACAGTGTGTTGTGGAATCTGTGGATGTATTTTTATGTTTTTAAAATTGTATAAACTGCTAAATGTTATTTTACCCCAGGAAGAGTAACTGCTACCTTGCAAGCAGCTAATGGGGATCCATAATAAATACAAATACAAAACCTTGTGAAGCTGGTTGAGAGAATGCCAAGAGTGTGCAAAGCTGTCATCAAGGCAAAGGGTGGCTACTTTGAAGAATTTCTAATATTAAATATGTTTTGATTGTTTAACACTTTTTTGGTTACCACATGATTCCATATGTGTTATTTAATAGTTTTGATGTCTTCACTATTATTCTACATATAAAAAATCTTGAATGAGTAGGTGTGTCCAAACTTTTGACTGGTACTGTATTTATTCATAAATAATACAAATAAATCCTTGGAGGAAATCCCCCCAGCTCAGACCAGTAGAAACATGCTCAGACCAGTAGAAACACGCTTCGATGTGCTCCTAGCTCCTGTAGTGATGTTTGTTGTCATGCCTGACCTATGTGAAGTTGTTTAGCAGTTGTAGGTGTTGTGTGCAGTCACAGTATGATTCGTTTCAGTTTGCTACTAAAGGTCCGAGATCGACTGTTGACACTGCGTGAAAGAACAGCTGGAGGCTCGTGACAGGCTCACATTTCAACCATTTTCTGAAAACAGAGGGCTGTAACACCACAGTATCCTCTCTAGACCCAATAGAAGTAGGCTTTGAGGTGAACTACATTGTAACACTATATGATTTCAGTTGCATAACCTCTGATAACCTCCTTATCACATTAGATCAGACATGTTGTGTATCCTTTCAGATCTGTTAATGTTGTCCAATCAGTTAGATGTCAATAATATTGCTGTTGACCACTATGCCTCTCTCTCTCTCTCTCTCTCTCTCTCTCTCTCTCTCTCTCTCTCTCTCTCTCTCTCTCTCTCTCTCTCTCTCTCTCTCTCTCTCTCTCTCTCTCTCTCTCTCTCTCGAATGAAATTCAAAGTGCCTTATTGGCATGGGAAACATGTTTACATTGCCAAAGCAAGCAAAATAGATAATAAACAAAAGTGAAATTAACAATAAAAAATGTACAGTAAATATTACACTCACAAAAGTTTCAAATTAATAGAGACAAATGTCATATTATGGCTATGTACAGTGTTGTAACGATGTGCAAATAGTTAAAGTACAAAAGGGAAAATAAATAAACATAAATATGGGTTGTATTTACAATCTGTCTCTCTCTCCCCCTCCCTCTCTCTCCCCCTCCCTCTCTCTGGTAGGTATCTGTTCTGGACAGAGTGGGGCCAGAGCCCCTGCATAGGGAGAGCCCGTCTAGATGGGTCTGATCAGGTCACCCTGGTCAACACTGGCATCGCCTGGCCCAACGGGATCTCCATAGACTATGAGGTACAGTACAGGGCTTCCTCCTGGTCCATCTATGTCCTATTTGCTCTTATCCATCCACCCCATCCTAAAGCAGTTTTATAACAGCATCCTATCCTCATCTTCCTTTGTTTGGATAAAATGTACCCAATTTACCCCATAACTTTGCAGGAAAATAGATTATACTGGTGTGACGCCCGCACTGACAAGATAGAGAGGATCAACCTTGAGACGGGTGAGAGCAGGGAGATTGTACTGTCAGTGGCCAACGTAGACCTCTTCTCCGTGGCCGTGTTCGGAGCTTACATCTACTGGTCTGACAGGTAATTTATTATTTCCTTAAATGCACACAGAGTGGGCTGCAAAGTCCGATCCTCTAACCCTTAATCTCAGGGGTCTCAGTGGGAAGATCCTCAGGGGAGTATTTTTACATGATTAGGTGCACCATCTCTTTATGTAAATGTACTAGCATATCTCAATGTCATTATCAAGGGCAAGTCTCTTTACCTTTTGTCAAACCAGTTATCTTGAGGTATTTCATGCTTGCTTGATTATTTTCTTTATGATAAAGTGCCATTGTTAAAATAAATTATGCCAGCTTTTCTATTTTCTGTCATTTAGAAAAGTGTAACGTTTTAATGTCACACGCACAAGTACAGTGAAATTACTTTCTTGCAAACTCAAAACCCAACAATGCAATAATCAAAAACAAAACCCAACAATGCAATAATCAAAAACAAAACCCAACAATGCAATAATCAAAAACAAAACCCAACAATGCAATAATCAAAAACAAAACCCAACAATGCAATAATCAAAAACAAAACCCAACAATGCAATAATCAAAAACAAAACCCAACAATGCAATAATCAAAAACAAAACCCAACAATGCAATAATCAAAAACAAAACCCAACAATGCAATAATCAAAAACAAAACCCAACAATGCAATAATCAAAAACAAAACCCAACAATGCAATAATCAAAAACAAAACCCAATAATGCAATAATCAAAAACAAAACCCAACAATGCAATAATCAAAAACAAAACCCAACAATGCAATAATCAAAAACAAAACCCAATAATGCAATAATCAAAAACAAAACCCAACAATGCAATAATCAAAAACAAAACCCAACAATGCAATAATCAAAAACAAAACCCAATAATGCAATAATCAAAAACAAAACCCAACAATGCAATAATCAAAAACAAAACCCAACAATGCAATAATCAAAAACAAAACCCAACAATGCAATAATCAAAAACAAAACCCAACAATGCAATAATCAAAAACAAAACCCAACAATGCAATAATCAAAAACAAAACCCAACAATGCAATAATCAAAAACAAAACCCAACAATGCAATAATCAAAAACAAAACCCAACAATGCAATAATCAAAAACAAAACCCAACAATGCAATAATCAAAAACAAAACCCAACAATGCAATAATCAAAAACAAAACCCAACAATGCAATAATCAAAAACAAAACCCAACAATGCAATAATCAAAAACAAAACCCAACAATGCAATAATCAAAAACAAAACCCAACAATGCAATAATCAAAAACAAAACCCAACAATGCAATAATCAAAACAAAACCCAACAACAATGCAATAATCAAAAACAAAACCCAACAATGCAATAATCAAAAACAAAACCCAACAATGCAATAATCAAAAACAAAACCCAACAATGCAATAATCAAAAACAAAACCCAACAATGCAATAATCAAAAACAAAACCCAACAATGCAATAATCAAAAACAAAACCCAACAATGCAATAATCAAAAACAAAACCCAACAATGCAATAATCAAAAACAAAACCCAACAATGCAATAATCAAAAACAAAACCCAACAATGCAATAATCAAAAACAAAACCCAACAATGCAATAATCAAAAACAAAACCCAACAATGCAATAATCAAAAACAAAACCCAACAATGCAATAATCAAAAACAAAACCCAACAATGCAATAATCAAAAACAAAACCCAACAATGCAATAATCAAAAACAAAACCCAACAATGCAATAATCAAAAACAAAACCCAACAATGCAATAATCAAAAACAAAACCCAACAATGCAATAATCAAAAACAAAACCCAACAATGCAATAATCAAAAACAAAACCCAACAATGCAATAATCAAAAACAAAACCCAACAATGCAATAATCAAAAACAATGTAATAGTAGAAAAAAACGAGAGATAAGAAGAACACAATAAGTAAGTAAGCATACTATATACATGGTCAGTTCCAATACTATTTACAATGTGCAGGAATACTGGAGTGATGGAGGTAGATATGTATATGGGTAAACATACTATATACATGGTCAGTTCCAATACTATTTACAATGTGCAGGAATACTGGAGTGATGGAGGTAGATATGTATAGGGGTAAGGTGAGTAGGTAAAAGGATATACAATTAACAGAGTAGCAGCAGCTTGTATGTGAGTGGGTGTGCATGTGTGTCGAGTCAGTATAAATTAATGTGCATATTTAAAAAATATATATTTCATCTTTATTTAACCAGGTACGACAGTTGAGAACAAGTTCTCATTTACAACTGCGACCTGGCCAACTGTCAATGTATGCGTGAAGGGCTGTAGGAAGTCAGGCGCAGGAGAGCAGATAGTTGGTAGCAAACTGGAGCCTTTTATTTGGCGAACCAAAAGCACACGGCACAAACAAACACAAATACGGGTTGAACATAACCCAGCCCAACCAGCCTAACGTGCGCATACATGGAAAATGGATCGGCAATGGCGAGAAGACCGGCGACGTCGACCGCCGAACACCGCCCGAACAAGGAGAGGCATCGACTTCGGCAGAAGTCGTGACACCAAGATAAAGCAAAGTAGTGCAACACAAACAACAACACAGAGTTACACATGGAATAAACAAACATACAGTCAATAATAAAATAGAAAAAAGTATATATACAGTGTGTACAAATAAGGTAGGATAAGGGAGGTAAGGCAATAAATAGGCCATAGTGGCAAAATAATTACAATATAGCAATTAAACACTGGAGTGATAGATGTGCAGAAGATGAGTATGCAAGTAGAGATACTGGGGTGCAATGGAGCAAAATAAATAACAGTATGGGGATGAGGTAGTTGGATGGGCTATTTACAGATGGGCTATGTACAGGTGCAGTGATCTGTGAGCTGCTCTGACAGCTGGTGCTTAAAGTTAGATGTGATATTAGGTGTATGAGTGTGTGTGTGTCGAGTCAGTATAAATGAATGCATATTGTGTGTGTGTGTGTGTGTGTGTGTGTGTGTGTGTGTGTGTGTGTGTGTGTGTGTGTGTGTGTGTGTGTGTGTGTGTGTGTGTGTGTGTGTGTGTGTGTGTGTGTGTGTGTGTGTGTGTGTGTGTGTGTGTGTGTGTGTGTGCATAGAGACAGTGCAAAAATAAAAGGTAAATAAAGATACAAGGTTAACTCAAGCCTTCCTACCACACCGCCTGATGAAGATGTTCTGGATGGCAGGGAGCTCGCCCCCAGTGATATACTGGGGTGTCCGCACCACCCTCTGTAGCGCCATGCGATCGAGGGCGGTGCTATTGCCATACCAGGCAGCGATGCATCCATGCTCTCAATGGTGAAGCTGTAGAACTTTTTGAGAATTTGTTTCAACCTCCTGAGGGGGAGAGGTGCTGTCAAGGCTTTATGATTTGGACACGGAGGAACTTGAAGCTCTCGTGCTCGCCCCCCTGACGTTGAGGGAGAGGTGGTTGACAGCAGTGTGGAGAGCAATTGAGATTGCGTCCTCTATGGATTTATTGAGGCGGTATGCAAATTGGAGTTGGTCTCGGGTGTCTGGAATGGTGGAATTAATGTTTGCCATAACCAGCCTCTCAAAGCACTTCATGATTACAGAAGTGAGCACTACAGGGCGGTAGTCATTGTGGCATGAAGCCACAATGGGCACAGGAATGATGGTGGTCACCTTACAGACTGGGACAAGGAGAGGTTGAAAATTACTGTGAATATGCCTGCCAGCTGTTCTGCGCATGCTCTGAGAACACGCCCTGGAATACTGTCAGGTCCCCTGTGGCCTTTCGGGTGTTGACCTGATTAAAGACCTTTCTCACATCGGCCTTGGAGGTCAAGATCACCCAATCCTCTGGGTTCGGTGACGGCTCTCACACCCGGCACGATGTTGTTGTTGTCAAAGCGTGGATAAAATGCATTGAGTTCGTCTGGTAGAGAGGCATCGGTGGGAAGATCACGGTTGGGTCTTTCTTTGCAATCCGTCATGGACTGTAGCCCCTGCCACATGCGTCGGATCCTGTGTAGTATGATTACACCTTATTCCTATATTGTCCTTTTGCTCGTTTGATGACTGTGCGGAGGTCATAGCGGGACTTCTTGCACTTATTCCTGTCCTCGGCCGTAGCCTCAGGGTTGTCTACGATAGCTCTGTGTGTGGTAGCCCTGTCCTTTAGTTTAGTTCCAACCTCTGTGTTAATTCAGGGCTTTTAATTGGGGGAACCAGCGAATCCTCACCGTGAGGACAACGTCGCCGATATATTTTCTAATAAAGCTGGTGACAGAGGTGGTTAGTTTGTCAATGTTAGCGGCGTAGTCTCAAAAGACATTCCAATCAGCGCTAACAAAGCAGTCCTATATCATCATTTCTGATTCTGGTGACCATTTCTCAATGGAGCGAGTCACAGCTACTTCTTGTTTGAGTTTCTGCTTGTAAACAGGAAGCAGGAGTGCGGAGTCATGATATGATTTGCAGAGGGAGGGCCTTGTATGCTTGCTTGTGGGTAGAATAACAGTGGTCTAGGACTTTATCACCCCTAGAGGCATTAGAGACGGGTTGATGGAAGTTGGGCACCACGTGTCTTAGTGACCCAGAATTAAAATCGCCGGCAACCAGAAAGGCAGCCTCTGGATGTTAGTTTTCTTGCTTGTTTATATCCTTGTTAAGTTTGTTAAGTGCCAGCTTGTTATTTTTCTTGTCCTGATGTGGAATGTATACAACAGTCACGATAACTGCTGAAAACTCCCTCGGGAGGTAGAAGGGTCGGCATTTGACCTTCAGGTATTCTAAGACGGGTGAACAGTTGGTCGACACTTCCAACGCGCTGGAGTTAGGACACCAATTAGTGTTGATGTAGAGGCAAACCCTTCCCCCCATCGATTTCCCTGACTCCACTGTCCTGTTCGCCCGGTGAATGGAGAATCCATCGAGTTGGATAGCAATGGGAGGCATCTTGTCCGAGAGCCAAAAATAAAAGTACTTTTATGAAACAAATAAAAATAAAAAATGTGTGTCATTGATGACTTTTCAAAATGTCTCTCTCGTTCTGTCCTCAGAGCTCACTCCAATGGTTCCATCCGACGAGGCTTCAAGAGTGACGGCAGCGAGGCAGTGACCATGAGGAGTGGTCTGGGGGTCAACCTGAAGGATGTGACAGTATTTAATAGAGGGCGGGAGAAAGGTTGAGGTTTCAACTTAATGCTCCTTATTGATTCTCACCCATCATCAGTAGCATTGTTAAATGCATTGTTCAAAATCAACTGGGAGCCATCTAGTACAAGGGAAAGATAAACCGTAGCTATAGGCAGTGCATGTACAATACAAAAGTGATGTTATATCACACCAGCACTTCTAGTTCTGGCACTACACTAAACAATTAACTTCATAACCATTAAATTAATGAGGGTAAAGTAATCTTAGTTAGAATATGCCTTGAACACAGTGTTTGTGTCTGCCAACCCAGGTACCAACCCATGTGCCAGGAGCAATGGGGGCTGTCAGCAGCTCTGCTTCCACCTGGGCAGTGGGCGTAGGACCTGTTCCTGTGCCCATGGCCACCTGGCTGAGGACGGCTTTGCCTGCGAGCGATATGAAGGCTATCTGCTTTACTCTGAGAGGACCATACTGAAGAGCGTCCACCTCTCAGACGAGAGCGACCTCAACTCGCCCGTCCAGCCCTTCGAGAGGCCCACCTACTTCAAAAACATCATAGCACTGACCTTTGATTACCGCCAGAAAACCGCAGGAGGGACCAATCGCATCTTCTTCAGCGACATTCATTTTGGGAATATCCAGATGATTAATGACGACTGGACAGGACGATCAATCATAGCCAAAAGTTAGTACTGCTTTACTTTTTATGTTTTGATTTGATGATTTTGAGTTTGTTTATTTATAAGTGCCTGCATATATACACTGCTCAAAACAATAAAGGGAACACTTAAACAACACAATGTAACTCCAAGTCAATCACACTTCTGTGAAATCAAACTGTCCACTTAGGAAGCAACACTGATTGACAATAAATTTCACATGCTGTTGTGCAAATGGAATAGACAAAAGGTGGAAATTATAGGCAATTAGCAAGACACCCCCAATAAAGGAGTGGTTCTGCAGGTGGTGACCACAGACCACTTCTCAGTTCCTATGCTTCCTGGCTGATGTTTTGGTCACTTTTGAATGCTGGCGGTGCTTTCACTCTAGTGGTAGCATGAGATGGAGTCTACAACCCACACAAGTGGCTCAGGTAGTGCAGCTCATCCAGGATGGTACATCAATGCGAGCTGTGGCAAGAAGGTTTGCTGTGTCTGTCAGCGTAGTGTCCAGAGCATGGAGGCGCTACCAGGAGACAGGCCAGTACATCAGGAGACGTGGAGGAGGCCGTAGGAGGGCGACAACCCAGCAGCAGGACCGCTACCTCCGCCTTTGTGCAAGGAGGAGCACTGCCAGAGCCCTGCAAAATGACCTCCAGCAGGCCACAAATGTGCATGTGTCTGCTCAAACGGTCAGAAACAGACTCCATGAGGGTGGTATGAGGGCCCGACGTCCACAGGTGGGGGTTGTGCTTACAGCCCAACACCGTGCAGGACGTTTGGCATTTGCCAGAGAACACCAAGATTGGCAAATTCGCCACTGGCGCCCTGTGCTCTTCACAGATGAAAGCAGGTTCACACTGAGCACATGAGCACATGTGACAGACGTGACAGAGTCTGGAGACGCCGTGGAGAACGTTCTGCTGCCTGCAACATCCTCCAGCATGACCGGTTTGGCGGTGGGTCAGTCATGGTGTGGGGTGGCATTTCTTTGTGGGGCCGCACAGCCCTCCATGTGCTCGCCAGAGGTAGCCTGACTGCCATTATGTACCGAGATGAGATCCTCAGACCCCTTGTGAGACCATATGCTGACACATGCACATTTGTGGCCTGCTGGAGGTCATTTTGCAGGGCTCTGGCAGTGCTCCTCCTTGCACAAAGGCGGAGGTAGCGGTCATGCTGCTGGGTTGTCGCCCTCCTACGGCCTCCTCCACGTCTCCTGATGTACTGGCCTGTCTCCTGGTAGCGCCTCCATGCTCTGGACACTACGCTGACAGACACAGCAAACCTTCTTACCACAGCTCGCATTGATGTGCCATCCTGGATGAGCTGCACTACCTGAGCCACTTGTGTGGGTTGTAGACTCCGTCTCATGCTACCACTAGAGTGAAAGCACCGCCAGCATTCAAAAGTGACCAAAACATCAGCCAGGAAGCATAGGAACTGAGAAGTGGTCTGTGGTCACCACCTGCAGAACCACTCCTTTATTGGGGGTGTCTTGCTAATTGCCTATAATTTCCACCTTTTGTCTATTCCATTTGCACAACAGCATGTGAAATTTATTGTCAATCAGTGTTGCTTCCTAAGTGGACAGTTTGATTTCACAGAAGTGTGATTGACTTGGAGTTACATTGTGTTGTTTAAGTGTTCCCTTTATTTTTTTGAGCAGTGTACATTTATGCCTGACAGAATAAATCGTTCATGTTTTATTATTTTACTATATTTTACTTTCTAGTACATCCATTCATTTATTTTCCTCTAAACCTTGATCCCGTTGTAATGCTGGGTGCTAAGTCAATGAAATAACCTACGATGTGAAATGAGGGTCTGCAGCCAGCCTCTCCTGCCTCTTAGCAGCCATTTGTGAAAAGCTATTTGTGGAGAATATAGTGGCTGGGTCCTAGGATGTGTGGCTTCAATGCATACTACATCAAGTATACAGATGTAGGATCTTAATTTGATCACCCTGTTGCAAAATAACTTTCCTGCAATGCAGAACATTTCAAACTTTTAGTGTATTTGAGGTTTAAAATGCTTCTGAAGTTTGTAATATCCACTTAGAAATGTCAGACTTGATGTTCCCTTATAAAAACAAATATCAATCCCTACAAAAATGTCAATGAATTACAATCCACGTAATAATTCACATGTCCTGTTGCTGCATGATTATTTTCCTGCTGTAGCAAACTGGCTCAAATTAAGATCCTACATCTGTAGAGCATTGTAATGGCCACCTCTATTTTTCTTTCCCTAAATGCGAACAGTTTAACTGTCAAATAAGACGCTTAAGATGAGGGAGTTTTTTAGGTCTTACTATTGATGCAGAAAGTTACCCAGCTCTCATTTTCACCACATTTTGACCAAAACAGAAATATCTGGCCTGAGAGAGTGATACAGTATATTCACCACTCTGTGCAGCAAAGCAGCATTTGCAGCATTCACAATAGGATTAGCTAGCAATGGGTATCAGTATTGCAAGGAACAGCGTCTGCATAAAATAAGCTTAAGTATTTAGGGATTAAGGAAGTTTATAGGACACATGGGGGCTTGTGAAATTGACATCTAACAAAGATAAATTCAAAATATCTCTATTTGGCTTGAATTTAATAAATACATATAGAATGTGAAACACATAACACATGGACCTTTTATAGCCTGCTAGTCAGTCAGTCATTCTAGATGGCAGGAGGAGAGCCAGCAGAGCCGTTGCGTCTGTTCTCCCTGTCAATCTTTGCTAGATAAGCTGAGTGGAGGCAGATGAGCAGGGAAAGCCTCTGTTCTGCACTGTTAGCATCTTTTGCCCCTTTCTGAAGTCTCCTCTGAGCTCATGTCACTCACTCACCCCTCACACTCTGGAAGAACAGCATCACCACTCACACTCTGGGAGAACAGCAGGAGTCCACTGATCCATATCCTCATGTTCTACTGTTGGCAAAATTGACAGAGACAGATGGGATGACTGGAAATATACTTTTTTGTTATTTTGGCTTTGACCAAGAGGAGCAATTATCATTTTGAAAAGAAGCACTGACATATAAAGAGAAAAGGCTATGTGGCTGGCAAATGTCAAGTTGGTGTATGTGTTTGATATCCTTCTTTGCACCTCTTTGTGTAATTGGTAGACCTCAATCCATGCCTAGCCTGTTCACGTGCAGAGTTGGAGTGATTTATTTAGCGCTGAAACATCAATTGCCTTTACTTTAGCTTAGCTTGTTATAGGGTTGTCCTCGAGTAAAGAAAATCTTGGTTGACCGAAAGTCGTCTCTTCTTTCGACCAATCGATTGGTTTACATTTTAAAACATGTTTTTTTTCATATAAAGATACACCCTATGTGTTTGAATAAAATCAACTATATATGCATTGAGCTTGTCTGATGCTTTAAGGGCACTGTAAGATCAAATCAGACACAAATGACTCAAGAGGGAGACAGAGATCAAGATAACCAGAAGAAAAAAAACGTAACCTGTCCCGAGCATCCTCCTCCACTCCTACTGGATTTCGCAGATTCTACCGTTACACTCCTGAAGTTACCTGTAATAGGCTACACGTGGAGTCTACAACCTTTCTCATGTGGAATGCCAATTTATCTTACCATTTCTACCGATTTGTGTGCCAGTTATGGTTTGCACATTGTCGTGGAACAGTTTCATTTAAAATCATTGTCATGGGGTTAATCAAAATTCTATCCAAATCCAAATGAAAATGATACAAACCTAAAGAGTAACTTCTATTTCCATTGCGAACTATGTAAAAAATAGTCTATAAAGCCAACAAATAAAAACATTGCAGCCAGTAGGTAGAAAATATCCTGATAAAAATATCTTAAAAGTCACATTGGCTACATATGGCCTGTCTGCAATGAACTTGAAACATTGTATCAACTATTAACTTGGGCCCGAAGCTCATGCTAGCAAACTTGCAACATTGTCTAAAATATTCTGGGCCCTCAGAGTTTCCCTAGTCAATGTGCTTGGGACAGACACAGCTGTAGGCTATTTGTGCAAGTGATAAGAAGTAATCAGATAGGCCCTATTTTATGACGTTTCCACTGGATCAGAGCATTATATTTTTCTCTTTCACGCTGAGTGGCTGTCGAAGGGGGGAGAGCTGGATAAAAAATGGTTTAATACATTGAGAAACTTTTGTCATTCTCAATGGATGTAAAAACAGACTTTGATTGCTTGCTGTTTGAGGTGAAGAAAACATTACTTTGAGAATCTCAACAGCTCATTAGTGGTGGTGCATTAAGCCAATCAGAAAAACTATCAGATACCCAAATGGGCACATTTATATGCGTCCATTTGCGCACAGGCCAGGTAGCCTATAGGCCTACTTCAATGCTTAATCAGGTGCTCATCCTTACTCAACATTGCCAGGAGTGCTCTAAACAAAAGACATTGACTAAATTGACAAAACTCGTAAATGGAATAAATAAACCAAAACTTGTTTCTCACAAGTGTTGCATAGGTTGTGCGCTCTTCAAACAGCGCGTCCACTCCGACAATGAGAACAGTAAAAGACTGGAATAATAATATATTAAATGCATGAACAGAAATGAGTGTTACCAAACATTATTAAGTATAGGGATTAACCTCTAACGCCTACCAAACCCGGATCCGGGATCCCCCCCATCACAAAAGCTGACTAGCATAGCCTAGCCTAAAGCCACAGGGATATCATATAATAAAATGTTCATGAAATCACAAGTCCAAGACACCAAATGAAAGATACACATCTTGTGAATAAAGCCATCATTTCTGATTTTTAAAATGTTTTAAAGACACAATATGTAAATCTATTAGCTAACCACGTTAGCAAAAGACACCAGTTCCATACTCCACCATTTTTTGTTACTCCATCAGCAGCTATCACAAATTCGACCAAATAAAGATATAAATAGCCACTAACCAAGAAACAACCTCATCAGATGACAGTCTGATAACATATTTATTGTATAGCATAGGTTTTGTTAGAAAAATGTGCATATTTCAGGTATAAATCATAGTTTACCATTGCAGCCCCCATCACAACTCTCACTAAAACGACTAGAATAACTACAGAGACCATCGTGTATTAGCTAATTACTCATCATAAAACATTTCTTAAAAATACACAGCGTGCAGCAGATGAAAGACACAGATCTTGTGAATCAAGACAATATTTCAGATTTTCTAAGTGTTTTACAGCGAAAACACAATATAGCGTTATATTAGCTTAGCACAATAGCGAACATCACACCAGCATTGATTCAAGGCAAAAATAGCTATAACGTATAAACCACCAAAATATATTAATTTTTTCACTAACCTTCTCAGAATTCTTCAGATGATAGTCCTGTAACATCATATTACACAATTCATATAGAGTTTGTTCGAAAATGTGCATATTTAGCGGCACAAATCGTGCTTATACATTGAGAATAGTGTCCAAAATATCAAGCAATCTGTCCGGCGCCATCTTGGAACGGCACCTATTCTTATCGAAAACTATTCATAAACTTGACAAAAAAAATACAGGTTGGACAGCAATTGAAAGACAAATTAGTTCTTAATGCAATCGCTGAATTACATTTTTAAAATTAACCTTACTGCGCAATACAGGCTGCGATAACGCAAGGCTACACTGCCAGAAATGGCGTCTCATGCATTTTACTTTTTTCAACAGAACAATGAATTATCAGCATAAATAGTTCTTACTTTTCGATGAACTCTCATCAGAATCTTGGGATGGGTGTCCTTTGTCCAAAATAATCGTTGCTAGGTTGGAGAACGTCGTCTTCAGAGTTGCAATTAGCAGTAAACATTAGCACGAAAGAGAGAGAGACCCAAATTCCTACAGCGCCAAGGAAATAAATACCCGAAAATCGCAATATACTGACATAAACTGATATAATTCGGTTCAAAATAACAAGATTATGATGTCTTTAAAGCCTATATCGAATAAAAACACAGCCGGAAATGTCAAAGACCTATAACCGATGTTTCCAAAAGAACGTCCCAAGGTCCTTTGTGCGCCAGAGCGAAGGTGAAAAGAAAGAGCCACCTATTTCCCAAGCAATTTATAAACTTTGGGAACCACGTAGAAACTCCATTTCAAGTCTCCCTATTCGCTAACAACCAGGGGAAGGCGTATGCAGTGCATCTCAACCAATAGAGGACAGGCAAATTAATACACAGGTCTCAGAACAGCCAGCAAAATTCTGCATTCTGACATACACATAGGAAAATTGCTCTAAGTCGAGTTCTGTTTCACCCACAGATATAATTCAAACGGTTTTAGAAACTAGAGAGTGTTTTCTATCCAATAGTAATAATAATATGCATATTGTACGAGCAAGAATTGAGTACGAGGCAGTTTAATTTGGAAACGAATTTGTACTATGTCGAAATGGCACCCCCCTAGTGGCAAGAAGTTAACGGTAAGTGTACTACTGGTGATATATGTAATGGGGAATTGATAGACACTAACAATCAAACGCAAACAATTCACACAATGAAGTTACGAAGCAATGAATGTGCACAAATTGGTGGGAGAGTACGCATTCTGGAGAGAGACATGCATTGTGCAGCCACACTCCCCTTCTTCTTGGACTGTGCCATTCCAGCAGCCTCTGCAATGGATTAATCTCGGCCTCCACAATGGATTAGTTCACTGAGATGGGCGCAAATAAGACAGGTGTCTTGTGTGCCATAATATATATATATATTTGCCACTTCTCGACTACAAAAAATCTTGGTCGACCAACACCCTATCGACCAAACAATCGACCAGTCGACTAATTAGGGTCAGCCCTAGCTTGTTAACTCACTGTTCATAGTTGATTGGATTCAGGACTCTGGTTAATCGACTAAACAATGTTATCAGAATCAGACTGTCCACCCTTTCCGTATACCCTCTTCATTTACACTCCTCTCCTTCCCTCTCCTCTCCCTTTCCTCTACCCTCTTCTCTATCCTCCTCTCCTCCTTCCTCTCCACAAAGTTCTACTGCATACCCTGTCATTGAAGAAGGGTGAAGATGTTAATCATCCATATTTCCATAATGAAGCTCCACGTCCCCCATTAATTACTCCCTGGCCTCTCCAACGATTTCCGGCAAACCAAGCTGTCAGACGCCTTTTATTGCGAACAATTAATTAGCAATCGGGCTGACTCAGATAGTGCCTTAAGTATTCTGTATGTATGGTTTATGGCTCATAGAAAGCATCGGATTCAGTCCGTGTCTCCAGAATTGACGACCTGTTCACCATTAAGATCAATTAAGCACTCACTCCACAGCAGATTGTAGAGTATACTGTATGTTCCATTGAGTTGGAGTTCTAGGATATAATTCAGGTGGTAATGTTTCATCCAAGATCTTCACTAATGGTTCAGTGAATATGTTAGATATCTTTGTGCAAAGCAAGGACAGAAATATGTGTGTTTTCCCTACTAGGACAAGCATGTTGTTTATGTTTGTCCTAATCTTGTCCACCAGCCGGCTGTCTCTGTCGAACCGTCTGGTTTCAAAGCGCCTCAGAAAGAGACTTGAATGGAGGTTGTGACAAGAGCGGACAAAACAACCGCTGATTTTAATTGGGTGATCTCTCAGTTCATCACCATCCAGCGCAACCTTAGAACCCCCCCCCCCCCCCCCCCCCACCACCACCCTGCATTTTGGACTTCAAAGCTTGAGTAGCACAAGCGATTTAAACAAGGAAGTGGGTTTGGAAAAAATTGGAAAACTTAGAAATAGTTTTCACACAAACTTTATATGCCCCGATTTAAACAGGATCAATCGGGCTTCCCAAAAAATTATATGGTCAATGTGATCGAACATTTATTTAAAGTGTCGATTTTTGCAATTTTTCAAAGTCCCATCTAATACAGCTGTAGCAGGCTTGCTCCATCTCTCACCTAGATTTTAAGCTGCACCCCTTTCAAGTCCCACTGTTGCACAGTGTCAACACGCTCTATATGCCATAGCAATTGAGCCTGGTGGGGCGAGGTTATGGTTGTACTAGTACTCTGATGCAACCCTACCCTTTCATGCCAAGCACATACGGTTTGCCGTGTCTATTTGGTCACTATTGAATTACCATGTATTTATCCCTGCTCACTAAGTTAACAGTAGAAACTACAATGAATGAGAGACCTGGAATATGTAAGCTTAATATTTTTTCTGTGACCTCTATTACCAATCGATATATGAACAACAACGGTTTGCATCAGAGACTACCCCTGTGCTGTATATGCTTACATTGGTATTCATGGTTTTAGTTTACTTCATATTTTCCTGGAATTAAGTTTGTTTGGACTTGTCAATATCTTGTCAACTGTGTGAGTGCCATCAGATGTATTACGGGTTGATTAATGTCTTGTATATTCCATTTAAGTATTTAGAATGAACTGGTGGATGGATTTGTTAGTACAAAACGTGCAGAGGTTATATCCTGTGTGCAGCAGTAACAATGAATCCAACCTTGTGGCTGTAATTCCCTGCACCACAAATGAAAGAAGCATGGTGGTGTGCATGTTAACATATCTTGCTTCTGAAGCTAAGCAGGGTTGGTCCTGGTCAGTCCCTGGATGGGAGACCAGATGCTGCTGGAAGTGGTGTTGGAGGGCCAGTAGGAGGCACTCTTTCCTCTGGTCTAAAAAATATCCCAATGCCCCAGGGCAGTGATTGGGGACACTGCCCTGTGTAGGGTGCCGTCTTTCGGATGGGACGTTAAACGGGTGTCCTGACTCTCTGAGGTCATTAAAGATCCCATGGCACTTATCGTAAGAGTAGGGGTGTTAACCCCGGTGTCCTGGCTAAATTCCCAATCTGGCCCTCAAACCATCATGGTCACCTAATAATCCCCAGTTTACAATTGGCTCATTCATCCCCCTCCTCTCCCCTGTAACTATTCCCCAGGTCGTTGCTGCAAATGAGAACGTGTTCTCAGTCAACTTACCTGGTAAAATAACGGTAAAATAAAATAAAATAAAATATCGGAGCGGTTTCCCAGACACAGATTAAGCCTAGTTGTAGAATGAAAAGAGTTTTCGATGGAGGTTCTCCATTGAGTTTGTTTTTTTACTCCAAGACTAGGCTTAATCTGTGTCTGGGAAACCGTCCCTTCATGTCTAGACTAGGACTGTTGCGGTGACCATATTACCTCCACACCGGCACTCATGAGTCGTGACCGCAGTAAAATTCCACACGACAGTTGAGTCACACTAAGCTCCTCTTATGCACTCTGGACATGTGTTGGTAGTACCCAACTCACTAACGACGATCAGGTCGCTAATGGCCTGGTACTCAGGGCTCCATTGTCCCTCTAACCACTCTGACATCAATGGAAATGCATTCGAAAATCACATCAAACACTTATCATCAAAACAGTATCATGCTTTTAAAACTCACCTCAATGTGATTTATCAATTTTAAGAAAGAAGTTCAACAACAGGTTGAAACTGAGTGGAAAACATGGTCCTTGTGCCTAGCATAACGAAATGGACTGCGCTTTCTAAAATGATGATTAATTCAAAACACCCATACACATATTAGACCTTATGCATACACATAGGCCTATATATGAATATATAAAAACCCTAATTAAATAATGATTGTGCCATTATACAATACATAGCCTACTGCATATTACGCATGGCAGGGGAAAAAAAGTAAGATGTCTTTGGTACATAATTGGTCTAGCCTATACTCCAAAATTTAACAAATTCTACTAATCACCTTTGAGTGTGGACGCTATTATTGTGCATACTGGAGAGACTGGTTACCTTATGCTACCCTCCAAACTTTCCTTCCATGATTCTGGGAGAGAACTAGGCGTTGCTGTTGGTTCATTCATTGTGCAGGGCGGCTTACAGAGTTAGCCTACAATTATAGTCCATTTTGTATTTGATTTTGAATAGCCTATTAATAGGGATTTTTTAAAATATTTTCATAATTAATAGGCTGACACATTACCTTTAGCTACAGAATATCTCACCACTGTGAGTTTCCCATCTCCTCCTCTCTCTCATCCATTCATTTCTCAAGCACGCAGAGAGAGGGGCTGTCAACAGTTTATTTAAATATGTTTGGTTGTGAAAACAAGCTGCTATCGATGTTCCCGAACAGATTTCACTTGGTTTCCCAAATTAAGTACCGGGTTGGAGAGCCCATGGCATACAGAGTTTGTGCAGAATATCACCTGTTGTGCAGTGAAAGGGTGCATGCTCCTCAAACAGTGGCTGATGCATGGAGTGAAATAACTGGAATAGCCTACCTGGAATGATGGAAAAACGAACCGGAGGGAGGCTATTTGAGTGCATAAGGATGACATGTGTTTTTTCCCCTGCCTGTAATTGATAATGGGCCATTATCAATTACAGGCATGTGACAAATAAAATTTGATTTGATTTGATAAATTGAAACCAATTCGGCATATTAGTAAAGAAAAAGTGAAATTTAAAATAGTCTGATGGAAAACATGATCACTTGATGATGTGCATTCTGTGGCAGGGAACAGAGTGTAAGCTTTTTTTTGCTACTTTCTCAAATCATAAGTAGCCTATAGTTGCATCGTGTGTTTATGTTTCGATTTATAAGACATTCTAAGGTTTGTGTCATTCACACCTAAAGGGAATGACACAAATTATCACTTTTACGCTCAACATAGCCACTTCATATGCGTATTCGCTCCAGAATGGGAAAAATATAATTTATATTTTATTCAGCTAAGTTCAATTATATTCTTCTGACTATAAAATCATAAAATATAAAATAAAGTAATGGTACGGGACTTGTAAGCATATTTTGTCTGCTAAATGAACAAGCCTACAGCCGATGTCATGGTGAATAGCCAGATAACATACAGTAGGACAACTCATATTGTGTTCTTCTGAAATACATTTTCTTCATATCATAATGTTTCTTTAGAACTGCCTAAAATAAACAATGGATTAGTTGTGATGTTGTATATTAATGTGATTTATTAGCTTTTTTAAATGTAGATATTCCAAAGGTAAGCATCAGCGGCTTGTATGCGTGGATGCCTGGAGATGCTAAACATGCTAAAAGTGTCCATATTAATTAACTGTCAATTACTGTGAGACCAGCAGGCTTTTTCCACGAAAATAACAGGCTGACAAAATGTCATGACTGCCACAGCCCTTGTCTAGACATCATTGACTTTGTTCCCCCTGAGGTGGATTCAGTTCTGTCCACCTTTATCAATGGAGTCAAAGCACTGCATTACCCGTTGACTTAATGCCATGTCCATTACATGTAAGTATTTCAAATGAACTAGTGGAGGCTGGATGATTAGATGATGGTGGTGATGTCCTTGTCTGTGTCCCCCCAGATGTGGGTTCAGTGGAGGGGTTGGCATACCACCGTGCCTGGGACACTCTGTACTGGACCAGCTCTACCACCTCCAGCATCACCAGGCACAGTGTGGACCAGAGCCGGCCCGGGACCTTCAGCAGACAGGCTGTGGTCACACTCTCTGAAGACGACCACCCCCATGTCCTCGCCCTGGACGAGTGCCAAAAGTATGTAGTTCTAGTTCTACTAAGTCTCCCGATAGCCTGGTCCCAGATGTGTTTGTGTTGTCTTGCCAACTGCCATGTTCAGTGTCACAACATGGGAGTTGGCAAGACATCACAAACACTTCTGTAACCAGGCTAGTCTCTTGTTTTTAATGATGTCAGAATTTGTGTGGAGCACAAATGTAGTTCATTAGCTACTACTTCAGATGCAGTATGTCATTATATGCCTGAAGCTATGTTTGTACAGTATATGCTCAACAGATATATAACATATATACATTTTGGTAGCATTAAAACACAAGACATGCCTCCTTGGACAAAGTGAATTGTCTTGCTGTCTAAAGACAATTCTGTCTAACGAATGTCACCTCTTGAACGGATCTCAGTGGGTTTAATTTTGTTAGAGCAATCAGTAGAATGTTATATGAGAGATATGCATCCAGCTCTGTAGGGAAGATTGGATCCCTACGGTGTAGTGAAGGCGAGACATTTAATTGGTTTGACACACTCACATTTGAAGAAATACTGCCTGCAGTGCTTTCACAATAACAAACTAATGTTCCTGTTATATCCTTTAAGATATAAAAGTATGTCTCAAACTATAGTAATTATGCATGCCAAGGAGGTTTTCACAGAACACTGACCCAGAGTTCACAAATGAATTTGACCTGAGTGGGTATGCATGCAGTATGCAATTTGGCATTTTCACTACAGAATGCTGCTAACTTAAATGTAACCTAATATGATAAATTAGCACTCTCTGACATAGTATTCTAACTAGCCCCTATGAATTCTCAAGACTTTCAATGCTGTAAACATTGTCTACTATAGGGAGGGTCCACCATAACCACATATAGGCCTATCTCTATTTTGCTCAACTTCAAAAGTATACATTGTTCATCTTTGATCAGTACAATACAATACCTGGCAGTTTGATGAGGATATAATCCCTCTACGTTCTCTTCTAAGAAGTGAATATGTAGCTGCTGTACACTGTAATACAATTCACATATTCCTTTAATTTTGCAGAACCTACTTCCTAAGCAGATAGATAGGGATCTTCCCTTTATTTACAATCCCACACAATTATAATTTTCCGTATTCTTAGTAGTCCCCTCAAAGAAATATGAATACCAATTCCATTCAGCATTCATTGATGCTAAACTGTTTTTTATTAAATGCAGCACCAACCTTATTAGAGATGGGAGCTGCAGTAGCTCCTGCAAGGCGACACTAACAAAGCCGACAGAGACAACATGAGGAGCAGATGACAGGTCATGCAAGCCATCGTGAGCTATGGGATCACGACCAGATAGAGCCATAGGCAATTTAAAACAGCTGCCTATGAATAATTCTCACAGCTATTAGTGTTTATTTTCCCCTACGAAGAAAGCCAAGGAGCTTGACAAGTTTCAATTGCAGTCCTATTAAAGCCATCATACACTCCCCTAATTCAATTTCAAAGAGCATATATTTGTTTTGTCCTCTTCACTGAGGGGGGTATAAAGATGTCTGAGGGGAAATGTGCATATAGAGAGAGATTGAATCTGGGTTATCTGTTTGCAGTGAAGGTGGAAATTGCTTTTAAGACTTGAGATAAAAAAACTTGTAAACATAACTGTTATTATCTATCTCTCCTGTTTCCAGTCAACGGACTCCTTTAAAACTGTTTCTCAAATCTCCTTCTAGTTAATAGTAGGTTTTTGAATGTTTATTTCAGCCTGATGTTCTGGACTAACTGGAATGAGCAGCGTCCCAGTATTATGAGGTCCACCCTGGTAGGAAACAACATGAAAGTGATCGTCAGCACGGACATTCTCACTCCTAACGGACTCACCATCGACCACAAAGCTGAGAAGATCTACTTCTCTGATGGAAGTCTAGGGAAGATAGAGAGGTGTGATTACGATGGCTTACACAGATATGTGAGTATGACTGACATGAGGATTCTCTATGTATGCCACTCTAAATGCAACCACAGTTACACTATGTTACTGTGTTAGACTTTGGGCCGGATTACAAAGAACTTTCAATGGAGATTATCCATTAAGCATGCTTTTTAGTCCAGGACTAGGTTTAATCTGTCGTTAAAACCTAAGGGCTCAACTAATGTCATACCTAGTTGATGTCATTAAAACACATTCTAATGATGCAAGACACTCTGCAGTTCGTTTGACTTGGGCAGCACACAAGACCACAGAATTTGAGCATATTCATTCAATCTCACCTTCTTCACTAAGGACCAAAAGTATAGGTAGTTCAAAAAGGCAATTACTTCTTGTTGAACCAACATGTGTTCTGACGTTGTCACTCTCCATAGCTTTCTATGGAGGAGAGAAATTATATTTGAAACATGGTAGACACAAAGGCAATGGTTCTCTGCTGAAATGTCAGTGTTATGCCCCCTTAAGCTGAAATGGGACACATTTTCTACCCGCTACATTATCTTCCATTCCTATTGAGCCTGATGGTGTTTCAGCCGTCATACAAGGGATGGCTTCTGTAATACCTCTCAGCATTCTTTTCATATATTATATCTCAAAAGACAGAGTCAATGGTTTACTTAGTTATAGAAGTAATTTCCCTTCAAATTGTAAAGGAAAGGACCAGTCTCATTTTATCTGTGAGAGGTTGCTTGCATAATATATATTCATAGTGGTGAAAATTCTGAATATGTACTGTATCCTTCTGTATCCCCGGCATGTAAGGGATTACAATAGAATGTGGCTCTCCTCTTTGCCGACGGATTTCAATTTGTGCTTGACACGACCTCTGTGACCGAGGACTTTGGCCCATCTCAATTAGTTACCCATACGTTTGCCAAAGCAGGGTCGTGCGGCTCAAAAGTCACACCGTTTGGGTTCCCGCGTGCCCCGCCTGCGGTCTCTCTCATGCTAATGAAGGCTCACACAGAAAAGCCCTGTGGGGGCGAGCCAATCACTCTCCCTATTAGAATGTGAAAATTAAACAGAGCTAACGGGTTATCAACAAAGCAGCGGTGAGACACCCCGGGTGGAGAGAGGTGGGGAGACAGAGGGAGAGAGAGAGGGGGTTGGGAGAGAGAGACCGAGCGAGAGTTGGCTAGAGTGGGACTTCCTGACATTATGTGTGATGATGTGGGGGCCGTGCAGGGCGGTACTTTTGAAGTTTATGCACTGGTTTTGTTTATGTCACACATGAAAGGTCACACATTTTAAAAGTTAAATGACATACACTACCGTTCAAAAGTTTGGGGTCACCTACAAATTTCCTTGTTTTTGAAAAAAGCTAAAAAAAATTGTCCATTAAAATAAAATAGTTCAGAAATACAGTGTAGACATTGTTAATGTTGTAAATGACTATTGTAGCTGGAAACGTCAGATTTCTTATGGAATATCTACATAGGCGTACAGAGGCCCATTATCACAACTATCACTCCTGTGTTCCAATGACGCGTTGTGTTAGCTAATTCAAGTTTATAATTTTAAAAGGCTAATTGATCATTAGAAAACCCTTTTGAAATTATGTTAGCACAGCTGTTGTCCTGATTTAAAGAAGCAATAAAACTGGAGTACTTTAGACTAGTTGAGTATCTGGAGCATCAGCATTTGTGGGTTTGATTACAGGCTAAAAATGTCCAGAAACATTCTTGGCCAGAAACTTTCTTCTGAAACTTGTCAGTCTATTCTTGTTCTGATAAATGAAGGCTTTTCCATGAGAGAAATCGCCAAGAAACTGAAGATCTTGTACAACGCTGTGTACTACTCCTTGACAGAACAGAGCAAACTGGCTCTAACCAGAATAGAAAGAGGAGTGGGAGGCCCCGGTGCACAACTGAGCAAGAGGACAAGTACATTAGAGTGTCTAGTTTGAGAAACAGACGCCTCACAGGTCCTCAACTGGCAGCTTCATTAAATAGTACCCACAAAACAACATTCTCAATGTCAACAGTGAAGAGGCGACTCCGGGATGCTGGCCTTCTAGGCAGAGTTGCAAAGAAAAATCCATATCTCAGACTGGCCAATAAAAGGAAAAGATTAAGATGGTCAAAAGAACACAGACACTGGACAGAGGAACTCTGCCTCGAAGGCCAGCATCCCGGAGTCGCCAAAATCAAATCAAACTGTATTTGTGGGTAAGGGTAAAAGTGACTAGGCAATCAGGATAAGCTGTATAATAAACAGAGTAGCAGCAGTGTATGTGAAGTGTGAAAGCGTGTCAATGTGTGAGTGTGTGTGGCGTCAATATACATGTGTGTGTGTGTATGTGTTTTGTGTGTGTTGGAGTGTCAGTGTAGTATGTGTGGGTAGAGTCTATCGAGTGTACATAGAGCCAGTGCAAAGGAGTCCGTGCAAAACGATTAAGATAAATAAATAAATAAGGGAGTCAATGTAAATAGTCCGGGCTGCCATTTGATTAACTGTTCAGCAGTCTCATGGCTTGGGGGTAGAAGCTGTTCAGTATAATGGTTTTGGAGTGACAGTCACAGGGACCAGGGTTTGAGTCCCAGTCAGGGTACCCCTCAATCCACTATATTGGTGTCAGGTGTTAGAAGGCGTTATTGAAAATATGTCCCAGACAAGTTTTAGTTACAGTACATTTGTGTTAAGCTAGTGATGTTTCTGTCAGATTTCTGTACTGCACATGTGATGGCAGAGTATGTAAATCAAATGTGCATATAAATCATCATGATATCATTCTGCCAGGTAGGCCTACCTTGCATTCAACATTTAATTGGGAAGGGTTTGGGGGAAAAACTTTGAAAATGACTGTTTCAGCAGGCATCGTGGATTTTATAGAGCCAACATACAGTATATCTTGCTTTTAGAAGTGTTTACTTCAGGCTGACTACTAGCATCTATTGAGTTGCAATGTCTCATAAATTGAATGTCCAAATAAACCTAAAGTATCTACAAAATTTGTTTTGCAGCGACACAATTCAAAATGAAGGCTACAGCTAAATTGTTTCCTTTTACTGTTTGCGATTCACAGATGATTCTTATGATTCCCATGATTCAATTTACCACGATTTAACCAAACTGCAATTACTACAATGGCGAAGCACGTCATTCATTCAAAGAATTGTTTAAAAATAATCGATTCATATGAATTAAATTAATCACTATATATTTTGTACTATTTTGAGAAATGTGAAGAGGGGAATAGGTTATACAGTAAATTCAACTTTCATGGCCTAAACAAGATCAATAGGAGAGCTTTTTGAGCTGCGTGTCTCATGTCTTGACTGTTCTTTCATGTGTTCTTGCAAAGAAACACCTGGCCTCTGCTGCCTGTCAGCTATTCCTCTATGTTCTTATGGATTTATATTGAAAATTGGTGCAGATTTGAATGATTTTATGTGTGATATGTTTGCTAGTAACCTACTGCAGACCTGGGCAAACAATCCACCTACCACTATTGTCACTATGAACAGAGGGCAGGATAATGTTGACTGTATAGTAAGCTGCAGAAAAGCATAGTGCATAAGGGAAGTAACAACACACCTCGATAGGGGAGACACAAGCAAGCAGATGAGGAAATGTGGCTATATGGAAGAAATTATATAGTAAAACCTGCAAAATATGGAATCTAAACCAGGGGGAAATACACGACCAGCCCCTGTGCCCAATAACAAATCACATAACCCTCCCCAAAGCATAAAGAAAAGTTTTGGACTAGCACCCCCACCCTAGTAAATTTACAACTGTACCTAAGCAAGTCAAACAATACTTTTAAAGTTCTCAAAGTACTCCCTGACGAAGGCCATGTTAAAATAAGTCAGAGTTTTAAATAGTTTGTTCTATTGAACATGCCATAACAATAAATGCATTTTAATCATATGAATAATGCCTTGGTCCTTTTAGTTTTCTTGCTGACCATTTAACCCCTTTGCCAAAGAACATCTACCTATAAAGTTCTACTATTATATCCCAGCAGCGCTTCCCTTCCTTTTGTTTTCTACAACTCATAAAGTTTGGTTTAATTTACTCAGAACTGTAACGTGTGCGCTGAGAGTCGGGAAGCAAGTTCAGGGAGTGAGTGTTTTAATAAATAAACGTAACATAATACAAAACACGAACAACGCACAGACATGACACTGGAACAGAAACAATAACGCCTGGGGAAGAAACGAAAGGGAGTGACATATATAGGGAAGGTAATCAGGGAGGTGATGGAGTCCAGGTGAGTCTCCGCAGGTGCGCGTAACGATGGTGACAGTTGTGCGCCATAACGAGCAGCCTGGTGACCTAGAGGCTGGAAAGGGAGCACACGTGGCAAGAAATTTCATATAAGTAGACTATGAGAGATTTTGAACACAGTGGTAATTAGTCCCTGTGTATAAAACTAGCATTCTCCCTAATCAAATTTCCGTCAAAATCCCTCTGGCCTCCTTGTCGTCTCTCTCTCTCTCTCTCTCAATTCATAGGTGTTTTATTGGCATGGGAAGCATGTTTACATTGCCAGAGCAAGTGAAATAAACAATCAACAAAAGTGAGAAGACACAAAACATAAAAAAATATATTCGAATATAACATTAAATATTACCCTCAAAAAGATAAAGACATTTCAAGTGTTATATTAACTATATTAGCAATGTACAGTGTTTTAGCAATGTAAATAGTTGTAGTAGGAATAGTAGGGGACGATAAATAAAGAGATAAATATTGGTGATATTTACAATGTTGTTTGTGCTCCACTGGTTGCCCTTTCTCTTGCTCTTTCTCTCCTGCTGGCCAGTTGTTTTTCCTGTAACAAGCTGTGCTCCTTGTATCAACACCTGTCCTATTAATCCCTGTATGGCAGCAGGGCTAATGTGATGATGGTTACATGCATGTCCCACTAATTGCTGAGACTATAGAACTGCAGGAAGACCTGCCTGGTGGCCCCAGCATAGAGAGAGACTCCCAAAGGAGCCATCTGTCTGATGTATTCCTGCCTCCCTCTCTGTGACACTGTCCTACATTTACATAGCAACAACATCTGGGTTTAGCAGTAACCTAGGAGAGGTTGTATGTGTTTGTGTGTACAGGAGTTGATGATGCAGTGATCAATTTATTTCTTCGTGCTATGTATTCAAAGTCTGTTTTTTTATTTTATTTTATTTATGTTTTCATCAATATTTACTAATGTGATGTTTAGATGTAATTGACATGAAGTCTTTGACAATCATATATGTTTTACTAGAGTACAAGGATGTAGAGGACTTAGCTATGGCTTGGTATTGGCACTCTAGACATATTAAACAAGTTATGAATGCTTTCACTGATGTACTGCTTTGTAAATCACAGGTCATCGTGAAGTCAGGGCCAGGAACGTTTTTTGGCCTGGCTATTTATGGGGACTTCATCTTCTGGTCGGACTGGGCTCGCAGGGCCGTGCTACGATCCAACAAGTACACAGGTGGAGAGACCAAGGTTCTGCGAGCAGATATCCCCCACCAGCCCATGGGAATCATCGCTGTGACAAATGACTCCAACAGCTGTGAGTATCTAGACTTATGACACCAACTCCCTGGAATCTAGACTTACGACACCAACTCCCTGGAATCTTATCTCAAAAAGACAGGGATAGATTGTTTGTGAATGTTTGGGAGCCCATGTATGTCTGTGCAATGCACTTATACACACACATTATTTCTCTACAATATGGAATGTGTAAGAGAAGAATAGATCTATTAGTGTAATAGTATTTTTTTTCATCTGTCTGTTTCAGATCTGTGCATTTGCCTACATTTGTCTGTTTAATTTATTTTGGGGTTTGGGGTTCTCTTTACTTATTGGTTTTCCAGTAGGACTCACAGCAGTGTATCTACAATCCAGGGCTCCTTCTCTTGATGTGAAGAAAATGGTGGGAATGATATATTAAGATGGTTTTATTTAGCTGGGGAGAAACTAAAGCTGGCAACGTAATTAATAAAAATAATCCCCGAGTTCGATAGGAGGGCTCTGAAGAGTGCATATGTACTGTAAGTACTAGGACATTGGGAAAAGTACTTAAGAGCTTCACAACGGCTTGACTCTCTCTGTGAAGATGTTGAGGTACTTTTCCTTCTAATTTATTTCATCATCACAAATGATCGCAGACATAACTTTTTGACCTCTCCGTCTTGCCAATTGATAAGTAACAACCTGCAATGTTTAAATTAATAAAACATTTTATCCAAAGCTAATTACAGTACAGGTAATGCATCCATTTTAGTATGTATGTGATCCCTGCGGGCATTGAACCTAGATTGCTACCGTCACGCTATTACATGTAAAGCTGAGTCACACAGGACCGCTGTTCATCTCACCCCATTTTTCCTCCTCCAGATAGTTAAATGTGAAGTCAATGTTTCCACATTTTCATCAGTCTTCCTGTCTGTCCTTCCTGATCCTCCCGTTCCTCTGTAATCAGATGAGGCCAATCTGAACCTGGGGGCTCTAGGAGTTCTTCCAGAGGCCTGCTGACTCATCCATCCATCCTCACACACATGCGCACACACACACACACCGACACATCCCTCACATACACATCCCCCACACACAGACACTGATGCGTGAATGAGAGACAGAGGTTTGGAGGGGAGGGAAGGAAAGGAAAGCTATGGTTCATTTGTCACGTGTCTCTCCGGTGAGCACTGGTGATGCCTGTGCTTTATTGTTTCCCCTCCCTCTGCATGCTTTGCTCTTTCTTTATCAGGGAGGATGAGACCATACCTGCTTGTTCCTGTTACACTGACTGAGCTGATGCGTTCTTTATGCTGGGCTGGTGGGAGGTGGGAGCTGTGGGTTGGGACCGTTGGCCTTGGAATAAACTCTGTTAATTGAGGTTTAGCCATTAATAAACTGGTGACATTCAGTTGAGTTTATTGGTCGTTCTTCAGCGTTAAATGTTCTTAAAAACAGTTGATAATAAAAATTCTGAATGTCTTTGACATTGCAAAATACTGTAATAATTGCAACCTCACTTTGTCTCTGTCTTTTTGCCTCATGTTATGTCTATAAAGCATCTGTTGTTGGTCTCCTGTTGTGTCTATAATATCTCTGATTGGCCGTGTGTTCTGTAGGTGAGCTGTCCCCATGCAGACTCAATAACAGTGGCTGTGGTGACTTATGTCTGTTGACCCCAGATGGAAGAGTCAACTGTAGTTGTCGGGGAGCACGTTTGTTATTAGATGACAACAGATGCATTTGTAAGTTATGAGATTATTTATTTTTTAACCCCTTTTTCTCCCCAATTTTGTGATATCCATCTGGTAGTTAAAGTATTGTACCATCGCTGCAACTCCCGTATGGACTTGGGAGTGGCAAAGGTCAAGAGCCATGCGTCCTCCGAAACATGACCCAGCCAAGCCGCACTGCTTCTTGACACACTGCTCGCTTAACCCGGAAGTCAGCCGCACCAATGTGTCGGAGGAAACACCGTACCACTGGCGACCAAAGTCAGCGTGCGTGCGCCCGGCCGCCACAAGGAGTCGCAAGAGCGCGATGAGACAAGGACATCCCAGCCGGCCAAACTCTCCACCAACCCGGATGACACTGGGCCAATTGTGCGCCGCCACATGGGCCTCCCCGTCGTGGCCGGCTGCGACAAATCCCAGGATCAAACCCAGATCTGTAGTGAAACCACTAGCACTGCGATGCAGTGCCTTAGACCGCTGTGCCACTTGGAGTCCCGAAATTTAGCTTTTTAACCAACCATACATTCAATAATCTTACAATTCTCACAAACATTTTCTCACAGATTTTCAACTTTTTCCTCTCCAGTAATTATCTATACACTTTTATTCACTGGCAAGGACAGACTGTTTTAGGTAGTTGTAATACATTAGCACCCAATTAACTTTGTTTCAGAGGGGAATATGCAGTGTTTGTACGTTTAACATAAAGGTCATACTGGTACAGTTATAGCAAAGCCTGGTGCGGCTACTGCTAACTTTAAGACCACAGCTAAAGCCATTGTGGTGAGAAAATGCACAAACATTTGACTTAACTTGTTTAACTAGCTTAGTCATCTTCTTTTGCAGCAGAGAATTCCTCCTGCAACATCCACAAGGAGTTTGAATGCGGAAACGGCGAGTGCATCAACTATCAGTTCACATGTGATGGAATAGCGCACTGCAAAGACAAATCAGATGAGAAAATGCAATATTGTGGTAAGCAATTGATCTCATATCAGCATTTTGGTACTTCAAATCTCTCCCAGTCAACAAAAATATAATGAATGATCTACTACTACATGCAAGCAAGCACAAGCCCATTCCTATAATGGATGTGCTGTAGCCAACCATGTGGCATGACAACGATAGCGGGGTTGGCTACAGCACATATGAAAGGGAAAGGGGGATACCTAGTCAGTTGTACAACTGAATGCCTTCAACTGAAATATGTCTTCTGCATTTAACCCAACCCCTCTGAATCAGAGAGGTGCAGGGGGCTGCCTTAATCGATATCCACTTCTTCGACAACCAGGGTTGGTGTCTGTTCCATACAAATTTCAATCACTTCAGGAAGTACACTGAAATTCCAATTCCAACTAACTTCAATGCTTTTCAATGAGGAATTGGAATTTGGTGTACTTTCTGAGTGGAATTGAAATGGAATTGATCCCAACCCTGATGACATCCATTGAAGAATTGGCTAGAGAACATTCAGTGTGGGACTGCACAGTTGTTATCTAGAGGATGTCACAAGAAGAAGATTACTACCATTACCATTTCCTATTGGAAGTGAACACATTTTTCTTTTGTAATTTCACCAGATAACAGGGACTGTAGGAGAGGCTTCAGGGCGTGTGACAACCAACGCTGTGTGGCCAACAGTCATTTCTGCGATGGGGTGGATGACTGTGGGGACAACTCAGACGAGGCCTTCTGTAACAGTGAGTATGGATAGATTGACCGCTTAATCTCCCAGTCAATCCTGACCAGGTCTCTCTGTGTGTGTGTGTGTGTGTGTGTGTGTGTGTGTGTGTGTGTGTGTGTGTGTGTGTGTGTGTGTGTGTGTGTGTGTGTGTGTGTGTGTGTGTGTGTGTGTGTGTGTGTGTGTGTGTGTGTGTGTGTGTGTGTGCAGCATATAGCAGGCTTCACACTGGGCTGAGCCTCTCTCTCTTTAATGAGCCCCAGCATCACATACTGTAGCTCCTCAAAGACCAAGGGCCACTCTCAGACAGAGAATACTGTCTGAGACAGAAGGGCAGGATATTGGGCACACATTTTTCAGAAAATCATGCAAAGATTGCCCCAGCCCGAATCTCCAATCTTTGTCATTCCTATTCTAATCAAGTGTCATTATTTGCTATTATTTTCAATTTAGCTTCTGTGGCTGTTATTCAGCTGCATGCAGTTGGCCCAGAGGAAAACAAACCCAGCACTCTTTAACAGGAACTTAATGTGCTTTAAACCTGAAACGAGACAATTAAGAGAGGCCATGAGGCAGCAGTAGGATTCTCTAAAGATGGATGAAGCTCCCAAGGACTGAGATTTCAGGCACATCTAGCTGTAATGACTCTCAAAGCATGCAGTCGGTTTGTTTTTTTAATGGCAAATTATCAACAACACCCCTGTTTCTATAACCATTAAAACATTTTATTATATGCATTTAAATGAAAATACCATAGTTTCCGTAGATGGTAAATCGAGCGAGAAAACCCCTTTTTACTAGATCGATCAAATATAATGTCCCTGTAGGTTTTCAGTATCTAATTTGCATTTGTTTATTAGTAGTGCAGACCATAAATGGCATTCGCATAAACTAAATGATCATTAATAAGTCCTGATGTTTTTTTTTTACCTTTATTTAACCCAGCAAGTCAGTTAAGAACAAATTATTATTTACAATGACGGCCTACACTGGCCAAACCCAGACGGCGCTCAGTCAATTGTTCACCGCCCTATGGGACTCCCAAATATGGCCAGTTGTGATACAGCCTGGATTTGAACCAGGGTGTCTGTAGTGACACCTCTAGCACTGAGATGCAGTGCCTTAGACCGCTGCGCCACTCGGGAGTGGACTTGATGATTCGTATACCTTTGCTTGTTTGCTTCTCACGCCTGCACGCACATAATGCGCACGTACACAAACACCTGACATCCTCCCTATCCTAGATATCCTCCCTAGACCTGATGCTAAACACTACTGAGCCATCTACCTGGATTACACTATTAACTGGTCCCTCTCTTTCTGATGAGTTGTTCGTAGCATCGGGTTTTTTCGAAGCGTTAATTTCTCTCTCCCCTCTCAGATGTCACGTGTGCATCGTTTGAATCCTCATGCCAGGATGGGAGCTGTATCCCCGGCTCAGCCTGGTGTAACCAGGTCATTGACTGTGCTGATGCCTCAGATGAAAAGAACTGCAGTAAGTTAAGCCTTTTTAAGGTATGGTATGTGTCATGATCCAAAAAAGTGCACTATGCTAACATGGTGACCTCATCACCATTGATGGATCGCTTGTTTTCAGTCAGTCAGCATTATCCAGATTGTAATTTCTTTGTTATTACCCAGGTAAACAAGCAACTTAATGTACAGTGTTACTAGCTAGGCCTCCATCTGATTGGCAAATGATTTTCATGCAAATATTCTAAAATCCGCACTAAGACAATATATGCATTTTCCTACCAGTGGTGTGTTTCCACCAAACAGACTTGTTGTGGATAAAGTAGTGTACACAAAATGTACTTTTTCGGATACGTTTTCATGTAAGTTTTCATGTAAGTCTAAAGTTCAATGTGTTTACATCATATTTTCAACTCTACAGATAGTTTTGTCACAAACTGCTGTGTTAAATAGCAAATGTGCCTACTCTGGTCTTGGCACGTGCGCTCTTGCCAACAGCTCACAGATACAGTGCTGGTAGGCTGTGCGGGTAAACTAGTCTACATGATGAGGTTATTATGGATAAGAGCAAGAATTGTTTTATTTGGCACAGCAGTCAAGCAATTGTCATCAAGGCACCAGAATAAGACCCTTGACATTTATTGGAAAGGAGCATCAAGATCACAGTGCACCACCCTGTGAAGTTCATCATAAGTTAATTCACATGTAGCCTAAGAAACTACATGGTTTCCCGAGTCGTAGTGGCAGGACCACACACCATATCATTGCATGACTCCAAGTTTATTTGCCAGATGATGGTTATTATACAATATTTACAATATTTGTGCATAAAGGCATTTCCACCGCCATTTCTCACATTATTCATTTTACCGACACAAAAAGATCTCACCATGTCGAACAAACAAATGATCGGTCTGCATTTATAATACTGTACCGAATCTTCCTGTTTCCATTACAGCTGTGGTGAGTTTTTTTTTATACGGTATGACTTTACTTACATAAAAACTGTGGATGGAAACCTGTTTAATGTTACCTTTGTATACCTTAGTGTTACCTACTGTTAGTGGATTTACAGTAGCTTGTGTTTAGCTAGCTAAGGTTAGCTAATGTTTTTGTGTAGACAACACAGACTGCTCTGAATTCTACAAACTGGGGGTGAAAGAGAAAGGCTTCATCAGCTGTAATTCCACCTCCCTTTGTATCCACCCCTCCTGGATCTGTGACGGAGCCAACGACTGTGGCGATTATGCAGATGAGACCAACTGCCAGGGTGAGTCTCTTGTCTTGTCTTCTCCTCCCTTCTCTCCTCTCTCTGCCTAAGGAAGACAGATTGAGGAAGTCAGCTTCAATTAGAGAAGACTTGCATAAAATCAAAAAACATAGATATACCATTTTCTGAAATGATTAGTGGAGCGGGTCAAGAGTTTCAAGTTCCTTGGTGTCCACATTACCAACAAACTATCATGGTCCAAACACGCCACGAAAGTCTTGAAGAGGGCACTGCAACACCTTTTCCCCCTCAGGAGACTGAAAAGATTGACATGGGTCCCCAGATCCTCAAAAAGTTTTACAGCTGCACCATTGAGAGCATCCTGATCGGTTGAGAGCATCCTGATCGGCATCTGACCAGAGCGCCATGTCTAGGTCCAAAAGGCACCTTAACAGCTTCTACCCCCAAGCTATATGAACAATTAATAAAATTACCACCAGGACTATTTACATCGAAGGGGGGAGCTTTGTTTTTACACTGCTGCAACTCACTGTTTATTATCTATGCATAGTCATTTTACCCCTACCTACAGTATATGTACAAATTACCTCGACTAACCTGTACCCCCGCACATCGACTCGGTACCCGTACCCCCTGTTTATAGCCTCGTTATTATATTGTGTTACTATTTATTACATTTTTTACTTCAGTTTATTTAGTAAATATTTTCTTAACTCTATTTCTTGAACTGCATCGTAAGTAAGCATTTCATGTTAAGGTCTACACCTATTGTGTGTAAAATTTGATTTCATTTGATTAGGGGTGCCAGAGTTCAAGTTTAGGGAAAAGATAATGACCTGAATCACCACTGTATGAATATTTCGAAGAATAATACACAACGCAGAGGTCTAAAGGTCAAGAGGACTAGAATTAACGATCAATGGAAATAGTGTTTTTTCTGTAACAGGGAATTAATGATCAATGGAAATCTACATGGCAAGTTCTCATTGGTCCAAATTGTCTATACATTGCGCCTGAAATGCGATACGTGTTATCTGGCCATTGGCCCAATCTTATTGCCAGGAATTCTAATTGGTCAACCACAGGCTAGGGTTGGGGGTATAAAACTACATCCTGTCTCTTTGTTCTGTGGAGAGAATCACTGAGGACAGGGGAGAATGAACATCTTAGATTAAATTGTTAGATTACTTATTAGATATTACTTGCATGGTCGGAACTAGAAGCACAAGCATTTTGCTACACTCGCATTAACATCTGCTAACCATGTGTATGTGACCAATAAAATTTGATTTGATTTGTCTACCTCTCAGCATAACATCTATGATTTGTCCTCTTTGAATAAACCTATTTTTCTCCCCGATTTGCTTTGGGGTCTGTGTTATTGAAGAGTTACATCAACTGCTAACACCACTGAATCACCTCTCAGATGACTCTTCCCTTCCATTGTTGTCGGCCCTAGTTTCCCATGGGCAGAAGTGTGAAGAGGGCCACTTCGCCTGCCCCAGCGGTAACTGCATCTCCAGTGTGTGGCTGTGTGATGGACAGAAGGACTGTGAGGATGGGGCAGATGAGTTTCAGTGTGGTAAGGCTTTCCTATGTTGATAGCCCATTACATTACAAAGATAATATTTATAAGACGGCTTGTCTGAATGACTAAAAGACATCTATAGGAAGCCAAAAATCCAGTGTATTTATATGGACAGAAAGACTGTGATTACTACGCCGATGAGGTTCAGCACAGTAAGGCTTTGCTATGTTTATTGGACCATGTGGGTAGACACATTTCATTGCATTACAGAATACCATTTATTAGTTGGCTTGTCTCACGGCCGGCCTGCTCATTAGGCAGGATTAAGCGGCTGCCTATGGTGGCAGATTGACGAAGGCAGAATTTTCTGAGCTAAACTGACCAAGACGCACCTCCAACAGCAACACATAAAACCTCACATAATTCTGCCCAAAAACTATGACAATTTCTCTCAACCAGTGGCATGTGGGCGTTTTAGGTTAGCGCTGATGCCACCTTTTGATAAGCAGTGCCCACTTTGTTAAAGGTAGGGGCGCAAACTATTTTGCTTGTCCATTCCAAGTGCGCCCCTCCAGGGTGCTGTTGGAGAGATGCAGCTCTGCAGCGCTCCACCAACATTCTGTCAAAAATAAATAAATCTAACATAAATCATGTAGCAGATATAGGATATGGTAGAAAGAGTGTGTGGTCTTTTCTGTAATCTACAGGTTGGAGATAACATGTATGACAATGTAATGAGACAGACAATTTTTACGATCAAATAGCCTAACATAAATGGCGCTCAATCGAATAAAAAATGCGCTGTCATGTTAACAAGCAACATTTCCTAAAAACAGAACAGGTCGAAGTAAAATGGACAGTATTAAATGGACAATCACAACTTTTGTCCAGGAGTTTCACCCCATTGTCATGATCAGTGGTTTCAAGTTTGTATCTGTCAATTTTTGACAAGCTAATCATAGTGAAAAAGAAAATACTTCTGCATTACCCGCTGTGTAAACACATTGCAAATTGGCTCGCAATAACTCCTGGGTAGCTGATATTCAGAGCTTAAATAGCCAAATTAATTAGTCACAAGAATCAGGACTAATAAAGCCAATGCAATGGCCAGTTTTACACACGGTGGGCCTACTACATTAGTGGGCATTCATAAAATGTCATTGGAGGCTGACATGGTAGGCTACATCCCAGTAAGCACGAGCCGACGTCTTTTGGACGTAATTTTTTTTGTCCTGCCCTGACGTCATTTTTTGGTGTTTTACAAACGTTAGGCTTACCACATAGATGGGCATTCATAAAATTTAAATTCAGGCAACACTTTGCTACACCTCAGTAAGCAGTAAACATATTTTTTTGGTGCAGTTCAGCCTTGATTTCAACATCCACAGACATTGGTTTTGGTCCAGACCAAATCTGAACCAATCATAGACGTCTATATGTTTGGTTCAGATTTTGTCCGGTCTGGATCAGCCTTGATTTGGCCCAAACATAGACGTAGAACACCTATAAATTACTTATTTTCAACTTTCATTCAGAACCAAAAATGAGCATGATTTCAACATCTGCAAACATCTGTAAAAAATGGACTTTCATCATCCGGAAAATAAGTATTTTCAATATCATTCAGAACTGTCTGGACGCCTTTTCAACATTCTGGAAATGTGTATTTTAAACATACGGAAAATACCTTTTCACCACCTTTCAACTTACTTATTTTTAGACGTCTTTTCAACGTCATTATTCTTACTGGGACTATTCTAGTTTTGCGGGGGCAGCATTCTTTGGTCTCACCTATGGCGGCAGAACGGCAAGGACCGGCCCTGGCTTGTCTGAATTATTTCTAGACAACCACAGGAAGACACAAATCCAGTGTTAGCAGTGACAAATCACTAATGATTGGAGTTAATTGTCTCTACTGGATATTGTATTGTTCATCCTCATTGTGTATTTAATTGCTTGCCAAGTTGTCTGCTAGCCTACTTATGTGTATAGAGCGTATACCTCCAGCCCTGATATTCAAATAAAGCCACTTAAAAGGGACACAGGGGTGCTTTTTCTCTGGCTTTGAATTAGCATATTCTCCCCTTGTGTGTAACAGTTAATTAATTATCCATTAGTCATTGTGAATTGTTACCAGAGATGGAAACATGTGGGTTCACTGAGAAGTGGCTGACATCTGAACGGATCACATGGAATGTTCTCCCACACTGAACTTTGACACGGAACCTTGCACATGGAACCCTCTCACCAGGGAAGACAAGAACACTTCTAGCCTACCTCTTTGATCTTTTCTAATGTAGGTGTTACTTACCATTACAAAGACTTTCCACCTAGATAGCTAAACCAACATTGAGTCATGGTCTGGTAAATAGAATTTTCAATCAAGCAGATGACTTATTTATGTATACCGTTTATGTTTCATTACTTTTGCTGTCAAAGTGATGAAGAAGAATCTTCCAAGAGAGTTTGAGTGCCACTGAGGTGGTAATACTTATCCTGACCTGCATCACAGCTAGGCTTCAGATTAATAAATGCCCTGAACTACTGAGGAATTAATTAATTTAGACAGAATGGCCCACACAAATAACACTGTCATATGTTATTAACTGTCCTGAAGAGTAAGATCATGTTTATTGAAGTGAAATAAATCACAGTAGATTGTCTAAATTAAGAGCAGAATGAGGTTTGGTAATCATGTTAACTGGGTGACTCAATTTCAGCTAACACAACATGATTCTGTGTATCATCAAATGACTGAAAAACACATTCCCATTCATTTAGGTAAGTGCTTCATTATTGTTTGAATTTATTTGAATTTAAAATAATGATATTGCAAATTGCAAATGTACCGTAGCTCCTTTCAAAACTAAGCAGAATGATGCTGCTGTCTAAATATCATTCAGTTTGTTAGATGTTTAGAACTGGCATTCTCAGGACAAATGGAAAATATTCCCATTTCACTGAGTTGATTACCATATAGAAAGCCAGAGCTATTGATAAACTGAAAGTAAAGGAAAAAGGTTAGAAGTAAATGTCATTATATCACTGGAAATCCAAAATCTCACAACTGATTAGATTAAATACTTGTCTGTCATTGTAAAATGTCTGATGATCTTACCCTGTACAGTGAAATACCACTGAAGCCTAAGATATGAAATATTCGCATCTCCAGAATGAGCCTTTGTCGAGACATCTGAAAGAGACAGAGGCATTGGATCTAGGCCCCCAAGGGAGGGTGGTTCTTTAAATGTAAATGAATCCAGATACGAAGGTACATATGTGTTCCTGTCTGTGCGTAGGGCTGTTAAGGTGACCATATTACTGACACACCGGAGGTCACAAGTCATGATGGCAGTCAAATTCCACGTGGTAATTAGGCTTCTCCAAGCTCTGATGCTGCTGATGGTCAGGAGTAGCCTACCAAGCTTGCTAACTGCCTGGTACTCAGCATTCTCTTGTCCCTCGATTTACTCTGACATAAATGCAAATGTAATCGAAAATCGAATCAAACACTTAATGAGAGCCCATGAGCTCATGTTGCACAACATTTCTATAAGCTATGCAATTGCATGAGAAAACTTAATTTTAATGGGCTCTATTAAAAAGAGGAGGATCCCATCAGTTTTCTGTAGGTTAGGCCTAATACACTGCTCAAAAAAATTAAGGGAACACTAAAATAACACATCCTAGATCTGAATGAATGAAATATTCTTATTAAATACTTTTTTCTTTACATAGTTAAATGTGCTGACAACAAAATCACACAAAAATTATCAATGGAAATCAAATTTATCAACCCATGGAGGTCTGGATTTGGAGTCACACTCAAAATTAAAGTGGAAAATCACACTACAGGCTGATCCAAATTTGATGTAATATCCTTAAAACAAGTCAAAATGAGGCTCAGTAGTGTGTGTGGCCTCCACGTGCCTGTATGACCTCCCTACAATGCCTGGGCATGCTCCTGATGAGGTGGCGGATGGTCTCCTGAGGGATCTCCTCCCAGACCTGGACTAAAGCATCCGCCAACTCCTGGACAGTGTGGTGCAACGTGGCGTTGGTGGATGGAGCGAGACATGATGTCCCAGATGTGCTCAATTGGATTCAGGTCTGGGGAACGGGCGGGCCAGTCCATAGCATCAATGCCTTCCTCTTGCAGGAACTGCTGACACACTCCAGCCACATGAGGTCTAGCATTGTCTTGCATTAGGAGGAACCCAGGGCCAACCGCACCAGCATATGGTCTCACAAGGGGTCTGAGGATCTCATCTCAGTACCTAATGGCAGTCAGGCTACCTCTGGTGTGCACATGTGCGGCCCCCCAAAGAAATGCCACCCCACACCATGACTGACCCACCGCCAAACCGGTCATGCTGGAGGATGTTGCATGCAGCAGAACGTTCTCCACGGCGTCTCCAGACTCTGTCACGTCTGTCACATGTGCTCAGTGTGAACCTGCTTTCATCTGTGAAGAGCACAGGGCGCCAGTGGCGAATTTTCCAATCTTGGTGTTCTCTGGCAAATGCCAAACGTCCTGCACGGTGTTGGGCTGTAAGCATAACCCCCACCTGTCGACGTCGGGCCCTCATACCACCCTCATGGAGTCTGTTTCTGACCGTTTGAGCAGACACATGCACATTTGTGGCCTGCTGGAGGTCATTTTGCAGGGCTCTGGCAGTGCTCCTCCTTGCACAAAGGCGGAGGTAGCGGTCCTGCTGCTGGGTTGTTGCCCTCCTACGGCCTCCTCCATGTCTCCTGATGTACTGGCCTGTCTCCTGGTAGCGCCTCCATGCTCTGGACACTACACTGACAGACACAGCAAACCTTCTTGCCACAGCTCACATTGATGTGCCATCCTGGATGAGCTGCACTACCTGAGCCACTTGTGTGGGTTGTAGGCTCCGTCTCATGCTACCACTAGAGTGAAAGCACCTCCAGCATTCAAAAGTGACCAAAACATCAGCCAGGAAGCATAAGAATTGCGAAGTGGTCTGTGGTCACCACCTGCAGAACCACTCCTTTATTGGGGGTGTCTTGCTAATTGCCTATAATTTCCACCTGTTGTCTATTCCATTTGCACAACAGCATGTGACATTTATTGTCAATCAGTGTTGCTTCCTAAGTGGACAGTTTGATTTCACAGAAGTGTGATTGACTTGGAGTTACATTGTGTTGTTAAAGTGTTCCCTTTATTTTTTTGAGCAGTGTATATTTATTTCTCAAGTTTCCTAATATTAAGCACATTTCTTCTCTTTATAATAGGAGTATAGCCTACCTGGCTGGCATGCACATGAATCACGGGAATAGAGTCCTCCATTCGCTATTTAAGTGCACAGATGACATGTATTTTTTCCCCTGTCCCTGATTTGAGACCGGTGCGTGATAATGGTCCACTCTAAATCAAAACTAATTTCCCAAATATATTATTTAGTATATGTAAAGACGAGAGTAAATAAAAAAAATAGTCTGATGGGTGACAATATTGGCCTATCACTTGTGAATGATGCCCAGCTTGTGTGCAGTCAGGCAAGAAACAGCGCATGTCTTTTTTTGGCAACTTTTTCAAATCATTAGTCGCAAACCTCATGTAGCCTAGCCCTAGCACTCACCGACCGGTAGCACTCACCGACCGGTAGCACTCACATCTGTAGCCATGAAGTGTTTTGAAAGGTTGGTCATGGCTCACATCAACACCATTATTCCAAAAACCCTAGACCCACTCCGATTTGCATACCGCCCCAACAGATCCACAAATGATGCAATCTCTATTGCACTCCACAGTGCCCTTTCACACCTGGAAAAAAATAACATCTATGTGAGAATGCTATTAGTTGACTACAGCTCAGCGTTCAACACCATAGTGCACTCAAAGCTCATCACTAAGCTAAGTACCCTAGGACTAAACACCTCCCTCTGCAACTGGATCCTGAACTTACTGACGGGCTGCCCCCAGGTGGTAAGGGTAGGTAACAACACATCCGCCACGCTGATCCTTAACACGGGGGCCCCTCAGGGGTGTGTGCTCAGTCCCCTCCTGTACTCCCTGTTCACTCATGACTGCACGGCCAGGCATGTCTCTAACACCATCATTAAGTTTGCCATTGACACAACAGCTTGATGACCAACAACAACGAGACAGCATATAGGGAGGAGGTCAGAGACCTGGCCATGTGGTGCCAGGACAGCAACCTCTACCTCAATGTGATCAAGACTAAGGAGATGATTCTGGACTACAGGAAAAAGAGGACCGAGCACGCCCCCATTCTCATTGATGGGGCTGTAGTGCAGCAGGTTGAGAGTGTCCACATCACCAACAAACTATCATGGTCCAAGCACACCAAGACAGTCGTGAAGAGGGCACAACAAAACCTATTACCCCCCAGGAGACTGAAAATATTTGGCATGGGTCCTCAGAGCCTCAAAAGGTTCTGCAGCTGCACCATCGAGAGCATCCTAACTGGTTGCATCACTGCCTGATATGGCAACTGCTCTGCCTCCGACCGCAAGGCACTACAGAGGGTAGTTTGTACGGCCCAATACATCACCGGGGCTAAGCTCCCTGCCATCTAGGACCTCTATACCAGGTGGTGTCAGAGGAAGGCCCTAAAAAATTGTCAAAGACTCCAGCGACCCTAGTCATAGACTGTTCTCTCTGCTACCGCACGGCAAGCGGTACTGGAGCACCAAGTCTAGGTCCAAGAGGCTTCTAAACAGCTTCTACCCTCAAGCCATAAGACTCCTGAACATCTAATCGAATGACTACCCAGACTACTTGCATTGCCCCCCCCCCCCCCTTTTACGTTGCTGCTACTCTCTGTTATTATATATGCATAAGTCACTTTAATAACTCTACCCACATGTATATATTACCTCAATTACCTCGACTAACCGGTGCCCCCGCACATTGACTCTGTACCGGTATCCCCTGTATATAGCCTCGGTATTGTTATTTTACTGCTGCTCATTAATTATTTGTGACTTTATTTATTGTTTTTTAGGTATTTTTCTTAAAACTGAATTGTTGGTTAAGGGCTTGTAAGTTAGCATTTCACTGTTGTATTCGGCTCATGTGACAAATACAATTTGATTTGATTTATAGGTTTTGATAAGGTTTGTATCACAGCTAAAGCAGACAAATAACTTCTTAAAATTAAGCACATTATTCTGGTTTACAGCGGGAGTAGAGCATAACTTTGAGAATGGCGTTTCCCGCTAATTGATTTGATTTTAGAATATTGCGCTTATAGTCTACTGTACTGCCGTGTGCACATTGCTGTGCTTATTATGTGAAAAAATAGCCTAATAGTTGATCAACATTTTAAGCTAAACTTTCTGATCTGTTGCATCAGCATAATTGGTTTTAAGCATTTGTTTTATGCTTGTGGTTGTATTCATTTGGGATCTATAGCATCCCACAACTGTCCCAGACTGTGTTTAGAATATTTATTTATATGCACAGAATAGAATAGGTTAGCTATGGTACTATGGGGGATAGTAGATAGACATAGGCTAATGCTTCTGCTGTCCGTTAGGCCTACTCATCTTGTTGGCTGACGGAAAGTAAATGTGAACAGTTCTTCCAATATCTTTAATATGCGCCTCGGAATTCAATAAGGACTCATGAAGTTGCGTCCCCGATATGTCTGTCTTCACTTGTAGCCTGTGAGTAGGACCCAATCTTGTGATGGGCATTGGTCAATAAGAATTGGGAGAGATCTGAGAGAGCCATGTGAGTGAGAGGTGCTTTGGCCCACGCAGCCGGGGGAAGGGAATTGTTATTATTATATTCAGCCCAAGGGCACAACGTCCACTGGCCGCAAAAGGCATGTATTCTTTTAGGGGGCATTACGGACACACAAAGGGGATACCACCGGGAAATTCGAGGCACTATCAAGTGCTTGTCTAATTGTGAATGCGAGACTGATGAAGTGTGTGCAAAAAAAGCCTTTCATGCAACTTTTTTCAAATCATCATTAGAGTCGCATCATGCAGCCTTAGAATGTATTAAAAATCGAAACATATAGCCCAACATTTGTATCACAACTAAAGTTGCATAAATACCTCTAAATTAAGCATATAGGAGGAACTGTTTCTTTGTTAACTACTCAACACAGAATATCCGCATGTGAACACTCCCTCCCTCAAATCGTTTGAAGGAAATATCCTTTCTATTCTCTTTAGCTATGTTCAATTGAATTCTTCATTCTTTAAAATAGTTTAAAATTATGCCATGGAATTCAAAGCAAATCTTGTCTGCTAAATGAGCTAGTGTAACCCACAGCCATAATGTATGACATGGCCAGATCATTGCCTAACATAAGGACAACTCAGAGTATGCTATTCTGTTCTTCTGACTACATTTTCTTCATATCATGTTTCTTTAGACCTGTTTAAAGTAAGTCCTGAATTTATTGTGATGGTGTAGGCTATAATAAATGGATTTATTAGTCTTTTTAAAATGTAGATGTTCCAAAGGTCTGCATCAGTCGCTCGTATGCTATGCGTGGAAGCCAGGAGATGCTAAATGTGTTAACGGACTTTAACGGTCAATTACTGTGAGACCGGCAGTTATTTGCTTGACAATCATCGGCTGACAAAATGTCATGACCGCCACAGCTCTATCTGTGCATCTGTGATTATGTACATTTCAACAATATAAGGCTTCTGTTGATTTTCAGCATGGAAAGTAGTGACCCTAATAGGAAAAGCATATATGAGTAGACGCCAGCAGTCAAGACCGAGCCTGTACCGTGTACCGTGCAACATTTGCACGTGTCTTTTCTTACTAGCACTGACTGCTAATTACTGCTTTATTGAGAACACATTTTACTTACCATGACTGCAATGTGTGTTATTCTGCATAATTCCATTAAGTAAAGCTCCAGCCTTTTGATTATTATAATTTTTCATTATTTTTACCAGTCAGCTCCCTTTGGAACACTACGGAATTTTTATATTAAAAACTGAAGAAGAAAAAACACCCACAAAGTATTTTATTTGGCTCCAAGTCCAGTCACCCTCTCTGGAAATAGAAAGGCTAAGGGGGCAGATGATAACCCAAACACTTGTTGTGCTTTGATTAAAATAACTGGGCGACTTCTACTACTACAGGGTATTGTTGTTTTTGTCCTATTTTTCTTTCACTTACGTGTTTTGATTCATGGTATTATGAATGTGCTTCTCCCCTAGACTCCTCTTGCCTATGGAACCAGTTTGCCTGTTCTAAGAACAAGTGTATCGCCAAGCAGTGGCTGTGTGATGGAGAGAACGACTGTGAGGACGGACTGGATGAGAGTGTGCAGATATGTGGTAAGTACCCAAGGTCATATAGCTATACTTTGGGTGAAGATTGCATGTATTTCAAACATGTAGTTTGAGACCAGTCGGAGACCATTCCCAGTTGGCATGACAACATGATTACAACATTGTTTTGAGACCAGTTGGAGACCTTTTAGTTTTAGACTAGTTTCTAGACTATTGAAATGATAACACAGAAATTAAGTTAGAGACATATTGAAAATACTTTGATGGGTGGTGAGGCCAAGAGGCAGAGCAATTTCACCATGTAAATGAGATGTAACAATAATGAATTTGCCAATAAAAATAAATAATCATACAACAATAAATATAAAATGTTTGCCGAGAATATTGGTATAATTGGATTGTAATGGAAATGTCAAGGCAATATGAATGAAATAGCCCTAAGCTTTAACCTTGCACTATTGCAATCAAAAGCAAAGAAGTGCATTTTAAACAGGCAAGCATTATTGAGCAAATGTACTTACCTTTATTGTCACAGTATGAGGCTTTGTATTGTCTCTGAGGCCACATACAGATCTTGTACGATATAGGCCTCTGCTTGAATATACAGATTAATTTGACCCTGTTTGCTACAGCAGGAAAATAATCCTGCAGCAACTGGAAATGTGATTATTGTAATTAATGGACCCTTTTGTAGGGGTTGATACATTTTTCGTGAGGGAAAATCAAGTCTGAACTGTCAAAGTGGAAATTACAAACTTCAGAAGCATTTTTAAAACAGTTATACAAGTTTTACATATCCTGCATTGCAGGAAAGTTATCCTGCAACAGGGTGATCAAATTAAGATCCTAGATCTGTAAGTGGCAGGAATGGATATGATAATTTTTCCATCCTTTACATTGTTACTCATTTATGTCTTAGGTTATAGTTCAGTTTAGCCAAGTCTGCAGTTTGTTTGACCTGCCTCTTTCTCTCTATTGACCCTTAGGTTTGGTAACGTGTGCACCAGGGTTATTCAGCTGCCCTGGGTCCTACGCCTGTGTCCCTAAACGCTGGCTCTGTGACGGGGAGAGAGACTGTCCTGATGGCAGCGACGAACTGTCTGCAGCTGGATGTGGTAAGTTTGCAATGAGACTCCATATTAATTTGAAATGCTAAAGACTGTATTGTCTGTGGCTCTATCTGCTGGTGTGATGTGTCATCTACAGTGCATTCAGAAGGTATTCAGACGCCTTCCCTTTTTCCACATTTGGTTACGTTAAAGCATTATTCTAAAATGGATTAAATTAAATGCTTTCCTCGTCAATCTACACACAATATACCCCATAATGACAAAGCGAAAACAGGTTTTTAGAAATTTTAGCAAATGTAATATATATTTTTTTAAATACCTTCTTTACATAAGTATTCAGAACCTTTGCTATGAGATTCTAAATTGAGCTCAAGTGCATCCTGTTTCCATTGATCATCCTTGAGATGTTTCTACAACTTGATTGGAGTCCACCTGTGGTAAAATCCATTGATTGGACATAATTTGAAAAGGCACATACCTGTCTATATAAAGGTCCCACAGTTGACAGTGCATGTCAGAGCAAAAACCAAGCCATGAGGTTGAAGGAATTGTCCGTAGAGCTCCGGGACAGGATTGTGTCGAAGCACAGATCTGGGGAAGGGTGCTAAAAAATGTCTGCAGCATTGAAGGTCCCCAAAAACACAGTGGCCTCTTCTTAAATGGAAGAGGTTTGGAACCACCAAGACTCTTCCTAGAGCTGGCGACAATTTGGGGAGAAGGGCCATGGTCTGGGAGGTGACCAAGAACATGATGGTCACTCTGACAGAGCTTCAGAGTTAATTTGTGGAGATGGGAGAACCTTCCAGAAGGACAACCATCTTTGCAGCACTCCACTAATCAGGGCTTTATGCTAGAGGGGCCAGACGGAAGCCACTCCTCAGTAAAAGGCACATGACAGCCCGCTTGGAGTTTGCCAAAAGGCACCTAATGGACTCTCAGACCATGAGAAAGAAAATTCTCTGGTCTGATGAAACCAAGATTGATCTCTTTGGACTGAATGCCACGCATCACGTCTGGAGGAAACCTGGCACAATCCCTTTGGTGAAGCATGGTGGTGGCAGCATGTTTTTTTAATGTTTTTGCTTTGTCATCGTGGAGTATTGTGTGTAGATTGATGAGGGGAAAAAACAATTGAATCCATTTTAGAATAGGGCTGTAACATAACAAAATGTGAAAAAGTAAACGGGTCTGAACACTTTCCAAATTCGCTGTATGTCAATGTTAAAGGAACATTTCACAGCTAGACACTATTTGGGGTGTTTTTCCAGTCTCCCTCTAAAATGATGAGTTATGAAAAGTGTTTTGGACATAATTATTATATATATTTTTGCGCTGGGAGAGTTCAACCAATGATGCCATCGGTTGAATGAGCATGCTGTCTGATCTAAAAAAATAAATGGAGTAATGTTTTGTAGCAATTGTTGTGGCATTTGTGTTTCGCCAATTGCACAATCACGTTAGCAGCGAGGATATATTGTTGTCCTTATTCAATAGAGCAATTGGACTCAACGATGCTCCTATCTGCCATAACATTTCAGGGTATCTAGATTGACTCATTTTCCCTGGCTTTGTAAAGATTTCAGCCTGATGAGAACCCTACTTCCTTGTCCAATTATGTTCCCACCCTTGAAGGCTTTTCAAAATGGGGGCGGTACTAGTTTCTACAGGTTCACGGGAGCTATGTTACTGTCTGTCAGAAATTGCTGAATAATTACAATGACTGCTTCTGATGATTCCTCTCACCAAGAAGAGCTGGACGATGAAACAGTTTTGGAAATTATTTTACACAGGGACATACAGCCCTACATTTCAGCTGGAATAAACTGAAGAGGAATTGATACAGCGACAACAAAAACTGCGAGACCAGCAAGCAGCGATGGGGAGCCACGGTCAGATTTCAACTCGTGGTACCTATGAGGGTTCTCTCAAGCCATGCCGATGGAAGAGGAATGTTTGTGCTGCAACGAATTTGATCGCTGACAGTTCTTACAGAGGGTCAGTGCAGAGAGTCAGTGCAGAGGGTCAGTGCAGACCCTATGCATGGATTGTGAGTGAGTGAGTGAGAGAGAGAGACAGAGAGAGACAGACCATCGAAGTTTCTCACATATGGATAGACGGGTGCTGGAGACGTTCTTCAAAACTTCCAAGATCAACTGGCGGTGTCAGCCTAGACCAGCTGGACCAGGAGGACAAATGAGTAAGTTGTTTTGCTGTCGGTAGCTAGCTAGCAACATAAGCTTTCGTGATCGAATCGGCCATAACCGGGCTTGCTAGTACCATTACAAGTCAAGTTAGCCAAGTTTAGCTAGCTAGCTTTGTTTGCTTTACCCTAAATATAATGAACCCTTATTTTATAGCTAGCTAGTTAATGTTAGCTTGCTAGTCTAGCAAACCTCAGTGCATCTTATTTGGAGCAAAACTGGATAAATGTTTTGATGATAATGAAGAGTAAAGGAATGACTTTGGCATTATGACTCATAATAGTCTTTGAGTTTCTATACCTGTGTGTTGTAGCTAGCTAGGTAACTAATGTGTGTCTGTATTGTGCTGCTACATTAGGGATACAGACAATACACAATAATTTGCCCATGAAAGTCTAATAGTGTTTTTTGTCATTCTCTTATAGACAATACCGTTTGGTGGCCTGCAGATTATTTTTGGAAGAAACGTGGGAAGAACGTGGGAAGAAACTAGGCAGAGGACACTGAATCCCCTTGCCTGCGTGTGTTGTTGTTGGCCATTCGAGCAATTTATCCCTCACACAATGGACAGTAGGTTGGATACAAAGAAGATGATGACCCGAGGAGATGTGAAAGGTCCCATAACAACAATCTCACCTTGTATTTAAGTGACTCCGAACACCTCGCTGCACTCACCAAACACACCATATGCAAGTATTCCCTTTGTAGAACTGTAGTATACAGTACCAGTCAAAAGTTTGGACACCTACTTGTTCAAGGGTTTTTCACAATTTTTTCACTATTTTCTACATTGTAGAATAATAGTGAAGACATCAAAACTATGAAATAACACATGGATTCATGTAGCAACCAAAAAAGTGTTAAACAAATCAAAATATATTAAGATTTTGGATTCTTCAAAGTAGCCACCCTTTGCCTTGATGACAGTTTTGCACACTCCTGGCATTCTCTCAACCAGCTTCATGGGACAGTCACCTGGAATGCATTTCACTTAACAGGTGTGCCTTGTTAAAAGTTAATTTGTGCAATGTATTTCCTTCTTAATGCACACTCCTGGCATGCTCTCAACCAGCTTCATAGTTTTGATGTCTTTACTATTATTTCCAATGTAGAAAATAGTACAAATACAGAAAAACCCTTGAATGAGTAGGTGTATCCAAACTTTTGACTGGTACTGTATATTATAAGCATTAGTAGTATATTTTTCTGCTACTATATATATATGTCATAAATTGCTGTAACTGTTCCTGCATACTGCTGTGTAAACTCACCTCGATCTCCAGAGCAAATAAACTTTGTATTGAATACAAGCCATGTCTACTTATTTGCTACATTGAAACACGTTTACTTGCCAGCAAATGAAAGTTGAAATGATACACCAACTCCCTGCATCATTTGTTTAAGCAGTAAGATTGTAGCTAGTTACTTCCAAATACATTTCATGAATATTGTAGCTAGTTACAATGATTTGATCCAGGAGTTGAAGTCAACACTTTATTGGTTTCTGATGCAGTAGGAATCATTTAGTCACTGGTCAGTACACTTGTAAAAAAGATTCTATATTAAACCTTTTGTCAAACTCCATTATATACATATGTACAAGAGCTAGCAATATCTATACCACAATTCAGTTGTGAGCATACTAGGTATTCTATATTATACTACAACATCATGTGTTGGTTGAATGTTCCAGGCAGGGTCCTGAATGTTCTTTAGCTGGTGAACCTTGTCTTGTGTTGTGCAATGCCAGCTGGTCTTGCAGATGCACTCCATGACCTTTGACTCAGACTATACACGTTGGCTCTTGCCAGCAGTCTTTTCCTCTTCCGAGTCAGATGATGTTGAGCTTGCGCTTGTTCCCGGCTGAAAGCTTTTATCCAATAGGTCTACATGATCTGTACTACTAAAGCTGGTGTCGAGGTCATCATCATCGAAATCAGCAGCAGGATTAGTCTGTAGGAAACACATTAGTCTGTGATTGTGGTTTGCTTACAACCAGGAAACGTAGATAGCCTGTTTCTACTGGTGAGATGCAGAAATGCTTGTACAGTATTGCGTGTAGTAAGGACACCTATTATATGTATAAAAAAAATATATATATAATACATATTATTGGACGTATACAGTAATAGAGCAGCAGTGGAATTTCCCTTTATTTGTTTTTGTAACAAGTGTTAGACGCAAGTCAAATTCCTGAAAAAGGCCTCCACCCCCACCCCTACTTCCTTCAGTGCTGACTCCATATTGTTGAGCATATGTACTTCGACGCCACATCTCTAGAGCAGGGTTTTCCAAACTCGTTCCTGGGGCCCCATCTGGGTGCACGTATTGTTTTTCTCCCTAGCACTACACAGCTGATTCAAATAATCAACTAATCATCTAGCTTTGATGTTTTGAATCAGCTGTGTAGTGTTAGGGCAAATACCAAAATGTGCATGGGGGGGGGGGGGGGGGGGGGGGGGCCTGGGGGGCAGGACAGTGTTTTGGAAACCCTGCTCTAGAGTGCCATGATATTGTCAACTCATAGTGTAACCCTCCAACCATATTTCTCACCCCCCCCAGCACCCAACAACACATGTGATGACAACTCCTTCCTTTGCCACAACGAAGCCTGCGTTCCTCAGCGTTTTGTCTGTGACCATGACGACGACTGTGGGGATGGATCTGATGAGTCACTTGAATGTGGCAAGTAGATTTGTTGCTTTGTCTTTTAATACCGCCCATAGAGTAATAACTAGGTTATAACATTATAATAAGTTATAACAGAGATTTAACTAATTAATACCTTACTGTAAGTTGGAAATAGAATGACTTTTCAGTAATCTAACTGGGATCTGCGATGATGTGTTGGTCTGTGTAAGTGTCAGTTAGTGAGGCTGCAGCTCTCTCTTTGTTTTTCTGTATCTGCAGTGTACCGGCCCTGTGGACCAGAGGAGTTTCGCTGTGGGGATGGTCGCTGCCTGCTCAGTGCTCAGTGGGAGTGTGACGGCTGCCCAGACTGTCCTGACCGATCTGACGAGCTGCCCCTGAACCTCAAATGCCTGGCCGCAGGTAGTGTAGTTTACTGCTGTTCAAATGCCTGGCCGCAGGTAGTGTAGTTTACTGCTGTATTGTAGTTTACCGCTGTACTGTACTCTGTGCTGTTAGTACCGTCTGGCTGCAGGTAGTATATTCTACTGCTGTTTGACTGGCCGCAGGTACTCTAGTCTACTGCTGTTTGGCTCTCTCTATTACTGTCAGCAGTCTACTATAAGAGAGGATAAAAACCATACACAAAAATGCTGGGTTGAATATGTAATATGGCATGGCCTATCGGTGACGTGGCTTTCAGATAGTTATTTTAGCCCGTCTGTGATAGTAAATGTCATTCTGCTTCATATGTTATTTTGTGTTGTCAACACATGTTGAGCAAAGACACTTTTGTAGCTGTAATGAGTCTTACACAAAAGTATGAGTTTCTCAAGTGCCTGTACATATCCCAATGTTGGGACTGTTACCACTTTGTCTAAATAATATTGTTATTAAGTGTATATGAATACAAACTTAACATGATGAACAGGAATGACATTTACTATTACGGATGGGCAAAAATAACTATTTGAAATCACACCCCCAATAGGCCATGCCACATGACATATTCTTATATAAAATGTATAATATTATTATTTAAATATTATATAACAAAGTGGTAACTCTCCCAACATTGGGACATGCATAGGCACTTGAGGAACTCATACTCTTGGGTATACCTCACTAAAGGTCAGAAGGTAGCCTATCGGTTAAGAGCTTTGGGCCAGTAACCAAAACGTTGCTGGTTCAAATCCCCAAGCCAACTAGGTGAAAGGTCTGTCGACATACCCTTAAGCAAGGCACTTAATTCAAATTGCTTCTGTAGATCATTCTGGATAAGAGCATCAGCTAAGTAACTCAAATGTAAACGTGTTAGTACTCAACAAATAGAATGAATGACATTTACTCTTACGGGTGACCAACTCTCTGAAATCCATGCCTCTACTAAGCCACGCCTACAGTCTTCTGCTCTGACCTGATGAGTCATAGATTACAACCCAAATGAGTGGCCAAACTGGCTTTGTCAAAATAACCCAATGTGTATTCTACAAAGTATTTACCAAAATTGGGTTGTTTTTCACCCAGCATTTTTTGGAGTGCAAAGATATAAAGACAGTAAGAGTAAAACTTTCAGAATATCATCAATCTAAGTGAATCTCATTTACCACGATGCAGTTTAAATGATTACTATTGTAAATGCTTTTTGCCTCACCATAGACAGTTATAAATTACCTTCCAGGGAGTCTGTGCAACGGTTCCTTCTTCATGTGTTCCAATGGACGCTGCATCTCTGAAGGGATTCTGTGTGACAAGAAAGACGACTGTGGAGACCGGTCCGATGAGAAGAACTGCAACGTGAACGAGTGTCTTAATCGCCGAGTCAGTGGCTGTACACAGGACTGTCAGGATCTTCCTGTTGGATACAAGGTAGGAATCACCACAGACTTAAACAGGCCTTGATGCGTAAGCTTGGACAACTGCACATGTATCATATATTCAGAATTATAATCAAGGTTAGGTTGTCTTTCCTAGGGTTTTATGAATTCTAGATATCCCGTCTTTATTTCAGCCAGAGACAGATTTGTAAGTGGACAGACATCACCCGCTGGAAGACTTACAGATATTACCAATAATAATATAGTCAGAACAATATAAATGTTTCAAATATGTACATGCAGAATCTGACTTTAATCAAGTTGACTTTGTTTTTTCTGAATGTTTTGTATTAAGAAGCCTATAACACGGACCTGGTAAAGTGCCAACATTATTATCTCAGTGTGCATGATTCAAATGATTATGTCGTGCCTGAGGCTATATTAGGCTTTCCAACACAAGATAGGAAGACAAAGTTATACACACAGTCAGTAGGATCCTATCATCATTAGGACCGGGACGATACCAGCATCGCCAGGACGATACCAGCATCGCCGGGACCATACCAGCATCGCGATACTTGTTAGTATCGTGGCAAGGAAACGACTTTAACTTCTTTATGAAAACAGCCCTGATGTTGGAAACAAACATATTATGTTGTCATCTAGAGTAACATTTATTTATTTTCCAAGCTATAGTTGGACAGGAAAAGGCTCAATGTTCGCTCACCATGAAAAATGTGTAGTTTTATTTGACAAGTTTAAAAGATTGATGTTTTGTCCTACTTAACAATGCTATAGCACACAATATTTGACATACAGCAGGTTTTTAAAGGACCAAAGAGTGGTCTGCTTCTTGTTTTTAAAGGAAAAAATATTGCGATACTGGCTTTGTCTGTGCCCTTATCATCATCTTGAACACAAACCTATGTTATGGATACAAGCGATGAAAGATGAGAAAATGGTTTCGGGAGGCTTCCGTGCCATCCGTTTGTTTGCTGGGATCCTTGGCGACAGGCATGCAGGCTCCAGAGAGAGAGAATGCGTCACAAATGGCACCTTATTCCCTATATTTGAAACAAAGGACAATGTACAACAAAACATTAGTCGCAGAACTGAAAAGTGATGCGTTGCAGCTGATTTAGCTAACAGCTCATTTACATCTGCAAGTTACATCTGCAGTCAACATTATTCTGACAGTTATATACTTTTGGCCACAGTACTATGGGCCCTATATAGGGAATAGGTTGCCATCTGAGATGCAACCAGAGAGAAGGACAGTTCTGCTGAGTGTTCAGCGGGGTGACTGTGCTAGTCTGCTGTCTGGCCTGGATCCAGGACATTGCCACCCACCAAGGTGATCTCGCGGCCATCAGAGATATCAGAATTCCACAACCTGACCTTCACTCTGGGCTTTCCCTCCTGCCCCTGTCCTACCCCATGCTCTCTGCATCACAAAGTGACCAAGAAGGACAGACTAAAACAGTCTTCCCTGGCCTGGCTGTCTAGATACTAAAGCAGAGCAGAGCTGTATGACCAGAGAGCACATCAATGAAGACCCCTAGTAGCTAGCTCATCCATCTCTAGGCCTGAACAGATAGATCAGCAGAAAGGCCCTCAAGGTTGGGAATTCTGGATCAGAGAGGCTTTAAAGCAGGGGCCAGTAACAGCTGATATAAGCATTTTGAGTTATACTGGGCTGGAGTTGCTGAATGGCACCAATTTTCTTTTATTTTTCGTTAGCTCTTGAGCTATGACATTTATGTCATCATACTGATTCCGCTCTGTTTTTATTGGTCTTGTGTGTAATTTTGTGAGTAGATCTACTGGCACATTAAATCAACACTGAAAGAGTGAGACCATATACACACTAAAATGAGTGTCAAATTAACACACTGCTTAGTGTAATACCTTGTTAAAATATTTCCCAGAATGCCTTGCCTTTTGAGTGAATCATAGAGTTATCACCCATGACTGTATTTGTTATTGACAGAGACATGGCTGTTGCATTGCCAGCAACATAAATCCTGTGTTCCACTGCTGGCTTCCTTCTGAAGCTAAGCAGGGTTGTCCTGGTCAGTCCCTAGATGGGAGACCAGATGCTGCTGGAAGTGATGTTGGAGGGCCAGTAAGAGGCATTCTTTGCTCTGGTCTGAAATAATATCACGATGCCCCAGGGCAGTGATTAAGGACATTGGCCTGTATAGGGTACTGTCTTTTGGATGGGATGTTAAACAGGTGTCTTGACTCTCTATGGTCACAAAAGATCCAATGGCACTTATCGTAAGAGTAGGGATGTTAACTCTGGTGTCCTGGCCCTCATACCATCATGGTCACCTAATCATCCCAATCTTACAATTGGCTCATTCATCCCACGCCCTCTCCCGTGTAACTATTCCTCAGGTTGTTGCTGTAAATTAGAATGTGTTCAGTCAATTTACCAGGTAAAATAAGGGTTAAGTAAAACAAAAAAATAATTGCATTCATCCATTTTCAGTCCTATGGACTTCCCCAAGTGAGATCCTAAGTGAATATGTTATCATAAAAATGTTTATTTTATTTAACACAATGCCATACGCCACGTGTAAAACTCATTCCGTGGAGGGTCGAGTCTCTGCGGGTTTTCGCTCCGGGTTTTCGCTTCCTTGTACTTGATTGATAAATGAAGGTGACTAATTATAAATTATCTCCCCTCACCTGATTGTCTAGGTCTTCATTAAAAGGAAAAAACTAAATCAGCAAACACTAGGCTCTACATTGAATGAGTTTGACACCCCTGCCATACGCATTTCATAAGGTCTTATTTTGAGTGCCTAGTTTTACCCTACAGAGGCCTGAAACAAATTGTATTTTTATTTTACCTTTATGTAACTAGGCAAGTCAGTTAAGAACAAATTCTTATTTTCAATTAACTGCCTTGTTCAGGGGCAGAACGACAGATTTGTACCTTTTCGGCCCGGGGATTCGATCTTGCAACCTTTCGGTTACAAGTCCGCGCTCTAACCGCTAGGCTACCAAAACCACTAATCTAATCACTGTGATACTAAAACCACAGCCATCATTATCATATTCTCCAACATTGTCTATTCCAGGTTGAGTTTTATAATTGTTCAAGAAATATGTTTGTGCATGTAAATTGATTAAAAATAATCGTATGCTACGCAAAAATAAATGACAAACATTTTCTAAATCAATCCAATATGTTACTAGGACTTTTTTCACCTATTACTGAAATGGTTGTTCCAGTTTTGATGCTTTAGTTAGTCTCATATCTTAGTCTTCCCAACCATGTAAGTCATTCTGAATGCAGGATGCGGTGATAAAACATTCAAAATATTTGTACAAGCTAAATTCCAATTGGAATTATGAATCACTTTGCAAGCCAGCACAATGTGACTTGCAGACCTGATGTGGCCTGTAGACCTTGAGTTCCAGGCCACTGTATTATACCCTTACAAAAAAGGTTTGATTACAGCTGAGTCTTTGTGGGTAGGTCTCTAAGAGCTTTTGCACACCTGTATTGTATAATATTTTCCCATTATTCTTTTTACACTTTTCAAGCAGGTTGTTGATCATTGCTAGAAATCAATTTTCAAGTCTTGCCATAGATTAAGCCTATTTAAGTCAAAACTGTAACTAGGCCACCCAGGGACATTCAATATCATCTTGGTAAGCAACTCCAGTGTATATTTGGCCTTCTGTTTTAGGTTATTGTCCTGCCTAAAGGTGAAATCATCTCCCAGTGTCTGTTGGAAAGAAGACTGAACCAGGTTTCCTCTAGGATTTTGCATGTGCTTAGCTGTATTCTTTTTATTTTTATCCTAAAAACCACCCTAGTCCTTGCCGATGACAAGCATACTCATAACATTATTCAGCCACCACTATGAAAATATAATGAGTGGTACTCAGTGATATGTTGTGTTGGATTTGCCCCAAACATAACAATTTTTATTCAGGACAAATGTTAGTTTCTTTGCCACATTTTTTGCAATATTACTTAAGTGCATTGTTCTAAACAGGTAGTGGTGTGTATTAATGGTTGCCAAGTGAAGCCAGGCTTCCCCAAATATTTGACCAATAACATTTTTTAAGTTATAAAATCATTTCTCTTTCGTCTCTGAGTTTGAGTTTATTTATTTTAATTTTAACAGGGACAGTGCACATTACTCAACGTTTCAGTAAAAGTGCCGGTTTTAGCCAGCCGGCTAATTTTCAATCGCAGTCTCTGGGCAGGTTATTAGAGAGAATTGGGCCAGTAACCAAAAGGTTGCTAGATCGAATCCCTGAGCTGACAAGGTAAAAATCTGTTGTTCTGCCCCTGAACAAGGTAATTAACCCACTGTTCTTAGGCTGTCATTGTAAATAAGAATTTGTTCTTAACTGATTTGACTAGTTAAATAAAGGTAAAATAAAATAAAAATTCATACATCTCAAGACATTGAGACAAGACCGAAAATTGTTTCTTCGGTCCAGAAACACATCCCCACCAATGCCCCCTTTGTCCCATCTCGGACTTCACATTTTCCAGAAGAAAGCAGTTGGCTGTTTCTGTGGAGTGTTGTGCTCTGAAGCTAAACTGCATGGATTGTAATGTGAAGGGGCTGTTGTTGAGGTGGGCAATCAGTTGTTCTGCTACACACTTTTCAACAACCTTCAACACCACAGGTAGTATACTAATGGGCCTGTAGTTACTCACGTCAGCAAGATCACCCGATTTAAAGATGGCCGTTATTATGGCCAACTTCCAGACCCTTGGAAACAACCCCTGATCAATAGATATGTTGGTGACCTTAGTAATGGGGCCAATGGGTGACTCTTTGTAGTTTTTAAGAACGGAAGAGTCCAGCCCAAAGACATATTTGGCTTTAGAGTTCTTTAGTGAGCTAATTACCTTGTTCACCTCTGACTCAGAAACCTCCCTTATGATGGATACAGGTTGAATGTCATTCACTAGCACTGAGCCCAAGAAACCTGTGGAGGGGTTCTGTGTCAGTACCCCTAACAGAGTCAACAAAGTAGGAATTGAAGGCTATTGCTATTTCGACTGCATCCTGTGTTAGATTGTCATTCACCATGATTTCTAGTCTTTTTGCAGTGTTACTATGGTCTTTCCCTGTTAACTTGTTTAGATTCTCCCAGATCAATTTAGAATTTCACTTTGCTTCACCAATTATGTTAATAAAAAAGTCTGCCTTGGCCTGTCTGATTTATTTCATCACCTTATTTGTCAACATGGTAAACCTACGTCTGTCATGGTCTAATTTGGACTTTAGGGCTGTTTTTAGAGCATGATCTTGTTCTTTCATCAGTTTCCAGATTTCTCCAAATAGCCAAGGAAGAGTGCTCCTCTGGCCAGGTTTGGATTTGATTTTCTTTAGGAAGCCATTTATTGTAGTCTGGATTGTGGATAGAAAAACCTATCAGCTTCCACATCTGTATAGGACAAGAGATCATTCCAGTTAATTCCCTTAATTGCGTTTTCAAAATAATTTAATTGACTCTTAGGTAATCTGAGTTGATCAGCCTTTCTAACAGTAGAGAGGCTAAACCTGTTCTTAGAAAGTTTTCTGCCTACAAGTGTCAGATTATGATCACATAGCCCAGTAACCATATTGAATGATTTAGTCACTCTCTCTGGTTTATTACTGAACACCAGATCAATCTGTGTTTTAGATCAACAAGTCACCCTGGTAGGCCCTTTAACTAGCTGTGTAAGGTCAAAGGTATTAGTGATCCATTTGAGAGTTTTCCTACAAGACTTGTCTTCATAATTAATGTTAAAATCTCCCATTAAGATGACCACTCCCAAAATGACATTCCCTAAGCATGTTATTAAACTTTTCAAACAACACACTTTTTGTAGAAGGTGGTCTATACATTCCAATAAGGGAAAAATACATTTTTATTTTCTCATTTTTCCCCCCCTTTATTTAACCAGGTAGGCAAGTTGAGAACAAGTTCTCATTTACAACTGCGACCTGGCCAAGATAAAGCAAAGCAGTTCGACACATACAACAACACAGAGTTACACATGGAGTAAAACAAACATATAGTCAATAATACAGTAGAAAAATAAGTCTATATACAATGTGAGCAAATGAGGTGAGATAAGGGAGGTAAAGGCAATAAATAGGCCATGGTGGCGAAGTAAATGCAAGATAGCAAGTAAAACACTGGAATGGTAGATTTGCAGTAGATGAATGTGCAAAGTAGAAATACTGAGGTGCAAAGGAGCAAAATAAATGAATAAATACAGTAGGGGAAGAGGTAGTTGTTTGGGCTATTTATAGATGGGCTATGTACAGGTGCAGTGATCTGTGAGCTGCTCTGACAGCTGGTGCTTAAAGCTAGTGAGGGAGATGTGTTTCCAGTTTCAGAGATTTTTGTAGTTCGTTCCAGTCATTGGCAGCAGAGAACTGGAAGGAGAGGTGGCCAAAGGAGGATTTGGCTTTGTGACCAGTGAGATATATATTTGGGGAGACAGTGTAATGTTTAGGCCAATACAGTCTAGTTCATTATCACATAATCACACAATTTGTTTACATATGTTCTTTAATGTAAATCATCAGACCCCCTCCTCTTCCTTCAATCCTGTCTCCCCTGAAAACATTGTAGCCAGGCACAATCAAGCAGCATATGGAGAGTTTTTATGGAACCATATCTCTGAAAGGCAGAGGAAGTCAAGATTGGAGCCTGTGAGAAGATGTTGAATTTGATCACTTTTTGGAATGTCACTGCAAATGTTCAAGTGCCTTGCGCTTAGCTCGTGGGTCTCAGATGACTTGACACATTGAAAAAAGTAAAATGTTCTGTTTTTTCTGACAGCTGGGTTTAGGCCGTTTTGATTAGGGGCAGTTCGGTAGTGCAATTAACTATCCCTTCCACTTGCACTGGATGCGGTGAACTAATTAAAACAACTTGCGTGCCAGAAGCAGAGTCAGGGATCGCGTATAGCAACTTGGATATGTTTGGAGAGTCAAATTCCATTTTGGAGCCGGGTGAGTCGAGAGAAACCATGGGACCATAGCACTCGCCATCCACTGCTTTCCACTCCGGTGATTATCGCTGGCTCGGTGATGTTAGGCCCAGGGTTGAGTTGCACATCCCCGGGAAGCAGGAGGGTAGTGGATAGGTAGTTTAACAGTTTCCGATAAATCTTGGACTTGTGTTTGTTACTCCTAAACGGTTCAGTGGAATAGGGAGCGAGGTAGACTTGGCCATTATTCAGAACATTATGGTATGCTGTGTACTGTCCGCTCCTGTGTAACGGTGAACCAATGTGTTTGGTGTTGTAATTCTCCGGCAGTATCAAATCAAATTTATTCATATAGCCCTTCTTACATCAACTGATATCTCAAAGTGCTGTACAGAAACCTAGCCTAAAACCCCAAACAGCAAGCAATGCAGGTGTAGAAGCACGGTGGCTAGGAAAAACTCCCTATAAAGGCCAAAACCTAGGAAGAAACCTAGAGAGGAACCAGGGTATGAGGGGTGGCCAGTCCTCTTCTGGCTGTGCCGGGTGGAGATTATAACAGAACATGGCCAAGATGTTCAAATGTTCATAAATGACCAGCATGGTCAAATAATAATAATCACAGTAGTTGTCGAGGGTGAAACAAGTCAGCACCTCAGGAGTAAATATCAGTTGGCTTTTCATAGCCGATCATTAAGAGTATCTCTACCGCTCCTGCTGAAAAGTTGAAAACAGCAGGTCTGGGACAGGTAGCATGTCCGGTGAACAGGTCAGGGTCCCATAGCCGCAGGCAGAACAGTTGAAACTGGAGCAGCAGCACGGCCAGGTGGACTGGGGACAGCAAGGCTCATGCCAGGTAGTCCTGAGGCATGGTCCTAGGGCTCAGGTCCTCCGAGAGAGAGAAAGAAAGAAAGAGAGAAAGAGAGAATTAGAGAGAGCATACTTAAATTCACACAGGACACCGGATTAGAAAGGAAAAGTACTCCAGATATAACAAACTGACCCTAGCCCCCCAACACAAACTACTGCAGCATAAATACTGGAGGCTGAGACAGGAGGTTTCAGGAGACACTGTGGCCCCATCCGATGATACCCCCGGACATGGCCAAACAGGCAGGATATAACCCCACCCACTTTGCCAAAGCACAGCCCCCACACCACTAGAGGGATATCTTCAACCACCAACTTACCATCCTGAGACAAGAACGAGTATAGCCCACAAAGATCTCCGCCACGGCACAACCCAAGGGGGGGCGCCAACCCAGACAGGAAGATCACGTCAGTGACTCAACCCACTTAAGTGACGCACCCCTCCTAGGGACGGCATGAAAGAGCACCAGTAAGCCAGTGACTCAGCCCCTGTAATAGGGTTAGAGGCAGAGAATCCCAGTGGAGAGAGGGGAACCGGCCAGGCAGAGACAGCAAGGGTGGTTCGTTGCTCCAGAGCCTTTCCGTTCACCTTCACACTCCTGGGCCAGACTACACTCAATCATATGACCCACTGAAGAGATGAGTCTTCAGTAAAGACTTAAAGGTTGAGACCGAGTCTGCGTCTCTCACATGGGTAGGCTGACCATTCCATAAAAATGGAGCTCTATAGTAGAAAGCCCTGCCTCCAGCTGTTTGCTTAGAAATTCTATTAGGAGACAATTAGGACAATTAGGAGGCCTGCGTCTTGTGACCGTAGCGTACGTGTAGGTATGTATGGCAGGACCAAATCGGAAAGATAGGTAGGAGCAAGCCCATGTAATGCTTTGTAGGTTAGCAGTAAAACCTTGAAATCAGCCCTTGCCTTAACAGGAAGCCAGTGTAGGGAGGCTAGCACTGGAGTAATATGATCACATGTTTTGTATATACTGTAGATTGATTGATTGTGTCATCCCAGCAAGGACGTACTGAGATTATCAGTAAAGCAGCTACGTAACTGATAATCGTCAAATAAAATAATTTTTTATTGGTCACATACACATGGTTAGCAGATGTTAATGCGAGTGTAGCGAAATGCTTGTGCTTCTAGTTCCGACCGTGCAGTAATATGTAACAAGTAATCTAACAATTTCACACAACTACCTTATACACACAAGTGTAAAGGAATGATTAAGAATATGTACATATAAATATATGGAAGAGCGATGGCCGAACGGCATAGGCAAGATGCAGTAGATGGTATAGAGTACAGTATATACATATGAGATGAGTAATGTAGGGTATGTAAACATTATATAAAGTGGAATTTATTTATACATTTATTACATCCAATTATTAATTATTAAAGTGGCTAGAGATTGAGTCTGTATGTTGGCAGAAGCCACTCAATGTTAGTGAAGGCTGTTTAACAGTCTGATGGCCTTTAGATAGAAGCTGTTTTCCAGCTTTTATGCACCTGTACTGACCTCGCCTTCTGGATGATAACGGGATGAACAGGCAGTGGCTCGAGTGGTTATTGTCCTTGATGATCTTTTTGGCCTTCCTGTGACATCGGGTGGTGTAGGTGCCCTGGAGGGCAGGTAGTTTGCCCCCGGTGATGCGTTGTGCAGATCTCACTACCCTCTGGAGAGCCTTACGGTTGTAGGCGGAGCAGTTGTCGTACCAGGCGGTGATACAGCCCGACAGGATGCTCTCGATTGTGCATCTGTAAAAGTTTGTGAGTGTTTATGGTGACAAATTTCTTCAGCCTCCTGATGTTGAAGAGGCCCTGTGGCGCCTTTTTCACCATGCTGTCTGTGTGGGTGGACCATTTCAGTTTGCCCGTGATGTGTACGCCGAGGAACTTAAAACTTTCCACCCTCTCCACAACTGTCACGTCGATGTGGATAGGGGGGTGCTCCCTCTGCTGTTTCCTGAAGTCCACAATCATCTCCTTTGTTTTGTTGATGTTGAGTGTGAGGTTATTTTCATGACACCACACTCCGAGGGCCCTCACCTCCTCCCTGTAGGCCGTCTCATTGTTGGTAATCAAGCCTACCACTGTAGTGTCGTCTGCAAACTTGATGAGTGTGTTGGAGGTGTGCATGGCCACGCAGTCATGGGTGAACAGGGAGTACAGGAGAGGGCTGAGAACGCACCCTTGTGGGGCCCCAGTGTTGAAGATCAGCAGGGTGGAGATGTTGTTTCCTACCCTCACCACCTGGGGGTGGCCAGTCAGAAAGTCCAGGACCCAGTTGCACAGGGCGGGGTCGAGACCCAGGGTCTTGAGCTTAATGACGAGTTTGGAGGGTACTATGATGTTAAATGTTGAGCTGTAATCGATGAACAGCATTCTTACATAGGTCTTCCTCTTGTCCAGATGGGTTAGGGCAGTGTGCAGTGTGATTGCGATTGCGTTGTCTGTGGACCTGTTGGGGCGGTAAGCAACTTGGAGTGGGTCTAGGGTGTCATTTAGGGTGGAGGTGATTTGATCCTTGACTAGTCTCTCAAAGCACTTCATGATGACGGAAGTGAGTGCTATGGGGCGATAGTCGTTTAGCTCAGTTACCTTAGCTTTCTTGGGAACAGGAACAATGGTGGCCCTCTTGAAGCATGTGGGAACAGCAGACTGGTATAGGGATTGATTGAATATGTCCGTAAACACACCAGCCAGCTGGTCTGCGCATGCTCGGAGGACGCGGCTAGGGATGCCGTCTGGGCCGGCAGCCTTGCGAGGGTTAACATGTTTAAATGTTTTACTCACGTTGACTGCGGTGAAGGAGAGCCCGCAGGTTTTGGTAGCGGGCCGTGTCAGTGGCACTGTATTGCACTCAAAGCGAGCAAAGAAGTTATTTAGTTTGTCTGGGAGCAAGACATCGGTGTCCACGACGGGGCTGGTTTTCTTTTTGTAATCCATGATTGACTGTGGACCCTGCCACATACCTCTCGTGTCTGATCCGTTGAAATGCGACTCTACTTTGTCTCTATACTGACGCTTACCTTGTTTGATTGCCTTGCGGAGGGAATGGCTACACTGTTTGTATTCGGTCATGTTTCCGGTCGCCTTGCCATGATTAAAAGCAGTGGTTCGCGCTTTCAGTTTTGCGCAAATGCAGCCATCAATCCATGGTTTCTGGTTGGGGAAGGTTTTAATAGTCACCGTGGGTTCAACATCACCAATGCACTTGCTAAGAAACTCGCTCACCGAATCAGCGTATACATCAATGTTGTTGTCCTATGCTATCCGGAACATTTCCCAGTCCACGTGATCGAAGCAGTCTTGAAGCGTGGAATCAGATTGGTCAGACTAGCGTTGAACAGACCTGAGCACGGGCGTTTGCTGTTTTAGTTTCTGTCTATAGGCTGGGAGCAACAAAATGGAGTCGGAGTTGCAATGTACTGGAGATAAACTTATAATTGCGCTTCTTAAATCTCTGTGTTTTCATAATTCGCAAGTGGCTGAATCTCACCGGAGAAATCATCCAAGTGAAGTTAGCAGCGACCCCCAGTCTCAGTATGTGTAGCCAAAGTATTTGATGCTGTCTGGAACAAAAGAGTATGACATGTTGCCACCTTGGCATATGCCAGCAAGCATTTGGCCTACCTTGATATACACATTATAAAATAATTAGCCAATCAGACCTTTGGTGGCATGTCTTGTGGGGTATGCATGAGCTGTATGCTAGTAGCTTGAACAGACACCTCTGCATGTCAACACTTCTTACAAAAAAAAGTAGTGATGAAATCAATCTCTCCTCCACATACATGTTAGCTCTCCATGTACATTTATGGGCCAGTCTTGCTGCCCTGTTCTGAGCCAATTGTAATTTTCCGAGGTCCCTCTTTGTGGCACCTGACCACACACCTGAACAGTAGTCCAGGTGCAACAAAACTAGAGCCTGTAGCTGCCTTGTTGATAGTGTTGTTAAAAAAGCAGAGCAACAATTTATTATGGACAGACTTCTCCCCATATTAGCTCCTGTTGTATCAACATGACCATGACAGTTTACTATCCAGGGTTAATCCAAGCAGTTTAATCATGTCAATTTGCTCAATTTCCACATAATTTAATACAATGTTTAGTTCAGGTTTAGGGTTTAGTGAGTGATTTGTCCCAAATACAATGCTTTTAGATTTTGAAATATATGGTACTTATTCCTTGCCACCTATTCTGAAACTTACTGCAGATCTTAAAGTGTTGCAGTGATTTCACTCGCTGTAGTAGCTAATGTGTATAGTGTTGAGTCATCCGCATGCATATATACACTGGCTTTACTCAAGGCCAGTGGCAGGTCATTAGAAAAGATTTTTAAATGTAAGGCGCCTAGACAGCTGCCGTGGGGAATTTCTGATTCTACCTGGATTATGTTGGAGAGGCTTCCATTAAAGAACACCCTCTGTGTTCTGTTAGATGGGTAAGTCTTTATCCAAAATATAGCAGGGGGTGTAAAGCCATAACACACGTTTTTCCATCAGCAGACTATGAGAGATAATGTCAAAAGCCGCACGCACAAGTCCAACAAAACAGCTCACACAATCTTCCTATCATCAATTTCCCTCAGCCAATCATCAGTCATTTATGTAAGTGCAATGCTTGTTGAATGTCATTCCCTATAAGTGTGCTGAAAGTCTGTTGTCAATTTGTTAACAGTAAAATAGCATTGTATCTGGTCAAAAACAATTTTTTTCAAAAGTTTACTAAGGGTTGGTAACAGGCTGATTGGTTAGCAATTTGAAACGGTAAAGTGAGCTGTACTATTCTTGGGTAGCGGAATTACTTTTGCTTCCCTACAGGCCTGAGGGCACACACTTTCTAGTAGGCTTAGATTGAAGATATAGGAAATGGGAGTGTCAATATCGTCCGCTATTATCCTCAGTAATTTTCCATTTATTTGGTTATTCCAAAATATAATAGATGTTAAAATGTCAAATAGAATGTAGTTAAACTTCTAAATAATCAATAATTTAAAGAATAATTAATCAATCCAATTTAAATTAATCAAATCAAAAGAAAAACAATTACCCCAGAAAACAAAAAAACAAATGCATTCCAACAAATAACATTTAACAATCATCAGTCAGTCAGTCAATCAGTCAGTCAGTCAGTCATGGTTGGTCTGATGGAGTGGTTCACTGTGTCTTTGTGTTGGGGTAGGGGAAGGTGTGGGGTCTGAGCTGGCAGTGGCTGGATGAAGTTGGCAGTTGTGGTTGATTGGTGCTGTGTCCAGGGTTAGTGCTGTGTCCAGGATTGATGCTGCATTCAGTGTTGGCGCTGGAACTGGGAAAAATTGGGTTGATGTTGGAACCGGATTGAAAATCATGCTGTACCAGGGCTGGAAAACCAGGGATTGGTGCTGGGTCTAGTGCTAGGACTGTGGGCCTTGGAGAAAAACAGGAACATTGGCTGGTGCTGGGTTTGGGATCTGTAGAGGGAAGGAAAGAACCTGAGGAGCAAGCAGGCACACATGGGAGCCCTAGACCCATATGGTCGTACTTCCCTGTGATCTTTTGTACCTCATCTGGTGGTCTGATGCTGGGACTGGCCAGTGTTTTAATTTAACACTGGTTCCAGTTTGTATATGGTCCCACTCTCTGTGTTGATTTAACCAGTGGTGTAAAATACTTCTACTTGGTCACAATCCCGGATCCGGGAGCAACCTCATCAGTAAAAAAGCTGACTAGCATAGCCTAGCATAGCGCCACAAGTAAATACTAGCATCTAAATATCATGAAATCACAAGTCCAAGACACCAGATGAAAGATACACATCTTGTGAATCCAGCCATCATTTCTGATTTTTAAAATGTTTTACAGGGAAGACACAATATGTATTTCTATTAGCTAACCACGATAGCAAAAGACCCAACTTTTTTTTTTCACCATTTTTTTACTGCTAGGTAGCTATCACAAATTCGACCAAATAAAGAGTCACTAACCAAGAAACAACTTCATCAGATGACAGTCTTATAACATATTTATTGTATAGCATATGTTTTGTTAGAAAAACGTGCATATTTCAGGTATAAATCATAGTTTTACATTGCAGCCACCATCACAACTCTCACCAAAGCAGCTAGAATAACTACAGAAACCAACGTGAAATACCTAAATACTCATCATAAAACATTTATGAAAAATACACAGTGTACAGCAAATGAAAGACAAACATCTTGTGAATTCAGCCAATATTTCAGATTTTTTAAGTGTTTTACAGCGAAAACACAATATAGCATTATATTAGCTTACTACAATAGCCTACCACACAGCCCCATTCATTCAACATAACGTTAGCAATAGCGAATAAACCAGCTAAATATATAAATTTTTTCACTAACCTTCTCAAACTTCATCAGATGACAGTCCTATAACATCATATTACACAATACATATATGGTTTGTTCGAAAATGTGCATATTTAGCGGCACAAATCGTGGTTTTACAATGTGAATAGTAGCCAAACTGCAAACAAAATGTCGGGAGAAATCTTGGAGAGGCACCTAATCTAATCAATAACTAATCATAAACTTGACTAAAAAATACAGGTTGGACAGCAAATTAAAGATACACTAGTTCTTAATGCAACCGCTGTGTTAGATTTTTAAAATTAACGTTACTACGACATACAGCTTACGTTATAGCGAGACCGCGCCGAAATTAATGGCGGAATATTAGTCTAAACATTTTCGACAGAAATACGAATTAACATCATAAATTGTTCCTACTATTTGATGAGCTTCCATCAGAATCTTTTACAAGTTGTCCTTTGTCCAGAATAATCGTTGTTCGGTTGTAGAATGCCGTCTTCATCTGTGGAATTAGCTAACGAAGCTAGCCATGAGGCACATAAGTGGCCAACCCACCATAACGCCAAACAAAGAAAATACCGAAAATCGCATTAAACTGATATAAACTGATATAACTCGGTTTCAAATAACTACATTATGATGTTTTTAACACATAAATCAAATTAAATCAGAGCCGGAGATATCTAACTTATAAAACGAAAGCTTTTCAGAGCGCAATGGAGAGGTCCTTCTTGCGTCAGGTCAAACCATGAAAAGACCAGTCCTTCCGTTCCAACAGGTCTTGTTCGGCCTCAGATCTAGCTAGACACCCCATTCCAATTCTCACTGCCTACTGACATCTAGGGGGAGGCGTATGCAGTGCATGTCGACCCATAGATTACATGCAAATTAATAAACTGACCCTGGAACAGAGCCCTCGATTTCAGATTTTTCAGTTCCTGACAAGAAGTTTGCTGCAAAATGAGTTCTGTTTTACTCACAGATATAATTCAAACGGTTTTAGAAACTAGAGAGTGTTTTCTATCCAATAGTAATAATAATATGCATATTGTACGAGCAAGAATTGAGTACGAGGCAGTTTAATTTGGGAACGATTTTTTACAAAGTGAAAACAGCGCCCCCCTATTGAGAAAAGGTATTTGTTTTTATTGAACCCTTTTTTTACCAGGTAAGTTGACTTAGAACACATTCTCATTTACAGCACCAACCTGGGGAATAGTTACAGGGGAGAGGGGGGATGAATGAGACCATTAGAAGTCACTTTAACATACTATTTAAGTAGTTTTTTTGGGGTATCTGTACTTTATTTTACAATTTTTATTTTTGGTGACTTATACTTTTACTTCACTACATTCATAAAGAAAATAAAACCATGTTGTAACGATTCTCGTCTGGTGAAGGGAAGAGGACCAAAATGCAGCGTGGTAAGTGTTCGGCATATTTTAATTTAAAACTGAACACTACACAAAATAACAACTATGAGAAAACGAAAACAGTTCTGCAAGGTGAACAGACACTACACAGAAAATAAACACCCACAACCAAAATGGGGAAAACAGGCTACCTAAGTATGATTCTCAATCAGAGACAAACGATCGAAAGCTGCCTCTGATTGAGAACCATACCAGGCCAAACACAGAAATATAACCACATAGAAAAAAGAACATAGACTACCCACCCCAACTCACGCCCTGACCAACCTAACACAAAGACATAAAAAAGGAACTAAGGTCAGAACGTGACAGTACCCCCCTCCCCCCCCCCAAAGGTGCGGACTCCGGCCACAAAACCTTAACCTATAGGGGAGGGTCTGGGTGGGCGTCTGTCCGCGGTGGCGGCTCTGGCTCGGGACGTGGACCCCACTCCACCATAGTCTTTGCCCGCTTAAGTGGTGCCTTTGGAGCGGCGACCCTCGCCGCCGACCTCGGACTGGGGACCCTTGCAGCGGGCCCCGAATAGATGGGAGACTCCGGCAGCGCCGTAGTGAAGAGCGACTCCGGCAGCGCCGTAGTGAAGGGCGACTCCGGCAGCGCCGTAGTGAAGGGCGACTCCGGCAGCTCCTGACTGACGGGCGACTCCGGCAGCTCCTGACTGACGGGCGGCTCCGGCAGCTCCTGACAGACGGGCGGCTCCGGCAGCTCCTGACAGACGGGCGGCTCCGGCAGCTTAGGACAGACGGGCGGCTCCGGCAGCTCAGGACAGACGGGCGGCTCTGGCAGCTCAGGACAGACGGGCGGCTCTGGCAGCTCAGGACAGACGGGCGGCTCTCGCTGCTCCGGACAGACGAGCGGCTCTCGCTGCTCAGGACAGGAGGGAGACTCTGGCTGCTCCGGACTAGAGGGCGACGCTGGAGGCTCCGGACTAGAGGGTGACGCTGGAGGCTCCGGACTAGAAGGCGTCGCTGGAGGCTCCGGACTAGAGGGCGTCGCTGGGGGCTCCGGACTAGAGGGCGACGCTGGAGGCTCCGGCCTAGCTTCCTTCGTTGGAGGCCTCGTGCCATAACTCCTCACAGGAGGCTTCGTGCTATGGATCATCACAGGAGGCTTCGTACCACGGAGCATCACTGGAGGCTTCGTGCCCTGGATCATCACTGGAGGCTTCGTGCCATGGATTATCACTGGAAGCTTCGTGCCATGGATCATCACTGGAGGCTTCGTGCCATGGATTATCACTGGAGGCTTCGTGCCATGGATCATCACAGGAGGCTTCGTGCTATGGATCATCACAGGAGGCTTCGTACCATGGAGCATCACTGGAGGCTTCGTGCCCTGGATCATCACTGGAGGCTTCGTGTCATGGATTATCACTGGAGGCTTCATGCCATGGATTATCACTGGGATGGAGATGCACACAGGAGGCCTGGCTCTGGGAGAAGGCACAGGACTCACCAGGCTGGGGAGACATGCAGGAGGGTTAGTGCTTAGCACAGGCACAGAACTCACCAGGCTGGGGAGACATGCAGGAGGCCTTTTCCTTGGCCGAGGCACCGGATGCACTGGACCGTGGAGGCGCACTGGCGGTCTCGAGCGCAGAGCTAGCACCACTCATCCTGGCTGGATCCCCCCTGTAGCCCGGCAAGTGCGGGGAGTTGGAACAGGCCGCACTGGGCTGTGCTGGCGACCTGGAGACACCGTGCGTAGGGCTGGTGCAGTATACCCCGGGCCGAGGAGACGCACTGGAGATAAGATGCGCTGAGCCGGCATCATCCCTCCGGGCTCGATGCCCACTCTAGCCCGGCCGATTCGAGGAGCTGCGATGTAGCGCACCGGGCTATGCGTGCGCACTGGGGACACCTTGCGCTTCTCTGCATAACACGGTGCCTGCCCAGTCACTCTCTCGCCACGGTAAGCACGGGGAGTTGGCTCAGGTCTCCTACCTGAGTCCGCCAATCTACCCGTGTGCCTCCCCCCCAAAAAATCTGGGGCTGCCTCTCGTGCCCGTTACCTCGCGCCAATTCCTCGTAGTGGCGCCGCTCTGCTCTAGCTGCCTCCAGCTCCTCTTTCGGACGGCGATACTCCCCCGGCTGTGCCCAGGGTCCTTTGCCGTCCAACATTTCCTCCCATGTCCAGGAGTCCATGTTCCCACGCTGCTTGGTCCTTTGTTGGTGGGTGTTTCTGTAACGATTCCCGTCTGGTGAAGGAGAAGAGGACCAAAATGCAGCGTGATAAGTGTTCGTCATATTTTAATTTAAAACTGAACACTACACAAAATAACAACTATGAGAAAACGAAACAGTTCTGCAAGGTGAACAGACACTACACAGAAAATAAACACCCACAACCAAAATGGGGAAAACAGGCTACCTAAGTATGATTCTCAATCAGAGACAAACGAGCGACAGCTGCCTCTGATTGAGAACCATACCAGGCCAAACACAGAAATATAACCACATAGAAAAAAGAACATAGACTACCCACCCCAACTCACGCCCTGACCAACCTAACACAAAGACATAAAAAAGGAACTAAGGTCAGAACGTGACACATGTACTATTTACTCCATAAATTTACCCTGACACCCAAAAGACTCATTACATTTTGAATGCTTAGCAGGACTGGAAAATGGTCAAATTCATGCACTTCTCAAGAGAACATGCCTGGTCATCCCTACTACTTCTGATCTGGCGGACTCACTAAAGAGCTACGTTTGTAAATTATTTCTGAGTGTTGGAGTGTGCCCCTGGCTATCTGTAAATAAAAATAAAGAAAACAAGGAAATGGTGCATCTGGTTTGCTTAATATGAGGAATTTCAAATTACTTATACTTTACTTTTGATTCTTAAGTATATTTCAAACAAAACACCTTTAGAGTTTTACTCAAGTAGTATTTTACTGGGTGACTTTCACTTTTACTTGAGTGATTTTCTATTAAGGTATCTTTACCTAGAATTTGTTGTGTAGAGTTAAGTGAGTGTTGTTGAAAGACAATTAGGCACAATTGAATAATGCAGCTGAATGTCCATCTGTCTCTGCATAGCATTTTACTGTATCGACCAGCTGCTGAAATATCTTGAGTAAATGGAATATAAACTATTATTTGTTAAATTTGTCTAGACTAAAAATGCTTCATTACTTTTTTGTTTGTGTGATATCAGTGCAAGTGTTGGCCTGGATTCCGGCTGAAAGATGATGGGAAAACGTGCGTGGACGTTAACGAATGTTCCTCCAGCCTGCCCTGCAGCCAGCGTTGCATCAACACCTACGGCTCCTTTAAGTGTCTGTGTGTAGAAGGCTACGAAGCCCTGGAGCGAAACCCCAACACCTGCAAGGCTCTCTCAGGTAAAGCTATTCACATGTCTTGGCAGCAAGCTTGCACTATAATATACTGTAGTCCGTTGGATTAATTCGCTAGTGATATACAGTATTTTACATCATTTAAATTGAAGTTCAAGTGGTATTCTAAATGATGTTTACCTGCATGTATATTTAGAAATGTTGAGCTTGTACTGTATATACAGTGGGGCAAAAAAGTATTTAGTCAGCCACCAATTGTGCAAGTTCTCCCACTTAAAAAGATGAGAGAGGCCTGTAATTTTCATCATAGGTACACGTCAACTATGACAGACAAAATGAGAAAAAAAAATCCAGAAAATCACATTGTAGGATTTTTAATGAATTTATTTGCAAATTATGGTGGAAAATAAGTATTTGGTCAATAACAAAAGTTTCTCAATACTTTGTTATATAGCCTTTGTTGGCAATGACAGAGGTCAAACGTTTTCTGTAAGTCTTCACAAGGTTTTCACACACTGTTGCTGGTATTTTGGCCCATTCCTCCATGCAGATCTCCTCTAGAGCAGTGATGTTTTGGGGCTGTTGCTGGGCAACACGGACTTTCAACTCCCTCCAAAGATTTTCTATGGGGTTGAGATCTGGAGACTGGCTAGGCCACTCCAGGACCTTGAAATGCTTCTTACGAAGCCACTCCTTCGTTGCCCGGGCGGTGTGATTGGGATCATTGTCATGCTGAAAGACCCAGCCACGTTTCATCTTCAATGCCCTTGCTGATGGTAGGCTTTGTTACTTTGGTCCCAGCTCTCTGCAGGTCATTCACTAGGTCCCCCCGTGTGGTTCTGGGATTTTTGCTCACCGTTCTTGTGATCATTTTGACCCCACGGGGTGAGATCTTGCGTGGAGCCCCAGATTGAGGGAGATTATCAGTGGTCTTGTATGTCTTCCATTTCCTAATAATTGCTCCCACAGTTGATTTCTTCAAACCAAGCTGCTTACCTATTGCAGATTTAGTCTTCCCAGCCTGGTGCAGGGCTACAATTTTGTTTCTGGTGTCCTTTGACAGCTCTTTGGTCTTGGCCATAGTGGAGTTTGGAGTGTGACTGTTTGAGGTTGTGGACAGGTGTCTTTTATACTGATAACAAGTTCAAACAGGTGCCATTAATACAGGTAACGAGTGGAGGACAGAGGAGCCTCTTAAAGAAGAAGTTACAGGTCTGTGAGAGCCAGAAATCTTGCTTGTTTGTAGGTGACCAAATACTTATTTTCCACCATAATTTGCAAATAAATTCATAAAAAATCCTACAATGTGATTTTCTGGATTTTTTTTTCTCATTTTGTCTGTCATAGTTGAAGTGTACCTATGATGAAATTACAGGCCTCTCTCATCTTTTTAAGTGGGAGAACTTGCACAATTGGTGGCTGACTAAATACTTTTTTCCCCCACTGTGTGTGTGTGTGTGTGTGTGTGTGTGTGTGTGTGTGTGTGTGTGTGTGTGTGTGTGTGTGTGTGTGTGTGTGTGTGTGTGTGTGTGTGTGTGTGTGTGTGTGTGTGTGTGTGTGTGTGTGTGTATATATATCGCCTGGAGATCGCCTGGAGAAGGGGTATGCGTTGGTGGGGTTGACGATCGTATACCTTCCAACGCCACCCCGAAAATAACTCTTCTATTGGGTTTAGAAAAGGAGAATATGGTGGCGGTTGAGCATCAAAAACTTGCGGCTGGTCAATGAACCAGTTGTGGACCAGAGCCGCCGGGTGGCAACTTACGTTGTCCCAGATGACAACAAACCTGGACTGCTCTGACCCATTCTGGCCCATTCTTCTGGTCATTGGGAATGAGGATATTATGCAGGGTGTCAAGGAAGGTGATAATGTGGGCAGTATTGTGAGGACCAAGAGTGGCATGATGATGAAGGATACCGTTCTGACTAATGGTTGCACACATTGATGTTGCTACCACGCTGTCCAGGGACACTCACAATGGTGCAGTGTCCTATGAGGTTTCTTCCCCTGCATCTTGTTTCGGCTAGGTTAAAGCCGACCTCATCAACGTAGACGAAATCATGATGCTCTGCAGCAGCATCTAGTTCCATAACCCTCTGAAACAGACAAGACAAAACATTATTGTATGACAGTGTGAATAGACAGAGCAGTCAATATGTAGCACAATACACTGAAAGTACAGTACAAATTACAGGTTAGTATAGCTTACTTGTAACCATTCATAGTGCAGTTGTTTCGCTCTGTCAGAATTTCGTTCAAATGGTACTCTGTAGAGCTGCTTCATACGAATCTGATGGCGTTTCAGGAGACAACCAAGTGTGGATAAACTCACCCTATTTATGTTACTGAATGTTGTGTTGTCAGTGATGATGTGGTGTTGCAGTTGTCGTAAACGTATGCTGTTGTTTGAAATGAGCATACTCACTATGTGTTGTCCTGCTCTGCTGTAAACAGCCGGTTTCTTCCTCCATTGCAGGGTCGTCTAGCAATTCTGCAAAAACATGATGTGAATGGTTAGGGTACAAGATTTCTTTCAGTATGAAATTAAATGTTACTGTAGTGCTGTAAGTGCTGCAGTGCTGGAAGTACAGTAGCATGGTATAGAGGGTAGATTTACTTACCTGTTCTCATTTTGAAATGTCCAAATGACACTTGCTGCAGTGTAGCGAGCTCAAGTTAGGCTGGACCCTCTGCCCAGCCTCCCTGAAACTCAAACCATGGTTGACCACATGGTCAGCCAAGGTGGCCCAGATGTCATCTGTGATTGTTCTCCTTCCTACTTCCTTGTCTTCTTCCTCTTCCTTGTCCTTGACCTCTTCCTTGTCCTCATCCCCCTCTTAGTCTCACTCCTCTTCCTCTAACACGCTCTCCAAAATTGGCCTCCATTGTTGTCCAAACCAAGAAAGCCAACCTGAAGCCTATTTATAGTGCTCAAGCTGTGATTTCTAAGTGAAGAAATTTGCTGTGTGTTTTCACATGTGAGCACTGTGTGTAGATAATCGGTAAATGAGAGTGGCATTATGAATGGCAGTGTTTTCCAAACGAAACACAAGACCTGTTAGTTTTGAATGATGTGTCTAATGTAAAGAACTGTGTTAAGTGTTTTGCAAACTGAGTGTAAAGCAGATAATGTGCTTGCAGTTTTGCAGACTTGTCTGAAGATTAGGTACATGAGTTAATGGTTTCACTGAGTGTGCCTCAAGTACCACTTTTAGTGTGTAAGCCATTCTAAAAAACGGTATATTTTAGTACAAGAGTATACATGTAACTGCCAAAATAAAGGAAACACCAACATAAAGTGTCTTAAAAGGGTGTTGGGCCACCTTGAGCTGCCAGAACAGCTTCAATGCGCCTTGGCATACGTTCTACAAGTTGACCTAAACCATGCCAGGAAAATGCACCCCACCCACCATAACATAAACTTTGTATTCCTCATTTACTCAAGTGTTTCCTTTATTTTGGAAGTTGCCGGTTGCCTACAGTCGGTAAGGCCACAATTTGGGCAGCATGCGCGCCAAATAAACAGCTTGTTGCGTTGTGGCCATAGACATATAATCCATAGAAGGGTTTTGCAATCTCTTACCCTGGCAATTTGATTGTTAAACTCGTGGATGCACTAGCATTGCCTGCCGGTCGTGAATGGGAACTACCATCTATGGATTATATTTCTAAAGTTTGTTGCGGCTGTCTGTTTGCCTTTTGCAAATTTCTCAATACAATTGCAGGAAAAACGTACAGTTTGGAAGGCAAATGCCTACTAATGAAAAGAGAAGACTAATCTGTCCGTAGAACCAATAGAACCAATGTTTATCAACAACCTAATTGTTAGAGAACAGCAGCACTGTTGTACAAAGTAGCTCATCTTGAGATAAGCTATTGCCACGATGAGCGCATCGGCCATCACCGTGAGTAGTAGCCTAAGGCTTCACCTTTACGTGAATCAATATGACACTGGCAATTATAATTAGTAGCCTGTAATGTAAGCTAATGTCTTCTGACGTAGAATTGCATGAAATGTGTTTTGAGTCTGATGGAATGGTTCCATTTAAAGAAATGTTAACCTTATTCTCCCAAATTTCATGGTATCCAACTGGTAGTTAGTCTTTTCTCATCTCTGCAACTCCCGTACGGACTCGGGAGAGGCGAAACACAACCCAACCAAGCCGCACTGTTTCTTGACACAAAGCCCACTTAACACGCCACAGGAGTAGCTAGTGCACGATGGGACCCCACCCCCTAACCCAGACGACGCTGGGCCAATTGTGCGCTGCCCCATGGGTCTCCCGGTAGTGGCCAGCTGCGACAGAGCCTGTATTCGAACCCAGAATCTCTAGTGGCACAGCCTTAGACCACTGCGCCACACTGGAAGCATTTACCTTATTCTAAAGGATGTTTATGGTTCTCTTCCTTTCAGTGGAGGAACCTTTTCTCGTACTGGCAGATCATCATGAAATCCGGAAACTAAGTGTGGATGGATCAAATTACACCATTTTGAAACAGGTAAGAGGAAACCATATATCTACACAAGTGGTAGTATTTCTTTTAAACTGATGCCAAAATATGCATAGGAATCCCTGGTATGTCTGTCACTCTGTTTTGGCAAAATAAGAACAACTCAGGGTAAAATGACAGAAACCAGAAAATCAAGTGAATACAATTAGATCTGTAACCATACCTGGTTTGCATATATTTATCACTCTCAGTCAGATTACCTTGCAACTACTCTGCCATTTTGTTTTTATTTTAAAATTGTACACATTTAGCAGACGGTCTTATCCAGAGTGACATATAATTTGTGGATTCATCGTAGATCTTTCATGCAGTCAGATGACCAAATCGCCCTATAGTGGCCTCATTGGTTGAATGTTAATGATATTTTTCATAATTAATAAACATTTTAAAAAATGAATCGCCGAAAATTCTGTGTTTCTATGTCAAACGGTTTTGTTATATTTCAGTCTTCTGTGATGTATATAAAGTGTAATATTGGGATTCAAACTGTTATACATTTCAACTTTATATCTGACATGGTGCAGGTGTTTTCTTTTTTCTAAGCACTTAACCTTGTGTGGGAGGTGGATCCTTTTGTTTAAAAGTAGATCAGTTTCAGACTACCAAGAAACACTCTGTGTGACCCTTATATTTCCCGCTACAGTAAAAGGTCAAAACACTGTACACAGCTGATAATATAACGTTAGAAATATCAGTCCCGCTTTAAATAACATTCAGCTTATAAAGGCTTCATAATGCCTTCATAATGCCTTCATAAGCATTACATGAATGTGTTACAAAGCATCTATATAGGCCGTCATTGTAAATAAGAATTTGTTCTGAACTGACTTGCCTAGTTAAATGAAGGTTAAATGTAAAAATAAAATGACATAATAATCACGTCATGCTTTGTAAAGGGTTCATACATGTGGCATAACTGTGTGACATAATCAACAATGTCAAATGTGACATAACCCACTATGTTGAATATGATTTAAACATGTGCTTAATAAAGGTCATTTTATTTGGTTATTCCAAAATTCATTACAGTTTAAAATGTTCAACAAGTTAAAATTCAAATCCATAATTCATTTAAAATTCCAAATAATAAACAAATCAATCAATAAGTAATCCATTCAAATTAGGCAAAATAAACTAATGGTCATCCAATCAAAAAATCAAAAGCAATCAATGAATCAAAAAATAATCTGAAAATTCTGTCAGTCCAGTCAGTCACACCACAATATGTCTGTGTCTTTGTGTTGGTGGAGGGGAAGGGGTGGGGTGGGGTCTGTGCTGGCAGTTGCTCAAAGGATTTGGCAGTTGTGGTTGTTCGGTGCTGTGTCCAGGGTTGGGGTTGGGGTTGGGGCCGGGACTGGAAGTCGCGCTGGGCCCGGGACTGGAGGCCAAGGGTTGGTGCTGGTCTAGTGCTGCAGAACGGGGGAAAAAACACGAATCGGGAACTGGGGCTGCTGCAGGTGCTGGATCGGGATCTGGATCTGTAACGGGGAGGAAGGACAACCTGAGCTCTAGACCCAGAGATCAAAGGTGGTGCTTCCCTGTGGCCTGTTCGCTCCGGGTGAAGGTGTGATCTTTGGTCCCTCCTCCGCGCCTCGTCTGTTGGTCTGGTGCTGGGACTGGCCATAGGGATCTGGATTTGTGTTGGATCTACAGAGGGGAGGAAGGACAACCTGAGGAGCAAGCAGACACACAAGGGAGTCCTAGACCCAGAGGTCAAATGTTGCACTCCCCTGTGGTCCACTCGCTCCGAGTGAAGGTCTGTGCTTTATAAAGAATGACATGTTGTGCTGAAGGATGGCACATGCTCTGAATTGAATTCACGTTTGTCACATTACACCTAATCTCGTTCCCAGACACTTCCACCCACCCTGTTGGACCAACGCATCAAACTTAGCCTTCATTAGCTAGGTTTAGGTTTCAAATCTAATTTTAAGAAGATAAATTGTGGAAATGGGTAGGGTTTAGTCATAATTATGATTTTGTGGCTGTGTTAACTAGTGTCGACCAGGGGGAATGATGACAAACACTTTACTCAGTAAAGTCACTCCCATAGAATTCAATGGTCACTCCCACTATGGCCAACTTTGAATGGTTGGGTACGACATTATACCAAGAAACACTTACCTTGATGAAAGCCCATAACATAAGGAGATTGAAAGTGGCTTTCTTATGGAACCAAGTCACATTCCTCAGTACATAAACATGCACACAACAATATAATGAGGGAATGGGAACAGAAGAGGAATGAATACCTGGTGCGGTAGTCTCAGGTTCGACTACTCCAAATCATCTTGGCTCTGACACACACAAACACAAGCTTTGCAGGTCCATCAAACTGAAATACCTTTCATCAAATTGAAATACCTTTCACACCCTACCTACCTACCTGTGGATCATGAGCACCTTCAAAAATCAGCAGTACATTAATAACATATTTATTGACACTTTATGTCGTGTCCTGTAATACCTTGTTTGAAGTGAGATGCCTTCGAACATTCATAACAAATCCATAAAGACTCTATATCGCATGTGTCTGCACTTACTTTAAACTTCTTAGGGATAGCCCCCTTTTTTTCAATTTTCGCCTAAAATGACATACCCAAATCTAACTGCCTGTAGCTCAGGACCTGAAGCAAGGATATGCATATTCTTGATACGATTTGAAAGGAAACACTTTGAAGTTTGTGGAAATGTGAAATTAATGTAGGAGAATATAATACATTAGATCTGGTAAAAGATAATACAAAGAAAAAAACATGCATTTACATTTTTTTGTACCATCTTTGAATTGCAAGAAAAAGGCCATTATGCATTATTCCAGCCCAGGCGCAATTTAGATTTTGGCCACTAGATGGCAGCAGTGTATGTGCAAAGTTTTAGACTGATCCAATGAACCATTGCATATCTGTTCAAAATGGTGTATCAAGACTGCCCAAATGTGCCTAATTTGTTTATTAATACATTTTCAAGTTCATAATTGTGCACTCTCCTCAACAAAAGCATGGTATTCTTTCACTGTAATAGCTACTGTAAATTGAACAGTGCAGTTAGATTAACAAGAATGTAATCTTTCTGCCCATATCAGATATGTCTATGTCCTGGGAATTTGTTTTGTAACTTACAACCTCATGCTAATCACATTAGGCTACGTTAGCTCAATAGTACTGCGGGGGGACACTGATCCCGTAGAGGTTAATTTAATAGTTTTTCTCTGTCTAGTGGCACCACAAGTCGGCATTTGATTTGCGAACTCATCACATGTGCGCCTATTGTGCTACAGAAACAAGAACAGTGCAGGGCATGTGCCCTGAATTAAAAGGAAACTACACTCAAAAATCTACGTTTGTTAGATTTTTTCAGACCTTAAAAGTCGTTTCCTGATGTGGTTTAAGCATTGTTGGGAACACAGAAAATCCTTTTTTTATTTTGTTTTATAAAAAAAGTTGACAAAATTGGGGGAAAAGCAGGGGAAAAAATGGGAAATCCAATACCTGGAAAAAGAAAACCGAGAAAACTGAAGAGGTTGGGCCATCCTAGAAATGTTTTAGAGTAATATAATATGTACAATTTAGCAGAAGCAGACGCTTTTATTCAAAACTACTTAGTCATGCATGCATAAATTTTTACGTATGGGCGGTCCCGGGAATACAACCCACTATCTTGGTGTTGCAATGCTCTACCAAGATGCATGACAAGATTATAAATTATTTATAAAGCCTTTATTAAGCGGTGCTTATGCCACCCTTAATAAAACAGAGATTTATGTCATATTCGACATAGTGGGTTATGTCACATTTGACATGGGTGGTTATGTCAAAGAGTTATGCCACATTTATGACCCCTTTATAGAGCATTACATATCGTTATAGATGATTTGTGACACATTTATGTAGTGTTTATGAAGGCTTTATAAGCTAGCTGCACGTCACTTAAAGCGGGACCGATATGTCTATCTTTATCTTCACTATTAATTTCCTTTTTTTTGTTTCTTTTCACTTTTGTTTATTGTTTATTTCACTTGCTTTGGCAATGTAAACATATGTTTCCCATGCCAATGAAGCCCCTTTGAAGGAGAGAGAGAGCGAATCATCTCTAATGAGTCACACAGGGTCATGAAATGGAACTGCCAGCACTGTGAAACCTTTAATGGTGCAAAACTTAAGATCTGTATAGTGACATGTCTGTAATAACAACGGGCCCACACTCCCGACCCTTAGAAAACACCCTCATGTAGCCCTACTAACACTCTCTGCCTCCAACATGAGTCATTATGTAAATCAGTTACATTTAGTGTCTTCTTTGGACCGAGTACTGACAACTTTTCGTATATCATTGTCTAAGCTATTTGATACATGTACAGTTCTTGTTTGTATTTGTCATTTGCTATCTTTATATATTATTTTGTAAGTGATCCAGGTTACTTAGATACAGGTATAGCTATTTGGAGAGATACTTCACATCAGAAGCATTTTTAGCTATAAGAGGTCTAGGTAGCCTTGCCTGACCTTGTTATGAAGTTGAGATGAGAATTGGGACGTTGTCAGAAAAGCCACAGCGGCTTACTTCTTACAGAGAGAGCTCTATATTATATATCCTGTCTATCCATCTACCTTCAGCCAACACATTACATCCCTCTGTCATTCTCCAGCTTGTCAACCTTCCAATTTCAATGTGATTATTCACCCGTCCTCCCTGTGGGGGAGTTGACCTGCCCATGTTGATTGGCAGAGGGAAATAGTCTTACCCAGATCCCTCTGGAGAGCATATTTCAATCACTGTTAGGCCTCATCACTACTGCCATGTTATCGCATGTCCATTATGTGAATCACACACTCTGAGAATGAAGTTTAAGCTGGGGGAATTCTATAGGGGCCTATTGAGAACCATCTCCTCCTCTCCTGACTGTTCTGTTGAGTGGCCTGGCTGGCCTCAGCAGCAATCATTCACTTTAATCACCATGCTAGCTTTAATGGTAGCTAAAGTGGGGGATCTGCATAATATATGCATATTACAGCTGTCTCTACTAAGTGGCCCCGCTGCATTGCTGTCTGGCTAACACTCCACTGACCTCGTGTCAATGTATCACACCATCACATGTTCAATGCAGATCATACCACTAATGATTTTATGTAAATCTGAGATTACCTAATCAGTGTACAATATTAAACCTTTTCATCACATGGAATGTATCTGGCCTTATAAAACTACAAATATATTTGAGGCTTACCATCTCCCCCGTTATCATATAGTTAGGCCTACAATAGGCATTATTTGACTTGATGATAGGCCTACATACAATAGGCCTACTTTAGACCTCAGTCTTTTCCCTCTTTTGTATTATACCATGTAAATGATTGAGTCTGTCTGTGTGCAGTTCTTCCTACCAGAGAGCTGCTGGTTGCACTTAAGAGCTGTGCTGCTCTAAGAGAGAAGAAAGAGACCTCTCTGCTCCCACGGAGAGGTCCCTGAGGACTCTTTGGCGCAGGCTGTCTTTGAGGGTGTTGATGATCTGATGAAGATGTCTGGTACAGCCTGTCAAGATTCTCTGACACCTTATCCTGGCACCCGCTGTGCAGCCCAGTAGGGGAGGTGCGATTGTTTAGGGAGACGTTCCTGTCTGACTGACAGGGGGGTCTTCTTAGCATGACAGCAAGAGATGTACCTCGCTCTTATTTCTTTGATAGCTAGGGCTCCTCTTGGTGGGGCTTCAGTTTTCACTGGGTTTAAGAATATAGCTGGAGGCCGTCACTGCAACTCACGGGGGAAATCATCCAAAATCAATATTGTTACTGCATTTCACAGGTGGACACATTAACTAGGCCTAAGTGTGTTTACAGGTCATTATGTGTGTATTACTTGCATTTGTGAAACACCCAGTTTCAGAGTCTCACTGAAGAATATGCCCTCACTTGTAAATGCTCTTACGGCTCTTTACATTACTGAAGCAATGAATGAAAGGTTACCATGATGTACCAATTAATCACAACATTTATTTAAAAAAAAATCTGCTTTTGAATGTTGCTTATTTTCTAAATTGCACTCAATTGCAATTCGAAAAGTAATTTAACTAGTGAAAGGAGTGTTTCATGTAGCATTTGTCACCATTTACACGGAAGCTTCTGCCTTTATATGCAGGTTTGGGTCATTGGGGCACTCACTATTAATGTCTGACTGATTACTGTTTGTTTCCTGCTGTTTTTCTATGTGTTTTGTGTATGTAATGTTTGAACTGCGGTAATATTTTCCTCTTCTAGGACAATAAATATAAACGAATCTAATAATGTATCTTATATCCAGGGCCTGAACAACATCATTCACATAGACTTTGACTACAGGAAGGAGTTTATCTACTGGATAGACTCTTCCAGACCCAGCGGACGGAAGATCAACAGAATGAGACTCAATGGGAGTGACCTTAAGGTACTGCTGCTAGAGGGGGGTGATTTATATGTAGCATGCACTTAGCATGAAACGCTCTTAACAACACAACTGACCAGTGGACTATTTTCGGGAAGAGCAGTAATACGATTATCGTATGAAAGACCAGACCAGAGACCAGGATGTAAAGTTTAAATATAAGTACTAAATGCCTGCTTGTTTATTTTTAGGAAAATAGATTTTAGTTCTCAAAAATAATAAAATATGCAACTATGTTTCACAGTGTGATTCACACAATAAACAATGTTAACAAAATAATATTATAGGCCTAGTTCAATTTCAATACCTTGGGTTAAAAGTATATGGTTCTACAGTATTTCAATGTACTGACCTGTTGCACCCTCTACAACCGCTGTGATTATCATTTGACCCTGCTGATCATCTATGAACATTTGAACATCTTGGAGAACAATCTGGCCTTAATGGCCTGGTACTGTTATAATCGCCACCCGGCAAACCCAGAAGGGGACTGGCCACCCCTAAGAGCCTGGTTCCTCTCTAGGTTTCTTTCTAGGTTCCTGTCTTTCTAAGGACTTTTTCCTAGCCTCCGTGCTTCTACATCTGCATTGCTTGCTGTTTGCGGTTTTAGGCTGGGTTACATCTGCTGATGTAAAAATGGCTTTATAAATACATTTGATTGATTGATTGAATATCTCAGGTAAAATTGGGTGCACCCTTCTATAGTAATAGCAAGTATCACCAGTAAATATCCAGATCAATTCAATATAGAAAACAAAATAACTTTTAAATCCACATTCACAACAGTCCTACCACACATATGGAGTGATCAGTCCCATCAAACATTGTAGGGCAGTGGGGAAAGTGAACTCAAAGGTCCTCTTGAAGAGTTTAGATGTCTTTCTACATGCAATTAGATGTCGCTCTCTTTGGGTAGGCTCACCATCCAATGAATCAACTGCAACAAAAACCTGACCAAGTAAATGTTCCAAAAGCACATTCAACCGCATCTCAGTACGAGTGTGATGATCTGACCATCGATTATCAGTGTTTCTCTTAATATATTTCAAGATTTGAGTCGTTATTTCTGGCTTTTAATGCAGATTTCTGACAATCACGAACAATAGAAAATCTGTCAAAAAATGTTGCTTCCTCTACAGGGTTTACTCAAGATTGGAAATGATTGAGCTGTCAATCAAAGGTGGGACCTAAGTGATTTGTGCACTTCTGATTGGTTAGGTAATTTATTGCATAAGTACAAGAATATTTAGCTCATTAGTTGACTTGGGTTACAGATGTCCCTGGATGCCCCTGTGATATGGGGCGGCAGGTAGCCTAGTGGTTAGAGCGTTGGGCCAGTAACCGAAAGGTTGCTAGATCGAATCCCTGAGCTGATAAGGTAAAAAGCTGTCATTTTGCCCCTGAACAAGGCAGTTAATCCATTGTGAATAAGAATGTGTCTTTAACTGACTTGCCAGGTTATATAATAATAATATGCTACCTACAGTACCATTTAGAGCTTGCTCCCCATGCCCCATTTCCCTCTCACCATCCTTTCCTGCCCTGCTGGCTTCTCTTATGTAGATGAGGATCATACTGAATGAAGTACACACTGCAGTGTGAATCAACTTAGCTCTTCAGCTGTGTGCCAAATACCTTATAAAGTGCTCAGGAACCCATTTTCCAGAAGTATCTAATGATGAACTTAGCCTTAAGATTATTTTGGTCAACCGGGTCCTGGTCAAAAGTAGTGCACCATAAACGGAATAGGGTGCCATTTTGGATGCATCCTTCAATGGATATAAAGGTTGAAAATGTAATTGCTCCCAATTGATGATTGTTTCCTTTCATCTTTTATAGGCAGGCATCATAATGGACTTGTATCATTTACAGAGGCATTAAACAGTGTGGCAGCGCTGTAATCAATGCCTATTAACGAGACAACGATTAGCTCTCCGGCTGAACGCAACAGGTCTGTATTATCATGGAGGTCCATTCGGGTCATGCGATTGGAGCCCAGAACACACAGACGTCACAGGGTCACCTGCTGGACACCCTGTCGCACCCCATCCCCCCGTCCTCTCATCTCATTAGAATTGTATTTTGAGAGCAGGAGGTTCATTCAGCTAAATTACACCCAGGTTGCGTCTCAAATGGCAACCTATTCCCTATGCAGTGCACTACTTTTGTCTAGAGCTCTGATTCTGAACCAGTCACCCACAGTCCCTGTTTGAGCCTCCACCACACTCTTAGAAAATGTTATTTTTTAACACATCATATGTATAGTTAGGGATGACATATGTTGTGTTACTTCTAACAGTCACAGTGTTGTTGTTTTATTACACATTGTGTTGTATTCCACTTAAATCCACTTTTAAAAAATTATGTAAATGACTGGGGAAGACATTTAGAAAAAAGTAGCCATTTAAAATGTATATTTATCGCTCCATATACAAAATCTTACATGAAACAAATTCTGTACATGCAAAATATTCATCTTTAAATATTTCTAACATGTTAGTGCCTGGTAGATACACAGTCCAGGGAAACCTACTCAGACAATTGTGTACCTGAGATACAGGAGAACAGACTATTGTTGGATATGGTAGCCATTTATACCTTGTTAGAGACAAAAATATCCAGATCTGGTTTACCATATACAGATGAGGTTTAACATATACAGTTAAACTGATACAGAACTTCCACTCACGGGTAGTTAAAAATAACAAACTAAGACACACCTCCAAAATACTTTCCCAATGTGCCTTGCCTTTTTGAGTGAATTGTAGAGTTACCACCCATGACTGTACTGTATTTGTTGGTGACAGAGACATGATTGTTGAATTTGTTTATTTTCAGTCATGTAGCTATCACCAAGTGAGTTCCTACACAAATGCTATCATTAATATGACTCTTTACGACAATACATTACATACAGGCCTTTTTTTGGGGGACTAGTTTAGCCTTACACAGTGGTCTGAAACTCATGGTTTACAGGCCACATCAGGCCTGCAAGTAAAGTTGCAAAATTCCAGTTACTTAACAAAAATTCCCTAAAATCCTGGTTGAAGGACTCCAGATTTCCTGCTTATTCCCACCTGTTTCCAGGAAGTTCCCAACTGGGATATTTTTCAAGCTACCAGAGTTTTGCAAGCCTACCTGCGAGTCACATTATGCTGGTTTGCAAAGTGAGGTGCAATTCCTATTGGAATCCAGCCAGTGCTAGGATCTCTAAAAGTTAAAAATTTTATTCAGCCGCAACCTGCATTCAGAATGACTGCCAGAGTTAGGTAAATTGTGAGGAGACTACCTAAGCCCCATTTAAACTGGAACAACCATTTCACTAATGTCTGCTAAATGCAAAAACACAGATGTTAAAAACTATTTTTTTTTTTAAATCAACATGCTGGATGCTGGGAAATATGATAGTGATGTGCATGGTTTTGCCTAACTAGCCTAACTTCTTAAAATTTGTCAGGGCTAAAATGTTGCTGTGTTCGCGCTGCATTAGCATCAAATGGTCACCTCATTCGGATAAAGAGTAAATGTACATTGTTTCGTATACCTGCTGCTGGCTGAGGCTCACTCCAAGCTGTCAGTTGTCACTTTTCAGAGAGTAAGGGCCAGTGTGTTGACTTTGGATCCGCAATGCATTTGGTCAATAATCTAACACAGCTTTCAACACATTAATTTCAGGAATTGACAAAAAATGTGTTGAGAAATGTACACGAATGTGTTAAAAATAGTGCACACTGCCACCAGCACCCTGCCACCCTGCCACGGCTCAGCCACAGCTAAAGGATTTGAGATAGATCTGTCGTTTTAGCATGGAGGTTAATTATGAGAACAGTGAATAAAGCAGACCATAGTTTAAGCCCTAGAATATGACTTCTTTAAAGCATAAGACATGGAATGGGCAAAGCTAGGGGATTTGTGCTTATTTACTTCAGGGTAGAGGCAAGTTAATCCCAGTGAAATGAACTGCATATGTTTCTTCTCTTTTGCGGCGAGGAAAATAATGGTGGATATTTTGCATGTACCATATTTAGACTTCCTGAAATGGATGAGTGTTTTTCTACATACATTACAATGTGTTTTCTATGGCAATGCTTGACAATGTAATTTAGACAATGATGTTATAAGTAGCCCCCTGGGTTATAGGTAATGTTCTAACTAACCCTAAACTACAATAACATTATACTGTTGCGCTGACAGAACATTACAGTGAATAATGAGTACAGTGTTTTTTTGTTAATCATAGTTCTAATCTGCCTCCCCAATAACAGCCCTTAGCAAGCCTCCAGTATGTGCGCCTCTGGGTGTTTACTCTGTGCAAACATAAGGCATGTTAATGATGAAACAGGATGATAAAGCATAATTGAAGTTAATCAGAAGCAGAAGAGGTGATTTCTAGTCTGAGTACAGCTCAGAGACCAGGGGAGCGCCTCCAGTGAGGTCTGTATAAGAAAGTAGCCAGCCCACCTAAATGAAAGACACAGAGCATCATTATGTTGACTCCGTTGTTTGAAATACTTCACAGCTTTTATTTGGATTGTGATTATAGTTCTATGCTCATTGTCTATAGTCAGCAGGGTTTGGGGGACATTACATGTTGACAAGACTCAAATCCACATGAAGAAATATTTCAAATCAATGCAACAAAAAGAGAAGCTAGCAGAAGACCACAGGCTCTACCTAAAGTGTTGTGTATCAACCACTCCCCCCTCTGTCTTTTTACTGCCTCCGGAGCAAGTTTCCTGACGGAAAACACTCCTCAATCTGTGACATTTTGGAGACTGTTTGAAGCTCCAGTTTAGTCTAAATGACTGCTTAGGGGACAGCCCAGTCGATTTGGCAAGGCTATATATCTCTTGCAAATGAGGATAGAGAAGGCCTCAAAGCGCATGATGTCCCTTAATGGCAGATTGCATGGGTGTTGTTGGGTCTGAAATAGTGTTTCAAGGCATCAGTTTCATGTGCCAACTGGCACTATTATTGTTTATACCTAACAACTGGTTTGCTAATTCAAAAGCTGCCTAAACTGAGAGACATTGATTGAAAGTTCCTGTATAATTCCACCACCATTAAGGATAAGGTTTTTCAAACGAAAATTGCAACAATCTTTCATATTCATATGATGAATGTTTTGGTTGTTGTTGTTGTCATTGTCTCTGCTAGTTGTTTATCTCCCTCTCTCTTTCTCACCAGATAGTCCATCGGACTGCGGTCCCCAGTGCACTGGCCCTGGATTGGATAGGGAAAAACCTGTACTGGTGTGACATCGAGAGGAAGAGCCTGGAGGTGTCTAAAGCTAACGGCCTGTACCCCTCTGTCCTGGTCAGCACTGGTATCAGGAACCCTACTGACCTGGCCCTGGATCCACAGTCAGGGTACTGTATCAGACACATTGACCTCTAACCCTAACCCCACTGACCTGGCCCTGGATCCAAAGTCAGGGTACTGTATCAGACACATTGACCTCTAACCCTAACCCCACTGACCTGGCCCTGGATCCAAAGTCAGGGTACTGTATCAGACACATTGACCTCTAACCCTAACCCCACTGACCTGGCCCTGGATCCACAGTCAGGGCACTGTATCAGACACATTGACCTCTAACCCTAACCCCACTGACCTGGCCCTGGATCCAGTCAGGGCACTGTATCAGACACATTGACCTCTAACCCTAACCCCACTGACCTGGCCCTGGATCCAAAGTCAGGGTACTGTATCAGACACATTGACCTCTAACCCTAACCCCACTGATCTGGCCCTGGATCCACAGTCAGGGTACTGTATCAGACAATTGGGACCTCTAACCCTAACCCCACTGACAACTTAAACAAACACTCAAGCACGACTACACACTAAGCTGGACTGTCCGACTTTCAGCTAACAGGAGGCTTGTCATTAAGGTCTGTTCATGTTAGGAGTCAATCTAGAAGAAAGGTTATTTACGTGTCAAATCACCAATTGGTGACCCCTCCCTTACGGAATTACTTGTTAAACATTGTTAAACAAATGTAATATTCATTAATGACTGTAAGTCACTCTGGAAAAGAGTGACTGCTAAATTACTAAAATGTAAATGTACAATGTGATGATATACTGAGCAGTCTACTTTTACACCTGAGGGTTTTTATAGCACTGAACACAAATTTTGTTTTTTCATTGTCATTTTCCTAATGTTAACCTAACATTTTAATGATGTTTTGTAAGAGACACCTTGTAAGTCCTCTCCACATTCCTCCATGTGTAGGTATGCATTCTGGGTGGACTGCTGTGAATCCCCTCACATCAGTCGTGTGGGTATGGATGGTCGAGGGCATGCTGTTATCATCGACAAAGAGATCTACAGCCCCACTGCCCTCACTATAGATTACACCAACAAGAGGCTGTACTGGGCAGATGACAACCACATTCTGTTCGCCAACATAGACGGCTCACAGAGACACAAAGGTAAGGAAGAATATAATGTTGGACTTTGTCCACTATAAGAATATGTGATTAATCAGGGTTTCTACCCAGGTCTCCTGCTCACCACAAGACCATTTCAGCTGAGCCAAAGCCTAGGCATTAGATTGGGAGCTAACGCAAGTCTTGAGGTCTCAGGCTAGGTTACTCTTCACACAAGTGTGATTGCTAAGCCACCTCCATTACACGTGTATGGTGTTTTTTGGTGAGACAGATGTGCCCTCACTTTTCTCATCAACTAATGATGGGTCTACTGTTTTGTATTGTGTCTCTCTCCAGTGTCCTATGATCACATCCAGGGGGTGATGGGTCTGACACTGTTTGAGGACTTTGTCTACTGGACAGATGGGAAATCCAAGTCACTCCGACGAGCACATAAAACTACTGGGGCCCAAGGAATTGAGCTGCTCAACTCCTGGCAAGCCATCAAATCTGTCAAGGTTTACCATTCACTACGCCAACCTGAAGGTAGAGTAACCCACCCAGCACAGTAGTCCCCTCACTTACCCACCTGCCAAGCCAAAGGCATGGTCATATACTGTATGGTTACATAGGTTATTACTATTATATAGTTTATGATATTATTATATAGGATGCGATTATATAGGGTATGGTATTAAGAATGTGGCTAATGTTCTATTTAATTATGCTGTACTTTCGGTTTTGTTCTCCCCCACCCTCTCTTTCTCTCTCCCCCCTCTCTCTGTGCAGTGCCCAAGCACCAGTGTCAGGTGGCCAATGGAGGATGTAGCCACTTGTGTCTCCTTTCTCCTGGCGGGGAACACAAGTGTGCTTGTCCAACTAATTTCTACCTTGCTGCTGACAACAAGACCTGCCTCTCCAACTGCACTGCAAGTCAGGTCAGTGCCTATCCCTTCTCACACTCCTCAGCACTTGTAGATATGGTAACTCTTTTTGCACAGTCTGTTATTCTATTCTGTTTTCCCTCAAGGCAGATCTGTTGTTTCATTCCCTTTCTCCGTGTTTATCACACTGTCTCTTCTCTCCTGCCATGCTTCTGCAGCTTAAGTCCCATGAAAATAGTAGTGTTGCTTGTTTTGCTTTGTTTGAACAACAGTTTTTTGTGATAAGTTAGAATTCTGTCTAGTTAATTAGTGTGTTCTGTAGTTCCGCTGTGGGACCGACGAGTGTATTCCTTTCTGGTGGAAGTGTGACACTGTGGATGACTGTGGCGATGGATCAGATGAGCCTGCTGACTGTCGTGAGTACCATGTTTTTTCATTTCATACCAACTATGCATTACTGGACTTCCTGACTTCCTTGTAGCTCAGTGTTAAATTAAAATATCGCTTCCATCATATTTAAACCAATGTGACACCAATGTCGATAAAACTTAGCAAATCAACCTAATTGTAGGTAGAAGACACTCTCCCCGCCTCTTGTCAGGAGATGTCCGGCTGTTACTGAGAACCACGTACCGGATTTTTTAAAAGGTTGTTAGAATTAGGAAAGAAAGATAATTACTTGCCTCAACCTAGCTCAACATTTAGGCATCGGATAAGAACGAGATTACAGCGTCCATAAAGTGACCATTAGACTTGCCACCTTTTGGACTGAATAATTTTTGATGAAATGTATAATTTGTCGTTCTCAGTTGCCCATTTCTGTACATTAAGAACCAACAATGTGCTTTCGTTTTGTAGCATTTCTGACAATGCTAACATATTATTTAGCCAAAGCTCAGAGTTCTAAAACCGGGACCAACAACTCTGTTGCTAACAGCTGTAGCTAGCTAACACCAGTCGGATGAGAAGCTAGCTACAAGCGAAGGAAGTTAGCTAGCTATTTTCCAATAGAAGGTTTTTCATATGGCTGAAGTCATCTGTGTAAACTAAATCAGAGCACAACCAAAATAAGCTAGCAAACGTCCTTGGCCACTGTCATAGCCAGTTAGCTAGCCAACTAGCCAGTAGTTACAATCTAACTAGACTGTGCTATGGCTGTATAGATGGTGCACCAACAACAACACAATGTTGACAATATATCTTAGTTAGCTAAATTCTTCCATAAAACAGAGCTAGCTAAGTAAAGTTCATAGTCAACACCAAACTTTGCTAACTTATAATTCATGCAATGGGCATTGCTCATCTAGTTACTCCAGCAGTATACAGTCAAACTGGCTGGATGAGCTATGTCATCATTTCATCAATCAAAACCAGCCTCTTACAACACAAACTGTAGCTATACATTTTCTTGCAAAGAAACAGTTAGCTATGTTGAATCTAAACCCGGCCAATGCACATACAAGTAACACATCTGCTGTGCAATGCACTGAGTGTACACGCTGGCTAGCTAGTTAGCTAGATCAACACATGAGTCCGACATGTTGCTGTTCGTGCATCCGGTAAATAACGATTGTTTTCAAGTGCAACTTTAGTAACAATGGTTTTGGGAAACAGCTCTGAGATTTAATGATGCGCCTACGAAGGATCTAATGATAAACTTAGCCTTAAGATGCTTTTGGGAAACCTGGATAGGGCTGTCGCAGTAAACGTATGACCGCCACACCAGTAGTTGCGAGTCATGACCGCAGTCAAATTCCCTTTGACCGTTGGTCATGGTAATCCCTTCCAAAACTGTGCAAATGAATGGAGCTGATGGGTAGCCTACCAAACTTGCTAACGGAATCCTAAGCAGCCTGCATACACATTGTTTGAAGTACAATAGACCAACATGGCTACTTTAGTACTTTAAAGCTGTGTGCTGGAAAACCTTGGTAGAGCATGGGTGGAGTAGTCGTTGTGATGCTCATGTGAATTTACTTTATTTTTTGGCTTCAGACCAATGCCTACTTCTCACTTAAAACATATTTTTTTGTTTTTAATATCTATAACTCAACCTTTGAAACTATATTTTTTATTACATTTGACTTACTTTATTGCTGTGATCTTTTACTGTGATCTCTCAAAGTAGGATTACAGGAGAATTGCTGTATATTTTGAAATGTGGAATATGTATTAAATGCTTGCTAACATTTGCTACTTAGTTACACATGTTTTATTTGAGGGATATTTTCAGAAATGCAAGAACTGCTGTTTTACATTAAGTCATTAAGTATTTTTTTTTATTACAAATGTGTAGCTTATCACCATACGTGAGCATACATAATGTTCAGTGTACAAGTACTGTAATTAGCTGGTTTGCATTCCCTGAGATAACGTTGCTGATACATTTTCATGCAGCTGAATTCAAATGTCAGCCTGGGCGGTTCCAGTGTGGCACTGGCCTCTGTGCTCTTCCTCCCTTCATCTGTGATGGAGAGAACGACTGTGGAGACAACTCAGATGAGGCCAACTGTGGTAAGGAGGAAGACTGGGGATGTTACTATAGAAATTGAATGCCTATGCATTCCCATGCAAGTAGATGGGTGAAGTCAAATTACTGTGGTCTGAGGAGTCTGTAATCTGTTGAAATCTGGCCACAATAGCATATCGATTAAAGAAGAAGACTGTGGTTGTTACTGTCCTTCACATTGAACCTGTTGATGAGAACATAAGACAGTAGCCAGCAGCTTCATACCTTTCTTACTGCTTGATACTTTTTAATACTTTTTGTTGCAATTTAAGTATTGATTTCTATCACAATAAAAAGCTCATATGGGAATGTGCTTTCATTTCAAAGCATTGTAAAACATGTTATTAGCTTGTTTTTGGCTTAGCCAACATTACTTTCACTTTATCTTAAGGTGCCCTTTTGTCCTACATTTTCTTTGATGGATGCTTTTCACCTTAAATGGATGCTCCATCGGTTCTACCTCTTCTCCTCCATTTTGTCTTTCAGAGACGTACATCTGTCTGTCAGGGCAGTTCAAATGCACCCGGAAACAGAAGTGTATCCCTCTAAACCTCCGCTGTAACGGACAGGACGACTGTGGAGACGGAGAGGATGAGACAGAATGTCGTAAGAAGAAGAACCTTCTGTATTAGTACCTGACGGATTGTTTAAGGAATCTTTAGGATTACTTTTTAACTTAGGCTAGACTTTTTCTCTAAGATTATTTTCTGTTTTATAGCTTTTTCCCCCAAGGAAGACTGAGATGGAACTTATTATGTGAAGGTTTAACAGTGGTATCTGACAAGTTGAGACAAGGTCCTTACCGGTGAATTTATAGTAAAACTCAGACAGCCTACCCTTAGGTGCTGCCTTAAATAATATTGAGTCAGATAGTGATTAGGTATTCCAAAGGCATGCTTGATTAGCGCTTTCCCTGTGTGAGAGGATTAGCTATCATTGAATTAGAAAGTGAAAGAGAGAACAGAATAGTGAGAGGTATTTCTCTTCTGTTATGGTAACTCTAGCTATCAGCAGTAGCATTATACGTCAGACAAATATCTGTGGGTTGCTACATTTGTTTTGCCTGCCTGTGATTTCAAGATGGAGTGAGTCACTATGGAGTGAGAGTCAGTTTAAAAGCCTTGATTAAGGAGAGAGGCGTTCTCCCCTTGAATTAGACCGTATATTTAAATGTGTAAATGTAAAATATATTTTCAGGAGTACTGTGCCAATCAAAAGATAATGGTACAGATGTGGGATCTTAATTTGAGCCAGTTTGCTAGAGAAGGAAAATAATCCTGCAGTAACAGGAAATGTGGATTGTAATTGATGGCCATTTATTTAGGGGTTGATACATTTTTCGTAAGGGAAAATCAAGTCTGAAATGTCAAAGTGGAAATAACAAACTTCAGAAGCCATTTTAAACCTCAAATACACTACAAGTTTTAAATGTCCTGCATTGCAGAAAAGTTATCCTGCAACATGGTGATCAAATTAAGATCCTACATCTGTAGCTGCAACTGTGATAATGGAAGGTAAATAACGGAACAGAAGACAACTGCTGCTGCTTTTGGTATGCAGTGATAATATACCACAGTTGGTATAGTATCTGACTTCGATTGTCTAGCCTGCATGTACAGTATATCGGTTTAACTGTTTATTGTGTTAACCTGTTTGCAAATCAGTTATTTCTGAGCCAGAGGGTGATAAAAATAATAATAATAATAATGTAACTATAATTATTATGATTGCATCTGTAAAGTATAGTAATACATGTTATTACCGCAGCATGTTTTCTCTTTGTTCCTGCCTCTGTAAATTATAGGTATTTTACACAGCTGGCCTGTTTATCCATGTGATCAAGGCCGTTCTCCTGTTAACATTCTGTCAATAATAGTGTTGTTTGCTCATCTCTCACTCCTTATGCCACTCTCTCCCTCTCTCTTGGTCTCGCTCTCTCTCTCTCACTCCTTATGCCACTCTCTCCCTCTCTCTTGGTCTCGCTCTCTCTCACTCCTTATGCCACTCTCTCCCTCTCTTGGTCTCGCTCTCTCTCTTTCTCTCCCTCCCTCTCCCCTCCATCGATCCCTCCCTCTCTCTTTCTCTCTTTCTCTCTGTTTCTCTCTCTTTCTCGATCTCTCTCTCCCTTCCTCTCTCCTTCCCTCCCTTCCTCTCTCCCTCCTTGGACTGGTGTAAACCCGGACCCCCTCCTCTCCACAGCGGAGAGTACATGTTCCCCGGAACAGTTCCAGTGCAAGGCCTCCATGCACTGCATCTCCAAGCTGTGGGTGTGTGATGAGGACCCGGACTGCACAGACGGGTCAGATGAAGCTAATTGTGGTGAGTGGGGGAGCGCTTAAATCATAATCCAAATAAGTCCTCTAGTTTTATTGAGCCTTGGTTGAAATTGGGATTAGGAAATGAATACATTTTACACATGGGCACATTCTCATCTTCTCTGTACTGATTGAGTTGAAGCAGCCATAGAGAATGCCTCCGGGTAGTTTATCACCACAGGATGTCAGACTTGTCAGTAGTGTGTATGGCACCGAAACACCAAACATCACATTGCGATGTTTGGTGTATGCCCCCCCTGTCACGCCCTGACCTTAGTTATCTTTGTTTTCTTTATTATTTTGGTTAGGTCAGGGTGTGACGAGGGTGGTATGTGTGTTTTTGTCTTGTCTAGGGTTTTGGGTATGTCTAGGTGTGTGTGTGTAGTCTAGGCATTATGTAGGTCTATGGTGGCCTAGATTGGTTCCCAATCAGAGGCAGCTGTTTATCTTTGTCTCTGATTAGGGATCCTATTTAGGTTGCCATTTTCCAGTTTGGTTTGTGGGTGATTGTCTATGTGATGTTGCATGTCTGCAATCGTTATATTTAGCTTCACGTTCATTTTTGTTATTTTGTATTAGTTTGGTTATTATTCTTCGTTATAATTAAAGAAGATGTATTCACATCACGCTGCGCTTTGGTCTCCTCACTACGACGTTCGTGACACCCCCCTGAATTGTTTTGTTATTTTCAGTGGTAGAGAACCTTTCCAACCTCCCACAACTATATCGCCCTACCAAGCAAATAGGCAGTAACTGCTCATAGTGTGGAACTAAGAAAAATGGCTTTTATTTACCTTGGTTTCACAGTAACTTTAGGCAGTTAATGCTAACATGACCCCCATTTTCTCCAAAACAAAATACAATAGAGGCAGGATACTTGTCCACATGATTAAGCATGTGCCCAAATGAGCAGTTACTGCCTTTTTGCTTGGTATGGCAGTATATCTTCCACTGGTTATTACTTTAAACTGTGTAGCCTACTGGAGAACATCTGCGCTAACTTGAATGCCTTTTGTTCTGAGACACAATACTGCTAGGATGTCCCTCAACTGTGTTGTTATACTTTAAAGCCGTTGTCTTCCACTGGATGAAGCGTTCAATGATTTTTAGCTATGCTCACATCTAAAGAAGGGAGAGAACAAGGTTCAGTATGTAGTCTTCACCCACCTTTGTGGAGAGGTAATTATGTTGTTTTCCTCTTCATCTCATCCCAATGGTTATTTGAGTGGATAGATAGGTTGCCATTCTCTTTGGTAACATCGAACAGCTCAAGATCAATATTTTCTTCACTCAGTATTGGTTGTTTTGTTAGATAATAGCTCTTATTAAGTTCAACACAAGCTGTAAGCTAATAATTGCTGCTAACTAAAGAATGAATTTATTTTAGAAGTTGTAAAATGTTAATGAACATTTCCTAAATGCTGTTCAGTTGTACTAAAGTTTTAGAGAACATTTGATACAGTGTTAGGGGGGTGCATTATACACCAACAGAAAAAATTATAAAAATGTAGTGCAATATAGAGGATAATTAGGATTGTGAAATATAAGTATATTCCCAAAAATATACACTACCGGTCAAAAGTTTTAGAACACCTACTCGTTCAAGGGCTTTTCATTATATTTACTATTTTCTACATTGTTGAATAATAGTGAAGACATCAAAACTATGAAAGAACACATATAGAATCATGTAGTAACCAAAAAAGTGTTAAACATATCAAAATATATTTGAGATTCTTCAAAGTAGTTACCTTTTGCCTCGATCACAGCTTTGCACACTCTTGGCATTCTCTCAACCAGCTTTTCCAACAGTCTTGAAGGAGTTCCCACATATGCTGAGCACTTGTTGGCTGCTTTTCCTTCACTCTGCGGTCCAACTCATCCCAAACCATCTCAATTGGGTTGAGGTCGGGTGATTGTGGAGGCCAGGTCATCTGATGCAGCATTCCATCACTCTCCTTGGTCAAATAGCCCTTACACAGCCTGGAGGTGTGTGTTTGGGTCATTGTCCTGTTGAAAAACAGGACAATGTGCAAACCAGATGGGATGGTGTATCGCTGCAGAATGCTGTGGTAGCTATGCTGGTTAAGTGTGCCTTGAATTCTAAATAAATCACAGACAGTGTCACCAGCAAAGCACTCCCACACCATCACACCTCCTCCTCCATGCTTCACGGTGGGAACCACACATGTGGAGATCATCCGTTCACCTACTCTGCGTCTCACAAAGACACGGCAGTTGGAATCAAAAATCTCACGCTTGGACTCATCAGACCAAAGGACAGATTTCCACCGGTCTAATGTCCATTGCTGGTGTTTCTTGGCCCAAGCATGTGTCTTCTTCTTATTGGTGTCCTTTAGTAGTGGTTTCTTTGCAGCAATTCAACCATGAAGGCCTGATTCACACAGTCTCCTCTGAACAGTTGATGTTACTTGAACTCTGTTTAGAATTTATTTGTGCTGCAATTTCTGAGGCTGGTAACTCTAATGAACTTATCCTCTGCAGCAGAGGTAACTCTGGGTTTTTCTTTCCTGTGACGGTCCTCAAGAGAGCCCGTTTCATCATAGCGCTTGATGGTTTTTGCGACTGCACTTGAAGAAACTTTTAAAGTTCTTGACATTTTCCGGATCGCTTATTTGAGCTGTTCTTGCCATAATATGGACTTGGTCTTTTACCAAATAGGGCTATCATCTGTATACCAACCCTACCTTGTCACAACAGGGCTGATTGGCTCAAACGCATTAAGAAGGAAAGGAAGAAGGAAACTGCACAAATTAACTTTTAACAAGGCACACCTGTTATTTCAAATGCATTCCAGGTGACTACCTCATGACGCTGGTTGAGAAAATGTCAGGAGGGTGCAAAGCTTATTACTTTGAATAATTTCACATATAAAATATATGTAGATTTATTTAACCCTTTTTTGGTTATCACATGATTCCATATGTGTTATTTCATAGTTTTGATGTCTTCACTAATATTCTACAATGTAGAAAATAGTAAAATAATGAAAAACCCTTGTGTGTCCAAACTTTTGACTGGTACTGTACATACTTTTCTGAAACATTTGTTGCAAATACTTTATTTGCTTCTAAGTGTTTAATATTGCAAACTTGTCATAGATTCTGTTAGGAGATCTAAGCCGTTGGCAGCACAGTCAGGTATTTCATCCTACGCTGTGTTAGCCTCTCTCGAGTACGAACAAGGTTTTGAACTTGGTGTCAGGCTTGCACTACGAGGAAACCCTGAGGAAATGATGATTACATGTATAAATATAATAGCTCCACCATTAATATTCATGCTTTTTGAAGCCATTTTCATCTGCTTGTTTGTTTGTTTGTTTGTTTCCTGATGTAAAAAAGATGAAAAGACCTGCGGACCTCATGAATTCCGCTGTGAGAATAACAACTGTATCCCGGACCACTGGAGGTGTGACAGCCAGAACGACTGTGGAGACAACTCAGATGAGCATAACTGCAGTGAGTATGCTCATCTATGCTGCTCTACTCTCTTAGCTCACTTCTAGCTATTTGGCAACTTATATATACATCAACAGGCATATGCACTTGCGCAGTTCAGTTAGTATTTTGGAATTGTTTGAAGATTAACTGACTCCCCTCTTGGTCTTTGTGTTTATATACTGTACCGTTCCTCTGTTTAACTTTGTAAAGAGATCCCACAATCAAAGTAACAGGCAGCTCAATGGAGCCCTGTTCTTAACTGTTTCTAACTCGGCTATGCCCTCTGAGCATGTTCCCCTCTCCAACTCCACTTTGGATCTAAAAGAAAGTCAGAGCTCCATATTCTTCAGCTTTGATGCCATCTCTCCTCTTCTTCCCAGGCTCACTTTTTTGTTTAGATATTCATAACCAACTACTGGAATTAAATTTGTTTACGTATGAAAGGGATTTGTTAAGCCAGCTTGCCCATCTCTCTGCTCTGTGTGTGTGTGTGTGTGTGTGTGTGTGTGTGTGTGTGTGTGTGTGTGTGTGTGTGTGTGTGTGTGTGTGTGTGTGTGTGTGTGTGTGTGTGTGTGTGTGTGTGTGTGTGTGTGTGTGTGTGTGTGTGTATGTGTGTGTGTGTGTGTGTGTGTGTGTGTGTGTGTGTGTGTGTGTGTGTGTGTGTGTATATTCATTTTATGCTGAGTATTCGTAATACATTTTATTTATTATGGGCTTATTCCCCTTACCTATTAATGTCGCTTAAAATGCAAATAAATCCAAGTCAAGTGTTGGATGGTAAAGAATTAAGTAGGTGCACCAGCTAGGCTAGCAGACAGGAGAGCGATAGAGGCTGCAAATCACAATATGCTGCAGACTGCAGGCTCTGTTGGGACCTTTTCTCTAACTGCAGCTCATGACCACAACTACCTTTACTCATACAGTCAGTTAACAGTCCACGATAACCAGGGGGTGAGGGGAGGACCCCAGCACTTGAATTTGATGGTGCTTAAATATGGTATAATGTTGTCCTCAGAGACCTAGACATACAGTGCACCTGAATGTGGAGGTTGCCAGATAATAGGGTTCAGGAGTATACTGGCTATGAATGTATTTACATCTTGAGCCACTGGCATTCCAACTATCATGTCCAACAAATGTCTTTGACGAGCCAACAGTAGGCTTACTGCCAGGGCCCAGTTTTTCCAAAAGTTATCTATCTAGATTTCGCCTATCGGATGGGATTTAACACATAGAAATAGAAGAAATTAACAGACGAATCATTGACTTGAATGGGGACTCTCATTTTATTCATTCTATTTCTATGCATTTAATCCTATCCGAAAAGTATGCAAAATCCAGATGAGCTTTTGAAAAACTGGGCCCAGATTAAGCAATGTTTAAGAGATATCTCTTGTAAAAGGGCCCTTACACAAAACCACATGATTTCACATGTGGAAGATAACATGATTTTATGTAAAATTCCACTTATGAATTATGAGAAACATGTGTTTTAAGAGAACTTCACATGATCACGTGAAATTCATGTTTTTTTTTCATTAAGGGGGCTCTAGGGGATTCACTTCTCTCATGATACCTCTTATAAAGGCCCATGCGTGTGTTTTCTTAGAGGTTGGTTGCTTTTCCATGGCTATTTCAAGTGTAAATAGTCTATATAGCCTAGTCTATAACACACATAGTATATATATAGTCTTTAAGTAGTCTATAACGGACATCACTTGTTAGGGAGTACTAGAGCCTTGTAGAAAATGATGAAGATCCACCCTTGGATGGCGTCGTTGTGTAACTAGTCTAATTAAAGTTGTAAAGTATATCGTGTTTGAGGGCCCGACTCCTATGTCATTTCTATTTCCAGTGTAGTGATGTTCTTGTCCTCTCCCTTGACTCAGAGCCAGTGACCTGTAACCACAAGGACTTTGCCTGTGCTAACGGGGACTGCATCTCCGCTCGATTCCGCTGCGATGGAGACTATGATTGCCCTGATAATTCAGACGAGGTCAGTGATCCCTGTTGTCATTTAAAAACAGCCTGTAAATAGCATGTTATAGCCTGTAAACTGTGTGAGTCACAACCTCTTGAATAATCTTATTTGAGTGAATTGACCCTTATTAATCTTAACTTTATGTTTCTATCTTGCTTTTTCTTTCATACATGTGAATGTTTTATTTTTCTCCTAAAAGGCATGCGTATTGAATTGCAGATAGGATTTGATGGCATTATGATATTCAAATCGTAAAATATTCTGAATTTTATTGGAACGCAGACGATAATATTATGGATGACAATGTCCTAATAGAGAGACATTTTATGTTTGTTCTGTTATGCAAATGTGTGAACAATTATGCAAACTGGTTTACTAACCAAAAATACTAAATTAACTAGGCATGCATGAGAACTATGGACCTGTTTTGTGGAATGCGATTTTTTTTAAAGCATGAGCTATTCATGAAATATGAGCCAATCAATAGAAAATATTCAGGTTTCCATTGTGTGATGGCTGAGGAGAGAGCCACGCAATTACTCATTTATTATGCCTTGTAATTTATTGCTCTGTTAAATACCCCCACGGCAATTACAGCATTAGTAATCCCCTCCAAGAGCAACCTCTTGACATCATTTTATTTAACTTTTATTTAACTAGGCAAGTCAGTTAAGAACATATTCTTATTTACAATGATGGCCTACACCAGCCAAACCTGGACGACGCTGGGGCAATTGTGCGCCGCCCTATGCGACTGTGTTGTGATTAAGCCTGGAATCGAACCAGGGTGTCTGTAGTGACGCCTCAAGCACTGAGATGCAGTGCCTTAGACCGCTGCGCCACTCAGGAGCCCAAATGTAGTTCACTAAGTAGTAAATAGTAGTATGCTATGCATGATTTCTCTTGTAAAAAAACAAGTTATCTTGTCCACCCTATTCTTACCTAAAACTGACTAAACAGGCAATGAAGACTCAATGGGTCTCAATGCCCGGCAATACCCTGCCATCCTGCACATATAAAGCATTCAAATTGTCAATGAAAGTGTTATGTATGGGTTATAATTGAGCTATCAAGTCCAAGTGAAGGTACCTTTCAAAGAAAGTATTACCATATGGTTCTACTGTATAAGAATTGGAACATCTAACATGTAAAGTATAAGCCTATTGTAAATGTGAGCTTCTTGTCCTTTATATCTCTCTACAGAAGGACTGTGAGGCTCGGTGTGCTGAGGACCAGTTCCAGTGTCTCAATAACCTCTGCATCTCCCTCAAGTGGCTCTGTGACGGCCAAGAGGATTGCAAGACAGGAGAGGACGAGAGGAACTGCCAGGGGACAGGTACGGTATACGAGGAAAACAAGGTAAAAAGGTTACTTTTCCCCCCCCAAAAAACATTTTAATGTGAAATTGAAGTAGTTGTTAAAAAGCTGAGTGCCACAAGCTCCTACGGTAACATGGACTGTTGTAGTTTATATTCTTTGATTGAAAAACAAGACAAAGTTAGAGTTTTTCTGGACTTTTTTATTCGGAGTAGGGTAATATGAGGACATTTTGGTGTGGAGGGGGGTGCTTTACCTCCTATGATAGTTACAAGGTACAAGCAGTAGAATTGTCAAGGCTGCTTTCTGTGTGACTTGTAATTAAATACATTTCCAATTCTGTACGCCATGTGTTTTTACCCACAGTAAAGCCATTAAAACATAATGAACTGTATGACGGATAAAAACACCTCAAAAAGTGATGCGAGCGAGTCCCCCTCCCACAATTTTTTTAAAAAATCAAATAAAAGTTTAGAGTTTGCTAAAACCACCTAGCAACCTCGCCAAGAGATTTGTACCTTTTGGTATTTTAGCGAATAGCAGGGCAGGGAAAGAAGCTGGGTCTCTGTCATGAAAGACAAACATCATATGCGTCGCGCCAATAGGAATAGTACTATTTGGGTCAACCTGTGCCAAAACTCTGCTATTGATCATTCTTCAGCTGGTTCTCCATCTTCTTTAAAAAAGAATAATGGTGAGCCAACATGTTTTAAACACTTTTACCTACTAAACAAATGTTTTCATGACTTTCGCTTGTCCCTCTAAAGCAGACATATAGTAAGCAATACAGAGCCTTCGGAAACTATTCAAACCCCTTGACTTTTTCCACATTTTGTTACGTTACAGCCTTATTCTAAAATGGATTAAATCTAAAAATGGCCTCAGCAATATACACACATACCCCATAATGCTGAAGCGAAAACATGTTTTTAGAAATGTTTGCTAAAATATTAAAAATAAAAAACAGAAATGCCTTATTTACATAAGTATTCCGTCCCTTTGCTATGAGACTCAAAATTTAGCTCAGGTGCATCCTGTTTCCATTGATTATCCTTGAGATGTTTCTACAACTTGATTGGAGTCCACCTGTGGTAAATTCAATTGATTGGACATGATTTGGAAAGGCACACACCTGTCTATATAAGGTCCCACAGTTGACAGTGCATGTCAGAGAAAAACCAAGCCATGAGGTCGAAGGAATTGTCCATAGTGCTGCGAGACAGGATTGTGTCGAGGCACAGATCTGGGGAAATGTACTAAAAAATGTCTGTAGCATTGAAGGTCCCCAAGAACACAGTGGCCTCCATCATTCTTAAATGGAAGAAGTTTGGAACCACCAATACTCTTCCTAGAGCTGGCTGCCCGGCCAAACTGAGCAATAGGGGGCGAAGGGCCTTGGTCAGAGAGGTGACCAAGAACCCGATGGTCACTCTGACAGAGCTCTAGAGTTCCTCTGTGGAGATGGGAGAAACTTCCAGAAAGACAACCATTTCTGCAGCACTCCACCAATCAGGCCTTTATTGTCGAGTGGCCAGACGGATGCCACTCCTCAGTAAAAGGCACATGACAGCCCGCTTGGAGTATGCCAAAAGGCACCTAAAGACTCTCAGGCCATGAGAAACAAGATTCTCTGGTCTGATGAAACCAAAATGGAACTCTTTGGCCTGAATGCCAAGCGTCATGTCTGGAGGAAACCTGGCATCATTACTATGGTGAAGCATTGTGGTGGCAGCATCATGCCTTGGGGATGTTTCTCAGCAGCAGGGGCTGGGAGACTTGTCAGGATCGAGGCAAAGATGAACGGAGCAAAGAACAGAGAGGTCCTTGATGAAAACCTGCTTCAGACTGGGGCGATGGATCACCTTCCAACAGGACAGCCAAGAGAATGCAGGAGTGGCTTCGGGACAAGTCTCTGAATGTCCTTGAGTGGCCTAGCCAGAGCCTGGACTTGAACCCGATCGAACATCTCGCTCCCCATCCAACCTGACAGAGCTTGAGAGTATCTGCAGAGAAGAATGGGAGAGACTCCCCAAATACAGGTGGGACAAACTTGTAGCGTCATACCCAAGAAGACTCGAGGCTGTAATCGCTGCCAAAGGTGCTTCAACAAAGCACTGAGTAAAGGGTCTGAATACTTAAATGTAAATGTGATATTTCAGGGTTTTTTTAAATAAAAAAATAGTTTTTGCTTTGTCATTATGGGGTATTGTATGTAGACTGATGAGAAAAAAACAACGATTTAATCAATTTTAGAATAAGGCTGTAACCTAAAAAAATTGGGAAAAAGTTAAGGGGTCTGAATACACCCTTACACATTGTGCCAATGGGGTTAACCCACTTGGCGGTAATTGCAACACGGCTCATAACCTCATCCGAAAGCCCCAAAGGTGGTGATTGCCTGAGTGGGATTTAGCACAGCAGTAGCTAGCACACAGCATGCTCTAGCCTGAGGGAAGACATCATATTTAGACCTAGGACCTGTTCAAAGTCCAGCACTGCTGGTTTGGACAGAAACAATGGGTTGTAGCGTTTATTTTTTCATGAGTTCATAACAGTGTGCAGAACACATACAAACCGGCCCCACTCATGCTGTGAATGATGGGTGTTATATTATTATGTTGTGGAGTGTGTGCACTCAATAAAGCTCTCTATCTCTGATCTGGGTGTTTCCAGTGCTCCCCTCTTGCTCCCTAAATGAGTATGTGTGTGCCAGTGGAGGCTGTGTTTCGGCCAGTCTGAGATGTGATGGACAGGACAACTGTCTGGATGGATCAGATGAGGTGGGTGTGGCTCTGCTTGGTACTTTAACCACGTCCGATATCAGCCAATCACTTACTGTAGCTTTCTTTAGCTTATTTACGTAAAACGGCAGAGATAAGAAGAAAAGATTATGATTTTTTCCAGTGCTGTAGCTGATCTTCCCACACAAGCATTTATGTAGGGATTTCCCTATTTGTAAGGATCATCCCTACATAATTTGGTGCCCTGTGTAAGGTGAATTCCTAACAGTATACAAAAGGATGGGATTGAAGACACTTGTATCAAACTTTATCACTGAGAATGGCTTGACTGTTGGACATTTAATAGTGTATAATGCTGTTTACATGTTTTATGTTGCCATGTCGACAGGCAGGCTGTGTGAAGGAGTGCAAGGAAGATGAGTACTTGTGTCTGAACCATGCCCACTGTATCCCACGGAGATGGTGCTGTGACGACGTGTTTGACTGTGTGGACCATAGTGATGAGGAGAACTGCAGTCAAGGTACGACAGGGGTTGGACAAACTCACTTCACATATCAATGTACTAGAAAACTGTAACTGCAGCCAGAGTTGGACAGGTATTAGAAATTACAACAGGACTAGTCAGAGCTAATTTTATTCAGTTGCAGTTGACACTTTAAGAGAGATGGGGTGGAAACTGTCTCCTCTTAGGAAGTAGTTGGTTTTCCATACAGGTCTGTTTTCATTTTATTTTAATTTACAGGCAACATGTCCTACTATAGTAGAGACATGCCTTTCAGGTGTTGAAATGTGGTGCACTGAGCAAATCTTTGTCTCGTGAGTGGAAACTTGAACACTGAGAATTTTGTGCAACTTTCGGCGAGCGTTTACATATAATCGCTAAGGCTGTACCCTTACAGTTTTAGACAGTAGCCAATAGGCTATTGTGGCTATTTGAGCATAACGTAGGCCTATCAACCAAAACCAATGGAGCAAAACCCATGACATTTTCACATGGAAATAGCTTTTGACTTCTATGATATAGCCTGCAGTAGCATATATGTGATGTTCAATACAGGCCTACATTGCATGATATATTTATATTATGAAGGGCTTGACATTAATTAAGGATTTTCTACTTGGTCTGTAACACCATGGGCCAAATAGGTGACTGTAAATGACATTGTATTGTGTTGTATGATGCAAGAAACCACTTTACAAAATAAAATGAATTACAGATGGTCACCTTGCTTCGAGTTCTTAGGAAACTATGCAGTATTTTGTTTTTTATGTATAATTTCTTACATATAGTATACTACTAGCCAATGTCCCATCTCTTGACAACAAGGTAGACGACATTCGAGCAAGGGTTGCCTTCCAGAGATTGTAACATTCTCTGTTTCACGGAAACATGGCTCTCTCGGGATATGTTGTCGGAATCGGTTCAGCCACTTGGCTTCTCCATGCATCGCGCTGACAGAGATAAACACCTCTCTGGGAAAAGGAAGGGCGGTGGTGTATGCTTTATGATTAACGACTCATGGTGTAATCATAACAACATACAGGAACTTAAGTCCTTCTGCTCACCCGATCTAGAATTCCTTACAATCAAGTGCCGGCCATTTTACCTACCAAGAGAATTCTTGTCAGTTATAGTCACAGCTGTGTACATTCCACCTCAAGCAGACACCAAGACAGCCATCATGGGAACTTCACTGGACTATATGCAAACTGGAAACCATACATCATGAGGCTGCATTTATTATAGTGGGGATATTAACAAAGCAAATTTAAATCAACCTAAATTCTTCCAGCATATTGGTTGCACTACGTGCATGGGCAATACCCTCGACCACTGCTGTTCTAACTTCTGCGATGCATACAACGCCCTCCCTTCGGCAAATCCGACCACGACGCCATCTTGCTCCTTCCGTCTTATAGGCAGAAACTCAAGCAGGATGTACCAGTGACGAGAACCATTCAATGCTGGTCCGACCAATCGGAAGGCACGCTTCAAGATTGTTTTGATCAAGCGGACTGGAATATGTTCTGATCAGCCTCAAAGAACAACATAGACCTATACGTTGACTCAGTGAGTGTGTTTATTAAGAAGTGCATCGCAGATGTTGTACCCACTGTGACTATTAAAACCTACCCTAACCAGAAACTGTGGATGGAGGGCGGCATTCGTGCAAAACTGAAAGCGCGAACCACCGCATTTAACCATGGAACGAGGTCTGGCAATATGTCTGCATATAAACAGTGTAGCTATTCCCTCCGCAAGGCAATCAAAGAAGTGAAATGCCAGAACAAGGTGGAGTCACAACTCAACGTATCAGACACGAGACGTATATGGCAGGGTCTACAGGAAATCACGGACTACAAAAATAAATCCAGCCACGTCACGGACACCGACATCATGCTTCCAAACAAACTAAACACCTTCTTTGCCCGCTTTGAGGACAATACAGTGCCACCGTCGTAGCCCGCTAACAAGGACTGCGCACCCGTCCGTCCGTCCATCACCGTGGCTGACGTGAGTAAAACATTTAAACGTGTTAACATTGGCAAGGCTGCTGGCACAGACGGCATACCTAGACGCGTCCTCAAAGCATGCTCAGACAAGCTGGCTGGTGTGTTTATGGACACATTCAATTGTTCCCAATCCCAGTCTATTGTCCCCACATGCTTCAAGATGGCTACCATTGTTCCTGTACCCAAGAAGACAAATATAACTGAACTAAATGACTGCCGCCCCGTAGCACTCACTTCTGTCATCATGAAGTGCTTTGAGAGACTAGTCAAGGATCATATCACCTCCACCTTACCAGCCACCCTAGACCCACTTCAGTTTGCATACTGCCCCAACAGGTCCACAAACGACGCAGTCGCCATCACACTGCACACTACCCTATCCCGTCTGGACAAAATAAATACCTATGTAAGAATGCTGTTCATTGACTACAGCTCAGCATTCAACACCATAGTACCCTCCAAGCTCATCATCAAGCATGAGGCCCTGGGTCACAACCCCGCCCTGTGCAATTGGGTCCTGGACTTTCTGACGGACCGCCCCCAGGTGGTGAAGGTAGAAAATAACATCTCCACTTCGCTGACTCTCAACACTGGGGCCCCACAATGGTGCGTGCTCAGCCCCCTCCTGTACTCCCTGTTCACCCACGACTGCGTGGCCATGCATGCCTCCAACTCAATCAAGTTTGCAGATGACACAACAGTAGTGGGCTTGATTACCAACAACAACGAGACAGCCTACAGGGAGGAGGTGAGAGCACTCGGAGTGTGGTGTCAGGAAAACAACCTCTCACTCAACAAAACAAAGGAGATGATCGTGGACTTCAGGAAACCGCAGGGGGAGCACCCCCCTATATACATCGAAGGGACAGCAGTGGAGAAGATGGAAAGTTTTAAGGTCCTCCGCGAATACATCACAGACAAACTGAAATGGTCCATCACAGACAAACTGAAATGGTCCAATCACACAGACAGTGTGGTGAAGAAGGCGCAACAGCGCCTCTTCAACCTCAGGAGGCTGAAGAAATTTGGCTTGTCAACTAAAACCCTGACAAACCTTTACAGATGCACAATCGAGATAGCAACTACACCAGCCTCAACCGCAAGGCTCTCCAGAGGGTGGTGTGGTCTGCACAACGCATCACCGGGGGCAAACTACCTGCTCTCGATGACACCTACAGCACCCGATGTCACAGGAAGGCCAAAAAGATCATCAAGAACATCAACCACCCAAGCCACTGCCTGTTCACACCGCTACCATCCAGAAGGCGAGGTCAGTACAGGCGCATTATTGCTGGGACCGAGAGACTGAAAACCAGCTTCTATCTCAAGGCCATCAGACTGTTAAACAGCAATCACTAACTCAGAGAGGTTGCTGCCTACATTGATCCCCAATTACTGGCCACTTTAATAAATGGATCAGTAGTCACTTTATACAATGCACTCTAAATAATGCCACTTTTATGTTTACATATCTTACATTACTCATATCACATGTATATACTGTATTTTAAACCATCTATTGCACCTTGCCTATGCCGCTCGGCCATCGCTCATCCATGTACTTACATATACATATTCTCATTCACCTCTTTAGATTTGGGTGTATTTGGTATATGTTGGGGAATTGTTAGACTACTTGTTAGATATTACTGCACTGTTGGAACTAGAAGCACAAGCATTTCACTACACTCGTATCAACATCTGCTAACCATGTGTATGTGACAAATAACATTTGATTTATTTTTACCATACAGAGAATTAGACAATATAGGCTACCCCTCTGCCTATTGGGTTACTTGCATATTCAAGCCTGTCTCAAAATACAAAATTGCCCCTTTAATTAAAACATAAGCTTTTTACCTGACTGGCTTTTCAAAAAAAGCTTGAAATATAGTTTACACGTTTTGTGCTCTTGTAGGAAGCAGTAACTACACATTGCTTACCTATACCTATTTATAACTGGCCTGTTAACTCGCTAACTGGCAAAGAATATCAACAGTATGTGCACGCAAACGGCTCTGCGCTCTGATCTGAAGTCATCTGAAAAGCGCATTCACTCGCATGATTGAAAGACCGCAACCACTAATAAAATTACTCTATTGCACTCTGGCTCTGCCTACAACAAAATCACAGACTCAATCTTGCAAAGTTAGATTTGTTTTGGTTTGTTGCATTGAAAAGGGGATGATATAATGTTGATTCGATCACAGAAAAAACGTTGATCTATAGTGTTCAATCTCTTGCGTATTTGCATGGCATTTCTTCTGTGCGGCAGTCCAGGAGGAAATGCGCGCAGTTGAGAGGGAACATTGATTGCAACTATGGGTAGAGTTGAGCATGTTTACTGGAACACTGTAATACAGATTACATGCCTGTCAATATGGTACACACATTCGCTTTTCTTCCTTCATAGTACCATGTCAGCAACAAGGGGTGTTGAAACTCACACATGGCTAGTAGCATAGCAATCACCATTCTAGCCATGTGTTTTACTGTGAAAGGTGTACAAAACAATAGTCATATTCTGACTAAGCAAAGGTCACTTTGCTAACGAGAACGTTCTTTCATACAGACACTATAGTGATAGCACAATGCTATTGAATAGAAGTTTAGAAGGAAATGGAAAAACCTAGCTATAAGACAACCTTGTGAAAGAAAGCCCATAGCACTACTGTTAACCTTCCAGTTTGTAATTTCAGGCATCTTCTTCTGCCGTCCTGATGAGTTCATTTGCAACAACACCTTATGCAAGCTCCATGCGTGGGTGTGTGATGGCAAGGACGACTGTGGAGACAACTCAGACGAGGACACAGAGATGTGTGGTGGGTTGAAATAGCAACTTAGATCTTTGATGGATATTTTATTGTAACTCCAATGCAATGCAAGGTCATATTCATGTTTGAAATGGTGGATTCTGTTGAATGGACTAGAATGGAAGAATTTAAATAGACTAGAATGGACTATGTTGAATGAACTAAAATGTATTTGACTGTCTGCAATACTTGTGTTATTCTTCTCCGCTCCAGCCAAACTTTCCTGTCCCCCCACACGGCCACACCGATGCAGAAATGACCGTGTGTGTCTGCGCTCTGACCAACTGTGTAACAAGGTTGACGACTGTGGGGATAACTCGGATGAGGAGGAATGTGGTGAGTTTACACCAGCTACACTTCAAATTACATTACATTTTTCTTAATCAAGAATGTTGAGAAATTATATATTCCAAAAAACATTATTCCTAATCGTATCAGTGCGACAACAGCAACAATGTTGTATTAGTCAAGTTCCTTTGATTTCCCTACAAACTCCACATCACATCATATAACGATATCTCAGATATCTCATGCAAATGCCTTCTCTGTTGCCGATGCAGCCTGACGTGTGTTTGGCTTCTGTGTGCGTCCCAAAGCAGAGGTGGTGTCTGGCAGACCCAGACGGTGTGGGAAGGCAGAGTTCACCTGCAGTACCCAGCGATGCATCCCAGCCCAGCTGCAGTGTGACCTCTTCAATGACTGTGGGGACGGGGGATCGGACGAGCAGGATTGCAAGGCCTGTATGTGTGTGTGTTTTGTGTGTCACACAGATCAATATCCTGCTGTTTAGATGGAAGTATTAAATGTTTCTAGGGAGGAACTTGATCCGTGAGATAATCTAGGGCTCTGCTATATTCTTCTGCTAGATCCAAATGTTAGATGATGTCAGAACATTTATGGCAATACATGACCCAAATTTGCTGAGTTTTTTGTTTGTTTGAAGAAAGTTGATCTTTACCTGGCTTCCACACATCAATGGAACAACTTTTTGCAAGTATATTCGATGTATAGAAATGTGTTTTCATGTGCAATCACATTGTCTTTGACTGTAGCTTCAAATGGAGACATATGTGGAAAGAAAACAAACCCATGTGGAGAGGATGCAATTTGCAATCAGACAAACACAAATGCAGTATGTCAGTGCAAATCTGGCTTCAGGAGGAATCTGAAGACTGCCCAGTGTGAAGGTACTGTACGGCCTGGTTTTCCCCTCACTGTTTAATTAGACAGAATAACGTTACTGTAATAATAAATGGCATTCTTTAACACGTTTAAAAAAATATATACATTTAACTAATATGGTTAAATATGTACACAGCTGTGGTTAATGAACAATATACGTAACATATTGCTTTCTAGTTTTTCCTTACAGACACCGATTCCTTCAATATATTTATCTCCGAGTAGGTGTTTAGTATCTTAGTAGCTTTCACTTACAGATAATGTAGTAAGCCATCCAGTTTCAATGAGCTTAAGTAATTACAGATTGAGTAGCCAAGTTTTGCATAATTTAGTTGGAGATAAGGATATCTGCGATTATAAATTGAACTCTAAACCTGGCTTTTGCCTCCTAGTTATTGCTTTTGTGCTCAGTGGTTATTGATTATTCTATTAAGGGGGAGAGTAACTAAGTACTCAAGTTGTAATTTCCACTTTCGTAATGGGTTAAGACTCTGCTTTCTGAAAGATAACCAATGACCATTTAAACCTAGACTTCCTATGCATGTTGTCATCACATCAGCTGACTGTTACTCTGAATATGACTCAGTAACTGGGATCAGTTGCTTAGTAAAGCTGGTATATGAACGTGCTTCAACATGTGAAACTGAACCAGTGTTAATAGCAATAGTTTTTTTTTTAGCAGGTTGGCATTAATTGGGATGACTCATCTGCTGGTAGGCAGCTCTGCAGGGTAGTCTCTAGGTGGCACAGCCACAAAGTCGTAACATCTGATTTTAAATCTAACCTTAACCCTGAATTTAACCACACTGCTAACCTTATGCCTAACCCTTAACTTAAATTAAGACCAAATAGCACATTTTTGTTTTCATACATTTTTATGATGTATACCAAATGTTGACATTGCAACTGTTCAATCTAGTGCAAATCTCACTTTTTTTAAAGTATTTTTTATTTTAATTTCAGTATACAATAAGTATCCTCAAATCCTATAGGTTAGGGCAATATCAACATGAACTGAAATTTCTGATTTGAGAGGTACGGCAGCTTAACTGTTTCCATGTGCAGTACAGTAACTGAATGAAGATGTTTTTCCTTTTCTCCTCAGAAATCAATGAGTGTCTTGAGTTTGACACGTGCGCTCACTATTGTACAAACACTAAAGGATCCTACAAGTGTACTTGTGACAGGAATTTCAAGGAAATCAATAGAAACTGTATAGTAAAAGGTATGGACCATTTTATTACTGTATGTTCTAACTGAATTACATTGAACTATCATCTTGATGTGCCACATATTGAGCTAAGATTTTTTTACTGTTGTAGTTTCAATTGATATACAGTATTGTATCTGGTATTTTTAAGCTAAAATGAATTAAAACAGTATACTGTTAGTATATTATGTATTTCTATAAACTGCAAAATGTTCTTGAATATTGTATACCCTTTATTTGAAAAGATTTGTTTTATTCAATAGATGAAACTGTACTTTATCCTTACCACTCTTCATTGTAAAGATACTGTCATAGTCATCAGATAACCTTTACATTAAGACAACAGGATTGTATAAGTAATACTGAATGTATACAAGACCAGCCATTTAACAATTTAGATAGTATAAAACTGAGCTGTTTCTGATGTGACCAATAAGGATTATATTAATAATGATTGGCAATATTCACAAAAATCTACTTCACATCTTTTCTCTAAAGTGTTAAAGTTGCGGGTGTATACACCACTGTGATACAGTGCCTTCGGAAAGTACAACATTTTCTAAAGTTGTTGTGTTGAAATTAAAATATATTAAATCAAAAAAAATTCTCAACCATCTACACACAATACCCCATAATGACAGTGAAAACATGTTTTTAGACATTTTTGCAAATGTATTGAAAATGAAACATAAATATTCACACCCCTGAGTCAATACTTTGTAGAAGCACATTTGGCGTCGATTACAGCTTTGGTATGTCTTGATTTGGAGATTTTCTCCCATTCTTCCTTGCAGATTTTCTCAAGCTCTGTTAAGTTTCCAAAGATTTTCAATGGGATTCAAGTCTGGGCTTTTGCGAGGCCATTCAAGGACTTTCACGTTCTGGTTTGTCTGTATGTTTGGTGTCATTGTCCTGTTGGAATGTAAATCTTCGCCTTCACCCCAGTCTAAGGTTGTTTGCACTCTGAAGCGGGTTCTCATCAGGGATTTGCCTGTATTTGGCTCCATTAAATGTTTCCTCTATCCTTACCAGTCTCCCAGGCCCTGCCACTGAAAAACATCCCCATAGCACATCACCTGGTAGTGATGGTATAAGATGGGTGGTGAGCTGTGCCTGGCTTTTTCCAGACATAGCGCTTTGTATTTAGGCCAAAGAGTTAAATTTTTGCCTCATAAGACCACATCTCATCAGAGTTTGTCACTTGCCTTTTTGCAAACTCTAGGCATGCTGTCATGTGTCTTTTTCTCAGGAGTGGCTTCTGTCTGGCTACTCCTATAATGCCCAGATTGGTAAAGTGCTGTAAAGACTGTTGTCCTTCTGGCATGTTCTCCCATCTCAGCCAAGGAACTCTGTAGTTCTGTCAGTGGTCATTGGGTTCTTGGTCACCTCCCTGACCAAGGTCCCTCTTGCCCGGTTGCTCAGTTTGATCGGACAGCCAGCTCTAGGCAGTCTGGGTAGTTCCATATTTTTTCAGTTTCCCAATGATGGAGACCACTGTGCTTTTGGAAACATTCAACACTCTAGAAATTGTTGTATACCCTTCCTCAGATATATGCCTCATCACAATTCTATCTTGGAGATCTAGTTTCTGCTCTGACATGCATTGGAAACTGTGAGACCTTTTATATAGACAGGTGTGTTTCTTTCTAAATCATGTCCAAACAATTGAATTGGCCACAGGTGGACACCGATCAAGTTGTAGCAACATCTCAAGGATGACTAAGGGAAATTGGATGCACCTGAGCTCAATTTGGATATTCATAGCAAAGGGGTGTGAATACATATGTAAATTAGATATTTCTTTATTTAATTTTCAATAATTTAGCAAACATTTATAAAAACATGTTTTCACTTTGTCATTATGGAGTATTGTGTTTAGATGGGTGAGTGAAAAATACATTTAATACATTTCGATGTCAGGCTGTAACACAACAAAATGTGGAATAAGTCAATGGGTATGAATGCTTTCTGAAGGCACTTTTCCCATTTTAATGACATATCCCCTCTATCCCCACTATTCCTACTGATTGGCACCACGGGTAGTAGTAGTAATACATGACTGGTCTTGTTACTATGTGATTATGTATTATTATCCTGATCAACAAGGAACATGTGATATATGGGGGCAGTTTGTTGGACACATTCATCCTAGTTCTGGAATAAAAATAAAAATCTAAGTAGAATCTCCATCACAAATGCTTTTTAGTCCAGGTCTAGGCTTAATGTGTCCAGAAAACTGCCCAAGAATGTTAATATATGACTTGATTGCCATATATTATACTTTTTTGCTTGTAAATGAAATGATGCTGTCAAACTGTTGTTTAAAACCCCAAATGGAATTTAGCCACTTTTCATTTTTTTTGCATATTAATAACTCAACAACGGGCAGGACCAGAAGATCGAGTGCTCTACATAGCTAATGACACTGAAATCCGAAGTTTTGTGTATCCGTTTAACCAGAGCCATGGACACAAACTCCTCACTCGCATCGAGGACAATGCCCGCATTATTGGGATGGATGCTCTGTTACACCAACAAAAGGTTATCTGGGCTACCCAGTTTAACCCTGGTGGACTTTTTTACAAAGAAATCCTAGACACGAGTCAAACTAAAACTAATGTCGGAAACATAGTAAGTATTTCCAAAGGTGTGGTTAGGGTGGTTGGAAAGTCTACTTTACTTTTAAATGTACGATAGAGTTGTCCATTCAATGTCCACTTACTAATATCCACAGGATATCTACAGTTATGTTTAAGTAACACTATCACGAGATATGCATGTTTTTTTCTTTTCTAAATCCATTGAAGCTACAGTATATCTTGGTAACTGCATTTGAGCACAATTAATTATAGAATGATTAGCCGTGAGAGCGTGAATATAGCAGTGAGTGCTTGAAGATTAAATCTCATATAGTCACATATCTCATGTGAGCTAGAGTACAGGACATTAGGAAAGTGCCAAGCTCTTTCCAGGTTTTGTTTGAATTAAAGGTGAATAACAACACATTTTTGAAAAATGTTATATGTTCCTAACCCCCGCTGCCTTGATGTTGGACTGTCTGTCAATGTGCGCACCTCTCTCACTCAGGGAGACACGGTGGAGCTAGAGGGAGAGCTACGTCACAGGGTTATACAGCCCCCCACTCAGTGCAGTGCTAGATAGAACTTTATGGAATAAAATATAAACGTTCTGTCACAGCGAAAATACTAAAATAGGGAAATGCAATCGATTGGGAGATACGGCATAAGCTTTTATGTGAACAATTTGGGTCGCGGGTTCACAATTGTACCTTTTCTGAGATCCCGGCCAAGCAAGGAGGGAACAGCAGCCAGCTCATGCAACAACACACGCACAAGGGGCTCCCCAGAAACACTACACACTGGCAGTTTTCTAAATGGCCTACATTCAAAGTTAGCACATCACCCAACACAACACGCCTTTTACTATATTGTCAGAAGCATCATCAGACCTCGCTTAGTAGCCTATTTAATTTCTCTCTTTCAAAGCTCTGGAAACAAATCAGAAAATGCTGTGCTCTAAAGATGGCATCGTAGCCACACAATTACATAATTGTCAATCTGATCAGAAACACTGTGCCCACAACCTTTATCTCCTAAATGATGTCGCTGGTGTATTTTGTTAGAAATTTGAAATATATTGCACAATAGGCAATAAGGTTTTCCCCCGGTGCGAGTAGAGTACAACACACATAACAAGCTCGATAAATGTATACCGAAGAAAAGTTTCACCCACATTTAGATAAGAAAATATCCGCCTACCTTTCTATCATGTCAACCATCCATCCAAAACAAATAATTCCATGTGTCTGCCTTTTGTCTTGATAAACTTTCACATAGCCTATTCCATGATATGGGGTAATCCAATGAGCAACACCTCAGCTGTTGATTGCAGTGATCATCATTCTTGTATGCTATACATAATCAATATACGACTTTCACATGTAGGGTATTTGATGCAAGGGTATTTGATTTAAACATAGGCTATAGGAATACTTTTCAATAATGGTTACATTATGACATTCTTCTGCTTGCTCGAGGAAGGCAATTTGGCCCTGGCTTGCAAATTAAATCCCTGCATAGTTTTGTAAATGATTGCATTATTCTACCGATTTGAAAATGTAAATGTAGGCTAATAATCATTTTAATAATAGAATATTTGATCTCCCCCAATGAAAACTTGTACAGTGAGCATAAGTCGCATTTTGATAGATGCATGCATCAGTAGCTAGGCGATCTATTATATCTGCAACAGAAATTCATTTATATGTTTGCTGTCAGCTGGCTACTGTAGGAACATTACAATCGAATGACATTTGTACATAAATGAGCCTTTTAGCCCATATGTGTCATCCTATGAAGTGGATGTTATGTTGCAAACTCACTAGTCTTTCACTCTAAATTTAGTAGATATATTTTGGTGTATATATATATTTTGGTGTGTAGCCAACTGTCAGAGGGAAGATGGACAGTGTTGATTAGCAGGTGCAATTATGTGCCATGGGGTTACAAGGTAAAAGTGGGAGGCGGAATAAGGTCGGCTCCTTTCCTCCTTGCGTGGCAGAGAGACCATCTCAGAAATGGTCAAATTGTGAACCCGCGACCCAAATGGATCACATAAAATGTATATGCCATGTCTCACAATCGATTGGACTTGACAAATGTTGTATTTTTGGTATGATAGAATGTTTCTATTTTTTGTAGATTAAAGACATTACACAAAGTTCTATCTAGCGCTGCGGCTACTGGAAAGTTTTATAAATCTGTGACGTAGCTCTAGTTCTACCTCGCTCTCCCTGAGTGAGAGATATGCACGCTTTGACAGACAGTCCATCAAATAGTCAGAGGGGTTTATAAACATAGATACATTTTTGAAATTTGCCCTTGTTCCACTTTAATGCCATGAATGTCTCAGACGATTCATTTTTCTCATTTGTAGATATGGCTACTGACAAACTCAAAGAAAGCCAGTCAATTGTTTTACGATTAATGACACACATCTTTCAATGTCATTTGTAGATACTATTATTCAAATACCATGATGTACATTGATCTAAAGTTTGAGCCATTGTTGTCTCATTGGAAACATTACTGTATAGAATAACCTGATCACACGCAAGACTTCTTACACATTAAGCATAGGCTACTAAACCTTTACTAGCATCAAGTATTGGATTAGACATACTGCTATCATGTTTGATAGGGGAAAGAATAGTGAGTGCATCTAAATACGTCAATGGATAACACAATTCTTCACCTCTGAATGTTAAAGTTTATTTGCCATATTTAATACAAATACCTTGAAAGTCTTTTTCATGTTCACGCTTTCATGTTTACAAGCTCTGATTTTCCTTGCAGTGTTCAGACTTCCGTAGACCGAGGGATGTGTCTGCTGACTGGATTACAGGAAATATCTATTGGACAGACCATTCTCGGATGCACTGGTTCAGCTATTACACAGCCCACTGGACTAAGCTCAGATACTCTATAAACGTGGGCCAGCTCAGAGGGCCAAATTGCACCCGTCTGATAACTGACATTGCAGGAGAGCCGTACGCCATCGCTGTCAACCCACCGCAAGGGTAAGAGCATCCTTTTCATACAATGTTCAATTTCATCATTATGTTGTCACTTTATACCTTTTTGCTTTGTCATTATTTTGTAACTCTGCTGAAGGAAGACGGCTGTGCAATTTTGAAAAATGCATCCAAGATGGTTTCCAAAATGTGTTTTCTTTACTGATTTGTTAAGGCATACATATTTGACAGGGATTCCATAAATATATCAGTGATTCCAGGGATTCTATAAGTATAGACAGGGATTACAGGGATTACATAAATATATCAGTGATTCCAGGGATTCTATAAGTATAGGCAGGGATTACAGGGATTACATAAATATAGCAGGGATTCCAGGGATTCTATAAATATAGACAGGGTTTCCAGGGATTCCATAAATATATCAGTGATTCCAGGGATTCTGTAAGTATAGACAGGGATTACAGGGATTCTATAAATATAGACAGGGATTCCAGGGATTCTGTAAATATAGACAGGGATTACAGGGATTCTATAAATATAGCAGGGATTCTATAAATATAGCAGGGATTCCAGGGATTCTATAAATATAGCAGGGATTCCAGGGATTCTGTAAGTATAGACAGGGATTACAGGGATTCTATAAATATAGCAGGGATTCCAGGGATTCTGTAAGTATAGACAGGGATTACAGGGATTATGTAAATATAGACAGGGATTACAGGGAATCTATAAATATAGCAGGGATTCCAGGGATTCTGTAAGTATAGACAGGGATTACATAAATATAGCAGGGATTCCAGGGATTCTATAAATATAGACAGGGATTCCAATTTCTGTGCATTTAATCCCCTGATATCCATTAGACCAGATGCTATGGAGACCCAACAGGAAATAATTGTCTTTGTACCTTCTACAGGATGATGTACTGGACAGTAATAGGTGATCATTCTCATATTGAGGAGTCGGCTATGGATGGTACTATGCGTAGGATATTTCTGGAGAAGAACCTCAGGAGACCAACAGGTATCTACAGTACAGTGTCTCCTCATGTCACATTAGTATGTTTGATTTAGCTAACATACTGTACCATAGGATAACACTGTTTCACAACTGAATGAAGTGTGAAGACTGAAACAGTAGGGAAATGTCATTACACATACGCATCATATTTATCTGCTTGTATTTTCCAAGTCCATACATATCTTTTCAATAAGATGTGATGTTGTAGACTAGCCTAGTTCCAGATCTGTCTGTGCAGTCTTGTTAAAGGCAATGACTGTAGGAGTTGGGGATCTGGGACCAGGCTAGTTGTAGACTAGAGGATAAAGCTTTTTAAAATAAGGCCATGGAAAAAGTTAATGAATGTCTCTGACAGACCAAACCTGTTGTTATGGTCCTGGGGGAGACACTTGGTGCTGATCTAGTTTTTAAAGATGGTTTGGCCTCCTTTAATATCAGGGACCCATGAACTGTCCCGAGGTAGGGGGAATTCACAATCTGTGTAAAAACGCACACCCATTTAATCACCATGGCAACTTGGGTATTTTATCCAGCCAAACACATGATAGAAATACATAGTAGATTTAACACCAAAAATCTGTAATTAAAAAACAAACAAATATGCTGGTATATGCAGTACCAGTCAAAAGTTTAGACACATCTACTCAATCAAGGGTTTTTGTATAATTGTATAATAATAATGAAGACATCAAAACTATGAAATAACACATATGGAATCATGTAGTAACCAAAAAAGTGTTAAACAAATCCAAATGTATTTATATTTGACATTCTTCAAAGTAGCCACCCTTTGTCTTGATGACAGTTTTGCACAAACTTTTGACTGGTACTGTATATATCCTGTAGCATGATTCCATTTAAATGTTAATGACTTTCTCTCGGCTGCGTAGGAAGTGAGGTACCAAAAGGAAATAGATGAAATAACTGTCAGTTTATGCAGTCTATCCGCAGTTTATATGGAATGTTGACAGCTGCAATCCATGCAATTGTGTTCAAATATTTCAAGAATATTGTTTATAATCTGAATGCTCTCAATATGGCATCCATATTGATCTTTACCAAATTCATGAGGAAAATAAAGCTCGTTCTCTCATCCTCCCCCAGGTCTGGCCATCGATTACTTCAACCAACGTTTGTACTGGGCTGATCCTGAGCTCTCCGAGATAGGCAGTGTGAGATTGGATGGGTCGGACCCTCTGGTTGCAATCAGGGACAGACACGGTAACACCACCCCGAGAACAAAACAAAGATTGACTTTCCAAGCACATACCTGCTACTGATGTGATCGTTGTTTAATTTCCTCTACATTTTATCAACAGATTGCTACAATAACATAGTGTGTGCGTTTGTGTGCAGTGTTTCCCTTAGGAGTTTTCCAGAAACTGTGGGAAAGTTGCATGGGGGGGGGGGGGGGCAGGGTAGTGGCCGTGGCCAATGGCACGGTCTACCACCAAAATGTTTAGAGGCCCTCTTGGCCGCAGAGACAGCATTTTGTTCTTTTAAAGTAAATTTCCTGCAATTCTACACATTTTGTCATGGGGAGGAGAGAAAATTTTAGTTTTCAAGCTATTCCTGCAATTCTACATATTTTGCCAACGCTTATGCCGTGTTTGCATGCTATCTGAGTGACTCATACATTATAACAAAATCAATAGGGGCTCCATGACATGACAATTTTTATTCTCCCTGACTGTCTAGTTTTTATTTTGGTGATTGTTAGTTCTCAAAGGAAAATATATAGCTCCATTATCTTTTCTACATACTTTATATTTGGTTTAAGGCGTTTAAGTTTGCACTGAAAACCTTTTACCATCCCAAATAGGATTTTCTAAAAAACATATATTATTTTATTTTTTCACATGGTGTTCATGGTCATATGCTTATTTCCACCCTGCCTTCATTCTGTTTCCATGGCTGTGTTCCCAGGAATATCCCAGCCATACAGGATTGACATATTTGAAGACTACATCTACGGGACTGGGCTAAAACATGAAGTCTTCAGAGTTCACAAGTATGGCAAACAGCCTGTGGAGTTTCTCCACTTGGGTCTCGAGAAAACGACCAATGTCCTGATCTCCCACCGATACAAGCAGCAAGATGGTAAATATATCAAATCTACTGCTGTGTTTCAATGGGTATTTTAATGAATACAAATGTTAATAAGGGTCTTGGGTAATGCAGGGAAATTAGGAGGGTGATGTGCATAGTGAAAGTACCATTTGAATAGCCTTAAAGCTTAAATGGAGGCGGCAGGTAGCCTAGTGGTTAGCGCGTTGGACTTGTAACTGAAAGGTTACAAGATCGAATCCCTGAGCTGAAAAGGTAAAAATCTGTCGTTCTGCCCCTGAACAAGGCAGTTAACCCACTGTTCCTAGGCCATCATTAAAAATAAGAATTTGTTCTTAACTGATTTGCCTAGTTAAATAAAGGTAAGAAATGGAAGTATAACAATGGCAACTACCATGATATGCCAGTAACATGCCTAACATGATATTACAGTAACATGCCTTGTCCATTGCTGTTTTAGTTAGTGATTATTGTCTTATTTCACTGTAGAGCCTCCAGCCCTGCTCAATATGCCTTAGCTAACCCACCTGACGTCACCTGGTTTAATTGATGTCTCTAGAGACAATACCTCTCTCATCGTCACTCAATGCCTAGATTTACCTCCACTGTATTCACATCCTACCATACCTTTGTCTGTACATTATGCATTGAATCTATTCTACCGAGCCCAGAAACCTGCTCCTTTTACTCTGTGTTCCGAATGTACTAGACGACCAGTTCTTATAGCCTTTAGCTTTACCCTTATCCTACTCCTCCTCTGGTGATGTAGAGGTTAATTCAGGCCCTGCAATGCATAGCTCCACTCTCATTCCCTAGGCGCTCTCATTTGTTGACTTCTGTAACCGTAAAAGCCTTGGCTTCATGCATGTTAACATTAGAAGCCTCCTCCCTAGGTTTGTTTTATTCACTGCTTTAGCACACTCTTCCAACCCGGATGTCCTAGCCGTGTCTGAATCCTGGCTTAGGAAGGCCACCAAAAACCCTTACATTTCTATCCCTAACTATAACGTTTTCCGACAAGGTAGAACTGCCAAAGGAGGCGGAGTTGCAATCTACTGCAGAGATAACCTGCAGAGTTCTGTCTTACTATCCAGGTCTGTACCCAAACAATTTGAGCTTCTACTTTTAAAAATCCACCTTTCCAGAAACAAGTCCCTCACCGTTGCCGCTTGCTATAGACCACTTTCTGCCCCCAGCTGTGCCCTAGACACCATATGTGAATCGATTGCCCCCCATCTACAGTGAGGGAAAAAAGTATTTGATCCCCTGCTGATTTTGTACGTTTGCCCACTGACAAAGAAATGATCAGTCTATAATTTTAATGGTAGGTTTACTTGAACAGTGAGAGACAGAATAACAACAAAAAAATCCAGAAAAACGCATGTCAAAAATGTTATAAATTGATTTGCATTTTAATGAGGGAAATAAGTATTTGACCCCCTCTGCAAAACATGACTTAGTACTTGGTGGCAAAACCCTTGTTGGCCATCACAGAGGTCAGACGTTTCTTGTAGTTGGCCACCAGGTTTGCACACATCTCAGGAGGGATTTTGTCCCACTCCTCTTTGCAGATCTTCTCCAAGTCATTAAGGTTTCGAGGCTGACGTTTGGCAACTCGAACCTTCAGCTCCCTCCACAGATTTTCTATGGGATTAAGGTCTGGAGACTGGCTAGGCCACTCCAGGACCTTAATGTGCTTCTTCTTGAGCCACTCCTTTGTTGCCTTGGCCGTGTGTTTTGGGTCATTGTCATACTGGAATACCCATCCACGACCCATTTTCAATGCCCTGGCTGAGGGAAGGAGGTTCTCACCCAAGATTTGACGGTACATGGTCCCGTCCATCGTCCCTTTGATGCGGTGAAGTTGTCCTGTCCCCTTAGCATGAAAAACACCCCCAAAGCATAATGTTTCCACCTCCATGTTTGACGGTGGGGATGGTGTTCTTGGGGTCATAGGCAGCATTCCTCCTCCTCCAAACACGGCGAGTTGAGTTGATGCCAAAGAGCTCCATTTTGGTCTCATCTGACCACAACACTATTCACCCAGTTGTTCTCTGAATCATTCAGATGTTCATTGGCAAACTTCAGACGGGCATGTATATGTGCTTTCTTGAGCAGGTGGATCTTGCGGGCGCTGCAGGATTTCAGTCCTTCACGGCGTAGTGTGTTACCAATTGTTTTCTTGGTGACTATGGTCCCAGCTGCCTTGAGATCATTGACAAGATCCTCTCGTGTAGTTCTGGGCTGATTCCTCACCGTTCTCATGATCATTGCAACTCCACGAGGTGAGATCTTGCATGGAGCCCCAGGCCGAGGGAGATTGACAGTTCTTTTGTGTTTCTTCCATTTGCGAATAATCGCACCAACTGTTGTCACCTTCTCACCAAGCTGCTTGTAGCCCATTCCAGCCTTGTGTAGGTCTACAATCTTGTCCCTGACATCCTTGGAGAGCTCTTTGGTCTTGGCCATGGTGGAGAGTTTGGAATCTGATTGATTGATTGCTTCTGCGGACAGGTGTCTTTTATACAGGTAACAAACTGAGATTAGGAGCACTCCCGTTAAGAGTGTGCTCCTAATCTCAGGTCGTTACCTGTATAAAAGACACCTGGGAGACAAAAATCTTTCTGATTGAGAGGGGGTCAAATACTTATTTCCCTCATTAAAATGCAAATCAATTTATAATATTTTTGACATGTGTTTTTCTGGATTTTTTGTTGTTGTTATTCTGTCTCTCACTGTTCAAATAAACCTACCATTAAAATTATAGACTGATCATTTCTTTGTCAGTGGGCAAATGTACAAAATCAGCAGGGGATCAAATACTTTTTTCCCTCACTGTATCTTCAGAGCTCGTGCTGTTAGGTGACCTAAACTGGGACATGCTTAACACCCCGGCCATCCAACAATCCAAGCTTGATGCCCTCAATCTCACACAAATTATCAATGAACCTACCAGGTACAACCCCAAATCCGTAAACACAGGCACCCTCATAGATATCATCCTAACCAACCTGCCCTCCAAATACACCTCTGCTGTCTTCAACCAGGATCTCTGCGATCACTGTCTCATTGCTTGCGTCCATAATGGGTCTGCGTTCAAACGACCACACCTCATCACTGTCAAAAGCTCCCTAAAACACTTCAGCGAGCAGTCCTTTTTAATCGACCTAGCCCGGGTATCCTGGAAGGATATTGACCTCATTCCGTCAGTAGAAGATTCTTGGTTATTCTTTAAAAGTGCTTTCCTCACAATCTTAAATAAGCATTTCCCATTCAAAAAATGTAGAATCAGGAACAGATATAGCCCGTGGTTCACTCCAGACCTGACTGCCCTTGACTAGCACAAAAACATCCTGTGGCATACTGTATTAGCGTCGAATAGCCCCCGCAATATGCAACTTTGCAGGGAAGTTAGGAACCAATACACACAGTCATTTAGGAAAGCAAAGGCTAGCTTTTTCAAACAGAAATGTGCACCCTGCAGCACAAACTCCAAAAAGTTCTGGGACACTGTAAAGTACTTGGAGAATAAGAGCACCTCCTCCAAGCTGCCCACTGCACTGAGGCTAGGAAACACTGTCACCACCGATAAATCCACGATAATTGAGAATTTCAATAAGAATTTTTCTACGGCTGGCCAAGGCTCCCCCATTTCTCCTTCACCCAAATCCAGATAGCTGGTGTTCTGAAAGAGCTGCAAAATCTGGACCGCTACAAATCAGCAGGGTTAGACAATCTGGACCCTCTCTTTCTAAAATGATCAGCCGAAACTGTTGCTACCCCTATTACTAGCCTGTTCAACCTCTCTTTTGTATCGTCTGAGAACCCAAAAGATTGGAAAGCTGCCACGGTCATCCCCCTCTTCAAAGGGGAGACACTCTAGACCCAAACTGTTACAGAGCTATATCTATCCTACCCTGCCTTTCTAAGGTATCAAGTTAACAAACAGATCACCGACCATTTCGAATTCCACCGTAGCTTCTCTGCTATGCAATCTGGTATCCGAGCTGATCATGGGTGCACCTCAGCCACGCTCAAGGTCCTAAACGATATCATAACCTCCATCGAAAAGAGACAATACAGTGCAGCTGTATTCATAGACCTGGCCAAGGCTTTCGACTCTGTCAATCGCCACATTCTTATCGGCAGACTCAACAGCCTTGGCTTCTTTCTTTTCTCTGTATACAACAATGATGTCACTCTTGCTGCTGGTGATTCTCTGATCCACCTGTACGCAGACGATACCATTCTGTATACTTCTGGCCCTTCTTTGGACACTGTGTTAACAAACCTCCAGACGAGCTTCAATGCCATACAACTCTCCTTCCGTGGACTCCAACTGCTCTTAAATGCAAGTAAAACTTAATGCTTGCTCTTCAACCGATCGCTACCAGCACCTGCCCGCCCGTCCAGCATTACTACTCTGGAAGGTTCTGACTTAGAATATGTGGACATCTACAAATACCTAGGTGCCTGGTTAGGCTGTAAACTCTCCTTCCAGACTCACATTAAGCATCTCCAATCCAAAACAATCTAGAATCTGCTTCCTATTTTGCAACAAAGCATCCTTCACTCATGCTGCCAAACATACCCTTGTAAAACTGACTATCCTACCGATCCTTGACTTCGGCAATGTCATTTACAAAATAGCCTCCAACACTCTACTCAGCAAATTGGATGCAGTCTATCACAGTGCCATCCGTTTTGATACCAAAGCCCCATATACTACCCACCACTGCGACCTGTATGCTCTCCTTGGCTGGCCCTCGCTTCATATTTGTCGCCAAACCCACTGGCTCCAGATCATCTATAAGTCTTTGCTATTTAAGGCCCCGCCTTATCTCAGCTTACTGATCACCATAGCAGCACCCACTTGTAGCATGCGCTGCAGCAGGTATAGTTCACTGGTCACCCCCAAAAGCCTATTCCTCCTTTGGCCGCCTTTTCCTTCCAGTTTTCTGCTGCCAATGACTGGAAAGGTTTGCAAAAATCACTGAAGCTGGAGACTCATATCTCCCTCACTAATTTTATGCACCAGCTGTCAGAGCAGCTCACAGATCACTGCACCTGTACATAGCCCATCTGTAAATAGCCCATCCAACTACCTCATCCCCATACTGTATTTATTTATTTATTTTGCTCCTCTGCTCTCCAGTATCTTTACTTGCACATTCATCTTCTGCACATCTATCACTCCAGTGTTTAATTGCTACATTGTAATTACTTCGCCACCAAGGCCTATTTATTGCCTTTACCTACCTTATCTTACCTCATTTGCACACACTGTATACATACTTTTTCTACTGTATTATTGACTGTATGTTTGTTTATTCAATGTGTAAGTCTGTGTTGTTGTATGTGTTGAACTGCTTTGCTTTAGCTTGGCCAGGTCGCAGTTGTAAATTAGAACTTGTTCTCAACTAGCCTACCTGGTTAAATAAATGTGAAATAAAAACTAGCCTTCCTAGTTAAATAAAGGTGAAATAAAAAAATATATATATATTTTTTTAAACAATTGTAATGACAATGCACCAATGTAGCATTGATATTCTATCTGGTTCATCAACACAGACTGCAGATAACTGTGGGTCCACAGCCTGGATGGAAATGCAATAGCTCTGTTTCTTGAGCTAGTTTTTCATTTTCTCAAGTGTGGGACATGAGAGAGTCATTTCATCTCCCATGTTAGGAGCAATCAAACCAATATATCCTTCATCCTCTGGCTCTCCACTTCTCTTTTCACTGTAGCCCTCGGTTGCTATTTGTTATCTGTATCATGTTTAGAGTTGTGGAGCGTCAGACACTAAAGGGCAGCTGAACCGTTCCCCAAATACTCATTAGTCCAGCTTCTGCTTCTACTCTCTGTTTATTATCTATGCATAGTCATTTTACCTCTACCTACATGTACCAATTACCTTGACTAACCTGTGCCCCCGCACATTTACGGTACATTCTGTACCGGTACCCCCTGTATATAGCCTCGCTGCTGTTATTTTATTAGTGCTTTTTAATTATTTGTTATTTTTCTATTTTCTTATTTTTTATTTGTATTTTATTTATGTTTTACTTCAGCTTATTTTAGTAAATACTTTCTTGACACTTATTTTTCTTAAAACTGCATTGTTGGTTAAGGACCTGTTGTATTTGGCGCATGTGAAAAATAAAATAAGATTTGATTTATGTAACCTACTCTTTGGGCAGCAGAAGTTAATGCACAGCTAGCAGAACAGAAAGAGCAGGAGTGTTACATGCTGACCAGACCGCACGCGTGCTGATTTTGTCCCCCCCACACCAGACGCGATCAGGACACGCAGGTTGAAATATCAAAACAAACTCTGAACCAATTATTTTAATTTGGGGACAGGTCCAAAGCATTAAACATTTATGGCAATTTAGCTAGCTAGCTTGCTGTTGCTAGCTAATTTGTAATGGGATCTAAACATTGGGTTGCTATTTTACCTGAAATGCACAATTTCATCTACTCCGACAATTAATCCACAGATAAAAACAGTCAACCCAAATTTGTTTCTAGTCATCTCTCCTCCTTCCTTCAGGCTTCTTCTTCTTCATTGGACTTTAAATGGCGGTTGGCAAGCAACTTTAAGGTGCATTATCACAACCGACTGGCGTGTGGACCTCAGTTCATCTTTCAATCACCAACGTGGATATATGCTCCTAAAAACCAATGAGGAGATGGGAGAGGCAGGAATTGCAGCGTGTTGAGCATCACAAATAGAATCAAGTTCTATTTTAGTGCTTGACTAAGCAATAATTTAATAACATGTATGTGTACATTTATTTTGCAATGCACGTGACGCGTCCGGTCTGGTCAGCATGTTGCTGTTGTTTTGATCCCTATGATCCTTATCACCCCAAACACAATACATTTGTGTTTTCTTTGTTATTATTGAAAACCCAACGCTTCCATTGACTTATTGGAGGAATATGGCAGCATGCTGCTGATGTGGTGCATATTAAAGTAGTGTTCACTAACAGGAAAGGAAAGGGGGAGACCTAGTCAGTTGTGCAACTGAATGCATTCAACTGAAATGTGTCTTCCGCATTTAACCCAACCCCTCTGAATCAGAGAGGTGCGAGGTGCAGCTGTAATCGACATCAATGTCATCGGCGCCTGGATATAGTAGTCCTTTGGGACCAGGAATTGAGTGGAATATGGACCATATTTCTTGTTGATTCTGAATAGAAATACATTTGTGCACAGTATGAACTAAATCCATAAGATTTAGCCTCTTCCCTGTCTGTTTGCCTCAGAATGTTTAATAGAACAATAGTAATAAAGGAGAGGATGTTTGTTATTTGACGGCTGTATTGAAGCTTGGGCTTGAATGATAAATCCTCTTGGCATTTTTTATTTAACTAGGCAAGTGAGTTAAGAACAAATTGTTATTTACAATGACGGCCTACCCCAGCCAAACCCGGTCGATGCTGGACCAATTGTGAGCCGCCCTATGGGACCCCAATCACGGGCAGATGTGATACAGCCTGTATTTGAACCAGGGACTGTAGTGGCGCCTCTTGCACTGAGATGCAGTGCCTTAGACCACTGCGCCACTCGGTTTGCCTCTTGTCTTTCTCCAGCGGTCAACCCATGCCTGAGAATGAACTGTGACTTCATGTGTCTACTGAACCCAACGGGTGCCACCTGCACCTGTCCAGAAGGGAAGGTACTGGTCAACGGCTCCTGCAGTGATGTCAACGTCTCAGGTAAGCTCGTCCATAGCAAGACCCAGCTTAGAAGGAACTTGGCCAAGTAAAATCTTTCTGAATTGCTCAGTCGTGGCCAAAAGATTTGAGAATTACACAAATATACATTTTCACAAAGTCTGCTGCCTCAGTTTGTATGATGGCAATTTGCATATACTCCAGAATGTTATGAAGAGTGATCAGATGAATTGCAATTAATTGCAAAGCCCCTCTTTTCCATGCAAATGAACTGAATCCCCCCAAAAAACATTTCTACTGCATTTCATCCCTGCCACAAAAGGACCAGCTGACATCATGTCAGTGATTCTCTCATTAACCCAGGTGTGAGTGTTGACGAGGACAAGGCTGGAGATCACTCTGTTATGCTGATTGAGTTCGAAGAACAGACTGGAAGCTTCAAAAGGAGGGTGGTGCTTGGAATTATTGTTCTTCCTCTGTCAACCATGGTTACCTGCAAGGAAGCACATGCCGTCATCATTGCTTTGCACAAAAAGGGCTTCACAGGCAAGGATATTGCTGCCAGTAAGATTGCACCTAAATCAACCATTTATCAGATCATCAAGAACTTCAAGGAGAGCGGTTCAATTGTTGTGAAGAAGGCTTCAGGGAGCCCAAGAAAGTCCAGCAAGCGCCAGGACCGTCTCCTAAAGTTGATTCAGCTGCGGGATCGGGGCACCACCAGTACAGAGCTTGCTCAGGAATGGCAGCAGGCAGGTGTGAGTTCATCTGCACGCACAGTGAGTTGAAGACTTTTGGAGGATGGCCTGGTGTCAAAAAGGGCAGCAAAGATGCCACTTCTCTCCAGGAAAAGCATCAGAGACAGACTGCTATTCTGCAAAAGGTACAGGGATTGGACTGCTGAGGACTGGGGTAAAGTCATTTTCTCTGATGAATCCCCTTTCCGATTGTTTGGGGCATCCGGAAAAAAGCTTGTCCGGAGAAGACAAGGTGAGCGCTACCATCAGTCCTGTGTCATGCCAACAGTAAAGCATCCTGAGACCATTCATGTGTGGGGTTGCTTCTCAGCCAAGGGAGTGGGCTCACTCACAATTTTGCCTAAGTACACAGCCATGAATAAAGAATGGTACCAACACATCCTCCGAGAGCAACTTCTCCCAACCATCCAGGAACAGTTTGGTGACGAACAATGCCTTTTCCAGCATGATGGAGCACCTTGCCATAAGGCAGAAGTGATAAATAAGTGGCTCGGGGAACAAAACATCGATATTTTGGGTCCATGGCCAGGAAACTCCCCAGACCTTAATCCCATTGAGAATTTGTGGTCAATCCTCAAGGGGCGGGCGGACAAACAAAACCCCACAAATTCTGACAAACTCCAAGCATTGATGATGCAAGAATGGGCTGCCATCAGTCAGGATGTGGCCCAGAAGTTAATTGACAGCATGCCAGGGCGGATTGCAGAGGTCTTGAAAAAGAAGGGTCAACACTGCAAATATTGACTCTTTGCATCACTTCATGTAATTGTCAATAAAAGCCTTTGACACTTATGAAATGCTTGTAATTATACTTCAGTATTCCATAGTAACATGTTACAAAAATATGTAAAGACACTGAAGCAGCAAACTTTGTGGAAATTAATATTTGTGTCATTCTCAAAACTTTTGGCCACGACTGTACTTCAAAAGAAGACTTGAAATTATAGCATAAGATGACATGCTTGTGCAATATCAACCTCTTTTTACTGGCCCAGGGCTAAATTCATGTCTCTGTAGACACTGATCATATTCATAGTTTACAAATAAAAGGTACTTCAAAAACCTGTGTACAAGATCATCATAATGAACATACTGTACTGTGTCTTGATGTGTTGAAGGCGAGCTGTGTCGGCCACCGTGTGAGAACGGCGGGCGCTGCCTTGCCAATGAGAAAGGGGACTGGCGCTGCTACTGCTGGCCTGACTTTTCTGGAGAACGCTGTGAGGTCAATCACTGCACCGACTACTGCCTCAATGGAGGCACTTGCATGGGCTCACCGCTGGGTGAGTCTGCTGTTAAAATCCATATATTGATTGGTGGATGGCTGGATTGATTGATCATGTGATTGACATAAGGTGTTATGTGCCCAGGTGTCTTTACTAATACATTTTTAAGTTGAAGAACTCTCTAGGTTGTTGGGAGTGATCAATATCTGAAGATGCTTGTGCTACAGTATTACAACATTGATTGATTGATTTTGGTAGTATAAGCATGAAGCATATTAGGCTTTGTGTACACAGGCATCCCAATTCTGATCTTCTTTTGACGAATCAGGTCAGCTCTGAAAAATATCTGATGTGAAAAGATCTGATGTGATTGGTCAAAAGACCAATTAGTGGAAGAGTTATCATATTTGAGCTGCCTGTGTAAATTCAGCCCTAGTCAAGACATTTTAAAAACTGAACTGATCATGTGTCATATTGTTTGCCACTCATCCTGTCTAACATGGATAAACTAAAATAGTGCAGAACACTTGAGTTTTACTTTATGTCTCTTTGCTACAAACCAGTCAACCGGTTACATAATGCATGCAAGAGGGCAATTATTCCCAACATCTCAGTCTCTTACCACTGATGGACTGTGTGGACTCACAAGAGACATTACCCATAGAGATAGATACATTTGGAATACTGTGGTTTCCTGACCGTTACTCAAATACATAATACATGTTGTGAAGGTTTGTGTAAATGTTAAATCGCTTCATGGATTGCAAGAAAGGCATTTCACTGTACTTGTGCATGTGACATTAAAACTTGAAACAAAAAATGCAGGAAGTCCATTTTAGAGAGTGTGCTAAATATAATACGTGAATGTTGAATGCTGACAATTTTAATGCTCCTGTCATGACTGGGGTAGATACAGTGCATTCAGAAATTTTTCAGACCCCTTGACTTTTTCCACATTTTATTACGTTACAGCCTTATTCTAAAATGGATTAAATCTATTTTTCCCCTCATCAATCTACACAGAAATACCTTATTTACATAAGTATTCATTCCCTTTGCTATGAGACTCAAAATTGAGCAGACTCAAAAGTGCATCCTGTTTCCATTGATCATAATTGAGATGTTTCTACAACTTGATTGGAGTACACCTGTGGTAAATGCAATTGATTGGATGTGATTTGGAAAGGCACACACCTGTCTGTATAAGGTCCCACGGTTGAAAGTGCATGTCAAAGCAAATACCAAGCCATTAGGTCGAAGGAATTGTCCGTAGAGCGCTGAGACAGGATTGTGTCGAGGCACAGATCTGGGGAAGGGTACCAAAACATTTCTGCAGCATTGAAGGACCCTAAGAACACAGTGACCTCCATCATTCTTAAAGGGAAGAAGTTTGGAACCACCAAGACTCTTCCTAGAGCTGGCCGCCCGGCCAAACTGAACAATCGGGGGAGATGACCAAGTTACTCTGACAGAGCTCCAGAGTTCCTCTGTGGAGATGGGAGAACCTTCCAGAAGGACAACCATCTTTGCAGCACTTCACCAATCAGGCCTTTATGTTAGAGTGGCCAGACAGAAGCCAGTCCTCAGTAAAAGGCACATGGCAGCCCGCTTGGAGTTTGTCAAAAGGCACGTAAAGGACTCTCAGACCATGAGAAACAGTATTCTCTGAATGCCAAGCGTCACGCCTGGAGGAAACCTGTCTCCATCCCTACGGTGAATCATGGTGGTGGCAGCTTCATGCTGTGGGGATGTTTTTCAGTGACAGGGACTGGGAGACTAGTCAGGATTGAGGGAAAGATGAACGGAGCAAAGTACAGAGAGATCCTTGATGAAAACCTGCTCCAGAGCGCTCAGGACCTCAGACTGGGCGAAAGTTCACCTTCCAACAGGACAACAACCCTAAGCACACAGCCAAGACAACGCAGGAATGGCTTCAGGACAAGTCTCTGCATGTCCTTGAGTGGCCCAGCCAGAGCCCGATCGAACTTGAACCCGATCGAACATCTCTGTAGAAACCTGAAAATAGCTGTGCAGCGACGCTTCCCATCCAACCTGACAGAACTTGAGAGGATCTGCAGAGAAGAATGGGAGAAACTCACCAAATACAGGTGTGCCAAGCTTATAGTCATACCCAAAACGACTCGACGCTGTAATCACTGTCAAAGGTGATTCAACAAAGTACAGAGTAAAGGGTCTGAATACTTATGTAAATGTAATATTTACATTTTTAATACATTTGCACAAATTTCTAAAAAACTGTTTTTGCTTTGTCATTTTGGGGTATTGTGTTTTTTATTTTCCATAAATGTCCAAAAAATGTCCAAAAACCTATTTTCACTTTGTCATTATGGGATTATTGTGTGTAGATTGATGAGGTAAAAATTAAATGTAATCGTTTTTAGAATAAGGCTGTAACGTAACAAAATGTGGGAAAAGTCAAGGCGTCTGAATTCTTTCCGAATGCACTGCACAGTATTTAGAGACTGGTCTACGACTTTTGTGTTGAATCTTTAAGTCTGGGAAGTGAAATGTTTACCCTTAAAACATATTTTCTCATCACCTCGTAATAAATGTGTAATCTTTCATGAAATACTTTAACTTGCAACAGTCTCTGGCCATTATATTCACAATATCTATGTACACTCTTGCCCAGGGGGAATGAAGACCAGGTATTTGATAGTTTAGGAATAATATGTTGAAAACATGATCTCAGTCAATTGACTTCAAGCTGTCAGTCCTTTGTATTATGACAGCAGTATTTGGCTAGTGAGCTTGACAGGTGCGAGATATGTGTTTCAGTGATATGCAATAACTTATTCATATGTGAATGAAGCAAAGTGAGTATCGCAGCAGGATTTTAAATTATTTGGAGAGTTGCAGGCAAGTTTTGTTCTTTCTTTGTTAACGATCAGTCTTATTTTGTGCTTGGTTCACTAGCCCAGTCAGTGCTTTGTGTTATATGTCCAATGCAGTCAAAGAGGAGTGAAAAAAAGTGATGGGATATTTGTTCTGCTGCTGGGCATACAGGCACTGACTGTTCGGTCTGTTCATTCATGCTATGCGACTGACTGATCTTTCATAAAGTAAGAGGTTTCGCTGTGTTGAGCAGGCTTGGGGAGTATTGCTCTTAATGAGCGATGGAAGCTGAGCTTGGGAGAGCTTACTGTCAAATGGTTTTCCTCAAGTACCCCAGTTTGGTGATAAGGAGAACAGGCCTCACTGGAGGCAGCCACTGTTATCAATTAAAGGACTGGAAATATTTCAATTATATCTCTCTGACCTCCAGGGACCTTGTGTTATTAAGAATCCGCTATCTTTGGTTTTTCGGATGCTTGATACTCAGCTTTAGGAACAAGAACACACAGCCCTAAAAACACTTGAGTTGATAACCATGCACATAATTGTCAGCCAAACTTCTCTTCTTCTCTCCCCCTTTCTCCCACCCTCTCTTTCCTCTGTTCTCTCTTCTCTCCCTCCAGGCAAGCCAACGTGTCGGTGCCCTGTAGGGTTTACAGGTCCATTCTGTGAGAAGCGGGTGTGTGATAACCACTGTCTGAATGGTGGTACCTGTGATGTCAGCTTAGGGAACCAGCCGGTGTGCCGCTGCATGGCAGAGTATACTGGAGACCGCTGTCTTTACCGTGAGTAAAGGGATCCAATTGCATATTGCCTCTTGGAGTTGCCCAGTGTTTCTTGTGGTGGTCCTCTATAGCTTTGTTTGTAGAGCATGGCTCTTGCAATGCCAGGATAGTGGGTTTGATTTCTGGGACCACCCATACATAAAAAATATATGCATGCATTACTGTAGCTCGCTTTGGATAAAAGTGTCTGCTAAATGGCATCTATTGTATTGATGTCAAAATATATCTTGGGGAGGGCCACATTTATATTGCATTTATATTGCAGAAATCTTTTCAGTTTTTCATATTTAAGGTTACAACAACAACAAGAAAGTCTAAATGAGAAAAAACGGGGGGGGGGGGAACGATTTGTTTTTACCAGAAAGGGCAATTCCTTCTTAGCTTACAAATACCACGTTTGGGCGAGAGAGTAATTATAAATGCCCCTCTAAACAACGTCTGGGGGTTTCTGTGCTGCACTGATAAAATATGTCCTTCTCTTATGTAGGCTTTGTCATTATAAATTGTGAGGAAAACAATTTCAACTGACACTATTAGTGCATTCCAACTGTTACTTGCCCAAGGGGTGATATGTTTTCATCTATGGATGAGATGCCATTTGTTGCAGATAATTAAGTCTCATTAAAAGCCTGTAAAATTATAATCAAACTAGCTAAAACTATCCTCCGTTTCCTCATTATGAAATGCACCTCTCTCTACTTTTCTCTTTCTCTCCCTCTGTTTTTTTCTCTCTCAATATCTCTCCCTCTCTCTCTCTCTCTCCCTCTCTCTCCCTCCATCTCCCTGTCTCTGTCTCTCTATCTATCGTATTCTCTCTCTCCATGTCTCTTTCTCTTTCCTCTGTTCTTTCTCTCCTCTGCAGACATCTGCCACCACTACTGTGTAAACTCCAAGGCCTGTACATTGTCCAGTAGTGGCCATGTAGAGTGTGTGTGTCCGGTCAGATACGAGGGCAACAAATGTGAGGTGGATAAGTGCCTGAGGTGCCATGGAGCACCTTGCCTCGTCAACGATGATACAGCAGATGTGGTCTGCAAGTGAGTTACAACATTACAACATTGCTTTATATTCTGTGTTGGGTTAACACCTTACACAGTAAAACCAAGTGATTAGTATCTGCACACATGAATATACCCTCTTCTGTTACACTTTTTACATGTGTCAAGGCATTTCAAATTTAATTTCAGAACATAAACACCAGAATGTATTTATTTTCTGTAACAGTTTTAAACGCATGAACACGTTTATTCAGCATAAGCCGTTAAGGTTTAAACACTGAGGGTGTTGTTTTAACAGGAAGTGAAGATGTATTTGCATATTTCCCAGCATGCTTTTCGAGTGAATGTGAAAGATAAAGTACGCACCCATGATTGTGTTTAATAGTGACAGAGAGATAGTTGTTGCATTCAGTAGGTCCTATTTCACATGTCTTTACCAAGTGTATGCTTAAGTAGATGTTCCAATTAAAAGTAAACTAACATTCAGTGCCTTTGGAAAGTATTTAGACCCCTTGATATCTTCCACATTTTCTTAAATTACAGCCTTACTCTAAAATGAAAAAAATATAAAAATTCCTCAGTAATCTACATGCAATAACCCATAATTACAAAGCAAAAAAAGGTTGAGCTCATTGCATCCTGTTATCCATTGATCATCCTTAAGATGTTTCTACAACTTCATTGGAGTCCACCTGTGGTAAATCCAATTGTATGGACATGATTTGAAAAGGCACACACCTGTCTATATAAGGTCCCACAGTTGACATTGCATGTCAGAGCAAAAACCAAGACATGAGATCGAAGGAATTGTCCGTAGAACTCCGAGACAGGATCGTGTCGAGGCACAGATCTGGGAAGGGTACCAAAAAATGTATGCAGCGTTGAAGGTCCCCAAAAACACAGTGGCCTCCATCATTCTTAAATGGAAGAAGTTTGGAACCACCAAGACTCTTCCTAGAGCTGGCCACCCGGCCAAACTGAGTAATCAGGTGAGAAGGGCCTTGGTCAGGGAGGTGACCAAGAACCTGATGTTCACTCTTACAGAGCTCCAGAGAGCCTGTGGAGATGGGAGAACCTTCCAGAAGGACAACTATCTCTGCAGCACTCCACCAATCAGGCCTTTATGGTAGTAGCCAGACGGATGCCACTCCTCAGTAAAAGGCACATGACAGCCCGCTTGAAGTTTACCAAAAGTCACCTAAAGACTCTCAGACCATGAGAAACAAGATTCTCTGGTCTGATGAAAACAAGATTGAACTCTTTGGCCTGAATGCCAAATGTAACGCCTGGAGAAAACCTGGAACCATCCCTACAGTGAAGCATGGTGTTGGCAGCATCATGCTGTGGGGATGTTTTTCAGCGGCTGGGACTGGGAGACCAGTTAGGATCGAGGCAAAGATGAACGGAGCAAAGTACAGAGAGATTCTTGATCTAATCAAATCAAATGATATTTGTCACATGCGCCGAATACAACAGGTGTAGACCTTACCGTGAAATGCTTACTTACAAACCCTTAACCAAGAATGCAGTTCAAGAAATAGAGTTAAGAAAAGATTTACAAAATAAACTAAAATAAATAAAAAAGTATCACAATAAAATAATAACGAGGCAAAATACAGCGGGTACCGGTACAGAGTCTATGTGCGGGGTACAGGTCAGTCGAGGTCATTTGTACGTGTAGGTAGGGGTAAAATGACTATGCATAGATAATAAACTGCGAGTAGCAGCAGTGTAAAAACAAAGAGTGGGGAAGGGGTGTCATGGGTGGCCATTTGATTAATTGTTCAGCAGTCTTATTGCTTAGGGGTAGAAGCTGTTAAGGAGCCTTTTGGACCTAGACTTGGTGCTCTGGTACTGCTTGCCGTGCGGTTGCAGAGAGAACAGTCTATGACCTGGGTGACTGGAGTCTTTGACAATTTTTTGGGCCTTCCTCTGACACTGCCTAGTACATAGGTCCTGGATGGTAGGAAGCTTGGTCCCAGTGATGTACTGGGCCGTACACATTACCATCTGTAGCGCCGTATGGTTGGATGCCGAGCAGTTGCCATACCAGGTGGTGATTCAACCGGTCAGGATGCTCTCGATGGTGCAGCTGTAGAACTTTTAGAGGATCTGAGGACCCATGACAAATCTTTTCAGTCTCCAGAGGGGCAAAAGGTGTTGTCGTGTCCTCTTCACGACTGTCTTGGTGTGTTTGAACCATAATAGTTTGTTGGTGAAGTGGACACCAAAGAACTTGAAACTCTCAACCCACTCCACTACAGCCCTGTCGATGTTAATGGGGGCTTGTTCGGCCCTCCTTTTATTGCAGTCCTCGATCAGCTCCTTTGTCTTGCTCACATTGAGGGAGAGGTTGTTGTCCTGGCACCATTCTAACAGGTTTCTGGCCTCCTCCCTATAGGTTGTCTCGTCATTGTCGGTAATCAGGTCTACCACTGTTGTATCATCAGCAAACTTAATGATGTTGTTGGAGTCGTGCTTGGCCACGCAGTCGTCGGTGAACAGGGAATACAGAAGGGGACCAAGCATGCACCCCTGAGGGACCCCTGTGTTGTAGATCAGCATGGCAGATGTGTTGTTGCCTACCCTTACCACCTGGGAGCGGCCTTTCAGGAAGTTCAAGATCCAGTTGCAGAGGGAGGTGTTTAGTCCCAGGGTCCTTAGCTTAGTGATGAGCTTTGAGGGCACTATGGTGTTGAATGCTGAGCTGTAGTCAATGAACAGCATTCTCACATAGGTGTTCCCTTTGTCCAGATGGGAAAGGGCAGTGTGGAGTGCGATTGAGATTGCGTTCATCTGTGGATATGTTGGGGCGGTATCCGATTTGGAGTGGGTCTAGTGTTTCTGGGATGATGGTGTTGATGTGTGTCATGACGAGCCTTTCAAAGCTCTTCATGGCTACCAACGTGAGTGCTACATGCGGTAGTCATTTAGGAAGGTTACCTTCACTTTCTTGGGCACAGGAACTATGTTGGTCTGCTTGAAACATCTAGGTATTACAGACTTGGTCAGAGAGAGGTTGAAAATATCAGTGAAGACACTTGCCAGTTGGTCCGCGCGTGCTCTGAGTACACATCCTGGTAGTCTGTCTGGCCCCGCGGCCTTGTGAATGTTGACCTGTTTAAAGGTCTTGCTCACATCGGCTACAGAGAGCGTGATAACACAGTCGTCCTGAACAACTGGTGCTCTCATGCATATTTCAATGTTGCTTTCCTCGAAGTGAGCCTAAAAGGCATTTAACCAGCTCCAGAGGGCTCAGGACCTGACTGGGACGAAGGTTAATCTTCCAACAGGACAATGACACTAAGCACACAGCCAAGACAATGCAGGAATGGCTTCGGGACAAGTCTCTGAATGTCTTTGAGTGGCCCAGCCAGAGCCCGGACTTGAACCCGATCGAACATCTCTAGAGAGACCTGAAAATAGCTGAGCAGCAACGCTCCCCATCCAACCTGACAGAGCTTAAGAGGATCTGCAGAAAAAAATGGGAAAACTCCCCAAATACAGGTGTGCCAAGCTTGTAGCATCATACCCAAGAAAACTCGAGGCTGTAATCTCTGCCAAAGGTGCGTCAACAATGTACTGAGTAAAGGGTCTGAATACTTATGTAAATATGATATTTCAGTTTTTCTTTTTCTTAAATTAGCAAACATTTCTAAAGTCCTGTTTTTGCTTTGTCATTATGAAGTAATGTGTGTAAATTGATGAGGGAAAAAACGATTTAATCAATTTTAGAATAAGGCTGTAACGTAACCAAATATGTAAAACGTCAAGGGGTCTGAATACTTTCCAAAGGCACTGTATAATGCTTTTCATAAGACATTTAGTTTATGCCTAATTATCGGCAACATTGTGGTCTCAAAATCCTGGCACATGGGCAACATCAGACCTCCAAGTCACAATATTCTTGTTCCTGAAATTATTAGTAATTCCTATCGGAATCTTGTCAGAGAAAGGATAGCCAACAGTTGGAATATTTTATCATCCACAACCTACACTAAGTGTGACTGCTATGGTGAACTACTTAATAACTAGACTACCTAAACCATCTAAACTGGAACAACCATCTCAGTAACGGGTACAATAAGTCCAACCCCTTACAGATTGCATTCGTTTTTGAAAATGTTTAGTTATTTATCTTTCTATAGTATAAGATCAATTAATCAATCAATGTGCATGAGGAAACATATATTTTAAAACAACCTATTCTAAAAATCAGTTAGCAGAAATGAACTCGAGTAACAACACCACCCGATTGAAAAGTTTTCTTGAATCAAATGTCCTGTTCAGTTGGGAAGAAATGTAGATAAGGTAACAGACATTCTTAACGCTGATCTGAATAAAAGATATGGAAAATCACATACATTTCTTAAACCTTTTTCATGATATCCAATTGGTAGTTAGTCTGGTCCCATCTCTGCAACTCCTGTACCAACTCGGGAGAGTCAAAGATGGAGAGCCACTTGTCCTTCGAAACATGACCCTGCCAAGCCGCACTGCTCACTAAACCTGGAAGCCAGCCGCACCAATGTGTCGGAGGCAACACTGTACAACTGGCGACCGAAGTCAACATGCATGCGCCCGGCCCGCCACAAGGAGTCACTAGAGCGCGATGGGACAAGAACATCCTGGCAGGCCAAACCCTCCCCTAACCCGAACGATGCTGGGCCAATTGTGTGCCGCCTCATGGGTTTCCCTGTCAGCTGTGACACAGCACGGAATCGAACCCAGGTCTGTAGTGACACCTCTAGCACTGCAATGCAGTGCCTTAGACTGCTGCGCCACTCAGGAGAACCTCAAATCACATTTTATGACTAAATTCATTCTAAACCAGTTGATGGGGAAGTAAACACTAGTGTTTAAAATCTGAACACTTGGGAGATATAGGTGTTCTCCTGGTTGAAAACTGACTGGAAAAAGCTGACTATCATCAAATAAAATCAAATGTATCATGGTTAATCTTGCATTCTAAACACCTGTGTTTAAGATGAGAACACTTACTGGCAAATTTAAATGCCTAATGTTGAAGTTTTAAACACTGACGTTTAAGTTATAAACGTGTCACATGTTTCATAATTTTACAGTGTAGAGCTATTGCTTGATGTACTGTAGTTGAATAGTCTTCCATCTAAAGATTTTACCGACGTATTTTCTATGGTTAAAGTTTTTATTTATTTTATTTTATTTAACCTTTATTGAATTAGGCAAGTCAGTTAAGAACAAATTCTTATTTACAATGACGGCCTACCAAAAGTTAAAAGGTTTTGTCCAAATATATGTTTTGTCCAAATATTGGACAAAACACAAATCACGACAACAGAGACAACACTACATAGAGAGACCTAAGACAATAAATTGCATTTACAATTCACAGATTCAAATATTTCAACGCATTTGACAACAGAAAATAGACCTTAGTCACTACGGATAATCCGTAGTCTTGCATTTACAAACAATAAGAAAGTAAGAAAGACATAAACCGTGGGCCAACCATCAGTGACACCACCTTTCCTCTATTTTCCTCCAGCTGTACTAATGGCAGGATAGCACCCAGCTGTAAACTATGTGACGGCTACTGTTACAACGGAGGTACCTGCCACCTGGACCCTGACACCAACCTGCCCTTCTGTCAGTAAGTACAGTAACTACTAATAATAGCCCGGAATAACAGTAGCCTAAGAATGTTCTCTATTTGTACATTATTCTTTCTTTGCCATTCAGTTATGCCAGGAAGGCTGGCCTATAATGGAACCAAAACTCATTGGTATTTTATTCAAATGATTGATTTTTGAAAATAAGTGGGGAGTTGTTTTTATTTTTTTACACAGGGCTAAGATCCTAAGTAAAGAGAATGTTTGACACCAGTGGATGCAGGCCATGTCATAGCAGGAGGCAGGATGTTAGGGCTCAATAAGAGAATGAGTCACACCTGGCTGTGGGTATAGATCTTTAGAAAGCTAGCCCTCTGGCAGAGTAGAAGTAATAAAGTTCTGCGTGGGGTACAGCTACAGACATTGGAAGGTAACTGAAACTACTGAAACATTACTGTTCAGAACATATCACACTGTTCTTTTGTCAGTGTGTTTCTTCTCATGGTAGGTTTCAGGAGAACAATTTTGTATTTTGATCTTCAGTGGTAAGAACAGTGTTACACACGCTATGAGCGGCAGGAACTCAATGGCAATGACTGGTAGGGGACAATAGATTGGCTCTCAGAGACCTGTGGGGATCATCCAGGAAAGAGAATGCTCTGTGCTTCTGGTGGTCCACAAATATTAATTTCAGCTCTGCTATTATCAGGTGGGGTTTAATGTTAAAGACCTCCCCACAAAGATGATTGGAAATCCATCTGAAAAGACAAACCTTGTTGCTCTATCTTTTTACTGTCCCATTGTCCATTGTAGTTACAATTAAATGTGTGGCCGTGACTGGCACGATTCAAGGGATATAATCAATTTCTATGCAAATGATCCCATCTCGTTTTCCACACGGTTAACAGATCTAGATAATGTGGTTTATTCATTGGCTGCGAGGCATAGAGATTAGGTGCGATGATGGATATGTCTGTGTCAAGAAATCATAATGTTTGACCTTAAACTATAATAGAGTAAATTAATATCTCATTCAAGCCACCCCAGAAACTCCACAAGCAGAAATATCATTGAGATGGTAATTAGCAGAAAACTGTCTTAAAGGTCTAAGGGATTTTCAAAACTGATCAGTGTATTCCGCCAGTAAATATTCTACATGTATATAAACATAAAGTGGGCATTACAATTGTTTTGATGAATTATCAAGATCAACATGTTCCTAACAGAATATGCTTATGTTTGTTATTTTTCTGTATTGAAATGTTTCTGTTCATTTTGTTTATAAATACTGTAAATGTAAATAAGCTTGCGAATTTATAACAACATTCTGAAAAACCTATATTTTTTTGCCTCAATGGATGTAGCTGTCATTAATTTAGCTAAACGTAACGTTTCTACTGTAGTTTAGTTTTATATTAATTTATTCATCATGAATGATACAAACATAAATAATATTTTAGAACAAATCTATGTAGTATTTTGTTTGTTGCCATGTTGAAAGGTTTCCATCTGCCTATACAATAGCTAGCCTGGTTGTTTTTATCGCTATCACTCCACCACACTGTTTTACAGCTGCACGTCAGGCTTCAAAAACCAACGTTGTGATGAGCTGGCCAACCCATGTGATTACTTCTGTCAGAATGAGGGGATGTGCACTATCACTGCCCTTAACAAACCCCGCTGCAAGTAGGTTCCTTCCTACATCACTTCCTGTGGCTGTTCCAGAGGTCTCACCCTCCCACCTCTCGTCATTCAGCTCCATTTCGGACAGTGTGATGCTCTATATGGTTGTTCCAGAGATCTCACCCTCCACCCTCTCGTCATTCAGCTTCATTTCAGTCAGTGTGATGGTCTATATAACACTTTCTCACCTCTAATAGAGTATTTACTCCCTCTTCAACTCACTGCTAACCAACTGCATGTCATACAGCCTGAGCTGACATGCTCTTCGAGTGACATTCAAGTGCTGTCTGATTGTGAATATAGGGGACCTGTTGTGATCAATGCATGTATGGTGATTAATTTTGCAATGTGTTAAGAGACAGAAAATCTGGACTTGGGACTTACATGGTCTCTGCTGTAGCTCTGAAATAAATCCATTCACAAGCATGTCAGAGATTGTTATTTAAATGTTTTATTTTATTTATTTCACCTTTATTTAACCAGGTAGGCCAGTTGAGAACAAGTTCTCATTTACAACTGCGACCTGGCCAAGCTAAAGCAAAGCAGTGTGCCACAAACAACAACAGAGAGTTACACATGGAATAAACAAACGTACAGTCAATAACACAATAAAAAAAAAGTATATATACAGTGTGTGCAAATGGCGTGAGGAGGTAAGGCAATAAATAGGCCATAGTAGCGAAGTAATTAAAATTTAGCAAATTAACACTGGAGTGATAGATGTGCAGATGATGATGTGCAAGTAGAAATACTGGTGTGCAAAAGAGCAAAAAAGTAAATGAAAACAATATCGGGATGAGGTAGGTAGATTGGATGGGCTATTTACAGATGGGTTGTGTACAACTGCAGCGATCGGTTAGCAACTCAGATAGCTGAAGTTTAAAGTTAGTGAGGGAGATATAAGGTGTTGGCTTTGGGGATGACCAGTGAGATATACCTGCTGGAGCGCTGGCTACGGGTGGGTGTTGTTATCGTGACCAGTGAGCTGAGATAAGGCGGAGCTTTACCTAGCAAAGACTTAAAGATGACCTGGAGCCAGTGGGTCTGGCGACGAATATGTAGCGAGGGCCAGCCGACGAGAGCATACAGGTCGCAGTGGTGGGTGGAATATGGGGCTTTGGTGACAAAACGGATGGCACTGTGATAGACTGCATCCAGTTTGCTGAGTAGAGTGTTGGAGGCTATTTTGTAAATGACTTCGCTGAAGTTGAGGATCGGTAGGATAGTCAGTTTTACGAGGGTATGTTTACGGGGGTATGTTAAAATAGATTACAAACCCTTTTACACATCCTCTCATCAGTTGCTCATCAGATCTTACCTAGTATTTTCCCTAACAATATTTTATTTGATATTTTACCCATCAGAAAGGATGATTCATTTGTAACTCTCCCCCCATTAAAATGCATGATTGTTTGTGCTGTGGCATTCTTTCCATAAGGGAATGATTCATTGTCTATATGCGTGGGATGCAATTCTTATTCCTGATCATTTGGTGTTGTGATTTCTTGGAGTGCATGTAATTTAGTGTAATTTCATTCCTTCCATCACCAACCAGTTGCAATGGTCAGATCGCTCATGCTTTACATACACCTCAGCATCAATCCCGCCCAATAGGAAATCACCTCCTAACTAGTCATTCATCACTCGCATTGAATCCCATCCAAACAACAAACCAGATGACTCCATATTGTCATACTGTTTTCTGCTGAATATTCATCCTGTTAATCTACTCACTATGTTTTCTAACCAGCACTACTTTTAGATGTCTTCTATACAAAAAGTGTTTCTCTAAGAAAATCTGTAAAAATGTTATCCATGGTTGAGTGTCTGTTCCCATAGCACTCGTTTTATGTGGTGATTAAGGTAGAGACAGCTAAAGACTATGGTTGTTTTCTCCTCTCTGATTGGTCTGTTCCAGGTGTTCAGTCAATTGGGCAGGCACACAGTGTGAAAGGCCCGCCCCCAAGAGCAGCAGATCAGACAACACCAGTGGAGGTGAGTGCAGAAGTCAAATGACTCACCCAGTGTCATACACGGCTTACTACCCATCCTCTAGTTAGCCTTATGGTTGTGGTCAGATGGATTGTCTACTACTGTAATATATACCCCCATCTGCTTTGGCTGTTCAAGAAAGCTCATTGGATGACATTTTACATACGCTATTATCCAGAGCAACTTAGAGGAGCAACTAGGGTTAAGTGCGCTGCTCGAAGGGCACATCGGCAAATGTTTCACCTAGACGGCTCTGGGATTTAAACCAGCAACCTTTCAGTGACTGACCCAACGCTCTTAACCACTAGGCTACATGTTAACTCTTGTAATGAGACTGTGATAACACTAACAGCAATCCAAAATGCTAAAGCAGTTTCATCCTTTCTCTTCTCTGTTTCAGGGAGCATAGCCATCATCGTACCTCTGGTCCTGCTGGTGATCTTGATCACAACGGTGGTGGCGGGCATTTTCATCTGCAAAAGAAGGCAGAGGTACACTATGTTAAGCCTAATAAGTAAATATGCTGGCTGATGTGTCCTGTGATATGTGTATAAGTGTATTGCATGTGTTGTGATTTAGATTTTGTGATCACCAGACACATTTTCATATGTGACAATAAAGTATTAAAATCAATTGAAATGTTGATGTGGCTGGTGATCTCAGGTACCAGCCAGGTCACCCGTGATACAAGTCAGTATTCAACATCCGTGTCTGAGGATGTCTGGCAATGACATGGAAACCGACCACTAGGGGAAACCGTGAGCACTGTTACCTTCAAGTAGATGTTGGTTTTGCTAGGGTGTTGTGGACGCGGATGTGTGTAAGTAAGCACCTGCCTCTGATTCCAAAGGTTGCAAATTGAAATCCAGCGATAGAAAGTTGTTCTTGTTTTAAGCCTATTCCAAACCTTAACCCTTAACCATTCAGAGTTAATGCCTAACCTTAAGATTTCAGAGTTTTTTCCTAAACTTAACCCTAACCTTAAATATTCTGAGTTAATGCCTAAACTTAACCTTAAACACTTTGAAATTTGAAGTTTGGAACAACTTCGAAATTTGACATTTGAGAAACATGGATGAACGTCTAATGCTAACGTGAGACTGTGATAGCTAGTTGCAGGTACTGTACAACATACCATGAATTATCTTATGTTAATGAGTGTTAGTTGTCCTCCTCCTCCCAGGGGGAAGAGGGTGACGAGGCAGCCCATGACGAATGGAGGGATCAACGTGGAGATAGGAAATCCTACCTACAACATGTATGAGGTCGACCACGACAACCATGCAGATGCTGGCAGCCTTTTGCGACCAAACTTTACACTGGACCCTCATAAGGTTTGTATTGGAAGACTATGTATAAAATCCACCATTCATTTTGTGCGTAATAACATTTTATGCAAAAACTAAATGCAAAAACTCTCAGTTTGGTTGGATATTGTAAGAGTGTACTGCAAAGGAAAATCTTTTCGTGTTTCTATATTTATTTGGGACAATATAATTTACAGAGACAACATTGTAGTCTCATCTGTTAATCCATCAGTATGCAACCATCATCCATCCATTATTGGTATCATAGTCATGTAATCAGTAGTGTGATTAACAAAATGGGGCTTTAGCATCTCCTCATGTGGCATACCAAATACAATTTCTACCAGACTTTCTGTCCACGGTATGATCTGATATAGAAGTGTAGTTACATTAACAGATGGAGCACAAACCTCAGGTATGTGGAGAGAAACATTATTCAGGCGCTCTGTACCAAGGGAACATTTTATCTTCTGTTGATTCATTTTCTTCATGGGCCTCAACACGCACTAACGCCCCGAATACCAAATAAATCATAACAGCTTTACTGATCTATCTTGTTATCTAACTTGCCTGCTACCACTTCAAGCTTAATGTGTTTGCTTCTTGCCATGCCAACTTTGACATCTGGTAGTGTCAGTCCCACCTGGATCCCTTTGCATTAGAAAGGTAGAGGCTGACTGAATCACAAGTAACTAACTCCACTATAGCGTTTCTTTATCATATCAGTGAATACTGTAGGTGCCATGGTTTTTGTTGAATTTGAATCCTCAATCTAAGTTCTAAAACCAAATATGGATGGACAATTGTTGATCTCATTTTCTAATCATCACATAATTTTGAGTTCCTCACTGATGTTGATATATAGATTTTCAGTTGGATTATATCCATATACACTTGTGGTAAAGTGTACAGTATGTTGGTTGAGAACAGCTTGGCCTTGTGGCATGGTGAACATTGGCAGAACTTGTGTGTTGCAGGGCTGGTGTGTGAAGTCCAGTGACCCTCGCACCCTGGGCATACATACTGTTCCCAAGGAGGTGATACCTGGACAGGTGATTTCTCCCATCCTTCCCCTTAGTTTAGACAACCAACCTCTTACAGGGGAAGGCATGCTGTTATGCCGTTCACTATAGAAGGAACAGACGTGAGCTGTAGAACATTTGTAAATCTCCTTTTGGAAGGAAACCCGCGGATTTGTCAATAAAAAGGAAGCTGAATGACACTTTCAGTGCATTTTTGTGGTTTTAGATATGATTAAATTAATCTTGAAGTATTTAAAAGGGAAAGGTATTGTTGCACTTGTAAAATGTACCTCTTCTGAATGTATGCTACAACCAATTTGGAAAAAACATCCCGTTGGAAAATCTCATTGTTAATTTAATGCATATTAGGAGTAAACCCTGCGACTGCACATGTAATTATGTTGCTTGGGCTAATGTGCATGAGCTATATCCTTCTTTCTTTCCTGCTACCTTGCAATAACAACCTTACAGTCTTAGCTGTGTTCTTCATCTTTAACCTTCTCTAACATAAACATAAAAATGCCAAAGTCGTCTGTTGTCTCTGTGTCGAGAAATAATATTGCAATACTGTGTGTATTGCAGTGCAACATATCAGAAACCTTTTTTAAAAGGGATACTTCGGATTTTGGCAAAAAAAAGGCCTTTATCTACTTCCCCAGAGTCAGTTGAACTTGTGGATACCATTTTCGTCTCTGCATGCAGTTTGAAGTAAGTTGCTAACTAGCGCTTGCACAATTGCTAACTAGCTTTTGCGCAATGACTGGAAGTCTATGGGTATCTGCTAGCCTGCTTGTAGATACCCATAGACTTCCACTCATTGCGCAATGCTAGTTAGCATTGGCTCACGGAACTACCTCTAACTTCCTTCATACTGGACACAGAAACATAAAAATTGTATCCACAAGCTCATCTGACTCTGGGGAAGTAGACAAAGGGCATATTGCCAAAATCCTGAAGTATCCTTTTAAGTCACAGTAAGTTATAGTAAGTTACAGATTGTACTGTAGGATATTGTCATCATACAGGGCACCAGATTATGTAGGGTATTTTCTTATGCATTGTTGAGAGCTGTGCGAATATGATGTGCCTGTCAAATATCTAACAGCATTTTTACTTCCTCAATGCAGCCCTTGAACTATTCCAACCCAGTGTATGCAAAGATCTACCTTGACGGACAGAACTGTCGCAAACCAGTCATCAACATAGACGAAAGGAGAGGGCTACTCCCAAAGAAACTAGAGGGGACAATTCGCGAAACCGCCGCATAGCCTGACTACACTTTCTACTCATTTTATACGACAGTGTACAAATGTATAAAAACAAGGAAAATAAGAATTTTCTATTTCCTATCAGGCTCCTGTCCTCTCAGTTAGGTGTGTTGCTTTTTAGCATCAGCATTACCTCTTCAGTTGTGTGCTGAACACTTTGATTTACATTTTTTAGTTTCCGTTGTTTGCTTTCTGTTTGTCGAACATTTGTTATACAGCACTATTTAGTATATACTGAATGACACTGAAGTAAAGCCGCTGATTTGCAAAATAACTTAACACCGGAACTCTTCTGTTGTAAACAAACGTCAAGATCGATACAGTACTTATTTCTGAACCTGTATATGTCTGTCTCTTGTTAGGCCGAGATTTAATCAGATCAAGCGTTAACCGGCGATAGCCGACACCCACTTAGCTGATGTTTTGTCGGTGTCGGAGGTGGAACTGTGTTGATTCCGTGAAATCGGTGAGCAGCTTCTCTTGTGAACATTGTCACGAAGCCAAATCCATCCCATTCGTTTTAGAAGTTCAGAACAAGAAAGTGTAGGCTATATAGAAATAATGACCTTCAAATTAATCATCATTAAACAAAATAATGAAGGTAGTCCATCAGCCTCACATTCCAGTGTTTGAACTTGTAAACAAGGTTGCATGGGATTTCTCTTCATTTGACTCTGTGCAGCCAATTGCAATGTCCGCATTGGTGTCGATTGTGGATTTGACAGTGCTCACGCAGATTCACCTCAGACACGGTCAAAATATCAGCTATGCAGATGTTGACTAAAACAGATCTAATTGAATTGGGGCCTCAGTGGAACCAACAACTTGTTATTTTGGTGCAGTATACAGATCTAAAGCAGGTCTATATTTTTTTTTTCTGAATAAATTATATATCATCTTATAAAAACAATAACAGTTTGAGATTGGTCAAAGTTTTATGTGCCATGGTTTCCATTGTCATTGATTTCCTCAGAACAAAAACTGTTAATCTTCACAATAACATGTTATAATTTCATGGCTTCATACCTGAGCAATGAAGCTTGTTTTCTGTCTTTGTGTTTGTATCATTTGATTCAGCCAAAATGGATACAATCCAGAAGTGGCTACGGTTGGTTTTAAGAGGATTATTTTCCGTTAACCATCTAATTCAGTTCTTTACAGTATTATATCATCATGTTCATGTAATAATTCCAAACATAAATATTTGCTCTGCTACAAATAGAAGATATTTTACTGAGGTGACTGAAATGTATACTCCATCTAAGATGTTCTGTTTGGATCACAGAAATTATTGAAACTCAACATGAATGTTATGAGAAGAGAATCACAGACATCCGTATTTTTGTAGGTCTCTTGTTCCAACAACATATCTGTATCAACTTTACAGCATAAGGATGTGAACACGGAAAAGGATTTAACACGACTCTATGGCTACAAAGTTACTTTAGATAATTATAAAGATACTTTCTGTCACTTTCAGAAAAGGAAAGACGATAGATATAACACATTTTATAATTTTGTATTTGATTTGTATGTTGTTTGGCTGCTTGTATTTTGAAGAAATGTATTAAATGTAAGTACTTTTATATAAAATGTAAATCAATATAAAATAAAGGGGGCGAATTTCCATTTCCAAATAATTCTTTGGGTTTCTGAAATCTCAGCTTGATAATGGCGCTAACATCAGACTTCAACACGATACAGCTAGTGCTTAAGCAAGACACCTGTTGGAACATTTCCCTTAACTCACATAAAGGGATTTTAGTGACAAAGCTGTCATATTTCCAGGGTTTGAGTGGTCCATGACCTAACAAGTCAATCACCAGTTGTGACATCTTATCTGTGGTATGAAACAGGCTCAAAGGACAGGAGGATTAGTGTGTGTGTGTGTGAGTGTGTGTGTGAAGGCTAAGTGCATTCATTACCGCCAACGATGAACACTCCATCAACGCCCGCCACACAGCACACTGAATGGTAATTCAGTCCCTTGGAGTTATAACACAACGGCCGATTATCTGCACCCCTCTGTGTTTCACCTGCTCTGTCACCATGGCAACTGCACTACCAAAAGGGAGGACAGACCGACTGACTGCTCTTTGTCCAGTGCTGCTCCCAGTTCCGTCCCCTGGCATTTTCCTCCCCTGCTATCAACATGAATCTGTACAGTAAAGTGCTGCTATGGGGGGCTGCTATTTGATGTGGGGGCTACTATTTGATGTGGCTAAGCTCTGGCTTATCTCCAGATTCTGAGAGGATTTGAGTCTCACTGCTATCATTAGGAGCCAGACATTTTATAGGTACTATAATGTATATTGAATTAGCCACATCAATCAGGTAGTTTTATGAAATAATTTATTACAAGTGCCATGTGATCTCACTGTAGCTACCCTATATCTTCTACCTGTCAACAGTATGTTGCTGATGTGGTTTAAATTACATGCATTGAGATGTTTGACAACAGTTGAATGATTTAGAGAACTGCTAAGATATTATAAATACATTTAGCATATTTGATAACCTGTCAATTGTACATTGGTGATGAGGTCTTCATGACAAACTTTGAGAAAACAACTGTTGAATGTTTAGCTACAAAAGTGTCAAACATGACAATGCATTGTGTTTACCTTGAGGATTTAATTACCTGTCGATTAGATTGTATGATGGTAAAGTGGGTTACATTACACACCTGCTTTGAGAATAAATATAATGGTCTGAACTTTTAACTACAAAAACATTGCAAACTGAAAACAGTACTATATTTCTGACCTTGTGTAAATGTCAATGGTATGTTGCTGAAGTGTGTTACATTACATGACATCCATTGAGAAGGAAGACAACTGTTGAATGGTTACTGTAGATACAAACAGTTGAATGGTTACTGTAGATACAAACTGTTGAATGGTTACTGTAGATACAAACTGTTGAATGCTTAGCTACAAATTGTCAGAACATGTCTGTATTTGTGACCTTGAGGAGTGAACGGTGATAGCCATACTGATGGTGTGGTGGTGATGAGTGTGTCTGAGTGATCCATTGATTAATGCAGCAGGGTGTTTGATGAAACCAAACTGATTGCACTACTGTGAGTCTAGCCACCTTATCAAGTTCAGTCTGATGGGCAATTACCTGCACTATATCTTATTCATGTCCTTTCCTCAATGTTGGATTTGATACTCCAGGAGTGTGAATAGAGTTGATGAACAGTAAATATACTTATTAGAGTTATTTATTGGACAGTGGATAGTCCACCCCATGTCTGGCGGGCTACTCTCTGTCCAATTTGTGATTTGAATCCGAATAGAGGACAGTAGTTTGACACAGCTTGGTGCACTCCATCTGAAGTGTATGTAGTCCTGCCTCCAGTATTTCTGAAAGAACAACTGAGATGAGGTATGAACATAGGTCTGCTATCTACAATGATACTAAACCCAGCAGAAGTATGATGTACTTGTGCTGTGGAAATACATCTGAGGAGGAAAGCTCTCACAGTACCACTCAGTTAGCCTATACAGTGCATCAAAGGAAAGGGAGAAAAATGGAAATTGAACAACAAACCCAGAGCTCTCAGGATCCCTGTCCCCCTCCCCTCACCTTGATCTCTTTTCCACTTAGCAAGCATCATCATACTCCCGCATAAACATACTCCTGCTCTTATTGATTCTATCATCCCCTGGACAGAATCAATAAGAGCCGGAGTCATATTCACATGATTAACTACAGGGCCTGCATAGGCATAGTGTAGCCAGGTACAGCAAAACACAGCCTGTCTGCATCAATGTCACTGAAGGCTGCTCATCTCTACATAGGGAAAAATGGGATAGAATCAGAAACATAAACCCATGTGAATGCAAATGTGTTTCTCTGTATTTGGATAATATTAAAGTACCTTGGTTTATTGAAGTGTAAGTTATGGATGAAACAATGACGTGATGATGTTTTCTGGAGAAATTAATTTGATCAAAACTGTGCAACTATTGTCTTTCTTTTTGAGTCAATTATTCACCACATTTTACGCACTGCAGTGCTAGCTAGCTGTAGTTTATTCTTTCAGTACTAGATTTATTCACTGATCCTTTGATTGAATGGACAACATGTCAGTTCATGCTGCAAGAGCTCAGATAGGTTGGAGGACGTCCTCTGGAAGTCGTTATAATTAGGTTTAATGTGTACCCAGATGAGGACGGAAAATAGCTGTCCTCCAGCTACAACATTATGCTACCCTACAGAGTGCTGTCGAGGCTACTGTAGACCTTCATAGCAAAACAGTGTTTTAATCAATTATTTGGTGACATATCTAGTATAGTTCTATCTAAAAATACATGTTTTAATGTTACACTATTTTTTATGAAATTCACTAAGTAGGATGGTCCTTCCCTTTCTCCTCTGAGGATCTTCACTGATCCCCAGTACTTAAAACCTCCACCCACCCCTAATGTGGATCACTTTTTATTATACTTAAAAGTGGAAACCAAGGGTGAGAATGATTTGCTCTTCAGCTCCAGTCTGGTCATATATCTGGCTATTGTCAGAGGGGTTTTATTTGTCAGAGGGGTTTTATGCTGGCCTTGTAGAAATGGTTCGGGAAATCATGGGTAACAAATTACAGCATTGACAAGGTTCATGAATCTGTTTTATTATGAGCACTTTGTAAAGCCTGGGCTCTGTCCCTAGAAAGAACTCTAATAAACTACATATGAAAAAGTCATAAGACACATGTAGCCTATCCAATGAATTAACAGTCTTCTTCTCTGTATAGCCAGATCCCCTTTGAATAAAACTTTATTCGTAACATAACTCATTGACATGCAAATCTGGCTCCAAGCGCTAACGGTTGCTGCGGTTCTACTTCTAGAACATACCTAGACTAGTGAATGGACAGATAAGAGTCCTGTAGGGTTCACTTATTGGTGTCTTTCTTTCATATGTGGTTTGTGATTGGTTTGTCCCTCAATCCCTGTCCTTGATCACCACAGAAAGACTGTCGCTAGCCTTGTTGTTCTGATCTTGAACAGTGCGTAACAGTTCCGGTCAATAAATTTCAACCAAATTAATCCCTAGCCCAATGAAAATGTTGCCCCTGTGAACAATTCAGTCTTATAGCCACCCAGGGAGAGGTGAGAGGGATTGATGTAACTTGTTTGTTCAGATGTGCTCAGGCATGCATGGTTGGAGGGGCACTTTGTGTGCCCGCCATGGAATCAGTGGACACATCTGACATCACTCATGCACTGGCCATTTCCATGCACCATTACTCATGGTACATACACAGCCTGTGTTCCACGTGCCAGACGGACAGGTTCGCTTGTGTTCTCTGGTAACATAATCCTCCATCCGTTCCACAATCCAACTGCTCTTTGTTCTCCACAGCAGATCCAGCCGAGCTCAGTAGCTTAGTATTATCTCTCTGTTTCTCTATGCCAATCTCATTCTGCCATTTACAGCCTTGTCGGTCCAACGACAAGGCCCTCTAGGGGCTTGTTGAATGGCATTTCTTCCTCTAAAAATGAAAGACTGGGAAGACATGTGGATTCCTCCCCCTGCTGCTGCAGCCTCTGGGTAATCGAGAGTCAGTAGTATCCAACAGTATGGCTCTGTGTGGCCTGGCCATTCCTGGCATGCTGGGCGCTGGCTACAGCTATAATCACACTGTTGGTCTAAATCTCCCATCAGACATGGAGGCTTCTGCCAGCTCCCAGCTCTGAGGGAGGCAGTGACCTGCTGCGGTAGCAGATGTTGAAAAAATGATAAGTGAGGTTTTTGTAGACTCTTTCCCATCCTTGTTGTATATTACTGACTCACTGCACGTCAAGGCACCTGCCTGGCCCACAAGAATGTGAGGGGTGAACGATTTGATGGGTAGAGGAAGTCGATTGTAATTCTTATGGATTTTTCCCACTCTTTACTCTTCAGGCCCATCATGTCAGACGTGGTCCTGTATGGCTCAGTTAGTAGAGCATGGAGCTTGCACCGCCAGGGTTGTGGTTCCCATGACTGGAAGTTGCTTTGGTTAAAAGTGTCTGCTAAATGGCATTGATATTAGATGCATGTTTCCTTTTTTACTTTATAATGAATAGTGATGTTAAAATATACCTGTTTATACAAAATATCTGTCTAGCATTAGATATTCAATAAACACAGATATATCTCACCCCACAATAACACCTACCGTAACATATCCCTGTAAGCTCTAGGACGCGAAAGCACAGCTAATTGATTTAAATCATCCCACTGAGTGTGCCGTTTTCTAATTGCTGAGTTGTACGTATCTGGTGGCATTGTTTTAAGGGATGCAGCTGATGAATGGTTAATTGACTGTGACTGTGCTTGGTCAGTGTGTCTGAGGCCAGATTGACTGAAAAGTATTGTCCATACCTTAGATTTTGTTTCTTCTATAGTTTGTACTGTTGGCAAACTCTCTTGTGGAAGAGAACATTAACTGGGATGCTTAACCTTAGTTGCTCTGGATAAGAGTGTCTGCTAAATTATTCAAATGTAATATGGACTGTTGTTTTTAACTTAGTCAATATATCACAAAAAATCATATAAACAAACCTATTATCCCATTGTACATGGGCATTCTGATGCCTGTAAAACATTTTTTTCAAAGCGTAGGGACAACACACATGCTGTGTAAATATGGGTTATTATCTTCAAGCAGTGGTGTATCTGAAAGAGAGGATCCACTAGAAGTACTTAACATCCATTATTTACAAGGGCTGATAAAAATATCAATACTTTTTGGTCTAAATTGGACTGTTGAATGTAGAATAATTGCTTTACTTTGAGTCATGTGGCATTGCCCTGTTGAAATATAAATTATATTAGACCTATTAAAAGGATACTTTGGGATTTTGACAATAAAGCCCTTTCTCTACTTCCCCAGAGTCAGATGAATTCCTGGATACCATTTGTATGTCTCTGCATCCATTATGAAGGAAGTTAGAGGTAGATTCATGGGGCCAATGCAAACTAATGTTAGCTCAATGACTGGAAGTCTATGGCATATACCAGCATGCTAGCAGTTACCATAGACTTCCTCTAGTTAGCAACTTCCTTCAAACTGCACGCAGAAACATAAAAATGGTATTCATGCGTTCATCTGACGTTGGGGAAGTAGATAAAGGGCTGAAGGTTCCCTTTAAAATAGGTGTGATATCGCTAACAAAATGAAAAGGAAAGGTTTTATCAAACTTTATCAGGGAGAAAAAAGGCATTTGAATATACATTTTTTAACTTGACTAAAGCTGTTAGAATACAGTACCAGTCAAAAGTTTGGACATACCTACTCATTAAAAAATAAATAAAAATGAAACTATTTTCTACACTGTAGAATATTAGTGAAGACATCAAAACTATGAAATAACACATGGAATCATGTAGTAACCAAAAAAGTGTTAAGCAATTTTTTTTTTGATTCTTCAAAGTAGCCACCCTTTGCCTTGATGATAGTTTTACACACTCTTGGTATTCACTCAACCAGCTTCACCTGGAATGCTTTTCCAACAGTCTTGAAGGAGTTCCCACATATGCTGAGTACTTGTTGCCTGCTTTTCCTTGACTCTGGGGTCCAACTCATCCAACACCATCTCAATTGGATTGAGGTCGGGTGATTGTGGAGGCCAGGTCATCTAATGCAGCACTCCATCCCTCTCCTTCTTGGTCAAATAGCCCTTACACAGCCTGGAGAATATCAAATGATAGTCCCTCTAAGCCCAAACCAGATGGGATGGCCTATCATTGCAAAATGCTGTGGTAGCTATGCTGGTTAAGTGTGCCTTGAATTCTAAATAAATCACAGACAGTGTCACCAGCAAAGCACTCCCACACCATCACACCTCCTCCTCCATGCTTCACGGTGGGAACCACACATGCGGAGATCATCTGTTCACCTATTCTGCGTCTCACAAAGACACGGCAGTTGGAACCAAAAATCTAAATTTTGGACTCATCAGACCAAAGGACAGATTTCTACCAGTCTAATGTCCATTGCTCATGTTTCTTGGCCCAAGCAAGTCTCTTATTCTTATTGGTGTCCTTTAGTAGTGGTTTATTTGCAGCAATTCGACTATGAAGGCCTGATTCACACAGTCTCCTCTGAACAGTTGATGTTGAGATGTGTCTGTTACTTGAACTCTGTGAATAATTTATTTGTGCTGCAATTTCTGAGGCTGGTAACTCTAATGAACTTATCCTCTGCAGCAGAGGTAACTTGTGACACACTTAAGCGTAGTGGGTGCGGAGTCAAGCGCAGGAGGCAGAAAGTACTGAGTAGTGCTTTATTAGGCACAGGGAAAATATGTGCGCGCCAACACTCACGGGCGCAAACAGACACGATACCCAAAACCAGGACCTAACAAGTCCAGAGGGATAACCCCAAAATGAAACACGCTACCAAAACACTACCACACGCAAACACAGTGGAAAAAATAAGCCCGCACAAAGAGCAGGCGGGCCGACCAGCTTAAATAGCCCAACTAAACGTAAACAAGAAACAGGTGTAACTAATAAGACAAAACCAACAGAAAAGGAAAAAGGGATCGGTGGCAGCTAGTAGACCGGTGACGACGACCGCCGAGCACCGCCCGAACAGGAAGAGGAGCCACCCTTCGGTAGGAGTCGTGACATAACTCTGGGTTTTTCTTTCCTGTGACGGTCCTCAAGAGAGCCCGTTTCATCATAGCGCTTGATGGTTTTTGCGACTGCACTTGAAGAAACCTTTAAAGTTCTTTACATTTTCCGGATCGCTTATTAGAGCTGTTCTTGCCATAACATGGACTTGGTCTTTTACCAAATAGGGCTATCATCTGTATACCAACCCTACCTTGTCACAACACAGCTGATTGGCTCAAAGAAGGAAATAAACTGCACAAAAAAACTTTTAACAAGGCACACTTGTTAATTGAAATGCATTCCAGGTGACTACCTCATGAAGCTGGTTGAGAGAATGTCAAGCAAGTGCAAAGATGTCATCAAGGCAAAGAGTGGCTACGTTGAAGAATCTCAAATATAAAATTTAAATATTGATTTACTGATTCTGTGAGCAATTTTTGCATCAATGAGCAGCAGAAATGTTGTTGCATGTACATGCATGTAACATTTGTACATGTTGTTCATGGCCATTAGGTCATGATGACCAGATGTAGATTTTTGTTTTATTGTCAACAAACAGTATATTAACAGTACACAAAACAAGTTGTTTTAAGGAACATTTTCCTCCAGCCTGAGGCTTTCTGTGTCCTTGCTCAGTAATCAGGTACCTCTGCAATATGCGCGAATCTCTCTCTCTCTCTCTCTCTCTCTCTCTCTCTCTCTCTCTCTCTCTCTCTCTCTCTCTCTCTCTCTCTCTCTCTCTCTCTCTCTCTCTCTCTCTCTCTCTCTCTCTCTCTCTCTCTCTCTCTCTCTCTCTTCCTCTCTCTTCCTCTCTCTCTGTACTTTCAAGCAGCAACATTGTTCTGAGAGCATGGAGTGGAGGGACCTGCAGATATGGAGGAGGGGGAGAAGAGAAGGGTAGGTCATAAAGCCCTCATAGACTGTGGGGCTCTGGGCTGGGCAGAGAGAGGCTTAAAGCTTTCCAAAGCATTGACTGTCATCTTCTCTTTCACAACCCATTTATTGTGTCCAAGAAGAAAAAATAACAGGTACAGAGGGTCATGGAACCCACTGTCCAAAAAAACAAACTATGATGCTGTCACAAAAAGTTATCAAGTACAGGTTGAGATAAAGAAACAAGCACCACTGAGCAAAATTATCATTGAAGATGGACATGTCTTGTCTTCAGCTATTGTTCTTGGCATCAGTTGTTTAAATGCAGGTTAAACTTGATATGCATTAGGAAACTCTAAAGCTTATTTGGATAGTCTACCTGTAGATGCTCTACACTCTTATCAAAAATGGTTCCAAAGGGTTTTTTCAGCTGTACCCATAGGATAACTCTTTTGGGTTCCATGTATAATGCTCTGTGGAAGGGGTTCTACATGGAACACACACACACACACACACACACACACACACACACACACACACACACACACACACACACACACACACACACACACACACACACACACACACACACACACACACACATGCACTATACATACACATGGATTTAGTACTGTAGATATGTAATCTGTGAATGTATTGTAATGCTTTAAAAATTGCATAAACTGCCTTAATTTTGCTGGACCACAGGAAGAGTGAGGATCCATAATAAATACAAATACAAATACAAAGGGGTTCTACCTGGAACCAAAACATGTATTTCAAATGGTTCTCCTATGGGGACAGCCGAATACCCTTTTAGGTTCTAGATAGCACCTTTTTTTAAGCGCGTACAGATGGTCATGCTATCATCAAACTCTGTTGATAAGCAACCGCTTGCTAAGGTTACAGTTAGGGAAAGGTTTAGAATAAGGTTAAAGGTTAGAGTTATGTTTAGGGTAAGGGTTGGTTGATAGCTAGTTGAAATTTTACTGACAGTCTGTAAATAGTCTGTAGAGAGCATCTACAGATAGACTATCCAAATAAAGTGTTACTGTCAATTCATGGGATCATCTTTCTCATTGTACATATTATCCCCTGAGCTATATAACCGTTGGGTGAATACTATGTTGACAGGTGATGCACGTTTAGTGATCCTAAATACTTTGTCCCTTGGGAACACTGTAGCAAACATATATGTTGGGTGAAAAGTATGTTGATGGGGTGTTGTGCATTTAGTGATTCTAACACATCCAGAAAAACATCTCAAATCAAATCAGATTTTATAGGTCACATACATGTGATTAGCAGATGTTATTGCGGGTGTAGCAAAATGCTTGTGCTTCTAGCTCCGACAGTGCAGTAATATCTAACAAATAATATCTAACAAATTATACAACATATACCCAATACATACAAATCTAAGTAGGATTGAATTAAGACTATATACATATGGACCATAGATGTCAGAGCGGAACAGACTAAGATACAGTAGAATAGTATAGAAAAACAGTAAATAGATATGAGATGTGCATCAACACCAGAGTGCCCTCAAAGCTTATCAATAAGCTAAGGACCCTGGGACTAAACACCTCCCTCTGAAACTGGATCCTGGACTTCCTGACGGGTCGCCTCCAGGTGGCAAGGGTAGGTAACAACACATCTGCCCCGCTGATCCTCAACACAAGGGCCCCTCAGCGGTGCGTGCTCAGCCCCCTCCTGTACTCCCTGTTCACTCATGACTGCAAGGCCAGGCATGACCCCAACACCATCATTAAATTTGCAGATGACACAACATTGGTAAGCCTGATCACCGACAACAACGAGACAGCCTATAGAGAGGAGGTCAGAGACCTGGCCGTGTGGTGCCAGAACAACAACCTCTCCGTCGACGTGATCAAGACAAAGGAGATGATTGTGGACTACAGGAAAAAGAGAACCGAGCACGCCCCCATTCTCATCGATGGGGCTGCAGTGGAGCAGGTTGAGAGCTTCAAGTTCCTTGGTGTCCACATCACCAACAAACTAACATGGTCCAAGAACACCAAGACAGTCGTGAAGCGGGCACAACAAAACCTATTCCCCCTCAGGAGACTGAAAATATTTGGCATGCGTCCTCAGATCCTCAAAAGGTTCTACAGCTGCACCATCGAGAGCATCCTGACTGGTTGCATCACTGCCTGGTATGGCAACTGCTCTGCCTCCGACCGCAAGGCACTACAGAGGGTAATGCCAAACGGCCCAGTACATGACTGGGGCCAAACTTCCTGCCATCCAGGACCTCTACCAGGCGGTGTCAGAGGAAGGCCCTAAAAATTGTCAAAGACTCCAGCCACTCTAGTCATAGACTGTTCTCTCTGCTACCACACGGCAAGCGGTACCAGAGCCCCAAGTCTAGGTCCAAGAGGCTTCTAAACAGCCATAAGACTCCTGAACATGGCTCCCAGACTATTGCATTGCATTGCATTGCCCACCCCCCCTCCCCTCTCCACACCACTGCCACTCTCTGTTGTCATCTATGCATAATCACTTTAACTCCATGTACATACTACCTCAACTAACCGGTGCCCCCGCACATTGACTCTGTACCGACACCCCCCTTATTATATTGTTATTTTTTACTGCTGCTCTTTAATTACTTGTTAATTTTATCTCTTATTCTTACCCATATTTTCTTTTAAACTGCACTGTTGGTTAGGGGCACGTAAGTAAGCATTTCACTGTAAGGTCTTCACCTGTTGTATTCGGCGCATGTGACTAATAAGATTTGATTTAATTTGAGATGAGTAATGCAAGATATGTAAGCATTAATACACAAGTGAGATACCGTAGAATAGTATAGAAAACAGTATATACACATGAGATGAGTAATGCCAGATATTTAAACATTAAGTGACTAAGATACCGTAAAATAGTATAAAATACAGTATATACATATGAGATGAGTAATGCAAGATATGTAAACATTATTAAGTGGTTAAAATACAGTAAAATAGTACAGAATACAATACATACATATGAGATTATTAATGCCAGATATGTAAACATTATTAAAGTGACTAGTGTTCCATTTATTCAAATGGCCAGTGATTCCTAGTCTATGCCTATAGGCAGTGATGGCTGTTTGACAGTCTGATGGCCTTGAGATAGAAGCTGTTTTTCAGTCTCTCGGTCCCAGCTTTGATGCACCTGTACTGACCTCGCCTTCTGGATGATAGCAAGGAGAACAGGCAGTGGCTCGGGTGGTTGATGTCATTGATGATCTTTTTGGCCTTCCTGTGACATTGGGTTCTGTAGGTGTACTGGAGGGCGGGTAGTTTGCTCCCGGTAATGCGTTGGGCAGACCGCACCACCCTCTGGAGAGCCTTGCGGTTGCAGGCGGTGCAGTTGCCGTACCAGACGGTGATGCAGCCCGACAGGATGCTTTCAATTGTGCATCTGTAAAAAGGTTTTAGGTGACAAGCCCATTTTCTTTAGCCTCCTGAGGTTGAAGAGGCTCTGTTGTGCCTTCTTCACCATATTGTTGTGTGGGTGGTCTATTTCAGTTTGTCAGTGATGTGTATGCCAAGGAACTTGAAGCGTTCCACCTTCTCCACAGCAGTCCCGTCGATGTAGATAGGGAGGTACACCCTCTGCTGTTTCCTGAAGTCCACAATCATCTCCTTTGTTTTCTTGACGTTGAGTGAGAGGTTGTTTCCAGGCACCACACTCACCTCCTTCCTCCCTGTAGGCTGTCTCGTCATCGTTGGTAATCAAGCCTACTACTGTTGTGTCGTCTGCAAACTTGATGATTGAGTTGGAGGCGTGCTTTTCCACGCAGTCATGGTTGAACAGGGAGTACAGGAGGGGGCTGAGCACGTACCCTTGTGGGGCCCCAGTGTTAAGGATCAGCAGAGTGGAGGTGATGTTTCCTACCTTCAACACCTGGGGGCGGCCTGTCAGGAAGTCCAGGACTCAGTTGCACAGGGCGGGGTTCAGACCCAGGGCCTCAAGCTTAATGATGAGCTTGGAGGGTACTATGGTTTTGAATGCTGAGCTATAGTAAATAAACAGCATTCTTACATAGTTATTCCTCTTGTGCAGATGGAATAGGGCAGTGTGCAGAGTGATGGAGATCGCATCATCTGTGGATCTATTGGGGGCGGTAAGCAAATTGAAGTGGGTTTAGGGTGGCAGGTAAGGTAGAGGTGATATGATCTTTGACTAGACTCTCAAAGCACTTCATGATGACAGAGGTGAGTGCTACAGGGCGATAGTCATTAAGGTCAGTTACCTTTGCCTTCTTGGGTACAGGAACAATGGTGGCCATCTTTGAACATGTGGGGACAGCAGACTGGGATAGGGAGAGATTTAATATGCTGTTTTGTGTTTAGCGATCCAAATACATCCTGTTGGGGTAAAAGTATGTTTTTCCCAGAGAGGATTTCCTGCTGAGCCCATCCCTCTGCTCTGTAATCAATCAGGATGAAAGCTAATTTACCACCCCCTTAAACACAGCGGACTGACACACTCTACACACTCCAGCAGATTGACATGCATCCAATACACTCATTGAAACTAATTATGTGTTTTTTCTACCATTACGGCTGACTTCTATTCATTTTAAGTCCCTGTATCAATAGAGACCACCCATGGGTCCATATCAGAGACTTAAACAGGTGATGAGATTTGTGGCATTATTGTCATAGAATCAACTGAAGAATGTGGCTGGCAAAAACAATTTTTGTCATTTGGGTAAGTGACACAAGCATAACATCTCACTGCACCATATGGACTCAGATAGTCCTCATCATTCTTATGTGCCTCAAGAGAAGGAAGACAACAGGATGGATCAGTGTTTTAAGTATTTAAGTTTTCAGTATTCTACTTTTACTTTTACGGTCTCATTTCGGTTGGAAGCATCAAGAACCCACATCTAACCCCCGCTGCTGTTTCACTGTGAAATATGAAATATAAACTGCTGCAGGGATGTGAATAATTTAAGCAAAAGCCTTTTTTCTGCTAATTTTCTCTCACTGTAAAGTGACAATCACCAGACCAGGAAATACTGCAGCAGATTTGCCTGTCTAGTAGAGTGTATTTTATTCACATAATGTAACAATGTAGGTAGTGTATATGACATGTATAACTGCTTACATAGGCCTGTGAGTGTGAGCACCCTCAAACAATTAAACGCATCCCAATTTATATGTAGTTCATTGTAAACCACTTTCATCTATGTTCATCTGACCTGGCATGGTGTTTGTTAATGTTATGCTAATTTTACCACAATGAGTCATATCCTTTCTCCAGCGGTGCCCTCATGAATTTTTCTATAGTGGAAAAACATAAACAAATGAGTACATTTCAGCTAGTCTTTAATACAGTTCATTTACGGTGCAGCAATTGAGCGAGTCATGTATGTCAACCTCTTGAAAAGGGACCAGGTAGGCCTTAACTACATACCCATTGATTTCCTCTTGACACAGTGCACGCAGGTCATCAACATCTAAACCCAAGCTGGAAAGTCAATACATGTAGGATGAGATGCCCTGATCTTCTTCCCTCCAAACAAATAAAGAGAAGGTCGTTATTGACCCAACTGTAGATTTAAAACTTGGGCGTGATGAAGTCTAAAAAAACTCCTAATAGAAATGTGTAGGAGTAACCTCATACAGCCTCAATGTATTTTATTGTGTGAAGTACGTAATTGACAATGGGACACAGGTAAGGAGGACAATAGAAAACATTCACAAATGTGCCAATACATACATTAACATTGCATTTTGAAAACCTAAGATTCTTACAGAGAACTATTGATGGGTCTTAACATTGAACATGATCTCTATAGCCTCTGGTTACTTTTAATGCATGTAGCCTACTGTTTTATGTAACTTTTTTACTTGAATTTGATATTTGCTCAGTGAGATTACACTGGAAGTCAGTAATAATCTAAGGTAATAGAAAAAGCAGTATAGGTACAGTGGGTGAGTAGTTTTCACTATATAAGAGAGCGTTTTATATGCTTTGGTGAAAACATTATCCTTTAAGTCATTGCTTTTTCCAATTACTGTCCGCAGGTACATAGCAAATTGGCCAGTGTTACCTATTGTTGATTTTTCAGTTCAACATTACTAGTGTTGATTCAGGTGTTAAATTAACTCTGTAAATGTTAAATTAACACTCATTGGTGTAAAATAACTCCAATGTTGGTGTTAATAACCTGTGTTAAACCAAAACCATTATCATATGTCCTAGCATGCTCTATTGGAGATAGATTAGAATTGTTTGTTTCAATATGTTTTTGCATGTACATTGATTAATTCATATTAACCTACTCAAATATAAATAACATACATTTTAATCCAATCTATTACTTGGACATATTGTTCCCGTTACTGAAATAGTTGTTCCAGTTAAGATGGTTAAGGTCACATATGTCAAACTCATTACATGGAAGGCCAAGTGTCTGTGGGTTTTTGCTCCTCCCTTGTATATGATTGATTAATTAATGTCACTAATTAGTATGGATCTCCCCTCACCTGGTTGTCTAGGGCTTACTTGAAAGGAAAAAACTAAAATCAGCAGACACTAGGCCTTCCACGGAATGAGTTTGACACCCCTAGTCAACAGCGTAATATCTGGGGTCGCGGTTGAAGTTTAAGACGGAAATTCCTGGAGTGTTTAGGGTTCAAAGACTGACACAAGTGTTCAATGGTGAGAAGAGACAGAGTATGTCTGTAGCTAGGTTTCCATCCATTTGGTAACAGATTTTCAAGCGAATATTCCAGAATCCAAATAAAGAAAATATGCGCATTTTCCCACCAGTTGTGTTTCCACCAAACGGACTTGTTGCAGATGAAAATCAGTGTGTAGTGACATAGTGAATACAAAATGTCATTTTTAGCTTAAGTTTTCATGTACCGAAAAAAAATCTATTGCAATAAATAGCAAATGTGCCTACTCTGGACTTGGCACCTGCGCTCTAGCAAACAGCTAGCAGATACATTGTGGGTAGGCTGTGCGGGTAGGGTAGTCTACATGAGAATATTTTTATTTGTCAAACAACAGTCAAGCATCAATCATCATGTCACCAGAATAAGACCCTCTATATTTATTGGAAAGAAGCATCAAGATCACCGTGCAATTTCACCAACTTTCATCATAATTTATTTAATCTTTGGCCTAATAAACTGCTTGGTTTCCCGAGTCGTAGTGGGAGGACCACACATTATATCGTCGCGTGACTTCAAGTTTACTTCCATATGAGGGTTATTATATCAATATTTGGGCATAAAGGCATTTCCACCACCATTTTTCGCATTATTAATTTTACAGACACAAAAGATCCCACCATGTCGAACAAACAAATTATCTGTCTGTCACGTTCTGTCCTTAGTTCTTTTGTTATTTCTTTGTTTTAGTATGGTCAGGGCGTGAGTTGGGTGGGTTATCTATGTTTGTGTTTCTATGTTGTTTTTTTTCGTTTGGCCTGGTATGATTCTCAATCAGAGGCAGGTGTCGTTAGTTGTCTCTGATTGAGAAGCATACTTAGGTAGCCCTTTTTCACCTGGGTTTCGTGGATGGTTGTCTTCCGTGTCTGTGTGTTCCACACGGAACTGTTTCGGTTTTCGTTCGTTGTATTTATTGTTTTGTATTTCAGTGTTCAGTTTGTTCTATTAAAGTTTCATCATGAACACTTACCACGCTGCGCTTTGGTCCTCCTCTCTTTCTCTAGATGAAGATCGTTACACTGTCTACATTTATAAAACTGTACCGGAACATCCTATTTCCATCACAGCTGTTGTGATTTTTTTTAATAGGGTATGACTTTAAGCGCATAAAAACTGAATGGAAACATGGTTTGTGTGTTGCTGTTTTCTTAAAAGGAGTCGATTCCTAAGCATGTTAATATGGGATATTTGAGGTACCCTGTGAGGGCATTTATCCTCAGGGTAATGCGGTGTTCCAACTGCAAAGCATTTGGTAATGTGTTGGATGTTTGAAGACTGTTGGACATCAGTGGCTATTATTATGTTGGAAAATATTAGGAAGTTAAATGTCGCAATTGTAAAAGAAAGTGCGAGTGAGTCTGTTACTGTGGAGATACAGAAGTACAAAGATGTGGGTGCCGATTGCAAGGTACAGGATCCAGATACCTTTGTCATGAAGAGGATTCACTTTTGGGCGTTTACGGCAATGGTAATAAGCTGCACTGCTGGAGTGGACAAAGATTCAGGAAGGATTGCTATCTTCATATCTGCAGCTGAGGGATTCTTGGGACTGAGGGATATCACAGGCAAGGAGTTACATGAAGTTCTGGCTGGAGAAGTTCTGTCCTCTCAGGTCCCCTGACCTGTGTAGGGCTCTGAGTGAATTATGAATGAATGAGGATTACTTTTGTTCTGTATTTAGTTTTTTCAGACAATTGAGGAGGTTAAAAGTTCCAGTTTCCCCCAATTGGAATTCCCCCTCTTGTTTATCTTTTTTAATCCAGTAGTGGTCAGCAATACAAATTTTGGGATGTAGTCCTCCCTAAAACCCCATCGAAGAAGATGGTTTAGGTAGTCTCATATAAATTTAATTCATTCAGCAGACACTCTTATCCAGAGTGACTTACAGTAGTGAGTCCATACATTTTTCAAACTGGTCCCCTGTGGGAATAAAACGCACAACCCTGGTGTTACAAGCGCCATGCTCTACCAACTGGCCCTCATGATACCATATCTTAGTCTTCCCAACCCGGCACTCATTCTCAATGCAGGTTATGGGTAACTAAAAACTCAAAATGTTGGAAATCCCCACTCTGGCTGGATTCCAGTAGGAATTACACATCACTTGGCAAGCCAGCATAAAGTGACTTGCCGGCCTGATGTGGCCCGTAAACTGTGAGTTTCCGGCCACTGTATTAGGGTAAAGCGAGGCCCTCCAAATAAGGCCTTATAATGGAATTATTATGTTAAATAGCGTATTTGGGTAACACTTCACTTGATACCCAGTGTCATAACATGTTTTATACAACTGCTGGTTCTAATCCTGAATGATGATTGGTTAAAAGCGCATTCCAGCCGGTGTCTATTCCACAAGTTACCACCGGCTACATCTAAGACATTTAAATGCCTATTTACTTTGTTCCATCTGACTACGCAATCCATTGTCTCATCAACCCAGCCAGGCAAGTTATAAACTTGATCTCCACTATAAAATGTATCTAGACATTATCTAACATTTCTTTTAGAGTAACATTTAGTTTTCAACAGCAGAGATTTGTATAAACTTTGCCGTCTGTCTCTCCAACATTCAATATTCAAATTCGATCTCCAGCTGTCCCATAGTAATAAAAGTGTAGTGGTCGGGACGAGACAGACAGGCTACGTTTCTCAGCCAATCGAGATCATGAATCAGATGGCATCATTTTTATGGATATATACAAAGAAATGTCAATTGAAAAAAGGTCAAACGAAACGAAGTGCAGGTAGTTTGCAGTCTTTCCAGCTTCCGTTTTAAGTGATTGTGTTAGCTGTGGTGTTTTGCGAGCTCCTCTGAACAACAGTGTCCTGATGAGAGCACATTTCCTACGCCTTGCGAAATCGTGCCTCATTAGCTCATTGTTATTGATGTATCCAAATAAATGTCACTAGAAAACAGCTTAAACAAATGCACCTACTGTTGTTATTGTGTCTGCACTGTTTGACGTGACTTTAAGTTAGATGTAGTTGGCTAGCTAGCAAGCAAGGGATAAGAACGTTGCCAACCAGTATGGCAATAGAAGATTTAGAACGAACGACTGGGTCTCGTCCAAAGACACAGAACAAAAAGACTGAACGACTGGGTCGCGTCTCTGGCAACCGAACCGGTAGAACCAACGACCAGCCAGCTTGAGTAGCAACCCTAGATTTATGTCGGGACTATATCTTGTGGAAGGATGAAAAAGTATGAATAAATTCATCAAAATAACTTTTTTAATTAAAATATGTCAATCATTATTTGAACACGTTGGTAACCTGTCATATAAAAGTGATGATGCCCTCGAAGCCGGTGTTTGAAGGATATAGTGGCATAATTTGCCGGCTGTGGACTTCGTCTTGGGCCTAAGATACCAATATATGCTCCAAACACCAGCTTCTCGGGCATAATCACTTAAATGACACGGTCATAACCATGTCATAACTTGTTATTACTTTCATAATATGGTCATAACACTGTCCTGACACATATATTTAGATGGGTTGTGACATATATTGCATTATTTTATGGCTGGTTATGACACCTACATAAGAGTATCAAAACCCACAAAAGCTACCATGGCAGTCATTTTATGGTTGGTTATGACACCTACATAAGGGTGTCAAAACCCACAAAACCTACCACACAATGCAAAACATTCCATTACAAATCAAATCAAATTGTATTGGTCACATACACGTGTTTAGCAGTTGTTACTGTGAGTATAGCGAAATGCTTGTGCTTCTACTCCCGACAGTGCGGTAATATCTAACAAGTCATATCTAACAAAAAAACTATTGTTTTGGTAAGTCGGTTAGGACATCTACTTTGTGCATGACACAAGTAATTTGTCCAACAATTGTTTACAGACAGATTATTTCACATATAATTCACTGTATCACAATTCCAGTGGGTCAGAAGTTTATAAACACTAAGTTGACTGTGCCTTTAAACAGTTTTGAAAATTCCAGTACAACAGCAAAGAACTTTGTGAAGATGCTGGAGGAAACAGGTACAAAAGTATCTATATCCACAGTAAAATGAGTCCTATATCGACATAACCTGAAAGGCCGCTCAGCAAGGAAGATGCCATGGCTCCAAACCGCCATAAAAATGCCAGACTACAGTTTGCAACTGCACATGGGGACAAAGATCGTACTTTTTGAAGACATGTCCTCTGGTCTGATGAAACAAAAATAGAACTGTTTGGCCATAATGACCCTCGTTATGTTTGGAGGGAAAAGGGGGAGGCTTGCAAGCCGAAGAACACCATCCCAACCGTGAAGCACGGGGGTCGCAGCATCATGCAGTGGGGGTGCTTTGCTGCAGGAGGGACTGGTGCCCTTCACAAAATAGATGGAATCATGAGGTAGGGAAAGTTATGTGGATATATTGAAGCACCATCTCAAGACATCAGTCAGGAATTTAAAGCTTGGTTGCAAATGGGTCTTCCAAATGGGTCTTCCAAATGGACAATGACCCCAAGCTTACTTACTGAGCGAAATGACTATCGCCCTGTAGCACTCACTTCTGTCATCATGAAGTGCTTTGAGAGACTAGTCAAGGACCATATCACCTCCACCCTACCTGACACCCTAGACCCACTCCAATTTGCTTACCGCCCCAATAGGTCCACAGACGACGCAATTGCCATCACACTGCACAATGCCCTAACCCATCTGGACAAGAGGAATACCTATGTAAAAATGCTGTTCATCGATTACAGCTCATCGATTACACTGGGTCTCGACCCCAACCTGTGCAACTGGGTCCTGGACTTCCTGACGGGCTGCCCCCAGGTGGTGAGGGTAGGTAACAACATCTCCACCCCGCTAATCCTCAACACCCCACAAGGGTGCGTTCTCAGCCCTCTCCTGTACTCCCTGTTCACCCACGACTGCGTGGCCATGCACACCTCCAACTCAATCATCAAGTTTGCAGACGACACTACAGTGGTAGGCTTGCTTATCAACAACGACGAGACAGCCTACAGGGAGGAGGTGAGGGCCCTCGGAGTGTGGTGTCAGGAAAATAACCTCACACTCAATCTCAACAAAACAAAGGAAATGATCGTGGATTTCAGGAAACAGCAGAGGGAGCAGCCCCATATCTACATTGACGTGACAGTAGTGGAGAGGGTGGAAAGTTTTCAGTTCCTCGGCGTACACATCATGGACAAACTGAAATGGTCCACCCACACAGACAGTGTGGTGAAGAAGGCGCAGCAGCGCCTCTTCAACCTCAGGAGGCTGAAGAAATTTGGCCTGTCACCAAAAACACTGACAAACTTTTACAGATGCACAATCGAGAGCATCCTGTCGGGCTGTATCACCGCCTGGGCAAACTACCTGCCCTCCAGGACACCTACACCACCCGATGTCACAGGAAGGCCAAAAAGATCATCAAGGATAACAACCACCCGGGCCACTGCCTGTTCACCCCGCTATCATCCAGAAGGTGAGGTCAGTACAGGTGCATCAAAGCGGGGACCGAGAGACTAAAAAACAGCTTCTGATTCTACACTCCCAGAGCCCTCACTTCCTTCCTGTAGGATGCCTCGTCATTGTTGGTGATCAAGCCTACTACTAGTGTGTTGTCTTCAAACTTGATAATTGAGTTGGAGGCGTGCATGGCCATGCAGTCATGGGTGAACAGGGAGTACAGGAGGGGGCTGAGCACGCACCCTTGTGGGAATGAACAGCATTCTTACATAGATATTCCTCTTGTCCAGATGGGATAGGGCAGTGTGCAGTGTGATGGCGAGTGCATCGTCTGTGGACCTATTGGGGCGGTAAGCAAATTGAAGTGAGTCTAGGGTGACAGATAAGGTGGAGGTGATATGATCCTTGACTAGTCTCTCACAGCACTTCATGATGACGGAAGTGAGTGTTACAGGGTGATAGTCATTTACGGACATACTCAATCTCTCCCTATGTTTACACCATAGTCTAAATGTCAACAGTATGTTTATGTGTGATAACACTCTCGGTAGCCGATGTGAGCAAGACCTTTAAAAACTTATCAGGGATAGAGGTCCTTGAAACTGGAGCGCGCGCAATTCAAATAAATAATCATAAATATTATGGATATTAAATATTTATGTACACATAAGTGTCTTATTTCGGCTGAAAGCTTATATTATTGTTAATTTAACTGCACTGTCCAATTTACAGCAGCTATTACAGCGAAAACATGCCATGCGATTGTTTGAGGACGGCGCCCCACATCAAAATATTTTTCCACCGGCACAGGTTTCATACATTCACAAATACCGATTAATTATTATCTTAATTAATTCACTTACTTTTTGAAAATCTTCCTCTGATTTGTCATCCAAAGTGTCCCAGCTATAACATGTAGTGTTGTTTTGTTAGATATAATCCTTCTTTATATCCCAAAAAGTCTGTTTAGTTGGCTCCAACGATTTGAGAAATCCACTCGTTCAACATGCAGAGAAAGGAATCCGAAAATCTACCCTTAAATTGTTTCAACAAGTCAAAATATGTTTCTACTACTCCTCAGATACCCTAAAATGTAATCAAACTATAATATTTCTTACGGTAAGAAGTATGTTCAATAGGAAACCGATTTTAGCAGGTGCACACTGTCTTCATGGTGCACGCAAACAAGACTGTGTCCTTCTGCTAAAACTGATATTTCTTATTCGTTTTTGAAGTTACAAGCCCGAAACCTTGAACATAGACTGCTGACACCCTGTGGAATCCATAGGAATTGCATCCAGGAAGCTAATATTCAATATGACCATACTCTTGCATTTCTAAGAGGATGGTCTCTCAAAAGAAATAACATTCCGGTTGGTTTTTCTTTGGATTTTCTCCTACCATATCTATTGTGTTATATTCTCCAAAAGTATTTTCAATTTTCTAAAAACTTCAAGTGTTTTCTTTCCAATGGTACCAAGTATATGCATATCCTGGCTTCAGGGCCTGAGCTACAGGCAGTTTACTTTGGGCACGTCATTCAGGCAGAAATGGATAAAAAAGGAGACAATGGTTTTTCTTTATTTGCGAGGCTACCAGACGAGCTAAATGCCTTTTATGCTCGCTTCGAGGAAAGCAACACTGAAGCATGCATGAGAGCACCAGCTGTTTCAGACAACTGTGTGATAACGCTCTCGGTAGCCGATGTGAGCAAGACCTTTAAACAGGTCAACACTCACAAAGCCTACATGTACTCAAAGCATGCGTGGACCAACTGGAAAGTGTCTTCACTGACATTTTCAACCTCTCCCGGACCGAGTCTGTAATACCTACATGTTTCAAGCAGACCACCATAGTCCCTGTTCCCAAGGAAACGAAGGTAACCTGCCTATATGATTACCGCCCTGTAGTACTCATGTCGGTAGCCATTAAGCGCTTTGAAAGGCTGGTCATCAACAGCATCATCCCGGACACCCAAGACCCACTCCAATTTGCATTCCGCCCCAACAGATCTACAGATGACGCAATGTCAATCACACTCCACACTGCCCTTTCCCACCTGGACAAAAGGAACACCTATGTGAGAATGCTGTTCATTGACTACAGCTCAGCATTCAACACCATAGTGCCCACAAAGCTCATCACTAAGCTAAGGACCCTGGGACTAAACACCTCCCTCTGCAACTGGATCCTGGACATCCTGACCGACCGCCCCCAAGTGGTCGGTCAGGACAATACATCTGCAACGCCCCTCAAGGGTGTGTGCTTAGTCCCCTCCTGTACTTCCTGTTCACCCACGACTGCGTGGCCAAGCATGACTCCAACACCATCATTAAGTTTGCTGATGACACAACAGTGGTAGACCTGATTACCGAAAATGATGAGACAGCCTATAGGGAGGAGATCAGAGACCTGGCAGTGTGGTGCCAGGACAACAACATCTCCCTCAATGTGAGCAAGACAAAGGAACTGACCATGGACTACAGGAAAAGGAGGGCCTTACAAGTCCACATCACCAACAAACTATCATGGTCCAAACACTCCAAGACAGTCGTGAAGAGGGCACACCAACACCTTTTCTCCCTCAGGAGACTGAAAAGATTGTCATGGGTCCCCAGATCCTCAAAAAGTTATACAGCTGCACCATCGAGAGCATCCTGACCAGTTGAATCACCACCTACTGCTTGGCATTTGACCGTAAGGCGCTACAGAGGGTAGTGCATAAGTCCCAGTACATCACTGTTGCCAAGCTTCCTGCCATCCAGGACGTATATACTAGATGGTGTCAGAGGAAAGCCCCAAAATTTGTCAAAGACTCCAGTCACTAATGTCATAGACTGTTCTCTGCTACTGCATGGCAAGCAGTACTGGAGCGCAAAGTCTAGGACCATTTGGCTCCTTAACAGCTTCTACCCCAACAAAAAAAACTGCAGAACTTTTAATCAACTTGCTACCCGGACTATTTACATTGACACCCCCCCATTTGTTTTTACACTGGTGCTACTCGCTGTTTATTATCCATGCATAGTCACTTTACTCCTACACACAAATTACCTTGACTAACCTGCACCCCCGCACATTAACTTGGTACCGGTACCCCCTATTATATAGGCTCCTTATTGTTATTTTATTTTGTTACTTTTTTAAATTTTTACTTTGGTTTATTTGGTAAATATTTTCTTTACTCTTTCTTGAACTGCATTGTTGGTTAAGGGCTTGTAAGTAAATATTTCACGGTACGGTGAATTCGGCTGTTGTATTCGGCGTATTTGACAAATACAGTTTGATTTGATTTGACCCGATACTATTTAGAAATATTATATATTATTAAAAAGAAGATTATTATTAATCAAATTAAATGAAAAACAATCTCACTTATCAGAAATATTCACAGTCTATGGGTTTATGGTGATAATGTAGGCTACATGGCTTGAATGCAATGCAATTTCATCTGCTATTTCTGGAGAAGTGCAAATATGATCTGTAAGATGGTTCCAAGATGTTTATAAAACATAGAACTTGACAGCAGTGAGTGGACATTCCCCCTTTGTCTTTATATTGGATCTTTATCCAGCTCCTGTGAACATTATGGATCAATTACGGTGCCTGTAACTGTATTTAGCCTATGATTCATTTTATTTGAATTCGATTGGAATTATGTAATGTCTTTTTAGGCCTTATCAATAGCCCTGTGAATTTAATCTTGCTTATTGACTATGTTTGGCATGTTCATGTCCAGACTACAATTTACAGTAGATCTAGCCCCTATATCAGTGCAAATGCTATAGCCTATGCTTAACAATGTATTTCCATATTGAAGCAATGCAATTACAACTATGTGGAATGCAAACATTCATCATATTATGCCAATATGGGGCAGACTTTTTAACCAACTAGGCTATAAAATACTAACATCTGAATTGGAGTTGATGACAACGCAATACATAAAAGACCATAAATACATAGCTTGAAGCAACCACATATTTAGACATGAGCACATTCTGATTGGCCAGTGAGGGGCCAATCCTCGACACACCCACAACTTGTTTGTTCGTCAAATCCCAGCCCTTTCTCGCCAACACCAGCAACTGCAATGATAATTGTGGTTGTGGAAATAGCTAAAATATTCATAGCGCTTAGATTTACCATTGCGTTTGTTAAAATATATCCTTAAATCTCAATAGTGTATAATGCGTTCCGTACCTTGTGGACAATATAACAAACAGTTGACAATATAAAACAGATGTTAAAATGTACTTTGAAGCAATAGGTAAGGGATAAAATCATGAATTGCTGTCCTTGGGCATTAAAAATGACTTACAGCAGAAGGGTGGGGGAGGCAGCTGGGTATCTTTGTATCATTAAGAGACCTACAGTGAAAGGAGGGAAGGTAGTCCAGGAACAATTTGGAACCAGTACTAGGAGCACTGTTCAAATATATCTTCGCTTTTGCCAGGAAATATATGCTGTAAGACATTTTGTGTGTAATATTGGTAGACGATCGTTATTGAGACCAAACGAATAAGATAAAAATGTATTATTTCCATGCAGATACCTTAGATTAATTTTACTGTACTAGCATTGGGTGTTTTAAGGTGCTTTACATGCGTAGAGAGATGGCATTGAACTTTGCATGCTTTAATAACTTGTAGTAACTTCAAGGTCATATCAGAGTAAGATCCCCGTCGAAGGCTGGCACCATCAGAAAATATTGAGTGAACACAATCACATGCAGCCCTTGCCTTGATTAAATTATACCCCAGTCAGCACGTTTAGTACATGGGCCCGGATGGCTTCGTCTAATAAATCAAATTATTAAATAGCAGGGGTCCTATAGATGTGGCCTTTTGAAAATGATGCTGCACATGCTGTTCAGAGAAATGGTTTCCAGCTGTACAACTTTATATTAATAATAATTCTGGAAATTCAGCCTATGCTTAATTTAGCAGAACCACATCACCTCTTTCATTTCTTTGTGCATGTGGGTTGCAAATATAATTATACAAATGCAGTTTTAGCCACTGCTTCACTTGATTATAACAGCTTGCTGAGGTTTGTCAATCTGAATGAATCAATAAATACACTAAACAAAAATATAAACGCAACATGCAACATTTTCAAAGATTTTACTGAGTTACAGTTCATATAAGGAAATCAGTCAATTGAAATAAATAAATTAGGCCCTAAACTATGGATTTCACATGACGGGAAATACAGATATGCATCTGTTGGTCACAGACACCTTAAAAAAAAGGTAGGGGTGTGGATCAGAAAACCAGTCAGTATCTGGTGTGACTACCAGATACTTATCAGGCCGTTGATTGTGGCCTATGGAATGTTGTCCCACTCCTTCTCAATTGCCATGTGAAGTTGATGGATATTTAACCTTTTATTTAACTAGGCAAGTCAGTAAAGAACAAATTCTTATTTACAATGACAGCCAAGGAACAGTGAGTTCAGGGGCAGAACGACAGATTGTTACCTTGTCAGCTCAGGGATTCAATCTAGCAACATTTCAGTTACTAGCCCAACGATCTAACCACTAGGTTACCTGCCGCCCCAAATATTATATCGGCGGGAACTAGAACACGCTGTTGTACACATCCATCCAGAGCATCCCAAGCCTGCTCAATGGGTGACATGTGTGGTGAGTAATGCAGGCTATGGAAGAACTGGGACATTTCCAGGAATTGTGTACAGATCCTTGCGACATGGGGCTGTGCATTATCATGCTGAAACATGAGGTGATGGTGGCGGATGAATGGCACTACAATGGGTCTCAGGATCTCGTCACGGCATCTCTGTGCATTCATCCGCCAATAAAATGGTAAAATGCAATTGTGTTCATTGTCCGTAGCTTATCTGTGCCTATACCATAAACCCACCGCCAACATGAAGCACTCTGTTCACAACGATGCCACATGACATCTGCCATCTGCCCGGTACAGATGAAACCAGGATTAATTTGTGAAGAGCTCACTTCTCCAGCACACTTACATTTACATTTAAGTCATTTAGCAGACGCTCTTATCCAGAGCGACTTACACATTCTCAATTACAACGCCGAACTGCAGTCAGGACCCTGGTCAGGACGACGGTTTGTGCAGAAATTCTTTGGTTGTGCAAAACCACAGTCTCATCAGCTGTCCGGATGGCTGTTCTCAGACGATCCCGTAGATTATGAAGCCGGATGTGGAGGTCCTGGGCTGGCGTGGTTACACATGGTCTGCGGTTGTGAAGCCGGATGGACGTACTGCCAAATTCTCTAAAATGACGTTGGAGGCAGCTTATGGTAGATAAATTAACATTACATTCTCTTGCAACAGCTCTGGTGGACATTCCTTCAGTCAGCATGCCAATTGCATGCTCCCTCAAAACTTGATACATCTGTGGCATTGTGTTGTGTGACAAAGCTGCACATTTTAGAGTGGTCTTTTATTGTCCCCAGCACAAGGTGCACCTGTGTAATGATCATGCTGTTTTGTCAGCTTCTTGATATGCCACACTTGTCAGGCGGATGGATTATCTTGGCAAATGATGCATGCTCATAAACAGGGATGTAAACAAATTGTGCACAACATTTGAGATAAATAAGCTTTTTGTGGGTATGGAACATTTCTGGGATATTTTTTTTCAGCTCATGAAACACTTTACTTGTTGCGTTTATATTTTTGTTCAGTGTAAATACATACTATACATTGTGTACCCTCTGTGTTATTACTCAGAACAACATAACAACTAATCATTATGGGGGCTTTCTTATTTTACACAGTTATTCATATGTACACAGCAAATTCAGTTTTAAATTAACACTGAAAGTGTGGACCCATATAGACACTGAACAGTATTGAATTAAATACAGCCAGCCAAAGTGTCACGACTTCCACGTTCCTCTCCTTGTTCGGGCGGTGTTCGGCGGTCGACGTCGCCGACCTTCTAGCCATCACTGATCCATTTTTCATTTTCCATTGGTTTTGTCTTGTCTTCCTTCACACCTGGTTCCAATCCAATCAATTACATGTTGTGTATTTAACCCTCTGTTTCCCCTCATGACCTTGTCGGAGATTGTTTGATTGTATGTGATGTGCAAGTTATGTGTTGGTGTGCGACGGGTTTTGTACCCACTTTTGTTATTTTGTATATTTTGTTTTTTTGGAGTTTTGTCAGCACTTATTAACTTCTCTAGGGTAGGGGGCAGCATTCGAAATTTTGGATGAAATGCATGCCCAAATTAAACTGCCTGCTTCTCGGGCCCAGAAGATATGATATGCATATAACCGGTAGATTTGGATAGAAAACACTCTAAAGTTTCCAAAACTGTTAAAATAGTGTTGGTGAGTATAACAGAACTGATTTGGCAGGCGAAAACCTGAGAAAAATCCATTCAGGAAGTAGTTTTTTGTATTGTTTTGTAGTTTTCTATTCAATGCCATTACAGTATCCATTGACTTAGGACTCAAATTGCAGTTTCTATGCCTTCCACTAGATGTCAGCAGTCTTTAGAAATAGTTTCAGGCTTGTATTCTGAGAAATTAGGAAGTAAGAGCAGTCTGAATGAGTGGACCCTAAAGGGTCACAGAGCTTTTTCATGCGTGAGACCGAGAGAGTGCTTTTCTTGTTTACCTTTTGATTTGACGACGTTATTGTCCGGTTGAAATATTATAGATTATTTCGATTACTTTATGTTCCACAATACATGTATGTTTTGTTCGGTAAAGTTCATATTTATATCCAAAAATCTGAGTTTAGGCGGGATGCTACTGTCTCACTTGCCCAAATGCCAGAGAAAATGCAGAGCGCCAAATTCAAATAATCTACTATAAAAATCAAACTTTCATTAAATCACACATGAAAGATACCAAATTAAAGCTACACTGGTTGTGAATCCAGCCAACATGTCAGAATTCAAATAAGCTTTTCGGCAAAGCAAACAATGCTATTATCTGAGGATAGCACCATAGTAAACAAAGAGAGAGAAGCATATTTCAACCCTGCAGGCGCGATACAAAATGCAGAAATAAAAATATAATTCATGCCTTACCTTTGACGAGATTCTGTTGTTGGCACTCTAATATGTCCCATAAACATCACAAATGGTCCTTTTGTTCGATTAATTCCGTCGATATATATCCAAAATGTCCATTTATTTGGCGCGTTTGATCCAGAAAAACTGGTTCCAACTTGTGCAACGTTACTACAAAATATCTCAAAGGTTACCTGTAAACTTTGCCAAAACATTTCAAACTACTTTTGTAATACAACTTTAGGTATTTTTTTACCTAAATAATAGATAAAATTGAAGACGGGATGATCTGTGTTCAATACAGGATTAAAACAAACTGTAGCTAGCATTCTGGTCACGCGCCTCTAACAAACAGGACACTTCGAGTGACCCTCGTTCAAGATGGCCGTACTTCTTCATTACACAAAGGAATAACCTCAACCAATTTCTAAAGACTGTTGACATCCAGTGGAAGCGGTAAGAACTGCAAGAATGACCCTTAGAAATCTGGATTACCAATGAAAATCATTGAAAAGAGAGTGACCTCAAAAAAAAAATATCTGAATGGTTTGTCTTCGGAGTTTCGCCTGCTAAATAAGTTCTGTTATACTCACAGACATGATTCAAACAGTTTTAGAAACTTCAGATTGTTTTCTATCCAAATCTACTAATAATATGCATATCTTATCTTCTGGGGAGGAGTAGCTGGCAGTTGAATTAGGGCATGCTTTTCATCCAAAATTCCAAATGCTGCCCCCTACCATAGAGAAGTTAAACGACTCCGTTTATACCAAGTTCGTTCTCCTGCGCCTGACTTCCCTGCCACCAACACGCACCCCTTACACAAAGGCTATGCAACTCTGAGGGATTTAAAGATTAATGTAGATGAGAATACAAGCACAGCGGAGTACAGATGTCGTATCTTAATTTGAGCCAGTTTGCTACGGCAGGAAAATAATCCTGCAGCAAGAGGAAATGTGAATTATTATGTGGATTATAATTAATGGTCATTTTTTGTAGGGGTTGATACATTTTTCTTAAGGGAAAATCAAGTCTGAAGTTTCAAAGTGGAAATTACAAACATAAGAGGTCTTTTCAGACCTCAAATACACTATAAGTAAAACATGTCCTGCACTGCAGGAAAGTTCTCCTGCAAAAGGGTGATCAAATTAAGGCGTAGATTCAATCAGATCAACCCGGTGACCGGCAATAGCGACACCTGCATAGCTGATGTTTAGCGGGGTTGGAGGTGTAACTGCTTGGAGCTGTCAATTCGGTGAGCAGCTGCTCTTAAACATTGTCACGAAGCCACACCGGTCCCACTCGCATTAGAAGTTCCAAATGAGAAAGTGTAGACCAGGTATATAGAAATAATGACGCTCAAATTTAAAATCATTAAACTAAATATTGAGGATTTTAATCAACCTAATCGAGGTGTAGATTAGTCTACATCTCACAATGTCCGCTTTAGGCATAATGCCAGGAGCTGCTTGTGGATTTGACAGCTTTAATGCAGTTCCACCTCCAACACCGCCAAAACAACCACTATGCAGATATCCACGTAGGCAGTCCCTGCAGTCAAATGAACAATTCAGCTTTTTTGGGTGGAATGTTATTAATATTAGTAATTGTTAAACATTATTTTATTATTTAACACTGAAAATACAGTGTTTCTATGTCATCAAACGGTTTTGTTATGTGTCAGTCTTTTATGATGTTCACTACATATACAAAAGTATGTGGACATCCCTTCAAATTAGTGGATTCTGCCATTTCAGCCACAACCGTTGCTGACAGGTGTATAAAATTGATCACACAGCCATGCAATCTCCATAGACAAATATTGGCAGTAGAATGGTCTTACTGAAGAGCTCAGTGACTTTCAACGTGGTACCGTCATAGAATGCCACCTTTCCAACAAGTCAGTTCATCAAATCTCTGCCCTGCTAGATCTGTCCCAGTCAACTGTAAGTGCTGTTATTGTGAAGTGGAAACATCTAGGAGCAACAACAACTCAGCCGCGAAGTGGTAGACCACACAAGTTCTACAGAACGGGACCACCGAGTGCTGAAGTGAGTAGAGAGTAAAACTTGTCTGTCCTCGGTTGCAACACTCACTACCTACCTCCAAACTGCATCTGGAAGCAACGTCAGCACAAGAACTGTTCTGTAGCAGTGGAAACTCGTTCTCTGGAGTGATGAATCACACATCACCATCTGGCAGTCTGACGGATGAATCTGGGTTTGGCAGATGCCAGGAGAACGCTACCTGCCCCAATGCTTAGTGCCAACTAAAGTTTGGTGGAGGAGGAATAATGGTATGGAACTGTTTTCCATGGTTCGGGCTAGGCCCCTTAGTTCCAATGAAGGGAAATCTTAACGCTACAGCGTACAATGACATTCTAGACGATTCTGTGCTTCCACCTTCTGCACAGAGCCCTGACCTCAACCCCATCGAACACCCTTGGAATGAATTGGAATGCTGACTGTGAGCCAGGCCTAATTGCCTAACATTAGTGCCCGACCTCACTAATGCTCTTGTGGCTGAATGGAAGCAAGTCCCCTCAGCAATGTTCCAACATCTAGTGGAAAGTTTTCCCAGAAGAGTGGAGGCTGTTATAGCAGCAAAGTCAGGACCAACTCCATATTAATGCCCATGATTTTGGAATGAGATGTTCAACGAGCCGGTGTCCACATACTTTTGGTCATGTAGTGTATGTTAATGAGCTAGGCTTCTAAACTGACAGTGACTGCAGGGCAAAACAGAAGGACATGGCTAGCCACTCAACCATAAAAAGTCATTTTATTTGGTTATGCATAAGTCATACATAATTCAAATTACAAAAAAAGTTAAGCAGGTTATTCAATCAATTCAATAAATGTTATGTCAATAAATAATAAGCAACTATTAAATAGAAAACAAGAAAAAAAAGCATAATGTACAAAAACATGTTCTATTTCAAAAAACTAAAGTTTCAGCATTCTTAAACAGTTAATTAGTTCGTTTTTGTTTTACAGTGTTTTTTGGGTAGTAGATCTTGCCTTTTTAAGTTTTTAAAAGGATGGAGATTAGCTGCCACTCTGTTCTAGTCTCGATGTAAATTCAATTGTTAGGGAACCAGTACCACATATCACTTAAATTGGAAAAGCACTCTCACTCACGGGTGCAACAAATGTAGCCTCTTACAAGACACGCATCAAAATATGTCAATTTTAGTGATGTTACGTTTGATATTGGAGCTCCAAGGTATGCGTCGAAATCGTTAAGCAGTGTACTTCGAAGCAGTGTCCCGATGCGTGGGATGTCATCTATAATAATGTGGCTGCTCAAAATTATTTTGACCAGCAGCTGCCACTAGTGTACATTATGTTGATCAAAGCCTTGAGTAATGATCCTATTTTCGACACAATTGGCTGGAAAACATCAATGCTTCAGGAGGCTTTGTTTCCCCGTCACTGGTTATTATACCATGCATCCACTTGTGTTCAAAAGATATTTGGCACTTCAAAAATGTGGTATGGTACAGTATTCCTAATTGCAGTTAATTACTGGCCTGTACAATTGGCCTGTAAGTTACCGTAGAATTTCAGGACAAGGTTTGTAGTATTCCTAAAATACAGTATATTACCGTATTCTGGGGGGTTACAGGATTCTCAACAAATATAGCCTCTTAAAAGTCTTAAAATATGTTAATGAGCCAGAGACTCCTTCCCCGCCCACAACATTTCACTACAATGCACCAAAGTGATACTGTAAATACACATTTATGGTACACATTTATGGTATTTTACTGTGCATTCTACAGTGATTTACTGTATTCAGTTTACACAGTATGATACTGTTGATTAATACAGTAAGTAATTACTGTATAATTATAAAAATGGCTAACAATCTATATAGTTATTTGTTGTATTCTATTTCTCAAGTGACTCTCCAGGCTTTATAACCTTGTCAGACATTTCCATGAGGCCCATGCTATCTGTCATTGAATAAAAAGTAGCGTTGACATAGCATCTGCATCTTTTGGAACTATGAGCTTACAGTACAAGTAGCATAATGTTGACACAAAGCCTAATAAACCATTCTTCCCATTGTCAAGGCATTGTGATTGACAGAGCCATCTCTCAAAAGTGCACTCGAGTGATCTATGAACCTGTTGAAGAACTTTTTGAAATAGACCAATCCCAGCACAGGTTGAAGGAAGCATTCAAACAGTAAAATAATGACTCTCAGCTCCATGGCAGGTATGTGCAGGAGGATTTGAGATAAAAATCTTATTTTTCCTTCAACACCTTACTCACTTCCTTTCTCAATAAAAAATGTGTCTATTCTTTCAAAGCAGCTGGAAGCCATGAGTCTCATTCTAAATGCAATTATATTTGTGCTTTTCACCCCCGCCACACTGTGGATCTGCTATGAACCCTAGCAATAGGGTCATGTATTATTAAGCTAAGTCTTTTGTTATTGATGTATTTAAGGGAAGGAAGCGGGAAGTGTCTGAATCAAGGCCTTTCCTTTTTGATGTGGAAAATTGGACTCTCCACTCTCCCTCGAGGGCCAGATTGATCTGATAAAATGCATTTCCATTATTTCAGTATCTTTGTGCTGTTTGGTTATCACATTTTTTGTAATGTTTCTGTATGGATGATGTTCTTGCCTGGTCATTCTGTGCAATCTGAAAGTTATAATGTGTTTTTTATGAGTAACAATGGAATATTTGATAGCAAGGGGTTATTCCTAGGTACCATATTAACCATATTATGACTATTACTGCGCATCAAACTGTCATCCAACTCGGAATTCCAACTCGGGAACTCGAGTTCCCAGTTATTTTGAACGTGTCAATAGAATACCACAGTATGAGTCATAATACCGATAAAACCTATAGAGGTTAAACAGGGAAATGGTTCCAATCATTTATCCACTTAAACACTTCAAATAAGGCCTGTGTTTCGTGTAAGCTTACCCTGGCATGACGTTTTGATAACCATGTGAATTTCTCTAGGACAAGGTGACTTTTATAAATATATCCGATTGTATTTACCCCACAAAATGAAATGCTAATTAGGTTCTAATGTGGCGAGTTCCCAGTTCCAAGTTCCCAGTTGTTTTGAACGCAGCATTAGTAGGAGCGTGACTTTCAGCAAGCTATTTTAGGCCACCCATGAGAGTAAATGTAATTCCGGTTAATCTATTCTGTTGAATTGTTATCGTGTGTTATGTTTGGGTAGGGTGTCGGGCACCGCAAGTTATAGGACCAAGCTTTTGCTTTTGCTCTCTTTTCTTGTACCGACAGTACTTGTTGCTGTTTCTTTAGGGGTTAATTTGGCATGAACTATGGCCAGACAGTAGCCTGTGAGAGTTCAGGTTCAGTAAACCAAATTTATTTTCACATTCACTCATTTATGAGTTATCAATGTCATTACAATACAGTAAGTTAATGATAAAATTACATCAATGGCTAACAGTACAGTGTAAACTCATAGAGATGACAGATTAGAAAATATGCACTAGTTTGATCAGGGGAATTAGGAAGCTGATGTAGAGGCACTAAACCGTGAGGTGAGGTGTATTACATAATACTCTCCATAGATAGGCTATTCTCTAGCAGCTAAATTAAAATTTCTCTTTCTGCGTGCATGGCTGCACTATCCTGACCAAATGGAAAATAAAAATACTCTTATTGAGCTTAACTGACCATAATAAAAAGTGTGTGGGCTAAAGGTTGACCTGCTTAGTGTTTATGGAGAAAAGGGTTTTATTTTTAACAGTTGATGATGTCAAATCAAAACTATCACTGGAAGGAAGTAGTGCTGAAGCCAGATTCTTCATGGCCTTTCAACACTAGAGGTCTGTGTTAATGAGTCTATGGGGAACGATTTAGCTACCTGCAGTTGGAAAATCTCCACATACTCTAAAAGGTCCCGAACAGTCATTCTGATTCCCATATAAAATAGCCTTTTGAGTGACAAAAATATCACCCATAATATATAAGTTTGAAAAGACTGGAGCTTATATTAAGGAGTTCACCTTAAGTGACATATCTTTGAAACACCTACAGTATGTCAAGAAACTTGGACGCAGTGACCAGTGTTGCTATAAAATCATCTCAATCAAATTTGATGATACACAAAACAATTCAAATAACATTGCAATTGCATCAAGGATCTCCCATTTGGCATGTATCTGATGGATGTATCTGATGGATTTGTTGACATGACAACTGCATCAGTGTTTTGAACGACCCCCCCCCCCCCCCCCCCCCCCTTTGTTCCATGCTGGCTAAAGACCCAGCTAGCCAGTAACTAGTTAACACCAGAAACATATGAAAGGGGAGACATAGAAATATCTTTGCCATACTGTAGATGAATAATGTAAACATTTAGTTATATTTGCTGACACCCTACAGTAAAATGTTGGCAACAGGAGAGTAGCTATATAACTATATAAACCACGCCCTTCTGCAAACATGCCTTCTCCGATGTTGGTTACAAGATGGTACTAATTTATATTAGGTAAGAGAATATCATGTTAATATCAATCCCGCCTCCTGAATCCCGCCTCCTGAATCCGAGCGTTTGACATGGGGGAGGGGACCAGTAACTTTATGATCAAACTTTATCAATGTAGAAGCAACAGTAATTTTTCATACTTTGGTCATCATACTTTGACCTGGTTTCACTCAATTATCATAAAATTTCACAAATAAAACATTATTATGATTGTTCATGACCTTTAAGACCACAATGAAGACTAGAAAATGGTTTGGTTATAGAGTGAGAACAGATGTTATAAGTAATCGGAAGATTAGTGGTGAAAATGATCAACCTGGCCTTGAACTCAAATCTGTGGCAGAGATTTTAACTCCTGAATAGAAATTCACAGAACAGTAAAGTGCACAGGATGGATCTACTCAAATTAAGATTTGTCAAGCAAATCAGAAAGTAATTTGTGTCGAAAGGAATGGACAATCGTAAAAAGGCCCTCTCAGACATAGAGTTGAAGTCGGAAGTTTACATGCACTTAGGTTGGAGTCATTAAAACTCGTTTTCAACCACTCCATCAATATATTGTCAACAAACTATAGTTTTGGCAAGTCTGTTAAGTCATCTACTTTGTGCATGACACAAGTAATTTTTCCAACAATTGTTTACAGACAGATTATTTCACTTATAATTCACTGTATCACAATTCCAGTGGGTCAGAATTTCACATACACTAAGTTGACTGTGCCTTTAAACAGCTTGGAAAATTCCAGAAAATTATGTCATGGCTTTATAAGCTTCTGATAGGCTCATTGACACCATTTGAGTCAATTGAAGGTGTACCTGTGGAAGTATTTCAAGGCCTACCTTCAAACTCAGTGCCTCTTTGCTTGAAATCATGGGGAAATCAAAGAAATCAGCCAAGACCTCAGAAAAAAATGGTAGACCTCCACAAGTCTGATTAATCCTTGGGAGCAATATCCAAACACCTGAAGGTAACACGTTCATCTGTACAAACAATAGTATGCAAGTATAAACATCATGGGACCACGCAGCCGTCATACCGCTCAGGAAGAAGACGCGTACTGTCTCCTAGAGATGAACGTACTTTGGTGAACGTACTTTGGCGAAAAGTGCAAATCAATCCCAGAACAACAGCAAAGGACCTTGTGAAGATGCTGGAGGAAACAGGTACAAAAGTATCTATATCCACAGTAAAACGAGTCCTATATCGACATAACCTGAGCAAGGAAGATGCCATGGCTCCAAAACCGTCATAAAAAAGCCAGACTACAGTTTGCAACTGCATATGGGGACAAAGATCATACCTTTTGGAGAAATGTCCTCTGGTCTGATGAAATAAAAATAGAACTGTTTGGCCATAATGACCATTGTTATGTTTGGAGGATAAAGGGGGAGGCTTGCAAGCCGAAGAACACCATCCCAACTGTGAAGCACAGGGGTGGCAGCATCATATTGTGGGGGTGCTTTGCTGCAGGAGGGACTGGTGCACTTCACAAAGTAGATGGCGTCATGAGGAGGGAAAATTACGTGGATATATTGAAGCAACATCTCAAGACATCAGTCAGGAAGTTAAAGCTTGGTCGCAAATGGGTCTTCCAAATGGACAATGACCACAAGCATACTTCCAAAGTTGTGGCAAAATGGCTTCTTATGGCTGCAAGCCCGACGTCGGTACACTTATGACAACAGCCAGCTCAAGTGCAGGGCGCGAAATTCAAAATATATATTTTTTAAATATTTAACTTTCACACATTAACAAGTCCAATACAGCATATGAAAGGTACACATCTTGTGAATCCAGCCAACATGTCCGATTTTTAAAATGTTTTACAGGGAAGACACAATATGTAAATCTATTAGCTAACGACGTTAGCAAAAGACACCACTTTTTTTACTCCACCAGTTTTTTACTCCATCAGTAGCTATCACAAATTCGACCAAATAAAGATATAAATAGCCACTAACCAAGAAACAACTTCATCAGATGACAGTCTGATAACATATTTATTGTATAGCATATGTTTTGTTAGAAAAATGTGCATATTTCAGGTATAAATCATAGTTTACATTGCAGCTACAATCAGAAATTGCACCGAAAGCAGCCATAAAACTTACAGACACCAACGTCAAATACCTAATTACTCATCATAAAACATTTCTGAAAAATACATAGTGTACAGCAAATGAAAGACAGGCATCTTGTGATTCCAGACAATATTTCCGATTTATTAAGTGTTTTACAGCGAAAACAAAATGTAGCGTTATATTAGCTTAGCACAATAGCCAGAAACACTTGGGCGCCGACGACTAGTTCACATCTACGACAGATATATGAAATAGCATCATAAAATGTTTCTTACTTTTGCTGATCTTCCATCAGAATGTTGGACAAGGTGTCCTTTGTCCAGAACAGTCGTTGTTTGGATTTAGAACGGCAACTTTCCCTCTTCATTTAGCACGCGCACTAGCCAAGTGGCACGGATCTCTCCATCGTCAACAAAGTCAGAGAACGGAACATGGCAAAACTCCCGAAAAAATTTCAATAATCTGATTAAACTATATTGAAAAAACATACTTTACGATGATATGGTCACATGTATCAAATAAAATCAGAGCCGGAGATAGTAGTCGTCCATAACGGCAGCTAAACAGAAGGCAATCCCACTGTCCACCTCGCGCTCCCAAGAGTACCGGAAATGAGGGACACGTCATACAAAGAGCTTGTATTCCAATTCAGACCAAGATAAACACGAAATTTCTTCTCTCACAGCCTCTTGACATCCAGGGGAAGGTCTATGAAGTGCACGTATACTCTTACGTATCATGCCCATGTATAGGCAGGAAGTAGAACAGAGCATCGATTTCAGACTTTCCACTTCCTGGTCAGGAAGTTTGTGCCAAATGAGTTCTGTTTGACTCACAGATATAATTCAAACGGTTTTAGAAACTAGAGAGTGTTTTCTATCCAATAGTAATAATAATATGCATATTGTACGAGCAAGAATTGAGTACGAGGCCGTTTGAAATGGGCACCTTTAATCAGAGCTACTCAATACTGCCCCTGCAGCCATAAAAAGTTAAGTACTACAAAGTCAAAGTATTGGAGTGGCCATCACAAAGCCCTGACCTCAATCCTATAGAAAATGTGGGCAGGACTGATAAAGCATGTGCAAGCAAGGAGGCCTACAAACCAGACTCAGTTACAGCAGCTCTGTCAGGAGGAATGGGCCAAAATTCACCCAACTTATTGTGGGATGCTTGTGGAAGGCTACCCAAAACCTTTGACCCACGTTAAAACCTGTTTGGGATAGGGGGCAGCATTTTCACTTTAGGATGAATAGCGTGCCCAGAGTAAACTGCCTCCTAATCAGTCCCAGATGCTAATATATGCATAGTATTATTAGTATTGGATAGAAAACACTCTGAAGTTTCTAAAACTGTTTGAATGATGTCTGTGAGTATAACAGAACTCATATGGCAGGCGAAAACCTGAGAAAAATGCAACCAGGAAGTGGGATATCTGAGGTTTGTAGGTTTTCAAAGCTTGGCCTACCGAATACACAGTGTCTATGGGGTCAAGTTGCACTTCCTAAGGCTTCCACTAGATGTCAACCATCTTTAGAAACTTGTTTCAGGCTTATGCTATAAAGGAGGGGGGAATGGGAGCTGAATGAGTCATGGGTCAAGCTCGTGACGTGCGCTCCCGACAGAGTTAGCTCTCGTTACAGTGCTTTTCTACAGACAATGGAATTCTCCGGTTGGAACATTATTGAAGTTTTATGTTAAAAACATCTTAAAGATTGAATACCATACATCGTTTGACATGTTTCTACGATCTGTAATGGAACTTTTTTGAGTTTTTGTCTGGATGTAGTGCTCGCGACTCATGAAGATGGATTACTGGGCTGAACACGCTAACAACAAGTGTCTATTTGGACATAAATGATGGACTTTATGGAACTTTTTGGAAGAAATCAGTCATTTATTGTCGAACTGGGAATCCTGTGAGTGCATTCTGATGAAGATCATCAAAGGTAAGTGAATGTTTATAATGTTATTTCTAACTTCTGTTGACTCCAACATGGTGGATATTTCTTTGGCTGGATTGGGCTCTGAGTGCCGTACGCAGATTATGCTTTTTCCGTAAAGTTTTTTTGAAATCTGACACAGCGGTTGCATTAAACCTCTCTGGGATAGGCGGGACGCTTGCGTCCCACTTGGCCAATAGCCAGGGAAAATGCAGAGCGCCAACTTTAAAAAAATGGAATAAAATCAAACTTTCATTAAATCACACATATATAAGATACCAAATTAAAGCTACACTCGTTGTGAAGCCAGCCAACATGTCAGATTTCAAAAAGGCTTTTTGGCGAAAGCATAAGATGCTATTATCTGATGATAGCACAACAGTAAACAAAGAGAGTGTAGCATATTTCAACCCTGCAGGCGCAACACAAAACGCAGAAATAAAATATAAATCATGCCTTACCTTTGACGAGCTTCTTTTGTTGGCACTCCAATATGTCCCATAAACATCACAAATGGTCCTTTTGTTCGAATAATTCCGTCCATATATATCCAAAATGTCCATTTATTTGGCGTGTTTGATCCAGAAAAAAACAGCTTCCAATTTGCACAACGTCACTACAAAATATCTCAAAAATTACCTCTAAACTTTGCCAAAACATTTCAAACTACTTTTCTAATACAACTTTACGTATTTTTAAACGTTAATAATCGATCAAATTGAAGACGGGTCTATCTGTTTTCAATACAGGAGGAAAACAAACTAACGCTACTTTTCTAGTCTTGCGCAACTCTCAACGTTACACTGATTCCAGATGGCCGTACTTCTTCAATGCACAAAGGAATAACCTCAACCAATTTCCAAAGACTGCTGACATCCAGTGGAAGCGGTAGGAACTGCAAACAGGTTGATTAGAAATCTAGTATCCCAATGAAAACTCATTGAACAGACAGTGACCTCAAAAAAAAAAAATCTGAATGGTTAGTCCTCGGGGTTTTGCCTGCTACATAAGTTCTGTTATACTCACAGACATGATTCAAACAGTTTTAGAAACTTCAGAGTGTTTTCTATCCAAATCTACTAATAATATGCATATCTTGTATTCTGGGAATGAGTAGAAGGAAGTTGAAATTGGGCACGCTATTTATCCAAAAGTGAAAATGCTGCCCCCTATCCTAGAGAAGTTAAACAATTTTAAAGGCAATGCTACCAAATACTAATTGAGTGTATGTAAACTTCTGACCCACTGGGAATGTGATGAAAGTAATAAAAGATGAAATAAATAATTCTCTCTACTATTATTCTGACATTTCACATTCTTAAAATAAAGTGGTGATCCTAACTGACCTAAGACAGGGAATTGTTACCAGGATTAAATGTCAGGAATTGTGAAAAACTGAGTTTAAATGTATTTGGCTAAGGTGTATGTAAACTTCCGACTTCAACTGTACAACAAGGTCTTCCTCCCAAATAACCCATATAACTCATATAGTCATTACATTTTTTAAATGTATATATTTTTTTATTTATAATTTCTGCGTCGTCACAATCTTCCAAAACCCCTTGATAATAGTCAGTGTATTGGGAGACGTCTGAGGCTAATGTTTCCGTCACGGAAATAGCTCAGAAGACGAAGCACAGAGTTAGCGTGCATGGATTGTGATAATAGGTGATACGGAGCAGACCAAACTTGAAGACACTAAGCTCGGATTCAATCAGTCGGGTCATAATGTTATGTGCCAATAAGTAAAATACATAAATATCAGCCTATAATATGGTCATACATTTGGTAGTAGGTTAGCAAGAGCAGCTCAGTTTCCACCAATTTTTTTGGGCAGTGTGCACATAGCCTGTCTTCTCTTGAGAGCCATGTCTGCCTTCGGTGGCCTTTCTCAATAGCAAGGTCTGTAAATGTCTTTAATTTTGAGTCAGTCACAGTGGTCAGGTATTCTGCCACTGTGTACTCTCTGTTTAGGGCCAAATAGCGTTCTAGTTTGCTCTGTTTTTTTGTAAATTCTTTTCATTGTGTCAAGTAATTCTCTTTTTGTTTTTCCTCATGATTTGGTTGGGTCTAATTTTGTTGCTGTCCTGGGGCTCTGTGGGGTCTGTTTGTGTTTGTGAACAGAGCCCCAGGACCAGCTTGCTTAGGGGGCTCTTCTCCAGGTTAAGTTCTCTGTAGGTGATGACTTTGTTATGGAAGGTTTGGGAATCGCTTCCTTTTAGGTGGTTGTAGAATTTAACAGCTCTTTTCTGGATTTTGATAATTAGTGGGTATCAGCCTAATTCTGCTCTGCATGCATTATTCTGCATGCAAAGTCTCAATTTGTTGTTTGCCCATTTTGTGAATTATTGGTTGGTGAGCGGACCCCAGACCTCACAACAATTAAAGGGCAATGGTTTCTATAACTGATTCAAGTATTCTTACATGCTGACCAGATCGCACGCGCCATCGGACGCATGTGGATTTTGTCCCCCCACACCAGACGCGATCAGGACACGCAGGTTGAAATATCAAAATGAGCTGTTGCTAGCTAATTTGTCCTGGGATTTAAACATTGGGTTGTTATTTTACCTGAAATGCAAAAGGTCCTCTACTCTGACAATTAATCCACAGATAAAAGGGTAAATGTTTGTTTTCAAGTAATCTCTCCTCCTTCAGGCTTGTTCTTCTTCTTTGAATTTATATGGCGGTTGGCACCAACTTTAAAAGGTATATTACCACAACCGACTTTCAATCACCCACGTGGGTATATACTTCTAAAAACCAATGAGGAGATGGGAGAGGCAGGACTTGTAGTGCATTGAGCGTCACAAATAGAACCAAGTTAATACAATTTTAAAAAAATAAATAGAACCAAGTTCTATTTTAGAGCCTGGCTATGCAGACACTCATGATTAGTGTGGTGCAATTTTATTTTACTAGGCAAGTCAGTTAAGAACAAATTCTTATTTTCAATGACAGCCTAGGAAAAGTGGGTTAACTGTCTTGTTCAGGGGCAGATTTTTATCTTAGCAGCTCGGGGATTTGATCTTGCAACCTTTTGGCTCTTAGTCCAACACTGTAACCACTAGGCTACCTGCCGCCCCAGACTGCACTCGCCATTGCGATGATTGAATAACATATGTGTCAATTTATTTTGCAACGCTCGCGCACACGATGCATCTGCTCTGGTCAGCATGTTAGCTAGATCCTAATTGGTATGTCAAATGTTATGTTCCTTTTGATGGCAGCTTTGTGGAAGTTACCTGTGGCGCTGATGTTTAGGCCGAGGTATGTATTGTTTTTTTTGTGTGCTCTAGGGCAATGGTGTCTAGAAGGGAATTTGTATTTGTGGTTCTGGCAACTGAACCTTTTTTGGACCACCATTAATTTTGTCCTACTGAGATTTACAGGGCCCAGGTCTGACAGAATCCGTGCAGAAGATCTAGGTGCTGCTATAGGCCCTCCTTGGTTGGGGACAGAAGCACCAGATCGTCAGCAAACAGTAGACATTTGACTTCAGATTCTGATAGGGGTGCTGCAGACCAGTGCCCTTGCCAATTTGTTGATATATATGTTGAAGAGGGTGGGGCTTAAGCGGCATCCCTGTCTCACCCCCTGTTCTTGGGGAATTTTAATTGCCCACTTATTGTTTGTGTGCATGGGATTTTATAATGTCGTATGTTTTTCCACCAACACCGCTTTCCATCAGTTTGTATAGCAGACCCTCATGCCAAATTGAGTCAAACGCTTTTTTGAAATCAACAAAGCATGAGAAGACTGTCTTTGTTTTGTTTGTTTGTCAATTAGGGTGTGCAGGGCGAATACGTGGTCTGTCACACGGTAATTTGGTAAAAAGCCAATTTGACATTCGCATTTTCACTGAGGAAATGTACAAGTCTGCTGTTAATTATAATGCAGAGGATTTTCCAAAGGTTGCTGTTGACGTATATCCCCCCTATTTATTGGGGTCACGTTTGTCTCCACTTTTGTGGATTTGGGTGATCAGTATTGGTTCCAAATATTTGGGAAGATGCCAGAGCTGAGGATGATGTTAAAGAGTTTAAGTATAGCCAATTGGAATTTGTGGTCTGTATATTTTATCATTTCATTTAGGGGTTGGAGGGTTTGTATTTTGTCCTGTTGTTCATTTTGGTGGTCTTTAATAGTTGATTCTAAGATTTGTATTAGATCATGTATGTGTTTTTGCTGTTTGTTTTTTGTTATAGAGTCAAAAGATTATACATCTTAATTTTGGATTGATGACTCTTCGTGTTGTTGTTTGTTGTTCAAATTTTTCCAGAAGTGGTTAGATTCTATGGATTCTTCAATTACATTGAGCTGATTTCTGACGTGCTGTTCCTTCATTTTCCGTCAGAGCATTTCTGTATTGTTTTAGTGATTCACTATAGTGAAGGCATACTGTAGGCTCAGCTTTTCTGGGTCTATGTTTTTGGATGGACAGGTTTCTCAATTTCATTCTTAGGTTTTTGCCTTCTTCATCAAACCATTTGTCATTGTTGTTAACCTCTCTTGGGTATCTGGGACGCTAGCGTCCCACCTCTTCAACAGCCAGTGAAACTGCTGGGCGCCAAATTCAAATACAGAAATACTCATTATAAAAATTCAGAAAACAAAACATATTTTACATAGGTTTAAAGATTAACTTCTTGTGAATCCATCCACGGTGTCAGATTTAAAAAATGCTTTACAGCGAAAGCATACCTTACGATTATTTGAGAACATAGCCCACTAGACAATTCATTACAAACAGTAACCAGCCAAGTAGAACAGAGTCAGAGTCAGAAATAGAGATAAAATTAATCCCTTACCTTGGATGATATTCATATGGTTGCACTCAGCAGACATTCATTTACTCAATAAATGTTTCTTTTGTTCGATAAAGTCTCTTTATATACAAAAACCTCAGTTTTGTTCGTGCGTTTTCTTCAGTAATCCACAGAACGCAGTCAAAACAGGAAGACAAAAAAATCAAAATTGTATCCGTAAAGTTCATAGAAACATGTCAAACGATGTTTAAATTCAATCCTCAGGTTGATTTTAGCCTAAATAATCGATAATATTTCAACCCGGACAATAATGTCGTCAATTTAAAAGGTAAACAAGAATTGCACTCTCTCTGTCGAGCGCATGAAAAAGCTCTGCGACACTTTAGCATCCAGTCATTCCGAATGCTCTTATTCCCTCATTTTTCAGAATACAAGCCTGAAACTATTTCTAAAGACTGTTGACATCTAGTGGAAGGCATAGAAACTGCAGTTTGAGTCCTAAGTCAATGGATACTGTAATGGCATTGAATAGAAAACTACAAAACCAAAAAAATAACTACTTCCTGAATCGATTTTTCTCAGGTTTTTGCCTGCCAAATCAGTTCTGTTATACTCACAGACACTATTTCAACAGTTTTTTAAACTTTAGAGTGTTTTCTATCCAAATCTACCTGTTATATGCGTATCATATCTTCTGGGCTCGAGAAGCAGGCAGTTTAAATTGGGCATGCATTTCATCCAAAATTCCAAATGCTGCCCCCTACCCTAGAGAAGTTTTAACCATCAACTGGGTTTTTATTCAACTTCATGCTGTGTAGACCAAGCAGCTGAGCCATTTTTTTATATATTCCATAGGAATATATACAGGGGGTGTAGCTTATTAGGTGCGTGGCTTTTAGATTGTAATTTTTGTCCACCGGTGAGAGTAAATGTCATTCCTGTTGATCATGTTAACTTTGTACACTGCAACATTATTCAAGGACAATGTAACCACTGTTAATATTTTTTTGTATTAGAATATGTAGTGTGCAATATTATTCAATGACAATGTATTATAGCACAGTACATATTTTAATATAAAAATGTATTAATTTTAGTGGTTACCATCCCACTGGGATTTGCATAGGCTTTTAAGGAATTCATACACTTCTGTAAGCTTCATTAACAGGATTAGCTAGAATGAACTGTATAAAAGATGTCATTCTGAGAGAGGATTAAACATTTTAGATGCAATACCGCCAATCATTGAGATATGGTATTATTGTGCTGCTTTGTGAGGTGCATTTTGGTTATGTTTAACCTTTTGCACTCATACCCGTATACAAGTTGAAAATTACAGATTTGGCCACTGATAAACGCCTAAATTGGAACGCAGTGGCTGTACAGTAACATGCTATACATGACGTCAGAGCTCTGACTCTGTGCTTCACAGAGCTGTATGGGTTTTGACTGATAGCCATTCTGAACTTGAGCACATCGCGCAACAAGGAGTTGCCTCCATCCCTCCCACTAATTGGTCAACTTTTGCAAATGTTTTGTTCTCTGAGTGAGGGAAATGCTTTAAAGTAAAAATACTCTGTGTTTTAGAAGATGGGAAGTTGAGGATTATAATATATACCGCCTTGATGTCATACAAGCAAGCCAAACACCCCGTGAGTCCAAATGTGCACTTTTCATATCATAAAACGCATGTCACATGCAGTGTCAATGTTTATGATCACTATGTTTGATGTACAGTTACACAATGACATGTCGTCACACCCCGGGTTGTTCTGAACAGAATGAGCCTATATTTGTCTATTGTGGAGAAAATTTGCGGAGGCACACGCACCTGAATGCAAATATGACTCCTTTCTAAGTGCACCAAAATGATCTGATCTGTTTCATTGAATTACATTGTGAAAGCCTAACACAGTCATATTATATTTCATAATTTAGCTAGTCATGTTGGCAATAGAACAGGCTTTCAAATGATACCCACCTGACCCAGATTGCAATTTATAATGGACCGTTTTTGGATTGCGTAAACTACAGTAATTGTGTGTTGGCGGGGATGCAGGGTCATGTTCCAAACAAAATAACTGCAAGAGTGCTTGCTCTAGTTCCTCAATGGCACAGCTAAGAGAGCTCAAAAAACCACCCTACTAACTACGTTTCCATCCACCGTTTTTAATGCGAATAAAGGCATATATCTAAAAATAAATCATGAAATCTGTGATGGAAACCGGAAGTTTCAGTACAAGTTTATAAATGCCTACAGATAAACTATCATTAAAGTAAAAAATTCAATGGAAACACATTGATTTTTAGATTTTCATTTGGTACATGAAAACTTAAGCGAAAAAGTACATTTTGTGTGCACCTCTGTACATCAATGCGCATATTTTATTCATGCAGATTTTTTATATTCCAATGAATCTGTCTCCAGTTGGATGGAAACCTAGCTACTGTTGAAGACTCTTCTTTGAGTCATAAAAGTGCATTGAAATTGCACACTTTGGAAATGTGTGTGGCTACTCGGAGACACCAGCTAGCGTCACTCAAACCGATCATTTTTTTGTCTTATGTTGCATCTATCCCACATTTTCCAGGAATATTCTTATCATGTTACTGAATCAATAAATCAACAAATACGGCAAAAAGTACAGTAAATGTCAAATGCACATACAATCAACAGTGTAATGTTTGGATTCAGCCTTGTGCCAGGTGAACTGTTGTGTCCTCACCTTTAGTCTAATAATTTTCCCATAATCTCCGAACCCCTCCCTTTCAATTGCTAGCATTACAATTCATATGGGGGAGGAGGATTATTTAATATACTGTTTGAAGAGGTAGGGTTTCAGGTGTTTTCGGAAGATGGGCAGGGATTCGGCTGTCCTAGCTTCAGGGGGAAGCTGGTTCTACTACCATTGGGGTGCCAGGACAGAAAACAGCTTGGACTGGGCTGAGCAGGAGCTGCCCTCTCATAAGGGTGGGAGGGCCAAGAGACCTGAGATGGCAGAGCCTATCCATATAGGCCAATATCCACAGGTGTAAAGGCTTAATAATGAATGTCATAAGGTCAAATAAATGGTGTAGTAATAGAATGAAAACGACAGGTGTTTATTTGAAACAGGCAATGTAATTATTGTACCAGTACAACTCAGGTTTATGGCAGGGAGAGCCTCTCAAGCACAATAACACTGACATACTATTATGAAACACCTATCCCCATAGACTCTGTGCAGTGGTAGGCTCAGTCTTTTCTGCCTATTAGCTAAAGGTCTGTCTACATCAAAGTTTGCTGCTCTGTTCAATCGCCAATTACGCCTGGAATCTGATCGTTAGACCCCCTCCATCAGTGTCTGTGTGGGTGTGAGTATATGTGTTTGTGTGTATCTGTTTGTGCATGTGTGTGAGGATGGATGGATAATTCAGCAGGCCTCTGGAAGAGCTCCTAGAGCGCCCAGGTTCAGGTTGGCATCTCATCTTATTACAGAGGAATGGGAGGATCAGGAAGGACAGACAGGAGGAGGAAAATGTGACAAGACTACTTCCCTTTGTCCTTTATATTTTGGAGTTAGTCACTTCCTGTAAAAACGGTAGTTTTTCCCTTTGCCACTTGCCAAAAAATTAGCATTTTTCATGAAGAAACAAATAATAACAACATTGCTTTTTAACTAGGTTTCCCACTTTGCATACATATTCATCATAGTTGTTAATTCAGTGCTTTGATTAGTAACCCAAACAAGATGGGACTGAAGGTGGCCCATTAAACTCAGAGCCCCAGATGTTGTTGCTATGTAAATGTATGACAGTGTCACAGAGAGGGAGGCAGGAATGCATCAGACAGACAGCTCATTTGGGAGTCTCTCTCTATGCTGGGGACACCAGGCAGGTCTTCCTGCAGATCTGTAGTCTCAGAAATTAGTGCAGCTTTTCCCGAACTCGGGTCCTGGCGACCACAAGGGTTGCTCGTTTTAGTTTTTTTGAATTTGATGATTAGTTCATTATTTGAATTAGCTGTGTTGTTATAGGGCAAAAACCTAAATGTGCACACCTTTGGGTCCCCAGGACTGAGTTTGGGAAATGCTGCATTAGTGGGACATGCTTATAACCATCATAACATTAGCACTGCTGCCATACAGGGATAAATTTTTTATTTATTTATTTTTTATTTCACCTTTATTTAACCAGATAGGCTAGTTGAGAACAAGTTCTCATTTACAACTGCGACCTGACCAAGATAAAGCAAGCAGTGTGAAACAAACACCACAGATAAATAAATACATGGAATAAACAAACATACAGTCAGTAATACAATAGAAAAAGTATATATACAGTGTGTGCAAATGAGGTAGGATAAGGGAGGTAAGGCAATAAATAGGCCATAGTGGCCAAATAATTACAATATAGCAATTAAACACTGGAGTGATAGATGTGCAGAAGATGAATGTGCAAGTAGAGATACTGGGGTGCAAAGAGGCAAAATAAATAAATAAATAACAGTATGGGGATGAGGTAGTTGGATGGGCTATGTACAGGTGCAGTGAGCTGTAAGCTGATCTGGCAGCTGGTGCTCTAGGGTAGTGTGCAGCATTTGGAATTTTGGATGAAAAGCATGCCCAAATTAAACTGCCTGCTTCTCGGGCCAAGAATATATGATATGCATATAACATGTAGATTTGGATAGAAAACATTCTAAAGTTTCCAAAACTGTTAAAATAGTGTCTGTGAGTATAACAGAACTGATTTGGCAGGCGAAAACCTGAGGAAAATCCATTTAGGAAGTAGTTTTTTCTTTGGTTTTGTAGTTTTCCATTCAATGCCATTACATTATCCATTGACTTAGGACTCAAATTGCAGTTCTTATGCCTTCCACTAGATGTCAACAGTCTTTAGAAATAGTTTCAGGCTTGTATTCTGAAAAATTAGGAAGTAAGAGCAGTCTGAATGAGTGGACCCTAAAGTGTCAGAGCTTTTTCATGCGCACGACCGAGAGAGTGCATTTCTTGTTTACCTTTTATATTGGCGACGTTATTGTCCGATTAAAATATTATCGATTATTTAGGCTAAAAACAACCTGAGGATTGAATATAAACATTGTTTGACATGTTTCTATGAACTTTACGGATACAATTTGGATTTTGTGTCTGCCTGTTTTGACTGCGTTTGAGCCTGTGGATTACTGAAGAAAATGCGCGAACAAAACGGAGGTTTTTGGATATAAAGAGACTTTCTCGAACAAAAATAACATTTATTGAGTAAATGAATGTCTGCTGAGTGCAACCATATGAAGATCAAAGGTAAGGGATACATTTTTTCTCTATTTCTGACTTGTGTAACTGTTCTACTTGGTTGGTTACTGTTTGTAATGAATTGTCTAGTGGGCTATGTTCTCAAATAATAGTAAAGTATGCTTTCGCCGTAAAGCATTTTTTAAATCTGACACCGTGGTTGGATTCACAAGGTTAATCTTTAAACCTATGTGAAATATGTTTTGTTTTCTGAATTTTTATAATGAGTATTTCTGTATTTGAATTTGGCGCCCAACAGTTTCACTGGCTGTTGAAGAGGTGGGACGCTAAAGTCTCACGTACCCAAGAGAGGTTAAAGTTAGTGAGGGAGAGTCTCCAGGTTCAGTGATTTTTGCAGTTCGTTCCAGTCATTGGCAGCAGAGAACTGGAAGGAAAGCCGGCAAAAGGGGGAATTGGCTTTTGGGGTTGACCAGTGAAATATACCTGCTGGAGCGCGTGCTACGGGTGGGTGCTGCTATGGTGACCAGTGAGCTGAGATAAGGCGGGGCCTTACCTAGCAAAGACTTAGATGACCTGGAGCCAGTGGGTTTTGCGACGAAAATGAAGCGAGGGCCAACCAGCGAGAGCATACAGGTCGTAGTGGTGGGTAGTATATGGGGCTTTGTTGACAAAATGGATGGCACTGTGATAGACCATCCAATTTGTTGAGTAGAGTGTTGTAGGCTTTTTTGTAAATGATATCGTCGAAGTCAAGGATCGGTAGGAAAGTCAGTTTTACGAGGGTATGTTGGGCAGAATGAGTGAAGGATGCTTTGTTGCGAAATAAATAATTTTGTATCGGAGATGCTTAATGTGAGTCTGGAAGGAGAGTTTACAGTCTAACCAGACACCTAGGTATTTGTAGTTGTCCACATATTCTAAGTCAGAACCGTCCAGAGTAGTGATGCTGGACGGGCGGGCAGGTGTGGGCAGCGATCGGTTGAAGAGCATGCATTAAGTTTTACTTGCATTTAAGAGCAGTTGGAAGGAGAGTTGTATGGCATTGAAGCTCGTCTGGAGATTAGTTAACCTTTCTCGCCCCGGGGTTCCGCTAGCGGAACACCCACAACATTCCGCTGCCTTCGCAGAGCGCGAAATTCAAAAAATATTTTTTTAGAAATATTTAACTTCCACACATTAACAAGTCCAATAAAGCAAATGAAAGATAAACATCTTGTGAATCCAGCCAACATGTCCGATTTTTAAAATGTTTTACAGCGAAAACACAATATATATTTATGTTAGCTCACCACAATAGCCAAACACACAACGCTATTTATCCACCGCATAGGTAGCTTTCAAAAAACCGACAAAATATAGATATAATTAGTCACTAACCAAGAAACAACTTCATCAGATGACAGTCTTATAACATCAGGTTATACAATACACTTATGTTTTGTTCGAAAATGTGCATATTTAGAGATGAAAACCGTGGTTATACATTGTGAAAATGTAGCAACTTTTTCCCAGAATGTCCGGATATATTTCTGACACTCACATAATCTGACCAAATAACTCATCATAAACTTTACTAAAAAATACATGTTGGATAGCAAATGAAAGATACACTAGTTCTTAATGCAACCGCTGTGTTAGATTTTTAAAATTAACTTTACCATAACAAACAGCTTACGTTATAGCGAGACAGCGCCCGCAAAAAGTGCGGAAAATATGACTCAACATTTTCCACAGAAATACGAAATAACATCATAAATTGTTCTTACTTTTGCTGAGCTTCCATCAGAATCTTGTACAAGGAGTCCTTTGTCCAGAATAAATCGTTGTTTGGTTTTAGAATGTCCTTCTCTCCTGTCGAATTAGCAACCTTAGCTAGCCATGTGGCGCGAAGATGTCCACCTCCTCTCGACGCATAGACCGGAAAACTCCAAAATACCCATTAAACGTTAAATAAACTGATGAAACTCGGTTGAAAAAACCTACTTTATGATGTTTTTCTAGTATGTATCAAATAAAAACAAAGCCGGAGATATTAGCCGTCTATACCGAACGCTTTTCAGAAGCCAATGCTGATGTCCTTCCCGCGCCTAGGTAGAGAAAGGATATTGTGGACACGTCATTCCAAGAGCTCTTGTTCGACCTCAGATCAAGCTAGACACCCCATTCCACCTTCCACTGCCTGTTGACATCTAGTGGAAGGCGTATGAAGTGCATGTATATCCATAGATTTAAAGCAATTGAATAGGATGGCCCTGGAACAGAGCCTCGATTTCAGATTTTTCACTTCCTGTCAGGAAGTTTGCTGCAAAATGAGTTCTGTTTTACTCACAGATATAATTCAAACGGTTTTAGAAACTTGAGAGTGTTTTCTATCCAATAGTAATAATACTATGCATATTGTACGATCTAGAATAGAGTACGAGGCCGTTTAAATTGGGCACGATTTTTCCCCAAAGTGAAAATAGCGCCCCCTACACACTAACAGGTTAACACTGTGTCCAAAGAAGGGCCACAAGTATACAGAATGGTGTTGTCTGCGTAGACGTGGATCAGAGAGTCACCAGCAGCAAGAGCGACATCATTGATGTGTACAGAGTAGAGTCGGCCCGAGAATTGAACCCTGTGGCTCCCCCATAGAGACTGCCAGAGGTCCGAACAACAGGCCCTCCGATTTGATACACTGAACTCTGTCTGTGAAGTAGTTGATGAACCAGGAGAGGCAGTCATTTGAGAATCCAAGGCTGTTGAGTCTGCTGATAAGAATGTCAATCACCACAGAGTCGAAAGCCTTGGCCAGGTCGATGAATACAGCTGCACAGTATTGTCTATGATGGCAGTTATGATATAGTTCAGGACCTTTAGCGTGGCTGAGGTGCACCCATGACCAGCTCGGAAACCAGATTGCATAGCGAAGAAGGTACGGTGGGATTCGAAATGGTCGGTGATCTGTTTGTCAACTTTTTTGGGCTCACTTTTTCGACAACATCTGGTGAAATTGCAGAGCGCCAAATTCAAATGACAAAAATAGTAATAAACATTAATGAAAATACAAGTGTTATTCATCGGTTAAAAGATTAACTTCTTGTTAATCCAGCCGCTTTGTCAGATTTCAAAAAGGCTTTATGGCGAAAGCATACCATGTGATTATCTGAGGACAGCGCCCCGCATACCCTACAAACATTTTCCAACCAAGCAGAGGCGTCACGAAAGTCAGAAATAGCGATAAAATAAATTACTTACCTTTGAAGATCTTCCTCTGTTGGCAATCCACCAAGGGTCCCAGCTACACAATAAATGGTAGTTTTGTTCGTCCCTCTTTATATCCCAAAAACTCAGTTTTGTTGGCGCGTTTTGTTCAGTAATCCACTGGCTCAAAGGCGGTCAAAACATGCAGACGAATACATCCTAATAGTACCGGTAAAGTTTGTCGAAACATGTCAAATGATGTTTATAATTAATCCTCAAGTTGTCAATTAACTAAATAATCGATCATACTTCAACCGGACAATAGTGTATTCAATAGAAAGGAAAACGAACAAAGAGCACGCACACAGTCATGCGTTTAAACCAGTACTGCATGATTCCATAGATCACTTACCAAAAGGTCTTATTCTTCATAGTTTTTCAGAAAACAAGACTGAAACCATGTCTAAAGACTGTTGACATCTAGTGGAAGCCATAGGAACTGCAATCTGGGCCCTAAACCCTCAATAGGCTTTCAATGGAAAACCACTCACATCAAAAAAAAATCGAATTTCCTGGATGGATTTTCCTCTGGTTTTTGCCTGCCGTATCAGTTCTGTTATACCCACAGACATTATTGTAACAGTTTTAGAAACTTCAGAGTGTTTTCCATCCAATGCTTCCAATTATATGCATATCCTAACTTCTGGGCCTGAGTAACAGGCAGTTTACTTTGGGCACGTCAGTCATCCGAAATTCCGAATACTGCCCCCTAGCCCAAAATGGTTAACTTGGCTTTCAAAGACCTTAGAAAGGCAGGGTAGGATATATATAGGTCTGTAGCAGTTTGGGTCTAGAGTGTCTCCCCCTTCGAAGAGGGGGATGACCACGGCAGCTTTCCAATCTTTGGGGATCTCAGACGATACGAAAGAGAGGGGCTTGGGCAAGTTGCTGTGGGGGGTGCAGGGCTGTTGACCAGGGTAGAGGTAGCCAGGTGGAAAGCATGGCCAGTCGTAGAAAAATGCTTCTTGAAATTCTCAATTATCGTGGATTTATCGGAGGTGACAGTGTTTCCTAGCCTCAGGGGAGTGGGCAGCTGGGAGGAGGTGCTCTCATTCTCCATGGACTTTACAGTGTCCCAGAACTTTTTGGAGTTTGTGCTACAGGATGCAAATTTCTGTTTGAAAAAGCTAGCTTTTGCATTCTGAACTGCCTGTGTATATTGGTTCCTAACTTCCCTGAAAAGTTGCATATCGCGGGGGTTATTCGATGCTAATGCAGTATGCCACAGGATGTTTTTGTGCTGGTCAAGGGCAGTCAGGTCTGAAGTGAACCAAGGGCTATATCTGTTCCTGGTTCAAATCTTTTTGAATGGGGCATGCTTATTTAAGATTTTGAGGAAAGCACTTTTAAATAATAACCAGGCATCCTCTGACGGAATGAGTTCAAAATCCTTCCAGGATACCCGGGCCAGGTCGATTAGAAAGGCCTGCTCAGTGTTTTAGGGAGCATTTGACAGTGATGAGGGGTGGTCGTTTGACCGCAGACCCATTATGGACGCAAGCAATGAGACAGTGATCGCAGAGATCCTGGTTGAAGACAGCAGAGGTGTATTTGGAGGGCAGGTTGGTTAGGATGATATCTATGAGGGTGCCCGTGTTTACAGATTTGGGGTTGACCCTGGTATGTTCATTGATAATTTGTGTGAGATTGAGGGCGTCAAGCTTAGATTGTAGGATGGCCTGGGTGTTAAGCATGTCCCAGTTTAGGTCACCTAACAGCACAAGCTCTGAAGATAGATGGGGAGCAATCAATTCACATATGGTGTCCAGGGCACAGCTGGGGGCAGAAGGTGGTCTATAGCAAGTGGCAACGGTGAGAGACTTGTTTCTGGAAAGGTGGATTTTTAAAAGTAGAAGTTCACATTGTTTGGGCACAGACCTGGATAGTAAGACAGAACTCTGCAGGCTCTCTCTGCAGTAGATTGCAACTCCGCCCCCTTTGGCAGTTCTATCTTGTCGGACAATATTATAGTTAGGGATGGAAATTTCAGAGTTTTTGGTGGTCTTCCTAAGCCAGGATTCAGACACGGCTAGGACATCCGGGTTGTCAGTGTGCTAAAGCAGTGAATAAATCATACTTAGGGAGGAGGCTTCTCATGTTAACTTCTTGCCACTATAGGGGGTGCTGTTTCGCATTAGCATAATTTGGTCTACAGATTAAACTGCCTAGTACTCAATTCTTGCTCGTACAATATGCATATTATTGTTATTATTGGATAGGAAACACTCTCTAGTTTCTATAGCCATTTGAATTATGTCTCTGAGTGGAACAGAACTCATTCTACAGCACTTTTCCTGACAGGGAGTGAGATTTCAGAAATCTTGGCCTCTGGTCCCAGGTCAGTTTTAATGTCCCTGTAAATGCTATGAGGATACAAACACTGCCCACGCCTTCCTCTAGAAGGTCAGTAAGAGGTGACAATTTGAATGGAGTCGATTGCGCAATCAGGGCCTGTATAAAAGAGCACAAGGCGGAAGTGGCTTTCTTTTCCTGCTGCGCCTGACGCACGATGGACGTCGGACTGGCTCTCTTTCCAAGCTTTGGTTTAGCCACTTATATATCGCCGGTCATGTTTTTACTCGTTATAGGTGTTAAAAACATCATAAGGTAGTTAATTTAAACCGTTTTATAGCAATTTATATCCGTTTAGTGCGATTTTGAGGCATTTCTTTGTGATGCACTTTGAAGCGCCGGGCACGTTTCCAGTACCGGTCGAACGTTAGTGGCCATTTCGACGGACAAGAGGACATCTTTCGACCAAAAGACGATTAGACCGGAGAAAGGATACATTGCCCAAGATTCTGATGGAAGATCAGCTCATAGTAAGAAATATTTAAGATGATAAATCGTTGTTCTGTAGAAAAATGTTAAACGCATATTCCGCCATTTTTTTTGGTATAGCTTCGCTTGGCGAACCCTGTATTGCACAGTAAGGATAATTTTAGAAATGTAATTCAGCGATTGCATTAAGAACTAATTTGTCTTTCGATAGCTGTCCAACTTATATTTTTTTAGTCAAGTTTATGAATAGTTATTCATTAGACAAGATCACTGTCAATGATGGCGCCCGACATTTTCAGGCCAGTTTTGCTAGTATTCTCATTGTATAACCACGTTTTTTTGTGGCTAAATATGCACATTTTCGAACAAACTCTATATGTATGTTGTAATATGATGTTACAGGAGTGTCATCGGAAGAATTCTGAGAAGGTTAGTGAAAAAATTAATATATTTTGGCGATGATAACGTTATCGCTCTCTTTGGCTTGAATCAATGCTCGGGTAACGTTTGCACATGTGGTATGCTAATATAACGATTTATTGTGTTTTCGCTGTAAAACACTTAGAAAATCTGAAATGTTGTCTGAATTCACAAGATCTGTGTCTTTCCATTGCTATGCGCTGTCTATTTTTAAGAAATGTTTTATGATGAGTAAATTGGTAATACACGTTGCTCTCTGTAGTAATTCTAGTCGCTTTGGTGAGATTTGTGATGGTGGCTGCAATGGCAAACTATGATTTATACCCGAAATATGCACATTTTTCTAACAAAACCTATGCTGTACAATAAATATGTTATCAGACTGTCATCTGATGAGGTTTTTTCTTGGTTAGTGGCTATCAATATCTTTATTTGGTCGAATTGGTGATAGCACCTGATGGAGTAAGAAACTGATGGAGTTAGAAAAGTGGTGTCTTTTGCTAACGTGGTTAGCTAATAGATTTACATATTTTGTCTTCCCTGTAAAACATTTTAAAAATCTGAAATGGTGGCTTTATTCACAAGATCTGTATCTTTCATTTGGTGTCTTGGACTTGTGATTTAATGATATTTAGATGCTACTATTTAATTGTGACGCTATGCTAGCGATGCTAATCAGTGTGGGGGGGTGGGGGGTGATCCCGGATCCGGGGTTGAGAGGCGTGAAAAGTTAACATGCATGAAACCAAGGCTTTTGTGGTTACAGAAGTCAACAAATGAGATCGCCTGGGAAATGGTAGTGCAGCTAGGCACTGCAGGGCCTGGATTAACCTATACATCACCAGAGGAACAGAGGAGGAGTAGGATAAGGGTACGGCTAAAGGCTATAAGAACTGGTCGTCTAGTACGTTCTGAACACAGAGTAAAAGGAGCAGGTTTCTGGTTTCGGTAGAATAGATTCAAGGCATAATGTACAGACAAAGTTATGGTAGAATATGAATGCAGTGGAGGTAAACCTATGCATTGAGTGACGATGAGAGAGGTATTGTCTTTAGAAACATCTCTTAAAACAGGTGAGGTCACCGCATGTGTGGCAGGTGGAACTAAAGGGTTAGCTAAGGCGTATTGAGCTGGGCTAGAGGCTCTACATTGAAATATGCCAATAATCACTAACCAAAATCAAATCAAAGTTTATTTGTCACGTGCGCCGAATACAACAGGTGTAGACCTTACAGTGAAATGCTTACTTACAGGCTCTAACCAATGGTGCGGGAAAAAAAGTATGTGTGTGTGTGTGTGTGTGTAGGTAAGTAAAGAAATAAAACAACAGTAAAAAGACATTTAAAAAAAAGAGTAGCAAGGCTATATACAGACACCTGTTAGTCAGGCTTATTGAGGTAGTATGTACATGTAGGTATTGTTAAAGTGACTATGCATGTAAGATAAACAAAGAGTAGCAGCAGCGTAAAAGAGGGGTTGGGTGGGGGGCCACACAATGCAAATAGTCCGGGTAACCATTTGGTTACCTGCTCAGGAGTCTTGTGGCTTGGGGGTAAAAACTGTTGAGAAGCCTTTTTGTCCTAGACTTGGCACTCCGGTACCGCTTGCCATGTGTTAGTAGAGAGAACAGTCTATGACTTAGGTGGCTGGGGTCTTTGACAATTTTTGACACCGCCTGGTGTAGAGGTCCTGGATGGCAGGCAGCTTTGCCCCAGTGATGTACTGGGCCGTACGCACTACCCTCTGAAGTGCCTTGCGGTCGGAGGCCGAGCAATTGTTGTACCAGGCAGTGATGCTCTCGATGTTGCAGCTGTGGAACCTTTTGAGGATCTCAGGACCCATGCCAAATCTTTTTCGTTTCCTGAGGGGGAATAAGCTTTGTCGTGCCCTCTTCACGACTGTCTTGGTGTGTTTGGACCAATCTAGTTTGTTGTTGACAGCAATGGACAAGCGGCAAATGGACAAGCAGCAATGGCCAAGGCATATTGACATTAGGGAGAGGCATGCGTATGTCAAGCCCTGGCCATAGAGAGGCTTTTATTCTCTATTTTGGTTAGGCCCGGGTGTGACTAGGGTGGGCATTCTAGTTTCTTTATTTCTATGTTTTTGTATTTCTATGTTTTGGCCGGATATGGTTCTCAAATCAGGGACAGCTGTCTATCGTTGTCTCTGATTGGGAATCATACTTAGGCAGTCTTTTTTCCTTTGGTGTTTGTGGGTAGTTATCTTTGTTAGTGGCACTATAGCCCTGTTAAGCTTCACGGTTGTTTCTTTGTTTCTTGTTTTGTTGGCGACATTGACAATAATAAAAGAAAATGTACGCTTACCACGCTGCACCATGGTCTCCTTCCGACGACGGCCGTGACAGAACTACCCACCACCAAAGGACCAAGCAGCGTGATGAGGAGCAGGGATCCTGGGCCCAGGAGAAGAGAAAGTGGGGGACATCTTGGACATGGGAGCAGGTTATGGCAGGGGACAAGACCCTGCCATGGAAACAGGCGGAAGTAGCGAGGGAGGAACGACAACAATACCAGGAGTCACGGCAACGAAGCAGACACGAGGAGATTGGCTGAATCAGGTTGGAGACCTGAGCCAACTCCTCGTGCTTACCGTAGGGAGCGTGGTACTGGTCAGGCACCGTGTTATGCGGTGGAGCGCACGGTGTCTCCAGTGAGCGTTCACAGCCCGGGGCGCTACATTCCAGCACCCCGCATCGGCCGGGCTAGAGTGGGCATCCAGCCAGGACGGATGGTGCCGGCTCAGCGCATCTGGCCGCCAGTGTGTATCTACGGCCCAGGATATCCTGGGCCGGCTCTGCACACTGTGTTTCCGGTGCGCCTGCACAGCCCAGTGCGTTCTGTGCTAGCGTCCCGCATTTGCCGGGCGAAAGTAACCATCCAGCCATGACGGGTTGTGCCAGCTCTACGCTCGAGACATCCAGTGCGCCTCCACGGCCCAGTGTATCCGGTGCTGCCCCACGCACCAGGCCTCCAGGGTGTCTCTCCAGCCCGGTGAGTCCTGTGCCTGCTCCACGGACCAGGCCTCCTGTGTGTCTCCCCAGCCGGGTGAGTCCTGTGCCTGCTGCACGAATGAAGCCTCCAGTGATGATCCATGGCACGAAGCCTCCAGTGACGATCCATGGCACGAAGCCTCCAGCGACGATCCATGGCACGAAGCCTCCAGCGACGATCCATGGCACGAAGCCTCCAGCGACGATCCATGGCACGAAGCCTCCAGCGACGATCCCCTGCCCGGAGCCTCCATCGACGACCTCCAGTCCGGGGCCTCCAGCGAGGGTCCCCAGTCCGGGGCCTGCAACGAGGGTCCCCAGTCCGGGGCCTGCAACGAGGGTCCCCGCACCAGAGGCTCCACCAAAGTGGGGGGAGCTAGAGATGGAGCGGGGTCAACGTCCTGCACCGGAGCCGCCGCCGTGAATAGATGCCCACCCGGACCCTCCCCTATAGAGTCAGGTTTTGCGGCCGGAGTCCGCTCCAGGCTAATTGGTGCTTGCTTCGGGACAGAGACATTAGCCAAGTGTTGCCACTCGGATAGCACCTAGCTAGCTGCGATGATCCATGTGAAAAGGTTCAGAGCTTGCGGGAGGAATCCGGAGATATGGAGAAAAATAAGTCCGATATGCTATGGTTTGAATCGCGCTGTGAAGACTGGCAAGAGTTGTCCGGGCTAAAGGTTAGCTGTTGACAGCAAGCAGTGGCTAGCTGACTACTAGCCAGTTAGCTGGCTAGCTTCTGTTCGGGGTTCCGGTTCTAAAGTAAAGAAAATAGCAGATCCATACCACATTGGGTGAGGCGGATTGCAGGAGAGTATGTTGAAGTTGAGGTTAAGAAAAATATTTTAAAAAATATATGCGAAGAAAAAAGATAGATAAACATATGTACATGGGACACGACAAGACGAAGACAAAGACGTCTGACTGCTACGCCATCTTGTTTTTAAGGACAGGTGTTGATTAAAAGATCACAGCATGTGCAGCCGGCAACAACTGGAGAAAGAAACAGAAAGATTGGCAGATAGGCTTTTGGATGGAACATAGACAGATTATTTATTTTTTGTATTTTGAAGGTTTAGACAAAACCTTGTTGGTGGCATGCATGTGTACTTAAACTTCAAACTAAATGTTGCCTAACACTTAAATCTGGCAGGTACAATGCTTTATAACTCTTGACAAGCTTTATGATCAGGGTTATAATGAGTTACATTATATCTAAGTATCCAACATTTCAACTGGCTTAAATAGCTGGTTATTTGACAGGACTATGCGTTCTATCGAAAATAATGAACGACGTGGAAGGTGTGTTACACAACCTTCCACGGTATTGATTTATTTTCCAGAGAACACAGAGCCCCGAGTTGATTATCCCTTTTATACAATGGTTATAATTTAACACATTTGCCTCTAGAAATGTGTTAATATGCCTGTAGAAATGTGTTTAACTGCCGGTAGAAATGTGTTCAATGAGATGTGGTATATGGCCAATATACCGCGGCTAAGGGCTGTTCTTTAAGCACGACGCAACACGGAGTGCCTGGACACAGCCCTTAGACGTGGTATATTGGCCATATATCACAAACCCCCGAGATGCCTTATTGCTATTATAAACTGGTTATCAACGTAATTAGAGCAGTAAAAATAATTGTTTTGTCATACCTGTGGTATACGATCTGATATACCACGGCTGGCAGCCAATCAGAATTCAGGGCTCGAACGACCCAGTTTATAAGAGGTGATAATCAGACATTATATGGGGATCATAAGTCTGACAAGGCAATACAACCTGAAAGTCTCTCTCACTGTCCTTTCTCTTATTTTATTTCCACCAGGCCTTTAGAACGCATAGGAGCTAGGCCACTTGAGGACTTAATTGTAGCTCGCTTTTGACGCTTTTGGCGAAGGATGAAGCAACAGAGAATAAAGCTCCCTAAATAAGGTTTGACATTGCAGTTGCTTAGAGAGTAAGATGGTAACCCAGGCTAAGGAAGCTGTAGGTATTGATGTGTATCCTCTTAAAAATTTCAATTAGTGCATTTAAGATGCCCAATTAATATTTTTCAAAAACAATTGCAAAGAAATTAGGACTTATTAGAAGCACTGAGGAACTGAATCAATCACTGTCATGTCTTAATATGCTGTTTGTGTTGTAAAACAGGTGGAATATTGCTCATCAGGAAACAGCACAAGCGCTCAGATCAGAGGTTCAATTGGCTTGTCGAAACCGTTTAAATGTGAAATACATTTTTGACATATGTTGGTTTCAGTCAGCATGTGCAGAAAATGTGTTTAATAATTGGTAATTTCACAGAAAAATGTGAAGGTAAAAAACGAAATATGATCTATTGACAATATAATGTTGGCAAAGATGTAAGGTGATAGGATATGCCTCAACCTACTGCAGTCATGTACAAACCTGTCACGTTCACTGGAATAATTATCGGACCAAGCTGCAGCGCGATATGGTTTCCACATATTATTTATTAGAAACGCACAAAACAACAAAGAAAGAACGAAACAAAAAAACAAACCTTGACTACAGAGGTGCATCGTGCACTAACTCAAACCAATATCCCATAAAACACAGGTGGAAAAAAGGCGTCTTAAATATGATCCCCAATTAGAGACAACGATAACCTGCCTCTAATTGGGAACCATATCAAGCACACCAACCTAGAAATATGAAAACTAGAATACCCACATAGAAATAATAAACTAGAAAACAACATAGACATACTGTACATATACTAAATCACCCCCTAGTCACGCCCTGACCTACTATACCATAGAGAAACAATGGTTCTCTATGGCCAGGGCGTGACAAAACCACAATGTCAACCTTGAACCAAGAGACTTTTAAGTTAACTACATACTGCTTTTTGATTAATGATACTTTTTGTCCAGAGTAATTTGATAGCAAATGCCCATTAGTTAGTCAAGCTAATAGAAGTCTGTTAAGATGAAGGATGTCGATCAATCATCACTGGTTAATTTTTTATTAACTCAAGGCATCTGAGGCCCATTTGAAAACATTCCAAATAACTGCCCTGGGAAACGCTCTCAGGGGTGGGAGGTTTAATTTAGTCCAATCAGATTCTGTTTCATCTTGAACCGGAGGTCAGCACATCTGCGGAATATCAAGTCCTCCTGCTAATCACACTTCTTGTGAGTTGGCTCGACATGCCCTTTACATAATGCTGGTAATGAGGAGGACGGTTGAGGACTTCAGTTCATGTTAAATCAAGTATGTGTCTAGATCTCTTTTTTAAGTGACACCATTTTTACTGATAGGGCGCTAGATGTTAATTTCCCAAATGTTTTACTTAATAAAATAAAAATATGCATTAGTTGACTAGAATTCATTCATTCCTGTAGGCCTCAGTTACCTGTAACCACTAGGCTACCTGGAGCGGCAGGTAGCATTGGACTAGTAACCAAAAGATTGCAAGACCGAACTGACAAGGCAGTTAACCCACTGTTCCTAGACCGTCATTGAAAATAAGAATTTGTTCTTAATTGACTTGCCTAGTTAAATAAAGGTAAAATAATAAATAAAAAAATGTTAAGGTGATACAGACACAGCTAAAACAAATTCACAGAAACATAACATACTAGTAGTATAGTATGGGTAAATTTATATAGCCTATTGTAAATACATGTGTACTTCTATAATGGTATAAATATCACACTGGAAAAAGGACAGCACTGTACTGTTATCCATTTTTATCAAGAGCTGATGATAGAGTGGAAAAGGATATATTTTAATCTTAAGAGTCCCCTTTTGAATCTTTTAATCTTAAGAGTCCCCTTTTGACTGACAAATGGGTGCCATTTAGTAGCAAAGAAAATACATGTCAAGTAATGTACATACTGTACGTTTCTTACTTGCCATGTGCAGGGAGCCCACACAGCGAATTCTCCATTGTAAAAAAACGAAATTAACACTGAGGGGCGGTTTAGCGAACAGAGTTTAATTTAAATCAGGACCAGGCTAATTCTACTTAAATTAATCCAGATAGAAAAATGGCTTTCTGAGATGTTGCTTAACTTCAGATTAATTAATTATAGACTAGGGAGTCTCAGACTAAGGTAAATAAAGACTAACCTGTTCATTTTTGTGAAGCCTGATTAGATTAACAATGTGCACTTGGTGCTGGCCTGAGGATGCTTCAAAAACCAGGGATGGGACACTAATACGCAAGCATTTTCTGGAGTTGGCGCCAGTCACCTAAACCAAACCATGGACAAAGGTATAAGAAAATATTCAAAGAATGTCAATGTCTTTGAAAAAGCCCTCTTGAAGCGAATTGTGTCAAAACACCCAATTATTGACAACAAACAGCATGATTCATGGGGGACTAAATGTATTTGTGTGACAGAAATTTAACACAAACAATATCATCCATAATTACTTATATGATTTCTATATTGTCTTGTCTTCTAAGGTCCTGCGGAAAAACATGAAAATCTACTTGAAGAAGACAAATGCTGTTGCTCGTATGGAACGTTTCAAGACTGGTAAGACCAGAGACACTTGTAGGGAAGTAGGGAGTTGAAAGCCTTGGCACAAGCAAACAAATAATGTCAGCTGCATTTTCTTTATACATATGGAAACAGTCACAGAAATAGATTTTTTTTTAAATAATTCAATGGGTTGCTCCTGCTTATAACAGCGCCTTCTGTCTGGCCTTGGTGATGCTCTTTGTTCATAATTAAAATAGTCCAGGTAATCCATTTTCCTCTATTGCAATTTCAGTTAATCCAGTTTAAAAAGTGCAATTTATTCTTGGATTAGGTTTCATCTGTGTCCACGAAAATGCCCCTGAGAGTGTTAAATCAACACTGAAAGTGTTGAGTCTGTGGACCCATATAAACACCGGAACAGTGTATTCCTATAACTCATTCACTGTAACAGAAAACTGTAATTTGTATGGTAATTATAGCTATTATCAACAGTAAAAAAACTTTTAAACTTTTTACTGCAGAATACTGTAAATGACAGTGCATTGTGAAAAAATGGTGGTACTTCCAATGGTACTGTAATTCCACCCCACAGAATACAGTACCGTACCGTATATTTGGTACACCTAACATTTTTTGACTACTAGTGAGTGCATGGTATTGTTTTTATTTTTAGCAGCATGAAATTAATTAATTAATCAACCAATCAAGTTACATGCACAAACTTAGATATTGAAACAAATGAGAAATATAATAATGATGAGCATGGTTTTTGTTCAGTGATGTGTATGCTTCAAGCCTCTGTATTAGAGTAAAACTAGGCCCTCAAATTAAGGCCTTATGAAATACTATACGTATGGTATTGTGGTAAACATCCCGAACAGTCATTCTAATTCCCAAGTAAAATATCCTTTTGAGTGACTAAAATATCACCCATAATATTTGCTTTAGATAGACTACCAGGTTAACTACCAGTAATTTTCAATAGACAAGCTGAGTGGGCAGAGTTTATATTCATGACCTTACCTTGACTGACAGCTCTCTGAAACACCTACTGTATTTTAAGCAACGTGGATGCAGTGAGCAGTAAAATAATCTCAAGCTATTTTAATGATAGACAAAGCAACATAAACATTAAAATTGCATCAATGAATGTCAAAAATGTTTAATATGTCTCACATTTGGCATTTCTTTTGTGAGGTGATTCACATCAGAACTGACGGATGTGTTGACTTGACAACTGCGTCAGAGTTTTGAACAACCCAACTGGTATCATAACTGGTATCATAAAATGTATTGCAGCTTTTGACCATTTTGGATGTCATAACTTATTTATACTTATCTGTACAACATATTATTGGTTAATTGGTTTGACTTGAGTATGTACACCTGGTCACCTCCAAAGTAACTATTTGTTCCTCTGGAAAAAAAGTTACTTTCCACAAAGCATGGTTAAAACTATAGTTCTCCAAGGTCTGAGTCAAAGCAAACCTGTTATTACCAAACAATCCTTGTCATACTCTCCTCATCTTGAGTAGGCCTACACACATCTTATCTATAAGTGCAGCCCACAAAACTCTTACACATGGAAAGCTTATTGATGGGTTTGACAAGAGAAAGGGGGTTTAATATTCTCCCCTCTCCAGAAGACAGGTTGCCTCAGATCTGTTACTTACACAAAACAACTTTGAGGTGCGCCGATATACACATTTTGCACTAACAAGCTTGTGACTCGTTTCAAAAGATATTTTGTGTTGATTGAATGTTTTTCTCCTTATATCAAAGACCTGAGAGCTCCTCCACTGTTGTTGTTTATTGAAAGGATCTGAGCCACGACTTGTAAAAGGGAATAAGGTAAAAGGCACTGTACTGTATAAAGTATGTTCTCTCTCTCAGACTCAGCAAGGCACAGGCTTATGCACCAATTGATATGGAACTAAAAGGGTTGTTTGTGTTATTTCTCATCAGGACTAGAAAAAATAAGAATATACTGACGTGCACATGTTTTCTAAATTATACCGTATGTCTGCGAATTATGACATATAGCAACTCATTGAAATACAGTAGTGTTCCTCTGTGCTTTGAGTTTGTGTTTATTCACCACTTGTTAGTGTGTGAATTCACACTATGTTAACAGTTATCTCACATGTGACAGGATCCAGCTGGAAGGCTTTCATCTGCTTTATGCTCTGCTTGTCTCACTCATAACAACATGCAAATGATAGGCTTGCTGCTGCTGCTTGAGTAATCACTGGCCCAGGTTGCCTCTACTCACCTGTTGTCAAGAGGAGAGAACTGCAGCACTGGGAAAATCATGGAAGGATGGGGGGATGATGCTTAGAGGAGAGAGGAAGGGAGTGAGGGAGAGAGGGAGGGACAGAGGGACTTAGAGGAGGTGTGCTGTCCATCTGTCAATTAACCACTCACTTTTATAAGGAGATTTATGCTATGCTCAGTCAGTACATAGGTTTAGAGGTGTTGATTAACAAGAAAGTGTTTTCCCGTTTGCTTATGGCTGAATACAACTCATTGAGTGTGGTTTTAGTGCCTTCCTCGGTCTGTGGTGGTATGTAGACAGCTACAAAAAATACAGATGAAAACTCTCGAGGAATATAGTGTGGTCTACAGCTTATTATGAGATACTCTACCACAGGCGAGCAAAACCCTGAGTCTTCCTTAGGGTTTTGCACCAACTATTGTTTACAAATATGCATAGGCCCCCGCCCGTGTCTTACTTACTTTCTGTCCTGACGATAGAGTGTATAACCCACCAGCTGTATGTTCTTAATGTCGTCGTTCAGCCACGACTTGGTGAAACATAAGATATTACAGTTTTTAATGTCCCGTTGGTAGGGTATACGTGCTTTCAGTTCATCCCATTTATTTTCCAGCGATTGAATGTTAGCTAGCCAAATGGCAGGTAAGGGCAGATTAGCCACTCGTCGCCTGGTCCTCACAAGGCATCCTGATCTCTTTTCGCGAAACCTACGTTTCCTTTTCCAGCGAATCACGGGGATCTGGGGCTGGTCGGGTGTCCATAGTATAACCCTCACGTCCGACTCATTGAAGAAGAACTCCTCATCCAATTTGAGGTGAGAAATTCCAGTTCTGATGTCCAGAATCTCTTTTCGGTCATAAGAGACGATAGGCAGCAACATTATGTACAAAACACATTACGACCAATGCAAAAACAAATGTTGGTACATAAACTCATCGCTTTTTCAGGACCCTGTCTTTCAAAGATAATTCGTAAAAATCCAAATAACTTCACAGATCTTCAGTGTAAAGGGTTTAAACACTGTTTCCCATGCATTCCCATAAACAATTAATGAACATGCGCCTGTGGAACGGTCGTTAAGACACTAACAGCTTACAGACGGTAGGCAATTAAGGTCACAGTTATGAAAACTTAGGACACTAAAGAGGCCTTTCTATTGACTCTGAAAAACACCAAAAGAAAGATGCACAGGGTCCTGCTCATCTGCGTGAACGTGCCTTAGGCATGCTGCAAGGAGGCATGAGGACTGCAGATGTGGCCAGAGCAATAATTTGCAATGTCCGTACTGTGAGATGCCTAAGACAGCGCTACAGGGAGACAGGATGGACAGCTGACTGTCCTCGCAGTGGCAGACCAAGTGTAACAACACCTGCACAGGATCAGTACTTTCGAATATCACATCTGCGGAACAGGTATAGGATGGCAATAACAACTGCCCGAGTTACACCAGGAATGCACAATCCCTGTAATTTCCTGCAAGACAGGAATGTCAGTGTTCTGCCATGGCAGAATCTAACTGCCATGGTAGAATCTAACTGCCATGGCAGAATCTAATGGCTTAATCTAACTGCATTGTCCAATTTACAGTAGCTATTACAGCGAGAAAATGCCATGCTATTGTTTGAGGAGAGTGCAGAACAACAAAACACTTTTTTCACTGTGACAGGTTTGATACATTCATGTCTGAAGGTGAAATATTACATTCTGAAATCTTGCTCTGATCTGTCATCCTAAGGGTCCAAGAAATAACATGTAGTGTCATCTTGTTAGATAAAATCCTTTTTCATGTCCTAATAAGGTCCATATAGTATGCACGATCGATTTTGTATTTCCACTCGTTCAACATGCAAATAATGAAATATGTGAAAATCGAAAGCTAAACATTGTTTCAACCAGTCAAATTATGTTCATATATATTCCTCAGACACACGAAAAAGTAATCCAACTTTGCTAGATCAGTCTGCATTCAGTCAATCCATTGGGAAACAAATTTTAGCTAGGAAGGCGTCATGGCTATTCGGCATCATTGCACTCCGATGACACGGCGGTGTTCACTTGATTGACTGTGTCTTTGTCAAATGAGCACCTATCGTATTCAAATCAAGCTAGCTAGATAGCCAATGTGCTTTACTGGAGTATGTGGAAACCCTTCGTCCGTCGCACAATCTTTCAGCTAACCTAGCGCGCCAGGAGGCTTGTTCCGTTTGGACATTTATGAAAGAATATGTCGAAGAGCATTACGCATATCTGTGAGTTATGAAAACTAAGTGTTTAGAAATGTTTTTACTTACAATATGGCTACTAATACTGGAAAAGCTAAATCAAAGTCCAGGTATACCGATTTTGGATGACATTATAGCAGAAATCTACCGGGAAAATGTCATAGATAATAGCTAAAGGAGAGGACACAAACATTACCTTAGACTGTGAAGTGAAATACGAGTCTTTTATATTTATATTATTTTATATTGTAAATCCGAAAGCCGCAACATGTCAAAGTCAACATATAATACACATTGGGCTCCCGACTGGCGCAGTGGTCTAACACACTGCAATACGTGGTTCGAATCCAGGCTGCGTCACATCCGGCCGTGATTGGGAGTCCCATAGAGCGGAGCACAATTGTCCCAGCGTTGTCCGGGGTAGCCGTCACTGTAAATAAGAATTTGTACTGACTTGCCTAGTTAAATAAATAGGTTAATCTAACGAGTCACGCTCCCGGATCCGGGATCCTCCTCATCAAAAAAGCTGACTAGCATAGCCTAGCCTAACGGGACAGGGATATCATATAATATAATTTTCATGAAATCACAAGTCCAATACAGCAAATGAAAGATAAACATCTTGTGAATCCAGCCATCATTTCCGATTTTTAAAATGTTTTACAGCGAAAACACAATATGTATTTCTATTAGCTAACCACAATAGCCAAAGACTCAACCGCATATTTTCACCATGTTTCTACCGCATAGGTAGCTATCACAAAACCGACCAAATAGAGATATAATTAGTCACTAACCAAGAAACAACTTCATCAGATGACAGTCTTATAACATGTTATACAATACATTTATGTTTTGTTCGAAAAATTTGCATATTTGAGGTATAAATCATAGTTTTACATTGCAGCTACCATCACAAATAGCACCGAAGCAGCCAGAATAATTACAGAGAGCAACATGAAATAAATAAATACTCATCATAAAACATTTATGAAAAATACATGGTGTACAGCAAATGAAAGATAAACATCTTGTGAATCCAGCCAATATTTCCGATTTTTTAAGTGTTTTACAGCGAAAACACAATATATATTTCTATTAGCTCACTACAGTAGCCAAACACACAACGCAATTTACTCCCCGCCAAAATAGCTTGCACAAAACCGACAGAATAGAGATGAAATTAATCACTAACCTTGAACAACTTCATCAGATGACAGTCTTATAACATCAGGTTATACAATACACTTATGTTTTGTTCGAAAATGTGCATATTTAGAGCTGCAAACCGTGGTTATACATTGTGAATATGTAGCAACATTTCCCCAGAATGTCCGGACCTATTTTGGACACTCACCTTATCTGACCAAAGAACTCATCATAAACTTTACATAAAAATACTTGTTGTATGGCAAATGAAAGATACACTGATTCTTAATGCAACCGCCGTGTTAGATTTTAAAAAATAACTTTACCATAACAAACAGCTTGCGTTATTGCGAGACAGCGCTCACCAAAACGGCGGAGAATAGGAATCAACATTTTCCACAGAAATACGAAATAACATCATAAATTGTTCTTACTTTTGCTGAGCTTCCATCAGAATCTTGTACAAGGAGTCCTTGGTCCAGAATAAATCGTTGTTTGGTTTTAGAATGTCCTTTTCTTCTGTCGAATTCGCGCCACAATGCTAGCCAAGCTTGATAACGTTCCCATCCTCTCTTGACGCAAAGAACGGAAAACTCCAAAAGTCCCAATAAACGTTGAATAAACTGATAAAACTCGGTTGAAAAAACCTACTTTACGATGTTATTATCACATGTATCAAATAAAATCAGAGCCTGAGATATTCGCCATGTAAACCGAACGCTTATCAGAAGACAATATCGAGGTACTTCGTGTGCCTTGGTAGACAAAGGAAATTCCTGACCTGCCACTCCAAAAGCTCTTGTTTGACCTCAGATCAAGCTAGACACCCCATTCCACCTTCCACTGCCTGTTGACATCTAGTGGAAGGCGTATGAAGTGCATGCATATCGATAAATATAAGGCAATTGAATAGGCAGGCCCTGAAACACAGCCTCGTTTTCAGATTTTTCACTTCCTGCATGGAAGTTTGCTGCAAAATTAGTTCTGTTTTACTCACAGACATAATTCAAACAGTTTTAGAAACTTCTGAGTGTTTTCTATCCAATAGTAATAATAATATGCATATTGTATGATCTAGAAAATAGTACGAGGCCGTTTCATTTGGGCACGATTTTTTCCAAAGTGAAAACAGCGCCCCCCTATTGACAAGAAGTTAATAAAAATTCACCACAGTGTTCTCCACTCTATATAATATATGTTTACAGATGTTTTGTTGTTTATTTGATGTGTTGCTAAAATAAAGGTTCAATAAAATAAGAAATAAACTTCAGTTCTTACTGATTTTTTTAGTGGTAAAGACTGACTTCAAAGAGACTACGTTCAAGTCCTCCATCCCCCACTTAGTCTGATTGCTGCTCTCTCTGGCTCCACAACAACCCCCCGCCCGGCCATCTAGAGGTGTGAATACCCAGCCAGGATGGTAAGTGCTTTACACCAGAAAGAGACTTGGAACCATCAGCACAATGTTGTGTAGAGGGTGTTCTAAATTCTGTAATTGTAAATAGTTTAAAAATATATAATTATTATATATATATATTTTTACTTTGTGTGGTTTGTAGTGTGTTCATTTATGACTTTAGATCAGTGTTGGCTGCTAACTTGGCCCTTAAATATTTAACTTCTGTGTTCGGAGAAATTGGATCAGCATTCTTGTTGCGTCTCATGTTAGTACATTTTATGTAGGGAAGCTAATGATCCATAATGTATGACATTCCTGGGAGTGTGTAAACTTGTATTTTTTGTTAGCATTTTTGTATGTTTTCTATAGTTATATTCATGAAAATGTATCAACTGAAATCAGTTCTACCAAATTTCTTTCAACATGTTAAATGTGCAACCAGAGGGGGGAAAAAATCTAGATCACCTGTACTCCTCACACAGAGACGCATACAAAGCTCTCCCTTGCCTTCCATTTGGTAAATCCGACCACAACTCTATCCTCCTGATTCCTGCTTACAAGCAAAAATTAAAGCAGGAAGCACCAGTGACTCGGTCTATAAAAAAGTCGTCAGATGAAGCAGATGCTAAACTACAGGACTGTTTTGCTTTCACAGACTGGAACATGTCCCGGGATTCTTCCGATGGCATTGAGGAGTACACCACATCAGTCACTGGCTTTATCAATAAGTGCATCAAGGATGTCATCCCCACAGTGACTGTACGTACATACCCTTACTAGAAGCCATGGATTACAGGCAACATCCGCACTGAGCTAAAGGGTAGAGCTGCCGCTTTCAAGGTGCGGGACTCTAACCCGGAAGCTTACAAGAAATCATGCTATGCCCTGCGACTAACCATCCAACAGGCAAAGCGTCAATACAGGACTAAGGTTGAATCATACTACACTGGCTCCGACGCTCGTCTTATGTGGCAGGGCTTGCAAACTATTACAGACTACAAAGGGAAGCACAGCCGTGAGCTGCCCAGTGACACGAGCCTACCAGACGAGCTAAATCACTTCTATGCTCGCTTCGAGGCAAGCAACCCTGAGGCATGCATGAGAGCATCAGCTGTTCCTAACGACTGCGTGATCACGCTCTCCATAGCTGATGTGAGTAAGACCTTTAAACAGGTCAACATACACAAGGCTGCAGGGCCAGATGAATTACCAGGATGTGTGCTCCGGGCATGTGCTGACCAACTGGCAGGTGTCTTCACTGACATTTTCAACGTGTCCCGGATTGAGTCTGTAAAACCAACATGTTTCAAGCAGACCACCATAGTTCCTGTGCCCTAGAACACAAAGGCAACCTGCCTAAATGACTACAGACCATTAGCACTCACAGCCGTAGCCATGAAGTGCTTTGAAAGGTTGGTAATGGCTCACATCAACACCATTATCCCAGAAACCCTAGACCCACACAAATTTGCATACCACCCAAACAGATCCACAGATGATGCAATCTCTATTGCTCTCCACACTACCCTTTCCCACCTGGACAAATGAAACACTTATGTGAGAATGCAATTCATTGACTACAGCTCAGCGTTCAACACCAGAGTACCCTCAAAGCTCATCACTAAGCTAAGGAACTTGGGACTAAACACCTCCCTCTGCAACTGGATCCTGGACTTCCTGACGGGCCGCCCCCAGGTGGTGAGGGTAGGTAGCAACACATCTGCCAAGCTGATCCTCAACACTGGATCTTCCCAGGGGTGTGTGCTCAGTCCCCTCCTGTACTCCCTGTTCACTCATGACTGCACGGCCAGGCACGACTCCAACACCATCATTAAGTTTTCTGATGACACAACAGTCGTAGGCCTGATCACCGACAACAATGAGACAGCCTATTGGAAGGAGGTCAGAGACCTAACTGTGTGGTGCAATGGCAACAACCTCTCCCTCAACATGATCAAGTCAAAGGAGACAATTGTGGACTACAGGAAAAGGAGGACTGAGCATGCCCCCATTGTCATCAACGGGGCATCCTGATGGGTTGTGTCATGGGTCCCCAGATCCTCAAAAAGTTCTACAGCTGCACCATTGAGAGCATCCTGGTTGAATCACCACCTAGTATGGCAACTGCTCGGCCTCCGACCGCAAGGTACTACAGAGGGTAGTGCGTACAGCCCAGTACATCACCAGGGCCAAGCTTCCTGCCATCCATGACCTCTATACCAGGCGGTGTCAGAGGAAGGCCCTAAAAATTGTTAAAGACTCCAGCCACACTACTCATAGACTGTTCTCTTTACTACCGCACAGCAAACTGTACCGGAGCTCCAAGTCTAGGTCCAAAAGGCTTCTAAACAGCTTCTACCCCAAAGCCATAAGACTCCTGAACAACTATTTTAATGGCTACCCAGACTATTTTCGTCTCTGTTATTATCTATGCATAGCTACTTTAATACCTCTACATACATGTACATAATTACCTCGACACCGGTGCCACTCGCACACTGACACATTGACTCTGTACCGGTACCCCCTGTATATAGCCCCGCTATTGTTATTTACTGCTGCTCTTTCATTATTTGTTATTCTTATCTCTTACTTTTTTAAGGATTTTCTTAAAACGGCATTGTTGGTTAAGGACTTGTAAGTAAGCATTTCACTGTAAGGTATCTACACCTGTTGTATTCGGTGCATGTGACAAATACAATTTGATTGGATTTTGATTTGAATACAAGTATTTTGTACTTTATTTTGATATATTGATCGTTATGGTATTTTGTATTTGTATTTTGTCTTTGTATTTTGTCATTTTTGCTCATCTCTGGTCACACCAAAAATAAACTGAACATGGTTGCCATGTTCTCAGAATAATAAGACATAAATTCTAAGATGTTGGTTGGAGGGGGGATTGCGAAACTGACATGGAATTTTTTTAAGATGGTCATACTGTCGATCATTTAGCTATTTGATTTTCCATCTTAGGACCCATTTTAGGTGTTGTTTAGTAAAATATTGATTTTGGTCTTTATTACCAAAGCCCATAGATAAGCATTGAATTAACACATTCATAAAAGGACAGTCTACAAATAAATGATAAGAAACAAGGTGTTAAGTGTCTGTTCTAAATCTAGGAAAGATCTTGGAAATATACTGTATATACTGTGTATATATATATATATATACAGTTGAAGTCGGAAGTTTACATACACCTTAGCCAAATACATTTAAACTCAGTTTTTCACAATTCCTGACATTTAATCCTGTTAAAAATTGCCTGTCTTAGGTCAGTTAGGATCACCACTTTATTTTAAGAATGTAAAATGTCAGAATAATATCAGAGAGAATAATTTATTTCAGCTTTTATTTCTTTCATCACATTCCCAGTGGGTCAGAAATTGACATACACTCAATTAGTATTTGGGAGCATTGCCTTTAAATTGTTGAACTTGGGTCAAACGTTTCGGGTAGCCTTCCACAAGCTTCCCACAATAAGTTGGGTGAATTTTGGCCCAATCCTTCTGACAGAGTTGCTGTAACTGAGTCAGGTTTGTAGGCCTCCTTGCTCACACACACTTTTTCAGTTCTGCCCACAAATTCTCTATAGGATTGAGGTCAGGGCTTTGTGATGGCCAATCCAATACTTTGACTTTGTTGTCCTTAAGCCATTTTGCCACAACTTTGGAAGTATGCTTCGGGTCATTGTTGATTTTGAAGACCCATTTGCGACCAAGCTTTAACTTCCTGACTGATGTCTTGAGATGTTGCTTCAATATATCCACATCATTTCCCTTTCTCATGATGCCATCTACTTTGTGAAGTGCACCAGTCCTTCCTGCAGCAAAGCATCCTCACAACATGATGCTGCCACCCCCGTGCTTCATGGTTGGGATGGTGTTCTTTGGCTTGCAAGCCTCCTCCTTTTTCCTCCAAACATAAATGAAATGAAATCAAATATATTTATAAAGCCCTTCATACATCAGCTGATATCTCAAAGTGCTGTACAGAAACCCAGCCTAAAACCCCAAACAGCAAGCAACGCAGGTGTTGAAGCGCAGTGGCTAGGAAAAACGCCCTAGAAAATCCATAACCTAGAGAGGAACCAGGCTATTAGGGGTGGCCAGTCCTCTTCTGGCTGTGCAGGGTGGAGATTATAACAGAACATGGCCAAGATCTTCAAATGTTCTTAGGTGACCAGCAGGGTCAAATAATAATAATCACAGTGGATCTGTAATTTGCTTTCTAATGATCATGATCTTTTCCTCAAAGAAGTTTATGAATTTATGACTGCTGAAGTGAAAGCCATTCTCTCTTGGGGAATGCTGCTTTTTAGTTAGCTTTGCGACAGTATCAAAAATAATTTTTGATTATTTTTATTTTCCTCAATTAAGTTGGAAAAAAGGATGATCGAGCAGCAGTGAGGGCTCTTCGATACTGCACGGTACTGTCTTTCCAACCTAGTAAGAAGACTTCCAGTTTGGTATGGCGCCATTTCCGTTCCAATTTTCTGGAAGCTTGCTTCAGAGCTCGGGTATTTTCTGTATACCAGGGAACTAGTTTCTTATGACAAATGTTTTTTGTTTTTAGGGGTGCGACTGCATCTAGGGTATTGCGCAAGGTTAAATTGTCACGTTCTGACCTTAGTTCTTTTGTTATGTCTTTGTTTTAGTATGGTCAGGGAGTGAGTTGGGTGGGTTGTCTATGTTCGTTTTTCTATGTTGTTTTTTGCGTTTGGCCTGGTATGGTTCTCAATCAGAGGCAGGTGTTGTTAGTTGTCTCTGATTGAGAATCATACTTAGGTAGCCTTTTTCCACCTGTGTTTCGTGGGTGATTATTTTCTGTTCTGTGTTTGTATTTTCACCGTTCAGGACTGTTTCGTTTTATTCTCGTGTTTTGTTGTTTTTGTTTGAGTATTCGTTTTCATAAAAAGAGATAATGAATACTTACCACGTTGCACCTTGGTCCTCCTCTCTTTCTCCCAACAACGAACGTTACAGAATCACCCACCACCAAAGGATCAAGCAGCGTGGTAATGGGCAGCAGCAGTAGCAGCAGCAGCAGCAGCGGCCGAAATCTCAAGACTCCTGGACATGGGAGGAGATTTTGAACGGAGATGGACCCTGGGCTCAGGCTGGAGAATATCGCCGCCCCAAAGCAGAGCTGGAGGCAGCGAAAGCTGAGTGGCGGTGGTATGGGGAGGCAGCACGGCAGCGCGGTTGGAAGCCCGAGAGGCAGCCCCAAAACTTTCTTGGGGGGAGGCACACGGGGAGTGGGCTAAGTCAGGTAGGAGACCTGAGCCAACTCCTCGTGCTTACCGAGAGAGAGGCACCGGGCAGGCACCGTGTTATGCCATGAGGCACACGGTGTCCCCGGTGCGCAGGCATAGCCCGGTGCGGTACATAGCAGCGCCTCGTATCGGCCGGGCTAGAGTGGGCATCGAGCCAGGTGCCATGAAGCCGGCTCAGCCATCTGGTCTCCAGTGCGTCTACTTGTGCCGGGGTACATGGCACCAGCCCTGAGCCGCCCGTCTGTCCTGAGCCGCCTGAGCCGCCCTTCAGTCCGGAGCTGCCCCTCGGTCCATTAAAAGAGATAATGAATACCACGCTGCACCTTGGAGCGTGGCACCACTTACCACGCTGCACCTTGGTCCTCCTCTCTTTCTCCCAACGACGAACGTTACATAAATTGAGTGGTGCACAGATTTTTGTACTTTGACGTAATTGGGTAGGCGAAGGGAGTCTGGAAGGGCATCTAGGAATCTTTGCTTTGTCCGAGAATTTATAGCACGACTTTTGATCATCCTTGGTTTGGGTCTGAGCAGATTTATGTTGCGATTGCAAACGTAATAACATGGTGGTCCGATAGTCCAGGATTATGAGGACAAACATTAAGATCCACAACATTTATTCCACGGGACAAAACTAGATCCAGAGTATGACTGTGGCAGTGAGTATGTCCGGAGACATGTTGGACAAAACCCACTGAGTCGATGATGGCTCCGAAAGCCTTTTGGAGTGTGTCTGTGGACTTTTCCATGTGAATATTAAAGTCAGCAAAAATGTGAATATTATCTGCTATGACTACAAGGTCCGATAGGAATTCAGGGAACTCAGTGAGGAACGCTGTATATGGCCCAGGAGGCCTGTAAACAGGAGCTATAAAAAGTAATTGAGTAGGCTGCATAGATTTCATGACTAGAAGCTCAAAATACGAAAACATAATTTTTTTTGTTGGTAAATTAAAATTTGCTATCATAAATGTTAGCAACACCTTCGCCTTTGCGGGAAGCATGCGGGATATGGTCACTAGTGTAACCAGGAGGTGAGGCTTCATTTAACACAGTAAATTCATCAGGCTTAAGCCATGTTTCAGTCAGGTCAATCACATCAAGATTATGATCAGTGATTAGGTCATTGATCATAACTGCCTTCGAAGTGAGGGATCTAACATTAAGTAGCCCTATTTTGAGATGTGAGGTATCACAATCTCTTTCAATAATGGCAGGAACGGAGGAGGTCTTTATTCCAGTGAGATTGCTAAGGTGAACACCTCCATGTTTAGTTTTGCCCAACCTAGGTCGAGGCACAGACACGGTCTCAATGGGGATAGCTGAGCTGACTACACTGACTGTGCTAATGGCAGACTCCACTAAACTGGCAGGCTGGCTAACAGCCTGCTGCCTGGCCTGCACCCTATTTCATTGTGGAGCTAGGGGTGTTAAAGCCCTGTATATGTTCGTAGATAAGATGAGAGCACCCCTCCAGCTAGGATGGAGTCCGTCACTCCTCATCAGGCCAGGCTTGGTCCTGTTTGTGGGTGAGTCCCAGAAAGATGGCCAATTATCTACAAATTCTATCATTTGGGAGTGGCAGAAAACAGTTTTCAACTAGCGATTGAGTTGTGAGACTCTGCTGAAGAGCTCATCACTCCCCCTAACTGGGAAGGGGCCAGAGACAATTACTCGATGCCGACACATCTCTCTAGCTGATTTTCACGCTGAAGCTATGTTGCGCTTGGTGACCTCTGACTGTTTCATCCTAACATCGTTGGTGCCGACGTGGATAACAATATCCCTATACTCTCTACACTCGCCAGTTTTAGCTTTAGCCAGCACCATCTTCAGATTAGCCTTAACGTCGGTAGCCCAGGGTAAACACTGTATGATCGCTGGATAATTCGTTTTTAGTCTCATACTACGGGTAATGGAGTCGCCAATGACTAGGGTTTTCAATTTGAGAGAGCTAATGGTGGGAGGCTTCGGCGTCTCAGACCCCGTAACGGGAAGAGTAGAGACCAGAGAAGGCTCCGCCTCTGACTCCGACCCGCTTCTTAATGGGGAGAACTGGTTGAAAGTTTCTGTCGGCTGAATGAGCGACACCGGTTGAGCATTCCTACAGCATTTCCCTCCAGAAGCCATGAGAAAGTTGTCCGGCTGCGGGGACTGTGCGAGGGGATTTATACTACTATCTGTACTTACTGGTGGCACAGACGCTGTTTCATCCTTTCCTACACTGAAATGACCCTTGCCGTAAGGCGATCGTTCTCCTGTATATTATGAGTACAGCGACTGCAATTAGAAGGCATCATGTTAATGTTACTACTTAGCTTCGGCTGGTGGAGGTCCTGACGAACCATGTCCAGATAAAGCGTCCGGATTGAAAAAGTTGAATGAAAAAAAGTTGAACGAGGGAAAAACTAAAAATATAAACGGTAATTAAAAAGTAAAAACCGTCAAGTTGTCAGGTAGCAAAGTAAGGTTAGCAACAAAACGCACAGCAGCACCTAAACAAGTCTGCAAGTTGTAACGATGGTCCTTATGGCCAAACAGTTCTATTTTTGTTTTATCAGACCAGAGGACATTTCTCCTAAAAGTACAATCTCTGTCCCCAATGTGCAGTTGCAAACCATAGTCTGGCTTTTTTTATGCCGGTTTTGGAGCAGTTGCTTCTTCCTTGCTGAGCGGCCTTTCCGGTTATGTCGATATAGGACTCGTTTTACCGTGGATATAGATACTTTTGTACCTGTTTCCTCCAGCATCTTCACAAGGTCCTTTGCTGTTGTTCTGGGATTGATTTGCACTTTCGCACCAAAATACGTTCATCTCTAGGAGACAGAACGCGTCTCCTTCCTGAGCGGTATGACGGCTGCGTGGTCCCATGGTGTTTATATTTGCGTACTGTAGTTTGTACAGATGAACGTGGTACGTTCAGGAGTTTCGAAATTGCTCCCAAGGATGAACAAGACTTGTGGAGGTCTACAATTTTTTTTCTGTCCCTAATGTTAGTCCTTTTTCACAAAGAAAAATAAAGACTTGGTGGCTTATCAGGAAGATCAAACTGCTATGCACAAAGTGGTTGTGAGTTCAAGTCCCAGATAAGGACATGTTGAATAAGTATTGTAAAAATGAATGTGCAGAAGGTAATTGTGTGTCCAATATGTAAGTTAGAAATGCTGTATGTTGAAAGCACTGTGTGGGTATACCTTGCTAATAGACAAAGAGCAGTGAATTGATTAGTGGTTCACCAATCATTACCGTGATGGGCTCTGCAAAAGTCATTGTGTAAAGAAACATAACCAATTTTTTTTAACGTTTCTTTGGGACCATCAGACAATGTCCTGAAAACGACTTTAAGGATGTCCCCGGAGCAAGCCGGGAACTAGACAAAAACCTCCAGGGAACCATGACAGAATGTCCTATGTTTTAAACGTCCTTGGACATGGGAATGTTCTTGCAACATTCCTATGAAATGTGTCTAGAACATTAATATCTTATATTCTGAGAACATGGTAGGTAACCATGTTCTATGTTTGGTGTGACATTGATGAAATATTTTCTGTAACTGGGCAGCAACTAGCCTCGAGATTAGAACTTTGGTCCCGTAACCGAAAGCTTTCTGTTTCGAATACTGGAGCTGACAAGGTGAAAAAATCTGTCACTGTGCCCTTGAGCAAGGCCCTTAAACCTAATCGCCCCAGGAAAGCTGTACAATTGTCACACTGGCCGTGACTCCACTCCTAGCAAACATATTTCCATTACACGTGTGTAAAAGGACAAATATAAGCACATCCCAAATTATTATAACCATCAGAAAACTGGACACATAAATGTTTTTGAACCGGTAATATCTTATACATGTATGTAGAACATTAATATCTTCTATCTTCTTAGAAAATGGCAACCATGTTCTTTGTATGTTTGGTTGGATGTTGATGGAATATTCTCCTAACACTCAGAAAACTGGACACAATGTTTTTTAAATGTCCCATGAAACATGTCTAGAACATTATTTGGGATATTCTGAGAACATGGTAACCACGTTCTAGGTAAATTCTGTTTGACATTCAGGGAATGTTTTCCTAAATCTAACACCCAAAAAATGCTAAAAATGTTCTCAGGAGGTTTTTGCTAACACATATAGAATGTTCCTCTAACTAATGGAAAACTGGTCATTTAAACATCACCGGAACATTACAGGTAACATTACAAAAATGTTCTCTCTCCATAGAATTGTTAGCTGGGATGCTACCATTAACTTAAGTAATTTCTCCTGGTGTGAACAATTACAACAGAGGAAAGGAAAGGGTAGAAAATTAATTATCTGTGAGCTATCTTGCTCCCAGGTTAAACACTTGAAGTTATTCATGGAAGTTTCAAGAAGCCTTTTTAATCAGGGCCCATTCAGTTTGATGTGTCTCTGTGGGGAGGATGGTGCTGAGGATTCTATAGCCCAGCTGGAGAACAGAACAGGGGACCTATGGGAGACTAATCACACACTGAGTACAATAATATGATAAAACACATTCAGCTAAAGCACACACACTCATTAAAATAATCACAGTGGAAACCCTCATCAGTATTTTCTAACAGTATCCATCACTTAGGTGTGTACTCTGCTAATAAATAGGAAAAGGCAGATGATTCATCTCAAACAAACGGGGCCATTGTACATACAATCAGTGGAAGATCAAACTCACAACTGCACAGTCCTCCCGTGTTATCTTGTGCATACATTATGGTTTCCCATCAGTCTCAAGCATGCTAATAAATTGTCATACACAAAAAGCTTTTCCTCTGCATGCATATGTCACAGTAGGCACAGTACACCTTTTCCCAGCACAGAGTGTGTAATCATAATCTCTGTAATAAGATAAAACCCTTGAAGTTGAAAGTTGAAACCCATGTCAACATTGAAATATAACTTGAAACTACATCTAGTCATTACCACGAAAGACAGCAAAGAACTTATTACTCTTCCCAATAGTCGACCAAACAGTTTACCCCCTTCACTCAGTAAAACCAAAACCAATTCTTCCTTTGGCCGCCTCTCCTTCCTGTTCTCTGCTGCCAATGACTGGAACGAACTACAAAAATCTCTCAAACTGGAAACACTTATCTCCCTCACTAGCTTTAAGCACCAGCTGTCAGAACAGCTCACAGATTACTGCACCTGTACATAGCCCATCTATAATTTAGCCCAAACAACTACCTCTCCCCCTACTGTATTGATTGATTGATTTATTTTGCTCCTTTGCACCCCATTATTTATATATCTACTTTACACATTCTCTCACTGCACACATTCTCTCACTGCAAATCTGTTTTACTTGCTATATTGTATTTACTTCGCCACCATGGCCTTTTTTTGTCTTTACCTCCCTTATCTCACCTCATTTGCTCACATTGTATATAGACTTATTTCTCTACTGTATTATTGACTGTATGTTTGTTTTACTTCATGTGTAACTCTGTGTTGTTGTATGTGTCGAACTGCTTTGTTTATCTTGGCCAGGTCGCAATTGTAAATGAGAACTTGGTCTCAACTTGCCTACCTGGTTACATAGAGGTGAAATAAAAAAGATATTGGAGGGTATTGTGAGTAGACAAATATGGGAGTATATGGAAAAGAATGGTCTGATCACAGCCAATCAGCATGCTTTTCGGAAAAAACATTCCACTACCACTGCATTGGTTGACATGACTGACCAGTGGCTCAATGCTATGGATAATGTCAAGTTCGTGGGTGTGCTATTTTTAGATTTCAGTGCAGCATTTGATTTAGTGGATCATGAAATAGGTACAGCAAGCTCTACAAGTAGATCTGGGTAATATCAGGGAGTAGGTTTACCGGAAAATGCCAAGAAAACCAAGGCTATGTTAGTATGTTCCACCAGGAAAAGGACAACGCAACATGTTATGCAATTAAGTATGGGGGAGTACAAATTGAGTAAAGTGGCAGAAGCCAAACCACTAGGGGTGCAGCTAGACACCTGCTTATCATGGTTGTCTCAAATAACTAATATATGTAAAAAAATATATAAAAAAATATGCATGCATGATCAGAAGGATAGCTAAATATTTACTGTTCTGTGGAAATGCATCAGCAAGTGAAATTAGGAGGCTGCAGATTGCACAGAACAAAGCAGCAAGGATTGTTTTAAGGTGAAAATATGATTCTTCATGTAGTCATGCACAATACTCTTGGGTGGTCATCAATCAACAAGATAATTGAAAAAAAAACATGCTAATTTTATTTCACGATGTACACCATTTAAAAGGCCAAACTCCATTCACAACAGTATTCAGTATTTAGACAGACATTCAGTTAATACTAGGAATAGATTGTCCACTGTCTATGTGTTATCCTGGCAGAAAAGAGAACTATGCAAAACATTTAGATTCAGAGCAATAAATAAATTGAATAATTTATCTGAGCAAACCAAGAACCTTTCAATATATAAATTCAAACAATACTTTAGAACCATGTAAATGTAATACATTTAAATGTTGTCCAGGACTATGGTAGATGAAGAACTATTTATCTATCTCAAGGCCATCAGACTGTTAAACAACCATCACTATAACATTGAGTGGCTTCTGCCAACATACAGACTCAATCTCTAGCCACTTTAATAATTAATAATTGGATGTAATAAATGTATCCCTAGTCACTTGAACAATGCCACTTTATATAATGTTACATACCCTACATTACTCATCTCATATGTACATAAGGTAGTTGTTGTGAAATAGTTAGATTACGCTCGGAACTAGAAGCACAAGCATTTCACTACACTCGCATTAACATCTGCTAACCATGTGTATGTGACCAATAAAATTTTATTTTATTTTATTTTATTGTGGACTACAGGAAAGGAGGGCCGAGCACGACCCCATTCTCATCGACGGGGCTGTAGTGGAGCATGTTGAGAGCTTCAAGTTCCTTGGTGTCCACTTCACCAACAAAGGGCTAGGCATCCAGTCAGCGGGACACATGTTGACAACTTCCAGTGAAACTGGAGGGCGTGCAATTCAAATAAATAATCATAAAATGTATGGATATTAAACATTTAGGTACATACAAGTGTCTTATATCAGTGAAAAGCTTAACGTCTTGTTCATCTAACTGCATTGTCTGATTTACAAAAGGCTTTACTGCGAAAGAATGCCATGCAATTGTTTGAGGACAGCGCCCCACATCAAAATATTTTTCAACCAGCACAGGCTTCTTAAAATCACAAATAGCGATTAAATATTCACTTACGTTTTGAAAAATGATTTGCAATCCAAAGGGTCCCAGCTACAACAGCATGGTCGTGTTGTTGGATAAAATCCTTCTTTATATCCCAAAAAGTCTGTTTAGTTGGCACCATCGATTTGAGTAATCCACTCGTTCAACATGCAGAGAAAGGAAGCCAAAAAGCTACTGCTGAACTTTGTTAAAACACGTCAAAATACGTTTCTATTTAATCTTCAGGTACCCTAAAATGTAATTAAAACTTCTTGCCACTATAGGGGGTGCTGTTTTCGCATTAGCATAATTTCCTCTACAGATTAAACTGCCTCTTATTCAATTATTGCTCTTACTATATGCATATAATTAATACCATTGGATAGAAAACAATCTATAGTTTCTAAAACCGTTTCAATTTTGTCTCTGAGTGATACAGAAGTCATTTCACAGCACTTTCCATGACCAAGAACATAAAATCAAGATGTGTTATGCTGGCTTCAAAGCTCTGCCTATATATGGTCACGCCACCTATGACCCGAAACACACTTCATTCGTCTTCCTCTGGGTGTCAAGAGGACGTCAGAGGAGAAATTTTTTGTTTACCTTGTACTGACGTGAAATAAGACCTATTTCTTTGGCGTGACCGACAACTTCCGGTTCTCTGATTCGCGCTATTTGGAGGTGCGATTGTCTACTGTTTTGCTGCCGTTACGGATGAAAACTATCTCCGTCTCGAAGTTTGTTTGATACATGTGACCATATCATCTTAATGTATGTTTTTTCAATATAGTTTAATCAGATTATTTGAATTTTTTCGGGAGTTTTGCCGTGTTCCGTTCTGTGACTTTTTTTACTTTGGCCAGTCGACCAGTACATATGCTAAATGAAGAGGGAAAGTTGCCATTATGAATGGATTGAACGACTCATCAGGACTAAGGACACATTGATCAACATTCTGATGAAAGATCAGCAATAGTAAGACCCAATTTACGATGTTATTTCATATATCTGTCGTGCATGTGAACTGGTCGCGGGCGCCCAGCTGGTTCTGGCTGGCGTGGCTATGCTAATTTAGCGCTACATTTTGTTTTCGCTATAAAACATTTAATAAATCTGAAATATTTTTTGGATTCACCAGATGTTGGGCTTTCAATATCTGTACGCTGTGTATTTTTCTGAAATGTTTTAAGATAAGTAATTAGTTATATGACGTTGGTCTCTGTAATTGTTCTGGCTGCGTCAGCACTATTTCAGATTGCAGCTGCAATGTAGAACTGTGATTTATACCTGAAAAATGCACATTTTTCAAAAAAAAACTATGCTATACCATAAATATGTTATCAGACTGTCATCTTATGAAGTTGTTTCTTGGTTGTTGGCTATATATATTTTTATTTAGTCGAATTAGTGATAGCTACTGACGCAGGAAAAAACTGTTGGAGTAAAAAAATTGTGTCTTATGCTAACGTGGTTAGCTAATAGATTTACATATTGTGTCTTCCCTGTAAAACATTTTAAAAATCTGAAATGGTGGCTTTATTCACAAGATCTGTATCTTTCATCTGGTGTCTTGGACTTGTGATTTAATGATATTTAGATGCTACAATTTACTTGTGACGCTATGCTAGCTATGCTACTCAGTGGGGGGGGAGTGGGGGGTGATCCCGGATCCGGGTTGGTGACTCGTTAAAGGTTAACCTCTCTAGGCTAGATGGTACGCTGCCGTCCCACCTGACCAACATCCAGTGAAAGTGCAGTGCGCCAAATTCAAACTACAGAATTGTAAATATTTAACATTCTTGACAATACACAAGCAATATGTCAAAATAAAGCTTAACTTCTTGTTAATCCAGCCACGGTGTCAGATTTCAAAAAGGCTTTACGGCGAAAGCAAACCATGCGTTTATCTGAGGACAGCACCCCATCAAACCAACGAAGACAATCATATTTCATCCGGCCAGGCGCGACACAAAACTCAGAAATAACGATATAATTCATGCCTTACCTTTGAAGAGCTTCTTCTGTTGGCACTCCAATATGTCCCATAAACATCACAAATGGTCCTTTTGTTCGATTAATTCCGTCATTATATCTCCAAAATGTCCATTTATTTGGCGCGTTTGATCCAGAAAAACACCGGTTCCAACTCACGCAACATGACTACAAAATATCTAATAAGTTACCTGTAATCTTTGTCCAAACATTTCAAACAACTTTCCTAATACAACTTTAAGTATTTTTTAATGTAAATAATCGATAAAATTTAAGACGGGATAAACTGCATTCAATAGAGGATAAAAACAAAGTGGAGCGAGCTTTCAGGTCGCCCGCCCCAACCACAACAGTACACTAGATTCGACCCTCGTTCTGAACAGCCCTACTTCTTAATTTCTCAAAGGAAAAACATCAACCAATTTCTAAAGACTGGTGACATCCAGTGGAAGTGATAGGAACTGCAAGCAAGTGCTTTAGAAATATAGATCCACATAGAAAACCCATTGAAAAGAGAGTGACCTCAAAAATAAAATCCTGGATGGTTTGTCCTCGGGGTTTCGCCTGCCATATAAGTTCTGCTATACTCACAGACATCATTCAAACATTTTTAGAAACTTCAGAGTGTTTTCTATCCGAATCCATATCTTACCTTCTGGGCCTGAGTAGCAGGCAGTTTCCTTTGGGCACACTTTTCATCTGGATGTGAAAATACCGCCCCCTAACCTAGAGAGGTTAAACTATAATATTTCATACAGAAACAAGTATGTTCAATAGAAAAGCAAAATAGCAGGTGCGCGTCCACTTCGTTGCGCATGCACAGACTGATTTCCGACTCTGACTTCCAGTACCAAACCTCAAAATTCTTCCTCGTTTGGAAAGAAAAAAGCCTGAAACCTTGAACAAAGACTGTTGACATCTAGTGGAAGGCATAGCAATTGCAATCTGGTAGCTGGAATTGCATATAACTCATAGCTTTCCACTGTAAGTGCATGGGCTCTCAATTTTTTTTTGGTGGTTGTTGTGTCTTTGGGTTTTCTCCTACCATATCAATTGTGTAATAAATCAACCTGCATTAGAGCATGCTGGGAAAAAAACATTTGTTATCATATCTTTAAAAAAAAATTGGTGTCACTTCTCATTTAGTTTTGCGTCAGTACCACATAAACGTTTTACGTAATAAGGACTTTTCATTGACTTTGAGTACAACTTACTAGAAGTATTTGAGTTAAAAATGCCTTGGGGTTTGCAGTGTGTCGATGCCATAGAGACAGTATTCTTCACATTGGAATTAATGTAGCCACTCAACCAACCACCAGGATACAATTATTTTATTTTGCTCCTACCCAATCCTATTCATTTAACCAGTCTCTAGTGTTTGTACCCAGAACATGCACCTTCTCTCAGTTTATCAATCAGCCCCTGTGCTTGGGGAGAGGCATTCCTGTGGAGAGATTGAACCAGGAAATCAGCCTACACTGGTAATTAGTTTTCCCATTTGCCTGCTGACAATTGAACCGCTTTCATCAAAATACCACAGGCTGAGGCAGGCGTAGCACTGCACCAACCACCAACACAGCGCAGCCGCCCTATAGTGCACTGTGCACCGCTTCCCCTCTCAAGCAAGCCTTCAGCCCCGTATCAGCCTAACTCTTTATGTCATCCATTTAGCAGTGTTGAAATCTCATCTCCCATGCACATTTTCTTTCCAAAGAAAACAACCTCCCAGTGACAGAGATGTCAAATCCACTGATTAGCTGTGTAACTGGGCTTTGTCTGGGAGCCAAGGCCATTATTGTGAGTCGTAAAAAAGCCTTTGAACAATGTCAGCCTTTTTCTGCAGGTGTCCACATTTTTCAGAAAGGCTCATTAAATTTATGCAAATGTTATTGTCACCCCTTGATTCATGCAAATTCAGTCCTAGTGTTGTGCCTCAGTGTTATGGAATAGTTAGAAAATAAAAATGCTTTCCAGAAACAGAAATACTCAGTACCCACTTGATAGTCTTATTCATATGTATATTCTGATTATCTTTTATATTTTGATAGTTGTCAGAATGTAGAAACATTTGCTTTAATGCGATTAACACTTTGATTAACAGTTCCTTCATTATTTTTTAAAGTTTTCTTCTCCCCTCATAAGGACCTAATATCTATGCATGGCTGACTGTGTATATGGTTTAAAATGCACGATGAAGTCACCTACCACTGTCTGCTGGGCCAATCAGAGCAGCATTCTGTTATCTCCCAATTTGAATGCCTCTATCTTTCCATCCACTATTTTTAGCTATGTTCTTCATTGGGCAGGGCATTTTAGCAGGCATTAGAAAATATGGAAAATCAAAATCATTTTCCTCCAAAATCAAGACCTCTTAGAGACTGCCAGTAGGAAAACAATCTACAATTGTAACTGAATATGTCTCCACTTTACAGGAAGGTAAGAGTGGGCAAATGTTTTATTATTTGTGTCAGGTAAAGTAAGACAATGTAGGTTAAAGGCCCAGTGCAGTCAAAATGTGATTTCCTATGTTTTATATCATATTGTACAACAGCTGATGAAACGAACACTGTAAAAGTGTGATTTGTTTTAATGTGTGTTATTTCCTGATAGTTGCTGGTTGGAAATACAATCTATACAGGACCTTCTAATCAGCAGGTTTGCATGGGTGAGAGTTTCGGCTTTCCATGGTGACATCCAAATGCGGTAAATCGCAGTGTACCGGTTTATGACCTGTGTTGTGAATGGGCAAACACGGTGAGGGAGGAGTGCCCTTATCAAATTTAACAGCAATTTATTCCGCTCATGTTGTCAACAAAACAGCATGGTGCATTGTCCAGAAACACATATCTTTTTCATAAAATATGTTAGAATTTTCAAGAAAGTTTTTATTGGGAAGGCAGATTTTAAACAGTACTTTTGCATGTGAAAACACAGAATCATACTCATTACTCCACGTGTCTAATCTAGCCTTGGGTACATCACTTTTGTTTTGACATGACTTCGCCATGGGCTTTGAACAGGGCACCTGGCTAGCACCTGGGAGGCTGCCCGTTTCCAAACCTAATGCAATCACTTTTAGCCTGGTGCAAACTGCTTATACCGGGGTAACCCATGCCAGATAATCGAATGCCCTCAATAACAGCTAGTTTTCAGTTTTCAGTTTTCCCCCACTCAGACCACTTCCAGACAGTCCTAGCAAGATTCTTGCTTGAGAAATGATTGTTTACTAAAAAGCTCTTTTGCCCATTTTTATGGAAATCTATTCCAGCAAGGTAATTGTTCCTCAGAAATTATTGATAGAATTCCAGAAATGTGCATGTTATTTGTCATCAGCAGGGACGGTATACACTATTGGGTTCCACTTTACAATAAATGTGCCTCCTTGCTTGTTATACAGTATGTTTTCCAGTTTCTTGAAATGCTGCAAATGCAACTTATTTCTATGTGAAAACTGAAATGGTCCATTCATTCCTCTACCATTTTAGTAGACACTCTTATCCAGAGCAACTTACAGTAGTGAGTGAAAATATTTTCATACTGGTCCCGTGTTGGAATCAAACCCACACCCCTAGTATTGCAAGCACCCTGCTCTACAAACTGAGCCACATCATCTCATCGCAAAGCACTTGATGTTTCAATGTACTCAATTACTGTATTGTGCATTGTTTTTCTTCATGGTGATGAAAAGTCTACATGTACAAACCTAGATAACCAACCTATATACAATACAGTCATGTACAGTACATTAAGGGGTGTGTAAGGATGGTAAATTAATACTGCACAAAAAGTGGTTGTTTTCTGTTATTTGACAAAGATATATATTTTTTATGATAATATTTTGTGTCTTTGCCCATAAATTCGCACCTTTTGATGTAAATGTTTCAGAACAGGGTTTTGTTCTTTCTGGATTCCATTAGAATTAAAATAACAGAGAAAGGGACCGGGTTAACAACTCTTACAATTCCAACTATTGAATCCTGCAAGATACATTTCTTAATTATAAACTGTGTGGTTCAAACCCTGAATGCTGATTGGCTAACAGCCGTGGTATATCATACCGTATACCACAAGTATGAAAAAACGTTTATTTTTACTGCTAATTACATTGGTAACCCGTTTAATTTAGCAATAAGGCACCTCGTGTGTTTGTGGTATACAGTGCCTACGGAAAGTATTCAGACCCGTTGACTTTTTCCATATTTTGTCAGGTTACAGCCTTGTTCTAAAATTGATAAAATAAAATATAATCCTCAGCAAACTATTCACAATACCCCATAATGACAAAGTGAAAACAGGTTCTTAGAAATGTTTGCTAATAAAAAATAATAATACAGAAATACCTTATTTACGTAAGTATTCATATCCTTTGCTATGAGAATCGAAATTGAGCTCAGGTGCATCCTGTTTCCATTGTTCATCCTTGAGATTTTTCTACAACTTGATTGGAGTCCACCTGTGGTAAATGAAATTGATTGGACATGATTTCTAAAGGCGCACACAGTTGACAGTGCATGTCAGAGAGAGAAAAAAAAGCCATGAGGTTGAAGAAATTGTCTGTGGAGCTCCGAGACAGGATTATGTTGAGGCACAGATCTGGGGAAGGGTAGCAAAAAATGTCTGCAGCATTGAAGGTCCCCAAGAACACAGTGGCCTCCATCATTCTTAAATGGAAGAAGTTTGGAACCACCAAGACTCTTCCTAGAGCTGGCCACTGAGCCATCAGAGGAGAAGGGCCTTGGTCAGGGAGGTGCCCAAGAACCCAATGATCACTCTGACAGAGCTCTAGTTCCTCTGTGATGATGGGAGAACCTTCCAGAAGAACAACCATCTCTGCACCACTCCACCAATCAGGCCTTTATAGTAGAGTGACCAGACAGAAGTCACTCCTCCCACTCCTCAGTAAAAGGCACATGACAGCCCGCTTGGAGTTTTCCAAAAGGCACCTAAAGGACTCTCAGACCATGAGAAACAAGATTATCTGGTCCTGATGAACTCAAGATTGAACTCTTTGACCTGAATGCAAAGTGTCACGTCTGGAGGAAACCTGGCACCCTCCCTACGGCATCATGCTGTGGAAATGTTTTTCAGCAGCAGGGACTGGGAGACTAGTCAGGATCGAGGCAAAGATGAACGGAGAAAAGTATAGAGAGATCCTTGATGAAAACCTGCTTCAGAGCGCTCAGGACCTCAGACTGGGGCGAAGGTTCACCTTACAACAGGACAACGACCCTAAACACACAGCCAAGACAACGCAGGAGTGGCTTCGGGATAAGTCTCAGAGCGTCTTCATGAGGCGCGAGCACTTCGTCCAGACAAAAACTCGAAAAAGTTCAATTACAGGTTGTAGAAACTAGTCAAACGATGTATGGAATCAATCTTTAGGATGTTTTTAACATAAAACATCAATAAGCTTCCAACCGGAGAATTCCTATGTCTGAAGAAAAGCACTGGAATGAGAGCTAACTCTGTCGGGAGCGCACGTCACGAGCCTAAGACACTCTGCCAGACCACTGAATCAAACAGGTCTCATGACCCCCTCCTTTATAGTAGAATCCTCAAACCAGTTTCTAGAGACGGTTGACATCTAGTGGAAGCCGTAGGAAGTGCAACTTGACTCCATAGACACAGTGTATTTGGTAGGCCAAGCTTTGAAAAAATACAAACCTCAGATATCCCACTTCCTGGTTGGATTTTTCTCAGGTTTTCGCCTGCCATATGAGTTCTGTTATACTCACAGACATCATTCAAACAGTTTTAGAAACTTCAGAGTGTTTTCTATCCAATACTAATAATAAGATGCATATATTAGCATCTGGGACAGAGTAGGAGGCAGTTCACTCTGGGCACGCTATTCATCCAAAAGTGAAAATGCTGCCCCCTATCCCAAAAAACTAAACATTTATGGCAATTTAGCTAGCTAGCTTGCACTTCCTAGCTAATTTGTCTTATTTAGCTAGCTTGCCGTTGTTAGCTAATTTGTCCTGGGATATAAACATTGAGTTGTTATTTTACCTGAAATGCACAAGGTCCTCTACTCCGACAATTAATCCACACATAAAACGGTCAACTGAATCGTTTCTAGTCATCTCTCCTCCTTCCAGGCTTTTTATTCTTTGAACTTATATGGCAATTGGCATCTAAACTTTCCTAGTACTACCACAACGTACGACAGCTCAGTTCATCTTTCAATCACCCACGTGTGTATAACCAATGAGGAGATGGCACGTGGGTATCTGCTTCTATAAACAAATGAGGAGATGGGAGAGGCAGGACTTACAGCGCGATCTGCGTCACAAATAGAACTGACTTCTATTTTAGCCCTTGACAATGCAGACGCTCGTTGGCCCGCGCGAGCAGTGTGGGTACAATAATTGAATAATACAGATTTCTAAATGTATTTTGAAGTCAGGGTATAAGCCTCCTCCAGCTAGAGGGGTGGAATATGGCAGAAACCAAAGAACACTGTTCCACCCTCATTTAGGAAGAACAGAAGAAGATCCAGCACAAGTCAAAACTCCAGGGCTTGGAGGAGGAAGGTACGGTCAAAGAAAAACCCATCCTGTCCCTATACAACAACCAAGGGGACTCTGTGACCAACCCTGAGGACATCCTGGGGGTGGCCCATGAGCTTTACGGTAGGCTGTATGACATCAAGCCTGCCAACGAAGCTCTCACGGCCACCTTCCTAGATGGCTAGATAGAGTCACCAAGGATGGCGAGAGCGAGAACTCCAACCTAAGTCCCGAGGAGCTCAACCAGGCTGTGCACTCCCTGAACAAACACAAAGCACAAGGACTGGATGGAATCCCAGGAGAGTTCTATCAGACCTCCTGCGATCTCCTCAATGATGATGTGGTGGAGATTTTCAGAGCAGTATACAGGGAAAAGAGACTGGGTGGGTCCATGTGACAGAGTATGGTCTCTTTCATCCCCAAGAAAGGGGACCTCAAGGATCTCCAGAACCTGCGCCTCATTAACCTCCTCTCCATAGACTACAAAATCATGACCAAGGCCACCGCCACACCGGCGGTCACAAGTCATGACAGCAGTCAAATTCTACATGATCGTTTAGTCAAAGTAATTTGGCTTCTCCAAGCTCTGATGCTGCTGATGGTCATTAGTAGCTTACCAAATGTGCTAACTGCCTTGTACTCATCACTCTATTGCCCTTATAATCACTCTGACATCAATGCAAATGTAATCGAAAATCTAATCAAACACTTCATCAGAGCCCATGAGCTCATGTTGCTCAACATTTCTATAGGCTATGCAATTACATCAGAAAACGCAATTGTGATGGCCTCTTAAAAAGATGGCCTTTTAAAAAAAGAAATATCTCACCAGCTTTCTATACGCTAGGCCTACTATATTTATTTCTAAACTGTCCTAATAGTAAGCACATTGCTTCTCTTTACAACAGGAGTGTAGTCTACCTGGTTGGCATGAAAATCAACCAAGGAAAAAGCGTCCTCCATTCGCTATTTAAGTGACATTTTTTCCACTGCCCCTGTTTTGAGACAGGTGCATAATAATGGTCCATTCTAAATAAATACAAATATTACACGTATATGTAAAGACAAGATAAAATTAAGAATAGTGTGATGGGTGACAATATTAGCCTATCACTGAATTATATTTTATCACTTGTGAATGATGCCCAGCTTATTAAGGCAAGAAACAGCTCATGCTTTTTTTTGCAACTTTTTCAAATCATAGTCACACACCTCATGTAGCCTATAGGCCTATATGTTTTGATAATGTTTGTATCACAATTAAAGTGGCCAAATAACTTCTTAAAATTAAGTACATTAATCCGCTTTACAATGGGTGTGGAGCCTAATTGGCATACTGTACATACACAGCGTGTCAGTTTGAAGTTTGGGGAAGGTCATTTTCACCATAAAAATGCACATTTATAATAAAAGCATTACATGCATAATCGCATTCTGGGTCACTTTTGAGAATGGTGTTTTCCTGCTAATGGGACATTCGCGCTTATAGCCTACTGCCGTGTGCGCATTGCAGCGCATATAATGTGAAGAAGTAGTCTGATAGCATATCAACATTTTCAGCTAAATGTTCTCATCTGTTGTGTCAGGCTCCTTGCTTAAAACAGTTTTTTTGATGCTAGTGGTTGTATTAACTTGGGATCAATCGCACCCCACAACTGGCCCTGACTATGTTTGGAATACTTATTTCTCACATAGAATAGGTCTACTTTCTACTATGGGGGAAAGTAGATTGACATACGCTAGTGCTTTTACTGTTTGTTAGGCCTACTCATCTTGTTGGCTGACGATAAGTAAATGTGGACAGTTCTTCCAATATCTTCAATATGCACCTCATAATTAAATAATGACACACGCAGTTGCATCCTGGATGTGTCTGTCTTCACTTGTAGCCTGTGAGAAAGACACAATCACCTGAAGGAGAACCACGAGTGAGAGGTGTTTCTGCATGCAGCCTTAGAGAAGGGAATTATAATTCTTATATTCAGTCCAAGGGCACAATGGCCACTGGCCGCAAAGGGCATGGATTTTTTAGGGGGCATTACAGCCACACAAATGGGATGCAGCCGGGAAATTCGAGGCATTATCAAGTGCTTGTCAAATTGTGAATGAGACTATGATGAAGTGTGTACAGCCTGTGTAAAAAACAAAGCAGAGCTCATCATTCTCATCAACTTTAAAAAAATCATCATTAGTCACATCATGTAGCCTTAGAATGTATTAAAAATCAAAACAAATAGCCCAACATTTGTATTACTACTAAAGTTACATAAATAACTCTAAATTAAGCATATAGGATAACCTCTTTCTTTGTTAACCGCTCAACACAGAATAGCCGCATGTGCGCGCTCACTCAAATCGTTCAAAGAAAATATCCATTCTATTTTACTCAGCTATGTTCAATTGTATTTTCATACTATAAAATAATATAAAAATTGTCACGAAATTATAAGCAAATCTTGGGTGTTGAACTAATGTAGCCCACAGCCATATGGCATAGCCAGATAGGGGCCTAACATAAGGACAAAGAGTAGGCTATTCTGTTCTTCTGAAATATAATAAATTTTCTTCATATCATATTTCTTTAGACCTGTCTAAAATAAGGGATTTATTGTGATGGTGTAGGCTATATTACATGGATTTATTAGACTTTTTAAAATGTAGATGTTCCAAAGGTCTGCATCAGTGGCTTGTAGGCTATGCGTAGAGGCCAGGAGATGCTAAATGTGTTTATGTTAATGAACAGTCAATTACCCTGAGACCAGCAGTTATTTGCTTGACAATCACCGGCTGACAAAATGTTGTTACCGTCACAGCCCTATCAAGGCCCTCATGAAATGGTTCCAGACCCACCCTCCTCAGTAATAGCCCCAGACCAGACCTGCAGCATCCGTGGTAGTTCCATCAAGTTCCATCCTGATGAGAGATCTTATCCTGCTCTCCCAGGAGTGGAGGAACCCTTTGGGCTTTCTCAGCCTAGACCAGGAGAAGGCTTTTCACAGGTTCAGTCATGGCTTCCTGCAGAGGATGCTAACCAAGATTAACTTCCTCCAACACCTCATCCACTGGATGGAATCCTGTGACCAGAACATCTCAAGCAGAGTTCTGGTAAACAACACCCTCACAGACCCATTCCCCATCAGATCCGGCGTACGCCAAGATGGCCCCAGATCCCGGTTTCCAGCATCAGACCACCAGACGAGGTGTGGAGGAGGGAACAAACACCAGACGACATAGGAATCACATAATTGACCTCCAGGTCTAGGAATCCACTGCGCGTCGGCTTGCTCCTTAGATTGTCTTTCCTCCCCTCTGCAGACCCAACATCAGACCCAGCACCAATCCAGATCTAGATTTCTAGCACAAGTGTCAGCACCAGACCACCAGATGAGGCACGGAAGAGTGAGCAGGCCACAGGGAAGTACCAACATTGACCTCTGTATCTAGGGCTCTCTTGTGTGTCAGCTTGCTCCTTATGTTGTTTTTCCTCCCCAATATACACTGCTCAAAAAAATAAAGGGAACACTTAAACAACACAATGTAACTCCAAGTCAATCACACTTCTGTGAAATCAAACTGTGCACTTAGGAAGCAACACTGATTGATAATAAATTTCACATGCTGTTGTGCAAATGGAATAGACAAAATGTGGAAATTATAGGCAATTAGCAAGACACCCCCAATAAAGGAGTGGTTCTGCAGGTGGTGACCACAGACCACTTCTCAGTTCCTATGCTTCCTGGCTGATGTTTTGGTCACTTTTGAATGCTGGCTGTGCTTTCACTCTAGTGGTAGCATGAGACGGAGTCTACAACCCACACAAGTGGCTCAGGTAGTGCAGCTCATCCAGGATGGCACATCAATGTGAGCTGTGGCAAGAAGGTTTGCTGTGTCTGTCAGCGTAGTGTCCAGAGCATGGAGGCGCTACCAGGAGACAGGCCAGTACATCAGGAGACGTGGAGGAGGCCGTAGGAGGGCAACAACCCAGCAGCAGGACCGCTACCTCCGCCTTTGTGCAAGGAGGAGCATGCCAGAGCCCTGCAAAATGACCTCCAGCAGACCTCCAGATTTCCAACCCGGCCCCAACACCAACCCAGGTTTTCCCGGTCCCAGCCCCAACACCAGCACCAACCCTGGACATAGCATCGATCAACCACAACTGCCACCTCCGTCTAGCAACTACTAGCTCAGGCCTTATCCCTTCCACTCCCCAAACACAAAGACACAAACATAATATCAACCACCCCACCAGACCAACCATGACTGAATGATTCACTGAATAATTGACAGTCTGATAATTGTTTAAATGTTATTTGATTGAATAATAGAGCTGGTAAAGCAGCTGAAATAGATTTGTTTTATAGAAATACATATTGTCTGTCATCACAGCACAGAAAGGGAATTGTACAGGCTACTTTTATGTCAGTGCTTGATTATGGTGATGTTTTATATATGCATGGATCAGCATCAGTACTGAAGAAATTGGATGCAGTGTATCATGCAGTATTGCGCTTTGTTACTGGTGCAAACTTTTGCACACATCATTGCCTTTTGTACACTTCGGGTGGCTGGGACTCCCTGACTTTTAGAAGGGCCAGACACTGGTTGATATTTGTTTATAAAGCTGTTTTATAGAAACTTCCGAAATATCTAAACTCAAAAATCCAGTGGTCAAACAGTATTTATCAGACTCGGTCACAGGACATGCTAGAGATACCCCGGATTCACTCTGAGTTAGGCAAAACAGAATTTGAATATCATGCTCCACACTCATGGAATGAATTGCAGAGAGAACTCCAGTTAGATGTTTTGGTGCCTGTAAGACATTATAAACTGTGATTGCTTTTTGTAATGTGTGTTTTTCTTACAGAAACCTATAGGAGGTATTTATGCATCTTCAAAACCGTTTTTTATAGTTAAAAAAGTATAAATGGTGTCAAATATTTGTATACAAGTAACCTATTCCAGACTGGTCTGCACAATAGCAAATACCCATAGATGTCCAGTCATGCCAAGAGTGTGCAAAGCTGTCATCAAGGCAAGGAGTGGCTACTTTGAAGAATCTTAAATATAAAATATATTTTGATTTGTTTAATATTTTTGGTTACCACATGATTCCATATGTGTTATTTCATAGTTCTGATGTCTTCACTATTATTCAACAATGTAGAAAATAGTAAAAATAAAGAAAAACCATTGAATGAGTAGGTGTCCAAGCTTTTGAGTGGTACCGTAATGAAATGTTAAGCCAATGTCAAAGCAGCACAACAATGGCACTATGCATTGCCTTGTGCAACCTGCTTTAATATTGTTGCTTGGAATAGTTTCAGTCTTTTATGATGCATCATTCCATTTTGTATATTTCATCTCTCTCAGTGGTGGTGAAATACATGCCACCATCTTCATGAACTAAAAACAAGACCATTTCATGCACAGATTGCCAATCTCTCATACCAAGAGTTATAAGCCCCCAGTTTAACCTCTGTCTTTGTGAGTTTGTCATACAAGTTAATACATGGCATCAAATCAAATCAAATTGTATTTGTCACATGCGCCGAATACAACAGGTGTAGACCTTGCAATGAAATCCTTACTTACAAGCTCTTAACTTATTATGGCTGCAGGGGGAGTATTGAGTAGCTTGGATGAAAGGTGCACAGAGGTGCCCATAGTAAACTGCCTGCTCCTCAGTCCCAGTTGCTAATATATGCATATTATTATTCGTATTGGATAGAAAACACTCTGAAGTTTCTAAAACTGTTTGAATTATGTCTGTGAGTATAACAGAACTCATATGGCAGGCAAAAACCTGAGAAGTTCCACTTCCTGTTTGAATTGTTTCTGAGGTGGCAGGTTTTCAACCAAGCTCTCATTGAAATTACAGCGAGATATAGATGAGTTTTCACTTCCTACGGCTTCCACTAGATGTCAACAGTCAATAGAACTTTGTCTGATGACTCTAATGTGAAGGGGGGCCGAAGGAGACAGCAATTAGTAATCACTGCCATGAGGTGACCACACATTGAACACGCGCCTTCACATGAGGAGGACCTCCGTTCCACCGCTCTTCTGAAGTCAATCTAATTCTCCGGTTGGAACGTTATTCAAGATGTATGTTAACAACATTCCAAAGATTGATTCAGTACATCGTTTGACATGTTTCTACTGACTGTTACGGAACTTTTGGACATTTCGTCACGTTATAGTGGATGCGCTTTGTGACTTTGGAATTGTTTACCGCTAACGTGCTAACCAAAGTAGCTAATTGGACATAAGTAACGGACATTATCGAACAAATCAAGCATTTATTGTGGACCTGGGATTCCTAGGACTGCATTCTGATGAAGTTCATCAAAGGTAAGGAAACATTTATCATGTATTTTCTGGTTTCTGTTGACCCCAACATGGCGGCTAATTTGGCTATTGTTCTGAGCTCCGTCTCAGATTATTGCATGATTTGCTTTTTCCGTAAAGTGCTTTTGAAATCTGACACAGCGGTTGCTTTAAGGAGAGGTATATCTATAATTCCATGTGTACAACTTGTATTATCATCTACATTTATGATGAGTATTTCTGTTGAAACGATGTGGCTATGCAAAATCACTTGATGTTTTTGGAACTAGTGAATGTAACGCGCCAATGTAAACTCAGATGTTTTGTTATAAATATGAACTTTATCAAACAAAACATGCATGTATTGTGTAACATGAAGTCCTATGAGTGTCATCTCATGAAGATAATCAAAGGTTAGTGATTCATTTTATCTCTATTTCTGATTTTTGTGACTGCTATATTTCGCTGGAAAAATGGCTGTGCTTATTGTGGTTTGGTGGTGACCTAACATAATCGTTTGTAGTGCTTTCGCTGAAAAGCATATTTGAAATCGGACACACATGATATAAGACACATGTATGTTTGAGGAATTTTAATTATGAGATTTCTGTTGTTTGAATTTGGCGCCCTGCGCTTTCACTGGCTGCTGTCATATCGATCCCGGTAGCGGGATGCAGCCATAAGAAGTTTTAACTAACAATGCAGTTTTAAGAAAATACCCACAAAAAGTAGGAGATAAGAATAACAAATAATTAAATAGCAGCAGTAAATAACAATAGCAGGGTTATATCAAATAAAATAAATTAAAATGTTATTGGTAACATACACACGGTTAGCAGATGTTAATGCGAGTGTAGCAAAATGCGTGTGCTTTTAGTTCCGACAGAGCAGTAATATCTAACAAGTAATCTAACAAATTCACAACGACTACCTTATACAGACAAATGTAATGGGATGAATAAGAATATGTACATATAAAAATATGGATGTGTGATGGCCGTGCAGCATAGGCAAGATGAAGTAGATGGTATAGAATACAGTATATACATATTGAGATGAGTAATGTAGGATATGTAGACATTATTAAAGTGGTGTTATTTAATGTGCGGGGGGCCGGTGTCGAGATAATTGAGGTAATATAGACATGTAGGTGGAATTATTAAAGTGACTATGCATAGAAAATAACAGAGAGTAGCAGCAGTGTGAAGAGGGGGGGGGCAATGCAAATAGTCTGGGTAGCCATTTGATTAGCTGTTCAGGAGTCTTATGGCTTGGGGGTAGAAGCTGTTTAGAAGCCACTTGGACCTAGACTGGCGGTCCGGGACCGCTTGCCGTGCTGTAGCAGTGAGAACAGTCTATGACTAGGGTGGCTGGAGACTTTCACAATTTTCAGGGCCTTTCTCTGACACTGCCTGGTAGAGTTCCTGGATGGCAGGGAGCTTGGCCCTGGTGATGTACTGGGCCGTACGCACTACCCTCTGTAGTGCCTTGCGGTCAGAGGCTGAGCAGTTGCCATACCAGGCAGTGATGCAACCCATCAGGATGCTCTTGATTGTGCAGCTGTAAAACCTTCTGAGGATCTGAGGACCCATGCCAAATGAATAGGTTTTGTTGTGCCCTCTTCACGACTGTCTTGGTATGCTTAGACCATGTTAGTTTGTTGGTGATGTGGACACAAAGGAACTTGACCCTCTCAACCTGCTTCACTGCTCGGTCCTCCTTTTCTGTAGTCCACAGTCACCTCCTTTGTCTTGATCACGTTGAGGGCGAGGTTGTTATTCTGGCACCACACGGTCAGGTCTCTGACCTCCTCCCTACAGGCTGTCTCATCGTTGTCGGAGATCAGGCTTTCCACTGTTGTCTCATCAGCAAACGTTATGGTGTTGGAGTCGTGCCTGGCCGTGCAGTCATGAGTGAACAGGGAGTACAGGAAGGGACTGGGCACGCACCACTGAGGCGCCCCCGTGTTGAGGATCAGCATGACGGATGTGCTTTTACCTACCCTTACCACCTGGGGGCGGCCCGTCAGGAGATTCAGGATCCAGTTGCAAAGGAGGTGTTAATTCCCAGGGTCCTTAGCTTAGTGATGAGTTTTGAGGGCGCTACGGTGTTGAATGCTGAGCTGTTGTCAATGAATTGCATTCTCACATAGCTGTTCCTGTTGTCCATGTTAGAAAGGGCAGTGTGGTGTGCAATAGAGATTGCATCATCTGTGGATCTGTTGGTGCAGTATGCAAATTGGAATGGGTCTAGGGTTTCTGGGGTAATGGTGTTGATGTGAGCCATGACCAGCCTTTCAAAGCATTTCAAGGCTACAGATGTGAGTGCTACAGGTCGGTAGTCATTTAAGCAGGTTACCTTAGTGTTCTTGTGCACAGGGACTAGGGTGGTCTGCTTGAAACATGTTGGTATTGCAGACTCAGACAAGGAGAGGTTGAACATGTCAGTGAAGACACTTGCCATTTGGTCAGCGCATGCTCTGAGTACACGTCCTGGTAATCCGTCTGGCCCTGCGGCCTTCGGAATGTTGACCTGTTTAATTAAAGGTCTTACTCATATCAGCTGCGGAGAGCGTGATCCTACAGTCGTCTGCAACAGCTGATGCTCTCGTGCATGTTTCAGTGTTTACTTGCCTCGAAGCGAGCATAGAAGTGATTTAACTCGTCTGGTAGGCTCATGTCACTGGGCAGCTCTCGGCTGTGCTTCCCATTGTAGTCTGTAATAGTTTGCAAGCCATGCCACATCCTACGGTGTAGTACGATTCGATCTTAGTCCTGTTTTGACACTTTGCCTGTTTGATGATTCGTCGGAGGGCATTGTGGAATTTCTTATAAGCTTCCGGGTTAGAGTCCTGCTCCTTGAAAGCGGCAGCTCTGCCATTTAGCTCTGTGCGAATGTTGCCTGTAATCCATGGCTTCTGGTTGGGGTATCACTGTGGGGACGATGTCCTCGGTGCACTGATTGATAAAGCCAGTGACTGACGTACTCAGCCTGGCTGATGTACTCCTCAATGCCATCGGAAGAATCCCGGAACATATTCCATTCTGTGCTAGCAAAACAGTACTTTAGTTAAGCATCTTTTTAATCCTCCACCAAACTTTACAGTTGTGGTCTTTTCATGTTCAAAGTTGATTGAAAGTTGACCTAATGCTGGGAGGAAGGGTCACCATGATGCAATCGGATACATCGTGGTGAATGTGGAACTCTACATCAGTATTTTACAACAACGGTATATATTCTCTGTTCTTTGCATACACTGTAGAGCACACAGTGGCATTTAAGAAATTGCCTGGACTAACACGATTTATGAAACAAGGCAGTCAATAGCAGGCATTGGTTTATCTCTATAAACCACTCCACTCCAAATGAGAGTAGTGCCACCATTTATGTTAGCATATAGCAAATGTATAGAGCTTTCTGTGAAATTGCTGGTTGGATCAATACTAGCTGGCTCCTGCAGGATGTCTTCCGTTCAGACACATCTGATCGCAGTTTAAGATGGCTAGAGGGCAATCTCCCATTCTCCTCCTGATGTGAACAACAATGAGTCTGTCATGCCCTGATCTGTTTCACCTGTCCTTGTGCTTCTCTCCACCCTCCTCCAGGTGTCGCACATCTTCCCCATTATCCCCTGGGTACTTTGTTGACTTGACAAACAAGTGTTCTCTATTCTCTGTTTGTCTGTTGCCAGTTTGTCAAGTCAACCAGGGTTTTGTCTCAGCTCCAGCTTTTCCCCAGTCTCTCTTTTTCACATTCTCCTGGTTTTGACGTTTGCCTATCCTGACTCTGAGCCTGCCTGCCTGACCACTCTGCCTGCCCGTGACACTAAGCCTGCCTGCCGTCCTGTGCTTTTGTCCCTACTCTGGATTACCGACCCCCTGACTGCCTTGACCTGTCGTTTGCCAGCCCCTGTTGCTGTAATAAACATTGTTTCTTCAACACAGTCTGCATTTGGGTCTTACCTGAAACGTGATAGAGTCAGGGTTATCCAACAGGGAAACTACTGGAACTTTATAATCATTAATGCTACGAGGGCTATATTCTGACTTCATATCTGAGCACTTAACTCACATGTTTTGCAAGTCTCCCATTGATGTCAATGAATGATTTACACAAAAGTCTGACTCATACAAAACTTTTTTAACCCTGAACCTCTGGACCTTAGTTATGAGGTTGGACACTGGGTCATTCCATACAGTATGATTAGGTAATATTTCATCAAAAGAGCAAGCATGGCAAGCACGCAGAAATCTTGGCATAAGTACTAAACACCGATTGTGCAATCTTTACTCTGCAAAATCTACAGTGTTTAAAAAACTGTTAAAACAACAAGTGTTGAGTCTGTGGACCTATACAGACACCGGAACAGTGTTAAATAAACACATTTAAGATAATACCATATGTATTTCATAACACCTTATTTTGAGGGACTAGTTTAATCTTGACACAGGAACCAGAAACTCGTACATAAATATTTTTTTATCAATAACTTATTCACTTAGAATCTCAGTTGGTGAAGTCTACAGGACTAAAAATGTATGCATGCAACAATGAACTATCTTTCACTAACAAATACAGTTGTGGGTCATAACTCTAGAATTTGCTCGAAAGTCAAGGCACTCTGGGAAATATTTGAATAAGGCTTTACGCTAAGCAGTGTGCTTTTATTTACACTGGAGAAATTCCTGTGTACATACAGTTGAAGTCGGAAGTTTACATACACTTAGGTTGGAGTCAATAAAACTCGTTTTCAACCACTACACACATTTTTTGTCAACAAACTATAGTTTTGGCAAGTCGGTTAGGAAATACACTTTGTGCATGACACAAGTAACAATTATTTATTATTTACAGACAGATTATTTCACTTATAATTCCCTTTATCACAATTCCAGTGGGTCAGACGTTTACATACACTAAGTTGACTACGCCTTAAAAACAGCTTGGAAATATCCAGAAAATGATGTCATGGCTTTAGAAGCTTCTAATTGACATAATTTGAGTCAATTGGAGGTGTACCTGTAGATGTATTTCAAGGCCGACCTTCAAACTCAGTGCCTGTAACGTCCTGACCAGAGTTCTTATGTGTTTTGCTTGTTTAGTGTTGGTCAGGACGTGAGCTGGGTGGGAATTCTATGTTGTGTGTCTAGTTCGTCTGTTTCTATGTTCAGCCTGATATGGTTCTCAATCAGAGACAGCTGTCAATCGTTGTCCCTGATTGAGAATCATATATAGGTGGCTTGTTTTGTGTTGGGGATTGTGGGTGGTTGTTTCCTGTCTCTGTGTTTGTGTTCTGCACCAGCTAGGACTGTGACGGTATGTTCTTTTGTTATTTTGTATAGTGTTTTTGTTTTGTCCATTAAATTCATTATGGAAAATTACCACGCTGCGTATTGGTCCTCTGATCCTTCTCGCCTCTCCTCGTCTGAGGAGGAGGACGACTTAGACTGCCGTTACAGAACCACCCACCAAACAAGGATCAAGCAGCGTGGCAACGGGCAGCAGCGACAGCAGCAGCGGTACCAGGAGGAATGGTCATGGGAGCAAATATTTAACGGAGAAGGACCCTGGGCTAAGGTTGGAGAATATCGCCGCTCTCAGGAAGAGATGGAGGCAGCTAAAGCCCAGGAGCGGTGGTCTGAGGAGGCAGCACGGAAGCGGGGCTGGAAGCCCGTGAAGAAACCCCAAAAATGTCTTGGGGGGGGGGGCTAAAGGGTAGTGTGGCGAGGGCAGGTAGGAAACCTGCGCCCACTTCCCATGCTTACCGTGGAGAGCAGGAGTACGGGCAGACACCGTGTTATGCGGAAGAGCGCACGGTGTCTCCTGTACGGGTGCATAGCCCGGTGCGGGTTATTCCACCTCCCCGCACTGGGCGGGCTAGAGTGAGCATTGAGCCAAGTGCCATGAAGCCGGCTCTACATATCTGGCCTCCAGTACGTCTCCTCGGGCCGGTGTACATGGCACCAGCCTTACGCATGGTGTCCCCGGTTCGCCAACACAGCCCAGTGCGGGTTATTCCACCTCCCCGCACTGGACGGGCTACGGGGAGCATGCAACCAGGTAAGGTTGGGCAGGCTCAGGGCTCAAGGGAGCCAGTACGCCTGCACGGTCCGGTATATCCGGCGCTACCTTCCCGCTCCAGCCCAGTACCACCAGTGCCTACACCACTTACCAGGCTTCCAGTGCGTCTCCAGAGCCCTGTTCCTCCTCCACGCACTCTCCCTGTGGTGCGTGTCTCCAGCCCAGTACCTCCAGTTCCGGCACCACGCACCAAGCCTCCTGTGCGTCTCCAGAGCCCTGTACGCACTGTGCCTTCTCCCCGCACTCGCCCTGAGGTGCGTGCCCTCAGCCCGGTACCACCAGTGCCGGTACCACGCACCAGGCCTATAGTGCGCATCGAGAGTCCAGTGTGCCCTGTTCCTGCTCCCCGCACTAGCCTTGATGTGCGTGTCTCCAGTCCGGTACCATCAGTTCCGGCACCACGCACCAGGCCTACTGTGCGCCTCAGCAGGTCAGAGTCGGCCGTCTGCCCAACGCCGCCTGCACTGCTCGTCTGTCCAGCGCCGTCTGAGCTGCCTGCCTGCCCAGCGCCGTCTGAACTGCCTGCACTGCTCGTCTGCTCAACGCCGCCTGCACTGCTCGTCTGTCCAGCGCCGTCTGAGCTGCCTGCCTGCCCAGCGCCGTCTGAACTGCCTGCACTGCTCGTCTGCTCAACGCCGCCTGCACTGCTCGTCTGCCCAGCGCCGTCTGAACTGCCTGCACTGCCTGCCTGCCCAGCACCATCTGAGCCATCCGTCTGCCCAGCGCCGTCTGAGCCATCCGTCTGCCCAGCGCCGTCTGAGCCATCCGTCTGCCCAGCGCCGTCTGAGCCATCCGTCTGCCCAGCGCCGTCTGAGCCATCCGTCTGCCCAGCGCCGTCTGAGCCATCCGTCTGCCCAGCGCCATCTGAGCCATCCGTCTGCCCAGCGCCGTCTGAGCCATCTGTCTGCCTAGCGCCATCTGAGCCATCTGTCTGCCCAGCGCCATCTGAGTCATCCGTCTGCCCAGCGCCATCTGAGTCATCCGTCTGCCACGAGCCATTAGAGCCGCCCGTCTGTCCCGAGCCATTAGAGCCGTCCGTCAGTCAGGAGCCGCTAGAGCCGTCCGTCAGTCAGGAGCTGCCAGAGCCGCCAGCCAGTCAGGAGCTGCCAGAGCCGCCAGCCAGTCAGGAGCTGCCAGAGCCGCCAGCCAGTCAGGAGCTGCCAGAGCCGCCAGCCAGTCAGGAGCTGCCAGAGCCGCCAGCCAGTCAGGAGCTGCCAGAGACGCCAGCCAGTCAGGAGCTGCCAGAGACGCCAGCCAGTCAGGAGCTGCCAGAGACGCCAGCCAGTCAGGAGCTGCCAGAGCCGCCAGCCAGTCAGGAGCTGCCAGAGCCGCCAGCCAGTCAGGAGCTGCCAGAGCTGCCCTACAGTCATGAGCTGCCCTCCAGTCATGAGCTGCCCTCCAGTCATGAGCTGCCCTCCAGTCATGAGCTGCCCTCCAGTCATGAGCTGCCCTACAGTCATGAGCTGCCCTACAGTCATGAGCTGCCCTCCAGTCATGAGCTGCCCTCCAGTCATGAGCTGCCCTCCAGTCATGAGCTGCCCTCCAGTCATGAGCTGCCACCCAGTCATGAGCTGCCACCCAGTCATGAGCTGCCACCCAGTCATGAGCTGCCACCCAGTCCGGAGCTGCCACCCAGTCCGGAGCTGCCACCCAGTCCGGAGCTGCCACCCAGTCCGGAGCTGCCACTCAGTCCGGAGCTGCCACTCAGTCCGGAGCTGCCATTCAGTCCGGAGCTGCCTCTCTGTCCGGAGTTGCCCCTCTGTCCTGAGCTGCCTCTCTGTCCTGAGCTACCTCTCTGTCCTGAGCTACCTCTCTGTCCTGAGCTACCTCTCTGTCCTGAGCTACCTCTCTGTCCTGAGCTACCTCCTAAATCATGTGGGGGCCTTGGGGAGGATTCTTAGGCCAAGGTCGTGGGCGAGGGTCGCCACTCAAAGGACGCTAAGGAGGGGGACAAAGACAGTGGTGGAGTGGTGTCCTCGTCCACCGCCGGAGCCGCCACCGCGGACAGATGCCCACCCAGACCCTCCCCTTGAGTTTTAGGGGTGCGTTCGGAGTCCGCACCTCAGGGGGGGGTACTGTAACGTCCTGACCAGAGTTCTTATGTGTTTTGCTTGTTTAGTGTTGGTCAGGACGTGAGCTGGGTGGGAATTCTATGTTGTGTGTCTAGTTCGTCTGTTTCTATGTTCAGCCTGATATGGTTCTCAATCAGAGACAGCTGTCAATCGTTGTCCCTGATTGAGAATCATATATAGGTGGCTTGTTTTGTGTTGGGGATTGTGGGTGGTTGTTTCCTGTCTCTGTGTTTGTGTTCTGCACCAGCTAGGACTGTGACGGTATGTTCTTTTGTTATTTTGTATAGTGTTTTTGTTTTGTCCATTAAATTCATTATGGAAAATTACCACGCTGCGTATTGGTCCTCTGATCCTTCTCGCCTCTCCTCGGCTGAGGAGGAGGACGACTTAGACTGCCGTTACAGTGCCTCTTTGCTTGACATCATGGGAAAATCAAAAGATATCAGCCAAGACCTCAGAAAAAAAATTGTAGACCTCCACAAGTCGGATTAATCCTTGGGAGAAACTTCCAAATGCCTGAAGGTACCACGTTCATCTGTAAAAACAATAGTACGCAAGTATAAACACCATGGGACCACTCAGCCGTCATACCGTTTATGAAGGAGATACGTTCTTTGGTGCGAAAAGTGCAAATCAATCCCAGAACAACAGCAAAGGACCTTGTGAAGATGCTAGAGGAAGCAGGTACAAAAGTATCTATATCCACAGTAATACAAGTCCAATATCGACATAACCTGAAAGGCCGCTCAGCAAAGAAGAAGCCACTGCTCCAAAACCGCCATAAAAAAGCCAGACTACGGTGTGTAACTGCACATGGGGACAAAGATCATACTTTTTGGAGAAATGTCCTCTGGTCTGATGAAACAAAAATAGATCTGTTGGCCAAAATGACCATCGTTATGTTTGGAGGAAAAAGTGGGAGGCTTGCAAGCTGAAGAACATCATCCCAACCATGAAGCACAGGGGTGGCAACATCATGTTGTGGGGGTGCTTTGCTGCAGGAGGGACTGGTGCACTTCTCAAAATAGATGGTATCCTGAGGAAGTAAATGTATGTGGATATAGTGAAGCAACACCTCAAGACATCAGTTGGAAGTTAAATCTTGGTCGCAAATGAGTCTTCCAAATGGACAATGACCCCAAGCATACTTCCAAAGTTGTGGCAAAATGGCTTAAGGACAACAAAGTCAAGGTATTGGAGTGGCCATCACAAAGCCCTGACCTCAATTTGTGGGCAGAACTGAAAAAGCGTGTGCGAGCAAGGAGGCCTACAAACCTGACTCTGTTGCAACAGCTCTGTCAGGAGGAATGGGCCAAAATTCAGTCAACTTATTGTGGGAATCTTGTGGAAAGCTACCTGAAACGTTTGACCCAAGCTAAACAATTTAAAGGCAGTGCTACCAAATACTAATTGAGTGTATGTAAACCTTCTGACCCACTGGGAATGTGATGAAAGAAATAAAAGCTGAAATAAATCATTCTCTCTACTATTATTCTGACATTTCACATTCTTAAAATAAAGTGGTGATCCTAACTGACTTAAGACAGGGAATTTTTACTAGGATTAAATGTCAGGAATTGTGAAAAACTGAGTTTACATGTATTTGGCTAAGGTGTATGTAAACTTCCGACTTCAACTGTAATACAAAAACAGCAGTGTGTAACTACATCAGAAAAAATCTGGAGTTGAACCCCTGTCCTCTGTATGACCTCCCATCTGGCCTCGTTTCTCCATCACTCTTGTCGAGGAGGATCTTGGTCATATGTTGAAGATGATCATCAATAATTGGCTGCAAAAGAGAGGCTCTTATCAGAGCTCTTCTTCTGCGAGCTGGGGAATTTCAACAGGCTTCTGGCACTTAATCAACATTTATTAGCTTTAGTTACAAAGTCTCCATTATGGTTATTGTCTGGCTCTGATGGCAAGGGTTGACATTTCAATTTAAAGTACGCTGTTATCGCGCTCCTGCCCCGCAGATCATAGTTGACACCTGGAGCCAAGCAGTGGCCTCAGGCAGGGAAAACATTACTTACTGAATATCTGCTGCTTCTCAGTGATAGCAGGGGGACACATTTCCAGACCAAACACCTCTGGTTCAGGGAATCGCTCATTCAATTTCCAGTTATCTTTCTTACAGCCAGCAATTCAAACACCTTCATGACTGATAGAGAACGAAAAGTAAGATCTATCATCTCCCGTAATACACTACATGACCAAAAGTATGTGGACACCTGCTCGTCAAAAATCTAATTCCAAAATCATGGGCATTAACATGGAGTTGGTTCCTCCCTTTGCTGCTATAACGGCCTCCACTCTTCTAGGAAGGTTTTCCACTAGATGCTGGAACATTGCTGCGGGGACTTGTTTCCATTCAGCCACAAGAGCATTATTGAGGTCGGCACGTATGTTGGGCAATTAGGCCTGGCTCACAGTCAGTGTTCCAATTCATCCCAAAGGTGTTTGATGAGGTTGAAGTCAGGGCTCTGTGGAGGCAAGTTAAGTTCCCCAAACTGTTGCCACAAAGTTGGAAGCACAGAATCGTCTAGAATGTCATTGTATGCTGTAGCATTAAGATTTCCCTTCACTGGAACTAAGGGGCTCAGCCCGAACCATGAGAAACATCCCCAGACCATTATTCCTCTCCCACCAAACTTTACAGTTGGCACTTTGGCATCCGCCAAACCCAGGTTCGTCCGTGGGACTGCCAGATGATGAAGCGTGATTCATCACTTCAGAAAACACATTTCCACTGCTCCAGAGTCCAGTGGTGGCGAGGTTTACACCACTCCAGCCAAAGCTTGGCATTGCATATGGTGATCTTAGGCTTGTGTGCGGCTGCTCGGCCATGGAAAACCATTTCATTAAACTCCTGCTGAACAGTTATTGTGCTGACTGTGCTTCTAGAGACAGTTTGGTACTCGGTAGTGAGTTTTGCAACCGAGGACAGAAAATGTTTACACGCTTCAGCACTTGGTGGTCCCTTTCTGTGAGATTGTGTGGCCTACCATTTCGCTGCTTAGCCGTTGTTGCCCGAGACGTTTACACCCTCACAATAACAGCACTTACAGTGGAAGCTCTAGCAGGGCAGAAATTTGACTGACTGGCTTGTTGGAAAGGTGGCATCCTATGACGGTGCCACGTTGAAAGTCACTGAGCTCTTCAGTAAGGCCATTCTACTGACAATGTTTGGCTATGGAGATTGCATGGCTGTGTGCTCAATTTTATACCTGTCAGTGGTGTGGCTGAAATATCCAAATCTACTAATTTGAAAGGGTGTCCACATACTTTTGTATATATAGTGTATTAAAAAATCTCACAATCAGGCGGCCATATGGTGTTGTGGTTTGTGGTGATATTCCAGTCAGCAGCTTGGAGGTTTCGGCCAGGCTGAGAGTTTTGCTGGGATGTGATTCAGGGAGAATGCCGGAATGGCGACAGTGGGCACAGACAGTCATGGTGGACTTACTCTTGACATGAGAATCTGCATGAGAAAGCTTTTGATTTATTGCTTCCTCATCTGCCTGACAAGATGGTACGCTGAGAGGAACTCAATAGCATGCTCTGCTATCTGTTGTAATTACAACAGATTACAACTCAAATCCAGAGGGGAACAGTCATCATAGCAAGAGATTAGATTAGATATGTCAAGTCAAGCGATAAAGAGATGGGCAATCTGTCATTTCAAACTCAGAACTTTTGTAAAACTGTCAAACATTTTAAGTTGGCTTGTCATGATCAGGCATGGCTGGAGCTTTCAGCAGTCATTAATATTTCAACTCTAATTCAGATCTTTCTTTTATGGATTTCTCAACCGCATAAACCGTTAAAAGCCCAATGCACCTGTTTTTATATCAATATCAAATCATTTTTTGGGTAACAATTGAGTACCTTACTGTAATAGCGTCCATTAAAATGGACAATTAAAAATATATATATATATTTTTTTAAATGCTGTTATTGGCAGAGAAGTTTGGAACAGAGAGGTTTGGATCTCCCCAAAACTCCCGCCCATGCAAACCTGCTTATCAACCAGCAACTATAAGGGAATAACACTGATCAAATATTTTCATTCTTTTATAGTGTTTGTTTCATCAGCTGTGGGCCTTTAATGCTAATAACATTGATAAGAAGATATTTAAACTTAAATAAATACATATTTCAAACCAAGTTGCTTGAAAATATTTTCGTATTCTGCACATACACTACATCTCATTCCAATATCATCAAATCAAATCAAAGTTTATTTGTCACGTGTGCTGAATACAATAGTTGTAGACCTTACAGTGAAATGCTTACTTACAGGCTCTAACCAATAGTGCAAAAAAGGTATTAGGTGAACAATAGATAGGTAAATAAATAAAACAACAGTAAAAAGACAGGCTATATACAGTAGCGAGGCTACATTCAGACACCGGTTAGTCAGGCTGATTGAGGTAGTATGTACATGTAGATATGGTTAAAGTGACTATTCATATATGATGAACAGAGAGTAGCAGTAGCGTAAAAGAGGGGTTAGCGGGTGGTGGCGGAACACAATGCAGATAGCCCGGTTAGCCAATGTGCGGGAGCACTGGTTGGTCGGCCCAATTGAGGTAGTATGTACATGAATGTATATTTAAAGTGACTATGCATATATGATAAACAGAGAGTAGCAGCAGCATAAAAATAGGGGTTGGGGGGGCACACAATGCAAATAGTCCGGGTAGCCATTTGATTACCTGTTTGATTACCTGACAATTTTAGTGCCCTCCGACTGGTTTAGAGGTCCTGGCTGGCAGGCAGCTTAGCCCCAGTAATGTACTGGGCCGTACGCACTACCCTCTGTAGTGCCTTGCGGTCAGAGGCAGAGCAATTGCCGTACCAGGCAGTGATGCAACCAGTCAGGATGTTCTCGATGTTGCAGCTGTAGAAACTTTTGAGGATCTCAGGACCCATGCCAAATCTTTTTAGTTTCCTGAGGGGGAATAGGCTTTGTCGTGCCCTCTTCACGACTGTCTTGGTGTGTTTGGACCATTCTAGTTTTTTGTTGATGTGGACACCAAGGAACTTGAAGCTCTCAACCTGCTCCGCTACAGCCCCATCGATGAGAATGGGGGCGTGCTCGGTCCTCCTTTTCCTGTAGTCCACAATAATCTCCTTAGTCTTGGTTACGTTGAGGGATAGGTTGTTATTCTGGCACCACCCGGCCAGGTCTCTGACTTTCTCCCTATAGGCTGTCTTGTCGTTGTCGGTGATCAGGCCTACCACTTTTATGTCGTCTGCAAACTTAATGATGGTGCTGGAGTCATGCTTGGCCAAGCAGTCGTGGGTGAACAGGGAGTACAGGAGGGGACTGAGCACGCACCCCTTGGGAGCTCCAGTGTTGAGGATCAGCGTGGCAGATGTGTTGCTACCTACCCTCACCACCTGGGGGCGGCCCGTCAGGAAGTCCAGTATCCAGTTGCAGAGGGAGGTGTTTTGTCCCAGGATCCTTAGCTTAGTGATGAGCTTTGGGGGTACTATGGTGTTGAGCTGTAGTCAATGAATAGAATTCTCACATAAGTGTTCGTTTTGTCCAGGTGGGAAAGGGCAGTGTGGAGTGCAACAGAGATTGCATCATCTGTGGATCTGTTTGGGCGGTATGCAAATTGGAGTGGGTCTAGGGTTTCTGGGATAATGGTGTTGATGTGAGCCATTACCAACCTTTCAAAGCACTTCATGGCTACGGACGTGAGTGCTATGGGTCTGTAGTCTTTTAGGCAGGTTGCCATTGTGTTCTTGTGCACAGGGACTAGGGTGGTCTTGAAACATGTTGGTATTACAGACTTAATCAGGGACATGTTGAAAATGTCAGTGAAGACACCTGCCAGTTGGTCAGCACATGTCCGGAGCACACATCCTGGTAATCTGTCTGGCCTTGTGTATGTTAACTTCTTGCGACTACAGGGGGTGCTGTTCCGAATTAGCATTTTGTCGTCTCCAAATTAAACTGCCTAGTACTCAATTCTTGCTCGTACAATATGCATATTATTAATTCTATTGGATAGAAAACACTTTCTAGTTTCATACAAAGTTGGAATGATGTCTGTGGGTGACCCAGAACTCTTTCTACAGCGAAATCCATGACAGACAGTGAAAGGTCTGAGAGCGAAGCTCTGGTTTCAGATCAGTTTTTAAGGTCTCTGTCTATCCTATGGAACGACACGAACTGCACCCGCCTTCCCCTGGATGTCAGTAACCAATGAGAAGTGGAATGGGCCTTCTCCGTAGCTCTCAGAGGTTATAAAAGACCAAGGAGTGAGAGTAGCCCCCCTTTCGACGCTCGCCCTTACGCAGGAAGGGACCTCCGGATGCCATTTTCACAGGCTCGGTTATCAACTTGAAATGTATCCGTCTGTAATTTAATTCGATATAGGACTTAGAAACATCATAAGGTAGTTAATTTAAACCGTTTTATAGCAATTTATATCCGTTTAGTGCGATTTTGATGCATTTCTATGTGAAGCACCGGGCACATTTCGGGGTCCCGGTCGAACGTTAGCGGGCATTTAGACGGACAAAGGACATCTTTCGACCAAAAGAAGATTAAACCCAAGAAAGAATACATTGCCCAAGAATCTGATGGAAGAACAGCTCAAAGTAAGCAATATTTAATATGATAAATCGTTGTTCTGTCGAAATATTTTAAACGCATATTTCGCCATTTTGTTTGGTATAGCTTCACTTGGCGAACCCTGTATTGAAAAGTAAGGATAATTTTAAAAATGTAAGTCAGCGGTTGCATTAAGAACTAATTTGTCTTTCGATTCCTGTCAACTCTGTATTTTTTAGTCAAGTATATGATTAGCTTTGGATTAAACTAGATCACTCTGAAAGCTGACGTCCCTCATTTTGATGCTTGAGTTGTGACTATTTCCATTGTATAACCACGGTTTTGTATGGCTAAATATGCACCTTTTCGAACAAACTGTATATGTATGTTGTAAAATGATGTTACAGGAGTGTCATCGGAAGAATTCTGAGAAGGTTAGTGAAAAAATTAATATATTTTGGCGATGATAACGTTATAGCTCCCTTTGCCTTGAATTCATGCTCTACTAACGTTTGTACATGTGGTATGCTAACTTATCGATTTATTGTGTTTTCGCTGAAAAACGCTTAGAAAATCTGAAATATGGTCTGAAATCACAAGAACTGTGTCTTTCCATTGCTATGCTTTGTCTATTTTTATGAAATGTTTTATGATGAGTAAATTGGTCATACACGTTGCTCTATCTAGTAATTCTAGTCGATTTGTGATGGTCGGTGCAATTGTAAACTGTGATTTCTACCTGAAATATGCACTTTTTTCTAACAACACCTATCCTATACCATAAATATCTTATCAGACTGTCATCTGATGAGTTTTTTTCTTGGTTTGTTGCTATCAATATCTTAGTTTAGCCGAATTGGTGATAGCTAGTGGTGGAGAGAGAAAATGGTGGACAAAGAAAGATGGTGTATTTTGCTAACGTGGTTAGCTAATAGATTTACATATTGTGTCTTCCCTGTAAAACATTTTAAAAAACAGAAATGATGGGTTTATTCACAAGATCTGTATCTTTCATCTGGTGTCTTGGACTTGTGATTTAATGATATTTAGATGCTACTATTTACTTGTGAAGCTATGCTAGCGATGCTAATCAGTGTGGGGGGGGTGGGGGGTGATCCCGGATACGGGGTTGATACTCGTGAAAGGTTAACCTGCTTAAAGGTCTTACTCACGTCGGCTACGGAGAGCATGATCACACAGTCTTCCGGAACAGCTGATGCTCTCATGCATGCCTCAGTGTTGCTTGCCTAGAAGTGAGCATAGAAGTGATTTAGCTCGTCTGGTAGGCTCGTGTCACTGGGCAGCTCGCGGCTGTGCTTCCCTTTCTAGTCTGTAATAGTTTGCAAGCCCTGCCACATAAGACGAGCGTCGGAGCCAGCGTGGTATGATTCAATCTTAGCCCTGTATTGACGCTTTGCCTGTTTGATGGTTCATCGCAGGGCATAGCAGGATTTCTTGTAAGCTTCCGGGTTAGAGTCCCGCACCTTGAAAGCAGCAGCTCTACCCTCAGTGCGAATGTTGCCTGTAATCCATGGCTTCTGGTTGGGGTATGTACGTACAGTCACTGTGGGGATGACGTCCTCGATGCACTGATTGATAAAGCCAGTGACTGATGTGGTGTACTCCTCAATGCCATCGGAAGAATCCCGGAACATGTTCCAGTCTGTGATAGCAAAACAGTCTTGTAGTTTAGCTGCTTCATCTGCTGCTTTTAGCTGCTTTTGTAGCTGCTTCAGCTGCTTCATCTGCTTCATCTGACCACTTTTTTATAGACCGAGTCACTGGTGCGTCCTGCTTTATTTTTTGCTTGTAAGGAGGAATCAGGAGGATAGAGTTGTGGTCGGATTTACCAAATGGAGGGCGAGGGAGAGCTTTGTACGTGTCTCTGTGTGTGGAGTACAGATGATCTAGAATTTTTTTCCCTCTGGTTGCACATTTAACAATTTGGTAGAACTGATTTAAGTTTCCCTGCAATAAAGTGTCCGGCCACTAGGAGCGCCACCTCCGGGTGAGTGGTTTCCTGTTTGCTTATTTCCTTATACAGCTGACTGAGTGCGGTCTTAGTGCAAGCATCTGTCTGTGGTGGTAAATAAACAGCCACGAAAAGTATAGCTGAAAACTCTTCAGGCAAGTAGTGTGGCCTGCAATTTATCACAATATACTCTACTTCAGGCGAGCAAAATCTAGACTTCCTTAGATTAAGTGCACCAGCTGTTGTTTACAAATATGCACAGACCGACCCCCCCCCTCATCCTACCGTAGTGTACTGTTCTATCTTGCCGGTTCAGCGTGTATCCCTCTAGCTGAATATCCATGTCGTCATTCAGCCACGAATCCGTGAAACATAGGATATTACAGTTTTTGATGACCCGTGGTAGGATATTCGTGATCGTACCTTGTCTAGTTTATTGTCCAATGATTGCACGTTGGCGAGTAGTATTGATGGTAGCGGCAGCTTTCCCACTCGCCTTTTCCGGGTCCTGACCAGGCATCCGGCTCTTTGTCCTCTGTACCTGCATCGCTTCCTCTTGCAAATAACGGGGATGCCGGCCCTGCTGGGTGTTTGGAGAATGTCTTGTGCGTCTTGTTTGTTGAAGAAAAAAATCTTTGTCTAATCTGAGGTGAGTGATCGCTGTCCTGATATCCAGAAGCTCTTTTTTGCCGTAAAATACAGTTGCAGAAACATTATGTACAAAATAAGTTACAAATAACGCGAAACAAACCAAATAATAGCACAATTGGTTGGGCGCCCGTAAAACTGCTGCCATTTTTTCCGGTGCCGTTTTGATGTCGTTTTGATCATGGGCACTAATATTAGGCGATTAGGCCTGGCTCGCACTCTGCGTTCCAATTCATACCAAAGGTGTTTGATGAGGTTGAGGTGCAGGCCAGTCAAGTTTTTCCACACCGATCTCAACAAACCATATGTATGGACCTTGCTTTGTGCACGGGGGCATTATCATGATGAAATAGGGCCTTCCCCAAACTGTTGCCACAAAGTTGGAAGCACAGAATCGTCTAAAATGTCATTGTATGCTGTAGCGTTAAGATTTCCCTTCACTGGTACTAAGGAGCCCGAACCATGAAAAACATCCCCAGGCCATTATTCCTCCTTCACCAAAGATTACAGTTGGTACTATACATTCGGGCAGGTAGCTTTCTCCTGGCATCCTCCAAACCCAGATTTGTCCGAATGGTGACGAGTGATTCATCACTCCAGAGAACGCGTTTCCACTGTTCCATAGTCCATTGGTGACGAGCTTTACTCCAGCCAATGTTTGGCATTGTGCATGGTGATCTTAGGTTTGTACGCGGCTGCTCAGCCATGGAAACCCATTTCGTTAAGCTCCTGACTAACAGTTCTTGTGCTGATGTTGCTTCCAGAGGCAGTTTGGAACTCGGTAGTGAGTGATGCAACCGAGGACAGACGATTTTTACGTGCTTCAGCACTCGTCTGTCCGGTTCTGTGAGCTTGTGTGGCCTACTACTTGCGGCTGAACCGTTGCTGCTCCTAGACATTTCCACTTCACTTCACAACAGCACTTACAGTTGACCTGTGCAGCACTAGCAAGGCAGAAATTTGATGAACTGACTTGTTGGAAAGGTGGCATCCTATGACAGTGCCACGTTGAAAGTCCCTGAGCTCTTCAGTGAGGCCATTCTACTGACAATGTTTGTCTATTGGGATTGCATGGCTGTATGCTCGATTTTATACACCTGTCAGCAATGGGTTTGGCTGAAATAGCCAAATCCACACATTTTTAAGTGGTGTCCACATACTTCTAGAGAAGTACACTATATATACAAAAGTAAGAGAATGTGTGAGATTTTGAATCAAACAATTAAAATATGTTATGAGAAAATTTGAACAGTCTTCAAACACATCTGAGGCAGTTGGCTCAAATTTACCAACTTTAATACTCACTGTGGACGTTAGTTAATTAAAGAGGCAAAATATGTTGATGTGGTAAACAAAGGGAAAATACTAAAAGCATTGTGGTGTGCAAACACCTGCCAAAATGTCACAACAGATGTGAAATATTTCAGCACCTGTTCGTTGAAATAGTACAGCACCTGTTTGTTAGATGTGACATGTGCTTCTCTGGGAGTCCGGGGTGATTACAACGTTTTAGGTCTACACACATTGATACGATTTGATTCCACGATGCCAGTTATTTTCAATTGACACCTGGTCGAATTGATAGTCAGATTAAGTCTTTGAGATAAAGGCTCTGTTTTTTGAGAGCCAATCAGAAATAGTCAGAGGAGAGTAGAGCCAATTCATCTCTTCGGTGACGAGCTTTGGAGGAATGGCCTGGTTAACTTTTGGTGGCATGCTGAGAAGGTTGGATCGAAATTCAGCTGCTTTTTTCTCTCATCTCATGCTCACAAACAATGACGTTCCCTGCTGCCAGAGAATATCTTTGAGATGTGTTGTCTGTTTCCTAGTTTTATTTTACACAGTATAATTGAAATATTTATATGAGTTTTATTCTAATTTAATTGATTGTCAAAACACGGATAACACCCAGGTGGAAGGATTTCAGCAGCTGAAAATACTGAGTGATTTTTATGGAAGGATTTCCTTAAACTTGGTGCATAACATATCTGTAATGGCATACCAACTGGCACAGCAAAATGTATTCTGCCTCAAAGCATGAACGCTGGTGAGACAGTTTCACTTCCAGGGCTGGGTTGTGGATAGTGATGTTCTGTTCTCTTTGCTCTTTGTTTTTACTCCTGCTTAGTAAAGGCCTTCCCTTGAGGAGCTTTGACTGGTGTTTCTGAGAGTGTGTAAGGCCTGGGTGTCGGAGTGTGAAGGAAAAAGCGCAGGAGCAGCAATTGCAAAACAAATGCTCTTTAATGAAACACGGACAAACTAGGCCACCCTACTAACACACTGGGTGTACACTAATAAACTACCCCAGACACGTGGGGAATGAATAATGTCCAGAAACATGAAGCACAAAACCAACACCAACTTACATACAAACAATCCCGCACAAAGAAACGTGTATGCCGGCTGATTAAATAAGCCCAACTAATTAACCCTCATACAAAACAGGTGCGCCCAATAAACACATAGGGAGGGGGAGAAAAGGATCAGTGGCAGCTAATAGGCAGGTGACGACGACCGCCGAACGCCACCCGAACGGGAAGGAGAGCCTGCCTCGGTCGAAGTCGTGACAGTACCCCCCCTCTGACGCGCGGCTCCCGCAGCGCGCCGACACCGGCCTCGAGGTCGACCCGGAGGACGAGGTGCAGGGCGATCCGGATGGAGGCGATGGAAATCCCTCAGCATAGACGGATCCAAAATGTCCCCCACCGGTACCCAGCACCTCTCCTTCGGACCGTACCCCTCCCAGTCCACGAGGTACTGCAGGCCCCTCACCCGGCGTCTCGAGTCCAGAATGGCCAGTATCTTGTACGCCGGGGTCCCCTCGATGTCCAGAGGGGGAGGAGGGACCTCCGGTACCTCACCGTCCTGCAGGGGACCAGCTACCACTGGCCTGAGGAGAGACACATGAAACGAGGGGTTAATACGATAATAGGAAGGGAGTTGTAATCGATAACACACCTCGTTTATTCTTCTCAGGACTTTGAAGGGCCCTACACACTGCGGACCCAGCTTCCGGCAGGGCAAGCGGAGGGGCAGGTTTCGGGTCGAGAGCCAGACCCTGTCCCCCGGTACAAACACGGGGGCCTCACTGCGGTGGCGGTCAGCACTCCTCTTCTGCCGTCCACTAGCTTGTTGAAGTGATTCCTGGACGGCTCTCCATGTCTCCTTGGAGCGCTGCACCCATTCCTCCACCGCAGGAGCCTCGGTCTGGCTCGGATGCCATGGTGCCAGGACCGGCTGGTACCCCAATACACACTGAAAGGGGGACACGTTAGTAGAGGAGTGGCGTAGTGAGTTCTGGGCCATTTCGGCCCAGGGAATGTATCTCGCCCACTCCCCTGGCCGGTCCTGGCAATACGACCGCAGAAACCTACCCACCTCCTGGTTCACTCTCTCCACCTGCCCATTACTCTCAGGGTGATAACCGGAGGTAAGGCTGACCGAGACCCCCAAACGCTCCATAAACGCCCTCCATACTCGGGACGTGAATTGGGGGCCCCGATCAGAAACAATGTCCTCCGGCACCCCGTAGTGCCGGAAGACGTGGGTGAATAATGCCTCCGCAGTCTGTAGGGCTGTAGGAATACCGGGCAACGGGAGGAGACGACAGGACTTCGAGAACTGATCCACAATCACCAGTACCGTAGTGTTCCCCTGAGACGGGGGAAGATCGGTCAGAAAATCTACGGACAGGTGCGACCAAGGCCGTTGTGGAACGGGGAGGGGTTGTAACTTCCCTCTAGGAAGGTGCCTAGGAGCCTTACTCTGGGCGCATACCGAACAGGAGGAAACATAAACCCTAACGTCTCTCGCCAAGGTAGGCCACCAATACCTCCCCCGAAGGCTCCCCACTGTCCTCTTCACCCCAGGGTGACCCGAGGAGGGTAGAACGTGAGCCCACCGAATCAATTTGTCCCGAACACCAAGCGGCACGTATTTCCGCCCCATCGGACACTGAGGAGGAGCGGGTTCCGCCCGTAACGCCCGCTCGATGTCCGAGTCCACTTCCCACACCACTGGTGCTATCAGCCTAGAGGCGGGAAGGATGGGAGTGGGTTCGGTGGGCCGATCGTCCGAGTCGTAAAAACGGGACAGTGCATCCGCCTTTACGTTCTGGGAGCCCGGTCTATACGTTAAGGTAAACTGGAATCGGGTAAAGAACATGGCCCACCTTGCTTGACGTGGATTCAGTCTCCTAGCTGCCCGAATATACTCCAGATTCTGGTGGTCGGTCCAGATGAGAAAAGGGTGCTTAGCCCCCTCAAGCCAGTGTCTCCACACCTTCAGGGCACTGACCACTGCTAACAACTCCCGGTCCCCCACATCATAGTTACGCTCCGCTGGGCTGAGTTTCTTCGAGAAGAAAGCACAGGGGTGGAGTTTTGGTGGCGTACCAGAGCGCTGTGATAGCACGGCACCTACCCCAGCCTCGGACGCGTCCACCTCCACTATGAATGCTAGAGAGGGATCCGGATGTGCCAACACGGGCGCATCCGTGAACAGCGCCTTCAACCTGTTGAAAGCTCCGTCCGCTTTTGCTGACCACTGCAAACGCACCGGACCCCCCTTCAGCAGTGAGGTAATAGGAGCTGCCACCTGGCCAAAACCCCGGATAAACCTCCGGTAGTAGTTGGCAAAACCCAAAAACCGCTGCACCTCCTTTACCGTGGTCGGAGTCGGCCAATTACGCACGGCCTTAATGCGGTCACTCCCTACCACCACGCCCGAGGTGGAAATGCGATAACCCAGAAAAGAGACGGCTCGCTTGGAGAACACACACTTCTCAGCCTTGACATATAGGTCATGCTCCAGCAGTCTACCAAGCACCTTGCGTACCAGAGACACATGCGCGGCGTAAGTGGCTGAGTAGATCAGAATGTCATCGATATAAACAACCACTCCCTGCCCGTGCAGGTCCCTGAGAATATCGTCTACAAAGGATTGGAAAACGGCTGGAGCATTCTTTAACCCATACGGCATGACGCAGTACTCATAATGGCCCGATGTGGTACTAAATGCGGTTTTCCACTCGTCTCCTTTCCGAATACGCACCAGACTATACGCGCTCCTGAGATCCAATTTTGTGAAGAACTGCGCTCCGTGAAATGATTCCATTGCCGTAGCAATGAGAGGTAGTGGGTAACTAAACCCCACGGTGATGGCATTTAGACCTCTATAATCAATACACGGACGCAAACCTCCCTCCTTTTTCTTCACAAAAAAGAAACTCGAGGAGGCGGGTGAGATGGAGGACCGAATGTACCCCTGTCCCAGAGACTCAGTGACATATGTCTCCATAGCCACCGTCTCCTCTTGGGACAATGGGTACACGTGACTCTTGGGAAGCGCAGCGTCTACCTGGAGATCTATCGCACAATCCCTTCCCGGTCGATAAGGTGGTAATTTAGTCGCTTTCTTTTTACTGAAAGCGATTGCCAAATCGGCATACTCGGGGGGAATGTACACCGTGGAACCCTGGTCTGGACTTTCCACCGACGTGGCACCGATGGAAACTCCCAAACACCTTCCAGAACACTCCTTTGACCACCCCTGGAGAACCCCCTGTTTCCACGAAATTTTAGGATTGTGCCGGGCCAGCCAGGGAATCCCTAGTACCACCGGAAACGCAGGCGAATCAATAATATAAAAGCTAATACGCTCCTTATGATTCCCCTGCGTCACCATGTCCAGGGGAACCGTGGTCTCCCTGACCACCCCTGACCCTAATGGCCGGCTATCTAGGGAGTGCACGGGAAAGGGAGAATCTATCGGCACAAGCGGAACCCTTAACCTAAGAGCGAGTCCGCGATCCATAAAGTTCCCAGCTGCGCCTGAATCGACTAGCGCCCTATGCTGGGAAGAGGGGAAAAATTTAAGAAAAAAAATCAAGACAAACATGTGACTAACAGGGGGTTCTGGGTGAGTTTGGTGCTGACTCACCTGGGGTGATCGAGAAGTGTTCCGCTTGCCATCTCGACTCCCAGACGGACCCCCCCAGCACCGATCGGCCGTGTGTCCTCTCCGACCACAGCTGGTGCAGGGAGAGCCTCCTCCTCCGGTACCCCTCTGCCCAGCCCCTCCCACCTCCATCGGAATAGGAGCGGAGGGACTGGGTGGTGGAACGTACAGGACCCTCTCAGAACGCCCGCGGGCAGCCAGCAGATTGTCCAGACGGATAGACATGTCAATCAGCTCATCCAGGGAAAGAGCGGTGTCCCGACATGCTAGCTCCCTGCGGACGTCCTCCCGGAGACTACACCGGTAGTGATCAATAAGGGCCCTGTCGTTCCACCCAGATCCTGCAGCCAGGGTCCGGAACTCCAACGCGTAATCCTGGGCACTCCTCTTCTCCTGCCTAAGGTGGAACAGTCGTTCTCCCGCCGCTCGGCCCTCTGTAGGATGGTCAAATACGGCCCGAAAACGGCGGGTGAACTCTGGGTAGTGCTCCTTCGCTGAGTCTGGGCCATTCCAGACTGCGTTTGCCCACTCCAGAGCATGACCCGTGAGGCAGGAGACGAGGACACTCACCCTCTCCGCTCCCGAGGGAGTGGGTCTTACGGTGGCAAGGTACAGCTCCAGTTGGAGTAGGAACCCCTGGCACCCTGCCGCCGATCCATCATAATCCCTCGGGAGTGTCAGACGGAGAGCGCTGGACCCGAGGGATGGAGAGTCCTGGGCTGGAGGAGCCGAAGGTGGAGAGAGGAGACCACTCCTCTCCCATCTGTCCATTCGCTACATCATCGAATCCATCGCTGTTCCAATACGGTGGAGAACGGTGGTATGATGGAGCACCCGTTCCTCCATCGATGGGAGAGGGTTGGCCGCTGCTCCTGCTGACTCCATAGGTCAGGGTGGGTGCGGGATTCTGTAAGGCCTGGGTGTCGGAGTGTGAAGGAAAAAGCGCAGGAGCAGCAATTGCAAAACAAATGCTCTTTAATGAAACACGGACAAACTAGGCCACCCTACTAACACACTGGGTGTACACTAATAAACTACCCCAGACACGTGGGGAATGAATAATGTCCAGAAACATGAAGCACAAAACCAACACCAACTTACATACAAACAATCCCGCACAAAGAAACGTGTATGCCGGCTGATTAAATAAGCCCAACTAATTAACCCTCATACAAAACAGGTGCGCCCAATAAACACATAGGGAGGGGGAGAAAAGGATCAGTGGCAGCTAATAGGCCGGTGACGACGACCGCCGAACGCCACCCGAACGGGAAGGAGAGCCTGCCTCGGTCGAAGTCTTGACAGATTGGGTGATAGTAATCATCTCTCTCCCTGATCCACACAGAGCTAGGGTTGAAAAGGGAAAACTACTTTGATAATACTCTACAGGATAGCAGGGACTCTCTGTGCTGTGAGGTACAACAGTTTACACTCTGACAATTTATACTAGACTGGGTTTAACCTGTCTCGCCCCCCCGTTCCGCTAGCGGAACTCCTCCCACATTCCACTGAAAAGGCAGAGCGCGAAATTCAAAAAATATTTTTTTTGAAATATTTAACTTTCACACATTAACAAGTCCAATACAGCTAATGAAAGATACACATCTTGTGAATCCAGCCAACATGTCCGATTTTTTAAATGTTTTACAGGGAAAACACAATATATATTTATGTTAGCTCACCAACAAATAGAAAAAAGCACAGACATTTTTCACAGCACAGGTGGCAAAATCAAAATCAACCAAACTAACCTAGAACAAACCAAAGAAACCAAGAAACAACTTAATCAGATGACAGTCTTATAACATGTTATACAATAAATCTATGTTTTGTTCGAAAAATTTGCATATTTGAGCTATAAATCAGTTTTACATTACTGCTACCATCATAGCTACTGTCAGAAATAGCACGGGAGTAGCCAGAGTAAATACAGACACCAACGTCAACTACCTAATTACACATCATAAAACATTTCAGAAAAATATATGGTGGATAGCAAATGAAAGACAAAGATCTTGTGAATATAGCCAATATTTCCGATTTTTAAAATGTTTTACAGCGAAAACACCACGTATATTTATGTTAGCTCACCACCAAATACAAAAGACAGACAGACATTTTTCACAGCACCGGTAGCATGCAGGTAGCATGCACAAAGCCAACCTAACTAACCTAGAACCAACCTAACTAACCTAGAAACAACTCCCTCAGATGACAGTCCTATAACATGTTACACAATAAATCTATGTTTTGTTCAAAAAATGTGCATATTTGAGCTATAAATCAGTTTTACATTACTGCTACCATCATAGCTACAGTCAGAAATAGCACGGGAGTAGCCAGAGTAAATACAGACACCAACGTCAACTACCTAATTACTCATCATAAAACATTTCAGAGAAATATATGGTGGATAGCAAATGAAAGACAAAGATCTTGTGAATACAGCCAATATTTCCGATTTTTGAAGTGTTTTACAGCGAAAACACAATATATCGTTATATTAGCTTACTACAATAGCTATCACACAACAGCATTGATTCAAGGCAAACGGTAGCGATAGCACAGTTCGACAGATGTATGAAATAGCATCCCAAATTGGGTCCTTATCTTTGTTGATCTTCCATCAGAATGTTGTACAAGGGGTCCTTTGTTCAGAACCGTCTTTGTTTGGATCCAGAACGAACTATTTCCCTCTTGAATTAGCAAGCACACTGGCCGTGCGGCGCTAACCTCTCCTTCTTGAACAAATTCCTCCAACGCATCACGTCTAAAGTCCTGAATAAATTTCAATAATATAATTAAACTATATTGAAAAAACATACTTTAGGATGATATTGTGACATGTATCAAATAAAATCGAAGCCGGAGATCATATTCACCTATAACGACGGTTTTCCAGGAGGCGATTCCAGGTCCAACTTCGCGCCTTCCAAAAAACAATAATGGCGGACCTCTCACTCCAAGAGGTTGTATTCAATCCCAGAACGAGATAATCAAGTCATTTCTGCTCTCACTTCCGCATGACACCCAGGGGAAGGTGTATGACGTGTTTCTACAGTCATAAGTGACATGCCCTTTTATAGACAAGCTCTTGAAGAGAGACCTCGCTTTTGGAAATCTCACTTCCGGATAGGAAATGGGCTGTAAAAAGAGTTCTGTTTCACTTAGAGAAATAATTAGAACGGTTTTAGAAACTAGAGAGTGTTTTCTATCCAATATTAATAATAATATGCATATTGTACGAGCAAGAATTGAGTACGAGGCCGTTTAAATTGGATACGATTTTCCCCAAAAGTGAAAACAGCACCCCCTGTCCTTAAGAAGTTAAATCATAACACATTGTGCATTCTCACATTGTGGAAACATACCAACAATTCAGTTGTTATTGAATTCTAGCCTTTAAAAAGGAAATGTAACGCCAGATTAATCAACAGTCCAACAAGCCGGTCTCGCCTCCCCACAGGTGATGTTCTGAACAACTCTGTCTACATTCTGGATGACTGTATTGAACATATGGTAATACTCTCTTCCATTCATGTGTTTTCCTTGCAGCTGCACTGGGATACTTCTATACTAAATCATTGAGGTTTGTGGTATAGACATGCCAGACAGCAACAGCGTAGTATAATTTCCTAGCAGAATCCTAATACTTCAATGCAATTCCAATTGATCAATTTAACTGCTTGTAGACAACACACTGAAAAGATAGCTGACATGTCTATTAAGGCTGAAAATGTTAGCTTTATTTCACTTGTCTAGCAGCCCATGTTATGCATTATGTACATTAACTTAGAATACAGATTATATTGTATCTTCACTGCTTAATCTAGATATAATGACATCCAAGTACTTGCATTGTCATACTGCATATTTACACCTTAAGTGGTAAATCAAAAAGGGTAAAACATTTATGGAGGCACTTACAGTAGACACCATTGGGCCCTAAGTTCTGTGTCCATGCACTAATGATGCTTTTCGACTAACACCCATCAGTGTTACACTAGTGTATACACCCTTATGTTATACTAGGGAAATTATGTTTCCATATCTGTAGGGCTGACAGTGGGGACTTGTGGAGAGCAGAATCAACAACCTCTGCATAATCAAAACAGATGCTTTGTGAGAAGGTGTTAAAGGTCACAGTTAGCCATTCGTATGTAAATGAAAGCTGAAAAGTACCAGTGGCCTGGCTTTGGCACCGAGTCAGAGCAAGTGCCGACCCGCAAGGATGGAAACAGAAAACTCTGAGCCTTTTGGGTAAACACTGTATGGTAATGTGTCATAAGTGACTACAGTCAGTAGCTCTAATTGAAGATTTGATTTGGGAGAGAAAAAAGCCTCCCAACCCAGAGGGACTATCCCAATCAGAAAGGGGAATCTGCTTTTGAACAAGATCACATCAAATTGTATTGGTCACATACACATATTTAGCAGATGTTATTGTGGGTGTAGTGAAATGCTTGAGGCGAAATGCTCCTAGCTCCAACAGTGCAGTAATATCTAACAATCCACAACAATACACACAAATCCAAAAGTAAAATAATGGAATTAAGAAATATATAAATATTAGGACGAGGAATGTCGGAGTGGTATTGAGTAAAATACAGTGGAATAGAATAGTATATACATATGAAATGAGTAAAGCAGTATGTACATTTTATTAGTGACTAGTGTTCCATTATTAAAGTGACCAGTGATACCATGTCGATGTATATAGGGCAGCAGCCTCTAGAGTGCAGGGTTGAGTAACCAGGTGGTAGCCAGCTAGTGATGGCTATTTAACAGTGATGGCCTTGAGATAGAAGCTGTTTTTCAGTTTCTCGATCCCAGCTTTGATGCACCTGCACTGACCTCGCCTTCGGGATGATAGCTAGGTGAACAGGCCGTGGCGGAGTCAGGCGCAGGACACAGATATGAGAAATAATCCAAATTTACTCAAAATATAAGAAATGTTCCAACAAGGAAAAAACAATATTCCAGGGCACAACAGAACGAACCCACATGACAAACAATAACGCACAAAACAGAGAGGGAAGCCAGAGGGTTAAATAAGGAACATTAATTAATAGAATGAAAACCAGGTGTGTATGAATAAGACAAAACAAAATGAAAATGAAACATGGATCGGTGGTGACTAGAATGCCGGTGACATTGACCGCCGAACGCCGCCCGAACAAGGACAGGGACCAACTTCGGCAGAAGTCGTGACAGGAGTACAGGAGGGGGCTGAGTACGCACCCTTGTGGGGCCCCTGTGTTGAGGATCAGTGAAGTGGAGGTGTTGTTTCCTACCTTCACCATCTGGGGGCGGCCCGTCAGGAAGTCCAGGACCCAGTTGCGCAGGTTGGGGTTCAGACCCAGGGCCCCAAACTTAATGATGAGCTTGGAGGGTGCTATGGTGCTGAATGCTGAGCTATAGTCAAGGAACAGCATTCTTACATAGATATTCCTGTTGTCCAGGTGGGATAGGGCGGTGCGCAATCAATGGCGATTGCATCATCTGTGGATCTATTGGGGCGGTAAGCAAATTGAAGTGGGTCTAGCGTGTCAGGTAAAGTAGAGGTGATACGATCCTTAACTAGCCTCTCACTTTGAGGACAATACAGTGTCACTGAAGGGATGAGCAAAATGGAGTCATGATCTGATTTGCCGAAGGTAGGGCGGGGGGGGGGGCCTAGTAGACACCCCGGAAGAGAGGATTTAATTAATCAAGGGTTTTCCCAGCGTGGGTACTACAGTCAATGTGTTGATACAACTTTGGTAGCATTTTTCCTCTATTTTGCTTTGTCAAATTCCCCAGCTACAATAAATGTGGCCTCAGGAAATGTGGATTTCAGTTTGCATAAAGTCCAGTGTAGTTCCTCAAGGGCCGTCGTGGTATCGTCTTGGGGGGAATATACACGGCTGTGACTATAACAATACGGTTGGCATTTGATTGTGAGGTATTCTAGGTCGGGTGAACCAAAGGACTCAAGTTTCTGTACATTATCACAATCACAACATGAGTGGTTAATCATGAAACATACACCACCACCCTTCTTCCCGTAGAGTTCTTTATTCCTGTCTGCACGATGTACTGAGAACCGAGCTGGCTGTATGGACGGGGACAGTATATCCAGAGAGAGCCATGATTCCGTGAAACAGAGTATGTTAGAGTGCCTGATGTGTCTTTGGAAGGAGATCCTCGCCCTGAGCTCATCTAATTTATTGTCCAGAGTCTGAACATTAGCAAGTAATATACTCGGAAGCGGTGGAGGGTGTCCCCGCCTCCTGAGTCGGACTAGAAGTCCACTCCCAATAACTCTTCTCCGTGGGCGGCGTCTTGGAGCAGCCTCTGGGATAAGTTCGATTGCCCCGGGGGGTGCAAACAAAGGATCCAATTCAGGAAAGTTGTAATCCAGGTCGTAGTGCTCGTGAGTTACCGCCGCTCTGATATCCAAAAGTTATTTCTGTCTAATAGTGTAAGAAACAACACACACAAAAAAAATACTTCAAAGTTGCTTAGGAGATAGAAGCAGATTTGCCATGTCTGTCGGTGCCATCTTGCTCTCGATAAGTGACACCATATAAAAACACAGACCACTAATCTCCATGTAAGGGAAGAGCCCCCTGAAATGGACAAAAATGAATGGGAACATATTGGCACCGTACGAAACATATGTACGATGTCCAATACTACTCAAATGGACGGTATTTCATTCAAAGCTTATGGCAAATGTCATATAGCAAATGCCAAGTGTCATAAAGCAAAAATCCAAAAGATGACGAGCGCGCTCCACAGTAAATTTTCATATTGCAAATGCACATCAAGTCAAGACCCAAGGGTCAAATTTGGACAATTTTTCGAAATTCTTTAGATTTTTTGGTCAATTATACATGTACAAGAACTGTATGAACATATCTTTGTCATATTTTATTTGTCATATTTATTTTACTTGTCCATAAGGCATATGTTTTGTCCATTTGCAATATGATTTCATAGGAAGTCAAAAGTCGAAGTCAAAAGTCAGTGAACCGTTGCCAAATGCCATAAGAAATGTCCAAATGCAATATGAAAGTATTGAAAGTGCCAAATCAGGATGTTATGTCCATTTGCCATGTACGATCATAGGAAGTCGGTTTCCAAACCCAAAAGTCAGTGAACCATGTCCAAATGGCATTTATACTGCCCAAATGATACATATAACTATGTTAAGCCCTGAATCAACCTAGACGGTCTATTTGTCATGTATGATGAGGGAGAAGTGGGACTCCTCCAAAATCACCAGGGATGGGCACGGGTTGGGGGTGCTCCCTACCCAACCGTAGACCCCTTGCTCCCTCCTAAAGGCATTAAAAACCATTTTTAAAATGTGCTCCTGGTAACCCATTCCAATCACCAGGTGCACGGCTGTCCATTTGCAATATGTTTCAATGGGCATTTACCATCACGAATTTGACATGCTCAAAAATACTGCAGAAATGCAAATTTGACTGGCCCGATGAACTCGGGATTGTCGGGCAGTGATAGTGGTTCCTCTCCATCGCTCGTTTTGTTGATTTCATCACGTCCATTTGGTAATGTTTTTTCACTGTTGAATCTTATTGCAAATGTACTGTCCATTTGCAATATGTTTCAATGGGCATTTACCATCATGAATTTGACATGCTCAAAAATACTGCAGAAATGCAAAATTTACTGGCCCGATGAACTCGGGTTGGCCGGGCAGTGATAGTGGTTCCTCTCCATCGCTCGTTGTGTTGATTTCATCATGTCCATTTGGTGATGTTTTTTATTGTTGAATCTAATTGCAAATGTACTTTCCATTTGCTAAATGTTTCAATGGGCCTTTACCATCACGAATTTGACATGCTCAAAAATACTGCAGGAATGCGAAATTGACTGGCCCGATGAACTCGGGCTGCCTGGGCAGTGATTCTGGTTCCTCTCCATCGCTCATTGGTGTTGATTTCAGAATGTCAATTTGGTGATGGTTTATCACTGTTTAAACATATTGCAAATGGACACAAGTCAGCCAGCAAGTCAGCGTCCATCAGTCAATTAGATATCATTCTGACACCAAACTGATACAAACTGACACCACACCCACTTTTTCCAACTTGTTTAGAAGCCAAATATCACATATTTCAGAGCAGGCCCAAAATTCACAGCGCCTTCTGTTTAAACCATAATAAAAGCATAAAACATGTAGCTATGTTCTAGCTGTGGGTCCAGTTCTGACTTTATGTGTAGGCCTAGCTGAGGCGACCCGGAATCCCAAGTTTCGGCTCGATCGGTCATTTGGAGCCTGAGCAGCAACCTTAATTGGTGCTGAAAATCCACATTTTCCGGGCGTTGCTACGGGGTCCTTGAATGAGCTATCGGACAGAAACGTTTCAATGCAACTAGTCTTGGGACTCTGGGACTATTCTAAATGTCGTCATTTTCGTGTTGGTCAAAATGAATTGAAGTTATTGCAAATGTACGAGGCTGTTTCACGGTCTGAGAACCTTCTAGAGCCACATAACTCAACACGCACTGTTGACTTGAGCTCTAGAACAGGTTTCTAAAGTTTCAGAGCTCTAGGTTTGACGGTTCTTTGATAGTTTACACAAAGGTAACTATTGCAGGCTCTGTGTGTCTGTAAGCCCCACACTATGTCACTCTGTCCTTGCTGTGTGTGTGTGTGAGCTTTTATTGGAAACCTGATGGTAGAAATGACAGATTTACAGTTCATGAGGGTTACCTAGTCACACATATGAAGTTTTGGAATGATGTGACTCTTTTAACCCTTCGAAACAGCCCGTGACCCCTAATTTAAGGCACTTCCGGTTGGCACAGGAAGCTTAACCTTTCACGAGTATCAACCCCGTATCCGGGATCACCCCCCACCCCCCCCACACTGATTAGCATCGCTAGCATAGCTTCACAAGTAAATAGTAGCATCTAAATATCATTAAATCACAAGTCCAAGACACCAGATGAAAGATACAGATCTTGTGAATAAACCCATCATTTCTGTTTTTTAAAATGTTTTACAGGGAAGACACAATATGTAAATCTATTAGCTAACCACGTTAGCAAAATACACCATCTTTCTTTGTCCACCATTTTCTCTCTCCACCACTAGCTATCACCAATTCGGCTAAACTAAGATATTGATAGCAACAAACCAAGAAAAAAACTCATCAGATGACAGTCTGATAACATATTTATGGTATAGGATAGGTGTTGTTAGAAAAAAGTGCATATTTCAGGTAGAAATCACAGTTTACAATTGCACCGACCATCACAAATCGACTAGAATTACTAGATAGAGCAACGTGTATGACCAATTTACTCATCATAAAACATTTCATAAAAATAGACAAAGCATAGCAATGGAAAGACACAGTTCTTGTGATTTCAGACCATATTTCAGATTTTCTAAGCGTTTTTCAGCGAAAACACAATAAATCGATAAGTTAGCATACCACATGTACAAACGTTAGTAGAGCATGAATTCAAGGCAAAGGGAGCTATAACGTTATCATCGCCAAAATATATTAATTTTTTCACTAACCTTCTCAGAATTCTTCCGATGACACTCCTGTAACATCATTTTACAACATACATATACAGTTTGTTCGAAAAGGTGCATATTTAGCCATACAAAACCGTGGTTACACAATAAAAATACTAGGAAATCAAGCCTCAATATGTCTGACGTCATCTATCAGAGTGATCTAGTTTAATTGAAAGCTAATCATATACTTGACTAAAAAATACAGGGTTGACAGGAATCGAAAGACAAATTAGTTCTTAATGCAACCGCTGACTTACATTTTTAAAATTATCCTTACTTTTCAATACAGGGTTCGCCAAGTGACGCGATACCAAACAAAATGGCGAAATATGCGTTTAAAATATTTCGACAGAACAACGATTTATCATATTAAATATTGCTTACTTTGAGCTGTTCTTCCATCAGATTCTTGGGCAATGTATTCTTTCTTGGGTTTAATCTTCTTTTGGTCGAAAGATGTCCTTTGTCCGTCTAAATGCCCGCTAACGTTCGACCGGGACCCCGAAATGTGCCCGGTGCTTCACATAGAAATGCATCAAAATCGCACTAAACGGATATAAATTGCTATAAAACGGTTTAAATTAACTACCTTATGATGTTTCTAAGTCCTATATCGAATTAAATTACAGACGGATACATTTTACGTTGATAACCGAGCCTTTGAAAATGGCATCCGGAGGTGTCTTCCTGCGTAAAGGCGAGCGTCGAAAGGGGGGCTACCCTCACTCCTTGGTCCTTTATAACCTCTGAGAGCTACGCAGAAGGCCCATTCCACTTCTCATTGGTTACTGACATCCAGGGGAAGGCGGGTGCAGTTCGTGTCGTTCCATAGGATAGACACAGACTTTTAAAACTGATCTGAAATCAGAGCTTCGCTCTCAGACCTTTCACTGTCTGTCATGGATTTCGCTGTAGAAAGAGTTCTGGGTCACCCACAGACATCATTCCAACTTTGTATGAAACTAGAAAGTGTTTTCTATCCAATAGAATTAATAATATGCATATTGTACGAGCAAGAATTGAGTACTAGGCAGTTTAATTTGGAGACGACAAAATGCTAATTCGGAACAGCACCCCCTGTAGTCGCAAGAAGTTAAAGTAAAGACATATCCTCATTGGGGTAGGCTTTTACAGAATCCTGAGTTTAAAGTCTTTACGTTAAGAATTGACTGATTTACACAGGGTTGAATGCAGTGATTTTCACAAACTGCAGGTTTGGTACATCAAAACACCTTTAGGGTAAATTTAACCACTTCCGGTTGCTCCAGGAAGCTTAGAGTCAACACAGGTAGACCTCATCGTGGCCTGATGAATTGTCATCGAAGACAGGTTCATAAGGCATTCATAACCCACATAGGCTTCAGGTTGAATTTAGGGGAGCAGGCAATGTATTCCTATGGGGAGAGAAGTCATTGCAAACTGTTTGATGTAAACACCTTCTTTTCACTGTTAAGGGTTAATGCCACACGGTCAAGGTTAGGCTTGCACAGATCGGGAGGACCTCAGGAACGTTCCCGAGGTCGAATTGTGCTTCTAACCCTAATGGTTCTCCCACTGTCACCCGAAAGCACCTGAAATTTAGGGCCAGGCTTCATTATGGGCCTACTTTTTTCAAGGTTGCTGCGCTCAGACCGAGCGAGCTACGGTCAAGTGGGGCATCTCGTTGAACTCGGCACAGCCTAGAGATTATGGTAATGCCATAGCAGGCTCTGTGTGTCTATAACTTCTCTAGGATAGGGGGCAGCATTTTCACATTTGGATGAAAAGCATACCCAAATTCAACTGCCAGCTACTCATCCCCAGAAGATAAGATATGCATATTATTAGTAGATTTGGATAGAAAACACTCTGAAGTTTCTAAAACTGTTTGAATCATGTCAACGTTGCACAAGTTGGAACCAGTGTTTTTCTGGATCAAACGCGCCAAATAAATGGACATTTTGGATATATATCGACGGAATTAATCGAACAAAAGGACCATTTGTGATTTTTATGGGACATTTTGGAGTGCCAACAACAGAAGCTCGTCAAAGGTAAGGCATGAATTATATTTTTATTTCTGCGTTTTGTGTCGTGCCAGCAGGGTTGAAATATGCTTCTCTCTCTGTGTTTACTCTGTTGCTATCCTCATAATCGCATCGTTTGCTTTCGCCGAAAAGCCTATTTGAATTCTGACATGTTGGCTGGATTCACAACAAGTGTAGCTTTAATTTGGTATCTTTCATGTGTGATTTAATGAAAGTTTGATTTTGATAGTAATTTATTTGAATTTTGCACTATGCATTTTCTCTGGCTTTTGGCCAAGTGAGACAGTAACGTCCCGCCTAAACTCAGATTTTTGGATATAAATATGAACTTTACCGAACAAAACATACATGTATTGTGTAACATGAAGTCCTTTGAGTGTCATCTGATGAAGATCATCAAAGGTTAGTGATTCATTTTATCTCTATTTCTGCTTTTTGTTACTGCTCTCTTTGGCTGGAAAAATGGCTGTGTTTTTCTGTGACTTGGCTCTGACCTAACATAATAATCTGGTGTGCTTTCGTCGTAAAGCCTATTTGAATTCTGACATGTTGGCAGGATTCACAACAAGTGTAGCTTTAATTTGGTATCTTTCATGTGTGATTTCATGAAAGTTAGATTTTTATTTATATAAAAATGTATATTTATATTATAATTTATTTGAAATTGGCGCTCTGCATTTTTACTGGCTTTTGGCCAAGTGGGACGTTAGCGTCCCACATATCCCATAGAAGTTAAGCCCTGCACTGTGTCACTCCATCCTTGCTGTGTGTGTGTGTGTGTGTGTGTGTGTGTGTGTGTGTGTGTGTGTGTGTGTGTGTGTGTGTGTGTGTGTGTGTGTGTGTGTGTGTGTGTGTGTGTGTGTGTGTGTGTGTGTGTGTGTGTGAGATAGATTTTCTTTGACATGTGTTGGGAGAAATTACTGATTTACTTTTTAACCCTTCGAAACTGCCCCTATGACCCCAATTTAAGGCACTTCCGGTTGACACAGGAAGCTGAAAGTGAACACATATCTTCTTTGGGGTAGGCTCATACAGAATTTTTAGTTTTAACCTGTTTGGCGTGCAAGCCCGACGTCGGTACACTTATGACAACAGCCAGCTCAAAGTGCAGGGCGCGAAATTCAAAAGATATTTTTTTTAAATATTTAACTTTCACACATTAACAAGTCCAATACAGCATATGAAAGGTACACATCTTGTGAATCAAGCCAACATGTCCGATTTTTAAAATGTTTTACAGGGAAGACAAAATATGTAAATCTATTAGCTAACCACGTTAGCAAAAGACACCACTTTTCTTACTCCATCAGTTTTTTACTCCATCAGTAGCTATCACAAATTCGACCAAATAAAGATATAAATAGCCACTAACCAAGAAACAACTTCATCAGATGACAGTCTGATAACATATTTATTGTATAGCATATGTTTTGTTAGAAAAATGTGCATATTTCAGGTATAAATCATAGTTTACATTGCAGCTACAGTCAGAAATTGCACCGAAAGCAGCCATAATATTTACAGACACCAACGTCAAATACCTAATTACTCATCATAAAACATTTCTGAAAAATACATAGTGTACAGCAATTGAAAGACAGGCATCTTGTGATTCCAGACAATATTTCCGATTTATCAAGTGTTTTACAGCGAAAACACAATATAGCGTTATATTAGCGTAGCCACAATAGCCAAAAACACAAGCAATTTCCCAGTAGCAAAAGTAAGCGATCGTAACAAACAGGCAAAAGATATATAATTTTTGACTAACCTTGATTTTCTTCCTCAGATGACAGTCCTATAACATCAGGTTATACATACACTTATGTTTTGTTCAAAAATGTGCATATTTAGAGCTGAAATCAGTGGTTACCCATTATGCTAACGTAGCTACTATTTCCCACAACGTTCGGATATTTTACTGACACTTTTTCTGACACACATATTCTGACCAAATAGCTATTCATAAACATAACTAAAAAATACATGTTGTATAGGAAATGATAGATCCATTAGTTATTAATGAAATCACAGTGTTAGAATTCTAAAAATAACTTCATTACGATATGCAGCTTCGGTATAGCTTAGAGTAGCCAAAACGTTGGCCGCCCACGACTAGTACACAGTTCGACAGATATATGAAATAGCATCATAAAATGTTTCTTACTTTTGCTGATCTTTCATCAGAATGTTGGACAAGGTGTCCTTTGTCCAGAACAGTCGGTGTTTGGATTTAGAACCTTCATTTTCCCTCTCGATTTAGGAAGCGCACTTGCCAAGTGGCACGGATCTCTCCAACGTAAACAAAGTCAGAGAACGGAACACGGCAAAACTCCCGAAAAAATTTCAACAATCTGATTAAACTATATTGAAAAAACATACTTTACGATGATATGGTCACAAGTATCAAATAAAATCTAAGACGGAGATGTTAGTCGTCCATAACGAGAGCAAAACAGAAGGCAAATCCATGTCCTCTTTCGCGCGCTCCAGAAACAGGAAGTGGACGGTCACGTCAAACAAAGAGCTTTAATTCCACCTCAGACCAAGATAAACACGACATTTTTTCTCTCACCGCCTCTTGACAACCAGGGGAAGGTGTATGAAGTGTATGTAGACTCTTACGTATCATGCCCATGTATAGGCATGAAGTTGAACAGAGCATCAATTTCTGACATTCCACTTCCTGGTCAGGAAGTGTGCTGCAGAATGACTTCTGTTTCACTCAGAGAAATAATTCAAACGGTTTTAGAAACTAGAGAGTGTTTTCTATCCAATAGTAATAATAATATGCATATTGTACGAGCAAGAATTGAGTACGAGGCCGTTTGAAATGGGCACAATTTAACTGGCTACTCAATACTGCCCCTTGCAGCCATAAGAAGTTAAGTCTTTATGTTAAGATCCGATTGATTTTCAGAGGGTTGAATGAGTGTGTGATCACAGTCCTGTAGTGGCCTAGCCAGTCTCCAGAACTGAACACAATAGAAATTCTTTGGAGGGAGCTAAAAGTCCGTATTGCCCAGCGACAGCCCCGAAACCTGAAGGATCTGGAGAAGGTCTGTATGGAGGAGTGGGCCGAAATCCATGCTGCAGTGTGTGCAAACCTGGTCAAGAACTACAGGAAACGTATGATCTCTGTAATTGCAAACAAAGGTTTCTGTACCAAATATTAAGTTCTGCTTTTCTGGTGTATCAAATACTTATGTCATGCAATAAAATGCAAATTAATTACTTAAAAATCATACAATGTGATTTTCTGGATTTTTGTTTTAGGTTTCCGTCTCTCAAAGTTGAGGTGTACCTATGATAAAAAATTACAGACCTCTACATGCTTCGTAAGTAGGAAAACCTGCAAAATCGGCAGTGTATCAAATACTTGTTCTCCCCACTGTATATATATACACGGTACCAGTCAACAGTTTGTACACACCTATTCATTCCAGGGTTTTTCTTTCTTTTGACTATTTTCTACTTTGTAGAATAACAGTGTAGACATCAAAACTATGAAATAACACATATGGAATCATGTAGTATCCAAAAAAAGGTTAAACAAATCAAAATATATTTTATATTTGAGATTCTTCAAAGTAGCCTTGTAGGCATAGTCACCAGATGGGTTAGGTTTAGATCATTACGCGTCTTTTAGATTATCTGAAGCCTGCATTTCCCAATCATAATTTAGGATAATATCTTCTGATTTAAGTGCTTCTTGTGAATGAGAGACTAATGAAGTGTGTACAGCCTGTGCAAGAAACAAAGCAGAACTCATGCCTTTCATACGACTTTTATCAAATCGTTAGAGTGGCTTCATGCAGACTTAGAATGTAATAAAATCAAAACATATAGCCAAACTGTAACGGCTTTCTTCTGTGGACGAAGGAGAGGACCAAAGCGCAGCGTGGTTAGTGTTCATCATGTTTAATAAAGACGAGAAACGCGAACACTACGAAATACAAAACAACAAATGTGAAAAACCAAAACAGTTCTGTCTGGTGCAGACACACGAAGACAGAAGACAACCACCCACAAAACCCAACACAAAACAGGCTACCTAAATATGGTTCCCAATCAGAGACAATGACTAACACCTGCCTCTGATTGAGAACCATATCAGGCCAAACATAGAAACGGGAAAACTAGACACACAACATAGAATGCCCACTCAGCTCACGTCCTGACCAACACTAAAACAAAGAAAACACAAAAGAACTATGGTCAGAACGTGACACCAACATTTTGTATCACAACTAAAGTTACATAAATAACTCTAAATTAAGCATATATGAGTGCCTGTTCTATGTTAACTGCGCAACACAGAATAGCCGCATATGTGCACTCCCTTAAATCGTTCGTAGAAAATGTCCTTTCTATTTTATTCAGCTACAGTATGTTCAAGTGTATTCTTCATTATATGAAATAATATATAATAATGCCACGGAATTCTAAGCAAATCTTGTCTGCTAAATGAACTAGTGTAGACCATAGCCATTAAGGGGCCTAACATAAGGACAACTCAGAGTACGCTATTATGTTCTTCTAAAATAGAATACATTTTCTTCATATCATGTTTCTTTAGACCTGTCTAAAATAAATTATTGTTATGGTGTAGGCTATATTATATGGATTTATTAGACATTTTAAAATCCAAAGGTCTGCATCAGTGGCTTTTAGCCTATGCGTGGAGATGCTAAATATGTTTATGTTAATTAACGGTAAATTACCGTGAGACCTGCAGTTATTTGCTTGACAATCACCGGGCTGACGTAATTTCATGACCGCCACAGCCCTAATCCCATGTGAAGTTGAATAACAATTCATTTGAATGTTGCTGCTGGTCTGCAACACCATGCCCATCATGATCATATTTCCCTTAATGCAGTATCGCAATTAGATTTCTTTGAAATGTTTGTTTCAATGTCTGTTTTTGCATGTACACGGATTGATTAATTAATCAATTAATTTATCTTATGCTACACAAAGGTAAATATCATACATTTTTCTAAACTAATCCAATCTGTTAATTGTATTTATTGCATCCGTTACTGAAATGGTTGTTCCAGTTTAGCTGGCTTAGTTATTCTAATTTATGCAAATAATAATGCCAGTAATTCTGAATGCAGATAAGGGGATTCCACTCCAATTGATTTGCAATAAGAATGAAACATCACTTTGTTGACAAGTGTAATGTGACTTGATGATGGTTAGTGCACCAGTGAAAACTAGTGATGGGAAACCAAGGTATTTGAAGTCTTTGACCAAATTGTGCTGATTGACAGTGCATTACTTACTCATTAACTGTTCACAATGCATCATTCTTTGGGGATGCTTTTCTGCAAAGGGGACAGGACGACTGCACCGTATTGAGGGGAGGATGGATGGGGCCATGTATTGCGAGATCTTGGCCAACAACCTCCTTCCCTCAGTAAGAGCATTGAAGATGGGTCGTGGCTGGGTCTTCCAGCATGACAACGACCCGAAACACACAGCCAGGGCAACTAAGGAGTGGCTCCGTAAGAAGCATCTCAAGGTCCTGTAGTGGCCTAGCCAGTCTCCAGACCTGAACCCAATAGAAAATCTTTGGAGGGAGCTGAAAGTCTGTATTGCCCAGTGGCAGCCCCGAAACCTGAAGGATCTGGAGAAGGTCTGTATGGAGGAGTGGGCCAAAATCCCTGCTGCAGTGTGTGCAAACCTGGTCAAGAACTACAGGAAACGTATGATCTCTGTAATTGCAAACAAAGGTTTCTGTACCAAATATTAAGTTCTGCTTTTCTGATGTATCAAATACTTATGTCATGCAATAAAATGCAAATGAATTACTTGTAAATCATACAATGTGATTTTCTGGATTTTTGTTTTAGATTCCGTCTCTCACAGTTGAAGTGTACCTATGATAAAAATGACAGACCTCTACATGCTTTGTAAGTAGGAAAACCTGCAAAATCGGCAGTGTATCAAATACTTGTTCTCCCCACTGTAATTGGATGAAGACCCTGGAATTAGAGTATATTGTTTTTTCTAGTACTGCATTGTCTTGTAAGCCACCGCAATAATTATAAAAATGTGCCATACTTCAGAACAGTATTACTGCATATCAAATGCATGTAAACAAAAACTGTAAGACCCTGGAATAATCTTGTTTTTCTAATGTTGTCTGTCTTGTTAGCCCCCACAATTACAAAATAATTTACATTAAGACAGTATACAGTAGATATTGGCATACTGCACTACAGTTTCCATCATATCAAATAGCAAGAAAATTGTATTCTGTCATAAGATAACATAAAAATAATGGGATTTATGTCTTATTGAATGTCTGTATGTTCTAATGTTATTATTACCTCTTCCCTTACTCTTTTCTGAAGGTTTATTACAGGTGCACAGTCAGAGGTATGGGGACTGAAAGGCTTGATCAGCACATCAAAGTCATGCATACATTTCAATGAAGCAAACACTGCAGAAAAATATCTGTGAGGGAATGGAAGGTGTTTTTCTGAGAGCAGGCAACTTCAATTAATGCGATGTGCAACAAAAAGAAAAGAGGGCTCTCAAATCAAATCAAATGTTATTTGTCACATGCGCCGAATACAACAGATGTAGACCTTACAGTGAAACTTACAAGCCATTAACCAACAATGCAGTTTTAAGAAAAATAAGTGGTAAGTAAAAAATAGACAAGTTAAACATTTAAATGATATTAACAAATAATTAAAGAGCAGAAGTAAAATTACAGTAGTGAGGCTATAAACAGGGGGTACCGATACAGAGTCAATGTGCGGGGGCACAGGTTAGTCGAGGTAATTGACGAAAAATGTACATGTAGGTAGAGTTAAAGTGACTATACAAAGATAATAAACAGAAAGTAGCAGCAGTGTAACGGGGGGGGATGCAAATAGTCTGGGTAGCCATTTGATTAGCTGTTAAGGAGTCTTATGGCTTGTGGATAGAAGATGTTGAGAAGCCTTTTGGACCTAGACTTGACACTCCGGTACCGCTTGCCATGCAGCAGCAAAGAGAACAGTCTATTACTAGGGTGGCTGGAGGCTTTGACAATATTTAGGGCACCTCCTGGTAAATAGGTCCTGGACGGCAGGAAGCTTGGCCCCAGTAACGTACTGGGCCGTGCGCATTACCCTCTAGTGCCTTGCGGTCAGTGGCCGAGCAGTTGCCATACCAGGCAGGGATGCAACCAGTCAGGATGCTCTTGATGGTACAGATGTAGAACATTTTGAGGATCTGAGGACCCATGCCAAATCTTTTCAGTCTCATGAGGAGGAATAGGCTTTGGCGTGCCCTCTTCACGACTGTCTTGGTGTGTTTGGACCATGACAGTTTGTTGGTGATGTGGACACCAAGGAACTTGAAGCTCTCAACCTGCTCCACTATTGCCCCGTCGATGAGAATGGGGGTGTGCTCAGTCCTCCTTTTCCTGTGGTCCACAATCTTCTCTTTTGTCTTGATCACGTTGAGGGAGATGTTGTTATTCTGGCACCACACAGCCAGGTCTCTGACCTCCTCCCTATAGGCTGTCTCATCGTTGTCGGTGATCAGGCCTACCACTGTTGTGTCATCGGCAAACTTAATGATGTTGTTGGAGTTGTGTTTGGCCATGGAGTCATGAGTGAACAGGGAGTACAGGAGGGGACTGAGCACGCACCCCTGAGGGGCCCCCGTGTTGTGGATCAGCTTGGCAGATGTGTTGCTACCTACCCTTGCCACCTGGGGGCGGCCTGTCAGGAAATCCAGGATCCAGTTGCAGAGGGAGGTGTTCAGTCCCATGGTCCTTAGCTTAGTGATGAATTTTGAGGGCACCATTGTGATAAATTCTGAGCTGTAGTCAATGAATAACATTCTCACGTAGTTGTTCCTTTTGTCCAGGTGGGAAAGGGCAGTGTGGAGTGCAATAGAGTTTGCATCATCTGTGGATCTGTTGGGGTGGTATGTAAATTGGAGTGGGTCTAGGGTTTCTGGGATATGGGTGTTGATGTGGTTACCTTAGAGTTCTTTGGCACAGAGACTATGGTGGTCTGCTTGAAACATGTTGAAACACAGCTGATGTTCTCATGCATGCTTCAGTGTTGCTTGCCTTGAAGTGAGCATAGAAGTAATTTAGCTTGTCTGGTAGGCTCGCGTCACTGGGCAGCTCATGGCTGTGGTTCCCTTCGTAGTCTGCAATAGTTTGCAAGCCCTGCCACATATATCCGACGAGCATCAGAGCCGGTGTAGTACGATTCAAACTTAGTCCTGTATTGACACTTTGCCTGTTTGATGGTTCATCAGAGGGCATAGCGGGATTACTTCTAATCGTCCAGGTTAGAGTCCTTCTCCTTGAAAGTGTCTCACCAGGGGGGATGGTCGGATTCGCGTTTATCGTCGAAGGAATAAGCGTTACACCAAGGCCTGTACTCTGGAGCGGGATTGATTTGGAGGTGGAGGGTCGGTCATGGTCTGGGGCGGTGTGTCACAGCATCATTGGACTGAGCCTGTTGTCATTGCAGGCAATCTCAACGCTGTGCGTTACAGGGAAGACATCCTCCTCCCTCATGTGGTAGCCTTCCTGCAGGCTCATCCTGACATGACCCTCCAGAATGACACTGCCACCAGCCATACTGCTCGTTCTGTGCGTGATTTCCTCCAAGACAGGAATGTCATGGTTCTGCCATGGCCAGCGAAGAGCCCGGGTCTCAATCCCATTGAGCACGTCTGGGACCTGTTGGATCGGAGGGTGAGGGCTAGGGCCATTCCCCCCAGAAATATCTGGGATCTTGCAGGTGCTTTGGAGGAGAGTGGGGTAACATCTCACAGCAAGAACTGGCAAATCTGGTGCAGTCCACGAGGAGGAGATGCACTGCAGTACTTAATGCAGCTGGTGGCCACACCAGAGACTGACTGTTACTTTTGATTTTGACCCCCCTCTTTGTTCAGGGACACATTATTCAATTTCTGTAGTCACATGTCTGTGGAACTTGTTCAGTTTATGTCTCACTTGTTGAATCTTGTTATGTTCAAACAAATATTTACACATGTTAAGTTTGCTGAAAATAAACGCAGTTGAGAGGACGTATCTTTTTTTGCTGAGTTTATATGACTACAATGAGCACAAGGCTGAACATGGTTATATGGTAAATAGGCTACAGTAGTTGTGGCTCCGGCTGAAGATCTTGCAGCCCGTACTGCAACCACAGAACCTGATGAACAGAAGGTTGGCTTAATATGGTGTGGTTGTGGCTGTAGGTATACATTCATTCATCCTGCACAGATACAGGCAACAGCACCAGAAGGTAGACTGAGGCTCCACATGAATCTAGTAGGCTAGTGAGGGAGGGAACAGTCAGGTAACAGCCCAGCCATGGGGCACAGAGACAAGCCCATACTGAAGTCTGACCAAGTTAGTCAGTGGGAGTCAGGATGGGAGTCAGGACACATGCTTGGGCACATCTGTTAAAGTACTCCCACCAGGGGAGGGCGCAGGGAGGGCTTCTCAGCCTGAGGGCTGCTCCCAGAGAACTACTTCCTCCTCTTCTGGATGCTGCTGGTTGCTGCCTCCACTTCACACACTGTAGGCTAAACAGATGTAAATAGACACAACAATGGGACGGAGCGTGTTCCAAATTTACGAGGTAGTTTGAAACTACCAGTTGTATGTTTGACACGTAAAGTTAAAAAAATTATTCAGTTTTTAACACATATTTTGCTGTCAGACTGTGTAAGTCACTAATTACATGTTTACAGCATAATCACTAAGTGCCTAGGTACAAAAGTGCTTAAGACCAACCCTGTCTCATATTAAGTATGGTGCACAGCAAATTCCTCAGTGTTAAATTAAACCGTATGGACCCGTATAGACGCTGAACAGTGTTGAATTAACACACTGCCTATTGTAAAGCTTTATTTCCACATTTCCCAGAGTGCCTTGCATTTCGAGAATTGTAGAGTTACCACCCATGCCACAATTTGTTAGTGACAGAGACATGGTTGTTACATTCATCAATATTTAGTCCTATGGACATCAACAACTAGGATCCTGAGCTAATACATTATGTTATCATTCAAATTACGTTATTTAACACAATACAATATATATTTCGTAAACCCTTAACTTGAGAGCCTACACTCTAACATAACAATTAAAGGTCCCGAACAGTCATTCTGATTTCCATATAAAATAGCCTTTTGAGTGAATAAAATATAATCCATTACATAATTGATTGATAGAAATGCTTAAAATGTGAGAAAAGACAGGCTGAGTGTACGGGGAGCTTACATTCATGAGCTCACCTTGACTGACATCTCTTTTAAACACCTAGGTCAAGCGACTTTGATGCAGTGAGCAGCGTTGCAGTAAAATCATCTCAAGCAAATTTGGTGATACACAAACCAACTCAAACAACATTGAAATTACGTCAATGACGTCAAAAACATTTTATACATCTCCCCTTTGGCAAGTCTCTCACGATGCAGTTCAGAGCAGCACTGACCTGTGTGTTGACTTGACAACTGCATCAGAGTATTGAATGACCCTCCCCCCACCCTTTTGTTCCATGTTGGCTGAAGACCTAGCTAGCCAGTAACTAGTTAACACCAGACACAGATGAAAGGGGAAACATATAAGTATCTTTGCCATAGTTGAATATGATAAACTTTAAATTATATTTGCTGACACCCTACAGTCAAATTTTGGCAGGAGTAGAGTACCTATCTAGCTGTATAAACCACGCCCCTCCGCAAACGAGCCTTCTCTGATCTTGGCTACAATGCAGTACTTGTTTAAATTAGGTAGGAGAGGGGACCAGTAACTTTATGATCGAACATGATCAATGTAGAACCAACAGTAATTTTTCAAACTTTGATCAGGTTCCATCAAAATATCCTCCAATTTCATGAAAAAACAGATTTTTACTGTTCATGACCTTTAACACTTTTCTGTTTCACGCACCATAGCTACTTCTCACATATCATAGCTACTTGTTTGGTTGAAGAAGAGCATCAGAAACCCACTTATGGTTGACATTTACCCTTGATTAGCAGCGCTGTGACGTGTGAAGTGGCGGCGCCTTGGCGCTTAAATGTAAATCCCTTATGCTAATAATGATGCAATCTGTGTACTGAGGGGACTTGCACCTGTCAATAATAATCACACTTAGTTCCAGACCTTGAGGCCCTGCTGCTAAACACACACACGCGACCTGCCGACCTTGCTACAGAACAGATCTGTCAGAGAGAACTTAAACACCCAATGGAACTCTTTTGTGCAGAGCATGGTTTTTGGCTCTCTGCTAAATGGAAAGAATGCGGTCTAATGTGCCACACAAACATCTCATATATACGGAATCAAAACGTGCATACACTGCAATCAGCTCACACGTATCACACAGACATGATGACTCTGGTTACAAGTTATCCTGAACAAAAATGTAAATGCAACATGCAAAGTGTTGGTCGCATGTTTCATGAGCGAAAATAAAAGATCCCAGTAATTTTCCATACACACAAGAAACTATTTTTGAAACTATTTTTTGCACAAATTTGTTTACATCCCTGTTAGTGAGGCATTTCTGCTTTGACAAGATAATCCATCCACCTGACAGATGTGGCATATCAAGAAACTGATTAAACAGCATGATCATTACACAGGTGCACCTTGACCTAGGGACAATAAAAGGCCACTCTGAAATGTGCAGTTTTGTCACACATCACAATGTCACAGGTGTCTTACGTTTTGAGGGAGCGTGCAATTGGCATGCTGACTGCAGGAATGTCCACCAGAGCTGTTTCCGGAGAATTTCATGTTATTTTTCTACCGTAAGCCACCTTCAACATCTTTTAGAAAATGTGGCCACACCAGCTGGGGACCTCCTCTTTCGCCTACTTCAGCTGCTGGATCGTCTGAGACCAGCCACCCTGACAGTTGATGAAACTGTGGGTTTGCACAACAGAAACATTTCTGCAAAAACTGTCAGAAACCACCTCAGGGAAGCTCATCTGCGTGCTCTTCGTCCTCACCAGAGCCTTGACCCGACTGCAGTTCGGTGTCGTAACTGACTTCAGAGGGCAAATGCTCACCTTTACTTGCCACTGGCAAGCTGGAGAAGCGTGCTCTTAATTGATGAATGCCAGTTTCAACTGTACCAGGCAGATTGCAGAAAGCGTGTATAGCGTCATGTGGGCAAGTGGTTTTCTGATATCATCGTTGTGTTTCAGCATGATAATGCATGGCCCCATGTTGCAAGGATCTATCTCTACACAATTCCTGGATGATGAAAATTTGTCAGTTCTTCCATGGCCTGCATACTCACCAGACATGTCGCCCATTGAGCATGTTTGGGATGCTCTGAAACAACGTTTACAACAGTGTTTTCCAGTTTCTGCCAATATCCATTAACTTCGCACAGTTATTGAAGAGTGGGACAACATTCCACAGGCCACAATCAACAGCCTGATCAACTCTATGCAAAGGAGATGTGTCACGCTGAAATACATAGATTAGGGCCTAATTAATGTATTTCAATTGACTGATTTCCTTTTATGCCTAGGTAAATAAAGGTAAAAAAAATCATTTTATACCAAGGCTATAATTTAACACATTTGGCGCTTGAATTGTGTTCATTTACAAGTAGGAATTTGTTCAATATCCACTGAATTAGCTAGCAAGTTTACTAGACAGCTACGGTAGTTGTCATGGTTACCAAACAAATAGACTTGCTAGCTAACCAAACCATCAGTCCTAGCTTGCTATTATGAAAATCAAATTCAACAATGCCAATAATGTTTTCAATTCGACTTGTGCTTTCAGAAGCAGCTCAAACATAGAACATGTAACAATGACCTTAATAGCCATTGAATTAAACTGAGCATTATAGGAAAATAATGCACGCCCTAGAAACCCTTCAAGTCAATCAGAAACAAGTATTCAACAATGCCATGGTATAATAAAGCAATAAGGCACGAGGGGGTGTTGTATATGGCCAATATACCACGGCTAAGGGCTGTTCTAATTACGACGCAACGTGGAGTGCCTGGATACAGCCCTTAGCCGTGGTACATTGGCCATATACCACAAACCCCAGAGGTGCCTTATTGCTATTATAAACTGTTTACCAACGTAATTAGAGCAATAAAAATAAATGTTTTGTCATATGCATGGGACACGGTCTGCTATACCACGGCTGTCAGCCAATCAGGATTCAGGGCATGAACCACCCAGTTTATAATTCAGATTATAATTCAGATTATAAACTGTGTGGTTCGAGCCCTGAGTGCTGATTGGCTGACAGACGTGCTTAATTATACCATGGCATTGTTGAATACTCGTTTCTGATTGGCTTCCTATAATGCACTGTATAATTCAATGGCTATTATTAATTTCATTTTTACATGTTCTATATTTTAGCTGCTTCTGAAAGCACATGTCGAATTGAAAACATTATTGGCATTATTGAATTTGATTTTCATAATAGCAAGCTAAGACTGATTGTCACGTTCCTGACCTTATTTCCTTTGTTTAGTCTTTGTTTAGTTGGTCAGGACTTGAGCTGGGTGGGCATTCTATGTTTTATGTTTCTATGTTGGGTTTGTTGTTTGGCCTAATATGGTTCTCAATCAGAGGCAGGTGTTTGTCATTGTCTCTGATTGGGAACCATATTAAGGTAGCCTGTTTTCACTGTTTGTTGGTGGGTGATTGTTCCTGTTTCAGTGTACCAGTGTTTAGTGTTCACGTTACGGGACTGTATCGTCTTCGTTCGTTTTTTGTCGGTTTGTTGTTTTGTTCGGTGTTTAAGTATTTCCCATTAAATATGGATGATATTCACGCTGCATCTTGGTCCTCCTCTCTTTCACCCGAAGACAGTCGTTACAGAATCACCCGCCACAAAAGGACCAAGCAGCGTGGTAACGGGCAGCAACAGCAGCAGCAGCAGCGGCCGAAATATCAGGACTCCTGAACATGGGAGGAGATTTTAAACGGAGAAGGACCCTGGGCACAGGCTGGGGAATATCGCCGCCCCAAAGCTGAGCTGGAGGGAGCGAAAGCTGAGCGGCGGCGATATGAGGAGCCAGCACGGCAGCGCGACAGGTATGAGAGGCAGCCCCAGAAATTGTTTTGGGGGGGCACGCGGGGCGTGTGGCTAAGCCAGGTAGCAGACCTGAGCTCACTCCTCGTGCTTATTATAAGCAGCGCGTTACTGGTCAGGCACCGTGTTATGCGGTTAAGCGCACGGTGTCGCCAGTACGTGCCCATAGCCCGGTGCGCTACAGGGCAGCCCCCCGAAAGTGTCATGCGAGTGTGGGCATCCAGCCAGGGCGTATTGTGCCTGCTCAGCGTGTCTGGTCTCCGGTACGCCGTTTTGGTCCAGGGTATCCTGCGTCGGCTCTGCGTGCTGTGTCTCCGGGGCGCTGGGAGGGTGCAGTGCGTCCTATGCCTGCAAATGTGGGAGTGGAGCCTAAGGGAGAGGTGCGCGTAGTAGGCACTAGATCTCCAGTGCTCACCCACAGCCCGGTTCAACCTGTGCCTGAACTCTGGAGGGTCCGGGCTAGAGTAGTTATCCAGCCTGGGGGAGTGGTGCCAAGACTGCGCACCAGAGCTCCAGTGCTCCCCCACAGCCCGGTCCTTCAGGTGCCTCCTCCTAACACCAAGCCTCCTGTAGGTCTCCCCAGCCTGGTGGGTCCTGTGGCAGCCCCACGCACCAGGCTGTCTCTCCGTCTCCTCCCTACAGGTGTGCCCGTCTGCCCAGCGCCGCCTGCGCTGCCCGTCTGCCCAGCGCCGCCTGCGCTGCCCGTCTGCCAAGCGCCGCCTGCGCTGTCCGTCTGCCCAGCGCCGCCTGCGCTGCCCGTCTGCCCAGCGCCGTCTGAGCTGTCCGTCTGCCCAGCGCCGCCTGCGCTGCCCGTCTGCCCAGCGCCGTCTGAGCTGTCCATCTGCCCAGCGCCGCCTGCGCCGTCCGTCTGCCCAGCGCCGTCAGAGCCGCCCATCAGAGCCGTCTGCCCAGCGCCGCCTGCGCCGTCCGTCTGCCCAGCGCCGTCAGAGCCGCCCATCTGCCCAGCGCCGTCAGAGCCGCCCGTCTGCCCAGCGCCGTCTGAGCTGTCCGTCTGCCCAGCGCCGCCTGCGCCGTCCGTCTGCCCAGCGCCGTCAGAGCCACCCGTCTGCCCAGCGCCGTCAGAGCCGCCCGTCTGTCCTGAGCCGTCAGAGCCGCCCGTCTGTCCTGAGCCGTCAGAGCCGCCCGTCTGTCCTGAGCCGTCAGAGCCGCCCGTCTGTCCTGAGCCGTCAGAGCCGCCCGTCTGTCCTGAGCCGTCAGAGCCGCCCGTCTGTCCTGAGCCGCCAGAGCCGCCCGTCTGTCCTGAGCCACCAGAGCCGCCCGCCAGTCAGGAGCCGCCAGAGCCGCCCGCCAGTCAGGAGCCGCCAGAGCTGCCCGCCAGTCAAGCGCCGCCTGCGCTGTCCGTCTGCCCAGCGCCGCCTGCGCTGCCCGTCTGCCCAGCGCCGTCTGAGCTGTCCGTCTGCCTAGCGCCGCCTGCGCCGTCCGTCTGCCCAGCGCCGTCAGAGCCGCCCATCTGCCCAGCGCCGTCAGAGCCGCCCGTCTGTCCTGAGCCGTCAGAGCCGCCCGTCTGTCCTGAGCCGTCAGAGCCGCCCGTCTGTCCTGAGCCGCCAGAGCCGCCCGTCTGTCCTGAGCCGCCAGAGCCGCCCGCCAGTCAGGAGCCGCCAGAGCCGCCCGCCAGTCAGGAGCCGCCAGAGCCGCCCGCCAGTCAGGAGCCGCCAGAGCCGCCCGCCAGTCAGGAGCCGCCAGAGTCGTCAGTCAGCCAGGACCGGCCAGAGTCGTCAGTCAGCCAGGACCGGCCAGAGTCGTCAGTCAGCCAGGACCGGCCAGAGTCGTCAGTCAGCCAGGACCGGCCAGAGTCGTCAGTCAGCCAGGACCGGCCAGAGTCGTCAGTCAGCCAGGACCGGCCAGAGTCGTCAGTCAGCCAGGACCGGCCAGAGTCGTCAGTCAGCCAGGACCGGCCAGAGTCGTCAGCCAGCCAGGACCGGCCAGAGTCGTCAGCCAGCCAGGACCGGCCAGAGTCGTCAGCCAGCCATGACCTGCCAGAGGCGTCAGTCAGCCATGACCTGCCAGAGCCGTCAGTGTGTCCGGAGCTGCCCCTCGGTCCGGAGCTGCCCCTCGGTCCGGAGCTGCCCCTCGGTCCGGAGCTGCCCCTCAGTCCGGAGCTGCCCCTCCGTCCAGAGGCGCCCATCAGTCCAGTGGGGTTAATTTGGAGGGTCGCCGTTAAGAGGAGGCCACGGAAGCGGGAATTAACTATGGTGGGGTGGGGGCCACGTCCAGCGCCAGAGCCGCCACCGTGGACAGATGCCCACCCAGACTCTCCCCTATAGGTTCAGGTTTTGCGGCCGGAGTCCGCACCTTGGGGGGGGGGGGGGTACTGTCACGTTCCTGACCTTATTTCCTTTGTTTAGTCTTTGTTTAGTTGGTCAGGACGTGAGCTGGGTGGGCATTCTATGTTTTGTGTTTCTATGTTGGGTTTGTTGTTTGGCCTAATATGGTTCTCAATCAGAGGCAGGTGTTTGTCATTGTCTCTGATTGGGAACCATATTAAGGTAGCCTGTTTTCACTGTTTGTTTGTGGGTGATTGTTCCTATTTCAGTGTACCAGTGTTTAGTGTTCACGTTACGGGACTGTATCGTCTTCGTTCTTTTTTTGTCGGTTTGTTGTTTTGTTCGGTGTTTAAGTATTTCCCATTAAATATGGATGATATTCACGCTGCATCTTGGTCCTCCTCTCTTTCACCCGAAGACAGTCGTTACACTGATGGTTTGGTTAGCTAGCAAGTCTATTTGTTTGGTTACCAAGGCAAATATTGTAGCTTTCTAGAAAACTTGCTAGCTAATTCAGTGGATATTGAACACATTCCTACTGGCAAATGAACACATTTCTAGCAGCAAATGTGTTATATTATAGCCTTGGTATAAAAGGAATAAGCAACTTGGACTATGTATTCTATGGAAAATAATGCAACTCCAGGGAAGGTCAGTTCCACTCCACTAACACGTCTTGGAACACACCTTCCATGTCGTTTATTATTTTCCTTAGAACGCATAGCCCCACATTGATTATCACATATACAATGTTAGGTTTTAGAATTTATTCACACATTTAGTTGACAGTAAAATCGATGAGACATGATTTTCATTTTGGGTTGGTGGTGGAGAGTTCTGTGTTGCTGCGTAGCTCTAGCAGTCACACTCTGACTGGCCAAGCTCCAACAACGCTGTTGAGAATTGTTAAGTATTTTGATGACAGCAATTTGATTTATGAATCACTTCACTCTCTACACAAACTGATAAGTAATTTCAACTGGATGAGTCTGTCCTAAATGCTGTCACTATGATGTGTCATCTATTTGCTGTTATTCATAATGGATATATAATTAGGACAACTCCAATGTGGTAAAAGTCGGACACGTTTTCTCAATGTTATCCCTGCTGAAAAAAAACTGCATAGATCAGCATAAATGTCATGCTGGTCAATGCTGGTCCATGATGGCCTATGCTGATCAAGCTGGTTTGACCAGCATGGTCTAGCTGGTTTTGCTCACCGATCAGCATGGTCTAGCTGGTTATGTTGGCAGACCAGCATGGCCTAGCTGGTCAAGTTGGTCTGACCAGCATGGTCTAGCTGGTTATGCTGGCAGATCAGCCTTGTTGTGTTTTCTCTGGTGACCAGCATTCATTGTGTTTTCGCTGGTGACCAGTCTTCACTGTGTTTTGGACACTGGTGACCAGCATAAGCTAAAGCAAAACTAGCATCAAGTAACATTTTGCTGGCTAGAAAATGTGTCACGCCCTGGCCTTAGTTATCTTTGTTTTCTGTATTATTTTAGTTAGGTCAGGGTGTGACAGGGGGGATGTTTGTGTGTATTTGTCTCGTCTTGGGTGGTTGTATTGTATAGGGGGTTTTGTTGAGTGTATGGGGTTGTGTTCAGTATAGATGTTTAGGAAAGTCTATGGTTGCCTGGTTTGGTTCTCAATCAGAGACAGCTGTTTATTGTTGTCTCTGATTGGGAGCCATATTTAAGGCAGCCACAGGCATTAGGCTATTGTGGGTAATTGTCTATGTGATGTTGCATGTTTGCACTCAGTATTATAGCGGTCACGTTCGTTTTGTTATTTTGTATTGTGTGTTATGTGTTCTTCGTTATTAAAAAGAAGAACGTATTTCTCTCACGCTGCGCCTTGGTCCGATCCCTACACCTCCTCTTCAGACGAAGAGGAGGAAATCAGCCGTGACAAAATGGATGTTTAATTCCAATTGGAATCCAGATAGAGTGGATTCCCCTCATCTGCATTCATGGTTAGAAAGATGAATGAATGAGAGTACCTAAACCATCTACCGTTAGTGGAAGTTTTGAACAAGTTTAAGTTCTTGACGCTAGGGGTCAGATTTTTTATATTTTTTAAATAACGTTCCCAAGGTAAACGGACTATTTCTCAGGTCAAGATCGTAGAATATGCATATAATTTACAGATTAGGATAGAAAACACTCCAAAGTTTCCAAAACTGTCAAAATATTGTCTGTGAGTATAACAAAACTGATTTTGCAGGCGAAAACCTGAGGAAATCTAACCCGGAAGTGATTTTTTAATTTTTTTAATCTGTGTTTCATTTCCCGTCTTTCTTCCATTTAAAGGGGTATCAACCAGATTCCTTTTCCAATGGCTTCCTCAGGCTGTGACCAGGCTTTAGACATACGCACACACATACACACACACAAACAGACGCACACAATGTCATGCTACGCACACACTGTCTCACTACCCAGTCGACAGAGATTAGGGAGACCTTGTCCTTGAGACGTACTCCCTGTTCTCTCCCAAATCTCTAGTCAGGTCAGCACCGAGCTCAGACAGTCTGTGTTTAAAATACCATAAAGACATATTGTCTTACCCTAATTCTGACTAGGACTACACATTTATTGATTATGATTTTATACATTCTAATCAATTCCATACAATTATATGTTTCAGGGCGGAATATTCTAATCATTCAATTAACAGATAATTTTCAACTATCAGTTGTCGGTGATGGTAGCTCAAAGTAGACTTTCTGTGATTTTCTGTGTGTCTTCCATCCAGAGGGAGTGTGCGCTTTGCGTCACGTGGCCAGGGACAAGACCTGTATCTTGGCTTTGAAAGGACCAGGGATTACGGAGTGATTACGTTAAGTGTTGAGGTGGAGCAACTGAAATGTAAAATTCCCTGTGTCTGTCATGCCCGCCGTTTGGTACAAGGCAGACCCGGTGGCGCGCATGGTGAAACTGAGAAGACATTGTCTGTCCTTTTGAGTTTTGAAGTAGAGTCTTTACCTGATAAATTGACGTTAGGATATGTCAGTTATCCAGTGAGTGCGTTTGTGCCGAACCCACTAAGGTGTTTCAGATGCCAAGCTTATGGTCATGTTGCAGCAGTGTGTAGGAAGGAAATTCCCAGATGTGAGTGTGCAGGAGAGCATGGGACAAAGGAATGCGTATGTAACCCTCTCACCAGGCTTGAATTTGACTTTCACGATATTACATTATGTAGAATATCTCTAACGCATGGGATGTTAGGTGAGAAGGACATCTCCAATAAGAATCCCTATTGTAAACTATCTAGGGTGATGACAACTAGGGTATTAACTTCAGATAGAATGATTATAGATTTTTGTCATTGTATAAGGATATACTTTCCCATGCTTTAAATGAAATTGAAACAGGAAATGACTCCACCAAGGCAACATACATAAGGTTCAATATGCGTATTATTACATTTTCAATGCACCACATCAAAATAAAAATAAAATAATAAACCCCAATGAGTCGTGCACAACCCATGTCCAAAATATTTCGAGCTTGCTTAACCCGTTGGCGCCCGTCGGAGCTAAAAAAGAAATGACGACACACATAAAGTCCCGAAGTACCCCACCGTTGTGGTTACACACTACTCGTAGATATTCCCTCAGTGAAGTATGGCAGTTCCGTGCAGGTTTCCTCACAAGATTCACAGCAAGCACAGCTATCAATGCAAACAGTACTCTTTAGCAGTAACCGATATCCCATGGTAACATGAACTCGTTAATCTTCCCCAAGCAATTCTCTCTCGGCGTGGCACGATGCTAGGCTAACCTCAAGGCTGTCAAATACCTCCACGATGAGATGGTAGCTTCAGTCTAAACGAAGTCTATCTTAACAAAATCGGGATTTCCCATCAAAACTCAGTAGGTATGGGTTTTGTTCTATTTTTATTGTCTTCTTTAACTTCTCTAGGGTAGGGGGCAGCATTCGGAATTTTGGATGAAATGCATGCCCAAATTAAACTGCCTGCTTCTCGGGCCCAGAAGATATGATATGCATATCACTAGTAGATGTGGATAGAAAACACTCGAAAGTTTTCAAAACTGTTAAAATAGTGTCTGTGAGTATAACAGAACTGATTTGGCAGGCACAAACCTGAGAAAAATCCATTCAGGAAGTAGTTTTTATTTTGGTTTAGTAGTTTTCTTTTCAATGCCATTACAGTATCCATTGACTTAGGACTCATATTGCAGTTCCTATGCCTTCCACTAGATGTCAACAGTCTTTAGAAATTGTTTCAGGCTTGTATTCTGAAAAATGAGATAAATAAGAGCAGTCTGAATGAGTGGACCCTAAAGTTTCACAGAGCTTTTTCATGCGCACGACCGAGAGAGTGCCTTTCTTGTTTACCTTTTAAATTGACGACGTTATTGTCCGGTTGAAATATTATCGATTATTTAGGCTAAAAACAACCTGAGGATTGAATATAAACATCGTTTGACATGTTTCTATGAACTTTACGGATACATTTTGGATTTTTGTCTGCCTGTTTTGACTGCGTTTGAGCCTGTGGATTACTGAAGAAAATGCGCAAACAAAACTGAGGTTTTTGGATATAAAGAGACTTTATCGAACAAAAGGAACATTTATTGAGTAAATTAATGTCTGCTGAGTGCAACCATATGAAGATCATCAAAGGTAAGGGATTCATTTTATCTCTATTTCTGACTTGTGTAACTCTTCTACTTGGCTGGTTACTGTTTGTAATGATTTGTCTAGTGGGCTATGTTCTCAAATAATCGTAAGGTATGCTTTCGCCGTAAAGCATTTTTTAAATCTGACACCGTGGTTGGATTCACAAGAAGTTAATCTTTAAACCTATGTAAAATATGTTTTGTTTTCTGAATTTTTATAATGAGTATTTCTGTATTTGAATTTGGCGCCCAGCAGTTTCACTGGCTGTTGAAGCGGTGGGACGCTAACGTCTCACGTACCCAAGAGAGGTTAATCATTTATCATAATCTGATGTTGTCACGCCCTGACCTTAGAGAGCTTTTTATGTCTCTATTTTGGTGTGGTCAGGGTGTGATTTGGGTGGGCATTCTATGTTCAGTTTTCTATGTGTTGTATTGCTTTGTTTTGGCCGGGTATGGTTCTCAATCAGGGACAGCTGTCTATCGTTGTCTTTGATTGGGAACCATACTTAGGTAGTATTTTCCCACCTGTGTTTTGTGGGTAGTTATTTTCTGTTTAGTGTTTTCTGCACCTGACAGGACTGTTTCGGTTTCATTTCTCACTTTGTTATTTTGTTCTAGTGATCAGTGTAAATAAAAATCATGAACACTTACCACGCTGCGCTTTGGTCCGATCCTTCTTCATCCGACGACGACACCCGTTACAGATGTCCATCCTTTTCTCAACGTCTCTCTCCCTCTCTTTTTTTCCCAGGCCTTCCGTTAACCCGGTCAACTCCAATTGGCCACAGCTTAACAAGCAACCTTATTGGTCAAAACTTAAACTTAAAAGTAAACCAACCTATTCACATATACGTTAAAGAAATGCATTAACAACATTACAATTCGGGAGCAATTCAATCACCTTTTAAATCTAATACCAATTAATTATAACAAATAAACTCAATACTTAGTTCTAACAAGGGTATTACATGTAATATTGGTGGGAAAAAACTGTGCGTGTCAATTGTGGGGGTGCCTATGTTGCTGGGGATCAGAAGTAGCCGGTCTGTGAGAGAGGTTGAGGGTCAAAGTAGAACAGAAGGTGTTGTATGCTGAGGCTCTGAAGAGCATAGTTGGATGATGGGTCAAGGGTGAGTAGGAGACCTAGGCCAATACAGTGCCATACGAATTTGTGCTTCAGAAAAGTTGGCTTCTTAACATTCATTGCCATGGTTATCAACTGTGCCGCAGAAATGGAACAGTCGATTACAGAAAATAGATGTTGTGTTGGCAGCTGCAAAGAAGTACTTGGGTGTACGAGGTTTAACTGCAGAATAGTTACAAGGTGTGTTGAAGGAAAGACTCATGTCCTCCCAGGCCATTAGCCTGGTGTGAGATCAGTTAGGGTCAAAGTAGTGGAATGGGGTGGTGATTTTTATTTTAATGAAATAGTGGTATATATATGTAGGGTTAGTTGGTGGTGCAATTTAAAAAAAAATGTTTTATCAAAATGTAACGTGATTGACCACATACTCCCGCACAGTAAGGTGGTGGCATGCACAAACAAAATATGCGAACGCCCAGATACCAAAGAAGAAGAAGAAGAACACTACAATTCACTTGAAAAACCTTATTTGAATAAGGTTTTAAACTAAGCAGTGTGTTAATTTAACACTGGTTCCAGTGTCTATATGGTCCCACTCTTTTATTGTTGATTTAATACTGGATCATGTTCTGTGGTACTCTACACTGCTATTCATAAACTAGCGGGGCAATGTTTTGACAGGATTGAACCCCCTGATAACCAAGCATAACGGATCTGTCTGGTCTATTTGTCCTTCTTCAGTGAGTGTATAATCCTACATGTCTGCTTGCCAAACGTAGAGCCTGGGCTCACGCCAAGGGTGATACATGAAACACAATGTGACAGTGGGGGTAATGGAGCTAGGCCTGTTGTCTCTATGCATTCAGGCTGCATCGTGTCGCCATGCAGAAGAGAAGTAGTGCTACCAATGCTGCCTCGCCGCTGCTCCACGGCATCTTACCCCCTAACATGCTGCTCTGGACAAGAACCAAATCACAGCGAGGTCAGGATGATGGAAGTTAATCTTGTGTTTTATCATGTTGACCCAGATATGATGTGACAGAACTGGGGATGAGGGAAGAGGGGAGGAGGAGAGGAATGGGGGACATAGTGAGGTGAAGGATGACATCATGTGACAGAGGCACGTATTTCACCCAGGGGAATACCATTCATTGAGGCTGATAGAGATCACACTGCCTTTTAAATAAATGTGTAAGAGAAGGTGGACCTGGCTGTGTTGGCTATCCCTCTAACACACACACACACACACACACACACACACACACACACACACACACACACACACACACACACACACACACACACACACACACACACACACACACACACACACACATTTAGCCTTTGTAATAGTGTCACATCTGACACCTGACTCTTTCATTACTAACATATGTAAAATGAAACCACCAAGTAAGAGTGAATAGTAATAGCAAGTAAAAGTAAGTCAAATGAGTGTCAATATTACACATATATTACAGTTATTATAATTATGTACAGTATATATATATATATATATATATATATATATATATATATATATATATATATATATATATATATATATATATATATATATATATATATATATATATATATTTGTCTTTGAAATGTAAACTGTTTACAACGCCTCACTGACTACACATCCACTCCTGGGAAGGATGATGAGGCTCCATATAGCCCAGACTATCACCTATCAACTATACTGCTATAGATCTCAGGGATATAGCTATTTAATCTCAGGACTATATACACTCCCATTCAAAAGTTTGGGGTCACTTAGAAACGTCCTTGTTTTTGAAAGAAAATCACATTAAAATGACATCAAATTGAACAGAAATACAGTGTAGACATTGTTAATGTTGGAAATTACTATTGTAGCTGGAAACGGCTGTTTAATGGCATATCTACATAGGCGTACAGAGGCCCATTATCAGCAACCATCACTCCTGTGTTCCAATGGCATGTTGTGTTAGCTTATCCAAGTTGATCATTTTAAAAGGATATCCCTCTAGTGGTTTGTGGGCTGTGCTTTGGCAAAGTGGGTGGGGTTATATCCTACCTGTTTGGCCCTGTCCGGGGGTATCGTTGGACAGGGCCACAGTGTCTCCCGACCGCCCCTGTCTAAACCTCCAGTATATATTTATGCTGCAATAGTTTATGTGTCGAGGGGCTAGGGTCAGTCTGTTATATCTGGAGTATTTGTCCTGTCTTATCCGGTGTCCGGTGTGAATTTAAGTATGCTCTCTCTAATTCTCTCTCTTCCTCTCTCTTTCTCTTGGTCCTTCTCTCGCTCTTTCTCTTTATCTCTCTCTTCTCTCGGAGGACCTGAGCCCTAGGACCATGCCTCAGGATTACCTGGCCTGATGACTCCTTGCTGTCCCCAGTCCACCTGGTCATGCTGCTGCTCCAGTTTCAACTGTTCTGCCTACGGCTATGGAACCCAGACCTGTTCACTGGACATGCTACCTTGTCCCGGACCTGCTGTTTTGGACTCTCTCTCTCTACCGCACCTGCTGTCTCTAACTCTGAATGATCGGCTATGAAAAGCCAACTGACATTTACTCCTGAGGTGCTGACCTGTTGCACCCTCCACAACCACTGTGATTATTATTATCTGACCCTGTTGGTCATCTATGAACGTTTGAACATCTTGGCCATATTCTGTTATAATCTTTACCCGGCACAGCCAGAAGAGGACTGGCCACCCCTCAAAGCCTGGTTCCTCCCTAGGTTTCTACCTAGGTTCTGACCTTTCTAGTGAGTTTTTCCTAGCCACCGTGCTTCTACATCTGCAATTCTTGCTGTTTGGGGTTTTATGCTGGGTTTCTGTACAGTACTTTGTGACATTGGCTGATGTAAAAAGGGCATTATGAATAAATGTGATTGATTGATTGATAATTGATCATTAGAAAACCCCTTTGCAATTATGTTAGCACAGCTGAAAACTGTTGTTCTGATTAAAGAAGCAATACAACTGGCCTTCTTAGACTAGTTGAGTATCTGGGGCATCAGCATTTGTGCGTTCGATTACAGGCTCAAAATGGCCAGAAACAAATAACTTTTTTCTGAAACTCGTCAGTACTTGTTCTGAGAAATGAAGGCTATTCCATGCGAGAAATTGCCAAGAAACTGAAGATTTCGTACAACGCTGTGTACTACTCCCTTCACAGAATAGCTCAAGCTGGCTCTAACCAGAATAGAAAGAGGAGTGGGAGGCATGATGCACAACTGAGCAAGAGGACAAGTCCATTAGAGTGTCTAGTTTGAGGAACAGGCGCCTCACAAGTCCTCAACTAGCAGCTTCATTAAATAGTACCCGCAAAACACCAGTCTCAACGTCAACAGTGAAGAGGCGACTCCGGGATGCTGGCCTTCTAGGCAGAGTTCCTCTGTCCAGTGTCTGTGTTCTTTTGCCCATCTTAATCTTTTCTTTTTATTTGCCAGTCTGAGATATGGCTTTTTCTTTGCAACAAACAAAAGATGAGCTTCTACACTACCATTCAGAAGTTTGGGGTCACTTAGAAATGTCCTTGTTTTTGAAAGAAAAGCATTTATTTTGTCCATTAAATTAACAAAAAATTGATCAGAAATACAGAGTAGACATTGTTAATGTTGTAAATGACTATTGTAGCTGGAAACGGCAGATTTTGTATATAATATCTACATAGGCGCCCAGATAACGTTAGCTAGCAAGTAGCGACCATAGCATATTTGCCTGCTTTACATAGCTAGTTAGCTAGTCAAGGTTAGAATACTAGCTAGCTAGCTAATCCAAAAAATCTCAACAGATTTCATGGAAAGTCTATTCTGTAGATGGTAACTAGCTAGCTAGTTAGCTAGTTGGTAGGCCCAATCTTTTGCAGCAATCTTTCATGTCTGGATTTTGCACACTGACCATCTATCTACTTGACCCCGTTATTTTCACACTGTTACATGACGTCAGTGTCAAGATGTGGGCACGTTCGAAGTCGTCATTATTTAGAGCGTGTTGCGTAGATGGGCAGATCTTGACATGATGCCTTCATTCCTGGTATAAATAAATAATTGCACCAATACATCCCGTCCAAAAGTGAGAATGTTCCTCAATAGTGAAACCCTTGGAAGGTTACATGGTGGAATAAGAGTTTGTCTTATGACCAGGTGCATTTATAAACCATTTTTCACCCAAGCGTAATAGGTTTACAAGTTGACCCATAGCTGTTTATTAATGTGTAAAAAAAAATAAAAGATTGTTTAGGTAATTGACCCATTGTCAAATTGTTAAATGATAGAACACATTTATTTATTTATTTTTGCTATTGGGCCTGGGCATCAGACTCCATATCTTTATTGCACAGTTGGCGTGATCGACGTGATCGACGTGATCGATTTTCAATTGGCTTACACTTATCATGTAATTTGTGCAGGATGAAATATGGTGCGTTGGGATGCTATCAGAAACTTTAACATTTGTTGTTACACCCCTGTAATTACAGAATGCAATTACCACCAGTTACCTGTTGTTATTACAGTGTAATTAATTACAATAGTTAATTACAATACTTGTTAGAGTGTAATTCCATATGTAATTACACTGTAATAAGGACCACATTACCAGAAATTGTTACCTACTTCACCCATATTTTACTTATTTTTGCAAAAGGGTGTAGTTCCAGTATATATCTACACTGCTTCATGGCAAAATAAAAGTTATAAACTACTGAAAACAAAAACAAATTTGAATTTAGTTCAACTACCACCAAGCTACTGCAAAGCGTAAAATGTAGTTAAATTACTAGTTGAACTACATGTAGTTCTCCACAGCAGAGAAAGACATGGTTGAAACCAAACACTAACAAATGACTCTGAGGCCCCAGCGGTGGTGGTTACATGGAGAGCTAAGGCTCCTGGGGATTGATAGGTGGGAATTAATTCCTAGCCAAGCCTAAGGTACCCCGCCAGCCCACTAGCCCTCCCTCAGGAGAGAAGGGTTAGAGAGGTTGTATCCACACTCCCATCCAGCACCTACCCAGGACATCTCCGTGCTGTGGGTGAGACCGCACATGCAATTTATTATCCTCTGAGGGCAGGCTTTGTGAACATGGTGCTGCTTCCTGCATGATATGAAACATTGCTATGAGACGTGTAACAGTATAGCTTTAAACCGTCCCTTCGCCCCGACCCGGGCGCGAACCAGGGACCCTCTGCACACATCAACAACTGACACCCACGAAGCGTCGTTACCCATCGCTCCACAAAAGCCGCGGCCCTTGCAGAGCAAGGGGCAACACTACTTAAGTCTCAGAGCAAGTGACGTAACTGATTGAAATGCTACTAGCGCGTACCCGCTAACTAGCTAGCCATTTCACATCCGTTACACTCACCCCCCTTTCAACCTCCTCCTTTTTCCGCAGCAACCAGTGATCCGGGTCAACAGCATCAATCTAACAGTATAACTTTAGTACGTCCCCTCGCCCCGACCCCGGGCGCGAACCAGGGACCCTCTGCACACATCAACAACGGTCGCCCATGAAGCATCGTTACCCATCGCTCCACAAAAGCCGCGGCCCTTGCAGAGCAAGGGGCAACACTACTTAAGTCTCAGAGCAAGTGACGTAACTGATTGAAATGCTACTAGCGCGTACCCGCTAACTAGCTAGCCATTTCACATCCGTTACAGACGCATGAGGTGCCCTGCTTGCTGGTGTCCTGTGATGGCAAAATAATATATATGTTTCAGAATACTTATTGTGTCATCAATTGGTGTTACAAATGTCAAGAAAGATCAACAAAGATATAGGCCTAGTATTAGTATCTTAATGTATCATATCATCTCTAGGTGTCTTGTTATAGATCATGTAACTTAAGCTTAACAGAGAATGGTGTAATTGTTGAGTGGGCTGCTTGGATTGTAAAGTAGCATCATTGGCCAACATTTCAATGGAATTGATTTTTATTTATGAATCACCCTTAAACAACAGCACACTCTCTTATATGATATTATTTACCTCAGGTGCACTCAGAGAGCAATTCTCTCCGCCTATGGCCCTCCTACTCTGCTTGCCTCTCCTACTCACCATCCACCTCAGCATGAAAACTGCCTCAAAATACCACTCCAGAGAACATTACTTTAGTTTGGACCAGGAGCCAAAATTATGGAATAAAATTAAATCAATGGATGATAAATTCACCAAGGGAACCAATTTAGGGTGCCTTGAGGGTCCAGCTACTGTTCAACAACAGGAAAAGAGTATGGAGGGTTGACTGCTAAACGCCCATGCACTGGATGTCAGCAAATAATGGTTTCATGCTGGTTCCTCATATTTGTCCTATTATATTTTACAGATCAAAAGTTACTCCAGTATGGATTAAAAATTAAATATATTATATAAAGTTTATCCAATTACACATAAAGTAATAGAGGGAGGCAAGGGATCTCAAAATAGAGCATAGTGCCAAAATGTGTGTATCCACATTTCATTATCCTCTGCGGTGAGCAGAAATTTAACCACTTGCAAAATTAAATTAAGTTGGCCTTGTGATCTTGTGCTATTTATTTAGTTGCTGTAGTAGTGCATGTGTTTGCACTGCACTATGTGCAAATGCAAACACAGCATATTCCACTCATAAGGAAGAGATACAGTGAAAGGAACCCACTTAATTAATCCATGCAAGTCAAGTCAGGGGAGAGATAGGATGGCCTTTGAACCCATAGCACAGCTTGGGCTGGAAAATTGTTTCCATCAGCAAGAAACTCAACTCCCACATGGCTGCACCTCCACCTGGCTTTAGGTTACAGTATTTATTTTATTTCACCTTTATTTAACCAGGTAGGCTAGTTGAGAACAAGTTCTCATTTACAACTGCGACCTGGCCAAGATAAAGCATAGCAGTGTGAACAGACAACAACACAGAGTTACACATGGAGTAAACAATAAACAAGTCAATAACACAGTAGGGAGAAAAATGAGTCTATATACATTGTGTGCAAAAGGCATGAGGTAGGCAATAAATAGGCCATAGGAGCGAATAATTACAATTTAGCAGATTAACACTGGAGTGATAAATCATCAGATGATCATGTGCAAGTAGAGATACTGGTGTGCAAAAGAGCAGAAAAGTTAATAAATAAAAACAGTAAGGGGATGAGGTAGGTAAATTGGGTGGGCTGTTTACAGATGGACTATGTACACCTGCAGCGATTGGTTAGCTGCTCAGATAGCAGATGTTTAAAGTTGGTGAGGGAAATAAAAGTCTCCAAATTCAGCGATTTTTGCAATTCGTTCCAGTCACAGGCAGCAGAGAACTGGAAGGAAAGGCGGCCAAATGAGGTGTTGGCTTTTGGGATGATCAGTGAGATATACCTGCTGGAGCGCGTGCTACGGGTGGGTGTTGTTATCGTGACCAGTGAACTGAAATAAGGCGGAGCTTTACCTAGCATGGACTTATAGATGAGACTGATCTGCAGACAACAACAACCATGGAAATAGTCCAGTGTAGTACCACCTACAGACAACACCACCTACAGATAACATGCTGACCAAACCGACTCCACGCGTGCGTCCACATGTTCCATCGTGTGCATGTTGATTTTGTCTATCCCCATCATGACACTCAAGTTAACATACCAAAACCAACTGTGAAACCAACTATACTGAACAAAAATATGAACACAACATGTAAAGTGTTCCTCCCCATGTTTCATAAGGTGAAATAAAAGATCCCAAAAATTATCCATACTCAGAAAAAGCTTATTTCTCTCAAATGTTGTGCACAAATTTGTTCACATCCCTGTCAGTGAGCATTTCTCCTTTGCCAAGATAATCCATCCACTTGACAGGTGAGGCAACACAATACCACAGATATCTCATGTTTTGAGGGACTGTGTAATTGGCATGCTGACTGCAGGATTGTCCACCAGAGCTGTTGCCAGAGAATGTAATAATAATTTCTCTACCATAAGCCTCCTCCAACATAATTTTTGAGAAATTGGCAGTAAATTCAACCGGCCTGCCAGTAAGTTCCATCGGCCTGCAGACCGCTGTAACCGCACCAGCCCAGGACCTCCACATCTGGCTTCTTCACCTGTGGGACCGTTTCAGAGGGTGCAGAGGAATATTTCTGTCTTTAACTTCTTGGTGATCCCTTCGCGCGCCAATCCCTGTTAACTGGATTGATTTGACAACACCCAGTGAAATAGCAGCGCGCCAAATTCAAAAACAGAAATACTCATAATAATAATTCAGAAATCATACAAGTGTCATACATCGGTTTAAAGATGAACTTCTTGTTAATCCAGCCACAGTGTCAGATTTCAAAAAGTCTTTACGGCAAAAGCAAACCATACTATTTTCTGAGGGCAGCACCCCATCAAAAAAACACATGAAAATCATAATTCAATCCGCCAGGCGCGATACAAAACACAGGAAAAAGGATATAATTCATGCCTTACCTTTAAAGATATTCTTCTGTTGGCACTCCAATATGTCCATTAACTTCTCTCAGCTACGGATCCCTTTTATGGGATCACTTTCCTACACAACCGCTAGAATTGCAGGGCGCCAAATGCAAAAATATTACTAAAAATATTTATAATCATGCAATCACAAGTGAAATATACCAAAACTTATTGAATAGGTTACCGTCCGGTTGAAATATTATTGATTATGTATGTTAAAAACAACCTGAGGATTGATTATAAAAAACGTTTGACATGTTTCTACAAACATTACGGATACTTTTTGGAATTTTCTTCTGCCTTTCAGGACCGGAACGAGCCTGTGGTTTTCTGAACATAACGCGCAACCCAAATGGCGTTTTTTTGTTATAAAACTAATATTTATCGAACAAAAATAACATTTATTGTGTAACTGGGAGTCTCGTGAGTACAAACATCCGAAGATTATCAAAGGTAAGCGATTAATTTTATTGCTTTTCTGACTTTCGTGACCATGCTAATTTGGGGCTAGCTGTTCTTACTGTTTTGTCTAGTGATTGATAAACTCACAAACGCTTGGATTGCTTTCGCTGTAAAGCATATTTTCTAAATCTGACACGACAGGTGGATTAACAACAAGCTAAGCTGTGTTTCGGTATATTTCACTTGTGATTCCATGATTATAAATATTTTTTGTATTATTTTTGAATTTGGCGATCTGCAATTCAGCGGTTGTTTAGGGAAATGATCCCGTTGTTTTTAACAAACATAATCGATAATATTTCAACCGGACCGTAACCTATTCAATAAGAGAGAAAAGGAAAATGGAGAGCTCCCCTCTCGCGCGCAGGCACTATTCAGAGGACACCTGACTACTTTTGAAAAATCTCGTTCATTTTTCAAAATAAAAGTCTGAAACTATGTCTAAAGCCTGGTCACAGCCTGAGGAATCTGGTTGATACCCCTTTATATGGAAGAAAGACTGGCCAGGACACACAGATTTAAAAATATATATATCACTTCCGGGTTATATTTTCTCAGGTTTTCGCCTGCAGAATCAGTTTTGTTATACTCACAGACAATATTTTGACAGTTTTGGAAACTTTGGAGTGTTTTCTATCCTAATCTGTGAATTATATGCATATTCTACGATCTGGACCTGAGAAATAGTCTGTTTACCTTGGGAACGTTATTAAAAGAAATTATAATAATCTGACCCCTAGCGTCAAGAAGTTAAGTGGGGCTGAAGATAGTGGGCTAAAGAACAGGACAAGAGAAAGCATGAACATGTAATCTGAACAGTCAAATTGATGGTGTTCCCTGGACGGCATGGTGAGGACATCACTACTAACAGATTTCTCCATTGTGGCTCCATGTCAGGAGAGTTGCACTGGGTAATGTGGAGGAGACTGTGTCTATGTCCAAATTGTACCCCATTCAAGGGGTTCACAAACTCGGGGCCCCCCTTCCTGTATTGGGGAACATCCCGTGACTCCGGGAAGAGGCGACACTGGGTTGCTGGCCTTCTAGGCAGAGATCCTCTGTCCAGTATCTGTGTTCTTTGGCCCATCTTAATCTTTTCTTTTATTGGCCAGTCTGAGACATGGCTTTTTCTTTGCAACTCTGCCTAGAAGGCCAGCATTCCGGAGTCGCCTCTTCACTGTTGACGTTGAGACTGGTGTTTTGCGGGTACTATTTAATGAAGCTGCCAGTTGAGGACTTGAGAGGCGTCTGTTTCTCAAACTAGACACTCTAATGTACTTGTCCTCTTGCTCAGTTGTGCACCGGGGCCTCCCACTCCTCTTTCTATTCTGGTTAGAGCCAGTTTGTGCTGTTCTGTGAAAGGAGTAGTATACAGTGTTGTACGAGATCTTCAGTTTCATGGCAATTTCTCACATGGAATAGCCTTCATTTCTCAGAACAAGAATAGCCTGACGAGTTTCAGAAGAAAGTTCTTTGTTTCTGGATATTTTGAGCCTGTAATTGAACCCAGATACTCAACTGGTCTAAAGAAGTCCAGTTTTATTGCTTCTTTAATCAGAAGAACAGTTTTCAGCTGTGCTAACATAATTGCAAATGGGTTTTCTAATGATCAATTAGCATTTTAAAATGATACATTTGGATTAGCTAAAACAACGTGCCATTGGAACACAGGAGTGATGGTTGCTGATAATGGGCCTCTGTACGCCTATGTAAATATTCCATAAAAATATCTGCCGTTAGTCATTCACAACATGAACAATTTCTACACTGTATTTCTGATCAATTTTATGTTATTTTAATGGACAATTGTTTTGCTTTTCTTTCAAAAACAATGACATTTCTAAGTGACCCCAAACTTTTGAATGGTAGTTATGCAATGACTAACATGACAAGAGGAACTGATGATGCACTACCCAATTTCGAAATTGCACTTTCTGCATTCTACTATTAGTACATTTCAAGCCGGTCTAAAGTTACAAAAAAAATAAAAAATACACACCCCACAGTTTGGGAACCACTACCCTATTCCATGGGAACCTATGGGCTATTTATAGTGAAAATGGTGCCTTTTGCGGTGCAGACTTTGCTTTCAAAGCCAAAGTGTTACATGGCCATCCTCCCTACCATTCATATGAACAGAGCATTGAGTAATAATTCACTTAAAATTTGCATTTTGTCTTGTTTTTACTTACCAAGCTAAATTATCTAATGTCATTGGCAGATACATTTGCCTATTACAATATATTTTTTAAGATATTTTACCTCAAGATTTCAATTTTTTGCAGTGTTTGCCTTGCAGGAGGGGACAGCATACTGAACCATTCGCACCAAGCAGCATCACTGGCAATAGAGGACTAAGATGGCTGTCATTTCCCTTTGATTATAGCATTGATAAGATCATTTTGAGTCCTCAGTATAATAGTCTTGTACACATCCTTACAAATAGGACTATACCTATGTTAATGGTTCCTCGTGCAACGACAATCTCCTACAAATAGCCTACATAAGACACCATATGTTTCTACACGGTGAGATCAATGACACACTGAAATGAAAGAAAAAGAGTTTAGGTAGTATAACTGTAGAAGGAAAGTTTTGTAATAGGGAAAATGCCTTTACAAGACAATTTAGGAGCTACTCAGCATTCACTTAGTAGCTACGTGTGTGATTGATAGCATATTCAGGGAGAAAGGCAAAGTTAAGTGCTGCATGCATATTTTAAGATCCCCATTGTCTAATTACACTTAATTACTGTGATTAAGAATTTAAGGACACAAAGTTCACAGTAGTCAGTCCAAGACTGAATTGGTAGCTGTCAATTCAGCAGTAACAATTAGGAAGATGTTCATCCCACATTATTCTTATGGATTTGAGGTGAACCCATGGCACATTGGGTGGTTAGGAGAAAGCTAATGGGTACATTGGAGAAAAGAGAGAACAATCTTCAAATGGATATTAATTGGACCAACTCATTCGGTCCCATTAATTTCAAGGTTTCCTAAAAGCATTGTAGAGAGAGTACATCACAGATATTTATCATACACCCCAGTCATAGAAATCTGAGACTTGTACCAGGAGGAGTCTCAGAGGTGAATACTAACTTCCACTTAAGCCAAATCTTAGTTGACATCATTGTGACATCAAGTGGAAGTTTGGATATTGTTTGGGATGAATCAGAATTAGTTGGGTAACATAGATAACAGAGAAGGGATAACTGCAACTGTCAACCCTATAGTCCAAAGGGAAACATTCTAATAATGACAAGTATCTCACAAGCATATTATGAAAATAAAACATATTATGTTACCCAACTAATGTCTGAGTTTTGTGACTGGTATTATGCATGGGATGTTGATGATGAGGTGCCCAATATTGCTTGTGTTTTCTCAATGGCCAAAACCCATTGGGGCCACGAGGGCAGTTTCATGTCTGAAGCAGGCTTACATTGCACCTCCCGTCTTTCACCATTGACAAGATATCTCCATTATGAGAAACAATGGCTGTGTGATACATTACAGGATGAGTCAGTGCAGTGTGAGGGTTTATACTGTAGCAGTTATTTCTGTGCTTTAGGGGTTAATCTAACCCCTGCACAGAAAAAGCTCTACCTGTTTGAGGATAGTGCACCACATGTGTCCCTGGCAAAATCAGACAGAGTAGAATGGGTGGATACTGGAATTTGGATGAAATGCTTGGTTAATGCTACAGACTGGGAGATGCGCCCTGATGGGTCAACTTATTCACCCAGCACACTGACAAGTTGTTACCCACTCAGTTGGGAAACTCCAACTGAGAGGGGTGTGCATGGTGTTGATCAGGTTTCTTTTTCTACCAATATCATGTTGTTGAGTGAAGACTCACCCCTCCTGAGAGGGGTCCCTGAACGCCTATGGGCAAGGGACAAGTATGATTTTGGGAGAATAAAGGGAGCTGAGCCAATGGTGGTCACTCCTAAAGATACCAGGCGCCCATACCAGGCGCACAGTATCCACTCAGTAGGGAGGCAATAGCAGGTATTACTCCTGTTCATGCATCCCTGTTAGCTAATGGTGCTTTAATTCCCTGTCCAGAATCACCCTGTAACACCCCTATCTGCCTGTTAGAAAACCTTCAGGTGATTGGAGATTGGTCCAGGACTTAAGGCCTGTGAACGATGCAGTATTTGCCCGTGCCCCGGTGGTTCCTAATGTTACTACACTGTTGGGGGCGGTACCACCCACAGCAGAGTGGTTCTCTGTGATTGATTTGACGAATGCATTTTTCAGTATTCCAGTGGCACCAGAATCTCAGTTCTGGTTTGCTTTCATGTTTTTAGGTAAGAGATTTACGTTGAATCTCCCGCTATTTTTTCAGCGGCTTTAGCACAAAATCTGGAGGGTTTTATACCCCCTGAGGGCAGCACTCTGATTCAGTATGTGGATGATTAGTTGTTGTGCTCCAGCTCAATGGAAACTTGTGAAACTGATACTCGGGCTCTGTTGATATTTCTCGCTGAGAATGGCCACAAAGTTTCAAAGAAGAAGTTACAGTTGGTTTCACAGACAGTGAGGTATTTGGGTCATGACATCTCTCCCAATGGCAGGCAGCTGGGTAAAGGATACAGGCTATTCTCTCTGTCCCACAGCCGGTTACTAAACGACACATGATGTCATTGACTGGTATGGCAGGGTATTGTAGGGCGTGGTTACCTGACTATGCTGAGGTGGTGCAGCCGCTTGCTGACCTTATTTATGGCCACAAAATGGCTATGATTGACAAAATTAAGTGGACACTAGAGGGACTGACTGCCGTGACCAGACTGAAACAACTCATGACTACTTCACCCTGTTTGGGACTCCCTGACCATTCTAAACCTTTTAACCTCTTTGTTTGTGAGAAAAGTGGTTTTATGTCATCTGTTTTAACACAGGAACATGGAGGAAAGCAGCGCCCGGTTGGGTATTATTCCAAACAGCTGGACAGTGTGGCCAGAGGTCTGGTTTGTTGTTTGAGGGCTGTGGCTGCTGCTACTGAAGCTGTGTTGGCTTGTGCAGACATTGTTGCCATGTGTGAACTCACTGTACACGTTCCTCATGCTGTATATGCTCTTTTTTCACAGGCAAAGACGGCCCATCTAACACCAGCTCGACTGCTCCATTATCAGAATGTTCTTCTGACAATGTGTCATGTGACCCTGAAGAGGTGCACTGTGTTAAATCCTGCTACTTTGTTGCCCACCGAGGATGATGGAGAGCCGCATGACTGTGCTGCCCTGGTGGAGCTTGTCTCTAAACCAAGGTCAGATTTAACTGATGTCCCTTTGCAAAATGCACATTTGGAACTGTTTGTAGATGGCTCTGCTCAGCGTTCTGAGAAAGGAGAACCATTGGTTGCGTATGCGGTTACTACTGCCTCAACCACACTGGAAAGTGCTAAATTACACTCCCACATTTCTGCTCAAGCAGCAGAACTCTTTGCACTCACTAGAGCTTGCATATTAGCTAAAGGCCAGTCTGCTACTATCTATACAGATAGCAGATATGCCTTTGGCGTGGTACATGATTTTGGTACTCTGTGGAAACAGCGCGGCTTCCTGACCTCCTCTGGTAAGACAATATCTCATTCAAAACGTGTTGATAACTTGCTAAAAGCTATTTTGCTCCCTTCTGAAATTGCTGTTTGTAAGTGCCTTGCTCATGCTAACTCTTCCGACCCTGTCTCCAAAGGTAATGCTATGGCTGACTTGGCAGCTAAGGCAGCAGCTGTCTCCTTGGAGGCACCTGTGTTACAGATGGTTTTACTTCCTGATCATAACCTCTTCTCTCCCACTGATATCTCTGACTTGCAATCCTCTGTAGGTCCTGTTGAGTTGAGGAAGTGGAAACGACTATGTACATATGACCAGGTGCAGAAACTCTGGCTGGGCCCTGCTGGGCTACCAGTCTTACCATGTTCATGTTTCCCCTACTTAGCTAAGTTGTCACATGGTAGGGAATACATTTTGGTTTGCACCTGGGTTTTCTGTGTTTGCTGAACAATTTTGTGCAAAATGTGTGATTTGTATGACTAACAACATGGGAAGAGGGATTCCCATGCCACTGTCGGCTCATCCAACCCCTGAAGGACCATTTGAACACATAATGATGGATTTTATTGAACTCTCTCCTTGTCAAGGTTACAAATATTGTCTGGTGATAGTGGATGCCTTCTCCAAGTGGGTAGAGGCATTCCCATGTCGACATTCCACTGCTATAGCAGTAGCCAAGAAACTCCTTAGGGAGATCATCCCAAGGTGGGGGTTACCATCTAAATTAACCAGCGACAATGGCTCCCACTTTGTAAACCTGGTGATACAGAACTTGTCAGAGTCTGCAGATTGTAGGAAAACCTGCAAAATCGGCAGTGTATCAAATACTTGTTCTCCCCACTTGTATGTAGCTTGTTTCCACATTCAGCGATCTCCCCATTCTTACAGTATTCAGTAGAGGTCAGCATTAATGACACTCTATGTGCACTAGAAGTGCTCTTGTCCAATGAGAACACAGGGGGTCAACCCTCACTAGGTAGAACATTAAGGGATAAATGCATTAATGGTAATTTGTCATCAACAAAAGATTTACGAGGGGGATTTGATTGTTCACATTGGTGCAGTAGAATCATCTTAGAACCTAGATCCCGTGTACCAGAACCTATTCAAGTCCAACCCCGGCGAACCCCATTTAGGATCTGTCATTGTCCCAACCCAAGCAATATTTCCATACCACAATTTAATGAATCCTATCTGGGAATGTCAACATGTGTCAATTATAGTGTTTTCCCAATTGGATGTAGCTGGAAGAAGGGAACATGCAGCTCTGGATACCCCATTAGACTGAGGGTGGGGCACACCATTATTGATGCGGAAACTGACTATCGTTCTCATCAATTTGGCTCGGCAACATTTACTGATCATTATTGGATCTGTGGTGATAAAGCCTATCTCTACCTACCCACAAATTGGACAGGGTGCTGTATTTTTGGCAAACTAAACATATCCCTTGTGGTAATGCAAAAAACGAATCAGAACTAATCACCAATCAGGTTAAGACTAATTAAGAGGGACATCTCGCAATCCAATTATGTCCCCAGTGACTCGCGACGATCCTCGAAATTGGAAAAGTTCTGGTGCGGTTTAATCCCCTGGTATGGGGCATCGGAGAATGCACATGAGTTGGATAGGCTAGGATATCATTTGGAATCCCTGGTAAATTTGACCACTGCAGGGTTTTCTATGATAAGACCAGAGTTGCAAGCCACTCGACTCATGACAACACAAAATAGGGTGGCACTTGACATGTTGCTAGCACGTGAAGGAGGGGAGTGTCAAATGATAGGAGATCACTGTTGTACATTCATACCCCAGGGAGATGACAATTTGACTATTGTAGTGGAACATTTGAAAGAGCTTAGTGGTGTTCTTGAAAGGGAACACCAGCCTGACATCGACTGGAATCCGTTAGGATGGGTTCAGTCAGTGTTTGGTGCTTGGGGAGCAACTATTTTCCACTGGTGCATCTATGGTCTAATATTACTGATTGCTCTGTTGCTAATTATCATTTGTGTGAAGAAATTGTTTAATAAAGTGGTTGATGTTGTTCTTACTATGCCCTTGCTTGCAAATTAAGTAGCTGTAGATGAAGAATCTGAGATTGATGGACGACAATCAGGTGACCACAGTGAAATATTCTCACTGGACAGTGTAGATAGAGAGGGTTCACAGTATATGAATGATTTCCCTGACCTATTCCCTATTCCTGACTATATCTCTGATAGTGGGGAACCCAATTCTGAGCATGAGGACATAGAGGGATGACTGTCCTATATGTTGTGATGAGGCCTGTGTTTAGACACTGGTTCTCCTGTAATTTAGGGAGCATTTATATGTTGTTATGAACAATGAGGAAAATTGTGAGGAGTCAGGCGCAGAGAGCAAAGATATGGGGAAAAACCACTCTTTAATGTCCAACCAGAAGAACAACTGGTAACATCAAAACATTGGCGTAATAATCCACTTGAATAAAGTACACACTGGAAAAATAATCCAGACTGTGGAAAACCCCAAATGAAACGAACAACCTCATACAAAACAGAAAGACAAGCCCGCACAAACAGAAGCGGGCTAAACGAACTTAAATAGCACCACCCTAACAACCAAACAAGAAACAGGTGAAAACAATTAGTCAAAACCAAACGAAAAGGAAAAAGGGATCGGTGGCAGCTAGTAGACCGGCGACGACGACCGCCGAGCGCCACTCGAACAGGAAGGGAAGCCACCTTCGGTAATACTCGTTACATATGTTCTGTTATTTTTTATTTTACTCAACAAATGTATTATTCTGTGTGATTAAACATGTGCAAGTCTGTCTTGTGGTATAAAGGTTGTAAACTTAGTTTCTGAAGGGATTTGATTCCCTATTATCTTAACATTTTGAGTATTTTTTCATTTTTTCATATACTCTGCAACTACTGTTAGTAAGGTACCATGTTACTGTTCTGATTCTTCAGAAGGGACGGAGTCCCTTGAGAGGGGAATGTTGGGGATGAATCAGAATTAGTTGGGTAACATAGATAAGATGTTTTATTTTCATAATATGCTTGTGAGATACTTGTAATTATTAGAATGTTTCCCTTTGGACTATAGGGTTATCAGTTGCAGTTATCCCTTCTCAGCTAGGGCTTAGTCACTTGGGGCCCAGAGAGGGGAGAGGTCAGGGTTGTCTTCATATGTGAATTATCTGTTAAACCATATGGTGCTATGCAGAATATCAGAAGGGGAGGAGGACAGAATGGAACATTGTCTTTTTATGGGAATGTGTCTGTAACTATTCCTAAACCATGTGAAGGGATGGCGTGATTAATGGGGAACCAGTTAGTTATCTCATACAATGTATGTACACCAGTCACTCCCTCCTTTTCTCATTGGAGGGAGGAGTATGGCAGTGTCTGGAAACATTGTATTACCCCTCTGATGTTGCCCTTATCTTGACCTAGTATATGACCTAAGAGGCTCACTGTCTTCAGTGATATGATCCTTGACTAGTCTCTCAAAGCATTTCATGATGACAGAAGTGAGTGCTATGGGAGATAGTAATTTAGTTCAGTTACCTTTGCATTCTTGCGTACAGGAACAATGGTGGCAATCTTGAAGCATGTGGGGACAGCATACTGGGATAGGGAGATATTTAATATGGCCGTAAACACACCAGCCAGCTGGTCTGCGCATGCTCTGAGGATGCAGCTAGGGATGCCATCTAGGCCGGCAGCCTTGCGAAGTTTAACACGTTTAAATGTCTTACTAACGTCGGGCCATGTATAAGGAGAGCCCACATTCCTTGGTAACGGGCCGCGTTGGTGACAGTCTATTATCCTCAAAGCGGGCTAAGAAGGTTTTTAGCTTGTCTGAAAGCAAGACGTCGGTGTCTGTGACGTGGTTGTTTTTCCTTTTGTAGTCCATGATTGTCTGTAGACCCTGCCACATATGTCTCGTGTCTGAGCCGTTGAATTGCAACTCCACGTTGTCTCTATACTGACATTTTGCTTGTTTGATTGCCTCGCGGAGGGAATACCTACACTGTTTGTACTCGGCCATATTCCCAGTCACCTTTCCATGGTTAAATGCGATCGTTCACGCTTTCAGTTTTGCGCGAATGCTGCCATCAATCCACGGTTTCTGCTTAGGGTAGGTTTTAACTTCTTATGGCTGCAAGCCCGACGCCGGTACACTTATGACAACAGCCAGCTCAAAGTGCAGGGCGCGAAATTCAAAATATATTTTTTTTAAATATTTAACTTTCACACATTAACAAGTCCAATACAGCATATGAAAGGTACACATCTTGTGAATCCAGCCAACATGTCCGATTTTTTTAATGTTTTACAGGGAAGACACAATATGTAAATCTATTAGCTAACCACGTTAGCAAAAGACACCACTTTTTTTTACTCCATCAGTTTTTTACTCCATCAGTAGCTATCACAAATTCGACCAAATAAAGATATAAATAGCCACTAACCAAGAAACAACTTCATCAGATGACAGTCTGATAACATATTTATTGTATAGCATATGTTTTGTTAGAAAAATGTGCATATTTCAGGTATAAATCATAGTTTACATTGCAGCTACAATCAGAAATTGCACCGAAAGCAGCCATAATAATTACAGACACCAACGCCAAATAACTAAATACTCATCATAAAACATTTCTGAAAAATACATAATGTACAGCAATTGAAAGACAGGCATCTTGTGATTCCAGACAATATTTCCGATTTATCAAGTGTTTTACAGCGAAAACACAATATAGCGTTATATTAGCGTAGCCACAATAGCCAAAAACAAGCAATTTCCCAGTAGCAAAAGTAAGCGATCGTAACAAACAGGCAAAAGATATATAATTTTTGACTAACCTTGATTGTCTTCCTCAGATGACAGTCCTATAACATCAGGTTATACATACACTTATGTTTTGTTCGAAAATGTGCATATTTAGAGCTGAAATCAATGGTTACACATTGTGCTAACTTAGCTACTTTTCCCCACTACGTCCGGATTTTTCCTGACACTTTTTCTGACACACATATTCTGACCAAATAGCTATTCATAAACATAACTAAAAAATACATGTTGTATAGGAAATGATAGATCCATTAGTTCTTAATGAAATCGCAGTGTTAGAATTCTAAAAATAACTTCATTACGATATGCAGCTTCGGTATAGCTAGAGTACCCAAAACGTTGGACGCCCACGACTAGTACACAGTTCGACAGATATATGAAATAGCATCATAAAATGTTTCTTACTTTTGCTGATCTTTCATCAGAATGTTGGACAAGGTGTCCTTTGTCCAGAACAGTCGTTGTTTGGATCTGGAACGGCAAATTTCCCTCTTCATTTAGCACGCGCACTAGCCAAGTGACACGGATCTCTCCAACGTCAACAAAGTCAGAGAACGGAACACGGCAAAACTCCCGAAAAATGTTCAATAATCTGATGAAACTATATTGAAAAAACATACTTTACGATGATATGGTCACATGTATCAAATAAAATCAAAGCCGGAGATAATAGTCGCCTAAAACGACAGCTTTTCAAAAGGCAAATCCATGTCCCTCTTCTCGCCATCCAGAAAACAGAAAATGGAGGACACGTCATTCCAAGGGCTGTAATTCGACTCCAGATCAAGTTACACACTCCATTTCTTCTCTCACTCCTTGTCGACATCTAGTGGAAGACGTATGAAGTGCATCTAAACTAATAAATAACATGGACTATAATAGGCAGCCCCTGGAACAGAGCCTCAATTTCAGACTTTCCACTTCCTGTCAGGAAGTTTGCTGCAGAATGAGTTCTGTTTCACTCACAGATATAATTCAAACGGTTTTAGAAACTAGAGAGTGTTTTCTATCCAATAGTAATAATAATATGCATATTGTACGAGCAAGAATTGAGTACGAGGCCTTTTTGAAATGGGCACCTTTTATCTGGCTACTCAATACTGCCCCTTCAGCCCAAACAGGTTAATAGTCACAGTGGGTACAGCATCTCCTATACACTTCCTTATCAACTCACTCACCAAATCAGCGTATACGTCGATATTATTCTCTGAGGAAACCCGGAACACATCCCAGTCCACGTGGTCAAAGCGATCTTGAAGCGTGGATTCCGATTGGTCAGACCAGTGTTGCATAGTCCTTAGCACAGGTACTTCCTGTTTGAGTTTCTGCCTATAGGAAGGGAGGAGCAAAATGGAGTTGTGGCCAGATTTGCCAAAAGTAGGATGGGAGGGGGGCCTTGTATACATCTCGGAAGTTAGAGTAGCAGTGATCCAGTGTTTTTCCAGCACGAGTGCTACAATCAATATGCTGGTAGAATTTAGGAAGCCCTGTTCTCACATTTACTTAGTTAAAATCACTAGCTACAATAAATGCAACCTCAGGATATATGGTTTCCAGTTTGCATAAAGTCCAGTGAAGTTCCTTGAGGGCCGTCGCGATATTGGCTTGAAGGGGGATATACACGGCTGTGACAATAACCAAATAGACTTCTCTTGGTCAGTATTTGATTGTGAGAAATTGTAGGTCAGGTGGACAAAAAGGACTTGAGTTCCTGTATGTTGTTACAATTACACCATGAGTCGTTAATCATGAAACATACACCCTTCCCTTCTTCCTGGAGAGATGTTTATTCCTGTCAGTGTGACGCACAAAGAATCTAGGTGGCTGTACTGACTCTGACAGCATATCCCGAGAGAGCCAAGTTTCCGTGAAACAGAGTATGGAAAGCAACCCTTGCCCTAATTTCATCGAGCTTGCTATCTAGAGACTGGACATTAGCGAGTAATATACTCGTTAGCTGTGGGTGGTGTGCGTGCCTCCGATGTCTGACCAGAAGACCACTCCATCTTCCTCATCTCCGGAAGCATTGTTTTGGGTCAGCCTCTGGAATCAGTTCAAATGCCCTGGATGGTTCGGACAAAGGATCCGCTTCGGGAAAGTCGTATTCCTGGTCATAGTGCTGGTAAGTTGACGTCACTCTGATATTCAAATGTTATTCCCGGCTGTATGTATTAACACTTAAAAAAATGAAATACAGCAAAGTTTCCTAAGGACTAGAAGCGAAGCAGCCCTCTCTGTCGGCGCCATCTTGTCATCAGTTACAGTGCAGTTTCACAATGAATTCATCCAGATCTACGACTTACACGTTTGTTTAAGCAGGTTCACCACCCTCAAGTTTGCGGCTAGGACGGTCTGGACAAAGACAACATCTGGACTGGGGCACTAAACTGGCTGGACCTGTTCAGACCAGACCCAACCTGAGTGGGCGGAGTCCAACACCTCCCCAGCACAATCACACTGGGGCACAACACAGGCTCCGTCCTCTACTGCGACATGCCCAAACTGTGCAGGAACTGTGGCCAACTGGGCCATCTGGCCGCAGCTTGCACAGCCATCATCTGCAAGATCTGTAAACACAACCATCCCACCTCAGACTGTACCTCCACACGCCTCTGCAACCTGTGCAGGAAAGGGGGCAACTTCTTCAGAATTTGCACCAGTTCTTACGCTGCCAGGGCAATGGACAATGCCCCCAACCCTACTAACCCAAATCCCAAACCCCCCAACCCCCCACACCCTCCACCAAACAATATAAACAAAGACCCAGAAACAGCCCCCAACCCTGTCAGCCCAGCAACCTCTGCCCGCCAACAAATAATTTTCTAGCCACCTCCACCCCCTCCAAAACCCTGGTCAAAGGTGAGCTGGTTTCAAGAGAGGCCATACAACCGGAAGAACCCCTCTCCTCACAACTCCAATTCTTAGACGAAAACACAAGCCGGACAAAAATTACCAGGCAAATAACAGACCAACAAGAGACCAGACAAGAAGACCACCCTAGAAACCAAACCCCGGTGCCAGCAAACACAACCTGTACAATCCCCTATCCCCTCCAAGAAACCGTCTACCGCTCACTATCCCACCCAGTCCATTACTTAATCTGATTGCTCCTCCCTGCCCCTTACTGTCCCTGATTGCCCCTTCCCACAACCAACTGCCCTTGACCCCTCTACCATAACCCCTACTGCCCCTGACTCCTTCACCCTGCTCATTGTGTACTGATGGACCCCTCCGAATAACCCATTATTATGACCTTGACAACACACTCCGAATAAAGGGAATATCCCCAGACGGCTGGTCATGGTTGCCTCCCAGCTAGAGAAATCATCTATATACGGCATGTATGTACAGAGAGTTTCCTCCACGGAGGGACACAGACACATTGTGGACTGACAGATGGATTTATTGACTGACTGACTGGACTGACAGATTTTTCTGACTCTTTTTTGATAGATTGATTGATTGCTTTTGTTTCTGTTTTGTTTTTGTTTGATTGGATGGCCATTTGGTTTGCCTAATTGGAATGGATTATTTATTGTTTTAATTGTTAATTATTTGTACTTTTAAATTAATGACGGATTGAATTATAACTTGTTAAACATTTTAAACTGTAAGGAATTTTGGAAAACCCCAAGAAATTGACAACCATACGAACAAAATAACTGTTAACGGACACTAAAACCATTTTAGATTTTTTTTTGTAATCTGATGCTTATTTTTTTTTCTACCTTGTACTTTATGCTTGCTTTTGTTCCTTTTTTATTGCACATTTTTTATTTAAGAACTGATTGATTGCTTATGATTGATTTAATTGATTGAATACCCTGATTTAAACTTTTAACTTGAATGCCATTTGATTTATGTACGATTTATGCATAACCAAATTAAATTAAATTTTAATGGTTGAATATTTACAATCATTTTGGAAGCCTTTGTTTTGGCCTCTAGAAGTGAAAGTGATATAAAACAGTTAGTTATCATTAATATGCTTTAATATGCAAATGCCTACAGCATACCTGCTTGCTCTAATCCCTTGCATTTACATTAAAGTACTGTAAAACACATTTTCTTACAGTTTAATACTCACATACTGTTCTGTGTTTCATTGCTCTGACATCAAGTTACTTTGAATATCTTAGTATTGTATTAGCACAATCCATAATTGATCAGAGATCAATTATGATATCTAAGATATCTTGTTGTAATTACAATTATTTTGAGACCAATGTGTCCTTAACTACAACATTTTCAGTAATGGTTACAGAAACGTTTTATTTGCTTTGACTGTGATATGTCTTCTTTTTATCAACCTTTGTCACCCATTGAATGCACTGTAAGGAGAACAGAGCCCGCTAAATGACCAACATGTAACTGTAAATGAAACCTTGCAAAGAACACTGGGTTATACACGAAATATACAAAAGTATGTGGACAATTAGTGTATTTGTCTAATTTAACCATACTCGTCGCTGACAAGTGTATAAAATCGAGATCAGTCATGCAATCTCCATAGACAAACATTGGCAGTAGAATGGCTTTACTGAAAAGCTCAGTGACTTTCAACGTGGCACTGTCATAGGATCCCACCTTTCCAACAACTCAGTTTGTCAAATTTCTGCCCTGCTTGAGCTGCCCCGCTGAACTGTAAGTGTTGTTATTGTGAAGTGTATACGTCTAGGAGCAACAACGTCTCGGCCGCGAATTGGTAGGCTACACAAGCTCACAGATTGGGACCGCCGAGTGCTGAAGCACGTCTGTCCTCAGTTGCAACACTCATTGCCTCTGGAAGCAACGTCAGCACAAGAACTGTTGGTCAGGAGCTTCATGAAATGGCTTTCACGGCCAAGCAGCTAAACACAAGCCTAAGCTCACCATGCAATGCCAAATGTTGGCTGGAATGGTTTAAACCTCATCGCTATTGGACTCTGGGGCAGTGGAAATGCGTTCTCTGGAGTGATGTATCACGCTTCGCCAGCTGGCAGTCCAACAGACAAATCTGGGTTTGGCTGATGCCAAGAGAATGCTACTTGCCCCAATGCATAGTGCCAACTGGAAAGTTTGGTGGAGGAGGAATAATGGTCTGGGGCTGTTTTTTATGCTTCGGGCTAGGCCCCTTTAGTACCAGTGAAGGGAAATCTTACAATGACATTCTACACTGAAAATTCGAAACGCAACATTCAACAATTTCAACTGTTTTCTTGAGTTACAGTTAATATAAATATTGCAATTGAAAAACATTTATTATGCCGTACTCAATGGATTTCCCTTGACTGGGCAGGGGTGCAGCCATGGGTGGGCCTGAGAGGGCATAGGCCCAGTCACTGGGGAGCCAGGCCCACTCACTGGGGAGCCAGGCCCAGCAATTCAGAATTCGTTTTTCCCAACAAAAGGGCTTTATTAGAGACATAAATATTCCTCAGTTTCATCAGCTGTCTGGGTGGCTGGTCTCAGATGATCCCACAGGTGAAATAGCTGTATATTGAGGTACTGGGCTGGCGTGGTTACAAGTAGTTTGCGTTTGTGAGGCCAGTTGGACATACTGACAAATTCTCTAAAATGACATTGGAAACAGCTTATGGTATTGAAATTAACCTTAAATTCTCTGGCAAAAGCTCTGGTGGACATTTCTGTAGTCAGCATGCCAATTGCACGATTCCTCAAAAACTTGAGACATCTGTGTCATTGTGTTGTGTGACACAACTGCACATTTTAGTGGCCTTTTATTGTCCCCAGAACAAGGTGCACCTGTGTAATGGTCATGCTGTTTAATCAGCTTCTTGATATGCCACACCTGTCAGGTGAATGGATTATCTTGGCAAAGGAGAAATGCTCACCAACGGGGATGTAAACTAATTTGTGCACAAAATTTTAGATAAATATGCTTTTTGTGCATAGGGACCATTTCTGGGATCTTTTATTTCAGCTAATGAAACATAGGACCAACACTTTACATGTTGTGTTTATATTTTTGTTCAGTATAGACGATTCTGTGCTTCCAACTTTGTAGCAACAGTTTGGGGAAGGCCCTTTCCTGTTTCAGAATGACAATGCCCCCGTGCACAAAGCGAGGTCCATACACAAATGGTTTATCGAGATCGGTGTGGAAGAACTTGACCGACCTGCATAGCCTGACCTCAACCCCATCAAACACCTTTGGGATGAATTGGAACGCCGACTTTGAGCCAGGCTTAATCGCCCAACATCAGTGCCCGACCTCACTAATGCTCTTGTGGCTGAAAGTACTGCAGCAATGTTCCAACATCTAGTGGAAATCCTTCCCAGAAGAGTGGAGGCTGTTATGGCAGCAAATGGGGGCAAATTCATGCCCATGATTTTGTAATGAGATATTCGAAGAGCAGGTGTCCACATACATTACATTTCCAAAAGTATGTCGCTGTATAGGTCATTCCAGCAAAATACTGTAATTTAGATTACAGTAAAAATGTTGGTCCTGTAAAATGGATTACCTTAAAATGTATTATAGTAGCTGTACTGTAAAATAAATTATAGTAACTTAATGTCCAGCTACTTTAAATGTCACAGGGAACGTTTTACAGTGTAGTGTGCTCCAAAAGATTAGCTAGTTACCTTACCATGTGTCACAGTTACAGATTAAACCTCAATGGGGACACAAAATGGTTGTTCCACTTCATTCTTTGAGCAGAATACTATCAGTAGGGCTGCCATGCAGTCGCTATTATTCCCCTCTGACAGACATGTGTCAAAAGGTATTGGATGCAGCCGCATTCCTTTATATAGGTGAGATTAGGAGGCTGGTTATCAATAGATCTGCCTCTCTGGGAAGAAATTCCTGAGAAAAAAAGAACATTTCCCAGACCACTCTCAGCCAGCAAGAATCTCCCACTTTGATAAGCTATCATGAGCTGGTTTTGCTCTCCATCAGCATCTATATGTGCATGCCCCACTCCCTGATTGCTCCACTCCTCAACTCTTCATTCCACGCTTCATTGAGGAGTTGCAGCATCAATTCTGTTTCCTCTCTTACCTCTCCTCCCCCCTTTAGTCTGAGTCTGAGACAGAGCATGTTCTTGCAGGAAATCGATAGTGAATTCTAACTGAAATTGAAAATTGAAAACAACTTTGAACTCATCCAAAGAATTTAGAGCCAGGGATGTTCACTTGTTCTGGAGCCTGTGTGTGTCATGTAAAGTGTAGATTTACTAGTGTCTCTTTTTTCTTCAATAGCAGCCTATAACAAAATAGGTTTATTCTAGGTAATTTTGAGTGTTTACAAAATATACATCCAAAGCGGAAGTATTGGTTTCTAAATGGCCTTGATATCCAATACTTCGAAGAGAGAAATGAATGTAGCAGTTAGATAAGTGTGTGTTCACTCCTGAGCAAAACGAAATCAGTGTACCATGCTGAAAAATATCACAGACACCATCCTTCGTTTTGTTTAAGCTGGTTTCCAGCTTTCTCTGTGTTTTGGACACTGATCACCAGCATATAATCATATTATGCCAGTTGCAAAATTGTGTGTAATCCTACCCATTGGCATTTACACAAACTCCATTCAGGGTGGGTAAATAAATAAAATAATAATAATATTTAAAAAATATTTTAAAAAAATGTTTTTGAAATAAGACTACCTAAACCACTTAAATAGGAACAACATTTCAGTAACGAGTTTAATAAATTCAACTAACATACTGGATTAGTTTAGAAACATTTGTTATTTATCTTTGTGTAGCATAATGCCAATTAATTGATTAATTAAATAATCAATGTACATGTAAAAACACAGATATTGACACAAATAATTTAAAAAATATATAACTGCAATAGAGCATGCTGGGAAATATGGTTTTGTATTCTATCTTGACCAGCTAGACTAGGGCTCTCCAACCCTGTTCCTGGAGCACTACCCTCCTGTTTTCGCTCCAATCCCAGTTGTAACAACCTGATTCAGTTTATTAACCAGCTAATTATTAGAATCAAGTGTGCTAGGTTAGGATTGGAGTGAAAACCTACAGGACGGTAACTCTCCAGGAACATGGTTGGAGAGCTCTGCTCTAACGGGCTAATTATGGCTATTATATGACCGGGTTTTAAACACGTTGGCAGGCAATAAATTATTATATATTATTGAAAAGTAAAGTTTCAGTCAGGAGTTTTTAAACACATTGGCAGGCAATAGATTATTATATATTATTGAAAGTAAAGTTCCAGTCAGGAGAAGTGGTCCAATGGTCTTGGAAGAGGGTATTTTATTAATCACGAAAGGGTGACGCAGAGATTGACTAGGCGCTTGAATAGTAATTACATTGAATGGGTTAGATATGGCCAATTGATGATATTATTTTCATAAACCTAAATAAGAAACACCCGTCCTTGTACTCTGTGACAAGATGCTAGCTCTTGAGGAACAGTGTCAGAGTGCCCTGAGCTAGACCATGCTGGACCAGCATACAGTACACTCTACAAAAAAAAAGGTTCTTGAAGGGTTCTTTGTCAGGGGTGAGGATGATATGTGTAACCATTTTTGTTGCATATCAGGAAGGGTTATTTACTGCCGTGATGGTTGTGAAAAACCGTCCTGTTCTTTCCCTCTCCACCATGTTTTCCTTGTATGCCATGAAATGCTACATTGCTCAAAAGTTTCTGTAATTTTACGATACACTACAGGCTACTGGTTGCAGTGAAAGGAAGGTACACAAAATGTTTACAGCTGAATAAGGTGTTCTTTTAAAACACTTGCTTCTGCAAGTGTTTTAACAGTGTGGTGTGTTAATGTGCTGCACTCTGATGAAGTTGCTGTGCATTTTACAGTAAATTATTGAAGTTTTAGTTTCATGTGTTACTGAACTGGGAATGTGACTTCTAGTATTTTTCTAGCAGAATACACAGTAATGTGCTTGCAACTAACTGACAGGAGATCACAGAACTTTAATGATTACCAAAGCTTATGACATGATGGTAACTGATGATAACTATTTAGCATTCTTTGTGGTGAGCACACTTGGGATCCAGCCTCACCATCTAGGTCATCAAATCTGGGACCGAGAGACTGAAAAACAGCTTCTATCTCAAGGCCTTCAGACTGTTAAATAGACATCACTAGCCGGCCTCCACTCAGTACCCTGCCCTGAACTTTATTCACTGTCACTAGCCGGTTAACACCCAGTTACTCAACCCTGCACCTTATAGGCTTCAGACCCCTTCCCTTTTTAAAAATGTTGTTACGTTACAACGTTATTCTAAAATTTAATAAATAAATGTTTTTCCTCATCAACACATTACCCTACAATGACAAAGTGAAAACACATTTTTAGAAATGTTTGCAAAATGTATTAAAAATTAAAAACAGAAATATCACATCCTGTTTTATAAATGTTTGCACATTCATAAAACAAAAAGAAATAAATAACAGAAATGTTTCCATTGATAATCCTTGACATGTTTCTACAACTTGATTTGAGTTTACCTGTGCAAAATTCAATTGATTGGACATGATTTGGAAAGGCATACACCTGTCTATATAAGGTCCCACAGTTGACAGCGCATGTAAGAGCAAAAACCAAGCCATGAGGTCAAAGGAATTGTCCGTAGAGCTCCAAGACAGGATCTGGGGAAGGGTACCAATATTTTTTGCAGCAAGGTGCCCTAGAACACAATGGCCTCCATCAAGTTTGGAACCACCAAGACTCTTCCTAGAGTTCCTCTGTGGCGATGGGAGAACCTTCCAGAAGGACAACTATCTCTGCAGCACTCCACCAATCAGAACTTTATGGTAGAGACGGAAGCCACTCCTCAGTAAAAGGCGCATGACAAGTCCCAATAAATCTGTTACGGTGACTGTATTACCGCCATACCGGTGGTCATGTGTCATGATGGCAGTCAAATTCCACGTGACCATTTAGTCACGGTTAATTAGGCTTCTCAAAGCTCTGATGTTGCTGATGGTCATTAGTAGCATAAAAAACGTAAGTGCCTGGTACTCAGCACTCTTATTATCACTCTGACATCAATGCAAATGTAATCGAAAATCTAATCAAACACTTCATGAGAGCCCATGAGCTCATGTTGCGCAGCATTTCAATAGGAAATGCAATTGCCTGAGAAAACAGAGTGGTGGCGTCTAATAAAAAGAGGAGGACCCCAACCTGGCTGTCATGAAAATGAACCATGGAAAAGGGTCCTCCATTTGTTATTTAAATGCATACAGTAGATTACGTATTTGTTTTCCCCTGCTACTATTCCGACAAGTGCATAATAATGATCCATTCTAAATCAAAACTAATTTCACACATGTACTATTTAGTATATCTAAAGACAATAATAAATCAAGATTAGTCTGATAGGTGACAACATTAGCCTATCACTTGTGAATGATATATTATCACTTGTGACTGATGCCCTGTTTGTGTGCAGTAAAGCAAGAAATTCCTATTTCTTGCGACTTTTTCAAATCATAGTCGCACACCTCATGTAGCCTAGCCCATAGCCTATATGTTTTGATAAGGTTTGTATCACAACTAAAGTGGCCAAATATTTTCTTAAAATTAAGCAAATTAATTAGCTTTACAACTAGCTTAGAGCCTAACAGGCATACATACACAGCACGTGAGTTTCAAGTTTGGGGAAAATAATTTTCACCATAAAAATACACCTTTATAATAAAGGTCAGGATCGAGGGAAAGATGAAAGGAGCAAAGTACAGAGAGATCCTTGATGAAAACTCAGGACCTCAGACTGGGGCGAAGGTTAACCTTCCAACAGAACAACGACCCTAAGCACACAGCCATGACAACGCAGGTGTGGCTTCGGGACAAGTCTCTGAATGTCCTTGAGTGGCCCAGCTAGAGCCTAGACTTGAGCCTGGACTTGAACCCGATCGAACATCTCTGGAGAGACCTGAAAATAGCTGTGCATCCAACCGGACAGAGCTTGAGAGGATCTGCATAGAAAAAAATGGGAGAAACTTCCCAAATACAGGTGTCATACCGAAGAAGACTCGAGGCTGTAATCGCTGCCAAAGGTGCTTCAACAAAGTACTGAGTAAAGGGTCTGAATACTTATGTAAATGTCATATTTCCGGGTTAAACAAATATATAAATTAGCTAAAATTTCTAAAACCAATTTTTGCTTTGTCATTATGGGGTATTGTGTGTAGTAATATTTTTATCTATTTTAGAATAAAGCTGTAACGTAACAAAATGTGGGAAAAGTAAAGTGGTCTGAATACTCTCTGAGTGCACTGTACATAGAAATGGAATCACTGGTCACTTTAATAATGTTTACACACTGTTTTACTCATTTCATATGTGTATATAGCATTCTATTCTACTGTTTTTAGTCAATGCCACTCCAACATTGCTCGTCATATTATTTATATATTTCTTGATTCCATTCTTTTACTTTCAGATTTTTGTGCATTGTTGTGAACACAAGCATTTCCCTATACCTGCCATAATATCTGCTAACTATGTGTATGTTCACAATAAAATTCAAATTGATTTACCTCATTTGATTTGATTAAACAACACTTCTACTAACGGTTGGCACAAATACAACATAGTTTAGACGATGCCCCGCAAATATGCTAATGAGCCCCACTAGCACATTTTATCCAACTACATGTCAAAGTGCTGCGGGAGAAAGGTAAACAGCAACAAGTCAATTTACAACAATAACACCTTTATTCAAATGTAAAAATACTGTATTTTTACTGCAACTCAGTACCCGGTAACCTACTGTCAAATTACAGGTAATTTTTAACAGTGTGTGCCATAAGCGCATCTGAAGTATCCTATAAGTTTAACTGTAGAACCTGTAGAGGTTTCTTCATAAGAGGGTTCTAAATTGAACTTTGAAGGGTTCACCTACATACACAAATCAAAGGGTTCTCCATGGCATCCAAAAGGGTTCCACCATAGGGACAAATGACAGAATATCGATTGGTTCTAGTCTTTAAACAATATTTATCACAGCAACAGATCTGGTGGCGTAGCAGGAAATTCAGATTGCTGGCAACTGAGAGGTTGTGAGTTCAAATTCCAAGTAGGGCTGTTACAGTGACCGTATTACCTCCACATGGGAGGTTGTGAGTCATGATGGCGGTTAAGGCTTCTCCATGTTTCTGATGGTAATTAGGAGCCCAGAAAATGTGCTAACTGCCTGGTACTCAGCACTCTGACATCAATGCAAATGTAATCAAAAATCCAATCAAACACTTCATGAGAGCCCATACAGTAGATTACACATATTTTTTCCCCTGCCCCTATTCCCGACAAGTGCATGATAATGGTCCATTCCAAATCCAAACTATTTTCACACATTTATATTATTTAGTACTATATGTTTTGATAAAGTTTGTATCGTAACTAAAGTGGCCAAATATTTTCTTAAAATTAAGCACATTAATCAGCTTTACAATGGGTTAAGAGCCTAACTGGCATACAAATCATATAAAATCTAATTTTATTGCTTACAAACACATGGTTAGTAGATGTTATTGCTAGTGTAGCGAAATGCTTGTGCTTCTAGTTCTGAAAGTGCAGCAATACCTAACAAGTAATCTAGCAATTACACAACAACTACCTAATACACACAAATCTAAGTAAAGGGATCTAATAAGAATATGTACATTTAAATATATGGATGAGCAATGACTGAGCGGATTGGGCAAGATGCAATAAATGGTATAAAATACAGTATATACTGTCATGACGTTGCCCTCTTTGGGTACAGCAAGCCCCATCCCCCTCTCCCTGCCTCCTACAACTAGGGTGCTGTGGTCAGAGAGGTCGTAAATTCCGGGAGGAGATGATCTCCTCATGGCCACAGTATAGAGACAGAATGAAGTTTCATAGAGAACAAAGGAATTTCTTCCACCCCACAGAACTTGAGATCCGAACAACATTTATGTTCCGGAGAAGGTATAAAAGATCGGTGAAGAATCCAGCTATGAACTGGTCCGTTTGGTACAGTTTGTAAAACTCATGAGAGACGGTGCGGCCACATTACCATAACGCTGTTTATATAATAGCCTCAGATATGAGGTTTACATCTAATTGTTGTATAAGATGAATGAGTGAGGATGATACTGTTTGTAAAATTGTGTAATGTGATTTTGGACTGTTTAATTCTTATGGCTGCAATCCCGGTAACGGGATGATATGACAACAGCCAGTGAAAGTGCAGGGCGCCAAATTCAAAACAACAGCAATCTCATAATTAAAATTCCTCAGACATACATGTTTCTTATACCATTTTAAAGGTATTCTTGTTGTTAATCCCACCAAAGTGTCCAATTTCAAATATGCTTTTCAGCGAAAGCACTACAAACGATTATGTTAGGTCACACCAAACCACAATAAGCACAGCCATTTTTCCAGCGAAAGAAAGCAGTAACAAAAAGCAGAAATATAGCTAAAATTAATCACTAACCTTTGATGATCTTCATCAGATGACACTCATGGGACTTCATGTTACACAATACATGCATGTTTTGTTTGATAAAGTTCATATTTATATAAAAAAATCTGAGTTTACATTGGCGCGTTACATTCACTAGTTCCAAAAACATCCAGTGATAGTGCATAGCCACATCTATTAAATAGAAATACTCATCATGAATGTAGATGATAATACAAGCAACCGCTGTGTCAGATTTCAAAAAAACTTTACGGAAAAAGCAAACCATGCAATAATCTGAGACGGAGCTCAGAACAAGAGTCAAATTAGCCGCCATGTTGGAGTCAATAGAAACCATCAATTACATGATAAATATTCCCTTACCTTTGATGATCTTCATCAGAATGCACTCCCAGGAATCCCAGGTCCACAATAAATGCTTGATTTGTTCGATAATGTCCGTTATTTATGTCCCCAATTAGCTACTTTGGTTAGCGCGTTTGGTAAACAATTCCAAAGTCACAAAGCGCATTCACTAAAACGTGACGAAATGTCCAAAAGTTCCTTAACAGTCAGTATAAACATGTCAAACGATGTATTGAGTCAATCTTTAGAATGTTGTTCAAATAAATCTTGAATAACGTTCCAACCGGAGAATTAGATTGACTTCAGATGAGCGATGGAACGGAGCTGCCTCATGTGAACGCGCGTGGTCAAATAATGTTCACCTCATGGCAGTGGTGACTCATTCCTGTCTCCTTCGGCCCCCCTTCACAGTAGAGTGATCAGACAAAGTTCTACAGATTGTTGACATCTAGTGGAAGCCGTAGGAAGTGAGACCAGCCACCCGGACAGCTGATGAAACATAGTATTTCTGTCTGTAATAAAGCCCTTTTGTTGGGAAAACTCATTCTGATTGGCTGGGCCTTGCACCTCAGTGTGTGGGCCAGTCTCCCAAGTGGGTAGACCTATGCCCTCCCAGTCTGCACCCCTGCCCAGTCATGAGAAATGCATAGATTATTAGGGCCTAAGGAATGTATTATGTATTACATTTCCTTATATGAACTGTAGCTCAGTATAATTGTTGAAATTGTTGCATGTTGCCTTTGTATTTTTGTTCATTATAGATTCCAGTACAGACCAGTGGAAGCCGGGAGGGAGGCAAGCGCGGGAGAGTCAAAAAGAGTAAATCCAAGTAAACTAAACCAAGTCAAGTTTGGCATTAATCCAAAAATATCCAAGGCACAATGTCAAGTGGAAGCGTGAAAGCAGGTGTCTGCTCAGATAATGCCCCAGTGCAGGCCCCAGTGTACAGTAGGGTGCCCAGGTATATCCATCAAAAGTTTAAGCAGAGCTGTTTTGTATGTCTCCTTAAAAACTCTCTATGCAATATTTCCCTATTGTTCAATGTGTTCAAAGCCAGATGAAACAAAGCTAAATGGACATAACAATCCAATAAAAGATTTTCAGCTACAAACACTGATCAGAGAAATAGACATGCTTGCCGCCATCTTGAAAACCTGTTTTATCAATTGCTTTCACCTACTACAGTAGTTATGTTGGTCTATTGTACTTCAAACAATGTGTATGCAGGTGGCTAGAATTCAAACCTTCTCAAACAGCCTAATTCATACTCTTAGAGGTGCTCCCACAATAATGTGATTTGTACCGCATAGAAGTTAAAGTATTGGATTCTTCACACACCACACTAATCCCATTCCACTACCATTTCAATATTTTTTATTATTATATGAAAGCAAGCTTTGCTTTTACACTTACAAGACCATCATGCTTGATTGAGTGAGCTGTTTTGCCTTGTAGTAATGTGGTACCTGCCTGTACTTCCTTAAGCCTTTATTTTAGCAATACATATAATTGAGAAAAATATATATTTCATAACGTGGGGCGACGCACAATTGGCATAGCGTCGTCCGGGTTAGGGAGGGTTTGGCCGGTAGGGATATCCTTGTCTCAGTATGTAAATGTAATAAAATGTATGCACTCTACTGTAAGTCGCTCTGGATAAGAGCGTCTGCTAAATGACTAAAATGTAAATGTAAATAAGGTATTTGTTGGGTCAGTAACACCCGACAGGTGTGGCCAGAGTTGGACAGTCACTCATATCTAGACTATACTATGTAACGGTCACAGCAGCTCTCTCATAGCTCTCTCCTCCAATCTCCCCATCAACTACTTCACTGTCTCTGCTTCGCTCCCCTCGCTCACCTCCAATTTCACCCCGACTGGCTTTGGTCCTTCCTCGGCTCCTCCGACCGTCCCGTGTGAGCTGGATTTGCCTGTATTTGCAATTAGTTTACATTCGCTTTCGCTCATTAGCATTTAGCTAACTGCGCTACTAGTTTGTCCAAATTTTGTTAGCAATCTGGTAATAGAGGCCCAATGGGCTTTTCTTGCATTCCTAGCACCCCCTTGTGTGCTATGCCAGTAATACCATAAATTCCTGGATGAGAGAAGAACAGTATGACAATATGAAAATCCGTATTTGACTCAAGCCAAACATCCCCAGAAATCTCCACCACACAGAGCTGTACATAACAAAGATAAACCAGAGTTGGTACAGGTACGTAATACCTTCAGTACCAACACAGTGAAAAAGCTAACATATTGCTTGTAAGTGGTATACATGTGCCTCAAGTATGGACTGCTTAAACTGGTACCAAAACTTCTACTCCAATAAACTTCTACTCCAACATGAACTGAAAGCCCCACTAAGCCATGCCTCCAATATAAATTCCCAGTGTGCATTGCCTTTTTGAATGAATTGTAGAGTTACCATCCATGACTGCATTTTATTTTCAATCATGTGGTGTTCATCGAGTTGTTAGATGGACATTATAATACAAGTATAACTTGTGTCATAAATTTGCATAGCTTAGAATGCGTTATTTGTATGCTTAGTGAAATCCTAATTCAATTGGCTGACAAACTTTGTTAATCAGTTCCTAGATTTCCTCATTACTCCCTCCCATTTTAAGAAATCTTCCATCCAGGATTTCTGCAAGAACGGGGACTCTTACCAGAATTTTGCAACCCTATCTGCAAGTCATATTATGCTGTCTGAATTTAATTATTTTCGAAAAAGGTATGTTATTCATCTTTGTGTAGCATAAGATTAATCAATCAATGAATGTGCACACAAAACACAAATGAAAAAATAAATAAATAAATATCAAACTGCAGTAGAGAATCCTGGGAAATTTGACAATGATGGGTGTGGTTTGGGTTCAAAGTGATGCGTATGAGTTTCATGCCCCTGTATTATGTTAAAACTAGGCCCCTCAAAATAATGCCTTATGACATAAGGTAGAAGGATGTTATCTGTCACTTGTCGTTCGGTATTGGGTCCAAATCCAGCAAGTATTGTGAGGAATGATTTATAGGTTCCTCCCTGTTTCATTTTTCATGAAGTGTCTTTTTGTTTAGCCTGCTGACACATTAAGATGAAGTGGCATGCTTGATAAATGTCAGATGCAATATAAAAGCTATCCGGGTGGTTGTAGGAATCTAATACTGACTCTGATAATGCCCCCAACATCCCTTAGCAGCGCATGATTTTTATGTCTTGTGTTATTTCATGTCAGAACCAGCTGGTGGTCTTGTTTAGGATCATTTAAAAAGAGGGATTTTATCAGGACTGTGAGAGGGGAAAAACGCACATAGAGGAGTGATAGAGATGATATGACGTCAGACCATGTTCCATGATCCATTTTCACAAAAAATATATTTGCATCCACAAACTCTAAATTATACTGAATTGTGTGTAGTAAGTTTTGTAAAGCTAAACGTTGTTTTCTGGGATATCTGTGGTCTGATATTAGACAGAGACATGTTGGGGCTTGTCTCTCTGCATGCCTGTGATTGAAAGTGTTCCTCATCATTTTCCCTTTAGTTCTCTCTCTGACTGTGAAGTATCAGACAGTTCTGTGTAATCGATAAACCTTGTGGATACATACCTAGACCACAGGTGAGATGTCAACTCCAAAGGGCCAAGTGTTGAGAGACCTGTACACTCCTGCCCTTCAAATCTACTCTTTCAACAGACCCTCAAATATGTTTACAGTAGCTATTACAGTGAAAGAATACCATGCTATTGTTTGAGGAGAGTGCACAGTTTTGAACATGAAAAGTTATAAATAAACAAATTAGGCACATTTGGGCAGTCTTGATACAACATTTTGAACAGAAATGCAATGGTTCTTTGGATTAGACTAAAACTTTGCACATACACTGCTGCCTATAGACTAGTGACCAATATCTAAATTGTACCTGGGCTGGAATAATACATTATGGCCTTTCTCTTGCATTTCAAAGATGATTGTACAAAAAAAAAAAAAAACGTTAGTTTTTCTTTCTATTATCTTTTACCATATCTAATGTGTTATATTCTCCTACATTCTTTTCACATTTCCACAAACTTCAAAGTGTTTCCTTTCAAATGGTACCAAGAAAATGCATATCCTTGCTTCAGGGCCTGAGGTACATTTGGGTAAGGCATTTTAGGTGAAAATTAAAAAAAAGGGTCCGATCCTTAAACTCCTACACAAGCATTTGGAATCAAGCTGTCAAATCAATTGGGTTGAAAACGTCCTGCTTACTCACATTAAAATGAATCTAGCAGAAAAATTGAAAGAGTGAAAGCTAAGGTTTTCCCATTGGTTTGGCAATCCTCTCTCCTACTAGCAATCACCGACGGATGATGATGTGGTCGGACGTTTAAAAATATCTCTGATAACTACAGTATCTTCACTGCGTTAGAGGCTTTTACCTTAACTATCCACACCATGTGTTCATCTTTTTACAAGCTTTAGCAGTCCACAGGTACTTTGGATCATTTGGATCACGAAAACATTATCTTCCACGTTCAACTATTCCTCTCCCATTAGATATGTTCTGATGTGCTAATATGGGATATCTTACCGCTAATGTTGAATAGTTCATTTTAAAACCCCTTTGAGGGTCAACAAAGAGAACTATAAAAGATTTTAAACATTGCAAAAACGTATTTTTTAAAATCCCAATGTGGCATAACCAAACCTCCCTGTGTTAGCCATTTAAGTGATGCAGCGTGCACCTTCTGAAATACATTAACATTGGATTCTTTGAAAACACCAAGCAGAAACAAAACAACGTTTTTCCACAGGTGGGACTTGTTGATTTATGACTGGGTTTAGAATGCAGCCCCCTGAGTTAAACCATGGTAGGAGAGAATAATAAATCTACCACTGATCCTGGTCAACCCCTAGCCTGAAATATTACAGGCCATTTGGCCCCCAAAGTCAGCTCTGTTAGCCTTGGTCCACTTCTAGTAGTAAATATTTAGCTCTCTGCCCAAAGGGGAGGTAAGGTGAGGCATAGCTAGCTGACTGTGTATAGTACTGTACACTCACCCGATCTGCTTGGACACTGTGTAAAAGTGAAAAAAAAACATGCAGTTGACCTCCCACATACAAGTTCCTTACGTATCAAAATCCGTACGAATATCCTGCAATTGTTTGCTTTGCTCCTTTTCAGTTTGGGCCCAATGGGGAAATGGCACCAGTGAAGTTGCACTTAAGATTCAGACCTCTGTGAGAATTGTGCCCTCTGAGACCTTTGGAGTTTTATTATACGTTCCATAATAAGTGTACAGTATGTTTTCATTGCTGTAGCTATGGACTTGCTTTGAAATTATCCAGTCTGATTAGTCTGCTTAGGATTCTCACAGCATGGACCGTCGTCAATTACCACCTAATGCAATGTCAAGTTTCTTTGTGTCAATGTGATTAATCGTGATTAATCATGCAGCTTTTGCTTATCAAATCATTTTCCCACTGTGAGATGGACCAAGGTACAAATACAGCAGCGTTTGACATTCCCCTTTGATCTCCAACGATCAAAGATAGTGTATAATGTACTCATGTTTGCATGATGCTTCCCCATAGTGATGGAACTGTCACCATGAAACAGCCGATCATTTATCATATTAACAGAGATATCATCATGACTTTGAACTAATTTTGTAATTGGCATTTCCTTTTGAAGTGGATGTTACAAATGTGGCTTTACTATAATAAATGAAATGCTCACTTTAGATTTTGCAGCAGTCGTTTCATCTATTAGACCAAAAGCTGTGTTTATCTTCTAACCTCACTCTACCGAAAGGCCAGTGCCGGTGTTTTGATATGGATTTTGCCTGGTGTTGTTGGGATTGTTTGTCTGACCACAGGTCAGTTGGGAGTGTTTGTCTGACCCTTGCGTGACCCTTGAGGGGATGAGGGACTTGGAGAGTGATTCAGAGAGTGATTAAGGTGGGAAGCATGTGTGTGTGATCTAAATCACATTTAATGGCATGATGAGTTATCTCCAAGCTTGTTTACAACAGAAAGACAGAAGGATAAGCATATATTTCTCCCAGCAAGATCCTGTCAATGACAAAATACTACAGTATCTGCATTGTGGAAACATACAATTTCATAACAGCCATTACTCATATTGTATAAGAAGATCATTAATGCAACATAAACTCCTTTGATCATCATCTAAAATGTAGATTTGTGTGTTTAGAAAATACATAGTTATAGCTGCAATAAGGACCTTTTTTTATTAATAATTACATTTATTTATATAGAATTAATTGTATTTTATTGTACTTTTATAATTGATGCCAATGAATGACAAAATTCAACTTGAATTTGCTTCCATCTGGTTGGTTGTGTTTGAATCACTATAGATGTATTTGGTCCTGGTTGTTTAACCTTAGAGGAACCCTAGCTGTTTAAGATGCTAAAGGGATCTGCCGTTGCATGCAAATACTCCTCTGTTTTAGACATTGTCTCTGGTCTCTGCGTATACCACAGTATGATCAGTCCCTGTAGAAATGGTATGTTTTTTAAAGCCCCTTTTAGTACCCGTGTTGCTGATCAGGGTTGTGGTTTAAACGTGTATTTATTCAGTAAATTACCATCCCGTTCAGCACGTACATAAAAATGACTAACATCCTGAAAGAGTCCTCCAAGGAGGGAATGGAGGTCTGATTATTCCAGTTATCAGCAGCTAAAAGGATTTATTTTCTGTTGTACGATTCCAAAGGGAGAAGGAACCCAGGAGAGAGAGAGAGAAAGAGAGAGCGAGAGACCCCCATTATATTCATGAGGGTACAGACAGTGGCCATGGATTCAGAGCAGATTTTTAATGAGAAGCCTTTTTCTGAGATATGCCGTATCTTAGCACCAGGGCTCTTAGCAGAGAAAAGACCATTCAAAGTGCAAACAACACCAGATTTTGACAAGGAAATTGTGTTTTGATGCCACCTAATGCAATTATTTTGCAGTATAATTACCTTATAAATGACCTCTGTGGCTTCCATAATGTGAGCTATTAATAAATATCTACTCAGTTTTAACAAGTTGAGAAATAGAGTATAGATGTTATACTGTAGGCCTCAATTTAAATATACGGTAACAATTTACTTGACACCTAGCATCATCCAAGCAGCTGCACTGGATTCCACCTGGCGATCTATTCACCATCTGCCATGGCCTGTCCCCCCCTCCTCTTTCTCTCCCGAGCGAGCACACATGCACTGTTGGGGCGAGTGACTCTGAACTTACAATGGCTAGCCCCAAGTAATTATATATATATTTTTAAATCTTATGCATTTTGTTATTTGTCTCATGACTCCTACATGCTTTGTTGACTATGAACTTTCTTTACCCAACCGTGGGACAGACTATGTTTGTTCCCACACTCGGGACTCTGACTCTCTATTGGTTACACAAACTTTTGGCCTCCCATCCCATTCTAAACACCTCTCGCCGGCTTGGTATTCATGTTACTTGATGAAATTGTTGTACAATATGATCTTGTTGCCATCTGATGCACATTCAGATGTCAGCACTGCAGAGCTCTCCCTGTACTATGCCGTGCCTTGATTGTATTACTGTTGATGATATCTGGAAATGTGCATGTACACCCTGGCCCATCTACTGTTGCTAGCCCCAATTCTGACTTGTGCTCTGATATTTGCTTCACTGATTTCTGCTCCCATAAAAGCCATGGTTTTCTGCACGTTAACACTAGAAGCTTATTACCTAAAATTGATCAATTGAAAGTGTGGGTTCAGAGGTCCAATTCAGATCTGTTGGTCATTACTGAGATGTGGTTAAGGAAGAGTGTTTTGAATACTGATATTAACCTTTCTGGTTATAACCTTTTTCGGCAAGACAGATCTTCCAAAGGTGGGGGAGTGGTAATCTAACAAACACGCCCCCATTAAGAAAATTAAAATTAAAAACAGGTTCAGCCCCTGGTTCAACCGTGATCTTGCAGTTACTCCACCTCAAGAATTGCATTTGGCGAAAGGCTCCGCATACGCATACTCAGGCTGACTGGCTCTCGTTCAGGCAAATTAGAAATAATTGCACTCAGTCTATCCGGAAGGCGAAAGTTAGTAAGGAGCAGTTCTCTCTCTGTGGGTCTAACCCCAAGAAGTTCTGGAAAACCTGGAGAACCTGGAGAATAAACCCTCCTCCTCACAGCTGCCCATGTCCATTAAAGTTGATGATGTGGTTGTTACTGACAAGAAGCACATGGCTGAACTCTATTCACCACTTCATTAAGTCAGGATTCCTATTTGACTCAGCCATGCCTCCTTGCCCATCCAACATTTCCTCACTGAGTCCGAGGTGGTAGAGGAGATCCTGAATCTTGACCCCAAAAAAACATCTGGGTCAGATGGTTTAGACCCTTTCTTCTTTAAGGTTGCTGCCCCTATCATCGCCAAGCATATCTCCAACCTTTTTAACCTGTCTCTCCTTTCTGGGGAGGTTCCCATTGCTTGGAAGGCAGCCAAGGTTTGTCCTTTATTTAAAGAGGGAGATCAAGCTGATCCTAACTGTTATAGGCCTTTTCTATTTTGACCTGTTTATCAAAAGTGTTAGAAAAACTTGTCAATAATCAACTGACTGGCTTTCTTGATGTCTATAGTATTCTCTCTTGTATGTAATCTGGTTTTCACTCAGGTTATGGATGTGTCACTGCAACCTTAAAGGTCCTCAATGATGTCACCATTGCCCTTGATTCTAAGCAATGTTGCGTTGCTATTTTTATTGACTTGGCCAAATACAGTAGACCATTCCATTCTTGTGGGCCGGCTAAGGAATATTGGTGTCTCTGGGGGGTCTTTGGCCTGGTTTGCTAGCTACATCTCTCAAAGAGTGCAGTGTATAAAGTCAGAAAATCTGCTGTCTCAGCCACTGCCTGTCACCAAGGGAGTACCACAAGGCTCAATCCTAGGCCCCACGCTCTTCTCAATTTACATCAACAACATAGCTCAGGCAGTAGGAAGCTCTCTCATCCATTTATATGCAGACGATACAGTCTTATACTCAGCTGGCCCCTCCCCGGATTTTGTGTTAAATGCTCTACAACAAAGCTTTCTTAGTGTCCAACAAGCCTTAACCTCTAACGTCTCCCAAACCCGGATCCGGGAGCACCCCCATCAGTAGAAAAGCTACTAGCATAGCCTAGCATAGCGTCACAAGTAAATACTAGCATCTAAATATCATTAAATCACAAGTCCAAGACACCAGATGAAAGATACACATCTTGTGAATCCAGCCATCATTTCTGATTTTTAAAATGTTTTACAGGGAAGACACAATATGTAAATCTATTAGCTAACCACGTTAGCAAAAGACACCACTTTTTTTACTCCACCAGTTTTTTACTCCATCAGTAGCTATCACAAATTCGACCAAATAAAGATATAAATAGCCACTAACCAAGAAACAACTTCATCAGATGACAGTCTGATAACATATTTATTGTATAGCATATGTTTTGTTAGAAAAATGTGCATATTTCAGGTATAAATCATAGTTTACCATTGCAGCCACCATCACAACTCTCACCAAAGCGACTAGAATAACTACAGAGAGCAACGTGTATTACCTAATTACTCATCATAAAACATTTCTTAAAAATACACAGCGTACAGCAATTGAAAGACACAGATCTTGTGAATCCAGACAATATTTCAGATTTTCTAAGTGTTTTACAGCGAAAACACAATATAGCGTTATATTAGCATACCACAATAGCAAACATCACAACAGCATTGATTCAAGCCAAACATAGCGATTACGTATAAACCACCAAAAGATATTAATTTTTTCACTAACCTTCTCAGAATTCTTCAGATGACAGTCCTATAACATCATATTACACAATGCATATAGAGTTTGTTCGAAAATGTGCATATTTAGCGGCACAAATCGTGGTTATACAATGAGAAAAGTAGCAAAGCTGCCCAGAAAATGGCAGGAGAAATCTTTGAAGAGGCACCTATTCTAATCAGTAACTATTCCAAAACTTGACTAAAAAATACAGGTTGGACAGCAATTGAAAGACAAATTAGTTCTTAATGCAATCGCTGGGTTACATTTTTAAAATTAACGTTACTTCAAGCATACAGCGTGCGCTAAAGCGAAACGCACCGAAATTCATGGCGGAATTATTATTTGACATCTTTCAACAGAACAACAAATTATCAGCATAAATAGTTCTTACTTTTTGATGAACTCTCATCAGAATCTTGGGAAAGGTGTCCTTTGTCCAAAAGAATCGTTGCTAGGTTGGAGAACGTCCTCTTCCACGTTGCAATTAGCAGTAAACAGTAGCATGAGAGAGAGAGATACCCAACCCCCTAGAACGCCAGGAAATGAAATACCCGAAAATTGCAATATACTGACATAAACTGATATAACTCGGTTTAAAATAACAACATTATGATGTCTTTAACACCTATATCGAATAAAAACAGAGCCGGATATATCTATGAGCTAAAACAGGAGCTTCTAGCACGACATGCCAAGATCCTCCCTGCGTCAGAGCGAAGAGTCAAAAGAGGGGACACCTCGTTTCCAAGCAATTTATAAACTTTCAGATCTGCCTAGAGACTCCATTTCAAGTCCCTCTATTCGCTGACACCCAGGGGAAGGCATATGCAGTGCATCTCAACCAATAGAGGACAGGCAAATTAATAAACTGTTCTGGGAACAGCGAGCAGATTTCAGCATTTTCAAATCCTCATAGGAAAATTGCTCTAAGTCCAGTTCTGTTTCACTCACAGACATAATTCAAACGGTTTTAGAAACTAGAGAGTGTTTTCTATCCAATAGTAATAATAATATGCATATTGTACGAGCAAGAATTGAGTACGAGGCAGTTTAATTTGGGCACTATTTTTTCCAATGGGGAAACAGCGCCCCCATATTGACAAGAATTAACCTTGTTCTGAACACCCCCAAAACAAAGATCATGTGGTTTGGTAAGAAGAATACCCCTCTCCCCACAGGTGTGATTACTACCTCTGAGAGTTTAGAGCTTGAGGTGGTCACCTCATACAAGTACTTGGGAGTATGGCTACACAGTACACTGTCCTTCTCTCAGCACCTATCAAACCTGCAGGCTAAAGTTAAATCTAGACTTGGTTTCCTCTATCGTAATCGCTCCTCTTTCACCCCAGCTGCCAAACTAACCCTGATTCAGATGACCATCCTACCATGCTAGATTACAGAGACATAATTTATAGATCGGCAGGTAAGAGTGCTCTCGAGCGGCTAAATGTTCTTTACCATTCGGCCATCAGATTTGCCTCCAATGCTCCTTACAGGACACATCACTGCACTCTATTCTCCTCTGTAAACTGGTCATCTCTGTATACCCATCGCAAGACCCACTGGTTGATGCTTATTTATGAAACCCTCTTAGGCCTCACCCCCTCCTATCTGAGATATCTACTGCAGCCCTCATCCTCCACATACAACACCCATTCTGCCAGTCACATTCTCTTAAAGGTCCCCAAAGCACACACATCCCCGGGTCGCTCGTCTTCTCAGTTCGCTGCAGCTAGCGACTGGAACGAGCTGCAACAAACACTCAAACTGGAGAGTTTTATCTCAATCTCTTCATTCAAAGACTCAATCATGGACACTCTTACTGACAGTTGTGGCTGCTTTGCTTGATGTATTGTTGTCTCTACCTTCTTGCCCTTTGTGCTGTTGTCTGTGCCCAATAATGTTTGTACCATGTTTTGTGCTGCTACCATGTTGTGTTGCTACCATGTTGTTGTCATATTGTATTGTGTTGCTACCATGCTGTGTTGCCATGTGTTGCTGCCTTGCTATGTTGTTGTCTTAGGTCTCTCTTTATGTCGTGTTGTGTTGTCTCTCTTGTTGTGATGTGTGTTTTGTCCTATATTTATATGTTATTTATTTATCTATTTATTTTAATCCCCTGTCCCCGCAGGAGGTCTTTTGCCTTTTGGTGGCTGTCATTGTAAATAAGAATTTGTTTTTAACTGACTTTTCTAGTTAAATAAAGGTTAAATGAATAAAATAAAAGTACACATTATGACATGGTCATAACCATGTCATAATACGTCTTATACAACAGGTGGGTCTAATCCTGAATGCTGATTGTTGAAAACTGCATTCCATCCGGTGTCTATTCCACAAGTTACCACCGGCTAAATCTATGACGTTAAAATGCCTATTTACTCTGTTCTATCTGACTGGCAATCCATCAGCCCAGCCAAGCAATTTATAAACTTGATCTCCTCTATAAAAATCTTCTAGACATTATCTCATTTCTTTTGGACTAACATTTGTTTTCAAAAGCGGGGATTTGTATAAACCTTGCCGTCTGTCTCTCCGACATTTGCAACATTATTTCAATATTCGAATTCGATCTCCAGCTGTCCCATAGTAATGAACGTGTCGGGAGCCGGGATGAGACAGACATGCAGGCACCGGCAGGCATAATTTTTATGGATATCTACAAAAAATGTATTGAAAAAAGGTAAAATGAAACAAAGTGCAGCTACTTTGCAGTCTTTCCAGCTTCAGTTTGAAGTGATTATGTTAACTGTGTCATGTTTTGTCTTTGATCATCATGTCTTGTCCCTGTGCTTCCCTCTGCTGGTCTTATTAGGTTCTTTCCCTCTTTCTATCCCTCTCTCTCCCCCTCCCTCTCTCCCTCTCTCGCTCTCTCTCTCTATCGTTCCGTTCCTGCTCCCAGCTGTTTCTCATTCTCCTAACGACCTCATTTACTCTTTCACACCTGTCCCCTATTTTGCCCTCTGATTAGAGTCCCTATTTCTTCCTCTGTTTTCCGCTTCTGTCCTTGTCGGATTCTTGTTTGATGTTTGCTGTTCTGTGTCCTTGTTCCGCCCTGTCGTGTTTTTGCCTTCTTCAGATGCTGCGTGTGAGCAGGTGTCTATGTCAGCTACGGCCTGTGCCTTCCTGAAGCGACCTGCAGTCTGTGGTCGCGTCTCCAGTCGTTCCTCTCTACTGACGAGAGGATTTCAGTTTCCTGTTTTGGATTTACCTTTGATAATATCCAGGAGAATCATTGTTTGTTTAATACTGGAATAAAGACTCTGTTTCTATTACGTCGCTTTTGGGTCCTCATTCACCAGCATAACAGAAGAATCCGACCAAGATGGACCCAGCGACTATGGATTCTCTCAACACTGCCGTCGAGTTCCAGGGAGCAATGCTCGGCAGACACGAGCAGGAATTGTTTGCTGCTCGTCATGCCGTTGAGACCCTGGCCGCTCAGGTTTCCGATCTCTCTGGACAGTTTCAGAGTCTTCGTCTCGTGCCACCAGCTACTTCCTGGTCTTCCGAGTCTCCGGAACCTAGGGTTAATAACCCACCATGTTACTCTGGGCAGCCCACTGAGTGTCGCTCCTTTCTCACCCAGTGTGATATTGTGTTCTCTCTCCAGCCCAACACGTACTCAAGAGAGAGAGCTCGGATCGCTTACGTCATATCACTCCTTACTGGTCGGGCTCGGGAGTGGGGCACAGCTATCTGGGAGGCAAGGGCTGAGTGTTCTAACGATTATCAGAACTTTAAAGAGGAGATGATACGGGTTTTTGATCGTTCAGTTTTTGGGAAGGAGGCTTCCAGGGCCCTGGCTTCCCTATGTCAAGGTGATCGATCCATAACGGATTACTCTATAGAGTTTCGCACTCTTGCTGCCTCCAGTGACTGGAACGAGCCGGCGTTGCTCGCTCGTTTTCTGGAGGGACTTCACGCTGAGGTTAAGGATGAGATTCTCTCCCGGGAGGTTCCTTCCAGCGTGGACTCTTTGATTGCACTCGCCATCCGCATAGAACGACGGATAGATCTTCGTCACCGAGCTCGTGGAAGAGAGCTCGCGTTAACGGTGCTTCCCCTCTCCGCATCTCAACCATCTCCTCCCACCGGCTCAGAGACTGAGCCCATGCAGCTGGGAGGTATTCGCATCTCGACTAAGGAGAGGGAACGGAGAATCACCAACCGCCTTTGCCTCTATTGCGGTTCTGCTGGACATTTTGTCATGTCATGTCCAGAAAAAGCCAGAGCTCATCAGTAAGCGGAGGGCTACTGGTGAGCGCTACTACTCAAGTCTCTCCATCAAGATCCTGTACTACCTTGTCGGTCCATCTACGCTGGACCGGTTCGGCTGCTTCCTGCAGTGCTTTGATAGACTCTGGGGCTGAGGGTTGTTTTATGGACGAAGCATGGGCTCGGAAACATGACATTCCTCTCAGACAGTTAGGGAAGCCCACGCCCATGTTCGCCTTAGATGGTAGTCTTCTCCCCAGTATCAGATGTGAGACACTACCTTTAACCCTCACAGTATCTGGTAACCACAGTGAGACCATTTCCTTTTTGATTTTTCGTTCACCTTTTACACCTGTTGTTTTGGGTCATCCCTGGCTAGTATGTCATAATCCTTCTATTAATTGGTCTAGTAATTCTATCCTATCCTGGAACGTTTCTTGTCATGTGAAGTGTTTAATGTCTGCTATCCCTCCTGTTTCTTCTGTCCCCTCTACTCAGGAGGAACCTGGTGATTTGACAGGAGTGCCGGAGGAATATCATGATCTACGCACGGTCTTCAGTCGGTCCAGAGCCAACTCTCTTCCTCCTCACCGGTCGTATGATTGTTGTATTGATCTCCTTCCGGGGACCACTCCCCCTCGGGGTAGACTATACTCTCTGTCGGCTCCCGAACGTAAGGCTCTCGAGGATTATCTGTCTGTTTCTCTCGACGCCGGTACCGTGGTGCCTTCTTCCTCTCCCGCCGGAGCGGGGTTTTTCTTTGTTAAGAAGAAGGACGGTACTCTGCGCCCCTGCGTGGATTATCGAGGGCTGAATGACATAACGGTTAAGAATCGTTATCCGCTTCCCCTTATGTCGTCAGCCTTCGAGATTCTGCAGGGAGCCAGGTGCTTTACTAAGTTGGACCTTCGTAACGCTTACCATCTCGTACGCATCAGAGAGGGGGACGAGTGGAAAACGGCGTTTAACACTCCGTTAGGGCATTTTGAATACCGGGTTCTGCCGTTCGGTCTCGCTAATGCTCCAGCTGTCTTTCAGGCATTAGTTAATGATGTACTGAGAGACATGCTGAACATCTTTGTTTTCGTTTACCTTGACGATATCCTGATTTTTTCACCGTCACTCGAGATTCATGTTCAGCACGTTCGACGTGTACTCCAGCGCCTTTTAGAGAATTGTCTCTACGTGAAGGCTGAGAAGTGCGCCTTTCATGTCTCCTCTGTCACATTTCTCGGTTCTGTTATTTCCGCTGAAGGCATTCAGATGGATCCCGCTAAGGTCCAGGCTGTCAGCGATTGGCCCGTTCCTAAGTCACGTGTCGAGTTGCAGCGCTTTCTCGGTTTCGCTAATTTCTATCGGCGTTTCATTCGTAATTTCGGTCAAGTGGCTGCCCCTCTCACAGCTCTGACTTCTGTCAAGACTTGCTTTAAGTGGTCCGGTTCCGCCCAGGGAGCTTTTGATCTCCTCAAGAAGCGTTTTACATCCGCCCCTATCCTTGTTACTCCTGACGTCACTAAACAATTCATTGTAGAGGTTGACGCTTCAGAGGTGGGCGTGGGAGCCATTCTGTCCCAGCGCTTCCATTCTGACGATAAGGTCCATCCTTGCGCTTACTTTTCTCATCGCCTGTCGCCATCGGAACGCAACTATGATGTGGGTAACCGCGAACTGCTCGCCATCCGCTTAGCCATAGGCGAATGGCGACAGTGGTTGGAGGGGGCGACCGTCCCTTTTGTCGTTTGGACTGACCATAAGAACCTTGAGTACATCCGTTCTGCCAAACGACTTAATGCACGTCAAGCTCGTTGGGCGTTGTTTTTCGCTCGTTTCGAGTTCGTGATTTCCTATCGCCCGGGAAATAAGAACACCAAGCCTGATGCCTTATCTCGTCTCTTTAGTTCTTCTGTGGCTTCTACCGACCCCGAGGGGATTCTCCCTGAAGGGCGTGTTGTCGGGTTGACTGTCTGGGGAATTGAGAGACAGGTAAAGCAAGCACTCACTCACACTGCGTCGCCGCGCGCTTGTCCTAGTAACCTTCTGTTCGTTCCTGTCTCTACTCGTCTGGCTGTTCTTCAGTGGGCTCATTCTGCCAAGTTAGCTGGCCACCCCGGCGTTCGGGGTACGCTTGCTTCTATTCGCCAGCGGTTTTGGTGGCCTACTCAGGAGCGGGACACGCGCCGTTTCGTGGCTGCTTGTTCGGACTGCGCGCAGACTAAGTCAGGTAACTCTCCTCCTGCCGGTCGTCTCAGACCGCTTCCCATTCCTTCTCGACCATGGTCTCACATCGCCTTAGACTTTATTACCGGTCTGCCTTCGTCTGCGGGGAAGACAGTGATTCTTACGGTTATCGATAGGTTCTCTAAGGCGGCACATTTCATTCCCCTCGCTAAGCTTCCTTCCGCTAAGGAGACGGCACAAATCATCATTGAGAATGTGTTCAGAATTCATGGCCTCCCGTTAGACGCCGTTTCAGACAGAGGCCCGCAATTCACGTCACAGTTTTGGAGGGAGTTCTGTCGTTTGATTGGTGCTTCCGTCAGTCTCTCTTCCGGGTTTCATCCCCAGTCTAACGGTCAAGCAGAAAGGGCCAATCAGTCGATTGGTCGCATATTACGCAGCCTTTCGTTTCGAAACCCTGCGTCTTGGGCAGAACAGCTCCCCTGGGCTGAGTACGCTCACAACTCGCTTCCTTCGTCTGCTACCGGGCTATCTCCGTTTCAGAGTAGTCTTGGGTACCAGCCTCCTCTGTTCTCGTCCCAGCTCGCCGAGTCCAGCGTTCCCTCCGCTCAGGCTTTTGTCCAACGTTGTGAGCGCACCTGGAGGAGGGTCAGGTCTGCACTTTGCCGTTACAGGGCGCAGACTGTGAGAGCCGCCAATAAACGTAGGATTAAGAGTCCTAGGTATTGTCGCGGTCAGAGAGTGTGGCTTTCCACTCGTAACCTTCCCCTTACGACAGCTTCTCGCAAGTTGACTCCGCGGTTCATTGGTCCGTTCCGTGTCTCTCAGGTCGTCAATCCTGTCGCTGTGCGACTGCTTCTTCCGCGACATCTTCGTCGCGTCCACCCTGTCTTCCATGTCTCCTGTGTCAAGCCTTTTCTTCGCGCCCCCGTTCGTCTTCCCTCCCCCCCCCCCGTCCTTGTCGAGGGCGCACCTATTTACAAGGTACGGAGGATCATGGACATGCGTTCTCGGGGACGTGGTCACCAGTACTTAGTGGATTGGGAGGGTTACGGTCCTGAGGAGAGGAGTTGGGTTCCATCTCGGGACGTGCTGGACCGTTCGTTGATTGATGATTTCCTTCGTTGCCGCCAGGGTTCCTCCTCGAGTGCGCCAGGAGGCGCTCGGTGAGTGGGGGGGTACTGTCATGTTTTGTCTTTGATCATCATGTCTTGTCCCTGTGCTTCCCTCTGCTGGTCTTATTAGGTTCTTTCCCTCTTTCTATCCCTCTCTCTCCCCCTCCCTCTCTCCCTCTCTCGCTCTCTCTCTCTATCGTTCCGTTCCTGCTCCCAGCTGTTTCTCATTCTCCTAACGACCTCATTTACTCTTTCACACCTGTCCCCTATTTTGCCCTCTGATTAGAGTCCCTATTTCTTCCTCTGTTTTCCGCTTCTGTCCTTGTCGGATTCTTGTTTGATGTTTGCTGTTCTGTGTCCTTGTTCCGCCCTGTCGTGTTTTTGCCTTCTTCAGATGCTGCGTGTGAGCAGGTGTCTATGTCAGCTACGGCCTGTGCCTTCCTGAAGCGACCTGCAGTCTGTGGTCGCGTCTCCAGTCGTTCCTCTCTACTGACGAGAGGATTTCAGTTTCCTGTTTTGGATTTACCTTTGATAATATCCAGGAGAATCATTGTTTGTTTAATACTGGAATAAAGACTCTGTTTCTATTACGTCGCTTTTGGGTCCTCATTCACCAGCATAACAAACTGTGTTGTTGGCAAGCTCCTCTGAACAACAGTATCCACATTTTCTATGCCAGGCGAAATCGCACCTCATTAGCTCATTGTTATCGATGTATCCAAATAAATGTCACTAGAAAACAGCTTAAACAAATGCGAATGGGGCTACTTTGCTGTTATTCTAGCTGTATTTGCTGTTATATTGATGTAACTGTAAGTTAGCGGTAGTTGGCTTGCTGGCAAGCAAGGGATAAGAACGTTGCCAGCCAGTATGGCAATGGAACATTTAGAACGAACGTCTGGGTTGTGTCTATAGATACAGAACCCAAAAAATTGACATCTGTGTCGTGTCTCTAGCAACCAAAATGATAAAACGAACGATCAGCTAGCTTGGGTAGTAACCCTAGATTTGTGTCGCGACTATATCTTGGGGAAGGAGGAAATATTATGAATAAATTCATCAAAATAAAGTTTTTAATGAAAATATGTCAATCATTATTTTTATATGTTGGTAACCCATTGTATAAAATAAATAATCCCCTCGAAGCCGGTGTTTGGAGGATATATTGGCACGGTGTGCCAGCTCTCATCTTCGTCTTGGGCCTGGTAACACCTGTGCCAATATATCCTCCAAAACACCAGCTTCTCTGGCATTATCACATAAATAACAGCTGACATACGTTGTCATAATATGGTCATAACACTGTCATGACCCATATATTTACATTTGTTGTGACATATATCACGTTATTTTATAGCTGGTTATGGCACCTACTGTATAAGAGTGTCAAAACCCACATTTACTCAAATGTGTTTTTTCCCTGCCAAGAAGTTTCCTTCCGTTTGTTGTTGTTGTTAAATCCCTTGTTGTTGTAATTCATTCTTTAGAGTCATGGTTTTTTTCATCATATTTTAAATAACTTTTAGATAATACACTTTATGACACTGTCAAGACGCATTATGACCATCCTGTGTCACTTTACTTGGACTAAGAAAATTCACTTTATGACAAGAAGCATTATGACCATTTTAATCATATTAGCCAGATAGGCCTATGACGTACATGCCCTTACGTCAGTTGTCAGTTAATAGGGCTAGGCATCCCGCTAGCGGGACAATGAAACTGGAGGGCGCACAATTCAAATAAATAATCATAACAATGATGGATATTAAACATGTAGGTACATACAAGTGTCTTATATCAGTTGAAAGCTGAAATTCTTGTTAATCTAACTGCACTGTCTGATTTACAGTAGCCATTACAGCGAAAGCATGCGATGCGATTGTTTGAGGACGGCGCCCCATATCAAAATATTTTTCCACCGATACATGTTTCATAAAATAACAAATAGCGATTAAATATTCACTTACTTTTTGAAAATCTTCCTCTGATTTGTCATCAAAAGGGCCCCAGCTATAACATGTGTCGTGTTGTTAGATAAAATCCTTCTTTATATCCCAAAAAGTCAGTTTAGTTGGTGCCATCGATTTGAGTAATCTACTCGTTCAACATGCAGAGAAAGAATCCAAAAATCTACTGCTAAACTTTGTTAAAACAAGTCAAAATGCATTTCTATTGACTCCTCAGATACCCTAAAATGTAATCAAACTATAATATTTCATGCAGAAAGAAGTATGTTCAATAGGAAGTTGCATCGTGTCTTCATCGCGCGCCCAAACACGAATTTCCAATAGTGTGTCCCAGTACTAAAACTGATATTTCTTACTCGTTTTGGAAGAAACAAGCCTGGAACCTTGAGCATAGAGTGCTGACACCCTGTGGAAGCCATAGGAATTGCATACTGGGAGCTAGATTTAATTATTTCCTTATACTTTCCATTGTAAGAGCATGGGCGCTCAAAAAAAGAAATTCTGGTTGGTTTTTCGTTGGATTTTCTCCTACCATATCTATTGTGTTATAGTCATCTACATTATTCTAACATTTATACAAACTTCAAAGTGTTTTCTTTCCAATGGTACCAATCATATGTATATCCTGGCTTCAGGGCCTGAGTAACAGGCAGTTTACTTTGGGCACATCAGTCTGGAGGAAATTGAGAAAAAAGGACCCTAGCCTGATGAAGTTTTAACACATAAACAAACATTACATGATGCTACATTACAATTATACACAGTGATAATTATTCCAGTGTTCTGTGCAGTGCACATCGCATATAAATAATAAAGAATATCAATACTTAATAGTGGATAAAGTTATTCAAGCAATAACAATAACCTTTGTATTTTCACAATCAGTATCTCTCTTCATTTCAGACATGAATGGATCTATCAGGAAGAACTAAACAAATTCACTGAGAATGGATTGATGTTGAAACTTGTTGGAGACTTTATCATAGCGCACAGAGAAGAAGATGGGAAACATTGATATCTGCAGTAAGAAGCAATCATTGTGATGCTTGCTTAACCTGTCTCTTCCACAACATGCAGTAGGCACATCCTCAGTCATGCTGCCAAACATACCCTTGTAAAACTGACCATCCTACCGATCCTCGACGTCGGCGATGTCATTTACAAAACATCCTCCTTTACCCTACTCAATAAATTGGATGCAGTCTATCACAGTGCCATCCGTTTTGTCACCAAAGCCCCATATACTACCCACCACTGCGACCTGTACGCTCTCGTTGGCTGGCCCTCGCTTCATACTCGTCGCCAAACCCGCTGGCTCCAGGTCATCTACAAGACCCTGCTAGGTAAAGTCCCCCCTTATCTCAGCTTGCTGGTCACCATAGCAGCACCCACCTGTAGCACGTGCTCCAGCAGGTATATCTCTCTGGTCACCCCCAAAACCAATTCTTCCTTTGGCCGCCTCTCCTTCCAGTTCTCTGCTGCCAATGACTGGAACGAACTACAAAAATCTCTGAAACTGGAAACACTAATCGCCCTCACTAGCTTTATGCACCAGCTGTCAGAGCAGCTCACAGATTACTGCACCTGTACATAGCCCATCTATAATTTAGCCCAAACAACTACCTCTCCCCCTACTGTATTGATTGATTGATTTATTTATTTTGCTCCTTTGCACCCCATTATTTCTATCTCTACTTTGCACATTCTTCCACTGCAAATCTACCATTCCAGTGTTTTACTTGCTATATTGTATTTACTTCGCCACCATGGCCTTTTTTTTTGCCTTTACCTCCCTTATCTCACCTCATTTGCTCACATTGTATATAGACTTATTTTTCTACTGTATTATTGACTGTATGTTTGTTTTACTCCATGTGTAACTCTGTGTTGTTGTATGTGTCGAACTGCTTTGCTTTATCTTGGCCAGGTCGCAATTGTAAATGAGAACTTGTTCTCAACTTGCCTCCCTGGTTAAATAAAGGTGAAATAAAAAATATGAAAAATAAATAAAAGCACATCCTCAGTCATGGATCTATATGGAATATGGAAACGATTTCACACACACTTGTGTTGCTAAATAGAAATCCTTACCTTTCTGTGCTATAGATACATCATGTATGTCTTCTCAGAGAGAATTACTGGAATTCATGACTTCTTATAATGGACAAAATATTTATGTCTCTCACACCACAGTTCCTTACCATGAGAAGCAAGCTGATCATTCACGGGCACGGCATCATGTTTGAATGTCAATATGTTTAAATTGTAAACAGCCCGGGGACATTTCCAGTATTACATTTCCAGCCTTTTTTGCAAAGTTAACTAGAAGACTGTAACAACTGTAACACAGAAATACAGTGCATGAGAGTGTTAGATAGGTTATCAATAACAATAATTTTTCTAGGCTTTTCTCTACCTTATTGGTGAGACATGGCTACCTACAGCTGTTTCTAGTGAGAGAGAGAGCAGAGGGTCTGTCAGCCTTGGGCAGTGGGGTGAAAACAAAAATTAATTGGGGAGTTTGGTGATAGCAGCATAGCATGAAGAGCAATGTTATGTTCTGACACCACCCTCCATATATTTTGTGTTCTTCAAGTTGCTCTCAGCTACAATACTTTTAGGGCAAACAGTGTACATGTATATTTGTGCCTTATTTAGAAAAACTACAAAGCCTGAGTAACCTATGGGGCAAATGAAAACTATATATTGAAAACTTCTCCCTGCTTGTGTACATTATTACCGTCATGGTGATCCACCCTGAAACTCCTGAATTACTGCGAGCATGTGCTGACCAACTGGCAAGTGTCTTCACTGACATTTCCAACCTCTCTCTGTCCGAGTCTGTAATACCAACATGTTTCAAGCAGACCACCATAGTCCCTGTGCCCAAGAACACTAAGGTAACCTGCCTAATTGACTACCGACCTGTAGCACCTCAACACGGGGGCCCCTCAGGGGTGCATGCTTAGTCCCCTCCTGTACTCCCTTCTCACTCTTGACTGCACGGCCAGGCACGACCCCACCGTCATTAAGCTTGCCGATGACACAACAGTGGTGGGCCTGTTCACCGACAACGACGAGACAGCCTGTAGGGAGGAGGTCAGAGACCTGGCCGTGTGGTGCCAGGACAACAACCTCTCCCTCAACGTGATCAAGATAAAGGAGATGATTGTAGACTACAGAAAAAGGAGGATCGAGCATGCCCCCTTTGTCATCGACAGGGCTGTAGTGGAGCAGGTGTAGAGCTTCAAGTTCCTTGGTGTCCACATCACCAACAAACTAACATGGTCCAAGCACACCAAGACAGTCGTGAAGAGGGTACGACAGAACATATTCCCCATCAGGAGACTAAAAAGATTTGTCATGCGTCCTCAGATCCTCAAAAGGTTTTACAGCTGCACCGTCAAGAGCATCACTGCCTGGTATAGCAAATGCTCGGCCTCCGTCCTCAAGGCACTACAGATGGTAGTACATACTGCCCAGTACATCACTGGGGCCAAGCTTCCTGCCATCCAGGACCTCTATACCAGTCGGTGTCAGAGGAGGGCCCTAAAAATGGTCAATTAATTTGGAAATGTATTTCGTTTTTTGTTTTCTTTGATTAACCTCTACTCAATAGGGGGAGCTGTTAGCACTTTTTTTTTCTGGACGTTGCCAAATTAAACTGCCCAGTACTCAATTCTTGCTCGTACAATATGCATATTATTATTATTATTGGATAGAAAACACTCTCTAGTTTCTATAACCGTTGGAATTATGTCTCTGAGTGAAACAGAACTCATTCTACAGCACTTTTCCTGACAGGGAGTGAGATTTCAGAAATCTTGGCCTCTGTTCCCAAGTCAGTTTTTAGGTCCCTGTGAATGCTATGGGGATACAAACACTGCCTACGCCTTCCTCTAGATGTCAGTAAGTGGTGACAATTTGAATGGAGTCGATTGCGCAATCTGGGACTTTATAAAAGACCAAAGGGCGGAAGTACATTTCTTTTCTTCCCTGCGCTTGACGCACGATGGACGTCGGACTGGCCTCCTTCCAAGCTTTGGTTTAGCCAGTAATATATCTCCGGTCATGTTTTTACTCGTTATAGGTGTTAAAAACATCATAAGGTAGTTAATTTAAACCGTTTTATAGCAATTTATATCCGTTTAGTGCGATTTTCTGGCATTTCTTTGTGACGCACTTCCAAGAGTTGGGCACTTTTCCAGTACATGCCAAACGTTAGTGGCCATTTCGACAGGACAAGAGGACATCTTTCGACCAAAAGACGATTAGACCGGAGAAAGGATACATTGCCCAAGATTCTGATGGAAGTTCAGCTAATAGTAAGAACTATTTATGATGATAAATCGTTGTTCTGTTGAAAAATGTTAAACGCATATTCCGCCATTTTCTTTGGGGTAGCTTCGCTTTGGCGCACCCTGTATTGCACAGTAAGGATAATTTAAAAAATGTAATTCAGCGATTGCATTAAGAACTAATTTGTCTTTCAATTGCTGTCCACCCTGTATTTTTTAGTCAAGTTTATGATTATTTATTCATTAGACTAGATCACTGTCCAAGATGGCGCCCGACATTTTCGGGCCAGTTTGGCTACTATTCTCATTGTATAACCACGTTTTTTTGTGGCTAAATATGCACATTTTCGAACAAACTCTATATGTATGTTGTAATATGATGTTACAGGAGTGTCATCGGAAGAATTCTGAGAAGGTTAGTGAAAAAATTAATATATTTTGGTGGTGATAATGCTATCGCTCTTTTTGCCTTCAATCAATGCTGGGGTAATGTTTGCACATGTGGTATGCTAATATAACGATTTATTGTGTTTTAGCTGTAAGACACTTAGAAAATCTGAAATATTGTCTGGATTCACAGGATCTGTGTCTTTCAATTACTGTACGCTGTGTATTTTTAAGAAATGTTTTATGATTAGTAATTAGGTAATACACGTTGCTCTCTGTATTTATTCTAGTCGAGTTGTGATGGTGGGTGCAATTGTAAACTATGATTTCTACCTGAAATATGCAAATTTTTCTAACAAAACCTATCCTATACAATAAATATGTTATCAGACTGTCATCTGATGAGGTTTTTTCTTGGTTAGTGGCTATCAATATCTTTATTTGGCCGAATTGGTGATAGCTACTGGTGGAGAGAAAAAATGGTGGACAAAGAAAAATGGTGTCTTTTGCTAACGTGGTTAGCTAATAGATTTACATATTGTGTCTTCCCTGTAAAACATTTTACAAATCAGAAATGATTGCTGGATTCACAAGAAGTGGATCTTTCATCTGGTGTCTTGGACTTGTGATTGAATGATATTTAGATGCTAGTATTTACTTGTGACGCTATGCTAGCTATGCTATTCAGCTTTTTTACTGGTGGGGGTGGTGGGGGGTGCTCCCGGATCCGGGTTTCTGAGGCGGTAGAAGTTAATCTCTCCTTGTTTAATCGTTCTTCTTCTTCTGTGGATTTTATATGGCGGTTAACAATCAACCTTAAGGTGTATTACTGCCACCAACTGGACTGGAGTGTGAACCTTGTTAGTCAATCTCCAATGTTGTCACGTTCCTGACCTTATTTCCTTTGTTTAGTCTTTGTTTAGTTGGTCAGGACGTGAGCTGGGTGGGCATTCTATGTTTTGTGTTTCTATGTTGGGTTTGTTGTTTGGCCTAATATGGTTCTCAATCAGAGGCAGGTGTTTGTCATTGTCTCTGATGGGGAACCATATTAAGGTAGCCTGTTTTCACTGTTTGTTTGTGGGTGATTGTTCCTGTTCCAGTGTACCAGTGTTTAGTGTTCACGTTACGGGACTGTATCATCTTTGTTCCTTTTTGTCGGTTTGTTGTTTTGTTCGGTGTTTAAGTATTTCCCATTAAATATGGATGATATTCACGCTGCATTTTGGTCCGATCCCTGCTACACCTTCAGACGAAGAGGAGGAAATCAGCCGTTACAAATGTGGGTTAGGCACGACTCCAACACCATCATTACGTTTGCCGAAGACACAACGGTGGTAGGCCTGATCACCGACAACGACCAGACAGCCTATAGGAAGGAGGTCAGAGACCTGGCCGTGTGGTGCCAAGACACCCGGTACAGAGTCAATGTGCGGGGGAAGCAGTTATTTGAGGTAATATGTACATGCAGTTAGAGTTATTAAAGTCACTATGCGTAGATGGTAACAACAGAGAGTAGCAGTGCTGTAAAAAAAGGGGAGAGGGGGGGCAATGCAAATAGTCTGGGTAGCTATTTGATTAGATGTTCAGGAGTATTATGGCTTGGGGTAGAAGCTGTTTAGAAGCCTCTTGGACCTAGACCTGGCACTCCGGTACCGCTTACCGTGCGGTAGCAGAGAGAACAGTCTATGACTAGGGTGGCTATCGTCTTTGATCATGTTTAGGGCCTTCCTCTGACATCGCCTGGTATAGAGGTCCTGGATGGCAGGAAGCTGTTGTGTCATCGGCAAACTTAATGATGGTGTTGGAGTCGTGCCAAACCCACATGGGAGATTGGAAGACTAACAAGGTTAACACTCCAGTCCAGTTGGAAGCAGTAATGCACCTTAAAACTTCTTGTCAATAGGGGGGCGCTGTTTTCACTTTGGAAAAAATCGTGCCCAAATGAAACGGCCTCGTACTCTTTTCTAGATCATACAATATGCATATCATTATTACTATTGGATAGAAAACACTCAGAAGTTTCTAAAACTGTTTGAATTATATCTGTGAGTAAAACAGAACTAATTTTGCAGCAAACTTCCATAGAGGAAGTGAAAAATCTGAAAACGAGGCTCTGTTTCCGGGCCTGCCTATTCAACTGGCTTTTATTTATCGATATGCATGCACTTCATACGCCTTCCACTAGATGTCAACAGGCAGTGGAAGGTGGAATGGGGTGTCTAGCTTGATCTGAGGCAGAACAAGAGCTTTTGGAGTGACAGGTCCGGAATTTTCTTTGTCTTCTCAGACGCGCGGCGGAGCTCGACATTGTGTTCTGAAAAGCGTTCGGTATACACGGCGAATATCTCTGGCTCTGATTTTATTTGATACATATGATAATAACATCATAAAGTAGGTTTTTTCAACCGAGTTTTATCAGTTTATTCAACGTTTATTGGGGCTTTTGGAGTTTTCCGTTCTTTGCGTCAAGAGAGCATGGGAATGTTAGCAACCTTGGCTAGCATTGTGGCGCGAATTCGACAGAAGAAATGGACATTCTAAAACCAAACAACGATTTATTCTGGACCAAGGACTCCTTGTACAACATTCTGATGGAAGCTCAGCAAAAGTAAGAAAACATTTATGATGTTATTTCGTATTTCTGTGTAAAATGTTGAGTCCTATTCTCCGCCGTGTTGGTGAGCGCTGTCTCGCAATAACGCAAGCTGTATGTTATGGTAAAGTTATTTTTAAAAATCTAACACAGCGGTTGCATTAAGAACCAGTGTATCTTTCATTTGCCATACAACAAGTATTTTTATGTAAAGTTTATGATGAGTTCTTTGGTCAGATTAGGTGAGTGTCCAAAATATCTCCGGAGATTCTGGTGAATCGATGCTACGTTACCACAATGTATAATCAGGATTTGTAGCTCTAAATATGCACATTTTCGAACAAAACATAATTGCATTGTATAACATGATGTTATAAGACTGTCATCTGATGAATTTGTTCAAGGTTAGTGATTAATTTTATCTCTATTTTGTCGGTTTTGCGGGGAGTAAATTGCGTTGTGTGTTTGGCTACTGTAGTGAGCTAATAGAAATATATATTGTGTTTTCGCTGTAAAACATTTTAAAAATCGGAAATGATGGCTGGATTCACAAGATGTTTATCTTTCATTTGCTGTATTGGACTTGTGATTTGATGAAAATTATATTATATGATATCCCTGTCCCGTTAGGCTAGGCTATGCTAGTCAGCTTTTTTGATGAGGAGGATCCCGGATCCGGGATGGGTATTAAGTAAAGGTTAACCTTTTCTCAATAGGGGGTGCTGTTTGCAATTTGTAATAATTTCGTTCCCAAATTAAACTGCCTCGTACTCAATTCTTGCTCGTACAATATGCATATTATTATTACTATTGGATAGAAAACACTCTCTAGTTTCTAAAACCGTTTGAATTATATCTGTGAGTAAAACAGAACTCGAGTTGGAGCAATTTTCCTATGAGGATGTGAGAATGCTGAATTCTGCAAGCTGTTCTGAGGTCGGTTTATTAATTTGCCTGTCTTCTATTGGTTGAGATGCACTGCATACGCCTTCCCCTGGATGTCAGCGAATAGTGAGAATTGAAATGGAGTCGCTAGGCAGATCTGAAGGCCTATAAATAGGCTGGCAACGTGGTGTACCCTCTTTCTCCTCTTCGCCATGACGCAAAAAGGACCTTTGGAAGTCGTATTAGAAAGCTCCCGTTATAGCCCTTAGATATATATGGCTCTGTTTTTATTCGATATAGGTGTTAAAGACATCATAATGTTGTTATTTTAAACCGAGTTATATCAGTTTGTATCAGTATATTGCGATTTTCGGATATTTATTAGTGCTGCGTTATAGTGAGTTGGAAACGTCTTTGCCACATGGCTAATGTTTACTGCTAATTCCAACGTTGAAGACTACATTCTACAACCGAGCAACGATTCTTTTGGACAAAGGACAACTTGCCCAAGATTCTGATGGGAGTTCATCAAAAAGTAAGAACTATTTATGATGTTAATTCGTTGTTCTGTTGAAAAATGTAAAACGCATATTCCGCCATTAATTTCGGTGCGGTCTCGCTTTAACGCACGCTGTATGTCGTAGTAACGTTAATTTTAAAAATCTAACACAGCGATTGCATTAAGAACTAATGTATCTTTCATTTGCTATCCAACCTGTATTTTTTAGTCAAGTTTATGATTAGTTACTGATTAGAATAGGTGCCTCTCCCAAGATTTCTCCCGACATATTGTTGGCAGCTTGGCTACTATTCTCATTGTATAACCACGATTTGTGCCGCTAAATATGCACATTTTCGAACAAACTCTATATGTATTGTGTAATATGATGTTATAGGACTGTCATCTGAAGAAGTTTGAGAAGGTTAGTGAAAAAAATTATATCTTTTGCTGGTTTATTCGTTATCGCTATTGTTGGCCTGAATCAATGCTGTTGTGTGGTTGGCTATTGTAGTAAGCTAATATAATGCTATATTGTGTTTTTGCTGTAAAACACTTAAAAAATCTGAAATATTGGCTGGATTCACAAGATCTTTGTCTTTCATTTGCTGTACGCTGTGTATTTTTCAAAAATGTTTTATGATGAGTATTTAGGTAATACACAATGGTCTCTGTAGTTATTCTAGTTGCTTTGGTGAGAGTTGTGATGGTGGCTGCAATGGTAAACTATGATTTATACCTGAAATATGCACATTTTTCTAACAAAACATATGCTATACAATAATCAATCAATCAATCAATCAATTTTATTTTATATAGCCCTTCGTACATCAGCTAATATCTCGAAGTGCTGTACAGAAACCCAGCCTAAAACCCCAAACAGCCCAAACACCCCAACACCCAAACAATAAATATGTTATCAGACTGTCATCTGATGAAGTTGTTTCTTGGTTAGTGTCTATTTATATCTTTATTTGGTCGAAATTGTGATAGCTACCTATGCAGGAAAAAAATGGTGGAGTAAAAAAAGTGGTGTCTTTTGCTATCGTGGTTAGCTAATAGATTTACATATTGTGTCTTCCCTGTAAAACATTTTAAAAATCAGAAATGATGGCTGGATTCACAAGATGTGTATCTTTCATCTGGTGTCTTGGACTTGTGATTTAATGATATTTAGATGCTAGTATTTACTTGTGACGCTATGCTAGGCTATGCTAGTCAGCTTTTTTACTGATGGGGGTGCTCCCGGATCCGGGATTGTGATGAAGTAGAAGTTAATCTCACTACTGTGAAGCTGCGAGGAGAACAGGACTTGAGATCAAAGGACCTGAGAGCTCTGTTATAATACATTTGAAGAGTTTCACTCCAAAACGCTATGTATAAATTTTCAGAAATGTTGGTGAATTAGCTTTTATTTTTTAACGAAATTATGAAAGAGATTGTTTACAAAAATGTTGAAAGAGATTGGTGTCTTTTTTCACTATCTAATCATGCACAGCAAATTCTCCAGTGTTAAATCAACACGGAAAGTGTTGAGTCTGTGGACCCATATAGCAACCTGGTATCAGAACATTTTGTATTATTCTGTACATAAATCTGAGACACTACATTTAGTATGATATGTTACGTTTGTTATGATTATATAAGACAGAATGTTACTAGAAAAAAATATATAATGTGAATGTCTAGTAACCGAAAGTTTGCGAGTTCAAATGTCATCACATACAACTTTAACATTTTAGCTCATGAGCATCTACTTACTGCTTTTTAGCTACTTTGCCACTACTTGCATGTTAGCTAACCCTTCCCCCTTAACCTTTACCTTAAAACCTCTTTGAGGCAGGCGTGCCACTAGCGACCCACCTCGACAACATCCGGTGAAATTGCAGAGCGCCAAATTCAAATTACAGAAATGGTAATAATAAACATTCATGAAAAAACAAGTGTTATACATTGGTTAAAAGATTAACTTGTTGGTAATCCAGCCGCTTTGTCAGATTTCAGAAAGGCTTTACGGCGAAAGCATAACATGCGATTATCTGAAGACAGCGCCCCGCACACAAAAGCATACAAACATTTTCCAACCAAGCAGAGGAGTCACGAAAGTCAGAAATAGCAATAAAATAAATCACTTACCTTTGAAGATCTTCCTCTGGTGCAATCACAAGAGTCCCAGGTACATAACAAATGGACATTTTGTTCGATAAAGATCTTCTTTATATACAAAAACTCAGTTTTGTTGGCGCGTTTTGTTCTGTAATCCACCGGCTCAAAGGCGGTCAAAACTTGCAGACGACTACATCCTAATAGTAACAGTAAAGTTTGTCGAAACATGTCAAATTATGTTTATAACTAATCCTCAGGGTGTCAATTATCTAAATAATCTATAATATTTCAACCGGACAATAGCATATTCAATAGAAAGGAAAAAGAACGAAGGGCGCGCACACAGTCACACGCGCAAACCAGTACTGCATGCTTCCTCAGTCCCCTAAGCAAAAAGTATTTTTCTTCGTCGTTTTTCAGAAAACAAGCCTGAAACCATGTCTAAAGACTGTTGACATCTAGTGGAAGCCATGGGAACTGCAATCTGGGCCCTAACCCATTACATAGTCAATAGGTATTCAATGGAAAACCACTCACATAAAAAGAATCCCACTTCCTGGATGTATTTTCCTCTGGTTTCTGCCTGCCATATCAGTTCTGTTATACTCACAGACATTATTCTAACAGTTTTAGAAACTTTAGAGTGTGTTCTATCCAATGCTACCAAGTATATGCATATCCTAGCTTCTGGGCCTGAGTAACAGGCAGTTTACTTTGGGCACGTCATTCATCCAAATTTCCGAATACTGCTGTCACTAAAAAGTTAGCTAACCCTTCCCCTAACACTCATTTAACAGCATACCACCCTGTTTCCCACTCCTGGCTTGATTCTGAAAATAAGCAGGGTTGGTCTCTGGATGGGAGACCAGATACTGCTGGAGGTGGTGTTGGAAGGCCAGTAGGTGGCACCATTTCATCTGGTCAAAAAAAAAACTATCCAGATGCACCAGGGCAGTGATTCGGGACATTGCCCTGTTTAGGGGGACGTTAAATGGGTGTCCTGACTCTATGTGGTAACTAAAGATCCCGTGGCACTTATAGTAAGAGTAGGAGTGTTAACCCTGGTGTCCTGGCTAAATTCACAATCTGGTATTCATACAATCAAAGTACCCTAATCATTTAAAATTGGCTCATTATTCCCCAAGTCATTGCTATAAATGAGAATGTGTTCTCAGTCAACTCACCTGATAATTTATTTTTGCTTTTAGCTAACCCTTCGCCTAACATTAACTAACCCTATCACCTAACCCTAACCGTAAGCTATTTATCTAACCCTAACCCTAACCGTAACCCTTTAACCATCCTAAACTTAACCCTAACTTTAACCCTAAGCCCTAGCCTAGCTCACATTAGTGAGCTAGCTATCGTTAGCCACCTAGTTTTACCCTAATACAGGGCTCTGAAACTCATACACATCCCTTTGAACCAAAACCACGCCCATTATTATCATATTTCCCAAAATGCTCTAAAGCAGGTTGATTTTTAGAATTGTTTGTTATGATATCTATGTTTGTGCATGTTCATTGATTGATTAATTAATCTTATGCTACACAAATATAAATAACATACATTTTTTTAAACTAATCCAATCAGTTAGATTTTTTTATCACCCGTTACTGAAATGTTTGTTCCAGTTTAAATGGCTTAGCCAGTATGCCTACCCTTACTATTAATGCAGATTGCATATGAATAAAAGTTTGAATTGTTAACTGTCCCTATAATGTCTGTGTTATAATAGAAATTACACAATTCCTTGTAAACAGTATAATATGTCTGATATGGCCTATAAACCATGAGTTTCAGACCTTTGTTTTATTTATTTTTTTAAATAAGACTTAGATGCGCTCCTAAAGGGTTATGAAAACTTCTCTGTTTATACAGTAAGTAAGAGTTTCTGTCCTATCATTGCTTGTCTGTCTTTGATGGTCTTGATTCCAGATATCTGATGAATGTATTGGTTGTTGATGTATACGGGTAATCTGAATGCCAGTTTTATTGCTCGGATTCTTTGCAGTTGGTTAATTTGTGTTGTGGAGACTGTGATCCAGGCAGGTAGTGCGTATTCAAAGAATGATCTGATGTAGCTAAAATATACTTCTAAATCGATTGATTCTCTTCCGTCCTTCTCTCTCGAAGTTCCCTATGTGGGTCGTCCACATCATGTTGCTCTGAAATGTAACCCCCAGGTACTTGGCCTCTTTTTCCATGTTTATTGTTTCATTGTCCAATTTCAGGGTTATGGGTTTCTTTGGTTTGAGGTTTGTGTTTCTGGTAAATAGGATGCACTATGTTTTTTTAGGGTTTAGTTTCCCTTGCTATTAATTTGACTTTTCACTTTTCTATCTGATCTATGCACATGGTGAGTTTTTTAGAGACTAGTTGTGGACACTTGGAGCTGGTCCAGTAGCATTAGTCATCTGCTAATTGTGATACCTGTGCAACAGAGGGTGGGGGTGTAGAAAATGTCTGAGATATAGATGATGAATAGAAGTGGGCTGAGGCCTGCCCCTTGAGGGACTCCAGTTTCTGGGGTGAATGGTGGAGAGATGGCTGTGGAGGTTGTTGTCAGCTAGTCTGTGGCACAGTCCATTGTGACACATTTTATCGAATGCCTTTTCTATGTCAAAGAACACAGCAAGTGTTTTTCCTTTCTTTGAAAAATGTCTTCAAATGTCTTCTGATAGTCATAAAATATTGTCTGTTGTTGATATTTTTTTTCGCAAGCCTGTCTGTTGTACTCCAAGAAAGCCTCTGTCTTCTACAAGGCAACTTCTTCTGGCAATAAGTACCCTTTCAAAAGGTTTCCCCACATGGCCGAGAAGGCTAATTGGTCAATAGCTTGAATCATTCTGTGGGTTTTTTCCAAGTCCGGAATCATGGTGATTACTGCTGTTTTCAAGGGTTGTGGGAAGTGGCTGTGGGTGAGACAAGAGTTTGGAGAGAAGGTACAGGTATACATAAGGTGCTTGTTTTAGTAGTATAGTGTCAATGTTGTCTTTCCCAGATGCTTTTCTTTTCATTTTATTTTTAGGTGAGTTCTGATTTCTGTTATTCTTACAGCTCGGGTGAGTGGCTGGTCTGCTGGTGCGAGGGAAGAGGTAAGGGAAGACCCCCATGAATTGGACAAAAATGAATGGCAACTTATTGACATTGGGCGAACCATATACACAATCACAAATACCACTCAAATGGACGGCAGTTCATCAAAACCATATTGCAACCGGAACATTGCAAATGCCAAGTGTAATAAACCAAAATTCCCATAGGGGGTGAGCGTGCTCCACCATAGATTTTCATGTGGGACCTTTTCAAAATCACAAAAAACTGCAAAATTTTAAAACCTCAGAAAAAGGGCTTTTTGGACCGTTTGATTGTTTTTGTCATTTATACATATGTAGTAACCGTATGGACATACATTTGTCTTATTTTATTGAGTTTGTCCATAAGGCACATGTTTTGTCCATTTGCCATATATGATCATAGGAAGTCAGCTTCTGAACCCAAAAGTCAGTGAACCATGTCCAAATGGCATAAGAAATGTCCAAATTGCATATATACTGACCAAATTATATATATATATATCACTATGATATTAAGCCCTGAATCAACCTAGAAGGTCTGTTTGTCATGTTTGATCATAGGAAGTCATAGGAAGTAAGAATTTCTCCTTGATGTTGATTCAGCATGTCCATTTCGTAATGGGAAATCCTTATGGATATACATTGGCAATGGACACTGTCAACTTGCAGAAGAGCATGTTCACACACTTGGACTCTGTCCAATTGCTCATTGTTGTTTATATCAGCCTGTCCATTAAAAATCCCTCATTAAATACATTGGAAATGTACAATTGTACACTGTCCATTTGCAATGTCTTACAATGGGCATTTACCATCACGAATTGGACATGCTCTAATATACTGCAGAAATGCCCAGTTGATAGGCTCGTTGAACTCGGATGGCCGAGCAGTGATAGTGTTTCCTCTCCATCGCTCGTTGGTGTTGATTTCAGCCTGTCCATTTGGTGATGGTAAATCCCTCATTAAATACATTGCAAATGGACAAATGTACACTGTCCATTTGCAATATGAAATGTACAATGGCAATATTTTATACTGCCATCAAGTCACCCATCAATCAATAATATATCATACTGACACCAAACTTATACATACTGACACCAAACTCACTTTGTCCAACTTTTTTATAAGCCAACATATTTCAGTGCGGCCCACAATTCTATTAAAACCACAATTAACCACTCTGGGATCATTTGGGACGCTAGCGTCCCACCTCGCCAACAGCCAGTGAAATTGCAGGGCGCCAAATTCAAAACAACAGAAATCTCAAAATTAAAATTCCTCAAACATACAAGTATCTTATACCATTTTAAAGGTAATATTGTTGTTAATCCCACCACAGTGTCCGATTTCAAAAAGGCTTTACAGCGAAAGCACCACAAATGATTATGTTAGGTCACCGCCAAATCACAGAAAAACACAGCCATTTTTCCAGCCAAAGAGTGGAGTCACAAAAAGCAGAAATATAGATCAAATGAATCACTAACCTTTGATGATCTTCATCAGATGACACTCATAGGACTTCATTTTACACAATACATGTATGTTTTGTTTGATAAAGTTCATATTTATATCCAAAAACCTCAGTTTACATTGCCGCCATGTTCAGAAATGCCTCCAAAACATCCGGAGAAATTGCAGAGCCACATCAAATAACCGAAATACTCATCCTAAACTTTGATGAAAGATACATGTTTTACATAGAATTAAAGATAAACTTGTTCTTAATGCAACCGCTGTGTCAGATTTAAATAAAGCTTTACGGCAAAAGCACAATATTCAATAATCTGAGTACAGCGTTCAGCCACAAAAGCAAGCCATACAGTTACCCGCCAAATTGTGGAGTCAACAAAAGTCAGAAATAGCATTATAAATCTCCACTTACCTTTGCTGATCTTCATTGGATCTTCAAAAGAGTGTGTAATATATTTAGTATAGTTTTATCTAAAAAGGAATAACTTGTTTAATATTTCACAATTTGTATTCTTTTGAAATTTACTGAGGAGGATGGTCCTCCTCTTCCTCCTCTTAGGAGCCTCCACTGGTATACAGTGATGAACATGGTGCTTGGTGTGCACATTTAAAGATCCCAAACAGTTATTCTGATTCCCATGTAAAACAGCCTTTTGAGTTACTAAAATAGTTGTTTTGGATAGAACATTTATTTTTTGCTCATGGATAACTACTTCGTCATTTGAAAAGACAGGCTGAGTTCACCTTGACTGACAGCTCTTTGAAAAACCTATGTCAAGCAACTTGGGTGCAGTGAGCAGTGTTACATTAAAATCCTCTCAAACAACATTGAAATTGCATCAATGATAATGTATTTTTGTATATACTGTATCTCCTGTTTGGTATATCTCTTGTCATGTGGTTCACAGAAGCACTGACGGATGAGTTGACTTGAGAACTGTGTCTGAGTTTTGAACGACCCTTCCTCCCTTGCTGTTCAATACTGGCTGAAGACCTAACTAGCCAATAACTGGTTAACACTAGACACATATGAAAGGGGAAACATATAAGTATCTCTGCCATAGATTAATAGGGTCAACTTTTAATTTCATTTGCTGACCCTCTACAGTCAAATTTTGGCACCAGTAGAGTAGCTATCCAGCTCAGTGGCGGTTCTAGCTTATATGGCTCCCTGAGCGAACCCTCCCCCCCTTCAGCTCCCCCCTGCCAACAAAAAAAATGCACCATTGTGCACTAACTGTAATTTTTATTCAGACATTTGGAACAACACAAATAAATAATCATAACACTTAAAACTTAATACAAATATAAGACTCAGAAATATCAAAAAGAAGTAACAAAGACAAATAGAAACAAATTTGTGTTGATTTGGGTCTCGAGCATCAATACATTACCCATCCCCCAACACCGTCAACCAAGAGTCAAGACTAAACCAATTCACCTTGGTGGTGTGCGGACTAGTTTTATATTATTCTTAACGATTTCGCACAAACTAGAAAAAATATGTCTGTGAAACTACATATTCACAGTATTATAAATTCATTGTGGTTTATTTCGCAGTGTGAATGATTTTACTAATTGTATTAGTACTGTACAAAGTTTGATGAGCGCTATTTTATAGATTCCCCTGCTCCCCCTACCTCGGGCTTCCAGTGGGGAGAACTGAGGTCAACCTACCCCCGCCCACCTCCCCATCTCGTACTTCTGAGTTGGAGACCTTCCCAGGCAGTAGCCTGCCTAGCTCACAAACTAGAATCAGGTTGCCCACTCTGACAATGTTAATTGACCCACAGTCCCACATGGTGACATGATATCATTGACATGACGTACAAATGAGCAATAGAAAACCAATCGCACAAATGTCACCATTCCCCCAAACATTGTGTGGGCTCCGCCTGCCGCTCCCGGCAAGATGCCGCCCTGGGCGGCTGCCCATTTCATCTAAACCTAAATCCGCCACTGATCCAGCTATATAATCCACACCCCTCCACAAACACACCTTATCTGATGTTGGTTACAAGGTGGTACTTATTTCAATTAGGTAAGACTATATCATGTTACAATTGGTGTTTGAGTTAAGGTGATGTCCCCTTGTCCCCTTAATAATGAATCCAAGTGTTAGACATAGAAGATTGGACCAGTAACTTCATGATAAAAATGTTATCAATGTAGAAGCAATCCTGTTATTTGTCTTAGTGTAGAATTAGATTAATCAATCACAACACACACAAACACAATTAAAACAAACAATTCTAAAAATCAACCTGCCATAGAGCATGCTGGGAAATATGATAATGATGGGCGTGGTTTTGGTTTAACGTGGGGTATGAGTTTCAGGCCACTGTATTAAGGCAAAACTAGGCCCTAAAAATAAGGCCTTATGAAATACATATGGTATTGTGTTAAATAATGGATTTTGATAATCACATAGGATCTCACTTGGTGACATCCCTAAGACAAAAAATGTATGAATGCAACGACCAAGTCTCTGTCACTAACATATACTGTCACGGTAACTAGTGATTATAAATCAAATCAAATTAAATTGTATTGGTCACATACACATGGTTAGCAGATGTTAATGCGAGTGTAGCGAAATGCTTGTGCTTCTAGTTCTGACCATGCAGTAATATCTAACAAGTAATCAAAAAAAATTACAACAACAAAGGAATGAATAAGAATATGTACATATAAATATATGGATGAGCAATGGCATAATGGTATAGAGTACAGTATATACATATGAGATGAGTAATGTAGGGTATGTAAACATTATACACTGCTCCAAAAAATAAAGGAAACACTTAAACAACACAATGTAACTCCAAGTCAATCACACTTCTGTGGAATCAAACTGTCCACTTAGGAAGCAACACTGATTGACAATAAATTTCACATGCTGTTGTGCAAATGGAATAGACAAAAGGTGGAAATTATAGGCAATTAGCAAGACACCCCCAATAAAGGAGTGGTTCTGCAGGTGGTGACCACAGACCACTTCTCAGTTCCTATGCTTCCTGGCTGATGTTTTGGTCACTTTTGAATGCTGGCGGAGCTTTCACTCTAGTGGTAGCATGAGACGGAGTCTACAACCCACACAAGTGGCTCAGGTAGTGCAGCTCATCCAGGATGGCACATCAATGCGAGCTGTGGCAAGAAGGTTTGCTGTGTCTGTCAGCGTAGTGTCCAGAGCATGGAGGCGCTACCAGGAGACAGGCCAGTACATCAGGAGACGTGGAGGAGGCCGTAGGAGGGCAACAACCCAGCAGCAGGACCGCTACCTCCGCCTTTGTGCAAGGAGGAGCAGGAGGAGCACTGCCAGAGCCCTGCAAAATGACCTCCAGCAGGTCACAAATGTGCATGTGTCTGCTCAAACGGTCAGAAACAGACTCCATGAGGGTGGTATGAGGGCTCGACGTCCACAGGTGGGGGTTGTGCTTACAGCCCAACACCGTGCAGGACAATTTTCTTTTTCTTTTTTTTCTTTTTTTTCATTTCTTTTTTTTTTTTTTTCTTTTTTTTTTTTAGGGACATTTTTTTTAGGGACACCGTGCAGGACATTTGGCATTTGCCAGAGAACACCAAGATTGGCAAATTCGCCACTGGCGCCCTGTGCTCTTCACAGATGAAAGCAGGTTCACACTGAGCACATGTGACAGACGTGACAGAGTCTGGAGACACCGTGGAGAACGTTCTGCTGCCTGCAACATCCTCCAGCATGACCGGTTTGGCGGTGGGTCAGTCATGGTGTGGGGTGACATTTCTTTGGGGGGGCCGCACAGCCCTCCATGTGCTCGCCAGAGGTAGCCTGACTGCCATTAGGTACCGAGATGAGATCCTCAGACCCCTTGTGAGACCATATGTTGGTGTTGGCCCTGGGTTCCTCCTAATACAAGACAATGCTAGACCTCATGTGGCTGGAGTGTGTCAGCAGTTCCTGCAAGAGGAAAGCATTGATGCTATGGACTGGCCCGCCCGTTCCCCAGACCTGAATCCAATTGAGCACATCTGGGACATCATGTCTCACTCCATCCACCAACACCACGTTGCACCACAGACTGTCCAGGAGTTGGCGGATGCTTTAGTCCAGGTCTGGGAGGAGATCCCTCAGGAGACCATCCGCCACCTCATCAGGAGCATGCCCAGGCGTTGTAGGGAGGTCATACAGGCACGTGGAGGCCACAGACACTACTGAGCCTCATTTTGACTTGTTTTAAGGACATTACATCAAAGTTGGATCAGCCTGTAGTGTGGTTTTCCACTTTAATTTTGAGTGCGACTCCAAATCCAGACCTCCATGGGTTGATAAATTTGATTTCCATTGATCATTTTTGTGTGATTTTGTTGTCAGCACATTCAACTATGTAAAGAAAAAAGTATTTAATAAGAATATTTCATTCATTCTGATCTAGGATGTGTTATTTTAGTGTTCCCTTTATTTTTTGAGTAGTGTGTGTATATGTATATATATATATATATATACACAGTTACTACCTATCCTGATTTATAATGTCATTTACTTTCCTCATGAGAATGGAGACAGACTATACCACATAGACATACTGACAAGCTGAATGTGCTTTGTACATTAAGTTATAACAGCTCCATTAAAGAGATCAGAGACTCGGGTGACTTCTTCGTCATCTTTACTAAACAACATAACACAATTAACAATTGAAACAATTAACACAGCAGACAAAAACAAGGTTTGACCACTCCTAAAAAATGGCTTCACTCCTGCTCCTCAAAAGAGGCTGGTTCATTGAGGAGAATATTTTCCTCTTCATCCAGGCCATCATACAACCGTAGTTCTTTAAGGGTTGTAATGCGGTCAGCCCCGTCCATCCCAATTACACTAGGGAGGGAATCGGTGCCTTTAAACCTTGCTGCCTCCAGGGTGTCCCTTAGGAGAACATCTGCTTCCTTAAAGAAAAAGGAAGAATAAATATTAGGAGTAGTGCCTCATTGGGTGATCAATACAAATTACACCACACTTTCACAATACCACCATGCAAACAAAAGCCACTATTACTAATTGGGTTTTCAGTGATATCTATAACTACTCAAAAAGTCATCACAACTATTGTATCTTGCTATGCATCAAGCCTTCAGCATTAAACACAGTAGACTACATACCCAGTTCACAGCTCGCCGTGCAGTATTGTCTAGACAGAAAACAGATTGTGGTCATTAAGTAATGTAAGGGAACCTCTAGGGATGTGTTTACAAGAATGCACCTTACTTTAGCTAATAGCCTATACAGTACCTGATCCTGCAGAGCGGGATGCTGATGTGACATGCTGTGAGTTCTACTGAAAAACTAGAGGTAGTGGTTAATGAAACATAGCTATGACGCATTGTAATTCTAGCAAAGAATAATATCAGCAATGAGCAACTTCGTTTTACAGCAAACAAACAATAACAAAGGCTGAACTAAATTTACTTACACATATTGTCCAATGTTTTTATCCATGTAGGTTAGGTTCGATTAAGATTCGCTTTCGTTGACATTGATACCTTTGACGTGAACCTCAACTTGGGTGACCTTGAAGGACAGGGGAAGGGATCAGGTTCAACGCGTTTGACTCCGCCCACATTGAGCCCGGCCCCGAACTGCACACTGCAGTCAGGGGCTTCTCGAACTGCAAGGCAATCCCATTGTGCGCTACTCAGGAGCCATGACCAATATATATTGTCTTGCTAATAACAGGGTCAATAATATATCTGTGAGAATATCCAATATCCATATTTTGGAGAAAATGTTGTTTTCAAATAACGTACAATTAGCGGGAAAAATGCCTTTCTTGAACATGGGGTGAGACATTGTTACTAATTTGTAAATAAAGCCAGTTTATTATTTAGAATTATTTATTTATGTTTTTAGAGGGAGAGAAACCAAAAACCTACAGTCATTTCATGGGTCTCCCAGTCGAGGCCAGCACAGGTATTGAAGCAGCATCTGTAGCAACACAGCTTGCACTGTGATGCAGTGTCTTAGACCGCTGCAACACTTAGGCACTGTGCAACGCAACTGGTCGGCTAGTAGGCTATGCTACTACAGTAAGAGCAAAATAATCCTAACACTTCCACACCCTAATTTTAGTCTAAGTTTCTCTTAGAATGAAAACCTTAGTGTAACAGGTTTAGGAAGTAATTCTGAAGTCGTGCACAATTATCAGTTTCTATTTAGGTTTATGTCGCCCATTCATTGTCAGAGACACAGTAGCGCCTTGGGACCCAAAAGCACGATCAGTGCTCTAACTCCCCCTTGTACTGGTCTGGAACAATGAAGTAGTGACACAGGGTACTGTACTAAACAAATTAAATTGCAAAACTTTTAGTGGCGCAACCACTGTACGTGACAACGCTATTCATTATAGAAGTATTGACTCTGCTTAACTAGAGTCGATTTCTGTAGCCCCGTGGAAATCTAATTAGAATAATATAAATCTGTCAGTTTAAGTCAGAGATATGTTTTGTTTTGCATTGGATGCGTCTCAATGCACCACATCTGCCGATGTTGCACTTCTGCATCTATGATGAAAGGTGACAGAGCTAGAGCGATGTTTGTCAGATCATGAGACATCCTGAAAATCGGTTTTCTCACAAAATTGCCTGTAGCGTCCGAACGGGTTGGCCTACTAAGGTGAGACTCTCATTGATACGATGGTGTTCTCCGTTTTGCTCTACGACCCCGTCTTTGGATTTATCTGAAGTCGGTACATCCAATCTACAAATTTCTGTCTGAAGCGTCCGAACAGTTTGGGCTGCAAACATATGAATGACTGTTCGGGACCTTTAAATGCACACACACCACGCTCCTGGTCGTCACTGTATACCAGTAGAGGCTCCTCAGAGGAGGAAGTGGAGGACCATCCTCCTCAGTGAATATCATAAGAATTAAGGTGAGACTCTCACAAACACATATGTCTGTTTTTTACTCTAGGATGCCCACAGGCCTCACAAGACTCGTCTGAAGGTCCCCGGTACCAGTTGAAAAAATGTATGGAAGTATATATGGAGACTGTTTAGTGCCCAAAATAAGGGACTACAGTTGAAGTCGGAAGTTTATATACACCTCAACCAAATACATTTAAACTCAGTTTTTCACAATTCCTGAAATTTAATCCTAGTAAAAATTCCCTGTCTTAGGCCAGTTAGGATCACCACTCTATTTTAAGATTGTGAAATGTCAGAATAATAGTAGAGAGAATGATTTATTTCAGCTTTTATTTCTTTCATCACATTCCCAGTGGGTCAGAAGTTTACAATTAGTATTTGGTAGCATTGCCTTTAAGTTGTTTAACTTGTGTCAAACGTTTTGGGTAGCCTTTCACAAGCTTCCCACAATAAGGTGGGTGCATTTTGGGCCATTCTTCCTGACAGAGCTGGTGTAACTGAGTCAGGTTTGTAGGCCTCCTTGTTTGCACACACTTTTTCAGTTCTGCCCACAAATTTTCTGTAGGATTGAGGGATTGAGGAAGAGGAGAAGAAGTAAGAGAAGGAGGAGGACGAGGTGGTGAAGAAGAAGAGAAGGAGAAGGAAGAGGTGAAGTAGGACGGTGGAGAAGAAGAGGGAGGAGAGTCAGGAACACAATAACTGATGAAATCAGAGCGGCTGTGGTTGACCATGTTGTCAACCATGGGATGAGCATGAGGGAGGCTGGGCAACGGGTTCAACCAAATCTGAGCCGCTATACTGGAGGTATCATCCAGATATTTCGAAATGAGAACCGATAAGTAACTGTAGGTGCTGTAGTCTTACTGGTACAGTAATATGTACTACTCTTTCATAATGAGAATCAAATCAAATCAAATGTTTATTTGTCACATACACATGGTTAGCAGATGTTAATGTGAGTGTAGCGAAATGCTTGTGCTTCTAGTTCCGACAATGCAGTAATAACCAACAAGTAATCTAACCTAACAATTCCACAACTACTACCTTATACACACAAGTGTAAAGGGATAAAGAATATGTACAGGATCTATCACTAAAATCATTCAAATATTTTTACAGAACTGCAAGAAACCAGTATCTGGTGGATGAGGTCGACTGTTCACCCCAGAGCAGGAGACCCACATTGTAAATATGGTAATTGCAAATAACTGCATTAGACTCAGAGAACTGCTGGACCACATAACGGCAGACAACACCATATTCAAAACGTCCGAGTGAGTTTCTCTGCACTGTCTCGTCTCCTGAAAGGCAATAGAATTAGGATGAAGCAGCTGTACAGAGTCCCTTTCTAAAGAAACTCAGACTGTGTAAAACAACTGAGATATGAATGTGCAGGTAAGCTATACTATCCTATCATTGATACTGGATCTGGAAGTGTATGGTGCTACATCATATTGACTGATCCCTGTCTTTTCGTACTGTGCTACATTGTTTTGTCTTGTCTCTTTCAGAGAGTCATGGAGCTAGAAGTAGATGCAGTGTATCATGAGCTAATATATGTGGACGGGACATGTTTCAACCTTGCATAAACAAGGGGCCATGGCAGAAATATCATTGGACACCGCCATCATCAACGTCCCGGGACAACGTGGTGGCAACATAACAATGTGTGCGGCTATTGGTCAAAACACCGTCCTTCACCATCATGCAATCCTAGGCCCATAGAACACTGCACACATTATCACATTTCTGGACACCCTCCACAACAGACTAATCCCTAATGACCAGGGGCCAGAGCAGCCCATGTAAGTTGTTGCGGTATTTATTAGAGAGGGGTAAAGATAAAGATTTTGTTCGGACGCCAGGCAGGTATTAACCACGCCGAAAGGAAAAGAGTAGAATAGAGAGAGTACCACTACCAGACCCACACACATCAGCCGAAGAGACTGCCTAGAGTGTAGCCTGTTTGCCAGATAGCCAGTGGAGATAAAAGATAAGACACACCATATAAAACCCACATCACAGCACAGGGGTAACCCCACCAATAATACCTCATACAATAATAATAATAATGGCAGAGCAATTGAACGACAACTTCATAGAAACAATTTACAAGAAAGAACCCAGTCATCAACATTAGAGGATTTGCAGTAATCTGTATTACCTTCCAGTGGAGGAGTGCAGAGGGTATGAATGTGGGGGTGTTCATAGACAGAACAAAGGCCTTAAAATGTCCAAAATCTTCTCGACCACATGTCATTAGTACCACACCACGCCAATACAGTTCAAATAATATACACAACTTGCAAGCAACCTCGCTTTTAACTAAAATGTCAACCCAAATACTTCTGGCAGGGCAATAATAGTCCAGCGCTAATGAACATCAACGGGAAGTGCATTTGAAAAATAGAAAGTCTTCTGCAGTGTAAAGCACTGGAACGATAGAGGGAAGAGAAAGAGAGAGAGGGACGGAGCAAGAGAGATCTTAGCTATTGACTTCAGGCTTGCAGTTGTACTGTCTGACCGTCTGATGGTTTGATGGTTTGTATGTCAAAGCTTCGCGACACTGTTGCTACTAATACATGCAATCCATAATGGACTTTAAATAATATCTCTTACGATCTTCAAAAATTAAATACGTTTGTATTCAACGTGTGCCTTGCACAAATGTGTGTGTTTGTATTCAGTGTGTGACTGTCAAACCTCAGACGGACAAACAAAAAAACGGTGGGCGGGGTCAAACATTGAGCCTGGCCCCGAACTGCACACTGCAACAAAAAAAAAATGGTGGGCAGGGTCAAACGTTTGACTCCACCCACATTGAGCCACACCCAAACTGCGCACTGCAGTCAAGGGTACTTGTGCAGTTCTCCAGCTGTTTCCCGCCCTGCCCCACTGGGTAGCACAGAGCAACACTTCAAGGGACATTGCACTAATAATGGCGCTGACTAGGGAAACATTCCCGCTGTTCTTAGGGCCAGTCTGCACGTTCAAACTAAAACAATGAAGCTAATAATGGCGTGAAAAATGCCCCTTAGATATGAATTCTGCATCCAGGTTGAAGCTTGCTACCACCAGGAACATGGAGCACTCCTTAGTGTCATTGATATATGGAAATGTACTTACATTCAGTTCATAAGCATTGACTGTAATAGGCTACCTCCAGGATCCAGGATCCTGTGGGCCCTGGAATAAAGCAACAGCTTTATTCCAGGGCCTGTATTCACAAAGCATCTTCAGAGTAGGAATAGTGATCTAGGACCAGCTCCCCATTGTCAATATAATCCTATTCATTATGTTCTAAAAGGCAAAACGGATCCTAAATCAGTACTGCTACTCTGAGATGCTTTGTGAATATAGGCCCTGGTCTGTCAGCAGCATGCAGCGTTCTGTGATCCAACTCCCTCTCCACCTGAAAAGCAACAATAACTTGAATAATAAGGAGCCTAGTCAGTAACTTAGCTAACTAATGAAACACTCAGTTAAATGTGCAGAAGCCTAATCAGTCAAATTATATCAAAACAAAACAGCCTATTTGCAGTAAACTCAGGTTTAGCTATATTGCCAACTTTTTCATTCTCCAATGCATCAATAAATTGGCAGGGGAGCAAAGTAGTTTGACAAAAAGTGTTCAATAGTCAGTAACTCATCTTTAAAATATAGCTAGCAATTATAAAGCAAGTTATTTTCTAGAAACAGCTACATTCCACTTAGCTAGCTAAGGTGAACTCAACTCAGACTGATGGTGGGAATTAGCTTTAGCTAACTTTCCCCCAGCAATTCCAACCTAATATTTTCTCAACTTCATCAATTAGATGGATAGCTAGCAAATGAATTTGTTTTGCCTCACATCTAAAGCTGTCTGATAAAGCTGGCCAGTTGATAGTAGAGTAGGATGAATGATACAGCTAGCTCATTGAAAAGGCAATACCAATGGCTAGCCAGGAGTTAATCTGAAATGTAGATTTACTGTTGAACAACAGTGTGCACTTCATCCACTGCTAGTTCTATCATCCGCTTGCTAAACACGATTGTTTGAAAAACCTTTCTCCATACATTGCTTGATACAGTATATTCAACTTTTGCCATAGCCAGCAGGCATGCTAAAATGGCCCCTTTGCCGGTCAAAATGTTTAAGCACAACTGTTGCAGTGGCTTAAATGACAGGATGGAATGGACACTGCTAAGATTTGAAATATCTGTGTTGAAAACATCCTCAATCACTTCTTCCATGTTTACTGCTTCTCGCGTGTCCACACGGATCATAAACACGGGTGAAATTAGCAGAAGGGAGGGGTTTGGCAGAGAGTTTCCTTTTGGGAGGGAGGAGACTTTGCTTTCTTCCTTCACACAACAAAATTATTTTGACCAGCAGGTGCCACTAGTGTAAACTGTGTTGATCAAGGCCTTGCATAATGAACCTATGAACCCGGGAACAGCAATCAACAACCACGACTGACCGACAGCCGGTGGTGTATCAGCCGGGTGCCATGGACCGGCCAGTGTTCATGGCAAAAACTTTAGAGGGGAAAGAAGGTGAATGGACTGTTTGGATTAAACAGTTTTAGTTAGCAGCGCTAGAACATGGATGGTGTACGGCAGACCGTTTGAACTTTCTCATGCTTTTGCAGAGGGGAAATGCGCTGAGATTTTGCAGTACTTTACGTCAGGATACAAAGACTGATTACAACAGCGTGAAAGTGGCTTTTCAGAGGCATTTTGGCACGATTCCAGTCAGCATGTTCTGGTGGTCATTTTTTTAGGAGAGAAAACATAAAGTGGGTGAGCGCATTCATGACTGAGCATGATTTAAGCAGGCTAGCTTCAAAGGCTTATCCAGATTATACAGTGAGCATACGTGATTCGGCATGGGTTTCCACATCCTCAAAAAGTTATACAGCTGCACCATTGAGAGCATACTGACTGGTGCCATTACTGCCTGGTATGGTAACTGCTCGGCAGCTGACAGTAAGGCGCTACAGAGGGTAGTGTATATGGCCCAGTACATCACTGGGGCCAAGTTTCCTGCCATCCAGGACCTATATACTAGGCGGTGTCAGAGGAAGGCCCAACAAATTGTCGAAGACTCCAGTCACCCAAGTCATAGACTGTTCTCTCTGCTACCGCACGGCAGAGAGTGCAAAGTCTAGGTCCAAAAGGCTCCTTAACAGCGTCTACCCCCAAGCCAAAAGACTGCTAAACAATTAATCAAATGGCCACCTGGACTATTAACATAGGCTAGATGTTGGAGTCGTTGTGTGAGAACGTTGCACAGTTAAGGACCGAGGTGCAGGATCTGGCAGCAAGGAAGCCATATCAGAGGGAGACGTAATAAGGCAAGGAGATAGCTTCCACGGTCTTCAAATGCAGCAACGGCGGCCGCCGTGGGAGTACACAGACATGACCAGGGGAGAGGGAGATCTAGGTTCCCCGGGAGTGACAAAGGACGTCCTACGGCAACCAATAGCAGGGCCTGCTGGCACTGTGGGTGCACATTGCATATGAAAAAAAACTGTCTTTACGTGGAAAAGGACAGTGCAGCATCAGCTTTAACTTCACGCACAGCTGACCAGTCCACGGTGAGGATTACTTCAAGTGTTTTGTGGGGTTTACCGCGAGTGAAAAATTGCTGAATTAGAGTGTGAACATTGACAGTCTGAATCGGACCTGGGTTTTTGTCTTCGCTAGCGACTCAGATCAGTGCACCGATAGGGACAGACTTCCTGGTAAAATACGGGGCTGTACTTGATTTGAAAAAGAAAACATGCTTTGTTTTGGGGGAGCAGATTATGTTGATTTTCAGGGGAGAGGCAGGGGGAGTGTGTAAATTGGTGGTGATGAATGACATGATTATCCCCTCCAGGAGTGAAATGTTTATAACTGTTGAAGTTGAGGGTAGAGTAAACAATGACAAAACTGAGGGTCTTCTTGAGCCATGTGTTAAAGTCATTGACACAAGTAACCTGTTGGTAGCATGTAACGTTTGCAGCTCAGTGAGTGGTAAACTGCCAGTGTGTGTGATAAAAGTACCTCCTGAATTACAGTTACTGAGGGAGGGCACTGAACTGGGGGGTTTCTCAATTTTTTATTTAACTAGGCAAGTCAAATAACTTCTTATGGCTGCAGGGGCAGTATTGAGTAGCGTGGATGAAAGGTGCCCAGAGTAAACGGCCTGCTCCTCAGTCCCAGTTTCTAATATATGCATATTATTATTCGTATTGGATAGAAAACACTCTAAAGTTTCTAAAACTGTTTGAATTATGTCTGTGAGATTAACAGAACTCATATGGAAGGCAAAAACCTGAGAAGTTCCACTTCCTGTTTGGATTTTTTCTGGGGGTGCCATATTTTCAATCAAGCTCTCATTGAAAATACAGAGAGATATGGATGGGTTTTCACTTCCTACGGCTTCCACTAGATGTCAACAATCAATAGAACTGTGTCTGATGACTCTAATGTGAAGGGGGGTCGAAGGAGACAGAAATTAGTAATCACTGCCATGAGGTGACCATGCATTCAACACGCGCGTTCACGTGAGAGGCAGCTCCGTTCCATCTCTCAATTGAAGTCGATGTAATTATCCGGTTGGAACGTTATTCAAGATGTATGTTAACAACATTCTAAAGATTGATTCAGTATATCGTTTGACATGTTTCTACTGACTGTAACGGAACGTTTGGACATTTCGTCACGTTATAGTGGTCGCGCTTTGAGACTTTGGTTAGGGTGTTTGGTAAACAATTCGAAAGTAGCTAATTTGACATAAATAACGGACATTAACGAACAAATCAAGCATTTATTGTGGACCTGGGATTCCTAGGACTGCATTCTGATGAATTCATCAAAGGTAAGGAAACATTTATCATGTATTTTCTGGTTTCTGTTGAGTCCAACATGGCGGCTAATTTGGCTATTCATCTGAGCTCCGTCTCAGATTATTGCATGGTTTATTTTTCCGTAAAGTTTTTAAAAAATCTGACACAGCGGTTGCATTAAGGAGAGGTATATCTATAATTCCATGTGTATATTATCATCTATATTTATGATGAGTATTTCTGTTGAAACGATGTGGCTATGCAAAGTCACTTGATGTTTTTGCAACTAGTGAATCTAACGCCTCAATGTAAACTCAGATTTTTTTATATAAATATGAACTTAATCAAACAAAACAAAGCATGTATTGTGTAACATGAAGTCCTATGAGTGTCATCTGATGAAAATAATCGAAGGTTAGTGATTAATTTTATCTCTATTCTGGTTTTTGTGAAACCTATCTTTAGCTGGGAAAAATGGCTGTGGTTATTGTGGTTTTGTGGTGACCTAACATAATCGTTTGTAGTGCTTTCGCTGAAAAGCCTATTTGAAATCGGACACTTTGGTGGGATTAACAACAAGATTACCTTTAAAATTATATAAGACACATGAATGTCTGAGGAATTTTAATTATGAGATTTCTGTTTTTTGAATTTGGCGCCCTGCACTTTCGACTGGCTGTTGTCATATCGATCCCGTTAACGGGACTGCAGTCATAAAAGGTTAAGAACAAATTCTCATTTACAATGACAGCCTAACAGAAAAAAGTGGGTTAACTGCCTTGTTCAGGTGCAGAACAACAGGTGTACAGTATACCTTTTCAGCTCAGGGATTTGATCCAGCAACCTTTTGGTTTCTGACTCAACGCACTAACCACTAGGCTACCTGCCACCCCTATCTGGAAGAAGGGTAGTGAAGACAGTATCATTGTTGACCTACATGATTCTAACCAGCCACCGTACTCTCTCACCACAGCAAAGTTGGACATAGAACAGTTAATACAAGAGCTGGACATAGATTGCAGCCAGCTGAGGTGCAGCTGAGAACTGTGAAGGAAATGGTGGGGAGGTATGTGGGAGTGTTTAGCACTGGTGACTAACTTGAGCTGCACAAAAGTGGTCCAGCAATGGATTGACACAGGGGACACCAGACCTATCAAACAAGCGTTGAGTTGGGTGCCTGTTTGTCTGCAAGGAGAGTTTGACAAGCATTTGCAGGATATTTTAGAAAGGGTAGTAGTTAACCCATCCAGCAGTCCATGGACAGCACAAGTAGTGTTAGTAAGAAAGAAAGACGGTTCAATCAGGTGCTGTGTGGATTACAGAAGGTTAAAAGTGATGCATATCCACTTCCTAGGATAGATGAGACCTTGGACTCGATTGCCGGTGCTGAGTCATTTTCCACTTTAGTCTTATTAAGTGGGTACTGGCAAGTCGAGATGCATCCCGTGGATCGTGGCAAAACTGCCAGCATGTCATGGAACTGGTGTTGGCTGATTTACACTATTGTCATTGGTTTCACTAATTGCACTGTTTGCCTACATAACCTGGTTCAATAATTCATGACATTACCCTGAAGAAGGCACAGTAATTACGAAACATTTGTAAATACTCAATAAATTACTGGGAGTTTATATATGGAGTGTGTGACTGCTTTTGTATGTCCCCGTATACTCCATTTATTTTGATGATTTACAGTGGACAACATGTTTGCTGTACTTAGATGACATCATAGTGTTTGGTTGTACATTCCAAGAGCATGTGAAGAACCTACACAAGGTTTTCAGGTGATTGGAGCAGACATGACTTAAGGTTAAGCCATCTAAGTGCCATCTGTTCAGGTCACAGCTGAGCTACCTGGGACACATCCTCTCGGCTGCGGGAGTGTCCACTGACCCCATGAAAACAGAGACAGTCAGGTCATGGCCTAGCCTTATGTCACTGACAGAGGCAAGAAGCTTTTAGGTCTGGTGTCATACTACAGGAGGTTCGTACCAGATTTTGAAGCTATGGCGGAGCCTTTGTACAGATTGACAGATAAGGGGAAATGTTTGAGTGGAACACGGCGTGTGAAGATGGCTTTTAATTAATTAAAGTCCAAGCTTACCTCATCCCCGATACTTGCTTTCCAGGACCCAAATCTAGATTTCATAATGGATACTGACTCATGTGAGGCAGGCATAGTCCTCTCCCAGAAACAATAGGGTAGAGTGAGAGTAGTAGCATATGCCTGTTGGGCACTGTCAAAACAGGAGAGGAAGTACTCAACTACCAAGAAGAAGCTTCTTGCTGTGGTAGTGTTTCTAGAGATGACACCATCTGGAGAGGGGTTGTACCAGATGAGCTCGTACTGTACATGAGATACTTACCTTTAACCACAAAGACAGAACAGGAGGCTATTTAGGATATGAAAAACTCACCAGTAAAATCAGAGCAAGATTTTATTGGCCAGGCTGGCAGAGAGCCATAAAGCAGTTGTGTAAGGGCTGTGTGGCATGCGCTGCATACCAGTTACAGGGTCCAGCCCCCAGAGCGCCCATGACAAGTTGTCATAGGCCACCTTTTCGAGAGGATAGCTGTATAGTTAATGGCAGCTTTCTCTTATTGAATTAAACTCCAACATTGTCCTTTTTGCCTCCGTGGATCGAAGTTAACTTTTTCGACCTGTTCCCAAAATAATTTGGCGTGTAGGCTATTTGGCGCACGTAGACCTACAGTTATCCCCTAAAGCTTAGGCTTACACGCTAATGCCAGATAACCTAACATAATAAAAGAAACACCTCAATGTAGCCTAAAGATATAAACTGCACAATAATGATACATTTATGGATTTTTTTAAGGTATTGTTTTCTCTATTCAACTCACCAACCCACCCTTCATCCACACAATATTTCATGACCCTAAACCTGCCCACCCGCGGATATAACTGCGGGGACTGCCGGTTATGAGTCAACCTGCACATAACTACTGTTTGCTACAGTAAAATAACACTTTAAATTCGTTTTTTTTTTTTATTAATCAACTTACATGTAAATGTACGTCTCTCATTACTTAATTACTGTGTAAGTACACATAGTTACAGTACCCAATATCTGGATTGCAAACAAACTTAACAGGCATAGAAATAGAATATGATTTTAAGCTAATAACATTAACAATTTGTCTCCCAATTCTTTTGGTTTAAAATCTATATGTTCCTTAGATTTCTTAGGTTTAGGATCAATGGTGTGCCCCTTTATGTGTCTCTCCATCCCTGGATGACTGGCCTGCCTAATTGCTTTTTTAGATGAAGTAAGAGCTGAGCAGAGGAGAAGAGCTGCAGCCTGGAGGAATGAATCTGAACAGCAATGAAACTAAAGTCCAGACTGGAACAGTCAGATGTGCTGTATCTAAGATAGACTAGTGAGGGATGACATATTCATCTCTGCTTGGATCCCAAATGGCACCTTATTCCTTATATAGTGCACTACTTTTGACCAGAGCCCTATGTGACCTGATCCAAAGAAGGGCCCTATAGGGAATAGGGTGCCATTTGGGACGTATGTGACAGCTCTCTGGGAAATGGCTCAAGACGTTTTGGCAATAGATTGATGTAGGGTCTTGACATGCTGGGACATGGATGGATATCTGAACTCTTGAGATTGAGTATTATGACTTATGATCGATTATAATGCACCACTACCATGAAATGTCTCAGAACAGTATAATTGAAGTCACAATGTTTACATTTGAACCTCAAATGAGATGTTTCACCAGTAATTATATTTCTATGCTCATCAGCTCAGTTTCCTTGTGTTTATTTGTAGGTTTATCGCTAAGTGCGTCATGGTTATAGGCCTATACATAATTTGTATTGCAACCTCAACATTTGTATTTTGTTCTGATGGATACAACACATTTTTCTTTATTATCTCTGAATCAACAAAATGTTACATTTACATTTGAGTCATTTAGCAGACACTCCAGAGCGACTTACTTAAGATGGCTATGTGAAACAACCACATATAACAGTCGTAGTAAGTACATTTCTACTCAATAAAGAAGTTATCAACAAAGTCAGTTCTAGTAGGAAATGACAAGTGTAAGCTTTTTGCAAACAGTTTTGAATTGCAACTTACTGTAAATGTCTCAACTGTAAAAGCGCCTCCAATTGTTTGAAACAGCTCAATTTACCCACTCGGCATTTTGACCTCAACTCATTAGCTCAGAACAATGACAAAACTTGAGTCATGAGTTGTACAAATTGTATGATGTGTTCTGGCTCTCTGCATGATTCTATATAACAGGCTGGGACAGCGGAGGGTGGGGGATGGGGCTGCGTGAGCCAAGTGTCTCCTCTTGATTGTGAACATCAATCATACACTCTCTCACTGTGTCTGTGTATCTCTTTGTGTGTGTGTGTGTGGGGGGGGGGGGGGGGGGGTATTGAGAGCTGGGGCAATGAGCTGTGTCATTTTAATGCCCCATTTCAGCTTGAGTTCCGACCTCCTGCTAACCAAATCGATTGCTTATTCACTGTCTGCCATGCTGTTGTGATGAGTCATGTCAGGTTGCAGGCAGAGAGAGGCAGGAGGAGGCTGCATCATGGTTTACTATCATAAAGATGGAGGCCTCCACTTGAGCTCGACAAAGTTCAGAAGGTCTCTAACTGGAATGTGACACAGCGGATGGCGTTGTACTACACTGTAAAACATTTCCTGTAAAATTTGTAGTAACAAACTGGCAGCAATTGGACAAAACGTTACTGTAATTTATTTTACAGTACAGATACTGTAATCAATTTTACAGTACCAAAAATGTTACTGTAATCAAATGTACAGAGCCACATCAATTTACAGGAATACTCATAATAAACATTGCTAAAAGATACAACTGTTATGAATGGAATTTTTTAAATGCACTTCTCCTTAATGCAACCGCTGTGTCAGATTTCAAAAAAGCTTTACGAGAAAAGCAAACCATGCAATAATCTGAGTCGGCGCTCAGAGCCCAATCAAGACACAAATATATCCGCCATATTATGCAGTCAACAGAAGTCAGAAGTAACATTATAAACATTCACTTAACTTTGATGATCTTCATCAGAATGCACTCCCAGGAATCCCAGTTCCACAATAAATGTTTGTTTTCTTCGATAATGTCCGTCATTTATGTCCAAATTCCTCCTTTTTGTTCTAGCGTTCAGTACACTTTCCAAACTCACGACGCGCGAGCAGGTCCAGCGGAAAGTACGGACGAAAATGTAAAAAGTTATATTACAGTCCGTAAAAACATGACAAACGAAGTATTGAATCAATCTTTAGGATGTTTTTAACATAATTCTTCAAGAATGTTCCAACCGGAGTATTCCATTGTCTTCAGAAGTGCGAACTCGCTCTCGCGTAAACGCGCATGGTCAGGGCATGTTCAGGTCATGATAGACCTGACTCATTCCTCTCTCCTTCGGCCCGACTTCACAGTAAGAGCATCAGACAAGGTTATAAAGACTGTTGACATCTAGTGGAAGCCTTAGGAAGTGCAACATTACCAATATCCCACTGTATCTTCAATAGGAGCTGAGTTGAAAATCGACCAACCTCAGATTTCCCACTTCCTGGTTGGATTTTTTCTCAGGTTTTTGCATGCCATATGAGTTCTGTTATATTCACAGACATCATTCAAACAGTTTTAGAAACCTCAGAGTGTTTTCTATCCAAATCTGCTAATATAATGCATATTCTATCTTTTATGGCTTTGTAGCAGGCCGTTTACTCTTGGCATGCTTTTCATCCGGACGTGAAAATACTGCCCCCTACCCCAAATAAGTTTTAAAGGCAGTTTAGCTACTCGTTGCCGGATCCTCAAAAGGCAGTCCGATCTCTTTCCGCGAAGCCTTTGTCTCTTTCTCCTGTGAATGACGGGGATGAGGGCCTGTTTTGGTGTCTGGAGTAAATCCCTCTCATCCGACTCATTAAAGAAAAATTATTCGTCCAGTTCAAGGTGAGTCATCGCTGTTCTGATGTCCAGAAGCTCTTTTCGGTCATAAGAGCAGCAACATTATGTACAAAATAAGTTACAAACAAACAAAATAGCACATTTGGTTAAGAGCCCATGCAACGGCAGCCATCTCCTCCAGCTCCATAATTTTATGGTTAGTATACTGTTGCAGATTTACAGTGCAGGCAGCTAGTACCAAGTAGTGCAGCAGTTATCCTGCTAGAGGGCGCTATTTTCACTTTGGGGAAAAATCGTGCCCAATTTAAACGGCCTCGTACTCTATTCTTGCTCGTACAATATGCATATTATTATTACTATTGGATAGAAAACACTCTCAAGTTTCTAAACCCGTTTGAATTATATCTGTGAGTAAAACAGAACTCATTTTGCAGCAAACTTCCTGTCAGAAAGTGAAAAATCTGAAATCGAGGCTCTGTTCCAGGGCCTCCCTATCAATTTGCTTGAAATTTATGACTATACATGCACTTCATACGCCTTCCACTAGATGTCAATAGGCAGTGAGAGAAGAAATGGAGTGTATAGCTATATCTATGGTCAAAAGAGAGGTCTTGGAATGACAGGACCCCAATTTCCTTTGTTCAGGAAGACGCGGGAAGGACATCAGCTTTGGCTTCTGAAAAGCTTTCCTTATAGACGGCTAATATCTCCGGCTTTATCACATAAATGTGATAATATCATCGTAAAGTATGTTTTTTCAATATAGTTTTATCAGATTATTGAAATTTTTTCGGGAGTTTTGGCGTGTTCCGTTCTCTGCGTTTGGTGACGATGGACAGCTTTGCGCCACTTGGCAAGTTTTGGTTGCTAATTCGAGAGGGAAAAAGGACATTCTAAAACCAAACAACGATTGTTCTGGACAAAGGACCCCTTGTGCAAGATTCTGATGGAAGCTCAACAAAAGTAGGACCCATTTATGATGTTATTTCATATTTCTGTCGAAAATGTTTACTATTAGTTTCCGCCCAGATTTTGGGCGTTCTCTCACTATAACGTAAGCTGCATGTCGTACTAAAGTTATTTTTAGAATTCTAACACGGCGATTGCATTAAGAACTAGTGTATCTATCATTTGCTGTACAACAAGTATTTTTTAGTAACGTTCATGATTAGTTATTTGGTCAGAATAGGTGAGTGTCAGAAATATATCCGGAGATTCTGGAAAATAGTTGCTACATTTTCCCAATGTATAACCACGGATTTCAGCTCTAAATATGCACATTTTCGAACAAACCATATATGTATTGTGTAATATGATGTTATAGGACTGTCATCTGATGAAGTTTATGAAGGTTAGTGAAATAATTAATATCTTTTGCTGGTTTTGTCGCTATCGCTACTGTTGCCTTGAATCAATGCTGTTGTGTGGTTGGCTATTGTAGTAAGCTAATATAATGCTATATTGTGTTTTCGCTGTAAAACACTTAAAAAATCTGAAATATTGGCTGGATTCACAAGATGTTTATCTTTCATTTGCTGTACACCATGTATTTTTTATAAATGTTTTATGATGAGTATTTAGGTATTTCACGTTGGTCTCTATAATTACTCTGGCTGCTTCGGTGCTATTTCTGATGGTAGCTGTGATGGTAGCTGCAATGTAAAACTATGATTTATACCTCAAATATGCACATTTTTCGAACAAAACATAGATTTATTGTATAACATGTTATAAGACTGTCATCTGATGAAGTTGTTTCTTGGTTAGTTTGGTTGGTTCTTGGTTAGTTTGGTTGGTTTTGTGCAAGCTACCTGTGCTGTGAAAGAAATGTCTGTGCTTTTTTGTATTTGGTGGTGAGCTAACATAAATATACGTGGTGTTTTCGCTGTAAAACATTTTAAAAATCGGACATGTTGACTGGATTCACAAGATGTTTATCTTTCATTTGCTGTATTGGACTTGTTAATGTGTGAAAGTTAAGTTACATGTATTTGATATACGTAGGTATTTCAATAGTTTCAAAACCTATTTTGTAATTTGTATTTCACTGGCCTGAAGTACGATTCATGTAACAGTTTAATTATAACACATGTATTTAATATTTTTAATACAAGAATAAACTTGCAATTAGCCTGCTTAACTACAACACCATTCTCGAAAAAGATTTTACCGTTACAATGAACAGTGATACACAAAGTAACTAAAATATTGAAATTGCATCAGAGATGTCAATTTTGATTTATACATCTCCCATTTTGCATGTCTCTTGTGATGTGGTTTACAGAAGCCCTGACTGACCCCCCCCCCAAACAATTATATATTTGCTGAAACCTTACAGTCAAAAACCTTACAGTAAAGTAGCTATATAAACCACACCCCTCTGCAAATACGCCTTCTCCGAAGTTGCTTACAAGGCACTGAGAACTGAGATGCAGTCCCTTAGACCGCTGTGCCACTCATGAGCCCTAAAACATTAAGGAGTCCTTGTGCATATCTAAGTGACATTATGTTCATAGGAGCTGACAACTCTCCCGTGACATGGAACTAGTCAAAGGGCTTAAAATCGAAGTAAACTGTTGGCTTTCATATTTCAGCCAACCTTCTTTTATTTCATTTTCACATCTATGACTCCCTGTTTGCTTAAAACAAAATCCAAGGTAAAGCGGACTTTTATTCATTTGACAAGAGCCTTGAAATTTACAGTAGAATGATGTGTCACAAGTGTCAAAAGTGCCACAAAATAAGAGAAGGGTGCAACTGCAGCCCGCAAAATCAAATCAATACACATGGTTAGCAGATGTTAATGCGTGTGTAGCCAAATGCTTGTGCTTCTAGTTTGGACAGTGCAGTAATATCTAACAAGTAATCTAACAATTCTCCAACACACTACCTAATACACACAAATCTAAAGGGGTGAATGAGAATATGTACATATAAATATATGGATGAGCGATGGCCGCACGGCATAGGCAAGGTGCAGTAGATGGTATAAAATACAGTATATACATATATGAGTAATGTAAGCTATGTAAATGTTTTTAAAGTGGCATTATTTAAAGTGGCATTGTTTAAAGTGACTGGCGATCCTTTTATTAAGGTAGCCAGTGATTGGGTCTCAATGTAGCTAGCAGCCTCTCTGAGTTAGGGATTGCTGTTTGGGGCGTTCCAGCATGTGGGCATTCCTTCATCTGCAGAAACCCCTCTTCATACTTCTATTGGTCCATTGACAGCTGACTCCAGTATGAGGTAGGGGCGCTCCAGTACAGTAGGTGGCGGTAATGTACCATAACGTTGGATGCCAACCACCGATAAACCCCACAGAAGATGAGAAAGCGGCAACAATGGTAGCTAGCTATAGCTGGTACACACTGGTAGAGAGTCCTTTGCCCCCGCTTGTCAGGCACTGTTCTCCCTCAGTTCTGTTAATGATGGTGTTCGGGCAGGCGGGAGAGAAGGACACTCTGTGCCAGCTGGGCCTAAGGGAGGACTCCGGTACACAGCAGGCGGGAGCGACACCATGTAGCTAGCCTGCTGTGTACCGGAGTAGCTAGTGGTAGGCAACACTGGTAGACAGTGTCCTTGGCCCCAGCCTGTTGAGCACGGTTTTCTCGGTTACAGAGCAGGCGGGGGCGAAACCGTGTACTAGCTAACTAGCAAGCTAGCACACGATGCAGGAATGCCCACAAGCAGGAACGCCCCAAATTGTTGGCTGCAGTTGCACACTATTGCAATATAAAACATTAGGAAACAGGCTTAATAACATCCCCACTTGCTTTACTTTACTTTACTTGAACACAGTGTCAACATCAATACTTAACTGTTCACACATGATTAAAACCACTCAAAAGTTATTGTAAAAACTTTTACTACTGTAACCAAAAACATAAATTCTAGCTGTTACGGTTCACAACACAGCAGGAAAACAGAGAAGCTGAAATTCAAAGTGCTTTCCACTCAGAAGCAGCTAAAATCTCAGGTTTTTATGCAGAAGCTATGCAACCACTGCCTCACCGAGCGTGTCTGGTTTATGAAGCTGCCTGGCTTTCTTTTTTATGAGAAATTGAGAATGACTTATGAAATAGCAGCACCAAATGGCCTTAAGCTTCACCATGATAAACTGTGTCTGCTCTCAGAACCCCACTGTTCTGTTCAGGCTCTCTCCATTTGCCTGCTAATAGCCCACAAAAACATGAAGCCGGCAGAGAAAGTTCAGGGATAATTTGTTGCTCTCTTATCAGACGCGCAAAGATGTGCCGGAGCCAGTTCTGTTGACACAGCAGAGCTTGACCCACTCATGATCACTTCTCTGACTGTAATTTGAAAATGGCTGAGTCCTAGGCTAGCTGTCAGAGAGTGATGTTAGGAAGACATACTCATGAAAGTATCAAATCTTTGATATGGTAAACATGAAGTAGCAAACTCTAGAACTCACTAAACTTGGTATCGAGGCAAACTTTAGTACATGATACATGAAGCAAATAATTATGTTTATTTGCTACTGCTGTATACCAACATCAAAGAAAGGCTATTTATATAAATAGACAAAGCAACCTTATCGGTGAAGAAACAAAACAAATTATGCCACATGCTGGCAATTATTCACCTGCCTCAGAGAAATGTTAAGTTATCACACTTACCTTAACCAGCATTGTCAAGATGGTGTGGAGGTATGCTGTTATAAAACTAAATCTATCGGAGCAACCTGTTTTACCATTACTTGAGTTGTTCAATAAAGACAAAATGCTGGTTTAAACACAAATGACACTTCTCTATTTACATGACTATTTACTAGTATTGTGTTTTTCTTCAAACATTCACAGCCCCGACGTGACTTTTGGAGAAAATGTATTTAAATATCATGCTATATTATCCTAAGATAACAGTAACAAGGCTTCAGCAGGTGCCAGTACCAAGTCAATGTGCGGAGGTACAGGTTAGTTGAGGTCATTTGTATATGTAGGTAGGGGTAAAGTGAATACGCATAGATAATAAGAAGTGAGTAGCAGCAGTGTAAAAAAAAGGGGGCGTGCCAATGCAACTAGTTCGGGTGGCCATTTGATTAATTGTTCAGCAGTCTTATGGCTTGGGGGTAGAAGCTGTTAAGGAGCCTTTTGGACCTAGACTTTCTCTCCGATACCGCTTGCCGTGCGGCTGGAAGGACTCCCTTGATTCTTTGTGTTCACTTACAGAAGGGTTCTGTGTGCAGTCAATGTGATGGGAAGAGACCTGTTTGCAGGAAACAGGGCCTTAGAGGAAGTGGAGTTCTTTATCAAACATTGTGTTCAATGCTGAGTGTACAAAACATTAGGAACACCTGCCTAATATTGAGTTGCACCACATTTTGCTCTCAGAAAACCCAGCAGCATTGCAGTTCTTGACACACTCAATCTGGTGCGCCTGGCACCTAAAACCATAACCCGTTCAAAGGCACCTAAATCTTTGTATTGCCCATTCACACTCTGAATGGCACACATACACAATCCATGTCTCAATTGTCTCAAGGCTTAAAAATCCTTCTTAAACCTGTCTCCTCCCCTTCATCTACACTGATTGAATTGGATTTAACAAGTGGCATCAATAAAGGATCATAGCTTTCACTTGGATTCACCTAGTCAGTCTATGTCATTGATGTTTTGTACACTCAGTGTACGTATATATCCATTGAAAGCTGAAAAATACATGTTGAGGAGAAAACACAAAATATTACTGTGTGGAAAATCATTAATGTATAGGTTTCACAGCATTTCAGCAGACTATATCACCCAATTCATACACTAAGAGCCATTGCATTTGAAACACGTATGATACCAGTCAACTTCATTAGGACCATGGTTGTTTGTCAGTCTCTATTCATAGTTATTTTTGCCCTCTTCAGCATTATGTCTGAAATATTATTATACACAGTTCAACATTAACAGAGTCGAGGAGATCATGGAGTTATTGTATTCATGTTTTTTTTTTACAGGTAAACAAGTCAGATAATACAGATATGTCAAGGTAATAACATTTAACTCCAAGGGATAGTGGATAGTTCACCCAATATCTTCGTTCATCACTGCAAAGGATTACACAGATAAATGACTTGGTTTAAGTTAATGTCCAGTTCAAGAAGTGATGACCATCAAATTCCCCAGTGTTAAATCAACACTGAAAATGTGGACTCCTATAGACACTTAATTATGTTGAAATAACACAATGCATAGTGTAAAGTTTATTTACATATTTCCCAGAGTGCCTTGCCATTTGAGTGAATTGTAGCTGCCACCCATGACTCAATTTGTTAGTGACAGAGAGATGTTTGTTACATTCGGGCTATGGAATTTGAAAAGTTAGATTATAATTTAGACTGTTACCTTTATAATGTAATTATTATAAAAATAACATTTTCTTCCATTCCGTGGCCCCAAATTTTTAGGAGAGTTATTGTAATTTAGTCATTCAAATGGCTAATTTACATGGCAATCCAAACGACTGTTAAAGACCTTAAAATGAATGGTACCGAACAGTCACTCTGAGAGGTACTTTTTCTTATATGTAACTACTAGGAAGTTTGAAAAGACAGGCTGAGGAGGCAGGGAGCTTATATTCATGAGCTCGTCTTCAATGACAGCTCTTTGAAACACCTATGTCAAGCAACTTGGATACATTGAGCAGTCACTTCAGTTTAAGCTAATTTCATGATGCACAAAGCAACTCAAACATTGAAATTGCATCAATTATATTCGAAATTTTTTAACACATCTCTCATTTGTGAAGTCTCTTGTGATGTGTTGACATGACAACGGTGTCAGAGTTTTGGACAAAACTTCCCCCCTTTTGTTCCAAGTAACTAGCTAACACCAGACCCACATGAAAGGGGAAACATAAGTATCTTTGCAATAGATGAATAGTGTAAACTTTTTATTATATTTGCACCAGTAGAGTAGCTATCTAGCTATGTAAACCATGCCCCTCCGCAGACACGCCTTCTCCGATGTTGGTTCCAAAGCGGTACTTATTTAAATTAGGTAAGAGAATAACATGTTACCATTGGTGTATTAAAATGAGAGCTAGGGTGAGGTCACTCTATCCCTTAATAATCCCACCACTTGAATCCAAGTGTTTGACATGGGGAGGGTACCAGTAACTTTAAGATCAAACCTTTTCAATGTAGGAACGGTCATTTTTCCTACTTTGGTCATTATACTTTCATATGGTTTCATCCAAATACCATGATTTGGACTGATCATGACTTTTAAATATATTTTTTCATAATAATAACATATTCACTTCGGATCTTACTTGATGAATTCCTTCTCGAACATGTGAACTTTCATGTGCATTAATAACAAACTTGTATGCAATCTGCAATCTGTAAAATGAATAACATTGTTAAATTACGAGCCTAGTTGGTTTAGCTACAGAAAAGTCAGAAACCTTCCCGCCAGCCATGATTGGCTGAGATAATGATTAGGCTGGACATGCCGAGAGATGAGTTTGGATTGGTCTGCCATATAGCATGCTTCTGTCTATTTGAGCTGGTCAATATGTCTAGATAATCCTGTCTAACGCGACTTTGTTTTAAATGTATGGCATAGTAAAACTGCATAAGGGTTGTTCTCCACTTTCTGGAGGACCAAGTTTTGAAATCAGTGGAATTCGAGTATGAAAGCTGAGGAGATGGAGAAAACACCTGTCTCTGGATTACATCTTCAAACTAAGGGCAACCATGGCATCCGACAGAAGACTCGTCCATCCATTATGTATACAGGTTAGATAGTCTAGCTAGCTTCATTTTCGGATATTTCACGTTTCTAATATTGACACAAAGTCGTTTCCTTTCAAGTTAACCTCTCTGGGATATGTGGGACGGTAGCGTCCCACCTGGCAAACATCCAGTGAAAATGCAGAGCGCCAAATTCAAATAAATTACGATAAAAATGTAACTTTAATGAAATCACACTGTCACACCCTGGCCTTAGTTATCTTTGTCTTCTTTATTATTTTAGTTAGGTCAGGTTGTGACATGGGGGATGTATGTGTTTTGTATTGTCTAGGGGTTTTTGTATGTTTATGGGGCAGTGTTCAGTCTAGGTGTATGTATGTCTATGGTTGCCTGGATTGGTTCTCAATTAGAGACAGCTGTCTATCGTTGTCTCTGATTGGGAACCATATTTTGGCAGCCATATTCATTAGGTAGTTGGTGGGTGATTGTCTATGTGTAGTGTTTAGTGTCAGCACTATTTGTTATATAGCTTCACGTTCGTTTGGTGTTTTGTATAGTTTGTCAAGTGTTCTTCGTCTTCGTTTATTAAATATGTATTCATTTCACGCTGCGCCTTGGTCCTCCTCTCTTTCACCATACGACGATCGTGACAGAATCACCCACCAAGATCGGACCAAGCAGCGTGAAAGAGAGGAACAGCGCGTTGTGGGAAAACGGACTTGGGAGAAGGATCTGGGCTATACAACCTGGGAGGAAATAGAGCACTGGTCGATCGATCCAGAGAGAGTGCCGGAGCCCGCCTGGGATTCAATGGAACAGTGCGAGGAGGGATACAGGAGAATGGAGGAACGGAGACGTTATAAAGGTACGCGGCTAGCACGGAAGCCCGAGAGGCAGCCCCAATAATTTGGGGGGGGTCACACGAGGAGATTGGCTGAGTCAGGTAGGAGACCTAAGCCAACTCTTCGTGCTTACCGTGGGGAGCGTGTAACTGGTCAGGCACCGTGTCATGCAGAGATGCGCACGGTGTCTCCAGTGCGCTATTCTAGCCCGGTGCGCTCTATTCCAGCTCCTCGCATTGGCCGGGCTAGAATGGGCATCCAGCCAGGTAGGAGAGTGCCGGCTCAGCGCTCCTGGTCTCCAGTGTACCTACTTGGACCAGGATATCCTGCGCCGGATCTGCGTACTGTGAGTCTGCACAGCCCGGTGCGTCCTGTGCCAGCGCCCTGCATTTGCAGGGTAAGTAGAAACATCCAGCCAGGACGGGTTGTGTCAGCTCTACACTCCAGACCTCCAGTACGCATCCATAGCCCAGTACGTCCTGTGCCTGCTCCCCGCACTCGCCCTGAGGTGCGTGTCCCCAGCCCAGTACCACCAGTGCCTACACAACGCACCAGGCTTCCAGTGCTTCTCCAGAGCCCCGTTCCTCCTCCCCGCACTAGCCTTGAGGTGCGTGTCCCAAGCCCGGTACCACCAGTTCCGGCACCACGCACCAGGCCCACTGTGCGCCTCCAAAGTCCAGTATGCCCTGTTCCTCCTCCCCGCACTAGCCTTGAGGTGCGTGTCCCCAGCCCGGTACCACCAGTTCCGGCACCACGCACCAGGCCCACTGTGCGCCTCCAGGGTCCAGTATGCCCTGTTCCTCCTCCCCGCACTAGCCTTGAGGTGCGTGTCCCCAGCCCGGTACCACCAGTTCTGGCACCACGCACCAGGCCCACTGTGCGCCTCCAGGGTCCAGTATGCCCTGTTCCTCCTCCCCGCACTAGCCTTGAGGTGCGTGTCCTCAGCCCGGTACCACCAGTTCCGGCACCATGCACCAGGCCCACTGTGCGCCTCCAGGGTCCAGTATGCCCTGTTCCTCCTCCCCGCACTAGCCTTGAGGTGCGTGTCCCCAGCCCGGTACCACCAGTTCCAGCACCACGCACCAGGCCTACTGTGCGCCTCAGCAGGCCAGAATCTGCTGTCTGCCCAGCAACGCCTGCGCTGCCCGTCTGCCCAGCGCCGCCTGCGCTGCCCGTCTGCCCAGCGCCGTCTGAGCTGCCCGTCTGCCCAGCGCCGTCTGAGCTGCCCGTCTGCCCAGCGCCGTCTGAGCTGCCCGTCTGCCCAGCGCCATCTGAGCCGCCCGTCTGTCCTGAGCCTTCAAAGCCGCCCGTCTGTCCTGAGCCTTCAGAGCCGTCCGTCAGTCAGGAACCGCTAGAGCCGCCCATCTGTCCTGAGCCTTCAGAGCCATCCGTCAGTCAGGAACCGCTAGAGCCGTCCGTCAGTCAGGAGCCGCTAGAACCGTCCGTCAGTCAGGAGTTGCCAGAGCCGCCCGCCAGTCAGGAGTTGCCAGAGCCGCCCGCCAGTCAGGAGTTGCCAGAGCCGCCCGCCCGCCAGTCAAGAGTTGCCAGAGCCGCCCGCCAGTCAGGAGTTGCCAGAGCCGCCCGCCAGTCAGGAGTTGCCGGAGCCGCCCGCCAGTCAGGAGTTGCCGGAGCCGCCCGCCAGTCAGGAGCTGCCAGAGCCGCCCGCCAGTCCGGAGCTGCCCCTCAGTCCGGAGCTGCCCCTCAGTCCGGAGCTGCCCCTCAGTCCGGAGCTGCCCCTCAGTCCAGAGGCGCCCATCAGACCAGTGGGGTTAATTTGGAGGTTCGCCGTTAAGAGGAGGCCACGAAAGCGGGGATTGACTATGGTGGGGTGGGGTCCACGTCCCGCACCCGAGCCGCCGCCGTGAGAAGGCCCACCCGGACCCTCCCTTCTGTGTCAGGTTTTGCGGCCGGAGTCCGCACCTTTGGGAGGGGGGGGGGGGGTACTGTCACACCCTGGCCTTAGTTATCTTTGTTTTCTTTATTATTTTAGTTAGGTCAGGGTGTGACATGGGGGATGTATGTGTTTTGTATTGTCTAGGGTTTTTTGTATGTTTATGGGACAGTGTTCAGTCTAGGTGTATGTATGTCTATGGTTGCCTGGATTGGTTCTCAATTAGAGACAACTGTCTATCGTTGTCTCTGATTGGGAACCATATTTAGGCAGCCATATTCATTAGGTAGTTGGTGGGTGATTGTCTATGTGTAGTGTTTAGTGTCAGCACTATTTGTTATATAGCTTCACGTTCATTTGTTGTTTTGTATAGTTTGTCAAGTGTTCTTCGTCTTCGTTTATTAAATATGTATTCATTTCACGCTGCGCCTTGGTCCTCCTCTCTTTCACCATACGGCGATCGTGACACACACATTCAATATACCAAATTAAAGCTACACTTGTTGTGAATCCAGCCAACATGTCAGATTTCAAAAATGCTTTACGGCGAAAGCAAACAATGCTATTATCTGAGGATAGCATCCCAGCTAACAATCACAGACCATCATATTTCAACCCTCCCGGCGCGACACAAAACGCAGAAATAAAGATATAATTCATGCCTTACCTTTGACGAGCTTCTTCTGTTGGCACTCCAATATGTCCCATAAACATCACAAATGGTCCTTTTGTTCGAATAATTCCGTCGATATATATCCAAAATGTCCATTGATTTGGCGCGTTTGATCCAGAAAAACACCGGTTCCAACTTGCACAACGTGACTACAAAATATCTCATAAGTTACCTGTCAGCTTTGTCCAAACATTTCAAACTACTTTTCTAATACAACTTTAGGTATTTTTTTACGTAAATAATTGATCAAATTGAAGACGGGATGATCTGTGTTCAATACCGGAGGAAAACAATGTGTAGCATGCTTTCTGGTCACGCGCCTCTAACAAACAGTACACTTCACTGGAGCCTCATTCTGAACATGGCTACTTCTTCATTTCTCAAAGGAAAAACCTCAACCAATTTCTAAAGACTGTTGACATCCAGCGGAAACGATAAGAACTGCAGTAAGGTCCCGTAGAAATCTGGATTCACAATGAAATCTTTTGAAAAGAGAGTGACCTCAAAAAAAAATTCTGAATGGTTTGACCTCGGGGTTTTGCCTGCCAAATAAGTTCTGTTATAGTCACAGACATGATTCAAAAAGTTTTAGAAACTTCAGAGTGTTTTCTTTCCAATGTTAATAATAATAATAATATATAATAATATAATATGCATATATTAGCATCTGGGACTGAGTAGGAGGCACTCTGGGCACGCTTTTCATCCAAACGTGATATCAGACACTCAACAAGGTCTGATTTCATTATTACTGAAATAGGACCCAAGTGGTAAATATCTAGATCCAGGCCATTTAAAAACATTTCAACACTTCAGTGTTGTGATAAAAAATTTGAGCAAAATGCATAGTGCATAGAATTAAAAAGGTATTGTCGGATATTATTCATCCTAATCAGACATGTTTTTTTACATGGACAAAACATTGGAGATAATATAAGACAAGTAGTGGAAACAATATGTCACTATGAAAAATATGGGAAATTAGGCCTGGTATTCATAGCTGACTTTGAAAAGGCTTTTAATAAAGTATGACTGGAATTTATTTATAAATGCCTTGAATATTTCAATTTTGGAGAATCTCTAATATGGGTTAAAGTTATGTATAGTAACCCTAGGTGTAAAATAGTAACTAATGGTTACTTCTCAAAAAGTATTAAAATCAGATCCAACAATAATATCAAGGGGCTGGAAATCCAGGGCTTAAAAGCAAAGGTGTTGATGATGATACCCCCACAGCCTCATTGAGGATATTTATACTATTTCTAACCTCTCTGGATTACAACCAAAATGTTATATTACCGTTTACGGAGTTTATGGTGATGTGGACATACTCGGTATTCATATCCCGAAAGAAAGATATGATGTCTCTACAGTACATTTTAATAGAAAGTTAGCCATAATAGATAAAATCTTGCTAACATGGAAAAGGTAAATACCTGTCTATTTGTGGCAAAATCACCCTGATTAATTATTTAGTCAAATCCCAGTTGACCTTCCTACTTACTTATGGCCCTGCCTACACCGAAAGACCTGATTTTAAAATTATATGACCAAAACAATTGGTCAGAGTAGGAGGCAGTTCACTCTGGGCACGCTATTCATCCAAAAGTGAAAATGCTGCCCCCTATCCCAAACAAGTTAAATTTAAAAAACTACTGGCGGAAACAGCAGGGCAATCAATAAGAGATTGGTATTGAAAATATAGCTAACTTGTTATGCAAGTGTTGCACACCAACAGGTGGAGAAAACCTACACCAGTCGAGCAATTCATTTCAACAATAATCTATATTTTAATTTGACTTTACAAACAGCAAGAGGGCTTAATTGCAGTCTATTTATTTGGAGCCTAGACCTATATAAAATATCTTCACTGGCTGAGGTAGGCTATGAGGCTTAACAGCCTAATAGAAGTAGGATTTCTTTTATTAGGCCTACTTACAATTGCAATCATTTAAAGAAAAAAAGTCTGCACGTTCAAACTAAAACAATGTAACTAATAATTAAAAGAGCACATTTGTAAATCCCAAACTCTAAAAGTAATTGGAAAGGTAGATACAAATTATGTGTGACACAATAAAGAATGTAAACAAGATGTAAACAAGATGCTGTGTTTTTATTTACAGTAGTGATAGACAACTGGAGGCATTTTGAAAACAGGTTTTCAAACACTTGTTTTTCACAACTGTAGCAGGTGTAGCCCATCATGCAAATGTTTCCTATTAGTAGGACAATATACTTTTTATAACCCGGCTACTGTTGTTAAAATCCCTCAACTTGCAATGTTTTCGATGCTTAAGTACTCTAAAGTGTTACATTTCTAACTCAAAACAGCAGTACAGTATTTCTTCAGCAAAATCTTTATGCTTTCTTCAATAAAATAAATTAATGAGAAAAAAGACATTCAAATGCGGATGTTTATATAAACTACATTTTCGTCGCACTTCCACCCAGCCCCACGACCACAGGTAAAACCTTGCTGAGATGATCAATGTATTTGTTGCATTGTTGTATCGTCAATATCTCTAGCTAAAACATCTTGATGGCCTTGACCAGTTCATCTTTGCTTGTCGGCTTGGCAGAGTTATGAATTAATGTTTTCAGTTGATGCCAAATAAGTTCGATGTGGTTTAAATCAGGAGACCTACATGTAGAGATGAAACAAATATTTGTAGATATACTGTAGGCCTACCGAAGGTGTTGTAGGTAATTTATTTATTTATTTTTATTTAACCTTTATTTTACTACATAAAGGTCTACTTACTCTGCTGGCGTCTTGACCCAGTTTAAGCCCTCATTTGCAAAGCAAACCCGGGCGGCAGTGTGTTTTGGGTCTGCATTTGGAGAAGAAAAAAGTTAATTTTGCCTAACAGCCCAAATTAGGTACAATAATAGAAATATACATGTAAATAGGCCTAAACATAACAAAATATTTCTATAATTCTACCTTGAAAGAAACAATGTGTACCCAGAAACACCTCTCTGACATAGGGTCCAGCATATCTCTTGTTGATTTCTTCCTCAATGAAATCTAGAGCCATGATACCTGAAAAAGGAGGCATGGGCGTGGGCTAAAATATTTATGTACCTTTCGCTTTGTAAATAGCCAAACTTACCATCAAAAATCAAATATGGGCCTGGTCCCTGGGGAGAAATTGCCCACCACACATGGAGTTTGAGCGGATGCTTGGGACTCGGCTTGCTTGATCTTCTTCCTTTTTTTCTGTAGCAATTTTGAGCAAATTGCTCAAGGGCCACGGTTGATTCGTCTTTGAAGATAACATTATTGAATGACTCGCCAGCTTTGATCCATGCCTGGGCCCTGCAGCACGCAAAAATCTTTGTTTGTCAGACGAATCATTGGGTCGAAACAACAGAACAGTACAAAACAAGCGAACACACATGGTTAATGTTCTGATTAAAAAAAAAAATCAATGTATATAAATATATGTAACATTTCTTACCGAGTCTTTCCATAAGTCCACGCAAGTTTCTTCAACTGTCTTCTGACTGTATTTAGAGCAATGTTGATGTCGTGCCATGATGCCAGCAGATTACATATTGTCTTTGCCAATCGCTCATCATCTTCATGAATATAAGCAAGTGATGTCTGCTAAATAATCAATTTAGTTTTCTTCAGAAATAAATAATTTTAAATAACAAACTGGCTTTATTTACAAATTAGTGACAATGTCTCACCCCATGTTCAAGAATCGCCCTTTTCACGCTCACGACCAAATCTCCAAAATATCGTTACTTTTTAAACAAAGCGATTATTATTATTATTATTAATTAATTTAGAATTATATAAAAGCCCCTTTGATATTCTCAGATCTTCTCACAGATCCTAACGGAAAAAGTCCCTTAGATATTCATTTAGAGTCCTCCAATCCTCTAAATGTAAATATTGGCGGAAAGCCACGTCATTGAAAAAAAAAATATCGATATACTGTAGGCCTACCATAGGTGAAATGAGTCTCACTAGTGTTGAGTAATGTGCTGTTAAAAATGGTATAGGTCTTATTTATTTAAAGAGCATATTGAAGTTAGAAGCAAAAGCCTACAACTATTTTAGCACCGTTTCGCGCTGCTCTGAGGCAAGCATGGGGACTGGTCTTGATAAATCAATGAGATATTTATTTTCACTTAATCTCCGTTTGGGTATTGGTTAGACAAGAATTAGAAGATTAGGGTGCAGAAATGTTATGCTCTTAGTGTAACCTTTATTTAACTAGGCAAGTCAGGTAAGAACAAATTCTTATTTACAATGAAGGCCTACCCCGGATGACGCTGGGCCAATTGTGCGCCGCCCTATGGCACTCCCAATCACCATCGGATGTGATACTGCCTGAATTCGAACCAGGGACTGTAGTAAAGCCTCTTGCACCGAGATGCAGTGCCTCAGACCGCTGTGCCATTCGGGAGCCATGACCAATATATATATATATATTTTTTTTAGAACATGAACTATGTGTAGGTAGATACGTGTGTAGGTAAATGTGGAAAAATAGATACAAATGATTTGTTGCAAGTTGGGGGGTTTCACACTTAGCTCGACAATTCTTTAGTAAAGGTTGAATAGTCTATTGTTCAGCTTATAGCCCGTTCAGCTAATAGCAAATCCTGCTACACTTGTGAAAAACAAATATTAATACTTTTTTCCCTTTCCACATGTTAAAGATTCCAATTGATAAAGTGTTTTTAGCCACAATCGGCCCCAACCCCAATTAAAACATTTGGGCACAGTCGATAGCATGCTGGACATCGGGCTACAATGTTGAGGATTTGAAACCTGCCCTGCTCCCTGCTTGTTTCATTACATTCTTATGCCAGTCTGGATTGTTACTCCCATCTCGTTACTCGCTCTCTTCCACGCGTCATTCAGCACGCTTGGGGGCGTACTGGCATGATGTACTGTTTTTTATTCTGTATATATGAATTACAAATCAGCCTTTGCTTAAATCATGTTTCAAGTCTATTGCATAGATACAATGTGTATTCATTGATGTCCCAGGAGCAGGAGTGGTAAACACTGTTGAAGTGTATAATTGTAATATGTACATGCAGACACAGCATCATTCAGATAATAGAGTTTGATACACTTGGTATTGGATATGACTGAAAAAAACTTGCTAAATAGTGATTTTCGTAAATTAACTTTATGACCAAAAAATATGCACAATCGTTTGTCTCTACATTAACATATTCCTCTCAATAGTACATTTTTTGCATGACTCGTTATGACATTATAACTACTTACATTTGTTTCCCCCGTAATGTTTTGTTAGCCATCTTTGCTAAAGAAAGTATTCAGAGACAGGTGGCTTGCATCAAATTCGTCATTGGAACTACTCAATGTGATTGGTCATATAAAAACCTTGGGACCCAAATGCGTAATGAGTGCTCTAACTCCCCCTTGTGGTGGTCTGGAGCAATGAAGCTGTGACGATGGGTACTTCTAAGTCCCGCGGTGTAAGCTCGCAACTTTTAAAGGAGGAACCACTGTACACAAGTTATACTTAAATCTGAACTGGTTCTCCAGCCGATTAGTAAGAAGGGCTCACCCCTTGTTCAAAATTGGCTTTTTCCCTTTACAGATTACAACCTCTTACTTTCAGTTATTTGATATTCTTAAAACAAGCCATAGAAAGCAGGTTGCAATTTCAGTTTCATCCACCAGAAAAGACAGAACTAATATTACAACAAATTTTAAGGTTAAACTCAAATATAGTAATTGATTCAAATAACATTATAAAAAAGCTAAAAATTAAACAGTATCATCGTTGATATCATAAATAGGACTGGTGGAGTTATGTCACACATGCAGCTAACAAAAATATATATGGAAATGTCTGCTCCATCCAAAATTAAAAACAAACTAATTGAACATTATTGCAAAAATTGAGTCAAGTGAAAGGGGGAGAAGGTAAGGAACTTGTCTACATAAAAAAGTATACCAGTTCCATTTAAATGACATTGATGTTTAGGATAACATGGTTTAATATTAGTTAATAAATAATATTGAAAGGTGAGATGATGCAGTCTAACTAGATAAGAAGTCCTATGCTACTTCACCCTAATGTAAGCTATTCTGAGCAAAAATACAAATGCAACATGCAACAATTTCAAACATTTTACTGAGTTACAGTTTATAACTGTAGGCCCACCCAGTTGGCAGACATGCCCACCCACTGGGAAGCCAGGCCCAGCCAATCAGAATGAGTTTTTCCCCACAAAAATTGTTTTATTAAAGACTGAAATATTCCTCAGCACCCCCGTCACCTCCCCTCAGATGATCCTGCAGGCGAAGAAGCCGGATGTGGAGGTCATGGGCTGATGTTACATGTGGTCTGCGGTTGTGAGGCCTGTTGGATGCACTGCCAAAATCTCTATAACAAGAGGAGGCAGCTTATGGTAGAGAAATTAATATTAAAGTCTCTGGCGGACATTGCAGCAGTCAGCATGCCAATTGCACACTCCCTCAAAACTTCAGACATCTGTGGCATTGTTTTGTGACAAAAATGCATTTTTTAAAGTGGCCTTTTATTGTCCTGAGCACAAGGTGCACATGTGTAATGATAATGCTGATTCATCAGCTTCCTGATATGCCACACCTGTCAGGTGGATGGATTATATTGGCAAATGAGAAATGCTCACTAACAGGGATGTAAAGAAATTTGTGCACAACACTTGAGAGAAATAAGCTTTTTGTGCATAAGGAAGCTGGGAGCTTTTCTTTCAGCTCATGAAACATTGGACCAACACTTTACATATTGCGTTTATATTTTTGTTCAGTATACTTGAAGAATTATCATGTCTACATCTGAATGTCAATAAACTACAAATTGCATGAACAGATCACTCAGTAGTAATGCATTGGATACAAGTACTGGCATGTGATAAAGGATAACATTTCCAATATAATTATAAAAATACAGTGGTGTAATGTACTTAAGTAAAAATACTTTAAAGTACTACTTAAGTATTTTTGGGGGGTATCTGTACTTTACTATTTATATTTTTGGCAACTTTTACTTTTACACTACATTCCGAAAGAAAATAATGTAATTTTTACTCCATACATTTTCCCTGACACCCAAAAGTACTTGTTACATTTTGACAGAATAATTGTTCAATTCACACACTTATCAAGAGAACATCCCTGGTCATCCTTACTGGATCTGATCTGGCAGACTCACTAAACACAAATGCTTCATTTGTAAATTATGTCTGAGTGTTGGAGTGTGCCCCTGGCTATAAGTCAATAAAAAATGTTTAAAAAATTGTGCCGTCTAGTTTGCTAAGTATAAGGAATTTGAAATGATTTATACCTTTACTTTTGATTCTTAAGTACATTTTAGCAATTCCATTTACTTTTGATACTTAAGTATTTTTAAAACCAAATACTTTTAGACTTTTACTCAAGTAGTATTATACTGGGTGACTTTTACTTTTACTTGAGTCATTTTCTATTAAGGTATCTTTACCTTTACTCAAGTATGACAATTTAGTACTTTTTCCACCACTGTATAAATGAATATCAAACAACAATGTAATGTATATTAAATGAATACAGCATTTTAATATTATTGATGCCTTTCTCTCTCCTTGCAGGGGATTAGACAGATGAACTGCAAGCACCAAATGCCCAAGCCTCAAAACCAGAAACATGTGGAGACATCAACGCTTGTCATTTGAATAAATGCTAACATTTTTATTGATTTTCCTGTATCTGTGCATGAGTCCAACACAATACATTGTACAAAATAAGTAATTCTCAAGTGAGGGACATCTCAAGGAGATTAACCTCCAACATTCATTACCTTGTTCAGTACGTGATGGCACTTTTAGTCATTTCTTTGTTCCAGCCCTTTAACACCTCATTCAACTAATTGTGGTCTAAATTGAAGACTTGCATACAGTGCAATCCCCTAGGACAGAAAATCACATCTGTATTTTAGAATGAGCTTCATAAGCTACAATGTCCTGACAAATCTGCATGTTAAACAATAACATTAGTGAATCTATTTCTATCTAACATTGTGATGTTGCACACTCCTTAATTATATCCTGGGATATGGTGATTATCCTGGTGGCTTAGAGGTTTCCAACAAGTTATTTACATCTGCAGGGTGTCAGTGTGAGATGTCCTTAAAGCTAGAACAAGCAGAGACAAGTGGGAAGAAATTAACCTCACTTCTCAAATTTGTGCTGGTTCAAGTCGCTGAAGCCACAATTACCTTTAATAATGTGCAATTGTTTTGTTAACAGTTTCGCATATTTTTAGGCTTGTTCAGTTGTTTACAGTAAGAGTAGAATAACTTAGCCTCTAATTTTAACTAGTAACACCAAACCCAATCGTGTAACTCTATAGGGGAAGGTAAAGCGACAAGAGAAAGTTAGCTAATGTTAGGTAAACAGACACTGCATGCAGCTAGCTAGCAAGTTAGCTAAACAAACTCATCAACAGAATGAAAAAATAACGTGTCTGGATAGCAAGCCTAGAATGAACAGAACACTGCTGGTTGCATTTCCAAAATGTTCACCAAATGTAACATCTTTTACCTCCGAACGAGCCAAAGCAATCAGGTTCCCACTTAAGCGAAATGCAATCAGGTGCCCACTTAAGTCCCTGAAAACAAATTAGATAAATATATTTGCTACATGTCTTTAGCTGGCTAGCACATTCACCATTTCATGATTTAAAAACTGTCCACGTCTTCTCAAGTGGCATATTGCTGAATCTAAGATTAATTCTAGTTGTTCATCTCTTATCAGCTGATAAGCAGGACGAGAACACATACTATTGTTAGCCAGCTATCACATCTGATGCGTTAGCTAGCTAGCTAGATAGCTTGGCAACGGGCTGATAAACAACGGTCATTCAACATTCGAATTCAACATTCCTATGAAAGTAATTTGCTTTATATTTCAACATAATTTGGTAAATAAATAAACGTTATTCATTATTCTCCCAAGCGGGGACCTTTGTCCACAATTAATAAAAATTTAAAAAAGGTTATTCGCTGCGCCGCAAGGTGTTCTGGGATAGCGTCCCCGGCGAAGGGAACATGGGATGCTGCCTTCAAAATCACCTGAAAGAAGGCACCTGAGAAGGCAGCATTTTAAGGTAACTTGGGATTGGGACATATCAATTTTGACGTCCTGACTAGAATTGATGCCTCAGAAGGCAGCATCCTTGTCAATTGGGACATAACCATTATAGACAGGAGGCTGTCCACTTCAAGAAACTTTTGGAAAGAAGTTGATTGTACTGATATTTTAGAAACTTTTCACTATCTGAATTCCTAAATCACACTGCATGAGAAGTCTTTGGCAGGAGGGATGCAGGATACAAGGGTGAGAAGAGAAATCCAATTAGAAACAATGGAGGTATGTTAGTTTGAACTCCGCTGCATTTGTTACCTGAGAGAAATATAGATTTGACTGTGATAAACAAAAAACTGGTGGTTCTAAAAAAAAATCTACATGATAGACAGATTCATTCATTCAATCTTTAAGGATAAAATCTTTATTTCACAATAACAGTAAGGAATTCATGGAAGATTACTAATATTTAAAGCATCATAAAATACTTTGTCTAATTACATATTATTACTATAGTTGTACTACTAAAATCCTACATTAGTGATTAGAAATTACAAAAACATTAGGTTTATAGACTACATGAATGTTAACAAATATATAATATTGTCAACATTCATGTGGTCTATACAATGTACACTATGTTGGGTAATTGCAACCAAATTTGTTAAAAAGTTCCACTCAACAAAACAAATCCTACTTACCTTCGCTACATTAAATGTGTCCGCATTTAGGTTGTTGAGGGGATGTTCCACTCAAAATAAAAAAGTATTACAAGGTTTTTGTAAAAGGCTATGCACTCAGTTTAGGCAAGGAGGCAGAACATAAAGAGTGACTGCAGCAGATTGCAGTGGGGTCTGATTTTGAACATCTCGGCTATGGCAGTGAAGGAATCACAGCCGGTCAGTTCCCTCATTCTGGAGGAGAACAGAGATAGGACAGACAAACTGTAAAAGCAGTGTACATTACAATACACACCAATAACGGTATCAGTGGAAATAGGAGTGAAAAGGTGGCTTAATTACATCAGAAATCATAAATTATTGGATGAAATTGACGGAATAGTTAGTTCAAGACGTGTGTATTTTCTGAATAATAATAATAATAATGATTTACAATAATAATAATGACTGACCAATTGATAATAAATATGAAAATACAAATGAAAGGTAGAAAATAGCATCAAACCTGAATAACTAGTTCCAAACAGTCCATTTGGCCGCGCCAATGTTCTTCTCATATTTGTCAAATCAAATCAAATTTTATTGGTTACATACACATGGTTAGCAGATGTTATTGCGAGTGTAGCGAAATGCTTGTGCTTCTTGTTCCGACAGTGCAGCAATATCTAACATGTAATCTAACAATTCCACAACAACTACCTAATACACACACATCTAAGTAAAGGAATGGAATAAGAATATATATATATATAAATATATGGATGAGCAATGACAGAGCAGCATAGGCAAGATAAAATAGATGGTATAAAATACAGTATATCTTCTTATGGCTGAAGGGGCAGTATTGAGTAGCTTGGATGAAAGGTGCCCATATCAAACGGCCTGCTCCTCAGTCATAGTTGCTAATATTTGCATATTATTATTAGTATTAGATAGAAAACACTCTAAAGTTTCTAAAACTGATTGAATTATGTCTGTGAGATTAACAGAACTCATATTGGCAGGCAAAATCCTGAGTTGAAATCAAAACAGGAAGTCAGAAATCTGAGCCTGTGTGTATTCACCAGAGTCCCTAAAGAAATCCACTTGAGATATTGATGTTGCACTGCCCTGGGGTTCCACTAAATGTCAGCAATCAACAGAACTAAGTCTTATGACTCTAATGTGAAGGGGGGTCGAATTAGACAGAATTTAGTATCAGGTCCCATGAGTTGACCATGCATTCCCCACGCACATTCACGTGAGAGGCAGCTGTGTTCCATCTCTCATTTGAAGTCGTTATAGTTCTCCGGTTGGAACGTTATTCAAGATGTATGTTAACTACATTCTAAAGATTGATTCAGTACATCGTTTGCCATGTTTCTACTGACTGTAACGGAATGTTTGGACATTTCGTCACGTTATAGTGGTCGCGCTTTGAGACTTTGGTTAGGGTTTTGGTAAACAATTCGAAAGTAGCTAATTTGACATAGATAATGGACATGAACAAACAAATCAAGCATTTATTGTGGACCTGGGATTCATAGGACTACATTCTGATGAATTCCTCAAAGGTAAGGAAACATTTATCATGTATTTTCTGGTTTCTGTTGAGTCCAACATGGTGGCTAATTTGGCTACTCACCTGAGCGCCGTCTCAGATTATTGCATGGTTTATATTTCCGTAAAGTTTTTTTGAAATCTGACATAGCGGTTGCATTAAGGAGAGGTATATCTATAATTCAATGTGTATAACTTGTATTATCATCTATATTTATGATGAGTATTTATGTTGAAACGATGGGCTATGCAAAGTCACTTGATAATTTTGCATTTAGTCAATCTAGTCGCCTCAATGTAAACTCAGATGTTTTTATATAAATATGAATTTAATCAAACAAAACATGCATGTATTGTGTAACATGAAGTCCTATGAGTGTCATCTGATGAAAATAATCGAAGGTTAGTGATTAATTTTATCTCTATTCTGGTTTTTGTGAAGCTATATTTAGCTGGGAAAAATGGCTATGCTTATTGTGGTTTTGTGGTGACCTAACATAATCGTTTGTAGTGCTTTCGCTGAAAAGCCTATTTGAAATCGGACACTTTGGTGGGATTAACAACAAGATTACCATTAAAATGATATAAGACACATGAATGTCTGAGGAATTTTAATTATGAGATTTCTGGTTTTTGAATTTGGCGCCCTGCACTTGGACTGGCTGTTGTCAAATCGGTCCCGTTACCGGGACTGCAGCCATAAGAAGATATACATATGAGATGATTAATGCAAGATATGTAAACATTATTAAAGTGGCATTATTAAAGTGACAAGTGATACATTTCTAAAAGTGGCCAATGATTTCAAGTCTGTATGTAGGCAGCAGCCTCTCTGTGCTAGTAGTGGCTGTTTAACAGTCTGATGGCCTAGCAGGGTAAACAGGCAGAGGCCCGGGTGGTTGTTGTCCTTGATGATCTTTTTGGCCTTCCTGTGACATCGGGTGCTGTAGATGTCCTGGAGGGCAGGTAGTTTGCCCCTTGTGATGCGTTGTGTAGACCGCACCACCCTCTGGAGAGCCTTGTGGTTGTGGGCGGTGCAGTTGCCGTACCAGGCGGTGATACAGCCCAACAGGAGGCTCTAAATTGTGCATCTGTAAAAGTTTGTGAGGGTTTTAGGTGACATGCCAAATTTATTCCGCCTCCTGCGGTTAAAGAGGCACTGTTGCGCCTTCTTCACCACACTGTCTGTGTGGGTGGACCATTTCAGTTTGTCGGTGATGTGTACACTGAGTAACTTAAAACCTTCCACCTTCTCCATTGCTGTCCCGTCGATGTGGTTAGGGGTGTGCTCCCTCTGCTGTTTCCTGAAGTCCACGATCATCTCCTTTGTTTTGTTGACATTGATTGAGAGGTTTCCCTGACACCACCCTCTGAGTAAAAAAAAAAAAAAAAAAAAAAAAAACATTATTTGGAGGTGTCCTCACCTCCTCCCTGTAGGCTGTCTCGTTATTGTTGGTAATCAAGCATACTACTGTTGTGTCGTCTGCGAACTTGATGATTGAGTTGGAGGAGTGCATGGCCACGCAGTCATGGCTGAACAGGGAGTACAGGATGGGGCTGAGCACGAACCCTTCTGGGGCCCCAGTGTTGAGGCTCAGCGAAGTGGAGATGTTGTTTCCTACCCTCACCACCTGGGGCGGCCCGTCAGGAATTTCAGGACCCAATTGCATAGGGAGGGGTTGAGACCCAGGGCCTCAAGCTTAATAATGAGCTTGGAGGGTACTATGGTGTTGAATGCTGAGCTGTAGTCAATGAACAGCATTCTTACATAGGTATTCCTCTTGTCCAGATGGGATAGGGGAGTGTGGAGTGTGATGGCGATTGCATCATCTGTGGACCTATTGGTGAGGTAAGCAAATTGGAGTGGGTCTAGTGTGACAGGTAAGGTGGAGGTGATATGATCCTATACTAGCCTCTCAAAGCACTTCATGACGACAGAAGTGAGTGCTACGGGCGATAGTCATTTAGTTCAGTTATGTTTGCCTTTTTGGGTACAGGAACAATGGTGGCCATCTTGAAGCATGTGGAGACAGGAGACTGGGATAGGGAGAGAATGAATATGTCCGTAAACACACCAGACAGCTGGTCTGTGCATGTTCTGAAGACTCGGCTAGGGATGCCGTCTGGGCTTGCAGTCTTGCTGTTACGCTCGTTGATGGAAGAATCAGACCAAGATGCAGTGTGGTAAGCGTACATCTTTCTTTATTAGATGAACACCAAAAAAAAAAATATATATAAACGAATGTAAAGTTCTGCAGGCTACACAGTAACTATACAAAATCAAGATCCCACAAACTAAAGGTGGAAAAAAGGCTGCCTAAGTATGATCCCCAATCAGAGACAACGCTAGACAGCTGCCTCTGATTGGGAACCATACCAGGCCAAACAAAGAAATAGGAAAACTAGATTGCCCACCACCCTGACCTAACCAAAATAGAGAATTAAAAGGATCTCTAAGGTCAGGGAGTGCCACTTGCGAGGGTTAACACGTTTAAATGTCTTACTCACCTCGACCACGGAGAAGGAGAGCCCACAGTCTTCGGTTGCGGGCCGCGTCGATGGCACTCTATTATCCTCAAAGCGGGCAAGGAAGGTGTTTAGTTTGTCTGGAAGCAAGACGTCGGTGTCTGTGATGTGGCCGGTTTTCCTTTTGTAGTCTGTGATTGTCTGTAGACCCTGCAACATACGTCTAGTGTCTGTGTCGTTGAATTGCAACTCCACTTTGTCTCTATACTGACATTTTGCTTGTTTGATTGCTTTGCTGAGGGAATAACTATAATGTTTGTATTCTGCCATATTCCCAGCCACCTTTCCATGCTTAAATGTTGCAATCTATCCTTGGTTTCTGGTTAGGGTATGTTTTAATAGTCACGGTAGGTACAACATCTCCTATGCACTTCCTTATAAACTCACTCACCGAATCAGCGTATACATCGATATTATTCTCTGAGGCTACCCGGAACATGTCCCAGTCCGCGTGATCAAAACAATCTTGAACCATGGATTCCAATTGGTCAGACCAGCATTGAATAATCCTTAGCACGGGTACATCCACTACAATATAAAAACTTGTCCCTGAGGACTATCCCATTGTCAGCTTCTTTTCACGATACTCTTTCTCCTCTAACTTTCATTTTACTTCAATGAAAAAGGTCTCCATCTTCGTAATCAACAGTAGCCTAGGCCAAGGTTCCTTTTACTGGCTCTCTCTCTCTCCTGAGCAGCAGGCACACGTGAGGTGGTCAGCGAAGGCTGGTCACCAGTGAAAACACAACACAGGCTTTTCACCAGCGAAAACACAACGAAGGCTGGTCACGAGCGAAATCAACAATGAATGCTGGTCACCAGCGAAATCAACAACAAAGGCTGGTCACCAGCGAAAACAACAATGAAGGTTGGTCACCAGTGAAAACAACAACGAAGTCTGGTCACCAGCAAAAACACAACGAAGGCTGGTCTATGCAGTTTTTTTCAGCAGGGATAGAAAACAGTTTGTGTCTCTGATTGTTTTGTTCTGTTGTGAGTAATGAAGAGGTAAATAAATCATCCCTGGACACACACACACACAGACACACTGTAGACAGTTGATACAATGAACAAACACAGAAGAAAAGCAAAAGTGTCTGTTTTAGAGGAGAATGGCATGCTTACGCAGTAAGAAGTAATTTATTCCAGAAGGTGTGTTTATTGGTTACCTACTGTGTTAATGTTGACATCAAAGCAGTTTCATACAGTTGATTTGATGGTGAATACGCACAATGCAACACAAAGCAAAATTAATTATACTTCCACTGATGTTTATATAACCCGGTATGGTCATGCGCGATTGGGGAGAAGAGTTGGCTGAGGGGTTTGTTTACTGTACCACAAACCTCTCAACATGTTATTGTGATTTAAGATCGCATACACACTGTGATGCATGCACATCATGTTGTTTTATATTAGTTTTTATTTCATTATGCATAATCTTACTCCATATCCCGTAACACCATGTCAGCATCATATCAATATAGCTGCTCAGTTCCTGTGAATGCATTTCAGTTTGACTGCCCAGAGACTGATCCAGTAGCGGGGGGTCCAGTTTAGCCCACAATTTTGCCCCTTAGGGCTACCGTAGACATACAGTACCAGTCAAAAGTTTGGACACACCTACTCATTCAATGGTTTTTCTTTAGTTTTACTATTTTCTACATTGTAGAATAATAGTTAAGACATCAAAACTATGAAATAACACATATGGAATCATGTAGTAACCAAGAAAGTGTTAAAACATTTAAATATATTTTATATTTGAGATTCTTCAAAGTAGCTACTCTTTGCCTTGATGACAGCTTTGCACACTCTTGGAATTCTCTCAACCAGCTTCATGAGGTAGTAACCTGGATTTCAATTAACAGGTGAGCCTTGTTAAACGTTAATTTGAGCCAATCAGTTGTGTTGTGACAAGGTAGGGGTGGTATACAGAAGATAGCCCTATTTGGTAAAAGACGAAGTCCATATTATAGCAAGAACAGCTCAAATAAGCAAAGAGAAAAAACAGTCCAACATAACTATAAATCATGAAGGTCAGTCAATCCTGAAAATTTCAAGAACTTTCAATGTTTCTTCAAGCGCAGTCACAAAAACCATCAAGCGCTATGATGAAACTGTCTCTCATGAGGACCACCACAGGAAAGGAAGACCCGGAGTTACCTCTGCTGCAGAGGACAAGTTCATTCGAGTTAACAGCATCAGAAATTGCAGCCCAAATAAATGCTTCACAGAGTTCAAGTAACAGACAAATCTCAACATCAACTGTTCAGAGGAGACTGTGTGAATGACGCCTTCATAGTCGAATTGCTGCAATGAAACCACTACTAAAGGACACCAATAAGAAGAGACTTGCATGGCCCAAGAAACACGAGCAATGGACATTAGACCGGTGGAAATCTGTCCTTTGTTCTGATGAGTCTTTGCGGGACACAGAGTAGGTGAACGGATGATCTCGCATGTGTAGTTCCCACTGTGAAGCATGGAGGAGGAGGTGTGATGGTGTGGGGGTGCTTTGCTGGTGACACTGTCAGTGATTAATTTAGAATTCAAGACACACTTAACCAGCATGGCTACCTGTTTTTCAACAGGACAATGACCCAAAACACACCTCCTGGCTGTGTAAGGGCTATTTGACCAAGAAAAAGAGTGATGGAGTGCTGCATCAGATGACCTGGTCTCCACAATCACCCGACCTCAACCCAACCTAGAGAGGCACCAGGCTATGAGGGGTGGCCAGTCCTCTTCCTTGCTGTGCCGGTGAATACTGCCCCTTCAGCCATAAGAAGTGAACAGGTGTAGCTCAGGCCAGGGAGTGACTGGCAGAAATGGACGGGCACACAGCAGGAATTTCCTCATACAGTTCATTGCCATTTACAATACTTATTAACTATGTGTTGTGGTCATAGTCAGCAAAGAGAGCCTGATGCTATGAGATGGAGTCATTTTATACTTGTTTAAAATTATTTCCTTCTTTTTTGGGATGAGTTGGGATGAGTTGGACCGCAGAGTGAAGGACAAGCAGCCAACAAGTGCTCAGCATATGTGAGAACTCCTTCAAGACTGTTGGAAAAGCATTATTCGTGAAACTGGTTGAGAGAATGCCAAGAGTATGCAAAGCTGTCATCTAGGCAAAGGGTGGCTACTTTATAGAATCTAAAATCTAAAATATATTTTGATTTGAATAACACTTTTTTGTTACTACATTATTCCATATTGGTTATTTCATATTGTTGATGTCTTCACTATTATTCTACAACATAGAAAATAGTAAACATAAAGAAAAAACATTGAATGAGTAGGTGTGTCCAAACTTTTGACTGTACAAATAATAATAATAAAAACAGTATATATACAGTATATATACAGTATATGTGTATATATATATATATATATATATATATATTTTTCCATTGTCTTAACGATGGAAGATTGGTTGATTTCCAGTTATTAAATATACGTTTTTTTTCAAGATAATTGACAAAAAGAGTATTGTCCAACTCATCTGAATCTCCCGGCACCCTCATATGACGTATTGAAATATGCAGACAGACAGATTAAAAGTAAATGTACATTGTGATACTTCTGACAGCCAACTTTCTAACTCTGCCTGTAACTTTTGGATTTCTTACCATTCCCAGAAGGCATGGATTATTGATTCATTGTTAGTTTTACACTGAAGACATGACTCTGTCGTTGTGCTTTAGAATTTGTGAATTTTGTCTCTTGTATGATAAATTCTATACATTAGTTTATAATTAAGCGTACATTTTCGTGAACTGTAAATTTGTTAGTTATGTTCCAACATTCCCTACATATTGTGCCAATATCAGTTATTTTTAAGTCTTGGTTCCAATAGTTTATATTTTTAATTAGATAGGCTCTCTGCAAGGTTTTTGTATTTCTTACCTATCATATGAATATCCTTTTCTGATTCAAATTCAAATAATTCCATATGTTAGTTTAGAAGAAAACACTTTTAGGGATGATCTGATTTGCAGGAGAAAGGATGGGTAAATCCCTTGCTCAAGGGCACATCAACAGATTTCTCACCTAGTCAGATCTGGGATTCAAACTCGTGACCTTTCAGTTAATGGCCCAACACTCTTAATTAACTGCTAGCTTACCTGCCGCCCATATCTCTCAGATCTCTGAGATGAGAAACCGTTATATGACCTACCAGGTTTCATCACCATCCATCCATCCACCTTAGTAAATGATGTAGCTCAGTTCTAATTATAAAAATGGTATCCTGGATCCACCTGTATTACTACTGCACCCAGTGTCATTAAGGCTATGTAATTGCTTTCTCTGGCATACATCCTAGTTGATTGGCAATGGGTTGAAGATGTGTGCAACACTGGCTCTGAGGATATCAATCATGCCAAATACCCCTCTCTCTCCTCAGGCTGTAAGGATGGTGAATCTCCCCTCATTCAACCACTGACTGTGATAAAACAGCCAAAGGACATGAACATCAGATCCGACCAGACATCGCTCCTCTCATCAAAACACATATGTTCGACATTCCATTGATGTTCGACTTCACACAGGCATACATCCAATCGATTGAAATCAAAACGAAACAAATCAAAGTTTACACATATTTGCAGGTGTTATAGCAGATTATGGCCATGGTATGATGTTGTCGTGGCAAACGTGCCGCCCTTCTTTGTGACAACCCCAGCTAGCCTACTCTAGGCGGTGGCGGACCTTTATGGCAACTTTCCTTCCTTTCCTGTAGCAAGGCCGGGAGCCAGGGTTAGACACACACAAACAAACACGCCATGCACACCTACACTTGCACGTTCGCGTGCATGCACACACTCGCACACGCACTGCACGCACACACAGAGAGAGAGAGACAAACAGGGTTCTTCATCAGTAGCGAGGCCAGCTGTCAAGGTGAAATATAAATAGGTAATTATTTGACTTGTGTGAGACCGAGAGGAAAGATACAGCCAAAGCACCATGTGACTAGCCTACAACCAAACCCTCTTCTCAGCACAGGAATATGAATTGCTGCTCTTGTCGGTGACCAGAGCCTTTGTATTTTTGCATTCAGGTTTTTTTCCTCCCCAAAAAGCTCCAAAAGGTCATTTCTTACTCTTCCATAATTCATCCACCCATTGATTGTTTACTTATTTTAACAATGTTAACATTTAAGGATGTTTTCATCTCAGGCATCATTAATTGATTGGCGACAGATTTTCATGTGAATATGCTAAAATCTGCATAAAAGCAATATGTGCATTTTCCCACCAGAGATGTGTTGCCATCAAATTGATTTGTTGCAGGTAAAAGGCTGTGCATGAAGACATTGTGCACATAAACTTACCCTTTGCGGTTAAATTCCCATGTACCAAATAAAAAATGAAAGTTATATGGGTTGCCATCGCATTTTAAAATAAACTGATGGTTTTCTCACAATGTTGCGTTATATAGCGAGTGTGCCCACTCTGGTATTGACACATGCTCTCTAGCCATCAGCTCACAGTTGCAGTGCGGGTATAGCCTGCATGATAAGATTATTATGGACAGAGGAGCGAGAATATTTTTTATTTGTTAAACGGCAGCCAAGCATCGATGATCATGTCACCAGAATAAGACTCTCTATATTTATTGGAACGGAGCATCAAGCTCATCACCTTGCACTTTCACCATCCTGTGAATTTCATCATAACATATTCAATCTGTAGTCTAATGAACTGCATGCTTTCCCGACGAGTCGTAGTGGGAGGACCACACACCATATCAACCCATGACTCCAAGTTTACTTCAATATGATTGTTATTGAATTAATAACAATTTTCCACTGACATTTCTCGCATAATTAATTTTACAGACACGTAAAGATTCCACCATGTCTAGTGTATTTTTTTTGTCGATATTTGGAAAGTTTACAGACAATTGTTCTGATTCCATCAGGCCTGTCATGAAATGTTTTATCAGACATGTACTTCATGCACATAAAAATGTTGGATGGAAATCTTGTTAGCGTAGTGAATGCATATTATCCACCCTCGCTCTCTCTGTCTCCTCTGCTGCTCATGTGATGAGTTCTACCTCCTTGTATTATCTTCCTCGCCTGAAATGGAACCCTTTGTCTGTGGTGCCTGGGTGCCCCCTATAGGGATCACCACTGAACAAAGACTGAGAGAGGAGTGCTCTCAGAATGTACTGTGCATCAAATCTACACACAAAAAAATATGGTTCTAAATAGTACCAGATAGGGGTTATTGGCTTGTATCCATAGCATAACCCTTTTGGTGCTATATAGAACCCTTTTTTGAAGGTTCAATAAAGAAATGCTCATAAGGTTCTAAATGGAACCTGTATTGTGCTATAAAGAACCCTTTCCAAAGGTTCTATGAAGAATAATTTAAAAGGTGCTATATACAGTAGCACCAAAAATATATAACCCTTTTTATGGTTATTTCTAGAACCTTTATGGAGAATGGTTCTATAAAGAACCTTTCTCAATCTCAAAGGTTCTTTGTAGATCGTTTTCCATACATTTGATTTTCTTCTGGTCAGCCATATTATATGTTGTTAAAATTCCATAGGTGTTACTGTTGTGTTAATTGACAAGTTGAATCAAGTGAGCTACCTCTGGAACAGCTGTGGGTCCCTGAGGAGAGAATTGAGAACCACTGACTGATTAAGTCAACCATTTTCAACTGACATAAGGCCATACCTGAGTCTTTCACAAAGACACCATCACTGGCCATAGTCATATATAATATACACTGAGTGTACAAAACATTAGGAACACCTTCCTAATATTGAGTTGCACCCCCTTTTGCCCTCAGAATAGTCTCAATTCATCGGGGCATGGACTTTACAAGATGTAGAAAGCGTTCCACGGGGATGGTGGCCCATGTTGACTCCAATGCTTCCCACAGTTGTGTCAAAGTTGGCTGGATGTTGTTTGGGTGGTGGACCATTCTTGATACACAGAGGAAACTGTTGAGCATGAAAAACACAGCAGCGATGCAGTTCTTGACACATTAAAACCAATGTGCCTGGCACCTACTACCATAACCCATTCAAAGGCACTTATATAATTTGCCTTGCCCATTCACCCTCTGAAGAGCATACATTCACAATCCATGTCAATACTGTCAGGGCTTTAAAATCCTTATTCTACATGTCTCCTCCCTTCATCTACACTGATTGTAGATGGTTTAACAAGTGACATCAATAAAGGCTCAGATTACAGCTTTCACCTCATCACTCAATGTAATGGTAAGAGCAGGTGATTCTAGCATTTTGTACATTCAGTTTGTAATGGCATTACACAATGCAACAGATCAACTGGAATAACACTGAAAAAAAGAGCCGCGCCCCAAAAAATTCTAACCATTTTTAAATTTCAATTATCACTAAAAGATGAAAGAACCCTTTTGTGAACTGTAAATAACCATTGAAGAGCTCAAAGGGTTATTTATTGTCATTATGGTTCCACATAGAACAATCAACCTTCCCAAAGAACCCTTGAAGAACCCTCATTGTTTTGTGTGTAATAGGAGAGAACAAGAGACTATAAACAAATGGTGTTTTTGCACAGTAAATAATGGAGATGAAGTCAGTGTGTTTACAACTATTATGATAGGTGATGTGTTATTAAATTATTGAAGTAGTCCTTGGTTCCAGTTTAACACGCTATAATAAAAACTAATACTCATACAGGTCTCACAGCTCAATGCTATTCTAGTTCTCATATTGTGGTTACATCTTCACTACTATAACAGCTAGTGGATCTTAATTTCGCAATGTAGTATAATAAACTATCCTAAAATAGGATCTATATCAGAATTGTGAAGAGAATTTGATTTTCTATCCCTTCCCTTATTTATATGACCTTTCAATATTGTAGAGATGCTTGAGATCTCTGGACAAAGAGTAAGGAAAAAAACAGTAGACAGAAAAGTATACTAGACAGAAAAGTATACTGTTGCTACCTTAAAATCTAACAAAGGTACAGTCAGGCATGGGTATATTAGATGTATTCACTCTGGGAGACTGATAGAAAAACCTTTCTTTATTGTCAAAACCTCTTAACAATAACAGCAATCATTTCAAACAAAGAAAATTTCAAACATTCTATCAACTTCCATTTGTCCTTAGACAGTGGCTGAATAGCTGACTGTTTACAAATGATCCCGCTCTAGGCAGCTCAGTTACGCTCACTGCAGCAGCAGCACAGCTGAAGTAGAATGCAGTCATTTGCTTCTATTCAGAGGGACAATTGTAATGGGGAGGACTAGAGGCAAATGTCTGAAGATAGATTTCCTCTGTCCTCCATTCAAGCATGCCAGCAACAGTTTAAGTTTTCTGAGAAATTAAGCATATTTAAATTTTAAGCACAAATTAGCCACATACTGTATGTTGTGTTGGCTGACATTGTACTTCAGAGCAATATGTAAAAAATGTAAAATACTGTAAATGTGTAGTAATAATGCAGTACACTCACATACAGTTCAAATATGCATAGAAAACAGCAAATTATCCAGTGTTAAATCAACACTGAGAGTGTTGACCCTTATAGACACTGGAACAGTGTTAAATTAACACACTGCTTGGTAAAACCTTATTTTCCAGAGTGCCTTGCTTTTCAAGTGAATTGTAGAGTTACCACCCATGAAACTGTATTTGTTAGTGACAGATAAATAGTTTTGTATTCATCCATTTTTAGTCCTATGGACAACGCCAAGTGAGATTCTAAGCGAATATGTTATCATAAATGTTTTATTATTTAACACAATATACTATGCATTTCATAAGGCCTCATTTTGAGGGCCTACTGTACACTCTAAACACAACAATTCATTCTGTAAGTGTTGAATTAACATGCTGTGGTGTAAAATATCTCTAGTGTTGGTGTTAATCACCAGAGTTGAACCAAAACCACACCCTCATTATCATATTTCCCAGCATGCTCTATTGCAGGTTGATTTTAAGAATTCTTGTTTCAATATCTATGTTTTGCATATTTATTGATGAATGAATCTTATGCTTCTCAAATATAAATGACATGCATTTTCTAAACTAATCCAATATGTTACTTGGACTTATTACACCTGTTACTGAAATGGTTGTTCCGGTTTACATTATTTAGCTAGTCTGATATATCTCATTCCAAGCTCTCATTGTCATTTTGAACACAAAAGGTGATAAAAAAATGCAAAAGTTTGGTTATCCCCATCTGTCTGGATTTCAATAGAAATTACGTGTTACTTTGCAAACCAGGATAATGTGACAGGTTGATTGAATTCCCCTAAAATGGGTTAATTTAACCATTAAATGTGGGTGGGGTTTGACCCTCATGCTGGGTTGACCAAGCAGCTGGGTCTTCTATTTTATTTTACGTAATCTACAGGTTATTTCCAGAAGGTGTGGCTTATTAGCAACAGGGCTTTTTGATAGTTATTTTTTGGCCACCCGTGAGAGTAAATGTCATTCCTGTTGATTATGTTAAAGGTCATGAACAGTTGAAATAATGTTGTCATCAAATTGGATGATAATTGAAGGAAACCCGATCAACTTTTGATGACCAAATTATGAAAAATTACTGTTGCTTCTAGATTGACAGAGTTTGATCATGAAGTTACTGCTCGTCCCCTCCCCCATGTCAAACACTTGGCTTCATTATTAAGGGACAAGGTGAAGTCATATTACTACATCAATGGTAACATCATATAATCTTACCTAATTTAAATAACTACTGCCTAGAAAACAATGTTGGAGACGCGTTTGCATAGGGGAGTGGTTAATATAGCTAGATAGCTACTCTACTGGTGCCACAATTTGGTTGGTATATAAAAATATATTTTTATGTGACCCAATGTCTGCAGCAACACAGCAATTGGGTAATCCAAACAGCCCCGTATTGTTTTGTGTAAGTCCTCAAAATAAGCCCTTATGAAATTTGTACTGTATTTTGTTAAATATTTACAATTTAGGACTTTTTATAATATATGTTTTTCTTATATCAATCATCAATCAAGTTTAGAAAGTAAAAAAGGATTTCATAAAATATATAAACTCTAACACATGTAACATCAAGAAGTCTATTTTCTTTGAACTTCTTATGGCTGAAGGGGCAGTATTGAGTAGCTTGGATGAAAGGTGCACAGAGGTCCCCAGAGTAAACGGCCAGCTCCTATGTCATAGTTACTAATATATGCATATTATTAGTAGTATTGGATAGAAAACACTCTGAAGTTTCTAAAACTGTTTGAATTATGTCTGTGAGTATAACAGAACTCATATGGCAGGGCAAAAACCTGAGAAGTTCCACTTCCTGTTTGGATATTTTCTGGGGGTGCCAGATTTTCAACCAAGCTCTCATTGAAAATACAGAGATATATGGATGGGTTTTCACTTCCTACGGCTTCCACTAGATGTCAACAGTCAATATAACTTTGTCTGATGACTCCAATGTGAATTGGGGCAAAAAGGAGACCAGAATGAGTAATCACTTCCATGACGTGCCCACGCATTGAACTGGCGCATTCACGTGAGAGTGAGCTCCGTTCCATCGGTCAATTGAAGTAGATGTAATTCTCCGGTTGGAACGTTATTCAAGATGTATGTTAACAACATTCTAAAGATTGATTCAGTACATCGTTTGACATGTTTCTACTGACTGAAAAGGAACTTTTGGACATTTCATCACGTTGTAGTGGACGCGCTTTGAGACTTTGGTTAGGGCGTTTGGTAAACAATTCGAAAGTAGCTAATTGGACATAAATAACGGACATTATCGAACAAATCAAGCATTTATTGTGGACCTGGGATTCCTAGGACTGCATTCTGATGAAGTTCATCAAAGGTAAGGAAACATTTATCATGTATTTTCTGGTTTCTGTTGAGTCCAACATGGCGGCTAATTTGGCTATTGTTCTGAGCTCCGTCTCAGATTATTGCATGGTTTATATTTCCGTAAAGTGTTTTTGAAATCTGACACAGCGGTTGCATTAAGGAGAGGTATATCTATAATTCCATGTGTATAACTTGTATTATCATTATCATCTACATTTATGATGAGTATTTCTGTTGAAACGATGTGGCTATGCAAAATCACTTGATGTTTTTGCTACTAGTGAATCTAACGCGCCAATGTAAACTCAGATTTTTTTATATAAATATGAACTTTATCAAACAAAACATGCATGTATTGTGTAACATGAAGTCCTATGTGTGTCATCTGATGAAGATAATCAAAGGTTAGTGATTAATTTTATCTCTATTTCTGGTTTTTGTGAAAGCTATCTTTCGCTGGAAAAATGGCTGTGCTTATTGTGGTTTTGTGGTGACTTAACATAATCGTTTGTAGTGCTTTCGCTGAAAAGCCTATTTGAAATTGGACACTTTGGTGGGATTAACAACAAGATTACCTTTAAAATGATATAAGACACATGAATGTCTGAGGAATTTTAATTATGAGATTTCTGTTTTTTGAATTTGGCGCCCTGCACTGTCACTGGCTGCTGTCATATCGATCCCGGTGACGGGATTGCAGCCATATTAATGAAGCTAGGGGTCAGATATATATATATTTTTTAAATAACGTTCCCAAGGTAAACGGACTATTTCTCAGGCTGTGACCAGGCTTTAGACATAGTTTCAGGCTTTTATTTTGAAAAATTAGCGAGATTTTTCAAAACTAGTCAGGTGTCCTCTGATTAGTTCCTGCGCGCCAGAGGGGTAGCTCTCCATTTTCTTTCTCTCTTTTATTGAATAGGTTACGGTCCGGTTGAAATATTATCAATTATGTTTGTTAAAAACAACCTGAGGATTGATTATAAAAAACATTTGACATGTTTCTACAAACATTACGGATACTTTTTGGAATTTTCGTCGAACGGAACGAGGCTTTGGTTTTCTGAACATAACGCACAACCCAAATGGCGTTTTTTTGTTATAAAAGTAATATTTATCGAACAAAAAGAACATTTGTTGTGTAACTGGGAGTCTCGTGAGTGCAAACATCCGAAGATTATCAAAGGTAAGCGATTCATTTTATTGCTTTTCTGACTTTCGTGACCATGCTAATTTGGGGCTAGCTGTTGTAGCATTGATTGATACACTCACAAAAGTGTATTAAATATTTTCAGAATCTGACACGATAGGTGGATTAACAACAAGCTAAGCTGTGTTTTGGTATATTTCACTTGTGATTGCATGATTATAAATATTTTTAGTAATATTTTTGCATTTGGCGCCCTGCAATTCTAACGGTTGTTTAGGAAAGTGATCCCGCTAACGGGATTCGTAGCGCAGAGAAGTTAATGCAGACCGAAAAGAGGTCCAACTTCTTAATCATAGCCTACATTTTGTCCCACATGTAGAATATAGTTGCGGAGAGTCCCTGTAATCCTAGATTCAGATCATTCAGGTGAGAAAAAACATCACTCAGATAGGCCAGTTGTGTGAGAAACTCGTCATCATTCAAGTGGTCCAACAAGTGAAAATTATGGTCAGTGAAGATAATTTTAAGCTCGTCTTTCAATTAAAAAAATGTGTCAATACTTTGCCCCTCGATAACCAGCGCAATTATGTATGTTGTAAAAGCGTTACATGGTTGCTGCCCATATCATTGCATAATGCAGAAAATACACGAGAGTTTCGGGGCCTTGCTTTAACAAAGGCCTGCCACGTCTGTTGACTCATCCAGCTGTAACGCATATAATTCACTGGCTCATATGCGAAGCAGTAATTGTTTCAAAACCTCTCCTGCCATGTCACTGACGTGTCATGAAACAGTGTTGTTTGATGAAGGCATTGTCTGTATAGTTTTTTGGCCTTATCCCCCAGCATTGTCTCAGCCATATCCATGGCAGCAGGAAGAATTAAGTCCTCCACAATAGTTTTGGGCTTGCCTGTCCTAGCCACTTGTTATCTCACCATTTAAGACAATTCTAGCCCCTTCTTATTAATGGTGTCTGTTGCTTTTTTTTACCGCGGCTTATTTTTCAAATTGTCATGTTTTGTTTATACATTTCTGCGCAAAAGTGAAGGTTTCCTGCAAGGGAGTAAAGGTTAACCTGTCTGGCCCCGGCGTTCCGCTAGCGGAACTCCTCCCACATTCCACTGAAAAGGCAGAGCGCGAAATTCAAAAAATATTTTTTTGAAATATTTAACTTTCACACATTAATGTGATTGGATGTTAATTATTTGACATTGTGTTGTTATTTTGCTAAACATTAGATGGTTTAATTTTATTTTTGGCAGTGAAACAAGGCTACTCAGGTGAGAAGAAAAACTCACCCAAATGTATAGCCCGTTGGAAAATATAAGTGTGAAATGTGAATGTGAAAAAATAAATAATATAGTAATAAAAAAGTATATATATATATATATATATACAGTTGAAGTCGGAAGTTTACATACACTTAGGTTGGAGTCATTAACACTCGTTTTTCAACCACTCCACAAATTTCTTGTTAACAAACTATAGTTTTGGCAAGTCAGTTAGGACATCTACTTTGTGCATGACACAAGTCATTTTTCCAACATTTGTTTACAGAGAGCTAATTTCACTTATAATTCACTGTATCACAATTCCAGTGGGTCTGAAGTTTACGTACACTAAGTTGACTGTGCTTGAAAATTCCCAAAAATGATGTCATGGCTTTAGAAGCTTCTGATAGGCTAATTGACATAATTTGAGTCAATTGGAGGTGTACCTGTGGATGTATTTCAAGGCCTACCTTCAAAATCAGTGCCTCTTTGCTTGACATTATGGGAAAATCAAAAGATATCAGTCAAGACCTCTTAAAGAAAATAGTAGACCTCCACAAGTCTGATTCATCCTTGGGAGCAATTTCCAAACGCCTGAAGGTACCACGTTCATCTGTTCAAACAATAGTACGCAAGTATAAACACCATGGGACCACGCAGCCGTCATACCGCTCAGGAAGGAGACGCATTCTGTCTCCTAGAGATGAATGTACTTTGGTGCGAAAAGTGCAAATCAATCCCAGAACAACAGCAAAGGACCTTGTGAAGATGCTGGAGGAAACAGGTACAAAAGTATCTATATACACAGTAAAACAAGTCTTAAATGGACATAACCTGAAAGGCCACTCAGCAAGGAAGAAACCACTGCTCCAAAACCACCATAAAAAAGCCAGACCACGGTTTGCAACTGCACAAGGGGACAAAGATTGTACTTTTTGGAAAACTGTCCTCTGGTCTCATGAAACAAAAATAGAACTGTTTGGCCATAATGACCATCATTATGTTTGGAGTAAAAAGGGGAACGCTTGCAAGCCGAAGAACACCACCCCAACTGTGAAGCATGGGGGTGGCAGCATCATGTTGTGGGGGTGCTTTGCTGCAGGAGGAACTGGTGCACTTCACAAAATAGATGGCATCAAGAGAAAGGAATATTATGTGGATATATTGAAGCAACATCTCAAGACATCAGTCAGGAAGTTAAAGCTTGGTCGCAAATGGGTCTTCCAAATGGACAATGACCCCAAGCATACGTCCAAAGTCGTGGCAAAATCGCTTAAGGACAACAAAGTCAAGGTATTGGAGTGGCCATCACAAAGCCCTGACCTCAATCCTATAGAAAATGTGTGGGCAGAACTGATAAAACGTGTGCGAGCAAGGAGGCCAACACACCTGACTCAGTAACACCAGCTCTGTCAGGAGGATGGGGCCAAAATTCACCCATCTTATTGTGGGAAGTTTGTGGAAGGCTACCTGAAACGTTGGCAAGTGGTACCGGAGTGCCAAGTCTAGGACAAAAAGGCTTCTCAACAGTTTTTACCCCCAAGCCATAAGACTCCTGAGCAGGTAATCAAATGGCTACCCGGACTATTTGCATTGTGTGCCCCCCCAACCCCTATTTTTACGCTGCTGCTACTCTCTGTTTATCATATATGCATAGTCACTTTAACTATACATTCATGTACATCCTACCTGAATTGGCCCGACCAACCAGTGCTCCCACACATTGGCTAACCGGGCTATCTGCATTGTGTCCCGCCACCCGCCACCCACCACCGCCAACCCCTCTTTTACGCAACTGATACTCTCTGTTCATCATTTATGCATGGTCACTTTAACCATATCTACATGTACATACTACCTCAATCAGCCTGACTAACCGGTGTCTGTATTTATCCTCGCTACTTTTATAGCCTCGCTACTGTATATAGCCTGTCTTTTTACTGTTGTTTTATTTCTTTACTTACCTATTGTTCACATATTACCTTTTTTTGCACTATTGGTTAGAGCCTGTAAGTAAGCATTTACTAAGTAAGTAGTAAGTAAGGTCTACAACTGTTGTATTCGACGCACGTGACAAATAAACTTTGATTTGATCTTCTGGAAGAAAGGCTCTAGGTAGATGACATACAGCAGAGGCAAGGGGGCAGCCTTGGCATATGCCGGATCTGATGAGGATTGGGTTTTTGATGGTGTGGTTTACCAGAACTCTGCTTGTATTGTTCTGGTAGCATAGTTTAGTTCAGTGGATGAGGTTTTGGGGGAAGTTCATCTTGGTTAGCACCCTCTGCAGAAAGCTATGGCTAACCCTATCAAAAGCCTTCTCCTTTTCTAGACTGAGAAGGTGCAAATGAGACCTCTGGTCCTGGGAGAGCAGGATGAGATCTATCAACAGGAGCTGGTTGTCATTGATGGACCTAACTTGGATGCTGCAGGTATGGACTGAGGCTATTAATGAGGGAAGGGTGTCTGGAACCGTTTGGTGAGGGCCTTGGTCATGATTTTGTAGTCAACAGAGAGGAGGTTGATGTGGCGCCAGTTCTGGTGGTACTAAAGGTCCCCTTTCTTAGAAATAACAGCGACCGTAATCTGTTGCATGGACCCACCCAGCCTCTTTTCCCTGTATACTACGCTGAAGACCGCCGCCACGTCATCCTTGAGGAAATCCCAGAAAGTCTGATAGAACTCTCCTGGGATCGCGTCCGGTCCTGGTGCTTTGTGTTTGTTCAGGGAGCACACGGCCCAGTGACTCTGTCTAGACCACCTAGGAAGGTGGTCATGAAAGCTTAATCGGCAGGCTTGATGCCAAACAGCCTACCGTAGAACTCCCTGGCCAACCATAGGATGTCATCACTGTTGGTCACAGAGCATGGTATTTCTTTCTAAGTATTTGCAAGTATGCAAATTGTGTTATATATATATACAGTGGGGCAAAAAAGTATTTAGTCAGCCACCAATTGTGCAAGTTCTCCCATTTAAAAAGATGAGAGAGGCCTGTAATTTTCATCATAGGTACACTTCAACTATGACAGACAAAATTAGGAAAATAAATCAAGAAAATCACATTGTAGGATTTTTTATGAATTTATTTGCAAATTATGGTGGAAAATAAGTATTTGGTCACCTACAAACAAGCAAGATTTCTGGCTCTCACAGACCTGTAACTTCTTCTTTAAGGGGCTCCTCTGTCCTCCACTCGTTACCTGTATTAACGGCACCTGATTGAACTTGTTATCAGTATAAAAGACACCTGTCCACAACCTCAAACAGTCACACTCCAAACTCCACTATGGCCAAGACCAAAGAGCTGTCAAAGGACACCAGAAACAAAATTGTAGACCTGCACCAGGCTGGGAAGACTGAATCTGCAATAGGTAAGCAGCTTGGTTTGAAGAAATCAACTGTGGGAGCAATTATTAGGAAATGGAAGACATACAAGACCACTGATAATCTCCCTCGATCTGGGGCTCCACGCAAGATCTCACCCCGTGGGGTCAAAATGATCACAAGAACGGTGAGCAAAAATCCCAGAACCACACGGGGGGACCGAGTGAATGACCTGCAGAGAGCTGGGACCAAAGTAACAAAGCCTACCATCAGTAACACACTACGCCGCCAGGGAATCAAATCCTGCAGTGCCAGACGTGTCCCCCTGCTTAAGCCAGTACATGTCCAGGCCCGTCTGAAGTTTGCTAGAGAGCATTTGGATGATCCAGAAGAAGATTGGGAGAATGTCATATGGTCAGATGAAACCAAAGTAGAACTTTTTGGTAAAAACTCAACTCGTCATGTTTGGAGGACAAAGAATGCTGAGTTGCATCCAAAGAACACCATACCTACTGTGAAGCATGGGGGTGGAAACATCATGCTTTGGGGCTGTTTTTCTGCAAAGGGACCAGGACGACTGATCCGTGTAAAGGAAAGAATGAATGGGGCCATGTATCGTGAGATTTTGAGTGAAAACCTCCTTCCATCAGCAAGGGCATTGAAGAGGAAACGTGGCTGGGTCTTTCAGCATGACAATGATCCCAAACACACCGCCTGGGCAACGAAGGAGTGGCTTCGTAAGAAGCATTTCAAGGTCCTGGAGTGGCCTAGCCAGTCTCCAGATCTCAACCCCATAGAAAATCTTTGGAGGGAGTTGAAAGTCCGTGTTGCCCAGCAACAGCCCCAAAACATCACTGCTCTAGAGGAGATCTGCATGGAGGAATGGGCCAAAATACCAGCAACAGTTTGTGAAAACCTTGTGAAGACTTACAGAAAACGTTTGACCTCTGTCATTGCCAACAAAGGGTATATAACAAAGTATTGAGATAAACTTTTGTTATTGACCAAATACTTATTTTCCACCATAATTTGCAAATAAATTCATAAAAAATCCTACAATGTGATTTTCTGGAAAAAAAAATTCTCATTTTGTCTGTCATAGTTGAAGTGTACCTATGATGAAAATTACAGGCCTCTCTCATCTTTTTAAGTGGGAGAACTTGCACAATTGGTGGCTGACTAAATACTTTTTTGCCCCACTGTATATGCAGAATGCCTTGTGAGAGAGTGTCCCCACAATGAGAGAAATGCCAGAGAAGTGGGTCCCTAATGAGTAAGAGCTGCACATTTCCACAAGTGACACTCTCTCTCTGTCACCAGAGACATATCTTCCTGATCTTTCCCAGGGTCTAATGCTGCTGCTGCTGCTGTGGACCAGAGACAGATGGCAGACAGAGCAAGACCAGGTAACTCTGGATGAACCTGGGCTTATTTATCTTACAGATGAGTTAATCATTAAGCTTAGATGTCTAACTGCAGAAATGATAGTAGAGCAGGGGGAGGGAGATGTGTTGCTGAGAACTTCATGCAGTAGCTCTGTTTCATACAGTGTCTTTGGAAAGTATTCAGACCCCCTGACTTTTCCACATTTTGTTATTTTACAGCTTTATTTTAAAATTAATTTAAAAAAAAAATTGTCTTCATCAATCAACACACAATTCCCCATAATGACAAAGTGAAATACCTTATTTACATAAGTATTCAGACCCTTTGCGATGAGACTCTAAATTGAGCTCAGATGCATCCTGTGTCCATTGAGCATCCTTGACATGTTTCTACAACTTGATTGGAGTCCACCTGTGGTAAATTCAATTGATTGGACATGATTTGGAAAGGCACACACACCTGTCTTTATAAGGTCCCACAGTTGATAGTGCATGTCAGAGAAAAAACCAAGCCATGAGGTCAAAGAAATTATATGTAGAGCTCCAAGACAGGATTGTGTCGAGGGAAGGGTACCAAAACATTTGTGCAGCATTGAAGGTCCCCAAGAACACAGTTGCCTCCATCATTCTTAAATGGAAGAAGTTTGGAAGAACAAAGACTCTTCCTAGAGCTGGACGCCAAGGCAAACTGTGCAATAAGGGGAGAATGGTCGATGTTCACTCTGACAGAGCTCCAGAGTTCCTCTGTGGAAGCACAACCATCTCTGCAGCACTCCACTAATAAAGCCTTTATGATAGAGTGGCCAGACAGAAGTCAAGCCTCAGTAAAAAAAAGCACATGACAGCCTCCTTGGTGTTTGCTAAAAGGCACCTAAAGGACTCTCAGACCATGAGAAACAGGATTCTCTGGTCTGACGAAACCAAGATTGAACTCTTTGGCCTGAATGCCAAGAGTCACGTCTGGAGTAAACCTGGCACCATCCCTACGGTGAAGCATTGTAGTGGCAGCATCATGCTGAGGGGATGTTTTTCAGATGCAGGGACTCAGAGACTAGTCAAGAACAAGAGAAAGATGAATGGAGCAAAGTACAGAGAGATCCTTGATGAAAATCTTCTCCAGACTGCTCAGGGCCTGACTGGGCAAGGTTTCACCATCCAACAGGACAACGACTCTAAGCAAACAGCCAAGACAACACATGAGTGGCTTTGGGACAGAGCACGGACTTGAACCCGATCGAACATCTCTGGAGAGACCTGAAAATAGCTCTGCAGCGACGCTCCCCATCCAACCTGACAGAGCTTGAGATGATCTGCAGAAAAAAATGGGAGAACCTCTCAAATACAGGTGTGCCAAGCTTGTAGCGTCATAGACAACACTCAAGGATGTAATCGCTGCCAAAGGTGCTTCAACAAAGCAAAGAGTCTGAATGCTTATGTAAATGTGATAGTTGCTTTGTCATTATGGGGATTTGTGTATAGATTTATGAGGGGGGAAAATTATTTAATCCATTTTAGAATAAGGCTGTAGTGTAGCAAAATGTGGTAAAAGTCAAGAGGTCTTAAAACTTCTTCAGGATTGGTGGGTCCCCCACGGGATGGTTGAGCTAACGTAGGCTAATGAGATTAGCATGAGGTTGTAAGTAACAAGAACATTTCCCAGGACATAGACATATCTGATATTGGCAGAAAGCTTAAATTATTGTTAATCTAAATGCACTGTTCAATTTACAGTAGCTATTACAGTGAAAGAATACCATTGCTATTGTTTGAGGAGAGTGCACAGTTGTGACCTTGAACATGTATTAATAAACCAATTAGGCACATTTGGGCAGTCTTGATACAAAGTTTTGAACAGAAATACAAAGCTTCATTGGATCAGTCTAAAACTGTGCCCATACACTGCAGCCATCTAGTGGGCAAAATCTAAATTGCCTCTGGGCTGGAATAATACATTATGACCTTTCTCTTGCATTTCAAAGATGATTGTTTTTTTCTTTGTATTATCTTTTACTAGATCTGTTATATTCTCCTACATTCAATTCACATTTCCACAAACTTCAAAGTGTTTCCTTTCAAATGGTACCAAGAATATGCATATCCTTGCTACAGGCAGTTAGATTTGGGTATGTCATTTTAGGTGAACATTTAAAAAAGGGGTGGAAGTTAAAACTTCTTATGGCTGCAATGCCGTTAACGGGATGATATGACAACAGCCAGTGAAAGTGCAGGGCGCCAAATTCTAACAACAGAAATCTCATAATTAAAATTCTTCAAACATACATGTATCTTATACCATTTTAAAGCTAATCTTGTTGTTAATCCCACCAAAGTGTCCGATTTCAAATAGGCTTTACAGCGAAAGCACCACAAACGATTATGTTAGGTCACCGCAAAATCACAGAAAAACACAGTCATTTTTCCAGCCAAAGACAGGAGTCACAAAAAGCAGAAATAGAGATAAAATTAATCACTAACCTTTTACGATCTTCATCAGATGACACTCATAGGACTTCATGTTACACAATACATATATGTTTTGTTCGATAAAGCTCATATTTATATCCAAAAACCTCAGTTTACATTGGCGCCATGTTCAGAAATGCCTCCAAAATATCCGGAGAAATTGCAGAGAGCCACGTCAAATAACATAAATACTCATCATAAACTTTGATGAAAGATACATGTTTTACATAGAATTAAAGATACACTTGTTCTTAATGCAACCGCTGTGTCAGATTTCAAAAAGCTTTACGGCAAAAGCACAATATTCAATAATCTGAGAACAGCGTTCAGCCACAAAAGGAAGCCATACAGTTACCCGCCAAATTGTGCAGACAACAAAACTCATAAAAAGCATTATAAATCTTCACTTACCTTTGCTGATCTTCGTCGGCATGCACTCCCAGGACTCCCACAAGAAATGTTTGTTTTGTTCGGTAATGTCCATCATTTTTGTCCAAATAGGTATTTTTGTTAGCGTGTTTGGTAAACAAATCCAAAGTCAGAAAGCGCATTTACTAATAGCTGACGAAATGTCAAAAAGTTACGTAACAGTCAGTAGAAACATGTCAAACGATGTATTGAATCAATCTTTAGAATGTTTTTAACATAAATCTTCAGTTACGTTCCAACCGGAGAATTACATTGACTTCAGATATGCGATGGAACAGAGCTCCCTCTCATGTGAACGCGCATGGTCAGAGCATGGCCAGGTCATGGTAGACCTGACTATTTCCTGTCTCCTTCGGCCCCACTTCACAGTAGAGGCATCAGACAAGGTTCTACAGACTGTTGACATCTAGTGGAAGCCGTAGGAAGTGCAAACTCATCCATATCCCACTGTTTGTTCAATAGGGGCTGTGTTGAAAATTCACCAACCTCAGAATTCCCACTTCCTGTTTGGATTTTTTCTCAGGTTTTTGTCTGCGATATGAGTTCTGTTATACTCACAGACATCATTCAAACAGTTTTAGAAACTTCAGAGTGTTTTCAATCCAATATGAATAATAATATGCATATATTAGCATCTGGGACTGAGGAGCAGGCAGTTTACTATGGGCACTTCTGTGCACCTTTCATCCAAGCTACTCAATACTGCCCCTGCAGCCATAAGAAGTTAATAAATGGATCACTAGTCACTTTAATAATGCCACTTTAATAATGTTTACATATCTTGCATTACTCATCCCATATGTATATACTGTATTTTATACCATCTATTGCAGCTTGCCTATGCCGCTCGGTCATTGCTCATCCATATATTTGTATGTATATATTCTTTTTCCAACCTTTTTACTTAGATTTGTGGGTATTAGGTAGTTGTGGAATTGTTCGTTTACTTGTTAGATATTGCTGCACTGTCGGAACTAGAAGCACAAGCATTTCACTACACTCGCAATAACATCTTCTAACCATGTGTATGTGACCAATCAAATTTGATTTGATTTGTCAGACTCATTAAAGAAAAAATCCTCATCCAGTTCGAGGTGAGTAATCGCTGTTCTTATGTCCAGTAGCAGCAACATTATGTTCAAAATAAGTTACAAACAACGTAAAAAAAACTAACAAAATAGCACAGTTGGTTAGGATCCTGTAAAATACTGATACTACACATACAAGAAATGAATGATATTTGATCCACTATGATTTAATCTCCCTGCCTATTAAAAGTATTGCTCTATGGTGAAAAGGCTTTAAACCTCTTGACACTAGGGGGGCGCCAATTCGACTTTGTAAAAATTCGTTCCCAAATTAAACTGCCTCGTACTCAATTCTTGCTCGTACAATATGCATATTATTATTACTATTGGATAGAAAACACTCTCTAGTTTCTAAAACCGTTTGAATTATTTTCTCTGAGTGAAACAGAACTCATTCTGCAGCACATTTCCTGTCAGGGAGTGAGATTTCAGAAATCGAGGTCCCTGTTCTGAGGTCAGTTTATAAGTCCCCATGTAAGCCATCGGGCTACATGCACTGCATACGCCTTCCTCTAGATGTCAGTAAGCGGGGAGAATTTGAATGGAGTGGATTGCGCAATCTGGGGCCCTATATAAGACCGTGGAACGGAAGTACCGTTCTTTTCAACGGGGCGCCTGGCGCATCAGAGACATCACAATGGCCTCCTGCAAAGCTTTCGTTTTAGCAGTTCTGTATCTCCGGTCATGTTTTTATTCGTTATAGTTGTTAAAGACATCATAAGGTAGTTAATTTAAACCGACTTATAGCAGTTTATATCAGTTTATTGCAATTTTCCTGGATTTCTTTGTGATGCGCTTTCACGAGTTGGACACCTCTCCAGTGGGTGGCTATCATTAGCTGCTATTTCCACATGAGAAGAGGACATCTTTCAACCAAAAGACGATTGTTCTTGAGAAAGGACACCTTGCCCAAGATTCTGATGGAAGCTCGGCAAATAGTAAGCAATCTTTATGTTGTTAATTCGTATTTATGTTGACAAATGTCAAATAATAATTCCGCCATGAATTTCGGTGCGGTCTCGCTTTAGCGCACGCTGTATGCTGAAGTAACGTTCATTTTAAAAATGTAACACAGCGATTGCATTAAGAACTAATTTGTCTTTCATTTGCTGTCCAACTTGTATTTTTTAGTCAAGTTTATGAATAGTTTTCGATTAGAATAGGTGCCTCTCCAAGATGGCGCCGGACAGATTGCTTGAAGTTTTGGCCACTAATCACATTGTATAACCACGATTTGTGCCGCTAAATATGCACATTTTCGAACAAACTCTATATGCATTGTGTAATATGATGTTATAGGACTGTCATCTGAAGAATTCTGAGAAGGTTAGTGAAAAAATTTATATATTTTGGTGGTTTATACGTTATCGCTATTTTTGGCTTGAATCAATGCTGTTGTGATGTTTGCTATTGTGGTAAGCTAATATAATGCTATATTGTGTTTTCGCTGTAAAACACTTAGAAAATCTGAAATATTGTCTGGATTCACAAGATCTGTGTCTTTCATTTGCTGTACGCTGTGTATTTTTAAGAAATGTTTTATGATGAGTAATTAGGTAATACACAATGGTCTCTGTAGTTATTCTAGTCGCTTTGGTGAGAGTTGTGATGGTGGCTGCAATGGTAAACTATGATTTATACCTGAAATATGCACATTTTTCTAACAAAACATATGCTATACAATAAATATGTTATCAGACTGTCATCTGATGAAGTTGTTTCTTGGTTAGTGGCTATTTATATCTTTATTTGGTCGAATTTGTGATAGCTACTGATGCAGTAAAAAAATGGTGGAGTAAGAAAAGTGGTGTCTTTTGCTAACGTGGTTAGCTAATAGATTTACATAGTGTGTCTTCCCTGTAAAACATTTTAAAAATCAGAAATGATGGCTGGATTCACAAGATGTGTATCTTTCATCTGGTGTCTTGGACTTGTGATTTAATGATATTTAGATGCTAGTATTTACTTGTGACGCTATGCTAGGCTATGCTAGTCAGCTTTTTTACTGATGGGGGTGCTCCCGGATCCGGGTTTGGGAGGAATTAGAGGTTAAAGTATTTCCTTTTTTATTTCTCAGCAGAAGAAAAGCAAGTTCCCACTTCCACTAATTAGCTAACACAGGAGTATAGAGAGAGAGAGGAAAAAAAACATGACTTGTCCACTCCTCTGAGTCTGGTGTAGTTAGCAGCTTTTCTTCCAACCACACAACATCACAGGTTTCCTAAACCGTTGTTGCTCTTCACCCAGTGGATTTCTCTCGACTCTCGCTTTCCATAGTCATACCTATATGCAAAATAAATGTCAATCAAGACAAAGAAACCACATGAGAGGAACACAGGGGGGAAGACAGAGAGAGAACACACCTGTGTGTTGTGGTTAGATATTTAGATTCTGAATCTGCCTCTAGAAGTTAGGTATCCCCCTTTCAAGTTTCAAGCTTCTGCTTGTGTTGCCTCAGCGTGTGAGATCCTGTTGGTTGCCTATACTAAATTCAAAAGATTGAAAGCTACAATATGTAACTTTTTGGGCGAGCTGACCAAATTCATATAGACATTTGTGTTATAGATCTGTCATTCTCACTGAAAGCAAGTCTAAGAAATGCTAGATCTGTTCTATGTGTGCTATTTCTATGCTTCCCATTCTTAAGTTTTGTTATTACTTTAGGGTAAGTACACCTGCTTCAAACAGCTGAAATACAATAGTTTTGCTTATGGGAAAATATATTTCAAAGTGGTTTAGATGGTACAGTGATTATCTACACTATACTTGCTTGTTTTATCATATTAACCGAAATTAGGTGAACTATTAGCATTTTAGCAACCAGGAAATGGTGGAGCAATTTCAGCATAGTGCATCTATAAAGGGAAATGTAAACATAACTTGCTACCCTTGGCATTGTTTGATGTAACTCTTGATTTGTACGCTGTGGGGGGTTGGTAACTTAGTTATTAGGCAATGGCAGATTAGGAGGATCCTGACACAGACTTGAGCTATATCCTCAAAGACGTAAGTCACAGCCAACAATGACAACTTATTAACTTGCTTGCCACATTGTATAACTGATTATACTTTACAGTATGCCTCCTCTTCATTATATGCCATCAGTTAGATAGAGGCTGTACCCAAGCACTGCTCACAATGAATCATTCATAAGCAAACTATAACCCATTACAAGTGAATAATAGAAAATAAGCAGTGCTGTGCCGTGGGCCTCTAGACCTGCCTGCTCCTTGTGTTTGCTTCACTGAATAGGAGACATATTGTATTTAAAACTTTGCTCCAGAAACTTTATCTTGGCATTTTTACCATTGCTGTTTGACCCGTGACTTTGGTTTACTTCTGAGCTGACCTCTATGGAGGAATATGAATAAATCTAAATGAAAATGGACACTCCATCCCAAGAACCTCTCACTGTTCTGTTTATCGATCACGTCAATCAAATATATTTTATACTCGCCTGAAGAGATGAGCTGGAGAAAGCTTTTATGAAGATGGACAACTTGTTTGGCATAGGAGTGGCTTTGGATTTGTTACTGTTTTCACATCCAACAATGTACAGGCCCATAAGCATTCAATAATGTGTGCAACTCTTTCGAACATATTATTAATATTAAAAAACATGTTTTCCCTTCCATTGCAAGGAGAGAGATGTTTATATAGCAAACATCTATCAAAATATATCTGAAAGGCATATTTATGAAATTCTGAAATCGACATTCTGTTTCTCCATAGCATTCTTTGATTGTGTGGCTTTGATGCTGACCATACACATAGTGGTTTGCAATCGCAGAAAGATGCTGCAATAAACATATAAACCTTTTGTAACTGTACTACCTTATATCTTAAAGTAAAGATGGAGAATAACAAATTGGGAATGAAAGAATCATGCATCCTGTATCACCAAAGCCATAAATACCTCTCCAGACACTGCAGATTCACAGTCCATTCTTGATCACACTGGAATTCCTCTGGAATTCCAAACCTACAGAATATTCCATCAAGGAGTTGCTGTGGTATTTTGGTGGTATAATGCATGTAGTAAAATATATCTAATAAACTATAGCAGAGTACTACATACTGTACATTACATTTTTTGTCCTGATTAAAAATCAAAAAATCAAAAACATAAAAAAACACAGACGGTATAAAGCATCTTACTAATCGTTGGCGCTTAATTTCATCGGATCCATGCATGCAATCCTTTCAGTGACCTTTGACCTTTAAGGCATTCCTCTAAGTGACCTTTGCCTTGTCCATTAACCAATACTTCCAAGGTCAACCAGCAATGTTGCCTTTCCTCCCCTTTGTATGACATCTCAGCTAACCAGACCACAGCTATGAGACATCAACTTCCATGAATGCACCTTGTCACAATCACAAATAACTAGCTTTAACTCCAACCGAGGCACAATGCTTAATAGGCCAAAACAACTGTCAGAGAGAAATTCTTTAAACCCACGGCAATATATCAGTGAGATAGTGAACACTGTTTAAAACTGTTTATATACACCAAAAAACAAATAACCTCTCTCTGTGATCTCAAAGCATCAAAGTCTAAATAAAGAATTCCTTGGCTACAACTTGTGATTTGCAGTAACTTATGTTTTTATGAAAAACAACTAATTTAAACGCATGCCAAACCATGCTGTTCAACAACCTCAGGTCTCCTGGCACTCCCTCAACTGCAGAGACTTTGGGTGTGTTGTGTTCTTGTTCCAATGATATTTTTTTTTTCTCCATTACCTTCAGATCACATTAACTTCAGTCTATGGCCAAACCCTAGCCCATGATGTTCATTACTCTATTTCTCTGTGCATTACTACTCAACTGAAATATCACATATGAACTGTAACATTTAGGAAGTGTAACTAAGACTGCACAGTGGAGTCAGTAATCACTATAAATCATCTTAAGAGGGGTCTAACTGAACATGAACCATACAATGCCTACTTTCTTCAGGGAAAATGTTAAATAGACATGACAAGATGCTTAAGCACATTGGTCCATCTCACATTTTCTTGAACTCAATTAGACACCAATGTCACAATTAAATTATTTTTGAAGGCCATTTAAAATGGATAGAGCAAGTTACTAAAAATCTGTTTTAATAGAATTTAATCCTTTCCTTCCAAGCTTGTTGTAACATCATAACAACATTGCAACATGACAGATTCTGCTTTCTTCTTCATGCCATTCCGCTTTTTGTAAAGTTTTAAAAACAGGATCCTTAAGAACACATGTCAAACATCAGAACAGGTTGTATCCCTCAATGCTTGAATAGATTGCATCTGATGAAATTCAATGTTGTCCTACTGTACCTGATCATAAAGGAGGAGTGTTAGTGAAAGTGTGATGTAATATGAAGCAATACTGTGTCTCAAAGTCTACACCGTCACCATCAAAGAACTGAGGGAGTCAAACTTAAAAAGTAGAATGACTTTCAATGACCTTGCATGTTGGGCAGTGCGTGTGGTGTGAGCAGTGAAAGAGGTATCAGTTCAAGCAGAAGCAATCGCAGAAACAGAAAGTGGTAGCAGACATGGAAGGTCTCACCCACATGCAGACATGCACAAAGTTTGATCATAAAGTTACTGGTACCCTCCTCCATGTCAAACGCTTCTATTCAGGAGGAGGGATTATTAAGGGGATAGGGTGACCAATGGTGACATGATTCAAATACTTTAAAAAAGTACTGTCTCATAACCAACATCAGCAAAGATGTGTTTTCAGAGGCGTGTGGTTTATATAGCCAGATAACTACTCATCTGGTGCCAAAATTTGATTGTAGGGTGTCAGAAAATATAAATACAAGTTTTCACTATTCATCTATGGAAAAGATACTTATATGTTTCCCCTTTCATCTTTGTCTGATGTTAGCTGGTTATTGGCTAGCTAGGTCTTCAGCTAGCATGGAACAAAAGGGGGTGAAGGGTCATTCAAAACTGACACAGTTGTCATGTTAACGCATCCCTCAGTGCTGCTCTGAACTTCTTCCTGATAAACATGCTAAAAGGGAGATGTATCATAAAAAGTTGATACGATTTCAATGCTGTTTGAGTTAATTGTATCACAAATTTTATTTGAGATTATTTTATACAAACATTGTGCACTACAACCAAGTTCCATGACATAGGCTTTTCAAAGAGCTGTCAGTCAAGGAAAGCTCATGAATATAAGCTCTCTGCCCACTTTTTTTGTTTGTTGCATTTATATCCCCCCAAAATATTATGGGTGATATTTTAATCACTCCAAAGGCTATTTTACATGGGAATCAGAATGACCGTTCAGGACCATGAACTAACACACTGCTTAGTGTAAAGATTTATTTGTATATTTCCCAGACTGCCTTGCCTTTCGAGTGAATTGTAGAGTTACCACCCATGAATGAATTTGTTAGTGACAGAGACATTATTGTTGCGTTCATTTTGGTTTCTGTCTCACATTTTTGAGGGCGCATGGCAGCACCAGGTGGCTTGATTCTGAGTTTCCTGAAGTACTACACTGAGATAGAAGTCATCATGTTGGAGTACTGGGTGAGGAAGAGGATGGATGGTGAGAAGAAGTGAGGTGCAAACCCAAACTGACTGTGAAATACAAGCTGGATGCTTTCTCTTTCGGGTCTAGTACAGGAGAGAGAAAAATGTGTGTTACACACCTGAAGACCCTGAGCAATCGATGGATAGGGAACTTGAAATTGGTCCTGACGAAAGTGAGGAGAAAGAACCTGCGTCGTGGGGTGAAGGCGTCCGAGCCTCACCCCAATGATCAGGAAAATGCTTGAGATGACTCTGGCCCAGTGGGAGTACGATTCCTGGAGAAAGTGGATCCATGCCTTTTGACCGATCCATTTGTGAGATCAGACTGGCTCCGAGTGGCGCAGCGGTCTCAGGCACTGCATCTCAGTGCAAGAGGCGTCACTATAGTATCTGTTTCGAATCCAGGCTGTATCACATCCAGCCGTGATTGGGAGTCCATTGGGTGGCGCACAATTGGCCCAACCTCGTTCGGGTTTGGCCGGAGTAGGCCGTCATTGTAAATAAGAATTTGTTCTGACTTGCCTAGTTAAATAAAGGTTAAATAAAAAAAGGAAGGAGTTGGGTTCTGTCAATTCGGTCAAAGTATCCAGAGGTTGACATTTTCTCAGGTGCCAAGTTCATGGTCATGTTGCAGCAGTATGTAGGAGGGAGATTCCAAGGTGTGAGAACTGTGCAGGATGGTATGGGACAAAAGAGTGTCGTTTCGGTTGAAAAAGTGGTGTTTCAATTGTGGGGATGGCCATGTTGCTGGGGATCAGATATGTCCATTGCGAGTGAGACAGATTGTGGTTTCCAGGGTGAGAGCAGTGCAGAAAGTGTCATATGATGAGGCAGTGAGGAAAGTAGAGGATGGTGGGCAAAGGGTGAGGGAGCCTGAGCGGATCCCTGTGAGTAGTAGTTCAGTACAGTGACCCGAAAAGTTTGTGCTTCAGTAAGGTTGGCTTCTTGGCTGTTATTGCTATGGTCATTAATTGCATCACACAGATGGAAAGGAAATCACAGTTTGCATTGGTAATAGCAGCAGCAGAGAAGTTTAAGGGTATCAGAGATTTTAGTGCAGAAGAACTATAGGCGATTATGAAAGAAACAGTTCCAGCCTCCCTGACCGACGTTCTGGATCTGTTGGGGCCAAGGTAGTGGGAAGGAGTGTTCGTATATACAGTACTTTTTTGTGAACAAATGTGCAATGCCCCTTCCAAACTGTGAAAGGCAGCAATACACAATATAGTGTCTAGTCTACACGAAGATGAAGAATAATATTTTCAGTCCTATGAGCTCAAAATCTAAGTTAATATGTTATCCTTCATTTTGTATTATTTAACACAACACCATATGTTTTTCATGAGGCCTATTTTGAGGGCTTACACTCTGGGTTGTTTGGATGACCCAACTGCTGGGTTGCATCACTGGGTCACATAGTTTGGTGTTTTTTAAAAAGAGCAAGGTTGGTTTGTTGATGCTGTGTTATTGAGATATGGCCCAGCAGGTCAGATCAGAAGACTGGAGGCTTGGTAGGGGCATGGCATTCAGGAAGTTATTTTTAGTCACCCATGATAGTAAATGCCATTCCGGTTCGTCTGTTGTGTTGATTTGTGATCACATGTTACTATTGAAATAAATAAATACAATTAATTGATTTCTTTGTTCTCTGTTTAAGTTATATGACCATTAGAGATACCTAATTTGGATTGATTGTTTTCAATTGTTTATTATTTTCAATTTGAAATGAATGTTGATTGAAATTAATTTATGTGATGTTGTACCTCTAAAGTACTTTGAAAAAACACAAATATAATGACCTAATAGCGGTGTATTTGTTCCTTAATATCCTATGCTAATCCAAATGTGATGTCCACAATGGGATAGTAACCACTTTGTTGCAATACGTAAATAATCATGTTAAAATCATCCTGCAAAAGAGCATGCTGGGAAATATGATATTGATGGCCGTGGTTTTGGTTAAACTCTGGTTATTGCAGTTTTTTACAATCGCTTACACATTAAAAGTGGTACTTGAGGCACACTCAGTGAAACCATTAACTCATGTCCCTAATCTTCAGACCAAGTCTGCAAAACTGCAAGCACATTATCTGCTTTACACTCAGTTTGCAAAACACTTAACACAGTTCTCTACATTAGACACATCATTCAAAACTAACAGGTCTTGTGTTTCGTTTGGAAAACACTGCCATTCAAAATAACACTCTCATTTACCGATTACCTACACGTGTGAAAACACTTATAGCTAATTTCTTCACTTAGAAATCAGAGCTTGAGCCCTATAAATAGGCTTCAGGTTGGCTTTCTTGGTTTGGACAACATTGGAGGCCAATTTTGGAGAGAGAGTTAGAGTAAGAGGGGTACGAGGACAAGGAAGAGGCCTGTGGTGACATAGACGAGGGGGCATGCCAGGGCTGGATACGCCACTCCAGACGTTACTTCCCCCGGTGTTTAGCCAGAGAGAACATCGCTTGTGATGTTGTGAGGTGCTGTGGCCAGATCCAAATAGGAGACAGGATTTTGTTTATTAAACAAATTATACACTGCTCAAAAAAATAAAGGGAACACTAAAATAACACATCCTAGATCTGAATGAATGAAATATTCTTATTAAATACTTTTTTCTTTACATAGTTGAATGTGCTGACAAGAAAATCACACAAAATTATCAATGGAAATCAAATTTATCAACCCATGGAGGTCTGGATTTGGAGTCACACTCAAAATTAAAATGGAAAACCACACTACAGGCTGATCCAACTTTGATGTAATGTCCTTAAAACAAGTCAAAATGAGGCTCAGTAGTGTGTGTGGCCTCCACGTGCCTGTATGACCTCCCTACAACGCCTGGGCATGCTCCTGATGAGGTGGCCGATGGTCTCCTGAGGGATCTCCTCCCAGACCTGGACTAAAGCATCCGCCAACTCCTGGACAGTCTGTGGTGCAACGTGGCGTTGGTGGATGGAGCGAGACATGATGTCCCAGATGTGCTCAATTGGATTCAGGTCTGGGGAACGGGCGGGCCAGTCCATAGCATCAATGCCTTCCTCTTGCAGGAACTGCTGACACACTCCAGCCACATGAGGTCGAGCATTGTCTTGCATTAGGAGGAACCCAGAGCCAACCGCACCAGCATATGGTCTCACAAGGGGTCTGAGGATCTCATTTCGGTACCTAATGGCAGTCAGGCTACCTCTGGCGAGCACATGGAGGGCTGTGCGGCCCCCCAAAGAAATGCCACCCCACACCATGACTGACCCACCGCCAAACCGGTCATGCTGGAGGATGTTGCAGGCAGCAGAACGTTCTCCACGGCGTCTCCAGACTCTGTCACGTCTGTCACATGTGCTCAGTGTGAACCTGCTTTCATCTGTGAAGAGCACAGGGCGCCAGTGGCGAATTTGCCAATCTTGGTGTTCTCTGGCAAATGCCAAACGTCCTGCACGGTGTTGGGCTGTAAGCACAACCCCCACCTGTGGACGTCGGGCCCTCATACCACCCTCATGGAGTCTGTTTCTGACCGTTTGAGCTGACACATGCACATTTGTGGCCTGCTGGAGGTCATTTTGCAGGGCTCTGGCAGTGCTCCTCCTTGCACAAAGGCGGAGGTAGCGGTCCTGCTGCTGGGTTGTTGCCCTCCTACGGCCTCCTCCACGTCTCCTGATGTACTGGCCTGTCTCCTGGTAGCGCCTCCATGCTCTGGACACTACGCTGACAGACACAGCAAACCTTCTTGCCACAGCTCGCATTGATGTGCCATCCTGGATGAGCTGCACTACCTGAGCCACTTGTGTGGGTTGTAGACTCCGTCTCATGCTACCACTAGAGTGAAAGCACCGCCAGCATTCAAAAGTGACCAAAACATCAGCCAGGAAGCATAGGAACTGAGAAGTGGTCTGTGGTCACCACCTGCAGAACCACTCCTTTATTGGTGGTGTCTTGCTAATTGCCTATCATTTCCACCTGTTGTCTATTCCATTTGCACAACAGCATGTGAAATTTATTGTCAATCAGTGTTGCTTCCTATGTGGACAGTTTGATTTCACAGAAGTGTGATTGAGTTGGAGTTACATTGTGTTGTTTAAGTGTTCCCTTTATTTTTTTGAGCAGTGTATATTTAACCTTTATTTAACCAGGTAGGCTAGTTGAGAGCAAGTTTTCATTTACAACTGCGACCTGGCCAAGAGAGCAAAGCAATGCGACACAAACAACACAGAGTTGTACATGGGATAAACAAACGTACAGTCAATAACACAATAGAAAAGTCTATATACAGTGTGTGCAAATGTAGTAAGATTAGGGAGGTAAGGCAATAAATAGGCCATAGTGGCGAAATAGTTATAATTTAGCAATTAAAAACTGGAGTGATAGATGTGCACAAGATGAATATGCAAGTAGAGATACTGGTGTGCAAAGGAGCAAAAGAATAAATAACAATATTGGGATGAGGTAGTTTGGTTATGTGCAAGTGCAATTGGTAAGCTGCTCTGACAGCTGATGCTTAAAGTTAGTGATGGAGATATGATTCTCCAGCTTCAGTGATTTTTTTTTGTGCAATTTGGTCCAGTCATTGGTAACAGAGAACTGGAAGGAAAGGCAGCCAAAGGGGGAGTTGGCTTTGGGGGGCGACCAGTGAAATATACCTGCTGGAGCGCGTGCTACGGGTGGGTGCTGCTATGGTGAACAGTGAGCTGAGATAAGGTGGGGCTTTACATAACAAAGGATGCACCCTGATTGTTTTTTCTTTATAGTAACTAGCCTATTTGTTTAACTTCTACTGTATTTGTTTTGGCTGTTACATTTAATTTAAATATATACTCAATGTGCATATATACTGTATATATTTGTGCACATACATACGTGTGAGTGCTATGACAAACTGCCTTGGATTCCACTGAACATGCAAAAGACACAACATAGTAGTGTTTTACATTTGTCACATCCGTGTGTAGTTGGCGTGTATAATAGCTAATCATTTGATGGATTGTGTGTAGAGTTTTGAATCAAAAACACAATTTTAAAATAGTTTTGAATCAAGTGTTTGGTTTTGCAAGAGATGTGTGACTGTCACGACTTCTGCCGAAGTCACGACTTCTGCCGAAGTCACGACTTCTGCCGAAGTCACGACTTCTGCCGAAGTCACGACTTCTGCCGAAGTCACGACTTCTGCCGAAGTCACGACTTCTGCCGAAGTCACGACTTCTGCCACAGGCGGATTACAGTGACGTTTTGCATGTTGTGTGTGTGTGTTTTGGGGTTTTGTGTGTGGAGTCTCGAGAAAATGATCCATCGTTTCAGAAATCATGTCAGAGCAATTGTCAAAATGTTTTTATTTAACACTCAGTGTGGGTTGCACCAACATGGATTAACTCTTACAGTTGTCCACAATTGTTTACATACGTTTGCTGAATCTTTGGGCCCTTTTCCCAAAACTCTAAACACAAAATGTAAAACTACTATGAATTTCCAATTAGTAGGTTTATGCCTTTTGCATTTTCAGTGTTACACTGTATCCGGTTGTAAAAGATTGTTACAGTAATGTATACCTACTCAAATATACACACACAAATGCAATACACTAACAAAAACATTGTCATTTATTTCCAAAATGCAGTATTTTTTAACACTTTCCATAACCAACAGGAGAAAAGCAGGAAAAACATTCATTAAGATAAAGGGTTTTCTGTACAAAAAAAAATAAAAAATGAAAGTGGCTCATTCTTTCTAAACACAAAAAGACAAAAAACACATGCAAAATGTAAGACAAAAGACATTAGGCTGCATCCTGGCTCCTATTTTGGTCTGGCCACAGCACCTCATCTACATCACAAGCGATGTTCTCCCTGGCTAAACAGCGGGGAAAGAATCTTCTGGAGTGATGGGATCCAGCCACCGAAAGCCCTCACATCAACTTCACCACATGCATCCGCCATTTCCTGGAGAAGAGGCGCGCGTGCGAGGGGATGGAGGTCATACACCTTCCATCGCCATGCCGAAAAAAACTCTTCAATTGGATTTAGGAATGTGGAATATGGTGGGAGGTATAGAACAATAAATTGTGGGTGGTCGATGAACCAACTGTGGACCAGAGCAGCCCGGTGGAAACTCACGTTGTCCCAAATGACAACATACCTGGGCTGTTCTGGTCCAACCCTCTGCTCGGCTGGAATGAGGATGCCGTGTAGTGTGTCCAGGAATGTGATGAGAAGTACTGTGTTGTAGGGACCAAGGTTGGCATAGTGATGGAGGACGCCTTGCTGGCTAACGTCTGCGCACATGGTGATATTCCCTCCTCGCTGTCCAGGGACATTCACAATGGCACGGTGGCCAATAATGTTCCATTCCCGTCCCCTTCTTTTGGCTAGGTTGAAGCCAGCCTCATCAATGTAAATATAAACGTGTGGAATTGCAAAGGCATCCAGCTCTAAGACTCTCTGAAACAGACAACAAAACAATATGTGACATAGACATACTGTAGAGCAGTCAATATGGTGAGGCACAATACACTGGATTACAGTACTGTAATGTCTCTATACAGTGCTGATATGATAGTAAATTCACAGTATAGTACTTACTTGCACATATTCATAGTGCTGTTCTTTAACTTCTTATGGCTGCAAGCCCGAAGCCGGGCACAATATGACAACAGCCACTTCAAGTGCAGGGCGCGAAATTCAAAATATATTTTTTAGAAATATTTAACTTTCACACATTAACAAGTCCAATACAGCATTTGAAAGATAAACATCTTGTGAATCCAGCCAACATGTCCGATTTTTAAAATGTTTTACAGCGAAAACACCACGTATATTTATGTTAGCTCACCACCAAATACAAATAAGGACAGACATTTTTCACAGCACAGGTAGCATGCACAAAGCCAACCTAACTAACCAAGAACCAACCAAACTAACCAAGAAACAACTTCATCAGATGACAGTCTTATAACATGTTATTCAATAAATCTATGTTTTGTTCGAAAAATGTGCATATTTGAGCTATAAATCAGTTTTACATTGCAGCTACCATCACAGCTACCGTCAGAAATGGCACCGAAGCAGCCAGAGTAATTACAGACACCAACGTCAAATACCTAAATACTCATCATAAAACATTTCTGAAAAATACATGGTGTACAGCAAATGAAAGACAGGCATCTTGTGATTCCAGCCAATATTTCCGATTTCTTAAGTGTTTTACAGCGAAAACACAATATAGCATTATATTAGCTTACCACAATAGCCAGAAACACAAGCCATTCCCCAGCAGCAAAAGTTAGCGATCTTAACAAACCAGCAAAAGATATATAATTTTTGACTAACCTTGATAAGCTTCATCAGATGACAGTCCTATAACATCAGGTTATACATACACTTATGTTTTGTTCGAAAATTTGCATATTTAGAGCTGAAATCAGTGGTTATACATTGTGCTAACGTAGCAGCTTTTTCCCACAACGTCCGGATATTTTTCTGGCACTCAATATTCTGACCAAATAACTATTCATAAACATAACTAAAAAATACATGTTGTATAGGAAATGATAGATACAATAGTTCTTAATGCAATCGCCGTGTTAGAATTCTAAAAATAACTTCATTACGATATGCAGTTTACGTTATGGCGAGAGCGTGCCCAAAACCTGGCCGCAACCTACTAGTACAACATGTTCGACAGATATATGAAATAACATCATAAAATGGGGTCTACTTTTGATGATCTTTCATCAGAATGTTGTACAAGGGGTCCTTTGTCGGGAACAATCGTTGTTTGGATTTAGAATGTCCTCTTCTCCAGTCAATTAGCACAGAAAGCTAGCAAAATGGCGCTAAGCTCTCCTTCGTGAACAAACGCAGACAACGCAACACGCCTAACGTCCCGAAAAAATTCCAATAATCTAATAAAACTATATTGAAAAAACATACTTTACGATGATATTGTCACATGTATCAAATAAAATCAAAGCCGGAGATATTAGTCGTCCATAACGACAGCTTATCAGAAGGCAAATCCAGGTCCCTTCACGCGCTCTCCAGAAAACAGGAAACTGGTGACACGTCATACAAAGAGCATTTATTCGAGCCCAGATCAAGTTATACACTCAATTTCTTCTCTCACTGCCTGTCGACATCTAGTGGAAGACGTATGAAGTGCATGTATTCTAATAAATATCAAGGACCTTTATAGGCAGCCCCTAGAAGAGAGCATCGATTTCAGATTTTCCACTTCCTGTCAGGAAGTTTGCTGCAAAATGAGTTCTGTTTTACACAGATATAATTCAAACGGTTTTAGAAACTAGAGAGTGTTTTCTATCCAATAGTAATAATAATATGCATATTGTACGAGCAAGAATTGAGTACGAGGCCGTTTGAAATGGGCACCTTTTATCCGGCTACTCAATACTGCCCCTGCAGCCCAAACAGGTTAACCCTCTCTGAGTTTCTCTCAAATGGCACCCTGTAGACCTATTTTATCCAGATTTGGTTATGCTGTAATACACGGTTCAATGTAGACAAGCCCACCTGGTGAATGTTATTGAATATTGTGTTGTCTGCAATTATGTGGTTCTGGATTTCTCGTAGTCTAATGGTATTGTTTGCCACCACCATGTTCACAATAGCGGTCTCCTGTTCTGGTGTGAACAGCCGGGCTCTTCCACCATGGCCTGCCGTCTCTCAGTTCTGCAGAAGATCCACAAATATGAAATGATTGGTTACAGTAAGCTAAAATATTCTATATTCTTTCAATATGAAATTAAGTTACTGTAACATTGGCCAACAATCACTGAGTAACATAGGCCTACTGATATGTCGGACTGCAGTATACTACAGTATACATACATAAAGAGCATAGTGTATATGGTACTGTAGGTAACTTACCGGTTCTCATTTCTGAATGTACAGATGATAGATGCAACCGTGTAGCGGCTCAGGTTTGGGCTGAACTCTCTGCCCAGCCTCCCTCATACTCAATCCTTTGTTGAGCACATGGTCAACCAATGTAGCCCTGATCTCATCTGAGACAACTGTCCTTCCTCGTCCTTGTCCTCCTCATCTTCCTCTCACTCCTTTAACCTCTAGCTCTTGCTTCACCATTGACTTCCATTTTCCTCCAAAACAGGAGAGCTCATCTGTGGCCTTTTATAGTGACAAAGTTCTGATTTCTAAGTGAACAATTCAGCAACTAGTGTTTACACCTGTGAGGAGTGGGTGTTGCCAATTGGTGTATAGAGCTTGGCATTGTGCTTGGCATTGCTTTCCAAAGGGACTAAAGAGATTTTAATATTGAGTGTTGTGCATAATGTAGAGACAAAAAGTGTGATATAGAATTGAAAACTGAGTGTAAAACAGGAATTGTGCGTGCAATTTTGCAGACTTGGTACATGAGTTTCAGGTTTTCAGGCCACTGAAGGAGGTTTAAATTAATCAAATGTGCTGTATTTTTGGTGTGATTAACAATTTCAGCTCCTGTGGCTAATCATGTTTGTAAAACTTAGCTAGTAATGACCAGTGCTGGTTTGTTTCCATAGAAACAGAATTAGACCATATTTCTGTGGTGAATCCATTATGACACGTCACTAATCATAATTTAGTGATTTAACCTTAGATTAACTAATCCTGGTTTAAAATTAAGTGGTGCAACACATCTCTGATTAATTATAAACCTTGATTTACAAAGTCTAGATTAGATCTAATATAAGATTAATTTAAACCATGTTGGTAATTTAACACTGGAGAATTTGCTGTGTAGTTAATTCCACTTAGCATCTGTGGAACTGTAAAACTGGATATCATCTCCTAACATCAAAAGAAAGACAAATTAATATGGATGTTAATGCAAACAAAGTCATGAATATCAGACTTAATATAATGTATCATTGATGTTTAGTTAAGCAAACTAGTCATAAATTAATTTACTTTACATGGTGTTCGCATTGATTTAACAGGGGGAATGTATAATCTTCATGATCACAAAGTTACAACAGTGTCAGCCAACACAAGACATAATAGTAATAATAATAGTAATAATAGCTAAATATAATGTGTGTAGCATTGGTTACTTTTTGCATTTGCTGACAAAGGTCTCATAAGGCTGATTGTGATTGGTCCTATACTTAGACCAACATGGCACTGATGTCGTCTTGAACTTGTATTGGGGGAGATCTAGGCCATGGAGTAGGCTGCGCCTTACTTCAGACAGATTAGCGAGACCAAACAACTAAACACACAGCATGATGGTTCCCATGGTTCCCCTAAAACACAAGCAGAATTCAAAGTGACATCAAAGTCCTCACACATCAAACACCATCATTAGTTCCTTATCATCCTGTTGCAATAGACGGGAGACAGGTGCACTCTGGTTTTTCGCTCCATCAGTCAGTCAGTCAGGCTGCCGATTATCTTTCTCAGAGAGAGCGGGACCATCGTTGCCTCGCCGGCATCCCTTACCTAGCGATAGGATTACGGGGAGATGCAATTAAGAGCTCGACAGGGAATCAGCATCTGACACACTTAGATAGGATTCAAAGGTACACCTTCCAGATATTTCCACGTTAACGCTCAAACAGTGATGTGCAACGCACACCTCGAGTCATGTTAGATGACTTCGGTTCCGCTTCAAATGTCATGGCGTTAATTTATTCCGGGTTAGTGGGGGTTCCATACTGCTTGGGTTGAGGGCAATGACTTATTTGCTGCAGCAAACCAATTATCAAATGCAAATTATTACAGTATATGTATGGCAAGGGCAAGATAGTCACTTTAGACAAGATTAAGCGATACAGCAGCCTCTCAAAGCCTGTGATCTAGTGAATAGCTAAAAAAAACATATGAGGTATTTCATATGAAATAGTAACAACATAACCAATCAATACAGCCAATGAAGTACCAACAATGACCTTTCAAACATGACATTATTGTAAACAACTTCTGTATCTGTTATGCAATCTCTGCATACACAAACAGTTTGTTTCCTAGCTAGTTAGTGAGCTGCCACCACCCACCACTCCAGAGCCATCGGAAAACGTGTGGCGAGACAGCAATCTTTGAACATATGCAAACAGTTTATTGTTTCCTAGCTTGTTAGTGAGCCGCCACCACCCAGCACTCCAGAGCCGCCGCCACACCACTTTCAAAGCAGCAGCACCGAACGCGTTTACCAGACATATTCATTTGTTCATAGAAAAACATAGAAAAACATTTTGCAACCCCCCAAAAAATCAGGAGTGTCTTATTGGACAAGTTGACATAGTATCTCCCCCAATTTCAGCATTGTCTAGTGAAGCCAACCCTGTCCCTGGGATTTCATGCATTAACCCAGACACTGACTCTGACGGTAGATTTACTTGTCAGTCAGTGGTCCCCTTTCTGCAGCCTAGAGAGCCTCATCAACCATTCCTCTCAACAACCTAAGTTTGGTTGCAACAGCACCTCGTTGTTTGACTCTGCACTTGGTTTCTTTTCTCGCTCACACTCATCTCCTGCCTGCCTGGTTGCCTGCCTCATGAGAGATTGTAAAACAAGGTACGTGGTAATACAAGCAGTTTAGTCATTCTCTAAAACTAGCTAAAATAATCGATAGCTAGCTAAAAACACTACTATAGTTAGCTTTAGTAGCTTAGCTAGATAGCTAGGTTAATGCAATCATGCAGCCAGCAGCTAGCATTAATCATTTAGATGTGTTTGGCACAGGACAAAGAAGATGAAACGATCTGTTGCTGCAAATTTCACTGTCTTAAAAGTAAAAATATGAAAGAAGTGTCCACTGAGCAGTCTACACAGACAATATGAACATGTTTGTCCAACAATAACAGATGGATGGCTAATGCAGAATGAGAGAATTGTTGGATTCTAGCACCAACATAACTTTCACAAATACAGTCATGCAGCCATCATGGCGTAAGTCTTTTTTTCAACTAGTTAGTGCATAGGTGTACTGAACCTATAATGCAGGTTTGGTTATAATAGAGTGCAATAGAATGAGTGACATTCAATCAAATTTATTTCATGAAAAGGGGGGAATTATTGTCAGTGAACGTTTTGAAATGAGCTCATTTAATTATTAAATATATTGATTTTACCGGCAATCAGTTCCTACAGTGAGCGCCAGGGAACCAACCTCTGGTGGGCCAGATGGACAACAGAACAACACAAAATTAGTGGTTTTATGACTTGTGTATAATGTTAAATGTAATTCATCCTGCATCAGGAGAAGCCAGGAGATGCTAAATGTGTTTATGTTAATTAGCGGTCAATTACCATGAGACCAGCAGTTATTTGCTTGTCAATCACCGGCTGATGAAATTTCGTGACCACCACAGACAGCCCTAGTCTGGGTTTTTTAGCTACTGGCCTGATCCATGCATCTGACCAATATCCCAACAGCTCCACTCTCTTCCTTGAATGGCGCCCAGCATGGAAAACATAAGGAAGAAGAAGTACATTGAAGCTCTCAAGCAAAGCTCTCAGCAGTTGAGCGAACATGATCTTATGTGATCATTACGAACTACAAACTCATGGTTGAACCCGGTCTAGTAGAAACAGTTGCTCCCCTGGGGCTAATCCTTCTGGTAGCAGGCAAGCAGACAAGGCAGATGCAGCTTCTATTCACAGACTGAAACAAGAGGGCTAGTGAAATCTCTCTCTCTCTCTCTCTCTCTCTCTCTCTCTCTCTCTCTCTCTCTCTCTCTCTCTCTCTCTCTCTCTCTCTCTCTCTCTCTCTCTCTCTCTCTCTCTCTCTCTCTCTCTCTCTCTCTCTCTCTCTCTCTCTCTCTCTCTCTCTCTCTCTCTCTCTCTCTCTCTCTCTCTCTCTCTCTCTCTCTCTCTCTCTCTCTCTCTCTCTCTCTCTCTCTCTCTCTCTCTCTCTCTCTCTCTCTCTCTCTCTCTCTCTCTCTCTCTCTCTCTCTCTCTCTCTCTCTCTCTCTCTCTCACATACATACATACATACATACATACATACATACATACATACATACATACATACATACATACATACATACATACATACATACATACATACATACATACATACATACATACATACATACATACACATACATATATATATATATATATATATATATATATATATATATATATATATATAGTAATGACCCCCTCATGGGGAGTTTGTAATGCTGATGGCCTGTTTGCTGGAGGGGGAGTTCACCACTTCATGTGGAACAATAAAGGATTGAAACATGGTGCAGAATGCTGACTGACCAGTCCTTGTTAAACGCTCTATTCTTCACATCCAGATAAGGAGACATTATTACACAGACACTCTGCACTGGATGGGTAGCCAGTCTGGATAGCAGGAACCAATCTAGTGGTTGCTGTTAGATTTGTTCGGCCAAGTGGATTTATCCAGATGGGAGATCTCACAACCTGTGTTATTAGCAATGTATATTTGTTCAAACATATCTCAATGAAACTATAAAACTGTTAGGTGAAACTACAATTCAATATTAATGTGTAGATTCAATATTTAATTACTCACAGTTGTATCGGCTTAGACAGGTTTGAAGAATATTGTGTCTAAGCGAGCTGGGAACATTGAGAACCTAGGAAGGAAGCTGCTCTCTCAATGATCAGATTGTAATGTTCTGTTGTTTATAATGAGTGTCAGTGTCTAGACTAGACATTGGTCCTTTTCTACAGCCATCCCATTCAGATCTGAGAGCCACTGTATCCTCCATTAATTCTCTGTCACATACAGGGAGCCATTATATTATATTAAACACTGACTACTCTGAGCCCCTCCCATCCCCTCTATGTACTTCCCTGTTGATTAAAAACAAATCTAGTCATTGGAATCCATTATAATCATGTCTGTCCTGTCATATGTCTGCCATGTGGCAACCCTTTCTGACACCCCTACCGACACCCCTTTGTAGCACCCCTGCTACAAAAACAGAACGTCATCGGGATACATTGAGTGTCTATCATGATGTCAATTACTTGTTAGTTTAGTTAAGAAATTAAAGATGACAGTGGCTGAATTAACAAGGGCCTCTGTCCCAGAGATGTACAGTATTAATCATTGTACATTGCAGTAGATAAAACTCAACAGTAGTGATGCTTAATACAATCTGTCTCATACAGTTAACATTGGAAAATAATCAGAATCCCTTTTCTAATCTTTTGTGTTATTTTGTATTCTGTATTCTTTGACAAAGTTTAGGATGATACTGATGTCTTCTCATTAACATCTAATTTAGTGTTTGGTTTTATGGTAATTGTTATGGTGATGTCTTACTCAGTCATTATGTCATTATTCAAATGCACTGAATTTACAAAACATTAGAACACCTGCTCTTTCCATGACATACTGTAGACTAAGCAGGTGAATCCAGGTGAAAGCTATGATCCCTTATTGATGTCACTTCTTAAATACCCTTCAATCAGTGTACATGAAGGAGAGGAGACAGATTAAATAAGGATTTTTAAGCCTTGAGACAATTAAGACATGGATTGTTTATGTGTGCCATTCAGATGGGCAAGACAAAATATTGAAGTGTCGTTGAACGGGGTATGGTATTAGGTGCCAGGCGCACCGGTTTGAGTGTGTCAAGAACTGCAATGCTGCTGAGTTCGCCACACGCAACAGTTTCCCATGTGTATCAAGAATGGTCCACCACACAAAGGACATCCAGCCAACAGCATTGGAGTCAACATGGGCCAGCATCCCTGTGGAACGCTTTCGACACCTTGTAGAGTCCATGCCCTGACATGTTCTGAGTGCAAAAAGCAGTGCAACCCAATATTAGGAAGAATGTTTTGTACACTCAGTGTACAGTATATCCAACACATTATATGTTGAGGTAAACTTTTATGCCACTGTATATCATCATAAAGAACATCATAATGTTGGTTGTATAATTACAGGTCTTCTGACCTGTTTATACATGTATTATCTAACATAGCCTACTGTATAAGAAGATGGCCTCGAGGCATAGTATGTTACACAAAATAAGTAGTATGAATGGTATATTCCCTTAGTGTTCGACATGCACTTCCAATAACATCATTCATGGTAACGTTGAATCATCAGCTATATATTAAAGGGAAAGTTGGGGATTTTGGCAATTAATGCCCTTCATCTACATACTTCACCAGAGTCAGATGAACTTGTGAATACCATTTGTATATCTATGCGTCCAGTATGAAGGAAGTATGAGGTAGTTTTGAGACCCAATACTAGCGTTAGCGCAATGACTGGAAGTCTACAGGGACATAGCAGTTAACATAATAGTTGTTCCCTTAGACTCCCAGTTATTGCGCTAACGCTAGTTGGAAACTACTTTCAAACTGAAAACAGAGATGTAAAAATGGAATACACAAGTTCATCTGACTCTGGGGAAGTAGACAAAGGGCTTCATTTCCAAAATCCCTAACTATCCCTTTAATGTTTTTACTACAATGATAACCTCAGTCTTGTTACCCCTATTGGCTTCGATAATTCCAGTTTGGACGATTGTTTTGTATAGTTAACACACAGCAAATTCCCCAGTGTAAAATTAACATTGAAAGTGTAAACTTGTATAGACACTGAGCAGTGTTGAATTAACACACTGCTTAGTGTAAAGCTTTATTTGCATATTCCCCAGATTTCCTTGCCTTTCGAGTGAATTTTAGTCACCACCCATTACTGAATGTGTTAGTGACAGAGACATGGGTGTTGTATTCATCCATTTTTTGTCATATAGATTCACCAAGTGAGATCTTAAGTGAATAGTTTATTGTTGAAACATAATTATTTAACAATACAATATGTATTTCATAAGATCTTATTTTGAGGACTTAACACAAAATGTAGGGGGCTGTTTGGAGGCCCCAAATGCTGAGTTGCAGGCATTAGGCCACTTTGGGTTGTTTTTTGAAAAAAGCAAGGTTGGTTTGATGAAACTGTTTCATTGAGATATGACCAAGCGGGACAGCTCAGAAGACTGGAAGCTTGGCTTAGTAGGGGCGTGACTTTCAGAAAGCTATTTTTGGTGAACCATGTGAGTAAATGTCATTCCAGTTCATCTGTTCAGTTGAATCGTTATCAACTTCTATGGTAGAGAAACTAATGTTTCTTTGTATTTTGAATGAAGCTTCCAGCAGTATATGATTTCCTTTTCAAGCTTAACAAATACTGATGCGCCATCCCCAATGGGGTTGTAACCACACTGTTACATTCCCCAGTTTCTGTGTTGTAGCTTGTGTATTTGAGTGTGTGTTTCAGGAGATGGCTTCCTAAGTTCTCCCCAAGCAGCTGATTGGTCGGCCCCAATTGATGATTGGAGAGCTGACCCCGCCCCCTCGTCAGGACGCAGCTGTCTCCAATTACCATGCCTTCTGAAGCTATAAAAGCCAGTGTTCTGTTGTTCAGAAAAGAGAGATCATAAGCAGGCTGAGATCATTGGCAGGCTGAGATCATTACTGGAGAGATTGAACGTGATATAGATCATTGCTAAGAGAGGAGGTTGATGGCTGAGGGTTATAGCATGTTGGTATGTACTGTGTTAGTTGTTGCTGGGAGCAGTTGGTATGTTCCGTGTGAAATTGTTGCTCAGCTAGAGCTTATTTGATGTCCTTCGTTTCTTAGTTTGTTTGAGTAATTGTTTGATATTCTGTTTCATTTGTTCCCAGGGGGGAAGGGGAAGGCACCTAGGGAGTGCTTAGGCAAGAGGCCCGCGGGGCATACATATACCCGTAGTGTGCCTAGACAGTGAATATACAAGGTAAGACCTGGGCGGACCACCTCCTGTATTTTGGTTAGCGCACCAGGCGGTGCTAAGTTGGGTAAGTAGTGGGTAGGCAGGTTAGCTAGGAGAGGGGGGGGCTTTGACATTTAGTTTCTTTGCTTTGGTTCTGTCCAGCCCCTTTTCCCCATATTACCGTGTAAAGGAATAAAATCCTAGTAAACGGTCAATTCTGCCTTTTGGTCGTCCTTTCTCACACCTACAGTCCCATTCCTCTTTTACTTCACGGGGAGTTGAGTTGCAGCAGGGTGTTGCGTTCCCTCTTCACAGAGGCATGCGTAACACACACACACAGAAGCAGGCAAAGCTCTCCCTCACCCTCCAGTTGGCAAATCTGACCATAACTGTATCCTCCTGATTCCTGCTTAAAAGTAAAACAGGAAGTACCAGTTACGAGCTCAATATGTAAGTGGTCCAGTGAAACACTTGCTATCCTTCAGGACTGTTTTGCTAGCACAGACTGGAATATGTTTCGGGATTCATCCAATGGCATTGAGGAGTTTACCACATCAGTCACCGGCTTCATTAATAAGTGCATTGACAAAGTCATCCCCACAGTGTCAGTATGTACATATCCCAACTAGAAGCTATGGACTACAGGCAACATCCACCCTGAGCTAAAGACTAGAGCTGCCGCTTTCAAGGAGCAGGTCACTTGGCTCCCGAGTGGCGCAAGGCACTGCATCTCAGTGCAAGAGATGTCACAACAGTCTCTGGTTCGAATCCACGCTGTATCACATCCGGCCATGATTGGGAGTCCCATAGGGCGGTGCACAATTGGCCCAGCGTTGTCCGGGGTAGGCTGTCATTGTAAATAAAAATGTGTTCTTAACTGACTTGCCTAGTTAAATAAAGGTAAAAAAAGAATAATATGGAGGCTTAAAAGAAGAACCTACTACACCGGCTCTGAAGCTTGTCGGATGTGGCAGGGCTTGCAAACTGTCATGGATTAGAAAAGGAAACCCAGCCGAGCGCTGTCCAGTGACACAAGTCTAGCAGACAAGCTAAATGAGTTATATGCTTGCTTCGAGGCAAGCAACACTGAACCATGGGTGAGAACACCAGCTGTTCCTGACGATTGTGTGATCACGTGTGCCATAGCCGATGTAAGAACATTACAAGTTAACATTCACAAGGCAGCAGGGACAGACGGATTACCAGGATGCATGCACTGGCGAGTACCTTCACAAACATTTTCAACCTCTCCCTGACCCAGTCTGTAATACCTACATGTTTCAAGCAGAACACCATTGTCCCTGTGCCCAAGAACGCCAAGGTAACCTATATCAAATCAAATCAAATGTATTTATATAGCCCTTCGTACATCAGCTGATATCTCAAAGTGCTGTACAGAAACCCAGCCTAAAACCCCAAACAGCAAACAATGCAGGTGTAGAAGCACGGTGGCTAGGAAAAACTCCCTAGAAAGGCCAAAACCTAGGAAGAAACCTAGAGAGGAAGCAGGCTATGAGGGGTGGCCAGTCCTCTTCTGGCTGTGCCGGGTGGAGATTATAACAGAACATGGCCAAGATGTTCAAATGTTCATAAATGACCAGCATGGTCAAAAAATAATCACAGTAGTTGTCGAGGGTGCAGCAAGTCAGCACCTCAGGAGTAAATATCAGTTGGCTTTTCATAGCCGATCATTAAGAGTATCTCTACCGCTCCTGCTGTCTCTAGAGAGTTGAAAACAGCAGGTCTGGGACAGGTAGCACGTCCGGTGAACAGGTCAGGGTTCCATAGCCGTAGGCAGAACAGTTGAAACTGGAGCAGCAGCACGGTCAGGTGGACTGGGGGCAGCAAGAAGTCATCATGCCAGGTAGTCCTGAGGCATGGTCCTAGGGCTCAGGTCCTCCGAGAGAGAGAAAGAAAGAGAGAATTAGAGAGAGCATACTTAAATTCACACAGGACACCTGATAAGACAGGAGAAGTACTCCAGATATAACAAACTGATCCTAGCCCCCCGACACAAACTACTGCAGCATAAATACTGGAGGCTGAGACAGGAGGGGTCAGGAGACACTGTGGCCCCATCAGATGATACCCCCGGACAGGGCCAAACAGGAAGGATATAACCCCACCCACTTTGCCAAAGCACAGCCCCCACACCACTAGAGGGATATCTTCAACCACCTACTTACCATCCTGAAACAAGGCCGAGTATAGCCCACAAAGATCTCCGCCACGGCACAACCCACCATCATCCCAGAAACCCTGGACCCACTCCAATTCTCATAGCGCCCAAACAGATCCACAGGTGACACAATCTCTATTGCATTCCACACTACCCTTTCCCACCTGGACAAAAGGAACACCTACGTGAGAATGCTGTTCATAGACTACAGCTCAGCATTCAACACCATAGTGCCCTGCAAGTTCATCAATAAGCTGGGACTGAACACCTCCCTTTGCAACTGGAACCTAGACTTCCTGACTGGCAGCCCCAAGGTGGTGAGGGTAGCCAATAACACATCCCCCATGCTAACCTTCGACGCGTGGGCTCCTCAGGGGTATGTGCTTCGTCCCCTCCTGTACTCCCTGTTCACCCACGACTGCGTGGCAGCATACAACTCCAACACCATCATCAAGTTTGCCAATGACACAATGGTGTTGGGCCTGATCATTCACATCGATGGGGCTGGAGTGGAGTGGAGTGGAGTGGGTTGAGAGCTTCAAATTCCTCTGTGTCCACATCAATAATGACCTATCATGGTCCAAACACACCAACATATTCGTGAAGAGGGCACAACAATGCCTCTTCCCCCTCAGGATGCTGAAAAGATTTGACATGGGTCCTCAGATCCTCCACATGTTCTACAGTTGCACCATTGAGAGCATCTTGACTGGTTGCATCACTGCTTGGTATGGCAACTGCGTATGGCCCTGTACATCACTGGGGTAAACTCCCTGACATCCATGACCTCTATACCAGGTGGTATCAGAGGAATGCCCCAAAAATTGTCAAAGACTCCATACACCCAAGTAATAGACTGTTCTCTCTGCTACCGCATGGTAAACGGTACCAGAGCGCTAAGTCTGGGACCTAAAGGCTCCTGAACAGCTTCACCCCCAAGCCATAAACCTGCTAAAATGGTAACCAAATAGCTACCCGGACTATCTGCATTGACCCTTTTTGAACTAACTCTTTTTGACTCTGCACACACATTGGACTCTACCCTCACTCACGAACATTCTTACACTCCAAATGGCGCCGGAAGAGAGGGCTACCATGCTTCTAGCTCTTAGGAAACTTTGCAGTATTTTTTTTAATGTATTATTTCTTATATTATTAGCCCAGAAAATGTTTTGTGTTAAGACATACAGCTGGGAAGAACCATTGGATATCAGAGTGGCAGTAACTCACCAGCACTACCGGCATTACGACCAGGAATATAACTTTCCTGAATCAGATCCTTTGTTTGCACCTCCCAGGGCAATTGAACTGATTTCAGAGGCTGACCCAAAACACAGTCGGCGGAGGATGGGTACTTGGAGTGGTCTGCTAGTACAACTAGAAAGCGCACACCACCCACCGCTTCTGCGTATATTACCCGCAAAATGTTAAGTCTCTGGATAATAAAGTTGACGAGCTCAGGGCGAGTATTTCTTTTCAGAGAGACATCGGGGTTGTAAGATAGTCTGTTTAACGGAAATATGTCTCTCTCGGGATATACTGTCGGATTCCATCCAGCCAGTTGGGTTCTCAGGTAATCACGCAGACAGGAATAAATATCTCTCCGGGAAGAAGAAGGGCGGGTGTGTATGTTTCATGATTAAACACTCATGGTGTGATTGTGATAACATACAGGAACTCAAGTCCTTTTGTTCACCCGACCTAGAATACCTCACAATCAAATGCCAACCGTATTATCTACCAAGATATTTCTCTTCGGTTATAGTCACAACTGTGTATATCCCCCCTCAAGTTGATACCATGACAGCCCTCGAATAAATTCACTGGACTTTATGTAAACTGGAAACCACATATCCTGAAAAAATTTGAGAAAAAGGCTGCCAAAGTTATATCAACACATTGACTGTAGTACTCGCGCTGCAAAAACACTTGACCACTGCTACTCCAACTTCCGGGATGCCTACAAGGCCATGCCCCGCCCTCCTTTCAGCAAATCTGACCATGACGCCATTTTGCTCCTCCCTTCCTATAGGCAGAAACTCAAACAGGAAGTATCCGTGCTAAGGACTATTCAATGCTGGTCTGACCAATCGGAATCCACGTTTCAAGATTGTTTTGATATGTTCCGGGTAGCCTCCAATATTAACATTGACAAATATACTGATACGGTGACTGAGAATGCTATTCATTGACTACAGCTCAGCGTTCAACACCATAGTACCCTCAAAGCTCACCACTAAGATAAGGATCCTGGGACTAAACACCTCCCTCTGCAACTGGATCCTGGATTTCCTGACGGGCCGCCCTCAGGTGGTGAGGGTAGGTAGCAACACATTTGCCACGCTGATCCTCAACACTGGAGCCCACCAGGGGTGCGTGCTCAGTCCCCTCCTGTACTCCCTGTTCACCCATGACTGCGTGACCATGCACGCCTCCAACTCAACTATCAAGGTTGCAAGTGACACAACAGTAGTAGGCTTGATTACCAACAATGACGAGACAGCCTACAGGGAGGAGGTGAGGACTCTGGGAGTGTGGTGCCAGGAAATAACCTTTCACTCAATGTCAACAAAACAAAGGAGATTATCGTGGATTTAAGGAAACAGCAAAGGGAGCACCCCCCTATCCACAGTGACAGGACCGCAGTGGAGAAGGTGGAAAGCTTCAAGTTCCTCGGCGTACACATCACTGACAAACTGAAATGGTCCACCCACACAGGCAGTGTGGTGAAGAAGGCGCCACTAGTCACTTTAATAATGTTTGCATATTTTGCATTACTCATCTCATATGCATATACTCAAATCAAATCAAGTTTATTTTATATAGCCCTTCGTACATCAGCTAATATCTCGAAGTGCTGTACAGAAACCCAGCCTAAAACCCCAAACAGCAAGCAATGCAGGTGTAGAAGCACGGCTTCTACAGCATATACTGTACTCTATTCTCCTGTATCTTAGTCTATTCCGCTCTGACATTGCTCATCCATATATTTATATATTCTTAATTCCATTCCTTTACTTAGATGTGTGTGTATTGGGTATATGTTGTGAAATTGTTAGATATTACTTCACTGTTGGAGCTAGAAACACAAGCATTTCGCTACACCCGCAATAACATATGTTAAACACGTGTATGTGACCAATAAAATGTTATTTGATTTGACACTCAAACACATACACATGCACACACACACAGACACGCACACACATTCACCACACCACACACACACATTTACACACTAATCACATATGCTGCTGCTACTTTTTATTATGTCTCCTGTTGCCTAGTCACTTTAGACATACTTATATATACAGTACATACAGTGCATTCAGAAAGCATTCAGTGTTACGTCCATTGTTCGAAGGAGACCAAGGTGCAGCGTGGTAGGCGTACATTTTACTTTGTTTTTAAAATGACACCAAAAAACAACAAAACACAACACGAACGTAAAGCTCTGTAGCGCTAAACAGCAACTATACAAAGACAAGATCCCACAACTCAAGGTGGTAAAAAGGGCTGCCTAAGTATGATCCCCAATCAGAGACAACGATAGACAGCTGCCTCTGATTGGGAACCATACCCGGCCAACAAAGAAATATACAACCTAGAATTCCCACCCAAATCACACCATGATCTAACCAAAAAGAGAAATAAAAAGGCTCTCTCAGGTCAAGGCGTGACATTCAGACCTGACTTTTTCCACATTTTGTTACTTTAAAGCCTTTTTCTAAAATTGATTAAAACCTTTTCTCAATAGGGGGGCGCCATTTCGACTTTGTAAAAAAACGTTCCCAAATTAAACTGCCTCGTACTCAATTCTTGCTCGTACAATATGCATATTATTATTACTATTGGATAGAAAACACTCTCTAATTTCTAAAACCGTTTGAATTATATCTGTGAGTAAAACAGAACTCATTTTGCAGCAAACTTCCTGTCAGGAAGTGAGAAATCTGAAATCGGGCACTCTGTTCCAGGCTTAGTTTATTAATTTGCATGTAATCTATGGGTCGACATGCACTGCATACACCTTCCCCTAGATGTCAGTAAGCAGTGAGAATTAGAATGGGGTGTCTAGGTAGATCTGAGGCCGTACAAAAGCTCTTGGAACCGGGTGTGCAGTCTTTTCAACGTTCGTCATGACGCAAGACAGACCTCAGGATTGCATTCTGAAAAGCTCTCGTTATAGGCGTTAGATATATCCGGCTCTGATTTTATTCGATATAGGTGTTAAAAACATCATAATGTAGTTATTTTAAACCGAGTTATATCAGTTTATATCAGTATATTGCGATTTTCGGTATTTTATTTGTGCTGCGTTATGGTGAGTTGGACACGTCTTCGCCACATGGCTAATGTTTGCTGCTAATTCCAAAGTTGAAGACGACAATCTACAACCGAGCAACGATTATTCTGGACAAAGGACAACTTGCACAAGATTCTGATGGAAGCTCATCAAATAGTAAGAACTATTTATGATGTTAATTCGTTGTTCTGTTGAAAAATGTTAAACTATTATTCCGCCATTAATTTCGGTGCGGTCTCGCTTTAACGCACGCTGTATGTCGTAGTAACGTTAATTTTAAAAATCTAACACAGTGGTTGCATTAAGAACTAATGTATCTTTCATTTGCTGTCCAACCTGTATTTTTTAGTCAAGTTTATGATTAGTTATTGATTAGATTAGGTGCCTCTCCCAAGATTTCTCCCGACATTTTGTTTGCATTTTGGCTACTATTCATATTGTATAACCACGATTTGTGCCGCTAAATATGCACATTTTCGAACAAACCATATATGTATTGTGTAATTTGATGTTATAGGACTGTCATCTGAAGAAGTTTGAGAAGGTTAGTGAATAATTTTATATCTTTTGCTGGTTTATTCATTATCGCTACTGTTGGCTTGAATCAATGCTGTTGTGTGGTTGGCTATTGTAGTAAGCTAATATAATGCTATATTGTGTTTTCGCTGTAAAACACTTAAAAAATCTGAAATATTGGCTGGATTCACAAGATGTTGGTCTTTCATTTGCTGTACACTGTGTATTTTTCATAAATGTTTTATGATGAGTATTTAGGTAATTCACGTTGCTCTCTGTAGTTATTCTAGTTGCTTTGGTGAGAGTTGTGATGGTAGCTGCAATGTAAAACTATGATTTATACCTGAAATATGCACATTTTTCGAACAAAACATATGCTATACAATAAATATGTTATCAGACTGTCATCTGATGAAGTTGTTTCTTGGTTAGTGACTATTTATATCTTTATTTGGTCGAATTTGTGATAGCTACCTATGCAGTAAAAAAATGGTGGGAAAAAAAAGTTGTGTCTTTTGCTATCGTGGTTAGCTAATAGAAATACATAGTGTCTTCCCTGTAAAACATTTTAAAAATCAGAAATGATGGCTGGATTCACAAGATGTGTATCTTTCATCTGGTGTCTTGGACTTGTGATTTCATGATATTTAGATGCTAGTATTTACTTGTGGCGCTATGCTAGGCTATGCTAGTCAGCTTTTTTACTGATGAGGGTGCTCCCGGATCCGGGATGAGTACCAAGTAAAAGTTAAATAAAAAACTATCCTCATCAATCTACACAAAATACCCCATAATGACAAAGTGAAAACAGTTTTTTAGACATTTTTGCAAATGTATATATATTTCAAAAAATATTTCAGACCCTTTCCTGTGAGACTTGAAATTGAGCTCAGTTGCATCCTGTCTCCATTCATCATCCTTGAGATGTTTCTACAACTTGATTGGAGTCCACCTGTGGTAAATTCAATTGATTGGACATGATTTGGAAAGGCACACACCTGTCTCTAAGGTCACAAGCCACAAGGTCCGTCGAGCTCTGAGACAGGATTGTCACGAGGCACAGATCTGGGGAAGGGTACCAAAAAATGTCTGCAGCATTGAAGGTCCCTAAGAACACAGTGGCTTCCATCATTCTTAAATGGAAGAAGTTTGCAACCACCAAGACACTTCCTAGAGCTGGCCGCCCGTCCAAACTGAGAAATCGGGGGAGAAGGGCGTTGGTCAGGGAGGTGACCAAGAACCCAATGGTCACTCTGACAGAGCTTCAGAGTTCCTCTGTGAAGATGGGATAACCTTCCAGAAGGACAACCATCTCTGGAGTTTGCCAAAAGGCACCTAAAGATAAAACCAAGATTGAGCTCTTTGGCCTGATAGCCAAGCGTCACGTCTGGAGGAAACCTGGCACCATCCCTACGGTGAAGCCTGGTGGTGGCAGCATTATGCTGTGGGGATGTTTTTCAGCGGCAGGGACTGGGAGACTAGTCAGGATTGAGGGAAAGATTAACGGAGCGAAGTACAGAGAGATTCTTGATGAAAACATGCTCCAGAACGCTCAGGACCTCATGCTGGGGGTGAAGATTCATCTTCCAACAAGACAACGACCCTAAGCACACAGCCAAGACAACGCAGGAGTGGCTTCAGGACAAGTCTCTGAATGTCCTTGAGTGGCCCATCCAGAGCCCGGACTTGAACCCAATCGAACATCTCTGGAGAGACCTTAAAATAGCTGTGCAGTGACCCTCCCCATCCAACCTGACATAGCTTGAGAGGATCTGTAGAGAAGAATGGGTGAAACTCCCCAAATACAGGTGTGCCAAGCTTATTGCATCATACCGAAAAAGACTCAAGGCTGTAATTGCTGCCAAAGGTGCTTCAACAAAGTACTGAGTAAAGGTTCTGAATTCTCATTTAAATGTGATATTTCAGTTTTTTATTTGTAAAAAATGTGCTAACATTTCTAAAAACCTGTTTTTGCTTTATCATTATGGGGTACTGTGAGTAGATTGATGAGGAAAATAAACATTTTTATAAATTTTAGAATAAGACTAACGTAACAAAATGTGGAAAAAGTCAAGGGGTCTGAATTAGGGGTCGACCGATTAGGCTTGAAGTCATAAACAGCGCAATGCTTGAAGCACAGCAAAGAGCTGCTGGCAAATGCAGGAATGTGCTGTTTGAATGAATGCTTACGAGCATGCTGCTGCCTACCACCGCTCAGTCAGACTGCTCTATCAAATCATAGCTTAATTATAATATAATAACACACCGAAATACGAGCCTTAGGTCATTAATATTGTCAAATCCGGAAACTATCATTTCGAAAACAAAACGTTTATTCTTTCAGTGAAATACGGAACCGTTCTGTATTTTATCTAGCGGATGGCATCCATAAGTCTAAATATTGCTGTTACATTGCACAACCTTCAATGTTATGTCATAATTATGTACAATTCTGGCAAATTAATTACGGTCTTTGTTAGGAAGAAATGGTCTTCACACCGTTCGCAACGAGCCAGGCGGCCCAAACTGTTGCATATACCCTGACTCTGCTTGCACAGAACGCAAGAGAAGTGACACAATTTCCCTAGTTAACTTCTTGACGCTAGGGGCCAGATTTTTTTTTATTTTTAATAACGTTCCCAAGGTAAACAGACTATTTCTCAGGCCCAGATCGTAGAATATGCATATAATTTACAGATTAGGATAGAAAACACTCCAACGTTTCCAAAACTGTCAAAATATTGTCTGTGAGTATAACAAAACTGATTTTGCAGGCAAAAACCTGAGGAAATCCAACCCGGAAGTGCTTTTTTAAAATTGATCCCTGTTTCATTGCCTGCCCCTCTTCCATGTAAAGGGGTATCAACCAGATTCCTTTACCAATGGCTTCTTCAGGCTGTGACCAGGCTTTAGACATAGTTTCAGGCTTTTATTTTGAAAAATGTGCGAGATTCTTCAAAACGCGTCAGGTGTCCTTTGATTAGTTCCTGCACGCGAGAGGGGTAGCTCGACATTTTCTTTCTCTCTTTTATTGAATAGGTTACCGTCCGGTTGAAATATTATCGATTATGTATGTTAAAAACAACCTGAGGATTGATTATAAAAAACGTTTGACATGTTTCTACGAACATTATACTTTTTGGAATTTGTCTGCCTTTCAGGAAAGGAACGAGGCTGTGATTTTCGAAATATAACGCGCAACCCAAATGGCGTTTTTTTGTTATAAAACTAATATTTATCGAACAAAAATAACTTTTATTGTGTAACTGGGAGTCTCGTGAGTGCAAACATCCGAAGATTATCTAAGGTAAGCGATTAATTTCATTGCTTTTCTGACTTTCGTGACCATGCTAATTTGGGGCTAGCTGTTGTAGCATTGAAAGCTACACTCACAAAAGCTTGGATTTCTTTCGCTGTAAAATATATTTTCAAAATCTGACACGATAGGTGAATTAACAACAAGCTAAGCTGTGTTTTGGTATATTTCACTTGTGATTGCATGATTATAAATATTTTTTGTAATATTTTTGCATTTGGCACCCTGCAATTCTAGCGGTTGTTTAGGAAAGGGATCCAGTAAAAGGGATCCGTAGTGCAGAGAAGTTAAGAGTTTATTTGGAAGATCACAGCTCTATAAACATTATTTCGTGGTGCCCCGACTTTCTAGTTAATTACATTTACATGATTTGTTTAATATTAATTACAGAGAAATGATTTTATAGAATAGCATGTCATATCACTTAATCCGGCATAGCCAAAGACACGACACCAGTGTACCGCCAGTGTACCTCTAAACAGGGACTGGGATAGATGAACAGGGCTGAACTCCCAGAGCTGTAATCAGGATTTTCCTCTTTTAGTCATCCCAACAAAAGAGGACAGGATCATGAATATGCAGCAGTCGGAGGAGAGGTTCCCCTCCAGGCCGGAGAAAAGACTGATAATTACATCTTCTTCTCCTCCAACCAAAAGAGAGCATGACTTTGAAGATATGATCACCTTCTATTTAGATACCCCCAACTACACCGTTACCTTAACACCTCACTTACTTGCTTGATGTAAATATCACACGTTTTGTGATTCTGAGAATATACAGTAAATCAAATCAAATTTTATTGGTCACATACACATTGTTAGCAGATGTTAATGCGAGTGTAGCGAAATGCTTGTGCTTCCTGTTCCGACTGTGCAGTAATATCTAACAAGGAATCTAACAATTTCACAACAACTACCTTATACACACAAGTGTAAAGGAATTAATAAGAATATGTACATATATATATAGATGAGCGATGGCCGTGTGGCATAGGCAAGATGCAGTAGATGGTATAGAGTACAGTATATACATATGAGATGAGTAATGTAGGGTATGTAACATTATATAAAGTGGCATTGTTTAAAGTGACTAGTGATACATTTATTACATCCAATTTGTATTATTAAAGTGGCTAGAGATTTGAGTCAGTATGTTGGCAGCAACCAATCAATGTTAGAGATGGCTGTTTAACAGTCTGATGGCCTGTCTGATGGCCTTGAGATAGAAGCTGGTCTCTCGATCCCAGCTTTGATGCACCTGTACTGACCTCACCTTCTGGATGATAGCGGGGTGAACAGGCAGTGGCTCGGGTGGTTGTTGTCCTTGATGATCTTTTTGGCCTTCCTGTGACATCGGGTGGTGTAAGGTGTCCTGTAGGGCAGGTAGTTTGCCCCCGGTGATGCGTTGGGCAGACCTAACTACCCTTGGGAGAGCCTTACGGATGTGTGCGGAGCAGTTGCCATACCAGGCATCCGACAGGATGCTCTCGATTGTGCACCTGTAAAAGTTTGTGAGTGTACCATGTATTTCTCTGTCTGTGTAATTCTACCAACTGCTCAAAAAAATATAGGGAACACTAAAATAACACATCCTAGATCTGAATGAATGAAATATTCTTATTAAATACTTTTTTCTTTACATAGTTGAATGTGCTGACAAGAAAATCACACAAAAATTATCAATGGAAATCAAATTTATCAACCCATGGGGGTCTGGATTTGGAGTCACACTCAAAATTAAAGTGGAAAACCACACTACAGGCTGATCCAACTTTGATGTAATGTCCTTAAAACAAGTCAAAATGAGGCTCAGTAGTGTCTGTGGCCTCCACGTGCCTGTATGACCTCCCTACAACGCCTGGGCATGCTCCTGATGAGGTGGCGGATGGTCTCCTGAGGGATCTCCTCCCAGACCTGGACTAAAGCATCCGCCAACTCCTGGACAGTCTGTGGTGCAACGTGGCGTTGGTGGATGGAGCGAGACATGATGTCCCAGATGTGCTCAATTGGATTCAGGTCTGGGGAACGGGCGGGCCAGTCCATAGCATCAATGCCTCCCTCTTGCAGGAACTGCTGACACTCCAGCCACATGAGGTCTAGCATTGTCTTGCATTAGGAGGAACCCAGGTCCAACCGCACCAGCATATGGTCTCACAAGGGGTCTGAGGATCTCATCTCGGTACCTAATGGCAGTCAGGCTACCTCTGGCGAGCACATGGAGGGCTGTGCGGCCCCCCAAAGAAATGCCACCCCACACCATGACTGACGCACCGCCAAACCGGTCATGCTGGAGGATGTTGCAGGCAGCAGAACGTTCTCCACGGCGTCTCCAGACTCTGTCACGTCTGTCACATGTGCTCAGTGTGAACCTGCTTTCATCTGTGAAGAGCACAGGGCGCCAGTGGCGAATTTGCCAATCTTGGTGTTCTCTGGCAAATGCCAAACGTCCTGCACGGTGTTGGGCTGTAAGCACAACCCCCACCTGTGGACGTCGGGCCCTCATACCACCCTCATGGAGTCTGTTTCTGACCGTTTGAGCAGACACATGCACATTTGTGGCCTGCTGGAGGTCATTTTGCAGGGCTCTGGCAGTGCTCCTCCTGCTCCTCCTTGCACAAAGGCAGAGGTAGCGGTCCTGCTGCTGGGTTGTTGCCCTCCTACAGCCTCCTCCACGTCTCCTGATGTACTGGCCTGTCTCCTGGTAGCGCCTCCATGCTCTGGACACTACACTGACAGACACAGCAAACCTTCTTGCCACAGCTCGCATTGATGTGCCATCCTGGATGAGCTGCACTACCTGAGCCACTTGTGTGGGTTGTAGACTCCGTCTCATGCTACCACTAGAGTGAAAGCACCGTCAGCATTCAAAAGTGACCAAAACATCAGCCAGGAAGCATAGGAACTGAGAAGTGGTCTGTGGTTACCACCTGCAGAACCACTCCTTTATTGGGGGTGTCTTGCTAATTGCCTATAATTTCCACCTGTTGTCTATTCCATTTGCACAACAGCATGTGAAATTTATTGTCAATCAGTGTTGCTTCCTAAGTGGACAGTTTGATTTCACAGAAGTGTGATTGACTTGGAGTTACATTGTGTTGTTTAAGTGTTCCCTTTATTTTTTTGAGCAGTGTATATCAAGGTCCTTCCCTCGAACACTCCATTGTGTTATTTAACCTGTCTGACTCTAGCGTTCCGCCAGCGGAACTCCTCCCACATTCCACTGAAAAGGCAGAGCGCGAAATTCAAAATATATATTTTTTGAAATATTTAACTTTCACACATTAACAAGTCCAATACAGCAAATGAAAGGTACACATCTTGTGAATCCAGCCAACATGTCCGATTTTTAAAATGTTTTACAGCGAAAACAGCACGTATATTTATGTTAGCTCACCACCAAATACAAAAAAGGACAGACATTTTTCACAGCACAGGTAGCATGCACAAAGCCAACCTAACTAACCAAGAACCAACCAAACTAACCAAGAAACAACTTCATCAGATGACAGTATTATAACATGTTACACAATAAATCTATGTTTTGTTCGAAAAATGTGCATATTTGAGGTATAAATCAGTTTTACATTGCAGCTACCATCACAGCTACCGTCAAAAATAGCACCGAAGCAGCCAGAGTAATTATAGAGACCAACGTGGAATAACTAAATACTCATCATAAAACATTTCTTAAAAATACACACCGTACAGCAAATGAAAGACACAGATCTTGTGAATCCAGACAATATTTCAGATGTTCTAAGTGTTTTACAGCGAAAACACAATATAGCGTTATATTAGCATACCACAATAGCAAACATCACAACCGCATTGATTCAAGCCAAACATAGCGATTACGTATAAACCACCAAAAGATTTGAATTTCGCGCTCTGCCTTTTCAGTGGAATGTGGGAGGAGTTCCGCTAGCGGAACGCCTGGGCGAGACAGGTTAATCCACCTATCGTGTCAGATTTTGAAAATATGCTTTGCAACGAAAGCAATCTAAGCTTTTGTGAGTGTATCAATCAATGCTAGAACAGTTAGCCTTATATTAGCTTGGTTAGCTTCGTCACGAAAGTCAGAAAAGCAATAAAGTTAATCGATTACCTTTGATAATCTTCGGATGTTTGCACTCACGAGACTCCCAGTTACACAACAAATGTTATTTTTGTTCGATAAATATAACTTTTATAACAAGAAAACGCCATTTTGGTTGCGCGTTATGTTCAGAAAACTACAGCCTCGTTCCGTTCGACGAAAATTCCAAAAAGTATCCGTAATGGTCGTAGAAACATGTCAAATGTTTTTTATAATCAATCCTCAGGTTGTTTTTAACAAACATAATCGATAATATTTCAACCGGACCGTAACCTATTCAATAAGAGAGAAAAAGAAAATGGAGAGCTCCCCTCTCGCGCGCAGGAACTATTCAGAGGACACCTGACTACTTTTGAAAAATCTCGTTCATTTTTCAAAATAAAAGCCTGAAACTATGTCTAAAGCCTGATCACAGCCTGAGGAAGCCATTGGAAAAGGAATCTGGTTGATACCCCTTTAAATGGAAGAAAGACTGGCCAGGAAACACAGATAAAAAAATATATATATCACGTCCGGGTTATATTTTCTCAGGTTTTCGCCTGCAGAATCAGTTTTGTTATACTCACAGACAATATTTTGACAGTTTTGGAAACTTTGTAGTGTTTTCTATCCTAATCTGTAAATTATATGCATATTCTACGATCTGGACCTGAGAAATAGTCCGTTTACCTTGGGAACGTTATTTAAAAAAAAATAATAATAATCTGACCCCTAGCCTCAAGAAGTTAATTCCTAAAAGCAAAAACAATCAATAAACAACAACATCCTGAATAAAGAATATCTGAGTCATTACAAAAAACCTTATTATAACGCAGCATTATAGAGAGTATGCTAGACTAGGTAGCATTGAATATTGACTATTGAATTACATCACTGCTTATGGCTGGCAAAAATGATCCTTAATCCATTATAATGGCCTTAGGAAGCCAGCATCATGCATATTATTGATTAACTGATAAATTACATCAACAGCCCAGTACAATGATGGAATAATATCCAGTAGTCAAAAGCTTGCAGAGTAAACATTCTGCAGAGCTGCATTTTTATATATTAGTTTATGAGCACATTCCCCTGTATGTGCAGCATAGACTGTATGCACATTTGGTTGTTTGAAGATTTGTACGTTTTCCCTGCATCACAGTAATTTGTCTTCTTTATCGTATATCCAATACCATTGGTAATAATAAGGAGGACTACTTTTGTTTTTCATCTAGGAGGTTGCTGCTAACAGACTGTCTCTCCTTTATCTGTATTGCCATATCATCTCCCTCCCTCACTCCCTCCCTCCCTCCCAGGCTGTCACATTATTTCTGGGATGATTATTACTGTTTAGTTTGAAAAGTGGCCTTGAGAGCAGATGGTTCCAAATCCTTCAGAATAATTGTCTGCAGCCTGTTGTAAGAGAACAAGATATTTGCACTGTAAAATCACATATTACTATTACACTATGCAGCCAGTTTGCCTGGATTAGAAAGTATGGGTCTTTTGCAAGATAATTTACAGCGATTTTCATGGAATAAGGAGTTGTAAAGAAACCTGTCATACATCCTCTCTGTCTGACTGACTGTCTGTTTCTGTCCTCCATCCCTTCATTCCTCCATTCCAGTCTCTGTCTTTCCACTGCTGATATCTCCATTTCTCTATGACTTACTCTGTCTGAATTTCTGTATCTATACTCCATTCCTCCATCCCAGTGTCTTTATTAGTCTTTATGACTCATGCTAGTCTTACATACAAAGTTGGGATCTTTTAAGTTAAACCCAAATGTGTTTTGGAGAATGGACATCACACCGACTCAAGTTTACATTTAGGGCTGTAGTCAATCGAACATGGCTAGAGAGAGAGATGTGCAATGTTTACAGTGAGACTACAAGAATCTCAACTGCATAGCAATTCACAATTCAACTGGGCAAAAACAATAATGTATTGGCCTTTGCCAATGCCAGAACTCTGTGAACCTGTTTTGATTGAATACGTTTTCATTCTCTCTGGAACTGAAATCTAACAAGCCTGCCACAGAATGCATTGCCTCTCTGCTTTCTCTTCTTATGCCTGCCTCATTATTTACAAGAGACAGTTTGCCAACATTGCAACACTAAGGAAAGGAGATACCACAGTACTACACCTACACCATGAGGCAGGTAAGCCATACAGTTGAATCGTTGAGTGGAGAGAGAGAGAGAGTCAGTCAGTGCTTAGCTTTCTCTTTTCTTTCATCAAAGTGTTTGCATAAGCCGTGCCCTGGCCACCATCCTGAGGTGTCATCCCAGGTATTAGCCTGCCTGTCACAACAATCACATCACTGTTTGGTCAGGTCCCTCCATCAGCACCTCATTACCTGCTGTCAATGTTTGTGGCCTGAGCGGCCCTGGCAGGTACTGTAGATGCATTACTGAGAGAAGTACTCTCTCTCCCTCTTTACTGACCGCGTATCTCTCTCTCTCTCTCTTCCTTTCTCTCTTTTTCTGTCTCTCTCTCTCTTATTCTTTCGCTTTCTCTCTCTCTTCCTCTTTACCGACCACTTCTCTCTCTCTCTCTCTCTCGTTCTTTCACTTTGCCTTTCTCTCTCAGAGGTACTCTCTCTCGTTTTTTCCCTTTCTCTTTCTCTCTCTCTCTGAGAGGTACTCTCTCTCACTCGCTCTTTTATTTTATGTCTGAAAGTCTTGACGTTTCTAATGAGGAATTGAGAGAATAATGAAGCAAGCCAGGGATTGTTCTCTCTGGCTGCATAATTCTTTTTTTGCAGACCTTTCTGGAATTTGTAAGTGTTCCTTTAGAATCACCTCAGAGTAGTGTTGTCCAAAACAGAACAGTAAGAACAAAAGTTTAGAACACCTGTGTGTGCTCACATGAAAGAGCTTTAGTGCTTATCACTCTATGGCACATTTCAAGCACCTGGAATCGGATGCCAACATATCCTCTCACTCCAGGAAAAGGATTTCAAACTAACGACATCCATTGTTAATTATGTTACTTTGTGTTTATTTCCAATTAGAGAAATTAATTGTAGTGTTATATAGGGGTGACTGTTTGAATGGCCCATTGTTCATCTTTACCTCCACAATGTGCTAAATATAGAAGCAGAGTTCTTCATACGGCTTCATGTAATTAGGCAGAATAATTACTCTCTCGAAGTAATCAACACGTTGACACCAGACCAGATCCATCTAGGTTTGCATCCCAAATGGCAGCCTATTTTCGATGTAGTGTGCTACGTTTGACCAAAGTAGTGCACTATATAGGGAATAGGGTGCCATTTGGGAAGCAACCCTAGGGTGGCATGTAGCCTGGCGGTTAAGAGCGTTGAGCCAGTAACCGAATCCTCGAGCTGACTAGGTGAAAAATCTGTCAATGTGCCCTTGAGCAAGGCGCTTCACCCTAATTGCTCCTCTAAATCACTCTGGATTAGAGTGTCTGTTAAATTATGTAAATGTGGTCTGCACAAATAGGGTGTGTAAACAGGCTTATTATTTGAGGAGGGAATATCAGATTTGCTTGAGAAATTAATGAAAGTGAGCCATTTTCTTCCTTTAGGAATACCTTACCTGCAGCCAAGTTCTTTCTGTAGGAATACCTTACCTGCAGCCAAGTTCTTTCTGTAGGAATACCTCACATGCAGCCAAGTTCTTTACCTGCTAGACTGACTGCTTCCAAGTCTAACAAATGCTCGAGGAGAAGAAAAGCACCACATAAGGAAGAAAGCACAAAGACAAAGTCAGGGTGTTTTAACCCCACCAAAATGTATTTTAACATTTTAATTGTCATTAATTTAGCAGTCAAATCGTCTCCTAAAGTGTTCATCAATAAAGCACATGATGAAAACCTTCCTTCTCCAATGGAATATTCAAGAGGGATAGATAGAATTAAATTTGTTTTGGGGATTTTAAAAAGCTGTCTCCTCTCCATGCATTCTCTCCTGAGACTGAATCCTCTCTGCTTTGCTGGAACAGCTTTGTTTTCTTATCTGCTGTATTTCCTCCTTCCATTTTCAAACTACACAGCACTCCATCAATTCCCCCTGTCAGATGGGGAAAATGGGAACAATAGGGAGAAGGTTTTCAAAGTTATTGGAAGTCTGGCTCATATTCATTTCCATACAGAAATCTATTTTTCTCTATTGCTCCTTCTCCCTTTCTCTCTCTCTTTCTCTCTCTGGATTGGTCCTCCACTTCTCTTAGTATGCCACACAGCAAATTCCCCAGTGTAAAATTGACACTGAAAGTGTGGACCCGTATAGAGACTGAACAGTGTAGACACTGAACAGTGTTGAATTAACACACTGCTTAGTGTAAAGCTTTATTTGCATATTTCCCAGAGTGCCTTGCCTTTCGAGTGAATTGTAGTGACAAAGATGCTTGTTGCATGCATTCTTTTTCAGTCCTACGAACTGGGGTTGTATGCCTCCCTCTACTCTCTCATACTATCCTTTTCTTTGGATGGACCAGGAGGCAGCAACGGTAACAGTGGCTTGACTGCGGCTGGCGCTGTCTCTCAGGCCGGAATTGCCGGAAGGACTGGGGAAGACGGAAAGGTAACAGTGGCTTGACCACGGCCCGACCTGTCTCCCCAGTTCACCGACCACCCCATAACCCCTCCCCTCCCCAGAATCCAGAACCAGCACCGGACCAGCTGCTTGAGGAGGAGACGACGGACTGCAGGCCTTGATATGAGCAAAGTGCTGCCGAGGCGTGCCTTACTCCCTCTACCCTTGGCATGCAGCCCTGCCTTTCTTTTTCCCCCATCTGCCCTCCTCAGGCAACCGCCAACTACCCAGAGCAGACCAACGGAAGGAGAGACCAGACCAGACATCTTCACCACCAGAACAAGCAGAGGAATGACCAAAGACACCAACCTACGCCTGGAGCAAGCAGACCACAGGGGAGGTCCTTCATTGGCCTATGGGTCACGGGCTTCAATGTGTGTCTGCTCGCTCTGAGGTTTGTCCTTCCTACCACTGCAGGATCGGAGTAGACCAATGACCAAACCAAGTGACACCACCAAGACCAGGCCAGAACCAACATTCTCCTCCAAATCCTAACACCCTCCCACCCCCACCTAAACAAGATGACTGGGATGAACCCAGGTACAATGCACTGCTACAATGCGGTGAGGTTGAAGCTAATCCCCATCAAGGAGACTGCTGAGGACAGAACCACCAATCGATGGGGAGCAGCAGGAGCAGCAGCAACAACAACCGCCAGAACAGAAACCATGACCCAGCTGGAATTCAACAGGGCAGTTCTCCATAGAGGTATGGACTGAACTGCCTGGTGAAACCCCCAGGGCCACAGGAATAATATAATGCCAGTTTCAATACCCCCCCCCCACCCCAGTTACTAGAACAGTTTTAATAATAACAAATAATGTATTACATTTCTAAAGCACTTTTCATAAGAATCTCAAAGCACTTCAAAAGCAAAAAACAAACAAGCAATACATCATCATGAGTAGCCTAGCTATAGTTAGGTCAACCAATAGAGTCCAAGTCTTTGAGTGCATGCATACTCCAAAGATGGAGAGAGGCAGTTCATGGCTTGAGAGGAAAGTGGTCAGGGAGAATGTTGATGAAGAGTCTAGTGTGGTTAAAATACAGGAATTTTAAATATAAAGTCCAATTTAAAACATTTACAGTAACTCCATTCTCGGACACAGAATCAAAATCATTTACAGTCCATTTCCACAGCAAAAGCATCCAAGAGTTACACCTTTTCACCACCCTCAAGTCAGTGGCTAGGGGGCACGAAAAAGGACTGGGCACAAAAATGCCTGGTTCAGTTAACTTAACTAGGGTAAGGGGCAGCATTCGGAATTTTGAATGAAAAGCGTGCCCAAAGTAAACTGCCTGTTACTCAGGCCCAGAAGCTAGGATATGCATATAATTGGTATGTTAGGATAGAAAACACTCTAAAGTTTCTAAAACGGTTAAAATTATGTCTGTGAGTATAACAAAACTGACATGGTAGGCGAAACCCCAAGGACAAACCATCCTCCCCCCAAAAAAATTCAGCCTACCACTGTTTTCAATGGCTGTCACTTTTATTATAAGGCAAAATTCTCCCAGATTTCAGTTCCTAGGGCTTCCACTAGATGTCAACAGTCTTTGGAAAGAGTTTCATGCTGGTTTTTGGAAAAATGAGCCAGAAATAGTAGTTTTTCTAGGTGGCTCCCATTTTGGCTGTAGTGTTTTCAAGCGCGTGTTTATTAGTAACGTTTGGGATTCATTTTGTATGCATTTTGATGGAAGGAAACTGGGTGGATTATTGACTGAAGCGCGCCAGCTAAACTGAGTCTTTATGGATATAAAGAAGGACATTATCGGACAAAATGACCATTTTTGATGTATCTGGGACCTTTTGGAGTGCCAACAGAAGAAGATCAAAGGTAAGGCATTTATTATATCGCTATTTCTGACTTTCGTGGCGCACCTGCATGGTTGAAATATGTTTTTCATGCTTTTGTATGCGGGGCGCTGTCCTCAGATAATCGCATGGTGTGCTTTCGCCGTAAAGCCTTTTTGAAATCTGACACAGCGGCTGGATTAACAAGAAGTTAAGCTTTATTTTGATGTATTACACTTGTGATTTTATGAAAGTTAAATATTTTTAATTCTGTAGTTTGAATTTCGCGCTCTGCAATTTCACCGGATGTTGGCCACCTGCCACCTGCCCATAAGAAGTTAACAAGCAACCTTATTCGTCAAAACTTAAACTTAAAAGTAAACCAACCTATTTACTTACACATTACCAATTAATTTTAACAAATAAACTCAATACTTGGCTAATACAAGGGTATACAAGGGTATTAGATTTAGAATTCAAGGCACACTTAACCAGCATGGCTACCACAGCATTCTGCAGCGATACGCCATCCTATCTGGTTTGCGCTTAGTGGGACTATCATTTGTTTTTCAACAGGACAATGACCCAACACACCTCCAGGCTGTGTGTAAGGGCTATTTGACCAAGACGAAGAGTGATGTAGTGCTGCATCAGATGACCTGGCCTCCACAATCACCTGACCTCAACCCAATTGAGATGATTTGGGATGAGTTGGACCACAGAGTGAAGGAAAAGCAGCCATCAAGTGCTCAGCATATGTGGGAAGTCCTTCAAGACTGTTGGAAAAGCATTCCAGATGAAGCTAGATGAGAGAATGCCAATAATGTGCAAGGCTGTCATCAAAGCATATGATTCCATATGTGTTATTTCATAGTTTTGATGTCTTCACTATTATTCTACAATGTAAAACCCTTGAATGAGTAGGTGTGTCCAAATGTTTGACTGGTACTGTATATATTAAAATGTTGGTCACTTAGCAGACATGCTTATCCAGAGTGACTTGCTCAACTAAGGTTGATAAACAACAACATATCACAGTCATAGCATTCTATTTTAAAATACAAAATACATGTATTTTAATTAAATACTTTACAAAATACAAGTAGTTTTTAGTTTATTTTGATACATTGATCTTTATGGCATTTTGTATCTGTATTTTTAATTGTATACTGAACCAAAATATAAATGCAACATGCTACAATTTCCAAGATTTTACTGAGTTACAGTTCATATAAGGACATTTGTCAATTGAATAAATAAATTAGGCCCTAATCTGTGGATTTCACATGCCTGGGAACACAAATATGCAGCGCAACACATATCCTTCGCATAGAGTTGATCAGGCTGTTGATTGTGGCCTGTGAAAGGTTGTCCCACTACTCTTCAATGGCTGTGCGAAGTTGCTAGATGTTGGCGGGAACTGGAACATGCTGTCGTACTCGTCGATCCAGAGTATCCCAAACATGCTCAATGGGTGACACGTCTGGCGAGTATGCAGGCCATGGAAGAACTGGGACATTTTCAGATTCCAGGAATTGTGTACAGATCCTTGCGACATGGGGCGGCGGATGAATGGCACGACAATGGGCCTCAGGATCTTGTCACGGTATCTCTGTACATTCACATTGCCATTGATAAAATTAAATTGTGTTCATTTTCTGTAGTTTACGCCTAACCATATCGTAAACCCACCGCCACCATGGGGTACTCTGTTGACAACATTCACATCAGCAAACCACTCGCCCACACGACGCCATACACGTGGTCTGCGGTTGTGAGGCCGGGTTGGACGTACTGACAAATTCTCTAAAACGAAGTTGGAGGTGGCTTATGGCAGAGAAAAATGTACATTAAATTCTCTGGCAACAGCTCTGGTGGACATTCCTGCAGTCAACATGCCAATTGCACGCTCACTTACAACTTGGGACATTTGTGACATTGTTTTGTGTGACAAAATTGCAAATTTTAGAGTGGCCTTTTATCGTCCCCAGCAGAAGGTGCACCTGTATAATGATGATGCTGTTTAATCATCTTCTTGTTACCACACCTGTCAAGTGGATAGATTATCTTGGCAGAGGAGAAATGCGCACTAACAGGGAGGTAATCAAATTCATGCACAACATTTCAGAGCAAGAAACTGTTTGTGCATATGCAACATTTCTGGGATCTTTTAGTTTTAGCTCCTGAAACATGGGACAAACACTTTACATGTTGCGTTTATATTTTTGTTCATTATATTTTGCAATTTCTGCCATTCCCTGTCAATACGGCCCAATTAAAACCAATGTAGATGGTTGGTGGTCATTTTGCGAAACTGGTCTTTTAGAGTATAATAGGTTATCAAATCTGCATTGCGCTATGGCTAGACATCTTTATGTAGTAGATGACTCAATTGTTTAAAGACAGAGGTCTCATCATAATGGGTTACTTGTCTCTCTGCTAGACATAATGCATTCATACACAGCAAATTCCCCAATTTTAAGCATACATTGGTCTTCAAAATAAATGTAAATACAAAAAGATATCAATATATCTCTGACTATCTCTCGATAGTTCCAATACAATACTGAGATATTCATGGTAACTTGATGCCAGAGCAATGAAACACAGTACAGTAAAAGTGAACATTAACTCTACCGCTTCTCTCTCCCGGATCCGGGATCCTCCTCATCAAAAAAGCTGACTAGCATAGCCTAGCCTAACAGGACAGGGATATCATATGATATAATTTTCATGAAATCACAAGTCCAATACAGAAAATGAAAGATAAACATCTTGTGAATCCAGCCATCATTTCCGATTTTTAAAATGTTTTACAGCGAAAACACAATATGTATTTCTATTAGCTAACCACAATAGCCAAACACACAACCGCATATTTTCACCATGTTTCCACCGCATAGGTAGCTTTCACAAAACCGACAAAATAGAGATAAAATTTGTCACTAACCAAGAAACAACTTCATCAGATGACAGTCTTATAACATGTTATACAATACATTTATGTTTTGTTTGAAAATGTGCATATTTGAGGTATAAATCATAGTTTTACATTGCAGCCACCATCAAAAATAGCACCAAAGTAGCCAGAATAATTACAGAGAGCAACGTGAAATATATAAATACTCATCATAAAACATTTATGAAAAATACATGGTGTACAGCAAATGAAAGATAAACATCTTGTGAATCCAGCCAATATTTCCGATTTTTTAAGTGTTTTACAGCGAAAACACAATATAGAATTATATTAGCTTACCACAATAGCCAAACACACAAACGCATTTATTCACCGCAAAGTTAGCTTTCGCAAAAACCAGCAAAATATATAAAATTAATCACTAACCTTTGGACAACTTCATCAGATGACAGTCTTATAACATCATGTTATACAATACATTTATGTTTTGTTCGAAAATGTGCATATTTATAGCTACAAATCCTGGTTATACATTGTGAATACGTAGCAACGATTCACCAGAATCTCCGGAGATATTTTGGACACTCACCTAATCTGACCAAAGAACTCATCATAAACTTTACATAAAAATACTTGTTGTATGGCAAATGAAAGATACACTGGTTTTTAATGCAACCGCTGTGTTAGATTTTAAAAAATAACTTTACCATAACATACAGCTTGCGTTATTGTGAGACAGCACTCACCAACACGGCGGAGAATAGGAGTCAACATTTTACACAGAAATACGAAATAACATCATAAATGTTTTCTTACTTTTGCTGAGCTTCCATCAGAATGTTGTACAAGGAGTCCTTGGTCCAGAATAAATCGTTGTTTGGTTTTAGAATGTCCATTTCTTCTGTCGAATTTGCGCCACAATGCTAGCCAAGGTTGCTAACATTCCCATCCTCTCTTGGCGCAAAGAACGGAAAACTCCAAAAGTGTAACGTTCGTCTTCCTCCTCGTCTGAGGAGGAGCAAGGATCGGACCAAAGCGCAGCGTGGTTTGAATACATACTATCGTTTATTAAACGAAGACGAAAAAACACTTGAACAAACTACAAAACAATAAACGACGTGAACAGACCTGAACTTGAGAACATATAAAACATGAACGCACGAACAGGAACAAACGAACGAAACAGTACCGTGTGGCGAACAAACACAGACACAGCAACAATCACCCACAAACAACCAGTGAAAACAGCCTACCTTAATATGGCTCCCAATCAGAGACAATGACAAACACCTGTCTCTGATTGAGAACCATATTAGGCCAAACGAACAAACCTAAACATAGAAACAAATAACATAGACTGCCCACCCCAACTCACGCCCTGACCATACTAAATAAATACAAAACAAGGGAAATAAGGTCAGGAACGTGACAAAAAGTCCCAATAAACGTTGAATAAACTGATAAAACTCGGTTGAAAAAAACTACTTTATGATGTTATTATCATATGTATCAAATAAAATCAGAGCCGGAGATATTCGCCGTGTATACCGAACGCTTTTCAGAAGACAATGTCGAGCTCCCCCGTGCGCCTTCGAAGACAAAGAAAATACCGGACCTGTCACTCCAAAAGCTCTTGTTCGACCTCAGATCAAGCTAGACACCCCATTCCACTGCCTGTTGACTAGTCTAGTGGAAGGCGTATGAAGTGCATACATATCGATAAATAAAAGCCAGTTGAATAGGCAGGCTGTCACGTCCTGACCATAGTGCTTATGTGTTTTGCTTGTTTTAGTGTTGGTCAGGACGTGAGCTGGGTGGGCATTCTATGTTGTGTGTCTAGTTTGTCTGTTTCTGTGTTCAGCCTAATATGGTTCTCAATCAGAGGCAGCTGTCAATCGTTGTCCCTGATTGAGAATCATATATAGGTGGCTTGTTTTGTGTTGGGGATTGGTGGGTGGTTGTTTCCTGTGTCAGTGTTTGTGCCACACGGGACTGTGACGGTTAGTACGTTTGTTGTTTTGTATTTTGTCTAGTTTTCTTGTTATTAAATCATGGAAACTTACCACGCTGTACATTGGTCCTCCGATCCTTCTCGCCTCTCCTCGTCCGAGGAGGAGGAAGAGCTAGACTGCCGTTACAGAACCACCCACCTAACTCGGACCAAGCAGCGTGGCTACGGGCAGCGACAGCAGCAGCAGCGGCCAGCTACACAGGACTCCTGGACATGGGAGGAAATTTTGGAGGGAAAAGGACACTGGGCTCACATTGGAGAATATCGCCGCTCTCGGGAAGAGATGGAGGCAGCTAAAGCCCAGGAGCGGTGGTATGAGGAGGCAGCACGGAAGCGTGGCTGGAAGCCCGTGAAGAAACCCCAAAAATGTATTGGGGGGGGAGGCTAAAGGGTAGTGTGGTGAAGGCAGGTAGGAAACCATGCTTACCGTGGAGAGCGGGAGTACGGGCAGACACCGTGTTATGCGGAAGAGCGCACGGTGTCTCCTGTACGTGTGCATAGCCCGGTGCGGTACATTCCAGCTCCTCGTATCGGCCGGGCTAGATTGGGCATTGAGCCAGGTGCCATGAAGCCGGCTCAACGCTTCTGGTCTCCAGTGCGTCTCCTCGGGCCGGCATACATGGCACCAGCCTTACGCATGGTGTCCCCGGTTCGCCAACACAGCCCAGTGCAGGTTATTCCACCTCCCCGCACTGGTCGGGCTACGGGGAGCATTCAACCAGGTAAGGTTGGGCAGGCTCGGTGCTCAAGGGAGCCAGTACGCCTGCAGGGTCCGGTATATCCAGCGCCACCTTCCCGCCCCAGCCCAGTACCATCAGTGCCTACACCACGCACCAGGCTTCCAGTGCGTCTCCAGAGCCCTGTTCCTCCTCCACGCACTCTCCCTGTGGTGCGTGTCTCCAGCCCAGTACCTCCAGTTCCGGCACCACGCACTAAGCCTCCTGTGCGTCTCCAGAGCCCTGTACGCACTGTTCCTGCTCCCCGCACTAGCCTTGAGGTGCGTGTCTCCAGTCCGGTACCACCAGTTCCGGCACCACGCACCAGGCCTACTGTGCGCCTCAGCAGGTCAGAGTCGGTCGTCTGCCCAGCGCAGTCTGAGCTGCTTGCCTGCCCAGCGCCGTCTGAGCCATCCGTCTGCCCAGCGCCGTCTGAGCCGCCCGTCTGTCCCGAGCCGTCAGAGCCGCCCGTCTGTCCCGAGCCATTAAAGCCGTCCGTCAGTCAGGAGCCGCTAGAGCCGCCAGCCAGTCAGGAGCTGCCAGAGCCGCCAGCCAGTCAGGAGCTGCCAGAGCCGCCAGCCAGTCAGGAGCTGCCAGAGCCGCCAGCCAGTCAGGAGCTGCCAGAGCCGCCAGCCAGTCAGGAGCTGCCAGAGCCGCCAGCCAGTCAGGAGCTGCCAGAGCCGCCAGCCAGTCAGGAGCTGCCAGAGCCACCAACCAGTCAGGAGCTGTCAGAGCTGCCTTCCAGTCATGAGCTGCCCTCCAGTCATGAGCTGCCCTCCAGTCATGAGCTGCCCTCCAGTCATGAGCTGCCCTCCAGTCATGAGCTGCCCTCCAGTCATGAGCTGCCCTCCAGTCATGAGCTGCCTTCCAGTCATGAGCTGCCTTCCAGTCATGAGCTGCCTTCCAGTCATGAGCTGCCTTCCAGTCATGAGCTGCCCTCCAGTCATGAGCTGCCTTCCAGTCATGAGCTGCCACTCAGTCATGAGCTGCCCTTCAGTCCGGAGCTGCCCTTCAGTCCGGAGCTGCCTCTCTGTCCGGAGCTGCCCCTCTGTCCTGAGCTACCTCTCTGTCCTGAGCTACCTCTCTGTCCTGAGCTACCTCTCTGTCCTGAGCTACCTCTCTGTCCTGAGCTACCTCTCTGTCCTGAGCTGTCTCCTAAATCTAGGGGGGACCTTTGTGAAGGTTCCTAGACCAGGGTCGGAGGCGAGGGTCGCCACTCAAAGGACGCTAAGGAGGGGGACAAAGACAATGGTGGAGTGGTGTCCTCGTCCTGCGCCGGAGCCGCCACAGCGGACAGATGCCCACCCAGACCCTCCCCTTGAGTTTTAGGGGTGCGTTCGGAGTCCGCACCTCAGGAGGGGGGTACTGTCACGTCCTGACCATAGTGCTTATGTGTTTTGCTTGTTTTAGTGTTGGTCAGGACGTGAGCTGGGTGGGCATTCTATGTTGTGTGTCTAGTTTGTCTGTTTCTGTGTTCAGCCTAATATGGTTCTCAATCAGAGGCAGCTGTCAATCGTTGTCCCTGATTGAGAATCATATATAGGTGGCTTGTTTTGTGTTGGGGATTGGTGGGTGGTTGTTTCCTGTGTCAGTGTTTGTGCCACACGGGACTGGGACGGTTAGTACGTTTGTTGTTTTGTATTTTGTCTAGTTTTCTTGTTATTAAATCATGGAAACTTACCACGCTGTACATTGGTCCTCCGATCCTTCTCGCCTCTCCTCGTCTGAGGAGGAGGACAACTTAGACTGCCGTTACACAGGCCCTGAAACAGAGCCTCGTTTTCAGATTTTTTACTTCCTGTATGGAAGTTTGCTGCCAAATGAGTTCTGTTTTACTCACAGATATAATTCAAACAGTTTTAGAAACTTCACAGTGTTTTCTATCCAATAGTAATAATAATATGCATATTGTATGATCTAGAATAGAGTACGAGGCAGTTTAATTTGGGCACGATTTTTTCCAAAGTGAAAACAGCGCCCCCCTATTGACAAGACTGTAAGAAATGTGTGTATAGTTTACTATAATAGAGCAAGCAGGTTGGCTGTAGGCATTTGCATATTACAGCATATTAATTAATACTAGGTGTTTTATGTCACTTGCACTTTTAGAGGCCTAAACAAAGGCTTCCAAACAGGCTGTGATTACAGGGCAAAACACATCAAATAGACAGCAAGGATGCCCACATATATCTTTTGGACTGTGTATGTTCTTCTGAGTTCTCCTTTAATGAAAGTCGGTTTAAAATGAATAGTTCTTGTTTAGTCTATCATGGATAGAGAGGGGTGTCTGATAAATAGTGTGTGCGTGCATCCATGCGTGTGTGTTCGTCCTTATGAGTATGTCTGTGTATGCTTGTGTGTGTCTCTCTATGTGATAGCTATCAGTAGAAGGGTCACTGTTCAATTTCCAGCCACTAGCACACACTTTAAATTAAATGATCTGACATGACCGCTAAACACCAGTCCCATGACCACCACAACGTACTAAGGGAAGTGGAGGAGCATTCCAGCTCTGGAGGACTGTCAGTCAACCCTTCCCTGGGAAAGCAACGTTGGAGATGATAGAGGGAGATTAAGATAGAGAGAGAGAAAGACATAGAGAAAGAGAGACAGAGAGAGAGAGAAAGAGAGCTAGAGAAAGGGAGACAGAGAGAGACAGATAAAGGGAGACAGAGAAAGGGAGACAAAGAGAGAGGAAGGGAGACAGCGAGAGAGAGATAGAGAAAGGGAGACAGAGAGAGAGACAGAGATTTATGTATGGAAATAAATATGAACCAGACTTCCAATAAGTCTGAAAATCTTCTCCCTATTGTTCCCATTTTCCACAGTTGTCAGAGAGAATTGATGGAGAGCCGTGCAGTTTGAAAACGGAAGGAGGAAATACAGCAGATAAGAAAATTATGCTGTTCCAGTGAAGCAGAGAGAATTCCGTCTCAAGAGAGAATGCATGGAGAGGAGACAGACTGGAATTAAAGATGATCAAAAGTCCCCAAAACAAATTGAATTCTATCTATCACTCTTGAGAATTCTATTGGAGAAGGAAAGGTTTCAGCATATGCTTTATTGATGAACACTTTAGGAGACAATTTGAATGCTAAGTGGATGACAATTAAAACCTTTTTGGGGGGGGCAAAACACCATGTCTTTGTGCTTTCTTCCTCACATGTGGTGCTTCTCTGCTCCTCATGCATTTGTTAGACTTGGAAGCAATCAGTCTTGCAGGTGAAGAACTTGGCTGCAGGTAAGGTATCCTAACAGAAAGAACTTGACTGCAGGTAAGGTATTCCTACAGGAAAAACTTGGCTCATTTTCATTCATTTTTCATGCAAATATGATATTAACTCCTCAAATAATAAGCCTGTTTCCACACCCTGCTACATTTACATTTGAGTCATTTAGCAGAAGCTCTTATCCAGAGCAAATAGGGTTAAGTGCTTTGGTCAAGAGCTCATCGACAGATCTTTCACCTCGTCAGCTCGGGGATTCAAACTATTTACTGGCCCAAAGCTCTTAACTGCTAGGCTATCTTCGACCCTAGGGTTGCTTCCCAAATGTCACCATTTTCCCTATATAGTGCACTACTTTGGACCAGAGCCCTAGTCAAAAGTAGCACACTATACACAGTTGAAGTCGGATGTTTACATACACCTTAGCCAAATACATTTAAACTCAGTTTTTCACAATTCCTGACATTTAATCCTAGTACAAATTCCCTGTCTTAGGTCAGTTAGGATCACCACTTTATTTTAATAATGTGAAATGTCAGAATAGCAGAGAGAATGATTTATTTCAGCTTTTATTTCTTTCATCACATTCCCAGTGGGTCAAAAGTTTACATACACTCAATAAGTATTTGGTAGCATTGCCTTAAAATTGTTTAACTTGGGTCAAATGTTTTCGGGTAGCCTTTCACAAGCTTCCCACAATAAGTTGGATGAATTTTGACCCATTCCTCCTGACAGAGCTGGTGTAACGGAGTCAGGTTAGTAGAACTCCTTGCTCTCACACGCTTTTTCAGTTCTGCCCACAAATTTTCTATAAGATTGAGGTCAGGGCTTTGTGATGGCCAGTCCAATACCTTGACTTTGTTGTCCTTAAGCCCTTTTGCCACAACTTTGGAAGTATGCTTGGGGTCATTGTCCATTTGGAAGACCCATTTGCGACCAAGCTTTAACTTCCTGACTGATGTCTTGAGATGTTGCTTTAATATATCCACATCATTTTACATCCTCATGATGCCATTTATTTTGTGAAGTGCACCAGTCCCTCCTGCAGCAAAGCACCCCCACAACATGATGCTGCCACCCTTGTGCTTCACGGTTGGGATGGTGTTCTTCAGCTTGCAAGCCTCCTTCTTTCTCCTCCAAACATAACAATGGTCATTATGGCCAAACAGTTCTATTATTGTTTCATCAGACCAGAGGACATTTCTCCAAAAAGTACGATCTTTGTCCCCATGTGCAGTTGCACACCGTAGTCTGGCTTTTTTATGGTGGTTTTGGAGCAGTGGCTTCTTCCTTGTTGAGTGGCCTTTCAGGTTGTCGATATAGGACTCTTTTTACTGTGGATATAGATACTTTTGTACCTGTTTCCCCCAGCATCTTCACAAGGTCCTCTGCTGTTGTTCTGGGATTGATTTGCACTTTTCGCACCAAAGTACGTTCATCTCTAGGAGACAGAATGCGTCTCCTTCCTGAGCGGTATGACGGTTGCCTGGTCCCATGGTATTTATACTTGCGTACTTTTGTTTGTACAGATGAACGTGGTACATTCAGGCGTTTGGAAATTGCTCCCAAGGATGAACCAGACTTGTGGAGGTCTACAATTATTTTCTGAGGTCTTGGCTGATTTCTTTTGATTTTCCCATGATGTCAAGCAAAGTGGCACTGAGTTTGAAGGTAGGCCTTGAAATACATCCACAGGTACACCTCCAATTGACTCAAATGTTGTCAATTAGCCTATCAGAAGCTTCTAAAGCCATGACATAATTTTCTGGAATTTTCAGAGCTGTTTAAAGGCACAGCCAACTTAGTGTATGTAAACTTCAGACCCACTGGAATTGTGATACATTGACTTATAAGTGAAATAATTTGTCTGTAAACAATAGTTGGAAAAATGACTTGTGTCATGCACAAAGTAGATGTCCTAACCGACTTGCCAAAACTATAGTTTGTTAACAAGAAATTTGTTGAGTGGTTGAAAAACGAGTTTTAATGAACTTCCGACTACAACTGTAGCATGGTTTCCCAAACTCGGTCCTTGGGACCCCAAGGGCTACATGTTTTGATATTTGCCATAGCACTAAACAGCTGATCCACTAATCAACTAATCATCAAGCTTTGATCATTTGAATGAGCTGTATAGTGTTAAGGCAAAAACCAAAACGTGGACCCCTTGGGGTCCAGAGGACCGAGTTTGGGTCCTCTGGAAATAGGATGCAACCTAGATGGATCTGGTCTGGTGTCAACGTGTTGATTACTTTGAGAGAGTAATTATTTTGACCTAATTACATGAATGCCTGCTTCTATATTTAGCACATTGTGGAGGTAAAGACAAACAATGGGCCATTCCAACTGGCACAATTAATTTCTCTAATTGGAAATAAACACAAAGTAACATAATTAACAATGGATGTAGTTAGTTTGAATTCCTTTTCTGGAGTGAGAGGATATTTTGGCATCCGATTCCAGGTGCTTGGCATGTGTCATGGAGTTATAAGCACTAAGCTCTTACTTGTGAGAACACACAAGTGTTCTAAACTTTAGTTTTTACTGTTCTGAGGTGATTCTAAATGAACACTGAAAAATTCCAGAAAGCTCTGTAAATGAGCGTTACGAAGGCAGAGAGAATGATCCCTGAGAGAGAGAGAGAGAGAGAGAGAGAACATGAGAGAAAGAGAGAGAATTACGTTTTAGGGAAGATCCAGATGCAGACAGTGTCAAAGTAACAAAAGTTTATTACTAGAACAGGTGGAGGCAAAACGACAGGTCAAGGGCAGGCAGAGGTCAGTTCTCCAGATCAGAGTCAAAAGGTACAGAATGGCAGGCAGTCTCAGGGTCAGAGCAAGCAGAGGTCATTAGTCCAGGCCGGTGTGACAAGGTACAGAAGGCAGGCAGGCTCAGGGCAGGCAGAATGGTCAAAACTGAAAAAACTAGAAAACAGGAACTATAGAAAAGACAGGAGCAAGGGGAAAACCGCTGGTAGGCTTGACGGACAAAACGATCTGGCAACAGACAAACAGAGAACACAGGTATAAATACACTGGGGATAATGAGGAAGATGGGCAAAACCTGGAGGGGGCTGGAGACATACACAAAGACAGGTGAAAGAAAGAGAAAGAGAAAGAGAAAGAGAGAGAGAGAGAGAGAGAGAGAGAGAGAGGAGGTTGCTAAAGAGTAAGATATAGAAAGAGAGAAAAAGTGAAATAATAAGAAAGTGAGAACGAGAGAGAATGAAGCAGTCAGTAAAAAGATGGAGAGAAAAAAAGAGTGAGAGAGAGAGAATCGGTCAGTAAAGAGAGAGAGAGAGAACCTATCTTAGTAATGCATCTACACATTCCTTTCATTACCTGCCAGGGCCGCCGAGGCCACATAAACATTGACAGCAGGTAATTAGGAGCTGATGCAGGGACCTGACCAAACAGTGAAGTGATTGCTGTGACAGCCAGGCTAATACCTGGAATGACACCTCAGGATGGTGGCCAGGGCACGGCTTATGTAAACACTTACAGAATTCCGATTTTTAAAAAGAGAAAGCTAAGCACTGACTGACTCTCTCTCTACCTGCTCAATCTCTCTCTCCCTCTCTTTCACCCCTCAATGGTTCAACTGTATGGCTCACCTGCCTCATGGTATCAAATCAAATCAAAGTTTATTTGTCACGTGCGCTGAATATAATAGGTGTAGACCTTACAGTGAAAATGCTTACTTACAGGATCTAACCAATAGTGCAAAGAAGGTATTAGGTGAACAATAGGTAGGTAAAGAAATAAAACAACAGTAAAAAGACAGGCTATATACAGTAGCGAGGCTATAAAAGTAGCGAGGCTACATACAGACACCGGTTAGTCAGGCTGGTTGAGGTAGTATATACATGTAGATATGGTTAAAGTGACTATGCATATATGATGAACAGAGAGTAGCAGAAGCGTAAAAGAGGGGTTGGCGGGTGGTGGGTGGGACACAATGCAGATAGCCCGGTTAGCCAAAGTGCAAGAGCACTGGTTGGTCGGCCCAATTGAGGTAGTATGTATATGAATGTATAGTTAAAGTGAATATCCATATATAATAAACAGAGAGTAGCAGCAGGTGTAATACTTTGGTATCTCCTTGCCTTAATGCTGCAATGTTGACAAACTCTCTCTTTGTAAATACTGAGGCAGACATGCTTTTTGAGGTAGGTCTATAAGATTTCAGTTCAAGAGCGAATTAAAACATATTTAATCAAAACAGGTTACCAGAGTTCTGGTATTGGCCAAGGCCAAGACATTCTTGTTTTTGGCACCCTATTCCAAATGGGAATTTGGTATGCAATCACACTCAAAAAGACACATTCAGCATATTGATTCTGTAATCATTTTTGGATTTGTCCACAATACCAATCTAGGCAATTCTGATAGACAACTGCCCTGGGGATTGCCCAAGCCCCTTACTTATTTCAATATTTACTAATGACCTGTCACTGGCACTGAGTAAAGCCTGTAAGTGTATGTATAATGATGACTCAACATTATACACATCAGCTACCACAGTAAATTAAATCACTGCAACACTTAACAAAGAGCTGCCGACAGTTTTAGAATGGGTGACAAGTAATAAGCTAGCACAAAATATTTCAAAAACGAAATGCATTGTATTTGGGACAAACCATTCACTTACACCTCAACTAAATTTAGCAATGAATAATGTGGAAATTGAGCATGTTGAGGAGACTGCTTGGTGTAACCCGTGATTGTAAACTGTCATGGTCAAAATATACTGATGCAACAATGGTAGCTAAGATGGGGAGAGGTCTGTCCGTAATAAAGTGCTGCTCTGCTTTCTTGACATTTGCTATCAACAAAAAAAGTCCTACAGGCCCTAGTTTTGTCACACTTGGACTACTGCCCAGTCATATGGTCAAGTGCCACAAAGAGCTGTCCGTTCAAACGACTATCACACAGCTCAGACACCCCATGCATACCCCACAAGTCATGCCACCAAGGGTCTCTTCAAAGTCCTCAAGTCCAGAACAGACTCTGGGAAATGCACACTCTCCTTCTTGGTCAAATAGCCCTTACACAGCCTGGAGGTGTTGGGTTATTGTCCAGTTGAAAAACAAATGCGAGTCCCACTAAGCGCAAACCAGATGGGATGGTGTATTGCTGCAGAATGCTGTGGTAGCCATGCTGGTTAAGTGTGCCTTGAATTCTAAATAAATCACAGACTGTGTTACCAGCAAAGCAACACCATACCATCACACCTCCTCCTCAAAGCTTCATGGTGGGAACCACACATGCGGAGCTCATCCGTTCACCTACTCTGCGTCTAACAAAGACACGGCGGTTAGAACCAAAAATCTCAAATTTAGACTTATCAGACTTATCTGACCTCTGTCATTGCCAATATAACAAAGTATTGAGAAACTTTTGTTATTGACCAAATACTTATTTTCCACCATAATTTGCAAATAAATTCATTAAAAATCCTACAATGTGATTTTCTGGATTTTTTTTTCTCATTTTGTCTGTCATAGTTGAAGTGTACCTATGATGACAATTACAGGCCTCTCTCATCTTTTTAAGTGGGAGAACTTGCACAATTGGTGGCTGACTAAATACTTTTTTGCCCCACTGTATATACTGTATTCTATACTATTCTACGGTATCTCATTCACTTAGTAATGTTGACATATCTTGCATTACTCATCTCATATGTATATACTGTTTTCTAAACTATTCTACTGTATCTTAGTCCGTTCCTCTCTGACATCGCTTGCCCATATGTATTTAGTCATAATTCATTCCTACTTAGATTTGTGTGTATTGGGTATATGTTGTGTAATTTGTTAGATAGTACTGCACTGTCGGAGCTAGAAGCACAAGCATTTCGCTACACCAGCAATAACATCTGCTAATCAGGTGTATGTGACCAATAGAATTTGATTTGATTTGGCACAGATCTACTATTCACAGGAATCATCTCAGAACCCTCGCCCTTGACCCATCCTCCTCTACTTTCTTCACTGCCTCAGCATATGACACCTTCTACACTACTCTGACTCTAGCTACCTCAACCTGCCTCTCTCGCACTGGACACTTCCGATCCCCAGAAACATGTGCACCCCTACAGTTGACACACACAACTTTATCCACCGAAACCACACAATCTTTTATCCCATGCCCTCCTGCACACTTTAAATCTTGAAATCTCCCTGCGACATGACCATAAACATTGCACCTGAAACAGCGCAGTGGATTCACCACAAAAGCTTTAACAGGATAACCTTTCTAGGACACACGTTCCGCTAGCGGAACCCCCCCCCCCCCCAACATTCCCCTGAAAAGGCAGCGCGGGAAATTCAAAAATATTTTTTTGAAATATTTAACTTTCACACATTAACAAGTCCAATACAGCAAATGAAAGATAAACATCTTGTTAATCTACCCATCATGTCTACCCACCGATTTTTTAAATGTTTTACAGCGAAAACACAACATATATTTATGTTAGATCACCACCAAATCCAAAAAACACACAGCCATTTTTCCCAGCCAAAGATAGAGTCACAAAAGCAGAAATAGAGATAAAATGAATCACTAACCTTTGATAATCTTCATCAGATGACACTCATAGGACATCATGTTACACAATGCATTTATGTTTTGTTCGATAATGTGCATATTTATATCCACAAATCTCGGTTTACATTGGCGCCATGTTCAGAAATGCCTCCAAAATATCCGGAGTAATTACAGAGAGCCACGTCAAATAACAGAAATACTCATCATAAACTTTGATTAAAGATACATGTTTTACATAGAATTTAAGATACACTTGTTCTTAATGCAACCGCTGTGTCAGATTTTTAAAAAACTTTATGGAAAAAGCATACCATGCAATAATCTGAGATGGCGCTCAGACATACACAACATTTCTCCGCCATGTTGGAGTCAACAGAAATACGAAATGACATCATAAATATTCCCTTACCGTTGATTATCTTCATCAGAATGCACTGCCAGGAATCCTAGTTCCACATAAATCGTTGTTTTGTTCGATAATGTCCATTACTAGTGTCCAATTAGCTACTTTTGCTGGCGCCGGTCCAGGCGAACTCGGACGAAAACTTCAAAAAGTTATATTCCAGGTCGAATAAACTGGTCAAATTAAGTAGAGAATCAATCTTCAGGATGTTGTTATCATATATATCCAATAACGTTCCAACCGGAGCATTCGTTTTTGTCTACAGAGTAATGGAACGCATGGCGATATCATAAGTAATGCGCATAACCAGGAACTAGCATTCTGCCAGACCACTGACTCAAATAGCTGCCATCCGGCCCCACATCACACTTGAGGCTCCATTCCACATTCTACTGACTGTTGACATCTAGTGGAAGGCGTAGGAAGTGCGAACAGATCCATATCTTACTGGGATGTGAATAGACGATGAGTTTAACATCAACCAGCACCAGAATTTTCACTTCCTGTTTGGAAGTTTGCCTGCCATATGAGTTCTGTTATACTCACAGACATAATTCAAACAGTTTTAGAAACTTCAGAGTGTTTTCTATTCAATAGTAATAATAATATGCATATATTAGCATCTTGGACAGAGTAGGAGGCAGTTCACTATGGGCAAGCAATTCATCCAAAAGTGAAAATGCTGCCCCCTATCCCTAAAAAGATAACTGATATATCCTAACATGACCTTGTCGGGTAAAGACTGACTCAAAACTCAAAAGGACTGACAGTGACTCCTTTGTTTCACCACACTCACCACCAGGTCTGCGACGCACCAAAGAGCGGACAGGAATCTTCAACTTCAATTGCTCCACCTCCACACTTAACGCTACCCCATAAATCACTCCTTTCAATGGTGCCATGTTTTTAAGTGCACAGCCAGAAACATATCTTGACCCAAGTTGCGTGATATAGAGCGCCCACTCCCTCTGATCAGAAGAAACACAAACAAATATCTGTAACGGTAGTCCTCCTCCTCTTCACCCGAAGAGGAGGAGTAGTGATTGAACCAAGGCGCAGCTTTGTGAAATGACATGATTTAATAAAGACACGACAAAACAACTAAGACAGAAAACGAACTAGACTTGAATTAACTAACAAAATAACAAAACGAATGTGTAGACAAACCTAGACATACAAACTTACAATAAAACACGAAGAACGCACGAACAGGGAAAAATAGACTACACAAAAATGACGATGTACAAACATACCGAACAGTCCCGTATGGTGCGACAAACACTGACACAGGAGACAACCACCCACAACGAACACTGTGAAACAACCTACCTAAATATGACTCTCAATTAGAGGACAACGCAAAACACCTGCCTCTAATTAAGAGCCATACCAGGCAACCCTTAAACCAACATAGAAACAGAAAACATAGAATGCCCACCCAAACTCACGTCCTGACCAACTAACACATACAACAAACTAACAGAAATAGGTCAGGAACGTGACATAACCCCCCCCTTAAGGTGCGAACTCCGGGCGCACCAGCACCAAGTTTAGGGGAGGGTCTGGGTGGGCATCTGACCACGGTGGTGGCTCAGGCTCAGGACGAGGTCCCCACCCCACCATAGTCAATCCCAGCTCGCTAATCCCCCTCAGAATGACCACCCCTCTATTCCACCCACCTAATATATGCAACACAAAATAAAGGGACAGCTCCGGGACAAGGTAGCTCAGGACATAGAGGTAGGTGAGAATAGAGAGGTAGATAGAGAGGTAGCTCAGGATAGAGGGGCAACTCCGGACTGAAAGGCAGCTCCGGACAGAGAGACAGCTCTGGACTGAGGGGCAGTTCTGGATTACTGGCAGCTCCGGACTGGCTGACGGCTCTGGACGCTCATGTCTGGCTGACGGCTCTGGACGCTCATGGCTGTAGGGCAGCTCATGACTGGAGGGCAGCTCATGACTGGAGGGCAGCTCATGACTGGAGGGCAGCTCATGACTGGAGGGCAGCTCATGACTGGAGGGCAGCTCATGACTGGGAGGCAGCTCATGACTGGGAGGCAGCTCATGACTGGGAGGCAGCTCATGACTGGAGGGCAGCTCATGACTGGAGGGCAGTTCATGACTGGAGGGCAGCTCATGACTGTCTGACGGCTCTGGCAGATCCTGTCTGGTTGGCGGCTCTGGCAGATCCTGTCTGGTTGGCGGCTCTGGCAGATCCTGTCTGGTTGGCGGCTCTGGCAGATCCTGTCTGGTTGGCGGCTCTGGCAGATCCTGTCTGGTTGGCGGCTCTGGCAGATCCTGTCTGGTTGGCGGCTCTGGCAGATCCTGACTGACGACTGGCTCTAGCGGCTCCTGACTGACTATCGGCTTTGACGGCTCGGGACAGACGGGCGGCTCTAATGGCTCGGGACAGACGGATGGCTCAGACTGATCCTGTCTAGCGGAAGGCTTTGGCTGTTCCTGTCTGGTGGAAGGCTCTAGCGGCTCCTGTCTGGCGGAAGGCTCTGTAGGCTCATGGCAGACGGGCGGCTTTGCAGGCTCAATACAGACGAGCAGTTCATGCGGCGCTTGGCAGACGGACAGTTCAGGCGCCATTGGGCAGACGGCAGACTCTGGCCGGCTGAGACGCACTGTAGGCCTGGTGCGTGGTGCCGGAACTGGAGGCACCGGACTGGAGACACGCACTTCAAGCCTAATGCGGGGAGCAGGGACAGGGCACACTGAATTCTCAAAGCGCACTATAGGCCTAGTGCGTGGTACCGGCACTGGTGGTACCAGGCTAAGGGCACGCACCTCAGGACGAGTACGGGGAGAAGGAACAGTGTGTACAGGGCTCTGGAGACGCACAGGTGGCTTAGTGCGTGGTGCCGGAACTGGAGGCACCGGACTGGAGACACGCACCATAGGGAGAGTGCGTGGAGGAGGAACAGGTGGTACTGGGCTGGGGCGGGGAGGTAGCGCCGGAAATACCGGACCGTGCAGGCGTACTGGCTCCCTTGAGCACCGAGCCTGCCCAACCTTACCTGGTTGAATGCTCCCCGTCGCCCGCCCAGTGCGGGAAGGTGGAATAACCCGCACCGGGCTATGTAGGCGAACCGGGGACACCATGCGTAAGGCTGGTGCCATGTAAGCCGGCCCAAGGAGACGTACTGGTGGCCAGATATGTAGAGCCGGCTTCATGGCACTTGGCTCAATGCTCAATCTAGCCCTACCAGTGCGGGGAGGTGGAATAACCCGCACTGGGCTATGCACACGTACAGGAGACACCGTGCGCTCTACTGCGTAACACGGTGTCTGCCCGTACTCCCGCTCTCCACGGTTAGCCTGGTAAGTGGGCGCAGGTCTCCTACCTGCCCTTGGCCCACTACCTCTTAGCCCCCCCCCAAGAAATTTTTGGGTAGTACTCACGGGCTTTTCGGGCTTCCGTGCTAGACGCGTCCCCTCATATCTGCAGTTTTGGGCTTGATTCTCCGGTCTCCAGCCTTGCTTCCTAGCTGCCTCCTCATATCGCCGCCTCTCTGCTTTCGCTGCCTCCAGCTCAGCTTTGGGGCGGCGATATTCTCCTGGCTGCGCCCAGGGTCCTTTGCCTTCTAGGTCTTCCTCCCATGTCCATTTCTCCAAATAATTAAGCCTCTCCTGTTGCGTGTTCCACTGCTCGAACTTATGCTGCTTGGTTCTGGATTGGTGGGTGGTTCTGTAACGGTAGTCCTCCTCCTCTTCACCCGAAGAGGAGGAGTAGTGATTGAACCAAGGCGCAGCTTTGTGAAATGACATGATTTAATAAAGACACGACAAAACAACTAAGACAGAAAACGAACTAGACTTGAATTAACTAACAAAATAACAAAACGAATGTGTAGACAAACCTAGACATACGAACTTACAATAAAACACGAAGAACGCACGAACAGGGAAAAATAGACTACACAAAAATGACGATGTACAAACATACCGAACAGTCCCGTATGGTGCGACAAACACTGACACAGGAGACAACCACCCACAACGAACACTGTGAAACAACCTACCTAAATATGACTCTCAATTAGAGGACAACGCAAAACACCTGCCTCTAATTAAGAGCCATACCAGGCAACCCTTAAACCAACATAGAAACAGAAAACATAGAATGCCCACCCAAACTCACGTCCTGACCAACTAACACATACAACAAACTAACAGAAATAGGTCAGGAACGTGACAATATCAGAAGTCCACAACAGGTTACCTTCACTGATTCACCTGCACCTAATTCCTTTCCCACCCTCCCTGAAACCACAAATGGATTCACCAAAAGGCAAGGATCCACTTTCTCCAAAAATGTCACTCCTACTTGACCAGATTTTTCTTTATCATGGCCATCAATGCCATGCTCAGGCTCCGAGCTCTTCATCACACTTTCCACCTCATTTAACTCACCTTCATTCACTTCCATTTCACCTCCAGAACTCGGTCTGGCACACGGCTCACTCTGTTTGCACTTGACACTAATATTGTTTGCACTTGACACCCCATTTCCACTTTTATCGCCATCTTCCTCAAATTCAAATCCAACCTCTGCTTTCCTCATTTTCTTCGCCTTTTTTCCCCCCTCCATTCCTCCGCAGAAATCCACCTTTCTGTGACCTTGTCCCAATTTTCCTCTTCTCCCATCTTTGCTTACAGCCCGGTGGCATCCCGGCGTAAAACTTTCTCAAAACACTCCCCCCTGTCTGTCTTTCTCCGCATTAGATCTCAGCATTAGATCGTCGGAAACCTCTAATCTCTTGTAATGTTCTCGACATCGTCCTCATACCTTCCTTCTCGTACACTATCTTGCTCATTCCTCTGTCACTAACAAATACAGTCATTGGTGGTAAATCTACAATTTACTCGAAAGGCAATAGCCAACCATAGCACTTAACAGTTTGGTTGACTTCCGTCCAAGTCCGGTTAGTCCAAAAAGATGTTGTACTGATAAATGAGGATAGAGGTTCAAATCATTGGGATTCCATAGAAGCATGTTCTCCTTAATAACTCCCCGTCTAGATGACCCTGTGGGATGTTCTACATCGGCAAGATGGTGTCTATATGGGTCCACAATAGACTCAATATTTTCAGTTTTTAACACGAGAATTTTCTGTGCAGTTTTAAAATCCACCATTATACTGTAGATTGTCTCTCAAAGCATTCAGAGCTGGATTGTATGTTTATTATTTTATTTATTTCACCTTTATTTAATCAGGTAGGCCAGTTGAGAACAAGTTCTCATTTACAACTGCGACCTGGCCAAGATAAAGTCATCACCACACATGGGAGACATCATTCACCATGGGAGACACAATGCCTTACCATTGGTGAGGTTGTTGTCTGCGATAGTGCTCATACGGCAAGGTCACTCAAGTGTTCTTGCATTGTGTGTTTGAATTAAACTCATCGCCACACAATGCACATTCATTATTTCGGGGGAAAATAAGATCCTGACATTCTTTATTTTCTTTGATGGAACATGCAAGGATGTGATTATACTCTAGCCTTGTGTGACATTCGGTTTTTCTCTTTTTTTCAAAATTGTATAGTGACAGCAAGGAAACCCACATAGCTTTTGGACTCTGTATTTTCTTCCGAGTACTCTTTTAAAGAATGTTGGTTTAAAATAAATAGTTATTCCATTCTCTTAACATTGGAGTGTCATTTGACTTCCAGTATTTAAGTAATAGCTTCTTCAATGTAAATGATGAAAATAATATTGTCCTACCCACACCTGCATGCATATGCCTTGTGTTGAAATATGCAGATAGAGGGATCTGTAGTATTTCATTCTTTATTATACTAGAGACAAAATTCACAAATTCTACAGCACAAGTCATGTCATAAGTGTAAAACAAACAATGACTCAATAAATCATGCCTTTTCGGAGTGCTATAAGTCCAACAGTTATGGGCAGAGTTAGAAAGCTGGCTGTGAGAAGTTTTACAATGTAAATTTACTTTTTAGTAAACTAATACTGGAAAAGCTAAATCAAAGTCCAAGTATACAGATTTGATGATATTCTTGCATAAAATGTAATATAAATGTCTCCTTCACGATTTGCCCAAATGTACCTGGGTGACTTCACACTAAATGTCATGTAGTTTGCTCATACATCAGGTTATCCGTCTAAAACTTTGCACATACACTGCTGCCATCTTGTGAACACCATCAGAATTAGAACCAGAGTGATGGCTAGATTTGGGACCTTTCTGTTGTGTTTCAAAGATGGTGGTAGAATAAAAATAAAAACGGTTGTTTTGTTCTTTGTATTTTCTTCTACCAGATCTTTTGTGTTATATTCTCCTACATTCAATTCACATTTCCACAGACTTCAAAGTGTTTCCTTTCAAATGGTACCAAGAATATGTATATTCTTGCTTCAGGGCCTGAGCTACAGGCAGTTAGATTTGGGTATGTCATTTTAGGCAAAAATTGAAGGGGGCTATCGCTTAAGGTAGCATTTACTATTTTTTTAACATATAATACAGTCAATTTTACAGTATTGTACTGTGTGTCATTAGACAGTACTTGCTTTGATACTGTATATATTTTACTGTATATTACCGAGCTGCCTGTAAACTACTGTCAAATTCAAAGTAACCACTAAACAGTGAAGGCCTATGTAGACTACACTGTAGGTAGGCTATTTATCTATTAATACAGTCATCTCGCTTTATTTTGAAACAGCTTTTTATCATTCAGTTGTTGGCAACAATTGCAAAGACATTGGCAACTTTTTATTCGTAGCCAATGTCGTGTCTTTGGCATCATTAAAGTGAAGACTGTTATTTTATCAAATCAATTCTCTGTAATTATTATTACGTGATTAAACTAATCAAGTAAATGTAATTAACTAGGAAGTCGGGGCACCAAGGAAAATATTCAGATTAAAGTTATAATTTTCCTAATATAACTCTTCAGATATTTAATTTCTGATAAGTTAGTCTTCTAATTAATTAATTATTCTCTACCTCACTTTAGTCTCATTCCAAACGTCGTAAATTGTTGGTCATCTGCATGAACCCAGTCTTTAATATGAATCATACATACACCAATTGTCTTAATCATTTATTTACTAACTAACTAAATAATCACAGAAGCCGATATAACGGCTTGGTGGACAAAGGGAAGTGGGTGTGGAGTGATAAGGGGGGGAAAGACAAAAGGAGTCACTACACAATTGATCATTATAATAATTGAAATGCTAATCCTTTGCACATGAACGCTCACTCATTCGGGAATAATTGCAATCAATATACTGTATATTTACGCCCAGTGTGTCGTCGTGATCTCTGTTGGAATTGTCAGTCCTTCTGTTAGAGTCAGTTCATCATCGTCTCTCTCTCTGCTGCCCTGAAGATCAGTCTTTCGTGGTTAGAATGTATACTTCTGAGTACCATTCAGCAATGTTCTCATAGAATAGGTGTTTTGGCAGTTGTTGGTCTTCGCATCCCAGGTTGACATAATTTCTAGCTGCAGACTAGTAACTAGTATCTAAGATTTGCTCTTATTCTGTTGGGATCGATAGTCTCAGAGTTTAACCATTTCCTGCCGTGTAGCCAATGCTCCACGTGGTATGGTTAGGAATTCAACAACCATTGCAACAGCTTTAACTGAGGTTTTTCTGGTCTGAAGAGGATTTCCTCAGGAGGGGGTTTTACTCATAACAGTAGAAAAGGGCTGTTCCATGACGCCAGATCATGTCTGTGCTCACGTGGGCGGGCCAATGACTTGGTTAAACTTAAAAGGGAATACAATTCTCTTTCATTAAAGGTTTAACATCACCTTACATCATTTCACAAATAGTTTCATCTTTACTCAATCATTTTATACAATAATTAGATCCAAACCCCATAATTGAGAAATGTACATATTCAGAAATATGGTCATGTGTGTTTCCTGTCCTCTCTGAGGTCACCAAATGAAACACACTCGTCATGCCCCTCCCTAAAGTGTCCACGGACCATTCCCACCTTCTCACAAGTGGACTTTTTGTGTCAAATACCCATTTTGGGGATTTAGGAGTTTGCCATGTGAAATCCTTTGTTATCTCTTTCTGCATGGCCAGGTCTCCTCCATGAATTTAGGACCTGAGATAACAGAACCTGGGTGTAGGAGAGAGAGGGGGGGGGGGGGGATGCCATGATCTATACCCAGAAAGGGCCACGTCATGACACCAACTTCGTTGTAAAGTTATCGGCGGTCACAGAGAGACAGATCTTGATTCTATGTTTAGCGGAGATCTTCTGTGTATCAAATGACGCGGTAGGGAAAAACGTATCTGATGACACAGTTGTTCCACGAGTGGTCTGAGGCAGTCGGTAAATGACAAGTGTTTTCAAGCGCAACTTTAGTAACAATGGTTTTGGGAAACAGCTTAGAAATTTAACAATGCTCCTACGAAGATCCTAATGATGAACTTAGCCTTAAGATGGTTTGGGGAAACCATGTTCGTAGGACCAGACTATCAATTGATGTTTATAAATTACATGGATGAGATGTATTATTTTGAATATAGAACGAGAGAGAGAGAGAGAGAGAGAGAGAGAGAGAGAGAGAGAGAGAGAGAGAGAGAAAGAGAGAGCGAGAGAGAGAGAGAGAGAGAGAGAGAGAGAATCTATTGCAGATGCCTTCCACTCCTGTAATTGCTTAGTTTTCCGTCTGGGTTGCTAAGAGCAGGGGGGAAATGAGACTGGGATTTGTATTTTCGGTCCTCACTTCCCCACAGATAGTCAGTCTCTCTCTCTCTTCCCCCTCTTTCTTCTTCCTTTACACTGATAAGGGTGATGGGGCAGACTTCGAAGAGCCTGTGATATGCCGCGGTCCCTACTCTTCCTGCTTCAACAGGGTTCAAACACATTAGCTGGGGGGCCAGTGAGGTGTGAGAGATAACCCAGACCTGAGATACTCTGTCTGGTGTCTATGAGCAAGACAATACCTGACCTTGGCCCGGTCCCATCTGTGTGAGCCTGGCCGACGTTACACTATAGGCTCCTCTCTGAATTAGATTCAGAAGGATGAAGGTAGAGGTAGCGCAGTTGTGCAGTATAGAGTAGCCTAGTAGTAGTAAGTTAACTTCTCTGCGCTACGGATCCCTTTTACGGGATCATTTTCCTAAACAACTGCTGAATTGCAGGGCGCAAAATATTACTAAAAATATTTATAATCATGCAATCACAAGTGAAATATACCAAAACACAGCTTAGCTTGTTGTTAATCCACCTATCATGTCAGATTTTGAAAATATGCTTTACAGAGAAAGAAATCCAAGCTTTTGTGAGTGTATCAATCAATGCTAGAACAGCTAGCCCCAAATTAGCATGGTCACGAAAGTCAGAAAAGCAATAAAATTAATCGTTTACCTTTGATAATCTTCGGATGTTTCCACTCACGAGACTCCCAGTTACACAATAAATGTTATTTTTGTTTGATAAATATTACTTTTATAACAAAAAACGCCATTTGGGTTGCGCGTTATGTTCAGAAAACCAAAGCCTCGTTCCGTTTGACGAAAATTCCAAAAAGTATCCGTAATGTTCGTAGAAACATGTCATGTCCTCAGGTTGTTTTTAACAAACATAATCGATAATATTTAAACCGGACCGTAACCTATTCAATAAGAGAGAAAAAGAAAATGGGGAGCTACCCCTCTCGCGCGCAGGAAGTAATCAGAGGACACCTGACTACTTTTGAAAAATCTCGCTCATTTTTCAAAATAAAAGCCTGAAACTATGTCTAAAGCCTGGTCACAGCCTGAGGAAGCCATTGGAAAAGGAATCTGGTTGATACCCCTTTAAATGGAAGAAAGACGGGCCAGGAAACACAGATACAACACTTCCGGGTTATATTTTCTCAGGTTTTCGCCTGCAGAATCAGTTTTGTTATACTCACAGACAATATTTTGACAGTTTTGGAAATTTTGGAGTGTTTTCTATCCTAATCTGTAAATTATATGCATATTCTACGATCTGGACCTGAGAAATAGTCCGTTTACCTTGGGAACGTTATTTTAAATAATTAAAAAAATCTGACCCCTAGCGTCAAGAGGTTAATTAGAATATGTTCTTACCTGGTCAATTTACCTGGTAAAATAAGGGTTAAAACATGTACAGGAACTGATGGAGGTTCAAATCATCAATCACTATGACTTCGAATCCAATTCCAGACATTTATTTCATCGCCTTTAAAGAGATTCTTCGGTACTTTTGCATACTTTTTAGCAAGTTGTTCTGAAAGTAGCGCTTACGAGCCAAAAGTGGTCCCTCTAATCTGTTAGTGGTTGGAATTATTGCACCCATTATTGAGATGGTGGAGCCAGTTCATATGGTTTAGGTTGTTTTGACAACTTTATGCTCTCTACCTTGCGATCAATCTGAATGGGTGATGAACTATTCCAAATGTTCCAAATCTGCCATTTGGATGGATTTGATGGGAATTTAACACCAACCTGAAGGTCATCATAATTTGATAAAATAGCTTGAGGTAGTGTGTCATTTATCGATATAATTCTGCTTTGCTGTGAAGTAAACAGGCAATCAAGATGACCATTCTTGTATTTGAACACACTTATAATTACACATTTTATATCGCTCTCTATGAAGGCCAGACATGCAAGTGAATGCAATGACTAAGTCTCTGTCACTAACAAACAATCATGGTAATTCCAACATTCACTCTAAAGGCACACTGGGATATATGCAAATGTCAGGAAATATCTGCATATATCACAGAGTGACTGCTAGTGAATGTTGGAATTACTACCCACGAATGTGTTTGCTAGTGACAAAAACATGGTTATTGCATTCAACTCCTATCATTCTTGTAACTTCCCCCAATTGCATGCCTAAGTGATTATATAATCTTTAAAATGTAACCTTTTTAAGAAAATACTAATCTTAATGTTATACCTCAACAGCCTAGTTTGATCCTAACACAGTGGTCTGAAGCTCCTGGTTTGCAAGCCACATCTGGCAAGTCATATTATGCTGTTTGGCAAAGTGATATGTAACAGAGTACCACAATATAAGTCATAATACCCTTAAAACCTAGCAGTCAAAGAGGGAAATGGTTCCAATCCATTTTCCACTATTAATTTTTTTCCCATAGGGGATTTTAGAAACACTTAAAATAAGGGCTGGGTTTTGTGTAGGCTTACCCTGGTGTGACGTTTTGATAACCATGTAAATCTCTCTACGACAAGGTGACTTTTATCAATATATTTGCCTGTATTTACTCCCCAAAATTGAAATGCTAATTAGCTGCTAATGTGGCTATCATAAAGAACTACAAATTCCATGAGGTTCTGGATGAGACTGCTGAATCAAGGCAAAGGTAAGAATTTCTGGATTAACTCTCTAATGTTAGCTAAATGTATTAATGAATTAATTGGCAACATTTATTTAAATTGACAATTCTGTGAACTGTCATATGCAAGTTTTAAATTGACACAATACCTGTTGGTAATGGTGTCAGCAATGACGTGCAGGAGCTTGCAGGGATTTGTAGTCTTGCATGATGTCTTCGTTGATGCTAATTAGCTTTTTTGAATCTGAAAGTAAATAGAGCTGAATATGTTGATAAAAGTCACCTTGTCCTAGAGAGATTTACCTCGGAATCAAAACGTCACGCCAGGGTAAGCGTACACGAAACACAGCCCTTATTTTAAGTGTTTCTAAAATCCCTTATGGGGAAAAATTCATGGTGGAAAAAACAATTGGAACCATTTCCCTGTTTGACTGCTAGTTTTTATGGGTATCATGACACCTCCACTGTGGGGCTCTATTGGAATCCAGCCAGAGTCCAAATTTCCAACAATTGGAACTTTCAATCACCTGCAACCTGTATTTAGAATAACTGTCAAGGTATGGAGAATTGGATAAAGGAGACTACCTAAACCATTTAAACTGGAACATCCATCTCAGTAATGGGTGCAATAAGTCCAACTCCTAACACATTGGATTAGTTTAGAAAAATGTATGTTATTTCTCTTTGTACAGCATAAGATCAATCAATCAATGTGCATGCAAAAACACATACTGAAACAAACAATTAAAAAAATGTACCTGCAATATAAATCATACAATCCCCTCTGATTATTAAAACCAACAGGTTCGTATACAACACTGAGTGTCCTATTTAACTCCTGAATTAATTCTTGAGGGCAGGGGGCAGCTTTTTCACTTTCGGGAAAAATAGCATGCCAAAATTCAACTGCTTGCTACTCATCCCCAGAATATAAGATATGCATATTATTAGTAGATTTGGATAGAAAACACTCTGAAGTTTCTAAAACTGTTTGAATCATGTCTGTGAGAATAACAGAACTTATGTAGCAGGCAAAACCCTGAGGACAAACCATTCAGAATTTGTATTTTTTTGATGTCACTGTCTTTTCAATTAGGTTTTTTAGAGACACCAGATTTCTAATGGACTTGCTTGCAGTTCCTACCGCTTCCACTGGATGTCACCAGTCCTTGGAAATTGGTTGAGGTTATTCCTTTGTGTAGTGAAGAAGTAGGGCTATCGTAAATGAGGGTCACATGAAGTACATTTTTGGAGAGAGTCACGTTATGAAAAAAGTTGCGTCAGTTTGGTTTCTTTTTGTATTGAACACAGATCATCCCGTCTTCAAATTGATCGATTATTAACGTTTAAAAATACCTAATGTTGTATGACAAAAGTAGTTTGAAATGTTTTGGTAAATTTACATGTAACTTTTGATATATTTTGTAGTGACTTGGCGAAAGTTGGAAGCTGTGTTTTTCTGGATGAAACGGTCCAAATAAATTGACATTTTGGATATATATCGACGGAATTAATCGAACAAAAGGACCATTTGTGATGTTTATGGGACATATTGGAGTGCCAACAAAAGAATTTCGTCAAAGGTAAGGCATGATTTATATTTTATTTCTGCGTTTTGTGTCGTGCTTGCAGTGTTGAAATATGCTACTCTGTTTGTTTACTGATGTGCTATCATCAGATAATAGCATCTTATGCTTTCGCCGAAAAGCTTTTTTGAAATCTGACATGTTGGCTGGATTCACAACGAGTGTAGCTTTAATTTGGTATCTTACATGTGTGATTTAATGAAAGTTTGATTTTTATATCATGTTATTTGAATATGGCGCGCTGTATTTTCCCTGGCTATTGGCCGGTGGGACGTTTGCGTCCCACCTGCCCCAGAGAAGTTAATAACCTCTTGTTCATTTCATGGAGAGTGGAATGCCACTCTTTTTATTTTTTTGATTTTTTTACAGACACAGAATGAAAGGTTGAGATGGGAATTGAGCCCTGGTGTCCAATGTTGCCCACATGACCACAGCTCATGACGAGCTACTCATTTCTATCATGAATCTTGTTTCGAACTATACATCTAAGCGCTTGACAACATGTGTAAATGTTACATAAAGGGTATGTTACAGTGGGGCAAAAAAGTATTTAGTCAGCCACCAATTGTGCAAGTTCTCCCACTTAAAAAGATGAGAGAGGCCTGTAATTTTCATCATAGGTACACTTCAACTATGACAGACAAAATGAGGAAAAAAAATCCAGAAAATCACATTGTAGGATTTTTTATGAATTTATTTGCAAATTATGGTGGAAAATAAGTATTTGGTCAATAACAAAAGTTTATCTCAATACTTTGTTATATACCCTTTGTTGGCAATGACAGAGGTCAAACGTTTTCTGTAAGTCTTCACAAGGTTTTCACACACTGTTGCTGGTATTTTGGCCCATTCCTCCATGCATATCTCCTCTAGAGCAGTGATGTTTTGGGGCTGTTGCTGGGCAACACGGACTTTCAACTCCCTCCAAAGATTTTCTATGGGGTTGAGATCTGGAGACTGGCTAGGCCACTCCAGGACCTTGAAATGCTTCTTACGAAGCCACTCCTTCGTTGCCCGGGCGGTGTGTTTGGGATCATTGTCATGCTGAAAGACCCAGCCACGTTTCATCTTCAATGCCCTTGCTGATGGAAGGAGGTTTTCACTCAAAATCTCACGATACATGGCCCCATTCATTCTGTCCGTTACACGGATCAGTCGTCCTGGTCCCTTTGCAGAAAAACAGCCCCAAAGCATGATGTTTCCACCCCCATGCTTCACAGTAGGTATGGTGTTCTTTGGATGCAACTCAGCATTCTTTGTCCTCCAAACACGACGAGTTGAGTTTTTACCAAAAAGTTATATTTTGGTTTCATCTGACCATATGACATTCTCTCAATCTTCTTCTGGATCATCCAAATGCTCTCTAGCAAACTTCAGACGGGCCTGGACATGTACTGGCTTAAGCAGGGGGACATGTCTGGCACTGCAGGATTTGAGTCCCTGGCGGCGTAGTGTGTTACTGATGGTAGGCTTTGTTACTTTGGTCCCAGCTCTCTGCAGGTCATTCACTAGGTCCCCCGTGTGGTTCTGGGATTTTTGCTCACCGTTCTTGTGATCATTTTGACCCCACGGGGTGAGATCTTGCGTGGAGCCCCAGATCGAGGGAGATTATCAGTGGTCTTGTATGTCTTCCATTTCCTAATAATTGCTCCCACAGTTGATTTCTTCAAACCAAGCTGCTTACCTATTGCAGATTCAGTCTTCCCAGCCTGGTGCAGGTCTACAATTTTGTTTCTGGTGTCCTTTGACAGCTCTTTGGTCTTGGCCATAGTGGAGTTTGGAGTGTGACTGTTTGAGGTTGTGGACAGGTGTCTTTTATACTGATAACAAGTTCAAACAGGTGCCATTAATACAGGTAACGAGTGGAGGACAGAGGAGCCTCTTAAAGAAGAAGTTACAGGTCTGTGAGAGCCAGAAATCTTGCTTGTTTGTAGGTGACCAAATGCTTATTTTCCACCATAATTTGCAAATAAATTCATTAAAAATCCTACAATGTGATTTTCTGGAATTTTTTTTCTCATTTTGTCTGTCATAGTTGAAGTGTACCTATGATGAAAATTACAGGCCTCTCTCATCTTTTTAAGTGGGAGAACTTGCACAATTGGTGGCTGACTAAATACTTTTTTGCCCCACTGTACATAAAGAGTTTTTAGAATATGGAGCTTTTTTCCCCAAACAATGTGCCAAACCAATTAGGGAAAAAACTGTATAATGTAATAATGAATAATACAGTAGTCACTGAGTGGAATAGAGTATTTAGCATTTTCAACATTATTTCATGCTCTTCATATTTAAACAGCTTTAACTTATCTATGATACTTAATAATTGACTACATTAAATTTAGGACAATGTTTTACATCTTGATTGTACGTTTTAATTTGAAAAGCATCTTACTGTATTATTTTATAACATGAACAGTACCAGTCAAAGTTCGAACACATTCAAGGGTTTTTCTTTTTTACTATTTTTACTATTTTCTGCATTGTAGAATAATTGTGACACATCAAAACTATGAAATAACAAACATGGAATCATGTAGTAACCAAAAAAAGTGTTTAACAAATCAAAATATATTTTATATTTGAGATTCTTCAAAAGTAGCCACCCTTTGCCTTGATGACCGCTTTGCACACTCTTGGCATTCTCTCAACCAGCGTCATGAGGTAGTCACCTGGAATGCATTTCAATAAACAGGTATCCCTTGTTAAAAGTTAATTTGTGGAATTTCTTTCCTTTTTAATGCGTTTGAGCAAATCAGTTGTGTTGCGACAAGGTACGGGTGCTATACAGAAGATGGTAATTTTACCAAATAGGGCAAAGTCCATATTATGGCAAGAACAGCTCAAATAAGCAAAGCTAAACCACAGTCCATCATTACTTTAAGACATGAAGGTCAGTCAATTTCAAGAACTTTGACAGATTCTTCAAGTGCAGTTGCAAAAACCATCAAGCAATATGATGAAACTGGCTTAGAGGACCTTCAACATTATAAACAGGAAGGAAATTTGCTCTCACAGGTGGCCATAAATAACTATTTGAAAGCAGCATCCCTACTAAGACACGCCTCCAGTCTTCTGATCTGACCCGGTGGGTCATAACTCAATAACCCAGCATCAATAACCCAACTAAGTGACCCAACTGGCTGGGTCAGTGATAAGAGAATTTGGTTCTCAGGTTCATAACCCAATTTAATTATATTACTCAGTCTGCAAACTAGAATTTGTAAGATCCTGGTCGAGTGAAACAGACGGAGGCCCAGCTAAAATAGTCAAAAAGGTTTATTCACGGGAACATTCTAAAGTCAAGAATACAAAACAATTCATTTTATACTGACTTCTCACGCCCATTCACACAACCATACGCACACACATACACACAACCATACACACACACACACACATACACACAACCATACACACACATGTCCTGCTACCCAGCCGACAGAGATCAGTGACCTTGTCCTTGAGACATACTCCCCGCTCTCTCCCAAATCTCTAGTCAGGTCGGCACCAAGCTCAGACAGTCTGTGTTTAAAATACCATAAAGACATATTGTTTTACCCTAATTCTGACTAGGACTACACATTTATTGATTATGATTTTATACATTCTAATCAATTCCATACAATTATATGTTTAAGGGCGGAATATTCTAATCATTCAATTAACTTCTCTAGGATAGGGGCAGCAAATTCACTATTGGATAAATAGCGTGCCCAATTTCAACTTCCTTCTACTCATCCCCAGAATATAAGATATGCATATTATTAGTAGATTTTGATAGAAAACACTCTGAAGTTTCTAAAACTGTTTGAATCATGTCTGTAAGTATAACAGAACTTATGTAGCAGGCAAAACCCCGAGAACTAACCATTAATTTATTTTCTTTTTTTTAAGTCACTGTCTGTTCAATGAGGTTTCATTGGAATACTGGATTTCTAATCACCCTGTTTTCAGTTCCTACCGCTTCCACTGGATGTCACCACTCTTTGGAAATAGGTTGAGGTTATTCCTTTGTGCAATGAAGAAGTGAGGCCACCTGGAAATAGTGTAACGTCATGTGTACTGTTTGAGAGTTGCGCAAGACTAGAAAAGTTTGTTGATCTCCTGTATTGAAAACAGATAGACCCGTCTTCAATTTGATCGATTTATTAACGTTTACAAATACCTTAATTAAGTTGTATTACAAAAGTAGTTTGAAATGTTTTGGCAAAGTTTAGAGGTAATTTTTGAGATATTTTGTAGTGACTTTGCGCAAATTGGACGCTGTTTTTTTCTGGATCAACCGCGCCAAATAAATGGACAATTTGGATATATATGGATGGAATTAATCGAACAAAAGGACCATTTGTGATGTTTATGGGACATATTGGAGTGCCAACAAAAGAATCTCGTCAAAGGTAAGGCATGATTTATATTTGATTTCTGCGTTTTGTGTCGTGCCTGCAGTGTTGAAATATGCTACACTCTTTGTTTACTGTTGTGCTATCATCAGATAATAGCATCTTATGCTTTTGCCCGAAAAGCCTTTTTGAAATCTGACATGTTGGCTGCATTCACAACGAGTGTAGCTTAATTTGGTATCTTACATGTGTGATTGAATGAAAGTTTGATTTTATATCATTTTTTTGAATTTGGCGCTCTACATTTTCCCTGGCTATTGGCCAAGTGGGACGGTAGCGTCCCACATATCCTAGAGAAGTTAACTTCTTTGATATAGGGGGCCGCATTTTCACTTTTGGATGAATTGCGTGCCCATAGTGAACTGCCTCCTACTCTGTCCCAGATGCTAATATATGCATATTATTATTGCTATTGGATAGAAAAAACTCTTAAGTTTCTAAAACTGTTTGAATGATGTCTGTGAGTTTAACAGAACTCATATGGCAGGCAAAAACCTGAGAAGAAATCCAAACAGGAAGTGAGAATTCTGAGACTGGTCGATGTTAAAGTCATCGCCTATTCAATTCCCTGTAATATATGGATCTGTTTGCACTTCCTACGCCTTACACTAGATGTCAACAGTCTGTAGAACGCTGAATGAAGCCTATACTGTGATGTGGGACCGGATGGGAGGTGTTTGAGTCAGTGGTCTGGCAGATTGCCAGTTCTTGGTCATGCGCATTCCTCATGATATCGCCATGCGTTCCATTACTTATAGAGACTGAAAATAATTCTCCGGTTGGAACGTTATTGGATATAAAAGATAACAACATCCTGAAGATTGATTCTCTACTAAGTTTGACTTGTAATATAATTTTTTGAAGTTTTCGTCCGACGTTTGCCTGCATCTGTGCGAGCGTTTGGACACGAGTACTACACATGCTAGCAAAAGTAGCTAATTGGACATAAGTAATGGACATTATCGAACAAAACAACGATTTATTGTGGAACTAGGATTCCTGGCAGTGCATTCTGATGAAGATAATCAAAGGTAAGGGAATATTTATGATGTAATTTCGTATTTCTGTTGACTCCAACATGACGGAGAAATGTTGTTAAATCTGAGCGCCGTCTCAGATTATTGCATGGTGTGCTTTTTACGTAAAGTTTTTTTTAAATCTGACACAGCGGTTGCATTAAGAACAAGTGTATCTTTAATTCTATGTAAAACATGTATCTTTCATCAAAGTTTAGGATGAGTATTTCTGTTGTTTGACGTGGCTCTCTGCAATTTCTCCGGATATTTTGGAGGCATTTCTGAACATGGCGCCAATGTAAACTGAGGTTTTTGGATATAAATATGAACTTAATCGAACAAGACATATATGTATTGTGTAACATGAAGTCCTAAGAGTGTCATCTGATGATGATCATCAAAGGTTAGTGATTTCTTTCACTGGCTGTTGTCATATCGATCCCGTTAACGGGATTGCAGCCATAAGAAGTTAAAGGATTCCTAGTCTGGCCCACCAGAGTACTTGTACCTACTAAAGAAATAGGGCTCTTAACCGTGCAGGTGGCTATATATATTTTCCCGCAGCCCCACAGTACAGACAAGAGTTGGCGCTCAGCTTGCGGGAACATTCCCTAGGGGATAGTCCAGCTCTGCCCAGTTGCATAGGCTCAGGTATAACCGAATCACTTGTCGCCAATGATTCTCGAGGGAACTCGGGTAGCTTCGGCTCTCCTCGGAAGTGCAAACTTCGAAGACTTCTGGAATCCTTTGGAGGTGAGCAGGCAGCAGCGGATGAACGAATGTTCCCGAGACCCAACCTCCTCTCACTCCGGCATCTCGTAGACGCCCATCAATCCTAATCGTGAAGGCGATGAGGGAATCGAGGTCCAATGGTAACTCCCGCGCTGCAAGATCGTCTTTTATTTCATCCTACAGCCCGTGAAGGAAGGTATCGAATAAAGCCTCCGGATTCTAGGCACTCTCGGTGGCCAATGTGCGAAACTCTACCGCGTAGTCTGCCACACTACGGAAGTTCTGATGTCCCTTCCGTAGTTTTTGGGACGCATCTCTCCCGGACACCGGAGAATCGAATACCTTCCTCACCTCCGCCATGAAATCTTCCAGGTTATGGCAAACGGCGGATTGTTGCTCCCAAACAGCCGTCACCCAGGAGAGCTCCCTTCCGGACATTAGCGGAAATAGATACTTTGTCTTTGATCGATCCGAAAGGAATGAAGATGGCTGTAGCTCAAAAATCAGGGAGCACTGGGAAAGAAACAGCCGGCAGAATCCAGGATCGCCAGCATATCGCTCCAGAGGAGGTAAGCGGGGTTCTCGGGGAGCCGGGGTAGGCTGAACAAATCCACCACTAGTAGAGAAGTTGTGGGAGGTTTCGGATGTGGCGTGCTGCTTGTGAGCTACTTCACGGAATTGCTCCGTCAACGCCGTGAACTCCAAGTCGGGGCGTTCCGCAAGAGATCGGAACCCCTCCATCAGGTTCTGAAGTAGCTCCTCCTATCTCTTAATGGTAGCTCCATGCAGGGAGACAGTGTGACAGAGCTGGTCCAAGTCTGCTGGGTCAGTCATGGCCAGTTTATACAATCACGACACAAGGCGTGACCCAGAAGCAGACACAGGAGGCAGATGGTTTGAGCTCTGGTATTTATTATAATCCAAGGGATAGACAAAAGGCAGGTCGGGGACAGACAAGCGTTCATAGCCAGAACAGTCCAAAATGGTACAGGGCGGCAGGCAGGCAGTGTTCAGGCAGGCGGGCTCAGAGTCAGGACAGGCAAGGTTCAAAACCAGTAGGACGAGAAAAAGAGAGACTGGGACAAACAGGAGCTTTGAGAAAAACGCTGGTTAACTTGGCAAACAAGACGAACAGGCACAGACAGACAGAAAACACAGGTATAAATACCCAGGGGATAAGTGGGGAATATGGGCGACACCTGGAGTGGGGTAGTGACAAGCACAAGGACAGGTGAAACAGATCAGGGTGTGACACTATGGGCTAATAGCAATAAGACCAAATTCAGTGTTTCATCAACATTAGAGAGAATACAGTAGACGGCACATGTCAAACGTGTGATTTACATCCTGTCCGGAAGTTCTCACGCTGTCAAGTGAGTGTTTATTTAATCAGATAATGCATCTGTTCCTTTGAAGTAAAGCTGTCATGATGATTGATGTGTATTGACCTCGTTGAACTGGGGAATGTGTTTAAACATTTGAAAGAGTATGGCCCCCCGGAAGTTCTCACGGTATCGAGTGACTGTTTATTTAACCAGATAGTGCATCTGTTTATGTTAAAGCTTAAAGCTGTCATGATGATTGATGTGTAGTGACCTCATTGAACTGGGGAATGTGTTTGAACATTTCAAAGAGTATGCCGCCCCCTGGTGTAGTGAACTTAGGGCTGTTGTATATGAAAACAGTAATGTCCTGGGGTATTGGACAGCCTCACTATAAGTAAGCGCTGTCAACACTACAAGTGACCTCTATAAACCCCAGAACACTAAAGAAAATAAACATGGATTTTGTGATCAGTGACACATACGTGATGACCGTAACAACGGAAGCAGGACCTCGGTTAAAACATAGAGAAAGGGAAGAGTATAAAGCAACAATATACGATGTGCCAAAAAAGTGTTTTCTAAATATGTATAGAACCCCGCAACGGTGTTGAAAGATTAAGTGTTAATGTCTAATGGACAGCTATGGGGTTATCTGTTTGTTTACCCGGCCTGTACACTGAAACTCTATACCGTAGCCGAAGGAGAAGAATATACAGACCAGACTTTAGGAGTGGACTACAGGCTTGAAGACTGGCATGTGTTTCGCAAGGTGGTGTGTCCCGAACTGAGAGTTATCACAAAGGGGTATAGCTTGTTCACGGGCTACGAAACCCATTGGGAAGGTGCCCCTGACTCCTCAGGAAGAATATTTCATAGGGTGAAAATACAAAGAAAGAATGGACTTCCATGTGGGTGCGTGGAGTTCTATATCAGCAACGAGAAAATCCGCAACGAAAACATCCGTGAAGGCGGCCTGACTGGGGATTTTAGGTTGCGTATGCTTATTCCTTTTAAAAGTTGGGATATAATGGAATTGAAAATGTTAGAGTTAGTGGATGCTCTTTTTGTACAGAGCCAACAACGGCAGAGTATTGTTCAACTAAGGAAGTGCATGATGTATACGAATCCTAAGGATTATGATTCAAAGGAACCCCCAGAAGGTTCATCCTCAGAAGGGTCATCCCCTGAAAAAACTAAGTACGCGGCTGTTACGTTAACCACGCCCCAATACCAAAGGAATGGTTCAACAATAAAAGGGGTGAACATAAAGCCTCTGGTTCTTTCAGCATATACCATGGATATTCATATACCATATCAGGACTCCGATACATCATGGGTACCAGACCCTAAGGACTCTATGCCTCACAGCCCTCCTTTCTACTACCCCAGGCAAGCCCCCGGACACCCCCTACGCGTACACAGCCTGAGGATGTGGTTGATGGGGTGGTCAGTACTATTTTTGTGGACACCATCAAGGCCTCTGTAGCTGCACTTTTAGATGTGGTGATTGGAGAGTATATAAGAGAAAAATGCATCGGTTGTGAGATCAATCACCCCAGCCAACGACGACATCCGTGTTTATATGGCCCACCCCAGTACTACTTCTTCAACCATTTTGAGGAGCTGCTGAAAAGACTGTGGTCCAGCCGCTTTATACCATCTATGGCCAGAGCCCTGGAGTCTATGGGTCTTGTGCCATCTATTTCCAGGGTTTACGGTGTAACCGAGGCTTTCCTACATGAACTGAAGGAGGTGATCTACATCCACGAGAAACTCAAAGAAATCCGGCACACACTGGTGGACGACAACAAATACAAGGAAACTTTGGTGGCTGACGTGGTGACTTTCTGGCTCAATAAACCCCAAGAGAACGAGTAACAATATATATTGTTTATTTAGATGGTAAGCAATGGGTAACTATATGCATACGATGTTAGAGAGAATAAATACATGTTTTATTTCTTAGTGATCCCTTCACCCCCATTCCCGCTCGGATCCCGTTAACGGGATTGATTTGACAACATCCAGTGAAATTGCAGCGCGCTAAATTCCAAAACAGAAATACTCATAATAAGAATTCATTAAACATACAAGTGTTATACATCAAAATCCAGCTTAATCCAGCCACAGTGTCAGATTTCAAAAAGGCTTTACGGCGAAAGCAGACCATGCGATTATCTGAGGACAGCACCCCGCATACAAACACAAGAAAATACTATTTCAACCAGCCAGGTGCGACACAAAAATCAGAAAAAACTATATAATTCATGCCTTACCTTTGAAGATCTTATGTTGGCACGCCAAAATGTCACAGAAACATCACAAATGGTCCTTTTGTTCGATAAATTTCTTCTTTATATCCCCAAAATGTCCATTTATTTGGCGTGTTTGATTCAGAAATACACCGGTTTCAACTCGCCCAACATGCCTACAAAGTATCTAATAAGTTACCTGTAAACTTGGTCCAAACATTTCAAACAACTTTCCTAATCCAACCATAGGTATCCTAAAACGTAAATAATCGATTAAATTTAGGACGGGATAAACTGTGTTCAATATCGGACGAAAACAAAGTGAAGCGCGTTCCAGGTCGCATGCACCAAAAGACTTGAGTCCCTCTGAGTGACACATGGAAATAACAGGGCTACTTCTTCATTTCTCAAAAGAAAAACATCAACCAATTTCTAAAGACTGTTGACATCTAGAGGAAGCCATAGGAACTGCAAGCAAATTCCTATTAAAAAGAGCTTCCTATAGAAAATTAATAGAAAACACATTGACCTCAAAAAATGTTTTCCCTGGATAGATTGTGCTCGGGGTTTCGCCTGCCAAATCTGTTCTGTTATACTCACAGACATTATTCAAACAGTTTTAGAAACTTAGAGTGTTTTCTATCCAAATCTACGAATAATATGTAAATCCTAGCTTCTGGGCCCGAGTAGCAGGCAGTTTACTTTGTGCACGCTTTTCATCCGGACGTCAAAATACTGCCCCCTAGCCTTAAGAAGATTTATGCAGCAAATTATTGAAAATAATGTGAACAATGTATCGCTCTACACAACCCACAATACAGGGGTTAATGCAGAGCGTGTGCTAAAAATAGAGCAAATCATGAGTCATGTAAGACATACGGGCGAGACTCTACAATGGACACAACTGTTATCCCGTTTTGTGGATGATTCTGAAGAACTAGAAACATCCTTGTTTAAGATTTGAGTATATTTGTTTGAAACACCATTTAATTGTAACATGTATCATATTTTTTGTTTATATACTTATATAACAGATGTATGTGTCTTAAAAAACCTGCATGGGTTATTGAGAAAATGGATACTAATACCCTGCTACGTATCCTGAAGTGTATGGATGCGTAATACTTAATGTTTGCAAAAATAAAATGCAAAATGAAAATGAAATGTTCTCGTTATTTGAAAGGGGCTCATTAATGTTATTGTACATCAGAGAGGCAAGAAGGATGGCGGAGCAGATGTTGAAAAACATTTATTATACCCCATCTAACCCAGGGTCTTTTGGGGGGAAGGAGAGGTTCCAGAGAGCTATAGCCAAAGAAACAGGTAGCAGGTTAGGCGCTGCTCAAGTGAATGAATGGCTAGCAGAGCAGGAGGCTTACACTCTGCATAAACCTGTGCGAAAACAATTTCCACGAAATATAGTTTTTTCTACTCATCCCTTGTCCCAGTTTCAGGCGGATCTATGTGACATGCAGGCCCTTGCAGACAAAAATGATGGAAATCGCTACATGCTAACGGTTATAGATATTTTCTCTAAAATAGCATTTGTAAGGTCTTAAAAAATAAAAGTGGGGCGGAGGTGACCCGGGCTTTTGACGCTATCTTGAAGGAAGGAGGAGCACCCAAGAAAGTGCAGACTGACGGCGGTAAAGAGTTTTTTAATAATAATTTTCAGAAACTCATGAACAAGCACAATATCATACATTTTGCTACAGGTTCGGATTTGAAAGCTTCAGTTGTTGAACGCTTTAACAGAACTTTGAAGGAGAGGATTTAGAAATACTTTACAGCTCACAACAACCATAGATATGTAGATATAGTTCAAGATTTAGTAAAGGGTTACAACTACAGCTACCATAAGAGTATACGGATGAAGCCCTCCGAGGTCACTTCTGACTCTTTTCAAGTCTTAAAAAATCTGTATGGTTTGTTCCCCCTTCGCCGTAAGAAAGAAATTGATTTTAAATTCATAGTGGGGGACTTGGTACGTATATCCAAGTTGAGGGGTGTTTTCGACAAAAAATATGAGCAAGGTTACAGCGATGAGTTGTTCACAGTTACCGAATGTCTACCACGTATACCCCCTGTCTACAAGTTAAAAGATTATGATGGGGAGCTTATATAGGGTTCCTTTTATGAGAAGGAACTACAGAAGATACAGTTGGGTAGAGACAAAGTCTTTCACGTGGAGGAGATCCTGGATCAAAAGAGAGAAAAGGGTAAAAAATGGGTGTTGGTCCGTTAGTATTATATACATATTTTTTATCAACTTAATACAAATAAATTAAAATGGTTATGGTACACAACCACCATCTCGACCCTAACCGATATGCCTCATACTATGTTGATCAAGTGGGTAATGGATTACCTGGCTATCATGGATCCCCTACCATGTATGGTTCAGGGATAGGAGGTATATTTCGTAATCTCTTTAGGATGGTTTTACCGTTTATGAAGAGAGGCCTCAGCATAGCCAAACCACATTTAAAATCAGCGGCCAAAAATATTGTAAGTGAGGTTGTAGCCAATGCTATGACCAGATGGGCTTCATCAGATCCCGAGCATCAAGAAGTCTCGGGTCTTATGCTGTTGTCTCGAACACCAAAAAAGAGACCTCTGGGTTTAAGGCGCAGGCCGGCCCTTAAAAAGTGGAGGTTAACCGTTAAAAGAAACTCTGTAAGTCAAAGACGACGTAAAGTGAGGAGGTCTGGACCAAAAACGGCAAAATGAATACTCAGAAGTATTTTCTAAAAGAACAAGCAACATGTCTCTTTTACACCGCATGTCCTCTGAAGCTATAAAGACAGAGCTCAATCTTTTCACGGACCCCGTAACCCAATTTTCAATAGATAGGTCCTGTTATGTGGAGATAGCCCCACTCTCTGCCATTACAGACAACAGTCCTATAGAATTTTTCATCCCAGGCCATGGTGACAACTACCTGGACCTCATCAACACCTTATTGTATTTACATCTCAAAGTGACCAAAAGAGATGGTACTAATATTGCAAATGATGCCAAAGTGAGTCTCATTAATTACCCATTGGCGACCATCTTCTCCCAAGTGGATGTGACTTTGGGTGAATGACTTATCAGTCAAAGCAGTGCCACCTATCCTTACAGGGCTATCCTGTAATGTTTACTAAACTACTCCGAAGACACTCTGAAGACACAATTCAGTGCCGGGCTGTTTAGCAAGGATACTGCAGGAGCATCTATGGAAGACATAGATCCCACCACCGGTGATAACAAAGGACTGGAGGCACGCGCTCGCTACTGTGCTGAATCTCGAGAGTTTAATCTGCTAGGGCCTATACACTCTGACATTTTCTTTCAAGAACGTTTACTCTTAAATTCGGTTGATTTAAGGCTAAAATGAACCAGGGCCAAGGATGAGTTTTGTCTGATGTCTGCCCAAGACGGTAACTTTAGTTTAAAAGTTTTGGGGGCTACGCTTTTTATTAAAAAAGTGTCTATCTCCGACCGTTCGTCTGGGTCATTCACAGGCTTTGATGAAAGGAAATGCCCTTTACCCTCTCCAAAGAATTACCATGAAAACATGTATCATACCGGTGGGAGGTAGAATATGTAGTCAAGAAAACCTTTTTCTAGGCCCTTTACCCCGCTACATGGTTATAGGCTTGGTTGATCGCGCCTCTAATACGGGTAGCTTACATAAAAAAAACTTTAATTTTCAACATTTCAATGCAGAGTATGTAGCTCTCTGTCAGGACGGTCGTCAGGTCCCTGCTAAGGCTTTCCAACCACAATTTAATAACAACATATCGGTGCGAGAATTTTACAATCTATTCCTGGCTACCGGGAGGCATCTAAAAGATCTTTCTTTACCTATTGACAGAAATTATTTTGCAGAGGATTACACATTGTATGCGTTCAATTTATCACCTGATGATGACACCTCAGGAAATCTGTCTGTGGTGTTCCAAGGTAACCTCCGGCTGGAAATGCGTTTCCATACTTTAGCTTGTACAGTTAGCATGATTGTTTATGCATGCTCTGATTCAATCTTGGAAGTGGATGCCCGAAAACAAGTCTTAATGGATTATTATTAAGATATTAAGGATCGTTGAGCAAAGACATGAATACCCAAGAGCTAGAAGGTCTCATGAGCCGCTTGATTGGAAAACAATTTTGTGGAGTATGGGCTTGTGATGAACTACCTATTGAGAAATGGAAGGAGCGACCGGCCATGTTTATTGTCAATACCCATCCTAAACACATGCCGGGTGAACATTGGCTAGCTGTGACATTAGAAGATGAAGGCTTTCCCTATGGAATTCCTATGGCTTTCCCCACATCTATTAAACAGTTTTGACCAAAAATGGATCAAAGATCTACTACAGCATCAAACAAGTAAAATATACCCTTTCCACTACATGTGGTCAACACTGTGTATTCTACCTATGCCAATAGGTATATCTCTTTATAATGATGATTTAAGAAGTAATGATAGCGTCGTAGATTGTTTTGTTAGAAAATATCAAAAGTGTTCAAGTATGTGTCCTTTATAAGACCCTGTAATGAAGGCGTATGCTCACGTCAAATGTTTAAAGAATGTCACAAATGTTAAATTGTATAATTTTTCAAATAAAATGTATTGAATTTAATCAAAAGTCATTCAAAAGTCATTCAAAAGTCTAACCACCCTGAGAGATCAGGATTAGGAAAAGGTCCGGAGACGTTCAGGGGTGTAAATGAGTTATCATCAACCCTTTCAAAGGGGGGAGCGGTTGCTAGAACATCTTTAGGGGTGCTGTAGCTCGTTGAAGGTTTTTGTTTTAAAGTTTGAATCTGTTGACGAAGCTTATAGTTTGGTACACCCGAGAGGGAAATGTTGAGGATTGCCAGGGCCTTAAGAAACTGACGCCACCCAGGAGGTCTTCTGTCATCAGCAATCTTGTGGGCTGCTGTGGTACTTTTAACTTCTTATGGACAGAAGCGTCCCACCTGGCCAACATCCGGTGAAATTGCAGAACACAAAATTCAAACTACAAAATAATAAATGTTTAACTTTCATAAAATCAAGTGTAATACATCAAAATAAAGCTTTACTTCTTGTTAATCCAGCCGCTGTGTCAGATTTCAAAAAGGCTTTACGGCGAAAGGACACCATGCGATTTTCTGAGGACAGTGCCCTGCATACAAAAGCATGAAAAACATATTTCAAACAGGCAGGTGCGCCACGAAAGTCAGAAATAGCGATATAATAAATGCCTTACCTTTGATCTTCTTCTGTTGGCACTCCAAAAGGTCCCAGATACATCACAAATGGTCCTTTTGTTCGATAATGTCCTTCTTTATATCAATAAAGACTCAGTTTAGCTGGCGCGCTTCATTCAATAATCCACCCAGTTTCCCTCCATCAAAATGCATACAAAATGAATCCCAAACATTACTAATAAACTTTTCCAAACAAGTCAAACAACGTTTATAATCAAACCTTAGGTACCCTAATACGTAAATAAACAATAACATTTAAGACAGACGGAGAATCGTAAAAAAAAAAAAATTGTAGCTAACATCTACAATAACCATTAGACGTACGAGTCAGAGTTACCATACACAGTGTCAGGGCTTGCTAACTCTGGAAATTCCTTTGGTAAATCAGCTCTTTGCCCCTTACATGTGGAAAAATCTCCAAGCTTCTCTAAACATTGATGTTTTGGTATCTCTAGGTTAATCTCTAGACTGCTGAATGAGGCCTGTTACAACTTACTTACAAAGCCTTTAAAGGAGTTTATGAAACAATTCAGTCATGGATGTATGTAAACATATATAATACGTATTGCTTGTTACAGAAGACTACTGTTGTACATTGAATAGCCATTCATCCCTGTTACACCTTGATGTGATGGTTTTCTATGTCTGTACATGTTTATAATCCACATAGTGTCAATAGTGGTTTCCTTAAAGTTATTACCCCCCTAAACCTGAATCTGAAATTACCTTTTATGATCTGTCATTATGCAAACATTTGTTTATTAGATTATATTTCTCATTAAGAATAATGTTGTTTTAATTCTATATGGGTCATGCTTTGCTTTGGTCATGTGTTCCCTTATGGGTCAATGATTTTATTTACAATATAGCAATTATGTTCTCAGCTCAATTACTTAGAAGGGCGTGTGGTCCCACCCCTCCCGAGTGTTCCCAGGTACATATTTGGGAGCCCTTATACATTCAGGATGTAAGGCTTACTAGTTATGGCAAATGTTAGGAAGACCTGTTGGTTGTAACAAAAACAAAACCTAAAATTACGTAAATAAAAAACAGCAAAGTTTTACACTTTGACCACATCTTTTCACATCCGTTTTATTTGCTTGGTAGTATTATCCTAAATTGAGAGATGAATAGAAAATGTGTTATCACAGCAACATCAAAATCTTTCAGAATGTACCTGTTTTCAGTATAGAATGCCCTGTATACAGATTATGTTACAACTTAATGTGTTTTGTCTTAATGATTGTTCTTTAATAAATAGGAAACTCAACAGTGTGTTAGTCCGAGAAACATTAATTAGATACTTGTTTTATGTTTGTGAAACCTGGAAATGTACACAATGAGAAGTGATATTGTAACAACAGTTTTGAATGGGTAATTGTATCAAATATATATCATTGTATGTTTGAATTAGAGCTCATTTAAAATGTTTTTATCACTGCCTGGTAAACACATTCTTGTAAGTTGGCGCTACTGTGCGTGATTATATGTGGCTGCTATACAGATTTGAGCACTTGACAAGAAGTTGACATTTCTGGGTATGTCTCGCCTGTAACATAATAATAATAAAGATTATGATAATAATAATGTTATATTATTTTTTTATAATAATACAAATCTGTCAATCAAACAAATGTATTTCTTAAAACCCCGTTTTGCATCTTCAATAGTTATAACCGCTAATGTTGGACGACCCAAATCAATTATTCCCGGTAGCAGCTGGGTATCCTATAGACGTTTTTAAATAATATTAAAATATATTTACACAAAATATATACATTTTATCTTAAATACATACAATTGACATAAAGACATATTGGAAAATTCGATGTCCTCCAGTTTTAGAATATCTTCAAGGAATATTGTTTCGTCCTCAGTCTTGTCATTTACAGCGTTGAAATTATCAGGTTTCAATGTTTTACTATGTATGTCCTGGGCGCCGAATTCCTCCTCGGCCTCTTCCTCTCGACATATTGGGCCTTCTGTGTCGGTATACGCCTGGGAGGAGTCTGAAAGAAAAATATATACAAAATAGGGTATTAAAAATTAAATCTATATTATATAAAAATTTCAATTTCAAATACATTTCAGATATATTAATATGTTAACACAGTTCTCGCTGTTAGGCCTTGGGGTTTAGTTAAATTACCTCTTGTTTTTTGTCGCCTGCTCTTCTGAGGAATCCTGGATAACGCGGGTCCTATCCCAATGTCCTCTGGCTTTGTAGGTTCTGCCTGGTTTGTATAGCTATCGTTGGAGTCTGAAAAAAAACATTATTTGACATTGTTTTAACACATTCTATCAAAAAATATATAACTAATAAAAAAAATGATAACGAGGGTCATACCGTATCCATAGAGAGCATGCTCTTGAATCGAATCGTTTTCAGACCAGTCGCCCTTCTTGGGCCGGGGTGATTCTGCGCGGTGCACTTCTGCCAAAGTATTGTGATGCACCTTAGGTGCTAGATTATATAGCGCTTGGGTGGAGGTTCCAGGGGGTGTGTAGCTGTGTGTTAAAGCTGCGCTTCTTGTGGTGTTTGGAGTTTTGGTAAAGCCGGCCGTACAGAACGGTAGAATATCGTCTGTTTCATTACCCTCAAAGTCGTTCATAGGTAGAGTCCATAATGCATCATGTATCCTTGTTGAGGTTCTGTCCGCTGTAAACACAAGATTAGCTTTTTTTAAATAGTGTACACACTTTTTGTTTAATGCTTAATGTATAAAAGATTATTCCGCAAAATAGCTTGATGACGTAGGGCTACGTAAAGAAACACCAGCGCCAGCCGTACAGAACGGTAGAATATCGCCGGTTTCAGCGCCCCCGAAGTCGTTCATAGGTAGAGTTCGTATTTCCTCTGGTATTCCTGTCCGCTGTAAACATAAGATTAGCTTTTTAAAATAGTGTACACTCTTTTTGTTTAATGTATAAAAGATTATTACGCATTTTATTTTTGGCCTTACGTCGAAAATGGCTTTGGCCGTAGGGCTGCGTAAAGAAGAACCGGCCGCTGTTTGCTCCTCTGAATCCTCATCAGAGATGGTTATAACAGCTGATGTTGGATGAGCCAAATCAATTATTCCCGGTAGCAGCTGTGTAAATGTCGGGTATCCTATAGACGTTTTTAAATAATATTAAAATATATTTATACAAAATATATACATTTTAACTTAAAAAATACATACAATTGACATAAAAACATACCTGTCCTCCACTTTTAGAATATCTCTAAAAACCATAAATAACAACGGTTTAATATTTGAGGAAACCTTATTAGAGAGCGAGAGAGTTCCAAACAGTGCAGTAATTTCTAACAGGTAATATCAAACATTTCCCACAAAGTACCTAACGCACACAAAATCTGATATAATATATTATTTTCACATCCTCACCTTCAAAATTCTCCATGTGTATAGGCTTGCAGAAAGGCTTCTCTTCATGTGTAAAGACTTTTCAGATGACCAGCTGTGTCCTACCGGAGTCATAGTATGGAATGAACATACAGACCGGGGGATACCTCCTGTTTATTTATTTTTAATTATTTTGGGGGGAGACAACCTGTGTGCAAATGACCCGATAGTGTTGATATTGTTTAGAAGAAAAAAACATTGTTTTTAAACCTTAGGGGATGTCTAGGCCTATTCTATGGTTGTTGTGGGGTTTGACTGTTGGTCCTTAACATCGTCGGGAAATAACCCCATGCTGTTTTTGGAGACACCCTGTGTGCAAATAACCCCCTAATTTTGAATTGTTTCATACAGAATTGCAGACACACACATACCCCCACACATACAAATCTTTCCCAGAAAGCCTTTCACTGAGACAGACAGATATCTAGACAGAGAGAGAGAGAGAGAGAGAGAGCCTGATATTTCAACCTCTTTGAAGGTAAATGAGATGCTCGGGAAAAACATTTTTGGAAAACCCTATGTGCAAATGCCTTGCTATTGTTGAATTGTTTTAAAAACACCTACAGAGACACACAAATAGATACACACCACCCCGAAAACCCCATTGTTTTGAAACACACACGCCCGCACACACACGCACACGTCTTTCCTGAAGCCTTTCTCTGAGACACACACACAGAGAGAAAAACAGAGTCCTTTCGTTAAAGGTGAGATACAATTTTAAAACCCTTTATTTAATTCTAAATCTTTAGTACAGACCTTTAAAATATGTTATAATTAGTTAAACAATTTTACTATTCCTTTCTTACAGAAAAAGGGGAGGCTTTATGGTCAGCCAACACAACCATCCGTTTCTAAATCCCCGTTTTCAGGGTCTGCCTGGTTCAGACAGTTCTCTTCCCCGCAAGATATCCAGCTCCAGCCAGGTTCCGTATGTTTTCTTTCCCTGGATAGATCAAACGTCTTGCCTTTAGGCCCTGGGTCTGTCTTAAGGATAGAAGCGCCCAGCGGCGTAATTGTTCACGATGTTGGAAAAGATTGCCCAGCTGTTTCATCATGTCCAGGAATATATGATAATCGCCCCACCTAAAGCTAAAGACAGGCATTAAATACACTGCTCAAAAAAATAAAGGGAACACTTAAACAACACAATGTAACTCCAAGTCAATCACACTTCTGTGAAATCAAACTGTCCACTTAGGAAGCAACACTGATTGACAATAAATTTCACATGCTGTTGTGCAAATGGAATAGACAAAAGGTGGAAATTATAGGCAATTAGCAAGACACCCCCAAAAAAGGAGTGATTCTGCAGGTGGTGACCACAGAGCACTTCTCAGTTCCTATGCTTCCTGGCTGATGTTTTGGTCACTTTTGAATGCTGTCGGTGCTCTCACTCTAGTGGTAGCATGAGACGGAGTCTACAACCCACACAAGTGGCTCAGGTAGTGCAGTTCATCCAGGATGGCACATCAATGCGAGCTGTGGCAAAAAGGTTTGCTGTGTCTGTCAGCGTAGTGTCCAGAGCATGGAGGCGCTACCAGGAGACAGGCCAGTACATCAGGAGACGTGGAGGAGGCCGTAGGAGGGCAACAACCCAGCAGCAGGACCGCTACCTCCGCCTTTGTGCAAGGAGGTGCACTGCCAGCGCCCTGCAAAATGACCTCCAGCAGGCCACAAATGTGCATGTGTCTGCTCAAACGGTCAGAAACAGACTCCATGAGGGTGGTATGAGGGCCCGACGTCCACAGGTGGGGGTTGTGCTTACAGCCCAACACCGTGCAGGACGTTTGGCATTTGCCAGAGAACACCAAGATTGGCAAATTCGCCACTGGCGCCCTGTGCTCTTCACAGATGAAAGCAGGTTCACACTGAGCACATGAGCACATGTGACAGACGTGACAGAGTCTGGAGACGCCGTGGAGAACGTTCTGCTGCCTGCAACATCCTCCAGCATGACCGGTTTGGCGATGGGTCAGTCATGGTGTGAGGTGGCATTTCTTTGTGGGGCCGCACAGCCCTCCATGTGCTCGCCAGAGGTAGCCTGACTGCCATTAGGTACCGAGATGAGATCCTCAGACCCCTTGTGAGACCATATGCTGACACATGCACATTTGTGGCCTGCTGGAGGTCATTTTGCAGGGCGCTGGCAGTGCACCTCCTTGCACAAAGGCGGAGGTAGCGGTCCTGCTGCTGGGTTGTTGCCCTCCTACGGCCTCCTCCACGTCTCCTGATGTACTGGCCTGTCTCCTGGTAGCGCCTCCATGCTCTGGACACTACGCTGACAGACACAGCAAACCTTTTTGCCACAGCTCGCATTGATGTGCCATCCTGGATGAACTGCACTACCTGAGCCACTTGTGTGGGTTGTAGACTCCGTCTCATGCTACCACTAGAGTGAGAGCACCGCCAGCATTCAAAAGTGACCAAAACATCAGCCAGGAAGCATAGGAACTGAGAAGTGGTCTGTGGTCACCACCTGCAGAATCACTCCTTTTTTGGGGGTGTCTTGCTAATTGCCTATAATTTCCACCTTTTGTCTATTCCATTTGCACAACAGCATGTGAAATTTATTGTCAATCAGTGTTGCTTCCTAAGTGGACAGTTTGATTTCACAGAAGTGTGATTGACTTGGAGTTACATTGTGTTGTTTAAGTGTTCCCTTTATTTTTTTGAGCAGTGTAGTTGACAGCCGTGCAGGCTTTTAAAAATACAAACGAACTAACCGATTTTGTAGCATTTGAACTATTTAATTGGGTACAACCTAAAATTGTCACTTTGGAGTCGGGACTATACGCCACTGAAGAGATTCTTATGGCTTTCAAATCATCTCGCCCGCAGACTTCCTCTTCCAGCGCGTACCCGGGCAGGGTTGTCCCACTCAGGGCGTGTTCGATCTGGCATAGCGCCAGCGTATCTTAAGCCATTCTCTCATCCACAGCGCAGGAGAAAAACTCCCGGGGTTGTTTGATAAAGGGTGCTGTGGCCGCTGTTTGTGAAAATCTTCACAGTTGAATCCTCCGGTTGGAAAATGTAACCCATATGTCCATCACTCATATCCAGCACGCCATTAAAACAATCAGGGGCATCACACAGAATGTCTTCGATGTTTTTGTCATTGTGTTCTTGACACGAGGCACAAAGTACACCTAAAATTGGCCTAGGAGACATGTTTAATTTCCTCTTTGGCGTTCTGGGTTTATTTTAATTTCTTATTTAGGGGTTTATCAAGGTCGCTTGTAGTGTTGACAGCGCTTACTTATAGTGCGGCTGTCCAATACCCCCGGACATTACTGTTTTCATATACAACAACCCTAAGTACACTACACCAGGGAGGGGCCATACTCTTTGAAATGTTCAAACACATTCCACAGCTCAACGAGGTCACTACACATCAATCATCATGAAAGCTTTAACATAAACAGATGCACTATCTGGTTAAATAAACACTCACTTGAGAGCGTGAGAACTTCCGGGGGGCCATACTCTTTCAAATGTTTAAAACACATTCCCCAGTTCAACGAGGTCACTACACATCAATCATCATGACAGCTTTACTTCAAAGGAACAGATGCACTATCTGATTAAATAAACACTCACTTGAGAGCCGTGAGAACTTCCAGACAGGATGTAACCTCCAGACCATAAAATGGGTCATAAATCACATGTTTGACGTGTGCCGTCTACTGTATTCTCTCTAACATTGACTGTGTTTAAGATGAGAACACTTATTGAGAAATATAAATGCCTTGTGTTTAAGTTTTAAACACTGACGTTTATGTTATAAAGATGTCACGTGTTTCATGGTTTTACAGTGTAAGCAAGCAGTTGCTTATAAACAGATGTGTTAATAGTCATACTATCTGTAGAGCATATACAGATGGGACTATCCGGACTATCCAAAATAAAGTGTGACCTTAAATGCTAATATATTCAATCATATATGGAAAAAAGAAACCATTTCTTTACTAAGTACTGTGCCATTATGATACTGAAAATATGTTCTAAATTGTTGTTGATTCTGTGACCTGTTCATCCTTCATGCTTGGATCCTTTTTTTCACATAATGTAGACCTATTCTTTCTAATACTGTAGATATTCATAAATTAATACACATTAGCTCATCACTTTGTTAGACGTTTTGTTTGAATTTCATCCTTAAAGAGTATAAGCCACATTAAATCCATCCTCTTAGAGTTAAGTCACATCTTCTCCCTGCAGAACCAAATAAATATATCCGCTCATGTAGTAAGAAGAAAAAGACAGTATATGTCCCAAATGGCCCCCTATTCCCTACATAGTGTATTAGTTTTGCCCATGGCCTGGTCAAAAGTATTACACTATGTATGGAATAGGGTGCCATTTGGGATGCAGATATATTCAAAAAGACATTCAGCAAACTGATTCTGTAATCATCTAAGGATTTGTCCACAATACCAATCTAGGCAATTCTGACTGCCTATTATCACAGCAATTAATTCAGTGTAGTGTGACTGAGAGAAAAATACCAGATAACGTGTTCATGGGATTTCAAAGTCACCTTCATTGATATCCCACAATGCTTTGAGGCAGCACACACTCTAAGATTATGATTAGGTTGTTAACATTGGAAAGTGTTCTTTAGATATTGCCAATTGTGGTCAGAAATCTCAAACACAAATGCTACAAATGGATATTGTTTTGTTCCTGAAAAAGCATGAAGAAGACAAAGACACTTTTGGCCCCCACACTGTTAAAATTAAGTGCTTTGTAATACCAAAAATAATGGCAACTGAGCTGCCACCAACTTGAAGGAGACGAAACCTTAACTTTGCTGGAGTATTGAAACACATCATCCTGAGATGTTTTGAACCATTAAATGGTGTGTTTTAACATCACTTAATAGGGATTAAGGAATGAATGGTTTACATTTCACAGTATTTAACCTCTAATTCCTCCCAAACCCGGATCCGGGAGCACCCCCATCAGTAGAAAAGCTGACTAGCATAGCCTAGCATAGCGTCACAAGTAAATACTAGCATCTAAATATCATTAAATCACAAGTCCAGGACACCAGATGAAAGATACACATCTTGTGAATCCAGCCATCATTTCTGATTTTTAAAATGTTTTACAGGGAAGACACAATATGTAAATCTATTAGCTAACCACGTTAGCAAAAGACACCACTTTTTTTACTCCACCAGTTTTTTACTCCATCAGTAGCTATCACAAATTCGACCAAATAAAGATATAAATAGCCACTAACAAAGAAACAACTTCATCAGATGACAGTCTGATAACATATTTATTGTATAGCATATGTTTTGTTAGAAAAATGTGCATATTTCAGGTATAAATCATAGTTTACCATTGCAGCCACCATCACAACTCTCACCAAAGCGACTAGAATAACTACAGAGAGCAACGTGTATTACCTAATTACTCATCATAAAACATTTCTTAAAAATACACAGCGTACAGCAATTGAAAGACACAGATCTTGTGAATCCAGACAATATTTCAGATTTTCTAAGTGTTTTACAGCGAAAACACAATATAGCGTTATATTAGCTTACCACAATAGCAAACATCACAACAGCATTGATTCAAGCCAAACATAGTGATAACGTATAAACCACCAAAATATATTAATTTTTCACTAACCTTCTCAGAATTCTTCAGATGACAGTCCTATAACATCATATTACACAATGCATATAGAGTTTGTTCGAAAATGTGCATATTTAGCGGCACAAATCGTGGTTATACAATGTGATTAGTGGCCAAAACTTCAAGCAATCTGTCCGGCGCCATCTTGGAGAGGCACCTATTCTAATCGAAAACTATTCATAAACTTGACTAAAAAGTACAAGTTGGACAGCAAATGAAAGACAAATTAGTTCTTAATGCAATCGCTGTGTTAGATTTGTAAAATTAACGTTACTGCGCAATACAGCGTGCGCTAAAGCGAGACCGCACCATAATTCATGGCGGAATTATTATTTGACATTTGTCAACATAAGTACGAATTAACAGCATAAAGACTGCTTACTATTAGCTGAGCTTCCATCAGAATCTTGGGCAAGGTGTCCTTTCTCCAAAACAATCGTCTTTTGGTTGAAAGATGTCCTCTTGTCCTGTCGAAATAGCCGCTAACGTTAGCCACCCACTGGAGAGGTGTCCAACTCGTGAAAGCGCATCACAAAGAAATCCAGGAAAATCGCAATAAACTGATATAAACTGCTATAAATCGGTTTAAATTAACTACCTTATGATGTCTTTAACACCTATAACGAATAAAAACATGACCGGAGATATAGAACTGCTAAAACGAAAGCGTTTGCAGGACGCCATTGTGATGTCCTCTTGCGCCAGATGTCCTGTTGAAAAGAATGGTACTTCCGTTCCATGATCATTTATAGTGGCCCAGATTGCGCAATCCACTCCATTCAAATTCTCCCCGCTTACTGACATCTAGAGGAAGACGTATGCAGTGCATGTAGCCCGATGGCTTACATGGGGACTTATAAACTGACCTCAGAACAGGGACCTCGATTTCTGAAATCTCACTCCCTGACAGGAAATGTGCTGCAGAATGAGTTCTGTTTCACTCAGAGAAATAATTCAAACGGTTTTAGAAACTAGAGTGTTTTCTATCCAATAGTAATAATAATATGCATATTGTACGAGCAAGAATTGAGTACGAGGCAGTTTAATTTGGGAACGTAATTATTACAAAGTGCAAATAGCACCCCCTATTGCCAAGAGGTTTTAAATGGAATTAGTTTAAGCAGGTTGGCTGCTAGGTAAAGTGTTTACACATTACAGTATATTAATTAATATTTGGTGTTTTATATCACTTGCACTTCTAGAGGCCTTAACAAAAGCTTTCAAACTGGCAGCACCTACATGGCAAAACAGACCAAAACGTGGTGATGTTACGTTTGATACAGGAGCTCCAAGGCATGTGTCGAATCGCAAAGTAGTGTACCTCGAAGCATTGTACTGATGCCTGTATCACTTTATCAGAAGCAAGTGATCAATGACTTAAATAAAGGTTAAATTTAAAAAATACAAAATGACATTCGAAGCTTCATTTTGTCGAACAACCACCTGATTGGTTTGGTATTGGTTTGGTAGAAGACAAAAATGCTACATTGCGCAAGCGCTATGGGGTGTGGGATGTCATCTATAATAAATTATTTTGACAAGCAGGTGCACTAGACTACACTGTGTTGATCAAAGCCTCAGTAATGAACCTATTTCCAAAACAATTGGCTGGAAAACCTCAATGCTTCAGGAAGCTTAGCTTCCCCAACACTACCAAAAGGACATGGCAAAATGCTCAGCCATTTAATGTTTACAACTCCAATCTGTCCCCTATACAAATTGATGGGGCTCTGCTTCTTTTTGTTCTTTGGAATTTGGTTGGCGGATCGCATCCAACTTTTAAGTGCATACACCGCCACCTACTGTACTGAAGTGAGAGGCAGTCATGGCCTACCTACATTAAATTATCTTCATTATTCCTGTTCCTCTACGAAAATGAAATATACCCCAAGACACCACCTACACTCATTAAAAACCCACTACCCCATTCCACTACATTGACCTTTTCTGCTCCTGCACCATGCCAACAGCCTGAGAGGACGGGACACCACCCCTCAACACACCCTGTAACACTTCTGAAGTTAAATCTCTTCCAAAAAATGTTTATTTAACCTTTATTTAACCAGGAAGGGCTCATTGAGATTTGAATTCTCTTTTTCAAGAGCGTCCTGGCCAAGATAGGCAGCACCAAGTCATTACACAATTACAGACAGTCAACATGAAAAACTACAGGTTATCTAGTAAAAAAAACATAGAATTCACAAAAGTATAACGCAGCAAATTAAAAACATTGACAGGTCAGGGAATCAGTCTCAAAATCCTTCATCAATGATTTTAAAACACCAATCGGGACAATTTCTTCCAGTTTAAAAGTATTTTGTAAGGCGTTCCAAGCCGATGGTGCAGAGTACATAAAAGCCCTTTTACCAAATTCAGTTCGGACATTTGGAACAGTTAGCAGGATAAAATCCTGCGAACGAAGAGAGTACCCACCACATTTATGAACAATAAAAATGGCCAAATAAAATGGTAGTAAACCCAAAATGGCTTTGTAAATAAAAGTATACCAGTGACTGAGCCTTCGAATGACTATAGAAGGCCAGCCAACCCTGGTATACAAAGTGCAGTGGTGCATAAGTCTTTTGCAGTTTAAAATACATCTCAAAGCTCCATGGTAAAGGGTGTCAATTGATCTCAAACACTGAGCGGAAGCATTCATATATAAAATATACCCAAAGTCTAGTAAAGGCATAAATGTTGCTGATACTAGCCTCCTTCTGGCTTCAAAAGAAAAACAGGCCTTATTCCTAAAATAAAATCACAACTTCAGCTCCAAATTTTTTGTAAGTTGTTGTATATGCAATTTAAAAGAGAGGCTGTCATCAATTAAAATTCCAAGATTTTTATATGAGGTTACAGTCTCAATCTCATTGCCCTGACAGGTAGTAATAGGTGAAAGGTTCAGAGGTCTATTTCTTGCTTTAGAAAACACCATTAGTTTAGGTAGTATTGAAGAAAAGCTTAAATTGACACAAGGTATGTTGAACAGTATAAAAAGCAGTTAGCAAGTTCTGGAAAGCTTTTGTGAGAGACGAGGCACAACAATAAATAACAGTATCATCTGCATTTTTGTCTAAATTATTTATATAAACAATGAATAAGAGGAGACCAAGTACAGAGCCCTGGGGCACACCATTACCGACAGACAATTTAACAGACATGAGCCCATCAAATTGTTCTATCAGACAGAGAGTTAGCAAACCATGCAACTGCAAGCTCCGAAAGACCTTCGCTCGACAATCTCTGTCTCAGTATAGCATGATCAACTGTATCAAAAGCCTTAGAGAGATCAATAAAAGTGAGACACAGTGCTGTTTTTTGTAAAGGGCTTCAGTGATATCATTTAAAACCTTCATGGCTGCTGTAATTGTGCTATGCTTCTTCCTGAAGCCCGATTGGTACATTGATCAAATAGAGTTAGTATATAAAAACTATTTTAGCTGTTCACTAACAAGGCTTTCAAGTATTTTTGCCAGGGGTGACAGCTTTGAAATTGACCTATAATTATTTAAAAGAGTTGGATCTCCCCTTTAAAAAGTGGTAGGACAAATGCTGATTTCCAGATCTTCAGAACTTCATTACATTCCAGAGTTAGATTGAACAGATATCTATGTTAAGCTAGGAAATCAGATGCCAGTTTTAAAAAGCAGGGATCAAGAAGATCAGGACCTGCAGGCTTTCTCTGATCTAAGGATTTCAGGGCTTTATATACCTCCTGCACTGAGAATGGCAAAATGCGAAAAGTTTGACTAGCTCTCACTGGTTCATCCACACAGGGTTGTACAGAGACAGAGGATACTGAATCAAACAGCCTACCAGATGATGCAAAGTGCTCATTGAAACAAGTCAGCATTTCAGTTTTGTCATATACAGCAACAGAGTCCTTCAATACACTTGACGGTAATTCATTAACATTACTGTTACCAGACATAGACTTAATAGCTTTTCAAAACTTTCTAGGGTCATTCAGGTTATCAGTGGTAACAGACATAAAATATTCAGACTTGGCCTTCCTGAGAAGAAAATAACACCTGTTTCGTAACTGCCTAAAAAGAAGCCAATCAGCATCAGAACATGATTTCCTTGCTTTAGCCCAGGCTAGATTACGGTCGTGAATAATACAAGACAGCTCAGAAGAAAACCATGGATTATCCCGCCCTTTAACTCTGAACCTGTGGAATGGGGCATGTTTGTTTACTATTTGGAAAAAAACGATGAAAGAATTTCCAGGCAGTTTCCACATCAGGAATAACCTCAATCTTGCTCCAGTCAAAATAAAATAAATCATGAATGATAGCCTGCTCATTAAAACTCATAAAATGTATCTTACGAATAAAGCGTGGGTTTGTCTTAGGAACCTTAGTATTTCTAACAGCAACAACAGCACAATGGTCACTTAAAACCTCTACTTCATCACCCTCCCGGATCCGGGATCCTCCTCATCAAAAAAGCTGACTACCATAGCCTAGCCTAACGGGACAGGGATATCATATAATATAATTTTCATGAAATCACAAGTCCAATACAGCAAATGAAAGATAAACATCTTGTGAATCCAGCCATCATTTCCGATTTTTAAAATGTTTTACAGCGAAAACACAATATGTATTTCTATTAGCTAACCACAATAGCCAAACGCACAACCGCATATTTTCACCATGTTTCCACTGCATAGGTAGCTTTCACAAAACAGACAAAATAGAGATAAAATTAGTCACTTACCAAGAAACAACTTCATCAGATGACAGTCTTATAACATGTTATACAATACATTTATGTTTTGTTAGAAAATGTGCATATTTGAGGTATAAATCATAGTTTTACATTGCAGCCACTATCAAAAATAGCACCAAAGCAGCCAGAATAATTACAGAGAGCAACGTGAAATACATAAATACTCATCATAAAACATTTATGAAAAATACATGGTGTACAGCAAATGAAAGATAAACATCTTGTGAATCCAGCCAATATTTCCGATTTTTTAAGTGTTTTACAGTGAAAACACAATATAGAATTATATTAGCTTATCACAATAGCCAAACACACAAACACATTTATTCACCGCAAAGGTAGCTTTCGCAAAAACCAGCAAAAGATATAAAATTAATCACTAACCTTTGGACAACTTCATCAGATGACAGTCTTATAACATCATGTTATACAATACATTTATGTTTTGTTCGAAAATGTGCATATTTATAGCTACAAATCCTGGTTATACATTGTGAATACGTAGCAACGATTCACCAGAATCTCCGGAGATATTTTGGACACTCACCTAACCTGACCAAAGAACTCATCATAAACTTTACATAAAAATACTTGTTGTATGGCAAATGAAAGATACACTGGTTCTTAATGCAACCGCTGTGTTAGATTTTTAAAAACAACTTTACCACAACATACAGCTTGGGTTATTGTGAGACAGTGCTCACCAACACGGCGGAGAATAGACATCAACATATTACACCGAAATACGAAATAACATCATAAATGTTGTCTTACTTTTGCTGAGCTTCCATCAGAATGTTGTACAAGGAGTCCTTGGTCCAGAATAAATCGTTGTTTGGTTTTAGAATGTCCATTTCTTCTGTCGAATTCGCGCCACAATGCTAGCCAAGGTTGCTAACATTCCCATCCTCTCTTGGCGCAAAGAACGGAAAACTCCAAAAGTCCCAATAAACGTTGAATAAACTGATAAAACTCGGTTGAAAAAAACCTACTTTATGATGTTATTATCATATGTATCAAATAAAATCAGAGCCGGAGATATTCGCCGTGTATACCGAACAATTTTCAGAAGACAATGTCGAGGTCCCTCGCGCGCCGTCGAAGACAAAGAAAATACCGGACCTGTCACTCCAAAAGCTCTTGTTCGGCCTCAGATCAAGCTAGACACCCCATTCCACCTTCCACTGCCTGTTGACATCTAGTGGAAGGCGTATGAAGTGCATGCATATCGATAAATAAAAGCCAGTTGAATAGGCAGGCCCTGAAACAGAGCCTCGTTTTCAGATTTTTCACTTCCTGTATGGAAGTTTGCTGCCAAATGAGTTCTGTTTTACTCACAGATATAATTCAAACAGTTTTAGAAACTTCAGAGTGTTTTCTATCCAATAGTAGTAATAATATGCATATTGTATGATCTAGAACAGAGTACGAGGCCGCTTCATTTGGGCACGATTTTTTCCAAAGTGAAAACAGCACCCCCGTATTGACAAGAAGTGAAATCATTACAAAAAACACCAACCGCAGATTATTTATGTGGAACATTTGTCAATATCAAATCAATCAGGGTAGATTTCTCTGGACTTTTGAGATTTGGGCGGGTGGGTGAGTTAATCAACTGGGTAAGATTCATAGAATTACAAAACATATTAAAATCATCAGACACCGACTTTAACCAACACCAGTTGAGATCACCAATCAAGATAATTTCACTGTAAAGAAGTTTAGACATAAGGTGCATCAGAGAAGAAAATGCTTCACCGAGAGCAGAGGGGGGTCTATAACAGTCAATCAGATTTATAGAGAGGCCCTTTGAAACCTCAAGATTCAAAGCAAGAAATTCCAACTGTTTACATAGTTTCAGACTTTGCCACACTTACAAGGAATTTAGTCATTACACATATAGCCACACCCCCACCTTTCTTATCTCGACCACTGTGATACACATTGTAACCATTTATACAAATATCCTTATCAAGAACAGACTTGCTGAGCCAGGTTTCAGAAAACACAATTACATCAGCATCAGCTGATTTAGCCAAAATCCTAACCTCATCCATTTTTGACAACAGGCTGCGTACATTTAAATGAAAAATACCAAAACCAGATCTAGATTTAAAATCAGAGGGTGTTTGGAGACATTACATGTCAGGGCCAGGGTTAGGTTGCACGTTACCTGATGTCAACAAAAGAAGAATAACTAGGCACCTCTGTTTAATAACCTTGCACTACTTCTCTTTCTTATTAAGAGACCTACTGCAAGCAAATTCTACAAGTGAGTTTCCAAACAATACAAAACAGTCATTTAAAACCATGAGACTTTGGTAATGACAAGTTCGTACTGTTGACATCATGCCACAAATGCATCAGCACTTGGACGAGTGGACCGAGTGAAAAAGAGTGAGTTCCTGCAGACAAAATGTCTAATGGACGGGAGAGCATATTGTCAGATGTTCTCACCCAGCGACAATGTTTGTTTTCTCCAGAGTTCAGTAAAGTCAGTGCATAAAGAAATACCACGAAAATTGTCCTTTTCTCTGAGAGACGTAAGAAATAGAGGACAAGGAAAGGTAAGGGGGGAGATGGACTGTGTGTATGTATGAGTCTGTATGTGAGTGTGTGCGCGTGTGAGTAGATTGGGTGTGGGGGTCGATTGAGAGAACGGGTTGGGGATTGTTGAGCTGCCTCTGACAGCCAGGCGGAGAGCGAAGAGGAGCAGCTTGGACGAGACACTTAGCGGAGGGAAAGCTGAGGATAGAACCCAGGCCAGCCAGAGAAAGGGTTACATTGGTAAACTTCAAGTAAAGAAGTGCAAATAGCGAAGAAGAATTTTTTTTTATCTGAGTTGAGGGAGACCCGCAATCTTAACACCAGCAAAACAAAATAGTTTGCACTACACAACAAGGAAATTGTCGATTTGCTCCACCATAAATTAATAGGTTATTAGTAGAGTAAAATCTACTAGTCACAGACAAACGACTTGACATGCTGCCATCTTGGATCGTGAAGGCATGCCCAAATACATCTCTGCAGTTGCCACCACAACATCTATTTTCTGTGGTTATGAACGCTAAGAACCGTACTGAAGCATAAATAACTTGTTGGCCTATCCCTCTTTGCCAGCACAAATCTACTGCTCACTGGAATACTCTCAGGATCCCTCACCCTTGACCGATCCTCCTATACCTTCTTCACTGCCTCAGCATATGACACCTTTTGCACTTCAACGGGCTTCTCGACGCAACGGACAATTCCTATCCCCAGCAACATGGGCACCCTTACAGTTAACACACACAACTATCTCAACCAAAACTGCACAATCCTCTGTCCCATGCCCTTCTACACACTTCCCACATCTTGGAATCTCCTTCCTACACACTGTTGCGACATGATCATAAACATTGCACCTGAAACAAAGCTCTAACAGGATAACTGATACACTACATGACCAAAAGTATGTGGACACCTGCTCGTCGAACATCTCATTCCAAAATCATGAGCATTAATATGGAGTTGGTTCCCCTGGTGTTATAATAGCCTCCACTCTTCTGGGAAGGCTTTCCACTAGATGTTGGAACATTGCTGCGGTGACTTGCTTCAATTCAGCCGCAAGAGCATTAGTGAGGTCGGCAACTGATGTTGGGCGATTAGGCCCGGCTCACAGTTGGCATTCCAATTCATCCCAAAGGTGGTTGATGGGGTTGAGGTCAGGGCTCTGTGCAGGCCAGTCAAGTTATTCCACACCCATCTGTACGAACCATTTCTGTATGGACCTCACTTTGCACATGGGGGCATTGTCATGCTGAAACAGAAAAGGGCCTTCATAAAATTGTTGCCACAAAGTTGGAAGCTCAGAGTCGTTGTACCTGCTCCCTCTGGTCAGAAGAAACAAACATATCACACGTCCACTACAGGTTACCTTCACTGATTCAACTGCATCCAACTCCTTTCTCACCCACCCTGAAACCACAAATGGATCCGCCAAAAGGCCAGGGTCCACCTTCTCCAGAAATGTGACTCCTACTGGACCGGATTCTTCTTTATCATGTCCAAACTCGGCGGTACTCACCACAGGTACTTCATCCTCACACTTCTCAGGTTCCATCTCTGAGCTAGAGGAGCATGTATCCCTATTTTTGCAATTGACGCCAACATTCCTCACCACACCGCTTCCGTCTACACTCAGCTACTTCTCGGTGGTCATCTGCTACTGCAGTTAATTCAAGAAGGCTTGTGCAATCTTCCACTCCATATTTACACTTAATATGTTTCTCTTTTCTCCTTTTTTTCCTGTCCACCATTTCACTGTCTTGATGCTGCACTATAACCACATAGCAGTTAAATTGGTATAGCATTCTCACTCACAGGTTTAACAAATATACCCAATATACTCAAAATAAGTTAATGTTACAGAAACAAAAATACCATGCACCCACTAGTGGTCAAAAGGTTTTTGATGCTCCAAAGATACGGCACAGTACTGTATTCTGTGGGGTGGAATTACAGTACCATTCGAAATGTGACAATTCTTTGCCCCGCCCACAACATTTTCCACAATGCACCATCATTTAAAGTATTCTGCAGTACAATGTTACTATTTCTAAAACCATATAATTTACAGTTATGTTACAGTGTATATATTTCAATGATATTGAAATTAATTCCATGTTCATTCAATTGAGTGTCATTTAGCAATTTGGCAAAATGTTATGATGTGTAGCCTAACGTGCGCAGTGATGTGCCAAATCTTGATTTAGTGCATTATTATAGGGTAAACATTAGAATAAGCCACCTCAATATTTGCAGCCATATGTGATAATATCTCTAGGAGCTTATCCGTTGTCAGTATGGTGGCATAATCTTACCTCTAATGTTAAGTTAAGATTTGAATGGAGAAAGCTGATCCGAGAGCAGCGCTCTCAAATATAAAATATATTTGGATTAGTTTACACTTTTTTATTTACTACATGATTCCATGTGTGTTATTTCATAGTTTTGATGTCTTCATTATTTTTCTACAATGTAGAAAATAGTAAAAAGAAAGAAAAACCATAGAACGAATAGATGTGTCCAAACTTCTGACAGGTGCTGTATACACACACACACACACAGTGGAGGAAAAAGTATCCAATTCTCATACTTGAGTAAAAGTAAAGATACGTTAATAGAAAATTACTCAAGTACAAGTGAAAGTAACCCAGTAAAATACTACTTGAGTAAAAATCTAAAACCATTTGGTTCTAAATATACTTAAGTATCAAAAGTAAAAGTAGAAATTATTTTAAAATCCATATATTAAGCAAAACAGATGGCACCATTTTTTTGTTTTTTTTAATTTACGGATAGCCAGGGGCACACTCCAACACTCAAAGATAATTTACAAATGAAGCATTTGTGTTTAGTGAGTACACCAGATCAGAGGCAGAAGGGATGACCAGGCATGTTGTCTTGACAAGTTCGTAAATTGGACCATTTTCCTGTTCTGCTAAGCATTCAAAATGTAACGAGTACTTTTGGGTGTCAGCTAAAATGTATGGAGTAAAAAGTACATTATTTTCTTTAGGAATGTAGTGAAGTAAAAGTAAAAGTTGCAAAAAATATCAATAGTAAAGTAAAGCACAGATGCCCAAAAAAACGACTTAAGTAGTACTTTACACCACTGCACACACACGTTGCGAAAGTATTAACCCCCTTGTCATTTTACCTATTTTGTTGCCTTACAACCTGGAATTAAAATAGATTTTTTGGGGGGGGTTGTATCATTTGATTTACACAACATGCCTACCACTTTGAAGATGCAAAATATGTTTTAGTGTGAAACAAACAAGATTTAAAAAACTGAAAACTTGAGCGTGCATAACTATTAACCCCCCCCCCCCCCCCCCCCCCCAAAGTCAATACTTTGTAGAGCCACCTTTTGCAGCAATTACAGCTACAAGTCTCTTAGGATATGTCTCTATAAGCTTGGCACATCTAGCCACTGGGATCTTTGCCCATTCTTCAAGGCAAAACTGCTCCAGCTCCTTCAAATTGGATGGGTTCTGCTGGTGTACAGCAATCTTTAAGTCATACAACAGATTCTCAATTGGATTGAGGTCTGGGCTTTGACTAGGCCATTCCAAGACATTTAAATGTTTCCCCTTAAACCACTAAAGTGTTGCTCTAGCAGTATGCTTAGGGTCATTTTCCTGCTGGGAGGTGAACCTCTGTCCCAGTCTAAAATCTCTGGAAGACTGAAACAGGTTTCCCTCAGGAATTTCCCTGTATTTAGCGCCATCCATCATTCCTTCAATTCTGACCAGTTTCCCAGTCCCTGCTGATGAAAAACATCCCCACAGCATGATGCTGCCACCAGCAGAGAGGGGTGAGACGTATTGGGTTTGTGCCAGACATAGCGTTTTCTTTGATGGCCAAAAAGCTCATTTTTAGTCTCATTTGACCAGAGTACCTTCTTCTATATGTTTAGGGAGTCTCCCACATGCCTTTTGGTGAACACCAAACATGTTTGCTTATTTTTTTCTTTAAGCAATGGCTTTTTTCTGGCCACTCTTCCGTAAAGCCCAGCTCTGTGGAGTGTACGGCTTAAAGTGGTCGTATGGACAGATACTCCAATCTCCGCTGTGGAGCTTTGCAGCTCCTTCAGGGTTATCTTTGGTCTCTTTGTTGCCTCTCTGATTAATGCCCTCCTTGCTTGGCTCGTGAGTTTTGGTGGACGGCCCTCTCTTGGCAGGTTTGTTTTGGTGCCATATTCTTTATATTTTTTAATAAAGGATTTAATGGTGCTCTGTGGGATGTTCAAAGTTTCAGGTATATTTTTAACAAGCAACCCTGATATGTACTTCTCCACAACGTTGTTCCTGACCTGTTTGGAGAGCTCCTTGGTCTTCATAGTGCCTATTGCTTGGTGGTGCCCCTTGTTTAGTGGTGTTGCAGACTCTGGAGCCTTTCAGAACAGGTGTATATATACTGAGATCATGTGACAGATCATGTGACACTTAGATTGCACACAGGTGGACTTTATTTAATTAATTATGTGACGTCTGAAGGTAATTGGTTGCACCAGATCTTATTTAGGGGCTTCATAGCAAAGGGGGTGAATACATATGCACGCACCACATTTCCGTTTTTTTGTTGAATTTTTTTTAAACAAGTCATTCTTTTCATTTCACTTCACCAATTTGGACTATTCTGTATATGTCCATTACATGAAATCCTAATAAAAATTCATTGAAATTACAGGTTGTAATGCAACAAAATAGGAAAAATGCCAAGAAGGGTGAATACTTTTGCAAGCACTGTATGTATTGTACAGTTGGACCAACATCTTTAAGCATACAGTAGCAGATTTTAGACACTCAACAATCTTCATTTTCTGCTGTATACATATATAGATGAAATACTTTTGATGTGAATATGAAACTACAGTATAAATCGTTTGCAATATTTAACATACATTATAATTTATATTGCACTGCACACACATGCAATGTATTTTAAATGAACATATGATTCGGGTGACTTTGTTGATCCATAAAGCAAACAGAGAACAGAAGGAATTTTCAAAGACTGGACTACATATCAATCTGCATATATTAAATCTCACAGCTCCCAGGAACACCATATGGAATTGTTTGTGAGAATACATAGGGAGACGGACTGTATCATCCCAATCAGCAGCCTATTCCCGACATAGTGCACTACTTTTGACCAGAGCCGGAGGGTGCCATTTGGGAGCCACACAGATACTTTCCAAATAATGTATTTAAAAAAAGTTTTCCCTTGGTTTTCGCACTTTGTCTACAACGCCTCTAGTTCTCAATTGGTGTTGTGCTTTTACATTTTACAGCATTTATTATGATCGTAAAACAACTATTGGTTTATATTTCCTTGGGTGTTTTTGTGAAACACAGGGAGGGAGTCTTTGTAATCAAACAGATCGGAGATGGACAGAACAGGACCTGCATAAAGAATAAAAACTATTTGAGGTGCGGCCAGACTGAGCTGCTGTGATTGCTGGAAGCATTAATCATTTGCAACACTGAAAACGCACTAACATGCATACACACGCGCACGCACACAAACACAAAAACAAACCCCTAAAACCCTCATGCCTCCAAACAATAGCTACGGTATACATTACATTACCAAAAGTATATGAACACCTGCTCGTCGAGCGTCTCATTCCAAAATCATGGGCATTAATATGGAGTTGGTCCTCCCTTTGCTGCTATAACAGCCTTCACTCTTCTGGGAAGGCTTTCCACTAGATGTTGGAACATTCCAACCCACAGAGCATGACTGAGGTCGGGCAATGATGTTGGGCGATTAGGCCTGACTTGCAGGCGGCTTTCCAATTCAGCCTAAACGATCCTGCAGGTGAATAAGACAGATGTGGAGGTCCTGGGCTGCCATGGTTACACGTGGTCTGCGGTTGTGAGGGCAGTTGGACGTACTGCCAAATTCTCTAAAACAACGTTGGAGCCGGCTTATGGTAGAGAAATTAACATTCAATTCTCTGGAAAAAGCTCTGGTGGACATTCCTGCAGTCAGCATGCCAATTGCATGCTCTCTCAACTTGAGACATCTGTGGCATTGTGTTGTGTGACAAAACAGCACATTTTAGAGTGGCCTTTTATTGTCCCCAGCACAATAATTGTGTCGTGTAATTATCATGCTGTTTAATAATCAGCTTGTTGATATGCCACACCTGTCTGGTGAAATTATTATCTTGGCATAGGAGAAATGCTCACTAACAGGGATGTAAACAAATTTGAGAGAAATAATCTTTTTGTGCGTATGGAAAATTTCTGGGATCTTTTATTTCAGCTCATGAAATATGGAACCAACACTTTACATGTTGCATTTATATTTTTGTTCAGTGTAGTTGCAAGTAGGCAAAAAGTAGTAAGTAGTTGCAAAGTTGCTAATTAGCTATAATGCTAAAGTTGTCCATGAAGAGTGTTGAACACATAAACTTTGGTTTGCTAGACGTTCATGTTATAAGCCCACCCATCCTCCTTCCTTTTTCCCTTAGGCAACCTTCTGTCTTATGTAACCATATGTAACATATCATTCAAATTTGAGGCTCCCGCATTTTAGTGTACTATGTTACATCTAGTCTATTAGACCAGCCTGCAGGACCAAATGATACTTTTACTTTATTATGGCTGTCATGAATGGCAAAACAATTTAAGTGTGCAAAAGTTGGCTCAGCATTCAAGGCTCCTAACAGTTAGAAGGAGTATGGACCTTTTTAGAGAAAAAAATAAGACATTCAGTAATTGAGATGAGTTGCATTAACTAGAGTGATTGTTAACGTACTACACAAAATACTCTGTAATGTCAAAGTGGCAGAAAACTTTGAACATATTTTTTTGTTTAATGGAAAATGAAACACTAATATATCTTAATTAAATACGTTTTCAAACCCATGAGTCAATACATGTTAGAATCTCCTTTGGCAGCAATTACAGCTGTGAGTCTTTCTTGGCAAGTCTCTAAGAGTTTTGGTGTTGATCATTGCTAGACAGGCATTTTCAAGTCTTGCCATAGATTTTCAAGCCGATTTAAGGCAAAACTGTAACTAGATACATTCAGGAACATTTAATGTTGTCTTGGTAAGCAACTCCAGTGTATATTTGGCCTTCTGTTTTAGGTAAATGTCCTGCTGAAGGGTTAAATCAAATCCAATTTTATTTGTCACATGCGCCGAATACAACAGGTGTAGACCTTACAGTGAAATGCTTACTTACAAGCCCTTAACCAACAATGCTTTAAAATGTTGAGTAAAAAATAGATAAGTAAAACATATAAAATATTAGTTAATAGTGACAAATAATTAAACAGCAGCAGTAAAACAACAAGCAAGGCTATATACAGGGGGTGAATTTGTCTCCAAGTGTCTGTTGGAAAGCAAACTGACAATGTTTTTCTCTAGGATTTGGCCTGTGCTTAAAACCTTTCAGTGATACCCATCCCGGATCCGGGAGCATCCTCATCAAAAAAGCTGACTAGCATAGCCTAGCCTAACGGGACAGGGATATCATATAATATAATTTTCATGAAATCACAAGTCCAATACAGCAAATGAAAGATAAACATCTTGTGAATCCAGCCATCATTTCCGATTTTTAAAATGTTTTACAGCGAAAACACAATATGTATTTCTATTAGCTAACCACAATAGCCAAAGACTCAACCGCATATTTTCACCATGTTTCCACCGCATAGGTAGCTATCACAAAACCGACCAAATAGAGATATAATTAGTCACTAACCAAGAAACAACTTCATCAGATGACAGTCTTATAACATGTTATACAATACATTTATGTTTTGTTCGAAAATGTGCATATTTGAGGTATAAATCATAGTTTTACATTGCAGCCACTATCAAAAATAGCACCAAAGCAGCCAGAATAATTACAGAGAGCAACGTGAAATACCTAAATACTCATCATAAAACATTTATGAAAAATACATGTTGTACAGCAAATGAAAGATAAACATCTTGTGAATCCAGCCAATATTTCATATTTTTTAAAGTGTTTTACAGCGAAAACACAATATATATTTATATTAGCTCACCACAATAGCCAAACACACAACGCCATTTATTCACCGCCAACATAGCTTTCACAAAACCCACAAATAGAGATAAAATCAATCACTAACCTTTGAACAACTTCATCAGATGACAGTCTTATAACATCATGTTATACAATACATTTATGTTTTGTTCGAAAATGTGCATATTTAGAGCTACAAATCGTGGTTTTACATTGTGAATACGTAGCCATAATGCACCAAATTGTCCGGAGAAATTTTGGACAGTCACGTAATCTAACCAAAAAACTCAACATAAACTTTACTAAAAAATACATGTTGTACAGCAAATGAAAGATACACTGGTTCTTAATGCAACCGCTGTGTTAGATTTAAAAAAATAACTTTAGTACAACTTACAGCATGCAATATTGTGAGACAGCGCCCAGCAATTCTCCGCCTTGTTGGAGCCAACATAAACCACAAAAATACTAAATAACATCATAAATATTCTCTTACCTTTGATGATCTTCCATCAGAATGTAGTGCAAGGAGTCCTAGTTCCAGAATAAATCGTTGTTTTGTTTTAGAATGTCCATTTCTTCTGTCGAATTAGCAACTTTGGCTAGCCATGTGGAGCGCACATGTCCAAGAACTCTGGACACATGGAATGAAAAATTCCAAAATTCACAATAAACGTCGAATAAACTGGTCAAACTCGGTTGAAAATCCATCTTTATGATGTTTTTCTCATATGTATCCAATAAAGTCCGAGCCGGAGCATTTCGTCGTGTATACCTAACGCATTTCAGAAGACAATGTGGGGTTCCCTGGTGCGCAGTTGAATACTGCCAATAAGGCGGACCTGTCACTCCAAAAGCTCTCATTCGGTCTCACATCAAGCTAGACACCCCATTCAACATTCTACTGCCTGTTGACATCTAGTGGAAGGCGTATGAAGTGCATACAGATCCATAAATATAAGCCAGTTGAATAGGCAGGCCCTGACACAGAGCCCCATTTTCAGAATTTTCACTTCCTGTTTGGAAGTTTGCTGCCAAATGAGTTCTGTTTTACTCACAGATATAATTCAAACAGTTTTAGAAACTTCAGAGTGTTTTCTATCCAATAGTAATAATATGCATATTGTATGATCTAGAACAGAGTACGAGGCCGTTTAATTTGGGCACGATTTTTTCCCAAAGTGAAAATAGCGCCCCCTATTAAGAAGAAGTTTTAAACAGTTTAAAGGCAATGCTAACAAATACTGATTGAATGTATGTAAACTTCTGACCCACTGAGAATGTGATGAAAGAAATAAAAGCTGAAATAAACCATTCTCTACTATTATTCTGACATTTCACATTCTTAAAATAAAGTGGTGATCCTAACTGACCTAAGACAGGGAATTTTTACTAGGATTAAATGTCAGGAATTGTGAAAAACTGAGTTTAAATGCATTTGACTAAGGTGTATGTAAACTTCCGATTTCAACTAAATGTGCGGTGTTCTCCAAATCAACAGGGCCCACCGTATAAACTACAGGACTTGCAAACAGATGTCAGATGAAGTTTCTTCGCAGTGCAGCCACACCAAGTTGAACTGAGTGATTTCATCTCCTTGGAAAACAAACACCGATTTCCCTATCCTACTTAGACAGAAGCAATCATCCCGAGGGTATTCTAAGAACATGCTGTTTGCCTTTGAGACTAACTGACTGAGTTCAAAATTCGTCCCGGCTGGGACCAAAGGACGGATTCAGTGCACGTAAGCGACTTTACTGAGGACAGAGAGAGGGAAAAGTGGGTATCGCTCCTTCGGCTGTGAACTACTCCGGCCCGCTGGCCTCAGCTGCACTGGTGAGAAAGACTGGGACAACCCTTCTCCAGCCCCTCCCATCCTAACAGAATACCACTGAGAGGATACAACGACATACATGTAATTTGCCCTGTCACATTACTCATATCCTATGAAAGTGCCATTGTATGTGTAACGTGGTGAGAGTCATTGAGTAAGTTGGCAGGTCTAATCTATGAGCCCATAGTCAATACTGTCCAAACATTGTCTACATTCGGATGCTAACTGATAGCTTAGTTCATTGTCTAGTCCTGGTTGTGGAAGATATACAGTACCAGTCAAAAGTTTGGACACACCTACTCATTCCAGGATTTTTCTTTATGTTAACTTTTTCTAAATTGTAGAATAATAGTGAAGACATCAAACCGATGAAATAATACATATGGAGTCATGTAGTAACCAAAAAAGTGTTAAACAAATCAACATATATTTAATATTTTAGATTCTTCAAAGAAGCCACCCTTTGCCTTGATGACCTTAATTATACCCTGCCTTTATATTGTATCTGTTAACTTCTTATGGACGGTAGCGTCCCACCTGGCCAACATCCAGTGAAATTGCAGAGCGCGGAACCCAGCATCTCTCTCCATCTCCACCCCTGAGTTGGAAATGCGATACCCTAGGAAGGAGACGGACTGTAGAAAGAACAGGCATTTCTCAGCCTTGGCGTACAGGTCATGCTCCAACAGTCGACCAAGCACCTTGCGCACCAAGGACACATGCTCGGCGCGTGTAGTGGAGTATATCAGAATGTCATCAATATACACCACTACACCCTGCCCGTGCAGGTCCCTGAAAATATTGTCTACATAGGCTTGGAAGACTGATGGAGCATTCATCAACCCGTACAGCATGACGAGGTACTCGTAGTGCCCAGAGGTGGTACTGAAAGCCGTCTTCCACTCATCTCCCTCCCGGATACGCACCAGGTTATAAGCGCTCCTGAGATCTAGTTTAGTGAAGAAGCGCGCCCCGTGCATTGACTCGATCGCACTGGCTATGAGTGGTAGCGGGTAACTATACCTCACAGTCCTGATTCAGACCCCGCTAGTCAATACACGGGCGCAGACCCCCATCCTTCTTCTTCACAAAAACGAAACTCGAGGAGGGGAGTGACGTGGAGGACCGAATGTACCCCTGACGCAGGGATTCAGAGACATATGTTTCCATAGCCTCCGTCTCCGCCTGTGAGAGGGGATACACATGACTCCTGAGAATTGCAGCGCCTACCAGGAGATCTATCGCACAATCGCCCCGCCGATGAGGTGGTAATTGAGTCGCCTTCTTTTTAGAGAAGGCGAGAGCCAAATCGGCATATTCAGGGGGAATGCGCACGGTGGAGACCTGGTCTGGACTCTCCACCGTAGTGGCCCCAATGGAAACCCCTAAACACTTACCTGAGCACTCTGGCGACCACCCTGTGAGAGCCCTCTGTAGCCAAGAAACAGTGGGGTTATGACAAGTTAACCAGCGTAGGCCCAGCACCACGGGAAACGCAGGAGAGTCAATAATAAAGAGACTAATTCTCTCCGTATAACCCCCCTGCGTCACCATGCCCAAAGGAGCGATGACCTCCCTAATCAACCCTGACCCTAATGGTTAACTATCTAAGGCGTGAACGGGGAAGGGCACATCCACGGGAACAATGGGAATCCCTAAACTATGGGAAAATGATCTGTCAATGAAATCGACGAGTGCCTTATGCTGGGAATGCGGGGAAAACTCAGGAAAAGTAACAAACAAAAACATTTGTGCAACAGAGGGCTCTGGGTGAGAATGGTGCCTTCTCAACTGGGGTAACGCCAAAGGGCCCTGCCTGCTGCCTCGAACCCTAGAGGAGCCAACACGGCACCACCAGCAGTGTGACCTCTGCGGCCACAGATGGTACACGTGAAAGCCCCTCCCTGTGCGCAGCACCTCCCAGCTCCATAGGCACAGGAGCGGTGGTGCTGGGAAATGGAATCCACAGAGCCCTCTCTGGACGTCCGCGGGTGACCAACAGGTTATCCAGCCGAATGGACATGTCCACCAGCTGGTCGAAGGTAAGAGTGGTATCCCTGCAGGCCAACTCCAGACGGACATCCTCGCACAGGCTGCAACAGTAGTGGTCGATGAGGGCCCTGTCGTTCCATCCCACTCCGGCGGCCAAGGTCCTAAATTCCAGTGCGAACTCCTGGGCGCTCCTCGTCCCCTGCCTCAGGTGGAACAGACGTTCACCCGCCGCTCTACCCTCGGGTGGGTGGTCGAAGACTGGATAACCTGTCTACGGGTGAATTCCGTGAAGTCATCCAACGCCGCATCTCCTTCTCCCCACAAGGCGTTGGCCCACTCCAGAGCTCTCCCTGAGAGGCACGAGATGAGGGCGGACACCCTCTCCCTTCCCGAAGGAGCTGGATAAACAGTGCCCAGGTAGAGGTCCAGCTGTAGTAGGAAGCCTTGGCACCGTGCCGCCGTCCCATCATACTCTCCGGGAAGGGCGAGACGCATCCTACTGGAAGCGGGTACAGGAGGGACGGGTAGTGAGGACCCCTGTTGTGCTGGAGGAGGTACTGGAGGACCTCCCTGTCTCTCCCAGCGATCCATCATCTGACAGACGCGGTCCATGGCGGTGCCGAGATGGTAAATTAACGCCGTGTGTTCCTGGACGCGCTCCTCTACTCTGCTACCATAGGTACCTGCTCCTGCTGACTCCATAATGGGTGTGGTATTCTGTCAGGTTTGCGTAAATGGCTGTAAGGAAGTCAGGTGCAGGAGAGCAGATATTGGGTAGCCAACGGAGCCTTTTATTTAGGCGAACCAAAAGCACACGGCAAAGTGAACACGAAATAACAATACGGGTTAACATAACCCGTATGTGTAGGTGTGTAGGAAAACAAGACAAGACAAATGGAAAATGAAAAATGGATCGGCGATGGCTAGAAGACCGGTGACGTCGACCGCCGAGCACGTCCCGAACAAGGAGAGGCATTGACTTCGGCAGAAGTTGTGACACACTGGCCTTATATAGCCTTGTTCCTTCCATCCACACAGCATGGCCCATACTTGTGTATATAGCCTTGTTCCATCTTTCCACATACATTACATACAGTACAGTATGGATGTCTTTCTAATGTGAGAGGATCATTAAACCTTATTTACCTGGAACCAAGCGGAATGCCATTGAGCCCCCATAGTGCAATGCTCTTTACAGTACTGTACAAACTGACAACCGTATGCGTGACCAGCCTCATCACCTCATCACCATGGTGCTGGCTCATTGTGATGCGGTGTTTTCTAATGAAGAACTGACCCTTGTTAGTTTCAAGGGCTTTTCATCAGTGTGAGAGAAAATATTCTAACAAAGGGCCCTGTCTGAGTAATGAAAGGTCAGTGTGGCTATGTACCAAATAGCACCCTATTTCCTATATAGTGTACTACTTTTGATCAGACCCCTATGGGCCCAGGTCAAAAGTAGCTGACTCGTAGGTAATAGTGTGCTTTTTGGGGGCACAGCCTGTGTCTGGCTCTTACAGTCCTGATTGTCTTTACAGACTCTGAAGCATCACTATGGCATCCTTGGACTACACCAGTCCTTCTCAAATAGTGGGGCGCGCCCCACTGGGGGGGCTCGGAGCGATGCCAGGGGGGGGGGCGCGTGTGACCCCGGGGAACATGCTTTTTTTTGACGCAGGGAGTAGTTTTTTTTTGCACCGAACAAGAGCACACAGCACAGAGCAGGATATGAAGTGCAGATAACAAACCCTTAAGAGACACCATGGAATTTTTTTTAACAGGGATGAAAATGAAAAGTCTCCCGAAAGCTAAGACGAGGAAATATGATGACGCGTATGTAGCGCTTGGCTTCACTGTGACTACGGTGGGAGACGAGGAAAGACCGGTATGTTTACTGTGTCTAAAATGGCATGAAGCCAAATAAATTAAGGCGTCACTTAAAGACATTACACCCCAATCACGCTGATAAGCCGCTTGAGTTTTTTCAGCGAAAACGTGCCGAATATTGCCAACAATCGTCCCGCTTTGTGAATGCTACTTCAGTAAACCAGCGACCACTGCTGGTATCATATAAGGTGGCGTACCAAATTGCTCAGTGCAAAAAAAAACACTCCATAGCAGAGGAGCTGATACTGCCTGCAGCATTAGACATGGTCTCTGTCATGCTGGATGACGCAAGTGCTGCAAAAATAAAAACTATGACTTCCTCATTTTGATTTTTAAAAAATCAGCACAAATTGTTTTATTCATTTTTGTTTTATAGGTCAGTGTTTCATATATTGTGCTCCTGAGTTAATGTTGCTGATCAATTTGAATGTATTATTATTTATTGATTATATTTAATTTTATTTTTCAGTATCAAATGGTCAAAAAATGTTTACAGTTTAAATAAGGCGTGAAATTTTTTTAAATTTCAGGCAAATTTATGCACTTTAAGTCTTTTCTGTTACAGACTAAAAAACAATGTTAATAAAGTTATTCTTTGTTGTAAGTTGATCTATATTTCTTTCTTTTTTCTTTTTTTCTTTTCTTTAATGTTAATAAGGATACAATGTTATGCAGAGGTGTACTTATAACAATTTTATAGACAAATGATACTATTTACAGTCGGGGCGGAGAGTTGGGGGGCGCGAAATGTTTACTTCTTCCTGGGGGGGCGTAACAGAAAATAATTGAGAAGCACTGGACTACACAGTGTGCATTGTGGGAGCCTGTGGTCCTGGTCTCATCGACATGCCTGAACCCCACTAACAAAAGATGGAGCGCCTGCCTATGTGACATTTAGAATGCATCCCAAATGGCAACCTATTCCCTATATAATGCACCACTTTTGACCAGAGACCTACAGTATGGGCCCTGGTCAAAATAAGTGCACTATATAGGGAGCCATTTGAGACGTAGCCTTACTCATTTACTGTCATGTCCATACACTCTTAGAAAAAAGGGCTCTTTGGCTGTCCCCATAGGAGAACTCTTTTGGGTTCCATGTCAAACCCACTGTAGAAAAGGTTCTTCCAGTTCTACCTAGAACTAAAATTGATGTTTTTCAGAGGGTTCTCCTATGGGGACAGCCAAATAACAATTTTACATTATAGATGTCACCTTTTTGACTAAGAGTGTAGTGTGGTGTCTGTGTTGCGAGTGTGTCAGTGTCTACCGGGTGGGTCTGTCTGTGATGCGTCATCACTGTATAACATTTCCTGTAATTTTTACAGTAACATTTTGGCCACACAGTACCCAGTAAGTCACTGCAAATGTATAGATCATTGTATTTGGAATCCTAAAATACAGTATAGTACAGAATTCTCACAACGGGTGCAACATATATAGCTTCTTACAAGGCACGCCTCAAAATATGTTAATGAGCCGGAGATTCTTTCCCCGCCCACAACATTTTCCCACAATGTACCATCATTCAAAGTATGCTGCTGTAAATATACAGCAAAACAGGTAATGCAGTAATTTAGTGTACAAAATGATTGTAACATTTTACGACAGGGCAGTGGAATGCTATTGAGCCCCCATAATGCATTGCTCTTTACAGTACTGTACTCTTATATAGAGGGCTAACTTCAATTTTTTGGGCAGTAAATTGACAGTAATTTGGTGCACTATTACCTACATAGTGTACTACTTTTGCCAGACCCAGAGTGCACTATATAGGGAATAGGGTACCATTTGGGATGAAGCTCATTGTCTTTTTGAGATACTTTCAGTGTAGTAGCCTACATGTTGCAGGGACCTCTCTAATCATTGTGTGCTTCACTCAATGGAACAAAGCTGCTTATGAGTGTGATGGGAGCAGATCAAAAGCTAAAGCAGACCGCAGGACATGCTCAGCCCTCCCTACCTCCTCTCTCCCTCCAGCCCTCCTTTTCTCAGTCACCTACAGTCAGTCAGTCAGTCAGTCTCTCCCTCTCCCTCCCTTCCCTCACCATCTTTCGGATGGGATTTTAAATGGGTGTCCTGACTCTCTGTGGTCACTAAAGATCCCATGGTACTCATCGTATGAGTAGGGGTGTTAACCCCGGTGTCCTGGCTAAATTCCCAATCTGGCTCTCATACCATCATGGCCACCTAATCATGCCCAGCTTCCAATTGATTCATTCATCCACCCTCCTCTCCCCTACAACAATTCTCCAGGTCGTTGCTATAAATGAGAATGTATTCTCAGTCAATTTACCTGTTAAAATAAGGGTTAAATAAATAAAAACCTACGTTCCCTCCCTCCCTGATTCATAGCAGCTCTTTCCCGCTCTCCTACCCTCCCCCCGTCTGTTTGTCCGTCTGTCCATCTGTGTCTCTCTCAATTTTTTCAATTCAATTCAATTTAAAGGCTTTATTGGCATGGGAAACAAATGTTTACATTGCCAAAGCAACTGCAATAGATAGTAAACAAAAGTGAAATAAGCAGAATGAACAGTAAAAATGTAACTCACAAGACAATTCAAATGTCATATTATGTGCAAATAGTTCAAGTACAAAAGGGAAAATAAATACATATAAATATAGGTTGTATTTACAATGGTGTTTGTTTTTCACTGGTTGCCCTTTTCTTGTGGCAACAGGTCACAACTCTTGCTGCTGGTATTTCACCCAATAAATATGATAGTTTATCAAAATTGGGTTTGTTTTCAAATTCTTTGTGGGTCTGTGTAATCTGAGGGAAATGTGTGTCTTTAATATGGTCATACATTTGGCAGGAGGTTAGGAAGTGCAGCTCAGTTTCCACCTCATTTTGTGAGCAGTGTGCACATAGTCTGTCTTCTCTTGAGAGCCAGGTCTGCCTACAGCGACCTTTCACAATAGCAAGGCTATGCTCACTGAGTCTGTACATAGTCAAGTCTTTCCTTAAGTTTGGGTCAGTAACAAGTGGTCAGGTATTCTACCACTGTGTACTCTCTGTTTAGTGCCAAATAGCATTCTAGTTTGCTCTGTTATTTTGTTGATTCTTTCCAATGTGTCAAGTAATTATATTTCCTCATGATTTGGTTCTCTCTCACACCTGGCCCCAGTGAGAGGCAAGAAAGGAAGCCATCACTAATTAACTTCGAAGATCATGCAGCCATCTGTGTGCTGAGACAGTGATTGACTCGGGGCCTCCAGTCCCCTTCTCTCACACGCACGCAAGCAGTAACGCCTAAGGTTCTTATTTATGGATTTATTCAAAAAAAAATTGCCTTTCGAGTTAATTGTAGAGTCACCATTCAAGAGAAATGCTTTTTGCATACATACATTTACAGTCCTATGAACTTTACGAAGTGACATCATAAGTGAATATGTTATTACAAAAGGTTTATTATTTAACACAATACAATATGTATTTCATAAGGCCTTATTTTTAGGGCTTACAGGAAAAAATACTAGGGTGTTTGGATGACCCAACTGCTGGATTGTAGGCATTTTTTTAAAGAGCAATGTTGGTTTGTTGATTCTGGGTTATTGAGATATGACCCAGCGGGTCAGATCAGAATACCGAAGACATGGCTTAGTAGGGGTGTGGCTTTCAGGAAGTTATTTTTGGCCACCCATGAGAGTAAATGTAATTCCGGTTCATGTGTTCTGTTGAATTGTTATCATATGTTACAGTCAATCACTGACACTTCGTAGTTTTAATTAAGGTAACATAAGTGTTTGAGGTCCTTAAAAGCCTTTTCAAATCACAATGGTATATCCTCAATGGGTTAGTAACCACTTCACTGCAAGATTGAAGTAATGTTTTAATATAAAATATGTAAAGTGCGATAATATTACATAGCATACAAACTTTAATTGATCAACAGAAACTATATTTACTCACGGGTGGCCAAAACATTTCTAAAGGTCAAGCCCCTAATAAGCCACACCACCTGAAAATGATATCCAACCTTCTAGACTTTTAATCACCCATAACCTGCATTCAGAATGATTGCCAGGGTTGGGAATACTGAAATATGAGACTATCTAAAGCAGTGGTTCCCAAACTTTTTATAGTCCCGTACCCCTTCAAACATTCAACCTCCAGATGCGTACCCCCTCTAGCACCAGGGTCAGCGCACTCTAAAATGTTGTTTTTTGCCATCATTGTAAGCCTGTCACACACACTATATGATACATTTATTAAATATAAGAACGAGTGTGAGTTGTTGTCACAACCCAGCTTGTGGGAAGTGACAAAGAGCTCTTATAGGACCAGGGCACAAATAATAATATAAATAAAAATCAATAATTTTGCTCTTTATTTAAACATCTTACATATAAAAAACATTATTTGTTCATTGAAAATTGTGAATAACTCACCACAGGTTAACGAGAAGGGTGTGCTTGAAAGGATCCACATAACTTTCAATATTGGGTTGTATTGGAGAGAGTCTCAGTCTTAAATCATTTTTCACACACAGTCTGTGCCTGTATTTAGTTTTCATGCTAGTGAGGGCCGAGAATACACTCTCACATAGGTATGTGGTTGCAAAGGGCATCAGTGTCTTAACAGCGCAATTTGCCAAGGCAGGATACTCTGAGCGCAGCCCAATCCAGAAATCTGGCAGCGGCTTATGATTAAATTCAATTTTCACAAAACCGCTTGTTGCAATTTCGATGAGGCTCTCTTGTTCAGATATCGGTAAGTGGACTCGAGGCAGGGCATGAAGGGATAACAAATCCAGTTGTTTGTGTCATCCGTTTCAGGAAAGTACCTGCGTAATTGCGCACCCAACTCACTCAGGTGCTTCACTATATCACATTTGACATTGTCCGTAAGCTTGAGTTCATTTGCACACAAAAAAATCATACAAAGATGGAAAGACCTGTGTGTTGTCCTTGTTAATGCAGACAGAGACGAGCTACAACTTCTTAATCATAGCCCCAATGTTGTCCCGCACATTGAATATAGTTGCAGAGAGTCCTTGTAATCCTAGATTCAGATCATTCAGGCAAGAAAAAAACATCACCCAGATAGGCCAGTCATGTGAGAAACTTGTCATTATGCAAATGGTCAGACAAGGGAAAATTATGGTCAGTAAAGAAAACTTTAAGCTCGTCTCTCAATTTAAGAAAACGTGTCAATACTTTGCCACTTGATAACCAGCGCACTTCCATATGGTCGCTGCCCATATCTTTGCATATTGTGGAAAATACATGAGAGTTCAGGGGCTTTGCTTTAACAAAATTAACCATTTTCACTGTAGTGTCCAAAACGTATTTCAAGCAGTCAGGCATTCTTGGCAGCACACTTGGCAGCAAGAGCCTCTTGGTGGATGCTGCAGTGTACCCAAGTGACGTCAGGAGCAACTGCTTGCACGCGCTTTTCCACTCAACTATGTCTCCCTGTCATGGCTTTTGCACCATCAGTACAGATACCAACACATCTTGACCCCCAAAGTCCACTACATCTGTTGACTCATCTAGCTGTAATGGATAGAATTCACTGGCTTGTATGCGAAGCTGTAATTGTTTCAAAACATCTCCTGACATGTCACTGGGGCGTCGTGAAACAGTGTTGTTTGATGAAGGCATTGTCGGTATAGTTTTTTTGGCCTTTTCCCTCAGCATTGTCCCAGCCATATCCACGGGAGCAAGTAGAATTAAGTCCTCCACAATAGTATGGGGCTTGCCTGTCCAAGCCACTCGGTAGCTCACCATATAAGACGGTTCTGGCCCCTTCCTATTAATGGTACCTGTTGATTTTATACATGTTTTACTACTCAAAAGTTGTCTTAATTCTCGCTCAAAAAACTCCCGTGGCTTATTTTTCAAATTGGCATGTTTTGTTTCTAAATGTCTGTGCAAGAGTAAAGGTTTCATTAAGTTGTGAGATACTTTGCACATATTACACACTGATGAAAGGCACTACTCCCAATATAAGTGAACCCCAAATCAATGTAGTTCTCATCATATTTGCGCCTCTTCAATGGTCCAACGTCCCTGTCTGTTGTTCGGTGCTTTCCCGGGTAAGGGGGCAGTAGCTCTTCGGCTGCATCAGATTCACAACTGTCAGTGTTCATGCTAGCTTGGTTAACAACAAATGTAGAATTACTGATGCTAGCATTGGATGTGCTCGTGGAAGCAGAACAACTTGTGTCGTTGACAGGTGCAGGTGTAGTACTGCTGATAGTAGCAGTACTACCAGTAAAGCTGGTATTTGTCTCTAAGGACGCAGGCCTTACTTTTTTTAACCATTTATCAATTTTCAAGCAAACAGAATGAGCAGCAGCTACGTTTGGCTACATATGGGCCGTTAGAGGAATTTCCACGAGAGCTTAACGGTTAATATGATTGGGTGTTAATTATTTGACTAGGCTACCTGTATTTGACATTGTGTTGCTATTTCGCTGAACGCTAGATGGTTTAATTTTATTTTTGGCAGTGAAACGAGGTTACTCAGGCGAGAAACAAACTTCACCCAAATGTATAGCCCCGTTGGAAAATATAAATGGACTGTTTAAAAACTTTATTTTTTACGTGAATCACATTTTTATTTGCCATACCCCCGACGGCATCCCAGTTTGGGAATACCTGTTCTAAAGAGGAAGACTAGGAGTCTGTACTTTCTCCGCTCATCCCTTGTACATAATTCAACCAATTATGATCACTAATTAATAAAGAACACCTCTCACCTGGGTGTCCAGTGCTTAATTGAAAGGACGCCCCCAAAACACACAGACATTAGGCACTTCATTGAATAAGTTTGGCACACCTGACCTAAATCCTTTAAAATAGATCAACCAATTCAGTAACGGGTGCAATAAATCCAAGTAACATATTGGATTAGTTTAGAAAAATGTAAGTCATTTAAACAGTGTTTGAGAAGCAAAACATTAATTAACTTCTCTGCGCTACGGATCCCTTTAGCGGGATCATTTTCCTAAGCAACCGCTGAATTTCAGGGCGCAAAATATTACTAACAATATTTATAATCATGCAATCACAAGTGAAATATACCAAAACACAGCTTAGCTTGTTGTTAATCCACCTATCGTGTCAGATTTTGAAAATATGCTTTGCAGCGAAAGCAATCCAAAGGTAATCGAGCCCCAAATTAGCATGGTCACGAAAGTCAGAAAAGCAATAAAGTTAATCGATTACCTTTGATAATCTTCGGATGTTTGCACTCACGAGACTCCCAGTTACACAACAAATGTTATTTTTGTTCGATAAATATTACTTTTATAACAAAAAAACGCCATTTGGGTTGTGCGTTATGTTCAGAAAATCAAAGCCTCGTTCCGTTCGACAAAAATTCCAAAAAGTATCCGTAATGTTTGTAGAAACATGTCAAATGTTTTTTATAATCAATCTCAGGTTGTTTTTAACAAACATAATCAATAATATTTCAACCGGACCGTAACCTATTCAATAAAAGAGAAAATGGAGAGCTACCCCTCTGGCGCGCAAGAACTAATCAGAGGACACCTGACTAGTTTTGAAAGATCTCGCTCATTTTTCAAAATAAAAGCCTGAAACGCTGTCTAAAGCCTGGTCACAGCCTGAGGAAGCCATTGGAAAAGGAATCTGGTTGATACCCCTTTAAATGGAAGAAAGACGGGCCAGGAAACACAGATTAAAATAAAATAAAAATCACTTCCGGGTTAGATTTTCTCAGGTTTTCGCCTGCAGAATCAGTTTTGTTATACTCACAGACAATATTTTGACAGTTTTGGAAACTTGAGTGTTTTCTATCCTAATCTGTAAATTATATGCATATTCTACGATCTGGACCTGAGAAATAGTCCGTTTACCTTGGGAACATTATTTAAAAATAAATAATAATAATATGACCCCTAGCGTCAAGAGGTTTTTAACCAATCAATGTACAGTACATACAAAGACATAGCTATTGAAACAAACAATTCTTAATAACATCAGTCTGCAATAGAGCATTAGAGCAGAAAATATGATGGCCGTTGTTTCAGTTCAACTGGTTATTAACACCAACACTTATAGAGTTAATTGTTATAGAGTGTAGGCCCTCAAAGTAAGGCCTTGTGAAATACATAATGTATAGTGTTGAGAAATTAATTTTAATGATGACACTATTCAATCAGGATCTCACTTGGCCAAGTCCGTAGGACTGAAATTGGATGAATGCAACAGCGATGTCTCTGTCACTAACAAATACAGTCATGTGTGGTAACTACAATTCACACAAAAGACAAGCCACTCTGGGAAATAAGGCTTTACACCAAGCAATGTGTTAATTTAACACTGTTCTAGTGTCTATAGGCGTACATGCTTTAAGGTGTCAATTTAACACTCGTAGTGTTGATTTAACCCTGGAGAATTTGCTGTGTGACAATGAAGGCAAGACTGAAGGCGAGGGATCAGACTTAAGAAAAATCTTCCACAGTATTGTATAGGGGTTACAAGGTGATCCCCATGGAAATATGGCTCATGTGCATTCAATGCCTAACCTGTAGATTTGCTAGCGTAGCCGTAGCCACCGTAGCAGCCTCAGCTCCCTTCTTCCCTCTCTCTGCAGGCATTTCCATTTAGATAGGCAGGCAGATGTGATGGAAACTTTGTGTGTATCCCAAATGTCACCCTATATAGTGCACTACTTTTGATCAGGGCCTATAGGGAATAGGGTGCCATTTGGGATGCAGATTTCTCTCGACAGAATCTATGGATAAGTGGATAAGCTCCACATGGCTTCTCCTACAGAGGCCTCACGGAGGACTGTGTTGATTAGCCTGCTTTGGCTCATCAGACAGGAAACCTGACGGAAAAACTGTCTTCCACGAATACCTAGAATTGAAGGCGGAAGTTTACATATACTTAGGTTGGAGTCATTAAAACTCGTTTTTCAACCACTCCACAAAATTCTTGTTAACAAACTATAGTTTTGGCAAGTCTGTTTGGACATCTACTTTGTGCATGACACAAGTAATTTTTCCAACAACTGTTTACAGACAGATTATTTCACTGTATCACAATTCCAGTGGGTCAGAAGTTTACATACACCAAGTTGACTGGGCCTTTAAACAGCTTGGAAAATTACAGAAAATTATGTCATGGCTTTAGATAGGCTAATAGACATCATTTGAGTCAATTGGAGGTGTAACTGGATGTATTTCAAGGTCTACCTTCAAACTCAGTGCCTCTTTGCTTGACATCATGGGGAAATCAAAAGAAATCAGCCAAGACCTCAGAAAATAATTGTAGACCTCCACAAGTCTGGTTCATTCTTGGGAGCAATTTCCAAACTCCTGAAGGTACCACGTTCATCTGTTCAAACAATAGTACGCAAGTATAAACACCATGGGACCACGCAGCCGTCATACCGCTCAGGAAGGAGATGCGTTCTGTCTCCTAGAGATGAACGTACTTGCAAATTAATCCCAGAACAACAGCAAAGGACCTTGTGAAGATGCTGGAGGAAACAGGTACAAAAGTACCTCTATCCACAGTAAAACGAGTCCTATATCGACATAACCTGAAAGGCCGCTCAGCAAGTAGGAAGCCACTGCTCCAAAACCACCATAAAAAACCCAGACTACGGTTTGCAACTGCACATGGGGACAAAGATTGTACTTTTTGGAGAAATGTCCTCTGGTCTGATGAAACAAAAATAGAACTGTTTGACCATAATGACCATAGTTATGTTTGGAGGAAAAAGGGGGAGGCTTGCAAGCCAAAGAACACCATCCCAACTGTGAAGCACGGGGTTGGCAGCATCATGTTGTGGGGGTGGTTTGCTGCAGAAGGGACTGGTGCACTTCACAAAAAAGATGGCTTCATGATGATGGAAAATGATGTGGATATATTGAAGCAACATCTCAAGACATAAGTCAGGAAGTTAAAGCACGGGTCGCAAATGGGTCTTCCAAATGGACAATGACCCCAAGCATACTTCCAAAGTTGTGGCAAAATGGCTTAAGGACAATAAAGTCAAGGTCTTGGAGTGGCCATCACAAAGCCCTGACCTCAATCCTATAGAAAATTTGTGGGCAGTGCTGAAAAAGCGTGTGCGGGCAACGAGGCCTAGAAACCTGGCTGTTACACCAGCTCTGTCAGGAGGAATGGGCCAAAATTTACCCAACTTCTTGTGGGAAGCTTGTGGAAGGCTACCCGAAACGTTTGACCCAAGTTAAACAATTTAAAGGCAATGCTACCAAATACTAATTGAGTGTACGTAAACGTCTGACCCACTGGGAATGTGATGAAAGAAATAAAAGCTTAAATTAATCATTCTCTACTATTATTCTAACATTTCACAATCTTAAAATAAAGTGGTGATCCTAACTGACAGGGAATTTGTACGAGGATTAAATGTCAGGAATTGTGAAAAACTGAGTTTAAATGTAGTTGGCTAAAGTGTATTTAAACTTCCGACTTCAACTGTATATAATCGGCCCATATTAATCCCCACAGTGGAGGTGTTATAATACCCATAAAAGCCTAGCAGTCAAACAGGGAAATTGTTCCAATCGTTTTTCCAACATTACATTTTTCCCTTTGGGGATTTTAGAAACAATAAGGGCTGTGTTTCATGTAGGCTTACCTTGGCGTGATGTTTTGATAACCATGTAAATCTCTCTCGGACAAGGTGACTTTTTAAAATATATTCGGCTCTATTTACTCTCATAATCGAAAATGCTAATTAGCATCAAAGAAGACATGCAAAACTACAAATTCCTGCAAGCTCCTGCACGTCATCTCTAGCTGACACATTTACTAACCGGTATTGTGTCAATTTGAAACTTGAACATGACAGTGCACAGAATTGTCCATTTAAAGATATTTGCCTATTTATGCATTACTACATTTACATTAGATAGTTAATCCAGACATTCTTACCTTTGCCTGGATTCAGCAGTCTCGATTGGAACCATTTCCCTGTTTGACCTCTGGTTTTTATGGGTATTATGACTCATACTGTAGTATTCTATACCACACAGATACAGATAAGAGCCTTGATTGGCATATAATACAGTTGAACTGAGTCTATGAACTGACTGAGTTACCACTACCTTGCTGTTGGTAAGCGATTGCATGAATGTCACATTTTTAACTGTGACAGTCGCTGCAGTTATCTTGGAACTGATGTTACGCTACCATGGTAGGTAAGTGGTGTGTAATACAATGCAGTTTATACCCACTCAACCTACAGCTAAACTACTTAATCTACAGTGAAACTACTCAACCCTGTTAGTTCTCGAGAGACAGAGTTTTCCACTGATCAACTAAATCCCGATTGAACTAATGGCTGTGCTGATTGAAGGGAACGTTGCCTGGGCAAGCATGAAAAGTGGTGGAAAAACATTAAACAGGGGTTTTATAGCAGGCTTCTCAGTAAACCCACCCAGTAGTTAACATTGTCTGATGCATTTTCAGCCTTGTTTCTCTCCCCAATCACATAGGGCACAACAACACATCAAGCATAACTGAACTGACCCATTTCTCAATAGCTTGGTCTGCAGTGAGTAATATATATATATTGGTCAAAACCATGAAGGGGACTGTGACACAATGTCTTTGGCCAGATTTCCAGGACACAGATTCATTAAACCTAGTCCTGAACTGAAAAGAATCTCCATTAAAATGGCTTTTAAGTCCAGGACTAGGCTTAATAAATATGTGTCTTCTAAGAAACTGTCCTTCAATGCAGTTAGATTCAGGACGCAGGAGTCCAAAAAATGGTGCTACATGGTTCTACCTGGAACCAAGAAGGGTTCCAGGTAGGGCCGAAGAACCCTTTATGGTTCTAGGTAGAAAATGTTTTTCTAAGAGTGTAGACACAATAGACAGACCAGGAAGGAATTAATTGAATTGCAAAGGTTAGCTTGAGCCAATTTGTCCATATTAACAAGGAGGTGCAATGGAACAACATAAATAATCATTGACATTAGGGCAGCAATGTACTGTACTTGGTCACATTTGTTTTTTTTATCATGTCTTTTTATTCTTTCTCATATGATTTGTGTTTCTGTAGCGATGGCCAATCACGCACACATACACACCTCATTGCAGAGCAATGTGGAAACTACCATAGTATTCCTATGCCTCCTACCATTGTTCTCATTCTGGCTCCCCAGCAATCGAGGAGAGGAAATGAGTTAGAGGTTTCCTCTCTCACCTCCCATGCTGAGTCCCTTCCATCAGAAAACCCTCTGACACCCAGGGTCAAACGCATCAATGAGTGCTACCTGAGACCTGACAGTCCCACATCTCATCCAAGCCATACGAATGCATGGCATCCAGGTAACTTCCAAAATAAAGGAAACACCAACATAACGAGTCTTAATAGGACGTTGGGCCACCATCATCAACCGTACGGCTTCAATGTACTATGGCATAGGTTCTATAAGTGTCTGGAACTCTATTAGTAGGGATGCAACACCATTCGTCCACAAGAAATTCCATCATTTGGAGGTTTGGTGGTAGAAACGCTGTCTCAGGCAACGCTCCAGAATCAAGTGTTCAATTGAGTTGAGATCTAGTGACTGACTGACAGACACACACACACACTTTAAAACCCCTATGCTCCTTTGAGACTCCTCTTTCAAAGTCACTGACACTTAGCCATGGTAGACAAAATAATGGGCAACTGGGATTTTTTATGCATGATGCTTAATTGCTTAATCAACTCAGGAACCACACCTGTGTGGAAGCACCTGCTTTCAATACACCTTGTATTCCTCCTTTACTCAAGTGTTTCCTTTATTATGGCAGTTACATGTATATTATATCCTCTTAGCTCCTCAGCTAAACCCATTTAGAAATTCAAACTCACATTTGTCCCTACCTCGGACTATACAAACAAAAATTGTAATTGTCTCAGAAATACCCCCCAACAATTTGAATCTGACCGGTGCTCTGCAAAGACCACATTACTATTCTGCTTGCTGTAAACAGTGATAGATATGGGGCCAGGGACCAGTAGTAGGCTACATCTAACCTTAGTATATTGAAAGTAAGGTTCAGCATAAGCCTCTATAATCCCTGTGTCTGTTGATAGTGGGGCTGATGCCCACCACAGCTTGGCTTACTATTGTGGTATACACCTCCACATCTGCCTCTAGTCTCGCTAATAATCGCAAGGGGTGGTCCATCCCACATGTCAGGCCTGAAAGGAGGTGTGTGCGTGTGTGTGTTTAACTGGGGACATTTTGTTGGTCCCCACAAGGTCAAATGCTATTTCCAGGAGGTTTAAGGTTAAGGTTAGAATTAGTGTTAGGGTTAGAATTAGGTTCATGGTTAGGAGATAGGGTTAGGTGTTAGGGTTAAGATTAGGGTTAGGGTTAAGGGTAAGAGTACGGGTTAGGGTTATGTTTAAGGTTAGGAAAAATTGGATTTTGAATGGGACTGAATTGTGTGTCCCCACAAGGTTAGCTGTACAAGACTGTGTGTGTGTGTGTGTGTGTGTGTGTTTAACAGAGTCATTAGCAGCAAAAATGCTGCTGAGATTTCTCATTTCACGCTAGACCTTTGATTGTTAGGCAAAGCTACAGATGTGGGACCTTAATTTGATCACTCTTTTGTTCCTGAGAATTTTCCTGAACAGCAGGAAATGCAAACTTGTAGTGTATCCGAGGTTTAAAAAGCTTCTAACGTTGGTCATTTCCACTTTAAAATGCAAGACTTGATTTGCCCCAATGAAAAATGAATCAACCCCTAAAAAAATGTCCATTAATTATAATACACATAATTCACATTTCCTGTTGTAGCAGGATTATTTTCCTGATGTAACAAACTGGCTCAAATTAAGACCCTACCTCTGTATGCTGTTGTGCAGTACAGAATGCACTCATTTCTAATGAACCCTGAATCTTTAATATTTCTTACTTTTCATAGTTGGTGAACCATTTCATTTTATAGAAGAAAATGTATACTTCGAATGTACTGTTCAATACTAGACACCTACAGTACCCGTCAAAAGTTTGTACACACCCACTCATTCAAGGGTTTTTCTTCCTTTTTACTATTTTCTATACTGTAGAATAATAGTGAAGACATCAAAACTAACACTAATGGAATCATGTAGTAACCAAAAAAGTGTTAAATCAAAATATATTTTATATTAGCCACCCTTTGCCTTGATGACAGCTTTGCACAGTCTTGGCATTCTCTCAAACAGCTTCATGAGGTAGTTACCAGGAATGGATTTCAATGAACAGGTGTGCCTTGTTGAAAGTTAATTTGTGGTATAAAGAAGATAGCCATATTTGGTAAAATACCAAGTCCATATTACAGCAAGAACAGCTCAAATAAGCAAAGAGAAATTACAATCCATCATTACTTTAAGACATGAAGGTCAGTCAATCTGGAACATTTTAAGAACTTTGAACGTTTCTTCAAGTACAGTCTCAAAAACCATCAAGCACTAAGATTAAACTGGCTCTCATGAGGACAGCAACAGGAAAGGAAGACCCAGAGTTACCTCTGCTGCAGAGGATAAATTCATTAGAGTTACCAGCCTCAGAAATTGCAGCCCAAATAAATGCTTCACAGAGTTCAAGTAACAGACACATCTCAATATCAACTGTTCAGAGGAGACTGCGTGGTCGAATTGCTGCAAAGAAACCACTACTAAAGGACACCAATAAGAAGAAGAGACTGGCTTGGGCCAAGAAACACGAGCCATGGACATTAGACCGGTGGAAATCTGTCCTTTGGTCTGATGAGTCCAAATTAGACATTTTTGGTTCCAACCGCCGTGTCTTTGTGAGACGGAGAGTAGGTGAACGGATGATCTCCGCATGTGTGGTTTCCACCATGAAGCATGGAGGAGGAGGTGTGATGGTGTGGGTGTGCTTTGCTGGTGATACTGTCAGTGATTTATTTAGAATTCAAGGCACACTTAACCAGCATGGCTACCACAGCACTCTGCAACAATACGCCATCCCATCTGGTTTGCACTTAGTGGGACTATCATGTGTTTTTCAACAGGACAGTGACCCAACACACCTCCAGGCTGTGTAAGAGCTATTTGACCAAGAATGAGAGTAATGGAGTGCTGCATCAGATGAGTTGGACCGCAGAGTGAAGGAAAAGCAGCCAACAAGTGCACAGCATATGTGGGAACTCCTTCGAGACTCTTGGAAAAGCATTCCAGGTGAACCTAGTTGAGAGAATGCCAAGAGTGTACAAAGCCGTCATCAAGGCAAATAGTGGCAACATTGAAGAATCTAAAATATTAAATATATTTTGATTTGTTTAACACTTTTTTGATTACTACATGATTCCATGTGCTATTTAATAGTTTTGATGTCTTCACTATTATTCTACAATATAGAAAATAGTCAAAATAAAGAAAAACCCTTGAATGAGTGGGTGTGTCCAAACTTTTGACTGGTACTTCATACACTTCATCATAATTCAGATCAAAATGTCTTTATTCATCCCAATCTCTCACCAAGGTCTCTTCCTGGTTGGTGAGATGGCTTGCTCTAATAAGACTAAAACCACCAGGAGACTTCCACTTCATGATGTAGGCAAGACAATAAATGTTAAGCAATGGGAGCTTTTGATCTCTGATGGCACCCATAGTGTCTGTTCCAAATGGCACCTGGTTCCCTTTATAGTGCACAGCAAAATTAACCCTGGGGAATTAACACTGAAAGTGTAGACCTGTAGACACTGAACAGTGTTGAATTAGCACACTGCTTAGTATAAATCTTTATTTGCATATTTATTTCAAATGAATTGTAGTCTTAGCACCCATGTCTATTTTCAGAGACAGTTGTTGCATTAATCTGTTTTCAATCCTATGGACCTCACCAACTGAGATCCTAAGTGAATATGTTATCATTAAAATGTCATTATTATAGAGTATTTATTTCATAAAGCCTTATTTTGAGGGTTTACAGTAAAAAATACTGGGATATTTGGATGACCCAACTGCTGGGTTGCAGGCATTGGGTTGCTTAGTTGGGTTGTTTTTTAAGAAGTGCAAGGTTGGTTTGTTGATGCTGTGTTATTGAGATATGACCCAGCAGGTCAGATCAGAAGACTGGAGGCATGGCTTAGTAGGACAGTGGCTTTCAGAAAGTTTATTTTGACTATACTCACGAGTGTAAATCTCATTTAGGTTCATCTGTTCTGTTGAATCGTTATCACATTCAATGGTCAAACACTGACACTTTTGAAGTTGTAATTAAGCTTAGAGAAATATGCTAATTCTAATGTGATATCCCAAATGGGAAAGTAACCACTTTGTTGCACTATGTAAATAATATTCCATGGAAATGTAACATTGCAAAATACAAACTTAACATGATCAACAGGATTGACATTAACTCTCACAGATGGCCAAACATAACGTTATTAAAGCTATGCTGCTAATAAGCCACACCACCTGAAAATAACCTGTGGATTTCATTAAAAAAAAGACCAAGCTGCTTGGTTAACACAGAATAAAAGTGGCCTACCCCGGATGATGCTGGGCCAATTGTAGGCTACCCTGTCGGACTCCCAATCACGGCCAGATGTGATACAGCCTGGATTTGAGCTGTGATGCAGTGCTTTAGACTGCTGTGCCACTCAGGAGCCCACTCCTGCAAAGTGAACTGTAAGTCCTATTGAAATCCAGCCAGAGAGGGGATAGCCAACCTTTTAAATTACCCTAAATTACCCTCAACCTGCATTCAGAATGACTACCAGGGTTGGGAAGACTGAAATATGAGACTACCTAAACCATGTAAACTGGAACAACCATTTCGGTAACAGGTGTTAGTCCAAGTAACATATTGGATTAGTTAAGAAAATGTAAGCCATTTATATTTGAGATGCATTCGATTAATTAATCAATGTACATGCAAAAACATAGATATTGAAACCAACAATTCTTAAAATCAACCTGCAATAGAGCATGCTAGAAAAAATGATAATGATGGGCATGGTTTTGGTTAAACTCGGGTTATTAACAGCCATTTGTGTCAAAAATAGGTTCATTACTCGAGGCTTTGATCAACACAGTATACACTAGTGACACCTGCTGGTCAAAATGTTTTAGAACAGTCAAATTATTATAGATGACATCCCACACCCCCTGGAAACATGCACAGTGTAGACTTTTTGTCTTCTACCAAACCAATACCAAACCAATCAGGTGGTTGTTTGATGAAACAAAGCTTCAGACGTCATTGATCAAGTGCTTCTGATAGAGTGATACAGGCATCGGCACACATCAGTAGTTATTAACACCAACACTGGGGTTATTTTACACCAATGAGTGTTAATTCAACACTTACAGAGTTAATTGTAATTGTTATGTTTAGAGTGTAGGACCTCAAAATAAAACTTTATGAAATATATCTTGTATTGTGTTAAATAATGACATTTTAGTTATAACATTTGCTTAGGATGTAATGATCTTCGTTGGGAGAAAGAGAGGAGGACCAAAGCGCAGCGTGGTAAGTGTTCATCATGAATATTTAATGGGTCAAACTGAACACTGAAATACAAAACAATAAAGTGAACGAACGAAAACCGAAACAGTTCCGTGTGGAACACACAGACACGGAAGACAACCACCCACGAAACCCAGGTGAAAAAAGGCTACCTAAGTATGATTCTCAATCAGAGACAACTAACGACACCTGCCTCTGATTGAGAATCATACCAGGCCAAACGAAAAAACCAACATAGAAAAACGAACATAGATAACCCACCCAACTCATGCCCTGACCATACTAAAACAAAGAATTAACAAAAGAACTAAGGTCAGAACGTGACACAGGATCTCACTTAGTGATGTCCATAGGCCTGAAAATGGATGAATGCGACAACCATGTCTCTGTCACTAATAAATTTAGTAATGGGTGGTAACTCTACAATTCACTCTAAAAGAGAGGCACTCTGGAAAATATGTGTTCATTTAACCTCTTAGTGTTGATTTAACACTGGAGAATTAGCTGTGTGCTTTTGATAGGGCTCAAAAGTAGTGCACTATATAGGGAATAGGACCCCCTTTGGGATGCACAATAGTCTTCTATCCTTCTCTCAACAAGCCTCATCTATAAAATCATTAACCTGTGCTATCTGTCATCACCATGCTAGACTACTTCACACAGAACTCAGGGGTGAGCACAATGTGCTGTAAAGAGTGCTCCATTCTATGCATACTTTAGGGTTGCATACTTTAGGGTTGCATCCCCAATGGCACCCTATGCCCTTCATAGTGCACTACTTTTGACCAGAGGCCTGGGCCCTTACTTAGGCTTTAGGGCCTATATTCCATCACGTTTGCCCTTTGTCCCGGCAATATGTTAAGAGCACTGCAATGGGATGAATAATGAATGCCCTGGTCTCTCCAGGCTCCTGTGTGGTGTTGACTGACTGTGGAGGAATAATCCCTTTGGCCTTGGACAATGTTCATTTCCCTATCTATGTTAAGCCCGTCCCTCCTGCCTGCATGGCCTGCCTCGCATTCTGGGAAATCAGAATGCACCCATGTTATGAACACACTGTTGGAGAATATAGAACAGAGTTCAATATATTGAACAACAATTGTGTTTTGGTTGTTCTGATGTGTTTGTATTGTAATTTAAACTGTCAAATTCTAACTCAATTGAATTCAGAAGAATAAAAAGCAACAAACTCACCTTTTGGCAGCTCAATGAATAGTGTTTGGCTCCTCTTATTCAACCAATATACCACCTGTCGGCTGTGCAGAATCCAACTGTGCAGAAAAAATGCAAAAATTCCTTTCTATATCAATAGCTTTCTGTTGCTCTGTAACAATAAGGCAAACACTATTTTAGAGATGGACACAGTTTGGAAGAATTTAGGAGGGAGAGAAAGGATGGGCATTGTGTTTGACAATGATGTAAACGCCACCAGGTGGTCAAACAACACACCCGTTGTGACGTCAATTGTCTCAAGGCTTAAAATCCTTCTTTAACCTGTCTGCTCACCTAATCTACACTGATTGAAGTGGATTTAACAAGTAACATCAATAAGGGATCATTGTTTTCACCTGGATTCACCTGGTCAGTCTATGTCATGGAAAGAGCAGGTGTCCTTAATGTTTTGTACACTCAGTGTATACATTACAGTGTATCCACCAGCTCTCAGGTGAGGTGGTGGGCTAGTGCCAATTTGAATGATTAAAGCTCATAGTTTGCAATTTTCTAAAGGTTATGGACGGAGCAGCGGCATTTATGTGCAGAATTGTCACAAAGATGGCATCACTCTAAAGGTTACAAAACACATAAAGGCAGGCATTAACTCCAAAGACCTCTGCAAATAAAAGCATTTCCTGAAAATATGTGATTTTCTCCTGCAGGGGATAACCATTTTCTATCCGAATCATTAAAACAATTTCAGCTGCATAGCCTGCATACAAATACTGCATTGAAGACAAAAAAAAAAGAAAATGATGGACACAATAGGTAAAAGATGAGGCAGAGCATTCATTTATCCCAATGTGTCTTCCATTGGAATTTGGAATGCCATTTAGTAGAATCTTGGTGTTTTATAAGAACCAAAATGTTCCAGTAATCTATTCAGTCTAAAATACACAATAAATCCTAGACTGCAAATGGAATATACTGAAGAGTACATATACAGTATGCTGAACTAAGCCATAGTTTGATCTGTGCACTCTTTCGTTGGTATAGATCCCATGCATTCAAGCCATGCTTCCTTCACCCTTATTGAACTGACTCCCTATTACTGGAATGTTTACACGTGCAGAACTACTACCATAAAAAGGTTCTGGAACTGAAGTATAACGTGGCATAATTAATCATGTATGAGACTGCCGTTTAATCAAAGTCACCAGGCAATTGGCTAGCACTGCGTCATAGCTGTAACAGGGCCCTGTTTCTGCCTTGTTCCATGCATTATCCAGACTTAATCACAGGAATCACTACATTGATGTTATGGGCTATGTAAAATTAGATTATTATTTCTACACAGTGAGCTGCAAAAGTATTGGAAGAGTGACATATTTTTGATGTTTTGGCTCCAGCAGTTTGGATTTTAACCTGTTTGGGGTGCAGCCCGACACCGGTACACTTATGACAACATCCAGCTCAAGTGCAGGGCGCGAAATTCAAAAGATATTTTTTTTAAATATTTAACTTTCACACATTAACAAGTCCAAGACACCAGATGAAAGGTACACATCTTGTGAATCAAGCCAACATGTCCGATTTTTAAAATGTTTTACAGGGAAGACACAATATGTAAATCTATTAGCTAACCACGTTAGCAAAAGACACCACTATTCTTACTCCATCAGTTTTTTACTCCATCAGTAGCTATCACAAATTCGACCAAATAAAGATATAAATAGCCACTAACCAAGAAACAACTTCATCAGATGACAGTCTGATAACATATTTATTGTATAGCATATGTTTTGTTCGAAAAATTTGCATATTTCAGGTATAAATCATAGTTTACATTTCAGCTACAATCAGAAATTGCACCGAAAGCAGCCATAATATTTACAGACACCAACGTCAAATACCTAATTACTCATCATAAAACATTTCTGAAAAATACATAGTGTACAGCAATTGAAAGACAGGCATCTTGTGATTCCAGACAATATTTCCGATTTATTAAATGTTTTACAGCGAAAACAAAATGTAGCGTTATATTAGCATAGCCACAATAGCCAGAAACACTTGGGCGCCGACGACCAGTTCACATGCACGACAGATATTAGAAATAGCATCATAAAATGTTTCTTACTTTTGGTGATCTTCCGTCAGAATGTTGGACAAGGTGTCCTTTGTCCAGAACAGTCGTTGTTTGGATCTGGAACGGCAAATTTCCCTCTTCATTTAGCATGGGCACTTGCCAAGTGCTACAGATCTCTCCAACGTCAACAAAGTCAGAGAACGGAACACGGCAAAACTCCCGAAAAAATTTCAATAATCTGATTAAACTATATTGAAAAAACATACGTTACGATGATATGGTCACATGTATCAAATAAAATCTAAGACGGAGATGTTAGTCGTCCATAACGAAGTCAAAACAGAAGGCAAATCCATGTCCTCTTTCGCACGCTCCAGAAACAGGAAATGGACGGTCACGTCATACAAAGACCTTTAATTCCACCTCAGACCAAGATAAACACGAAATTTTTTCTCTCACCGCCTCTTGACAACCAGGGGAAGGTGTATGAAGTGTACGTAGACTCTTACGTATCAAGCCCATGTATAGGCAGGCAGTTGAACAGAGCATCGATTTCTGACATTCCACTTCCTGGTCAGGAAATGTGCTGCAGAATGAGTTCTGTTTCACTCAGAGAAATAATTCAAACGGTTTTAGAAACTAGAGAGTGTTTTCTATCCAATAGTAATAATAATATGCATATTGTACGAGCAAGAATTGAGTACGAGGCCGTTTGAAATGGGCACGATTTAACTGGCTACTCAATACTGCCCCTTGCAGCCATAACAGGTTTTAAATGACACAGTCAGCTTTAATTTGAGGGTATTTTCATCCATATCGGGTGAACCATTTAGAAAATACAGCACTTTTTGAACATAGTCCCCCCATTTTAAAGGGACCAAAAGTACTGGGACAAATTCACTTTTACATGTACTACACGACCAAAAGTATGTTGACACCTGCTCGTCGAACATCTCATTCCAAAATCATGGGCATTTGTATGGAGTTGATCCCCCGTTGCTGCCTCCACTATTCTGGGAAGACTTTCAACTAGATGTTGGAGCATTGCGGTGGTGAAGTCGGGCACTGTAAGGTCGAGCACTGATGTTTGGTGATTAGGCCTGGCTTGCATTCGGAGTTCCAATTCATCCCAAAGGTGTTCGATGGGGTTGAGGTCAGGGCTCTGTGCAGGCCAGTCAAGTTCTTCCACACTGATCTCGACAAACCATGTCTGTATGGACCTCGCTTTGTGCACGGGGGCATTGTCACGCTGAAACAGGAAAGGGCCTTCCCCAAACTGTTGCCACAAAGTTGGAAGCACAAATTACTTTAGAATGTCATTGTATGCTGTAGCGTTAAGATTTTCCATCACTGGAACTAAGGGGCCCAGCAACAGACAATTATTCCTCCTCCACCAAACTTTACAGTTAGCACAATGCATTCGGGCAGGTAGCCTTCTTCTGGCATCTGCCAAAGGGGGCGGAGTGGCAATCTACTGCAGAGATAGCCTGTGGAGTTCTGTCATACTATCCAGGTCTGTGCCCAAACAATTCGAGCTTCTACTTTTAAAAATCCACCCTTCCAGAAGCAAGTCTCTCACCGTTGCCGCTTGTTATAGACCCCCTTCAGCCCCCAGCTGTGCCTTGGACACCATATGTGAATTTATTGCCCCCCATCATTCTTCAGAGTTCGTACTGTTAGGTGACCTAAACTGGGACATGCTTAACACCCTGGCCGTCCTACAATCTAAACTAGATGCCCTCAATCTCACACACATGATCAAGGAACCTACCAGGTACAACCCTAAATCTGTAATCATGGGCACCCTCTTAGATATCATCCTGACCAACTTGCCCTCTAAATACACCTCTGCTGTCTTCAACCAGGATCTAAGCGATCACTGCCTCAGTGCCTATGTGCGTAATGGGTCCGCGGTCAAACGACCACCCCTCATCACTGTCAAACGTTCCCTAAAACACTTCAATGAGCAGGCCTTTCTAATCGACCTGGCCCGGGTATCCTGGAAGGATATTGACCTCATCCCGTCAGTAGAGAATGCCTTGTTGCTCTTTAAAAGTGCCTTCCTCACCATCTTAAATAAGCATGCCCCATTCAAAAAATGTAGTTCTAAGAACAGATACAGCCCTTGGTTCACCCCAGACTTGACTGCCCTTAACTAGCACAAAAACATCCTGTGGCATTCTGCATTAGCATTGAATAGCCCCCTCGATATGCAACTTTCAGGGAAGTCAGGAAGAAAGTCAGTTAGGAAAGCAAAGGCTAGATTTTTCAATCAGAAATTTAAATCCTGTAACACTAATTCCTAAAAGTTTTGGGACACTGTAAAGTCCATGGAGAACAAGAGCTCCTCTTCCCAGCTGCCCACTGCACTGAGGCTAGGAAACACTGTCACCACCGATAAATCTACGATAATTGATCATTTCAGTAAGCATTTTTCTACGGCTGGCCATGCTTTCCAACTGGCTACCCTCACCCCAGCCAACAGCTCAGCACCCCCTGCAGCAACTTGCCCAAGCCCCCCCACTTCTCCTTCACCCAAATCCAGACAGCTGATGTTCTGAAAGAGCTGCGAAATCTGGACCCCTACAAATCAGCTGGGCTAGACAATCTGAACCCTCTCTTTCTAAAATGATCAGCCGAA